>NC_091400.1:22646289-23859860 GCF_032191515.1 Phaenicophaeus curvirostris
CAGAGATCATTCAGCCCTTGTTTTCAGCACATTTCTTGGTTTTAGTCTTGGCTGATAAAATATTTAACAGCCATCTTAGCACTCAGAATAGCAATAACCAAAGAACATCCAAGCTCTCAGCCCCCACTGAGATACAATTCTAGTGACGTGAAGTTTTCTTTTTCCCCTTCATATATGATGTGCTGTCTAGCCTAGCACAAGGTTTAGTGTAAAATAATAATAAAACCAAAAAAGCTTCATTATGGTGTGTCCTAGTACCGAAGCATATACATGGTTTTCTGGAAATCATAAATGGAAAGACGCCACTGGCACCACTACCTTTACTGGTCAGGTTACTGGTTTTGCCTGTTTTTAAAAAAGACAAATAAGGCAAAAGTTACTTTAATTTGGGTCCCTAATTAGAAGTCCCTGATGGGGATGAAATTCCATTTTTCCACACAGGCGCGAGCTGAACTGCAATGTCTGTTCCCAGGACTGTGCTGTCTAAATTAACAATAACCACAACAACAAAAAAAAAAAAGGTTGCTGAAACAAATCAAGATGGGAACTCTGGCAAAGAAAATAAAGTACCAGTAGAAGATTCCCACTGTTATTTACTGGTACCGAGTCAGAAATAACTACTAATAACTACAATCCAGCCTAGGCATTACTGCAAGGACTAGGAAATTAGGAAAATAATAATTTAAAAATTACTTTTAATATCAGCTTTCCTTGTGGAAAAAATGCCACCTCATACAGAAATACGGTATTTAATTGCTAGACTGTGATATGATGATGGGAGCTGGGGGAGTGTGTTTTTACTTTTTCTTTTGGAATTGTTAGATGCTCACAGCTCCTGCTCTGACTGAGCAGTGTCTTTTCAATATCTTTGGGGGGTTGGCCCTCACTGGCTTTTTGAAAGGGGGGCAGCATCAGCTCTGGTGTCTTTTATTAGAGCTGTCATGGGTTTTAGCAGTTTTCTCTTTGTGCCAGCTGCCAGAATGAGGAAATATTACCATCCATTCAGCTACAGTTACTAAATAAGTAAATAAGCCTAACCTTTTCTGATGGGGGAACTTGTGATTTGGTAAGGCTCAGAAACTGCTGGTCAAATCCCAAGGCTCCAAAGCTTAGTATTTAAAAATGATACATCTTTATGAATTTTGCTTACCTAGGTTCCCATACTGAATGAATCCCTGTTGCTTTCAGTAAAGGCAGAACCAAGCATTATGCTTTTATTTGAGGCTTCCTCATCTTCTTCCTAGATGCTGTTATGCATTGCATATAGTATCCTCAGATTTCAGCCCTTCAGAGTGAGTTTTCTTGTGCCAGGTTATCTACATTGAGAAGATTACCTTTTTCCCTCTTTTTAATTCTGAAATTGTCTTTTACTCAGAATGATATCAGAACAGTCCTTAACTCTGATTCTCTGAGAATATTTAGTACTTCCATGCTCTGGAGCATGGACTTGAAACACAAGGAAGAAGTTCTTGAAGACCACTAGCTGAAAGAACACCTGAATGGGCAGAAATCAGGGAAGAGAAAGTTGTTGAGGAAGAGCAGTATGAGATGGAGGACAGGCAGCATGAAACAGCAGCCATTAGAGAAACCCTTTCAGAAAAGTAGCACAGACTCAGACTGGCGGGGTGGTACAAACAAAACTTTTCATGGTACGATATTGCTTAGATAATGACTTTAAGTGTCTCAGGAGATGTGTGTGTTAGTAAAAAACATGGCATTTTGAAGATTAGCTAGAAGTATCCTTTTCTTTGACTTCCAAAAAGGATTTTATCATTCTTAGTTGGGATAATTCTTTTTGATATTTTTTTTAATCAAGGCCTAACACAACACTTCAATGATGATGAAACTTCTATTCTTCGTAAAACTAACAAACTAAGTCCTAAAACTCTTATCTATGTGTTTCAATTACTTGGGGTTTAATGATAAATGAAGTAGTGTTACAACCAAGTTCCTTTCAGCACTACCAATAGATGAGGGAACTTAATTAATTACTCAGCTTCCCACGTCTTTGTATATCTAATATGGGGACAAGTTTTGTAAATTTTAATTTTCTGAATGAAATCAAAAAGAACATATTTTAACAGTGTTTTAAATTATCTTCTTCCCAAAATACTGAACAAGTTCTCTAGAAAAGTCATTTGCCCTGCATAGTTTGGGAAGGCACAGTAGATCTGTAAACACATTGCTATCTGCCTTTTAGGAGCTCTGCAGTGCCTGGGTAGTAGTCTTTCTGGAAGGCTTGTTTAAATACATTATAATCCTTTTCAGAGCTTCATGCTCTGACTAAGTATGTACGTGTACATTTGCTAGGGCTTTGACTGGCCAGTCTTGTTGCAGTCATTTGTGAAGTTGTTATTCCTACCTGTGCAATGTGGGAAATGGATCCGTCAGCCTCAGGCTGTGCCTTCAGCTACTGATGCTTGGGTTTTCTATTGCTTTCCCAAGTAGTCAAGGGCTAAGGCAGAGCAGTTGTGGTCATGAGAGTCAGTGGAGGAGGCATTTAGGATACAGTGGGACCTTCTGTATCCCTCAGGAGCAACTGGTGAGAGATGGAAGACAGCACATTCTTTCTTGTATGAAAGGACTGCCCTTCCCATGTAGGGCTAAGAACCTTGTTAAAGGGTGTTAAGCTACTCTGAGTTGAAGTTTTTCATTGAGGGGTCTCATAAGATTATAAAATGGGCTGAAAGGATTAGGAATCAAAAAGCATTTGTACTAGGTCTGTGGTGTGTACTTGGGCACATAAATAGCAAGCTTCTCAGTGCTCAGCATTTTCACTTATACGCTACAGTATTATTTGTCTTTATTGCTAATGACCTACACTACTAAACATGAAGGAAGAGTAAAAAAATGATTTGATTCTTTTTAGATTTCTAGTAGCAGAGGCACAGCTACTCTTTTTCTGCAGCAAGCAACTCGGTTAAAGGCACCTCTCAAATTACTGTCAGAGAAACTGTACCATTTTGAGCATTTGTTGTGGGAGTGGAAGGTTACATTTACTTTGGATGAACATGCACTTATTATGAAGGCTTTTGGAAGTTCCCATTGCTGCCTGGGTTGTGGTTGCTGAGATTATGTCGTCAGGTGATGCTTTGAACTCTTCCACAGAACCATTCTCTTCCTTAAGTCCTTAGCACAGGAAGGACATGGAGCTGTTGGAGCTGGTCCAGAGGAGGGCTACAAAAATGACCTGAAGTCTTGATAACCTTCCATATGAGGACAGGCTGAGAGAGTTGGGGTTGTTGAGCCTGGAGAAGACTCCAGGGAGACCTTAGAGCAGCCTTTTAGTACTGATAGGGGCTACTGGAAAGGTGGGGACAGACTTTTTAGCAAAGCCTATTGTGACAGGGCAAGGAGTAATAGTTTAAAACTAAGGGAGGGGAGATTTAGACTTGATATAAGGAAGAAATTTTGTACAATGAGGGTGGTGAAACACTGGCACAGGTTTCCCAGGGAGTTAGTGGTGGCCCAGTCCCTATAAACATTCAAGGTCAGATTGGATTTGGGCCCTGAGCAACCTGATTGATTTGAAGATGTCACTTCTCACTTCCAACGCAAAGCGTTCTATGATTCTATTTAGTTTAGTTTTCTAAACCAAAGGCAGCATTGAGTTGGGATGAAGGTAAATTTTGTCTAACTGGTTTTATTTTCTTGCTTTCTAAAGAGTGTTGCACTCCTTTATAGAGCCTCTTGACTACTTCCACTATTGCTATAATTATAGACGTGTATATGTGAACATACAAACTCTGAAGTTAGGTATCTTCATGGTTATTGGAGATTGCTTGTAATCTGTAGTTGCTTGGAGAGGTAACCTTCAGTTTCCTAAATGCAGTCTTAGTTTTACTTCTTGTGTGAAGATAGCTATAAGCTATTTTAATGAATGGTTTAACTTACTGTCAGAGATGTTTAGATAATTCTGCCGTTATGACTGCTGCACTGTGTTTTTCTAGGCAAATGAACGCCGTTAATAACATTACAACGATAAGGCATTTACTGTTTACCAAAAAACATTTAACTCTGGTGTCTCTGGGGGTTTATTTGGAATATCTGTATTTTCACAGCTGCAAAATACAGGTGGCGTGGGCTGTTGTTGAATGAGTATGACATGTTTTTCAAAGGCAGAAAGATGAAGTCAACAGTCACACGACTAATTGACAATCATTAGTGAGTTGATCTTTTGCACCAATTGTTGGTTTAAGGCTTGAAAAATCTATCATTATCCCTGACAGCAAAAATTAGCCTGGTGAGATTCCAGTTCTCAGTTGACTAATTAACTTCTCTAATGCTGATAGACTTCCACCAGGTACACCCAGGAAATACAGCTATGGTAAGAATCCTCAGATCCATCCTCTGATTCATTTGAATGCAGTCTCTCTTTGGAACTCCAGTGTCAGGAGACACACGAGCAAACTGGCAGCATTGAAGGTGTTAAGTAGAGAAACCTCTTTCTTGGTTGCCTTAGAGAAGAAAGCGATCATGCTTAAGCTAAAATATCTTTTCTGAATATCAAAAAATGATTTCTAGATTAGGGAGCTAGCAAGCACTCGCTTAAAAATTATATACAGCCTTGTAGATGCTTCTGATGTGAATTTTACTTGCAGGAACTGCCAAATTCATGCTATTGGTGGAGCAAAATCCTTTTAAAAAATACTACAAACCTGCACTGTTTATGTCTCTTCAATAGCTGGTGGTGGATTAGTAATTTTGTACTATTTGACTAACATTGAAAATTACATTTTTAATTTAGAAACAGTAAAGTTATTAATGAAAAAATGCTGCAATTAACAGTGTTGAGTTGGGTGATAGAGGCAGGAATACTAAAAAAGAATTTTTAAGACAACGTTAGCATTTCTGTGTTTCTTTAAATTGGTGTGACCAATTGACTGGTATTTCACAGCAAGAATGTGAAGGTCTTTCAGGGAAAACCTGACATTTGCTATCTTGACTGAGGAGGATCCGGCACAAATGGCACATTAATAATGGTAAATAGCAGTATGTTGGATGAAAGGCACTGTATGATGTACAATATGAAGATATGAGGTGCATTCATTTATTTCCTAAAATTCTTTTTCATATAGTTGTAGTTCCCTAAGCTGAGACTGAAAGAATGATGTATTTTTGAATATTATCAAGTTATACATCTTATACTCTGCACCTTGATATCTTTATTATCATTTGGGCACTCACATGTCTTTGTGTTCTAATCTATTACTATCACTGACTTTCTCTGACAATCTAATGAGTTCTTGCCATTAGTTTTATTTTTAATTTGACCACATCTGGGTGTTCTGTAGGGATGTGAAGTTAATAATGTGTAAGGTCTTGAATGCTCTTTGACACAGCACGGTCACTTAACTTATCACCCTCTCACACTCTGTTTTTTGAGTACATTTTTTTCAGTGAAAATATTGGTATCTAATAGTGTTGAAACATGTTGGCAACAGCTTGTAATGTTAGTTGACTGTAAATATTCAATTGACAGAGCAACTTAGTAAATGCCTTCTTGCATTTATACATTAAGAGACTGCTGCCAGGTTTAAGTGCTGGGATATTTTTCTTTTTTTTCTTGTGATTATCTCATCACCACCTTAAAAAGAGAAAGAGAATGAACAAAACAGACCTCAAAACCTACAACACAAAAATCAGAATGACATGATTAGAACCAATCTTCAGGAGTTACCTTTAACTGATCAGGAGCTGCTAGTTGGAAGGGACCTTAAAGATCATATAGTTCCAATGCTCCCGCTATAGGAAGGGACACCTTCCACTGGATCAGGGCACTCAAAGCTTCATCCAGCCTGGCCTTGAGCACCTCCAGACATGTGGCATCCATGACTTCTCTGGGTAGGCCCAGCCCTCTGATTATCTTTGTAATCTCCTCTGCACTTGTTCTAACAGATCCATGTCCTTTCTGTGCTGAGGACTCCAGAACAGAATGCAGGGCTCCAGGTGAGGTCTCACTGGAGCAGAGTAGAGGGGCAGATTCACCTCTCTTGCCCTGCTATCACACTACTTCTGATGCAGCCCAGGTTATGGTTGGCTTTCTTGGCTGCATGCACACATTGTCAGCTCATGTTGAGCTTCTCATCCATGAGCACATGGGGAAAGCATGAAGCTTGCTGTTTTGGAGCCCAATGCAGCCTGCAGTGAATAAAAACCTTTTTAGAGAAACAAAAGTGCGTGAGTACCTGTCCCTTAGATAACTGCAGATACTACAGTGCATCTTGCTTCAGTACCAAGAGTTTCTGCATTCCAGCCTTGGGTATATCACCAACTTGTTACCTTGTGTTTTATAAACCTACCTGAAACATCTCTGGAAAAGTCTTACAATCTGTCCTTTCCTCATTTGTAGAACAAGATTTAAATGTTTTCTTTCACAGGAAAGCTAACTAACGGCTTGCAAAATTCTGAATGTGTAAGATGTACTTTGCATACTATCATTGAACTGAAATACATTAAGAATCGCGACATGCCTTTTAATAGGTCCTCATGCTGTACCAATCAGTACCTCTCTAGTCCCCCCTCCCTCCCAATTAATTAATTTCTTTCTCTGTGTGCTGTTTTAAAATTACCTAATTACCTGTAAACAAAAGGAAACATCTTTCTGGGTTTTTTAACGACAGAGTTTAATTTTTACTGATCTTATTAAATAATAATATTAATAAGAGTTAATAGTTCTGACACAAAGAGAGAGAGTGCGCTTTAGAAAACATGAATACATTTAACCAGTGTAAAACAGCTTGAGCCTTTTTCATTGCCACTGTGTATTATGTATTTTTTTAAAGAAGAAAATTAGACACGGGAGAATTAATTTTAACATCATTGCTCATAAATTATTAATTCCTTATGACTGGAGTTATTTACATACTGCATAGAAGTCAGGCAAAGAGCAATTAGAAAGCTGTAGCTTTCTCAAACTTTAAGAAGCCAAAATAACAGGCTCTTGCTCAGTTTGGTTTGTTTTTGGTTTGGTTTTTTTTTTATCCCATAAGGATATGTACACCCGTATATCTATTCTTGCAAAGGTAGTGTTGTAACTTTGATATCCTCTTCTTTTATATCTACCTCTTGACCTCCCAGTCACACTTCAGCAGTTTTGTGTTTTAGCTATATATAGAATATTTCTTTTTGGGCCACTAATGTCTCAAATTCAACATTGTAAATTCAATTGCTGACAGATCCATGTCCTTCTTTTCTGATGTATTTTTTTTCTTTATTTCTCTGCTAGAGCTAGGTTTGTCCTAATTTGTGCCTAAAAATTGCAACTTCCTACATCAGCCTTTCACATCCTTCCTGATGTCAACTATTAATTAAGTCCTTTTCCCTAGCTCGTTCCTCCCTCACTCCCCACCTTGTTCCTCCCCTTGCTCCTCTGCTTGCTGCCCCCTTATTTCCCCCTCCTGTTTTCTCTCTTCTTCCCCTCCTCATTTTTTTTCCCAAAGATTTATGCTTGCCAAGGAATTTTGGCTCAGATTCTAGAGAAGTAATGATGTTACCAAGTGCCAATGCTATAAGTGCAGAAAGACTAAGGTTTTATCTGTCTTCAAGTCAAGTTATAAAAAAGCTGAGACATTAGTGACACAGTAGTATTATAGTATTATGTGTGATATGAAAGAATCTGTAGATCTCTCATAAAAAGATGTCAAAAGCTGTTTAAGATTTGTACTAAATTTCAAAAGAAAGAATACAGGCTTCCATATTATTCCTTCCTTAATGACAGATGGATTAGTGTTATGATAATGAATATCCAAGGAATTAAACATGATTTGTCACTTGTTGCAATGTGTTCCCCAGAATAGTAATCCATCACTGCTTTTTCACAAAAGAAGCTTGATCTGTGGATGAGGTCTTGAAGATATTACTATCAATAAAAATGCCTATTGCTGCTGTTAACATGAGGCAAGCTAAACCCTGGCAGTTTAGCAGGAGTCAAGATGGGACCTAAGACTTCTAATGAGATTACATGGGTTTACAGTAACGGGTTAACTTTCCTCCTAGTTACCGTCATGCATGACTATTCTGTTCTTCCCTGCGGTGTGCAACAAGCAGATGGAATGGTCAGCAAGTCAAAATATGAAATGTTGGAAAGGTCATGCCACTACAGGATGCTGCTGTCTTTCTCATCTGTCTTACAATTAGAATAGCTTGTTCTTGTAGCAAGAGTCATAATGAGGACTGTAATGAGTACAGCTTATATCTGTTCTGCTCATCCAGAAGCCGAGGCTAAAGGACAGGTGAATTTGTAGTAATGAGGGACCAGGCAAGGCAGCTTTTATTTACGTGCGCAAAAGCTTCTCATTCATATAGTTCTACTCATAGTGGGAATTATTCAAGAAAAAAAGGATTGCTAGATGACCTCCTAAATGAGGGAGACTATTTTGAGTCTTAACTTTTTTAAGGTTGAAAAAATATTGGTGAATTTGCATTTTTTTTTTTTAAATTGTTCAGAATAACTGTAATGAGGATAATGGGCTTAAACTCAGGAGATCCCGGTCCTGGACACGTGACTCATGTAGAATTTAGTGAAGTTTATTTCCAGACCACTGATGTTGGTGGAAGGTTTGGGAAAGGTATCTGTACAGCTTCAGAGTTCTAGATGTTACAAAACAGTTGCTGAGGAAATTGTCTGTGGCTGAATGTCTGTCGAATGGTAGAGTTGGATCACGCATCCCTGCCAGCTTGGAATAACAGTATGCTAGTAGAATTTAAGAATTATTTGTTCAAGGATAACTACCCTAAACATTTGCTCTTAAAGGGCTGAACAAACAAAAGAGATAGTGGTCATTGTATCAGGACTAAAACATTTAAAGGATTCAGGTGGAATCAGAGATTAGATTAATTTACATAAAGTATTTTTGCCACAGCCTCGACAGTGCCCTCAGGCAATCTGAGAAGGCTAGAGCAGCAGACAAATGTGTAGGTAGATCTCTGCAGCTACAAAAAGGGCTACTGGAGCAGAGTTTTCAAGTTGTTATATCTCTAAGGCTGCAATATTATTTTGTTTTTCTGTCTCCTAACAATTTACGGAACAGTACCTCTAAAAGATGAATAAGTTTGTATATTCAGCCTTTATGATAGCTTCAAGATAATGAAGCTCTGTCAAGTTCACTCAGCAACTCTGGCTGCTCTGCTGGAACCATTCATTTGTGAAATGGAGCAACATTTCTTTCTGTCATCCACTAGCACTCAGGACCAGCTGTGGAAGATTTCCTTTCTATGGTGTGAATGGAGAATGGAAGTAATAAAATACTTCTCATGCCTTCTTTTGGGACTCTGTTCTCTGTTTCAACATGTTGACTGTCTTTTAAATCATAATTTCAGTAAGTCTGGGTGACTTGTATCAGATCTTCATTACTATGAGTCCTGTTGCCCAATAGATCTGTCAATCTGTGCAATATTCTCGTGATTTACCAGGCAAAGTCTAATGGCCACCCCTGCCAAGCTAGTAAATATCTTTCAATCAGGTAAATAAAAGTATAGGAATTATGTCATGAAAGTTAGTTTGGTTTTGAAGGCCCTTGTGTTAACTTTAGCATTACCGGGATTATAGTAGTGCTTGCTAACTCCCAGCAATATTAATAATCATTGCCTAGTGCACATAAGAAGCAGTGAAGAAAAGCAGAACTCATAGAATCATATACTTATGGAATGGTTTGAGTTGGAAGGGGCCTTAAAGCTAATCCAGTTCCACCCCCCTGCCATGGGCAGGGACACTTCCCGCTGGATCAGGTTGCTCCAAGCCCCATCCAACCTGGCCTTGAACACCTCCAGGGCTGGGGCAGCCATGACTTCTCTGGGCAACCTGGGCCAGTGCCTCACCATACTCATGGGAAAACATTTCTTCCTAGTATTTCATCTCTATCTCCCCTCTTTCAGCTTAAAACTGTTTCCCCTCATCCTATCCCTGCACCCTCTGATAATGAGCTCCTCTTCAGTTTTCCTGTAGGCCTCTGCTTAGAGACTGTAACGATGGAATGTTAGACCTTGGCTGTAACTAGATAAACAAGGGTGAAGGAGAAGAGCCATGTATATTTTATTCTGATTCGTAGCAGAAGCAGGAGTGATAATAACATGAAAGTGGCCTTTCAGAAAGTGTTAAGTATTGAAGTTACGTAAATAGCAGAAATGTATGGGAGTTTGGCAAATATTTTTTGTGAAGACTTCATTTTTGATAAAGAGGCAAAACCTCAGAAATGTACACAGACTAACTTTTGTTGTTCCCAGGTGTATAGTGTATATTTTTTGATTGTGCAGTACATGGGAGGAAAAATAGATGGATGACATACAAGAAAAATCTGCTGAGTTATGTTGTGCACTTTAGCTGAAAGTGCTACTATACAAGAATTCATTCTTGGCCTTTGTCTCCCACAGCTCACAAGCTGAATCTCCATGATTATATGGAAAGTCCTTTGCACTGCCATCAAATATCTTGTAGACAAATCAGGATGTATTTCCTACAGAACATCTAAAGATCCGTGGAGTGAATCTTCCTACTGACTTCAGTGGGCTTTGAATCTCACAGCAACTCATTCTTTAAATAATCACAAATAGGAGATCTGAAGGCAGGAGGGTATTTGCATATCCTCTTAACCCCCTGAAAAAGTACAGGTAGTGGAATTTTTTATGCCTGTTGGCTTTCAAGAGACTTTTATCCTTTTCCTCTCCTTTTCCTCTTATCTAATCCCTGTCATCTGTTTTCCTCCCTCTTCCCCATTTGATATCAGCCCCCATTCTTTTTTTTTTTTTTGCAATGTTTTATATATGTTTTCTGTCTCTTTCTCTCTGAGGGGAGGAGGAAAAGGGTCTAGTTAGCTGTACACACTGTGTTTCAAAACCAGATACAGAGTGTGTAGAGCTAAATAACTTGGGTATTTTGTATCCTGTGAGGATGTCATCCTTGGCTGAGTGTTTTCGAGTTGGGATTTTTTGTTTGTTTGTCTGTCTGTCTATCTATCTATCTATCTATTATTACAGAAACCTTAATACTTTGTCAAGTTGTGTGTAAAAAATAAGCAGAGAACCAAGCAGATATTCCAGAATATTTCATGTTGGTAAAATAAATATTAAAATGTCCAAGCTTTCTGATTTTTCAGGGGTGCTAAGTGGGAGTGGACACCACTGCAGGATTTGACCCCAAGTTTCCATAATCCCTGAGTGCCAATGCATGTATGCTTAAGGTTAAATCAGATAAACTAACTTTTTGCCATAATTAAACAAGTGAGAAGCCCTTAGAGTTGTACAGAGGCAGTTATTTACCTTGTTGGTTGACTGACTGACTCTTTGGCATTGCCTTAAGTGAGGAGGAAATACCAACATGATCTTCTTGGTCTTAGGTCACAGATGAAACTGTTGCTGTGAAGTTTTTCAGGTAATAATACTTGTTTCTCACTATTGTACATATGGAATTATTAGTGTGATGGTACCCTGATATGAAAGCCTTGCGTTATTAGGTTACAGTGTTGCCGTAAATGTTTCCTAATTATCTCTGTTATGGTAGAAATCTAAAAAAAGTGTAAATTGAGTGCTTTGCATAATTCATAAAAGCTGAATGTTTCCTAATTAGTTCTGTTAGGTTAATGATACCGCAGCCTCATTTTTCCATGGCCCTGAGCAATGACCTTTACCCTCCCCATTTTTAACACTTTCTTTTAGTTCAAAAACATGTGGTGACCTTCCTCATCTCAAATGATCTTTGGGAGACATAATGCTTTCGAAATTGATACAAATCCCTTCTCCCTTCTCCCTTTGAAAGCAAAGAGCTGGCCTGCTTTATGCAGGCAGAGTAAAAGCCTGATTTATACAGATCCTCTGAAGAATGCTGGTGAAGTGCATTCCTTCACTGTTTTCATAGAAACTGATGTGAGCTGCATTAGCAGAAGATGTGAAAATGGTGAGATGGGGGAAGAGAAAAACCTCTCTCAAAAGGATTCTAAAATAACATTTTGCATCCTCGAGTAATTCCCAGCTCTCCCTGGCAACCATTCATTTCTTCCGAACAGCAGAAATTTGCAATATGAAAGTGGATTGGCTTGCTTTTCCCATGGGGCTCTGTATCTCTTCATCCACCGCCTAGGGTAAAAAGCAATGCATACGTTTACAATATAAATGTGATTTAATCGACCTCCCTGTCAGCGAGAAATGGAAAGCATATCAAACAAGCCCAAGATGTTAAGAAGAAAAAAATCATAAATTATTCCAGTGATGATTTTCTGAGCAGCATTTTGGGCTACTAGATGATTCTATGTGAAGCAGTTCCTTGAAACAATAATTAAGATAATTCTGTATGACAAGGAGAAAAATGTTCAGCTTTGTATGAAATGTGCTTTATGTTTAGAAAGCTGAATGCTCACCATATCGATCAGAATTTCCCTCAGCTGCTCTAATGCAAAGCTAAAACTAATTGAGTGATTCACCATCTGTATTTCTAAGTTCTTGTTTATTTTATCCTATGCAAAATCAGTGGCTTCTAAATCAGGAGGATGATAGGTTCCTTTATGAGTGGGTCGCTGTGGGTGGGTCCCCTTGCATGTGTACTGCAAAATCTTCAATAATATATTTTTGACCTGTGAATATACGGCTCTGAGGAAAAAAAAAGAGATTTAGGTATTTATTTATTATTAATTAGGTTTCTGTTGCTTGAAAGTCATTTGAGTTGTTCTGAGATGGATAAGCAAAAGGATTCTTTAGGGAGGAAGTGCTCATAGAATCATTATGCCACTTAGTTCACCTAAAAGAGCCCCTTCCAGAATTGTTTCCAGTTTGTAGGCACAAATATGCATTTTCGTGATGTACTTATTTCTCAAAAATATAGGGAAGATGGAAAAAGGATTTTTTTTGCAAATGGGGCAGTTCCTTGCATCACTGTGATCATGAGTGGTTCCTGCTCTGTGCCTCCCTCCCCCAGGCAATGGCATTCCTTTTTGTTTTAAAGATGGTCTGAATTTTCCGATGCCTTGGTTCAGAAATCCATACCCGGATTTTTGGTCCCCTCCAGATTTCTTTCTGCAAAATATCTGGTCGTGTCAATGTAGGATTGCTGGAGGAGCCAAACTGTATTCAGTTTGTGTATACAAGAAAAACAGTCTGCCTGGATTTTAAGGGCACTTCCCCCTCTTCGATTTTGATGTTTATTATTTAAATTGTTATGCCTCTACATGCATCTCTTCACTATTAATACAACACAGTAGTATCTGGTGGAAACCTTAGTTTTATCCCATAATCTTAAATACAGAGATTTGGCACTGTTATCTTATTTAGGTCTACTTCATCCTTTTAATCATGAAAAATGCTTGCTGTTGACCCTTGTTCTCTGTTGCAATGCTTAATTTGGGCTTTGTTTATTTAGGATTTTTCTCTTTTTCCCCAGTTACGAACTTACAACTTCATATGTAGTCTCACCCCATCGTCATTTGCATCACATCTGCCCATTGCAAATAAGGTTTTGGATAAAAACAATTATGACCTAGTGGATTTTTTCAAATAATTTCCTGCATTTCAATGTTTGACTGGCTGTAGTGTGTTTCTTTCAAACCCCTTTCACAGAATATGTCATTTTTGAACTTTACACTTGAATTCTTGGCTCCAGCACACTTTGAATTACTGCCTTTCCCCCCCTCTTCTGAATAAATTATAGTTCCTACCTCTTAGAGGACTGTCATACTGTCTCCTTCACTGACCTCATGTTCTTAATTCTCTTGGAAATTTCTTGTAACTTAGCGTAACCTCTTGTGTAGCTTTGCTTTCTTCCTCTGCAGTGCATTTTCTTTTTGTGCTCTTGGAACTTTGGTATATAATCTTCCCAGTCTTCTTTTGTATCTGATATTTTACCTCTTAAAGGTCTTTACAGAAAGGTTGGCATCTCTAGTATCCTGGCAAGACTCCAGTTTAAGTAATTACATTCTGTCTTTCTAAATTCTTCTTACCCTTTCAATTGAATGTGATGGTCCCTCTCTTCCTGCCCTTCGCTATTGTGTGCACTGCTAAGCAGTCCCTGTGCTTCAGCCTGCAGCTTTCCTGCTATATCATCCTGCGTGATGTGCTTTGGGACAAAGGGGAAATTTAAGTTATTATTCTAACATGTATTATTCTAACGTGTAAGCTATATCTCCTTTATGCTTTTCTTCTACTAACTTACAAGTTGTTCTCATTCAGTGCGTCTCACTGTCACTCCAATAGCTTTAATGCCTTTGTTGTCCTTCAGGACACTTCTGCAGTACTTTGTGTCTTTTGTACAGCGCGTGTTTCTCTCCCTTTCTCTCCCTTCTCCTGTCATGCATATTGATCTTGCTCCCCGCCCCCCTCTTTTTCCCCTCTCCCATTTTTGCCCCCAGCCTTTCTTCTGTGTTTTAATAGATTCTATTTCTAGTGCAGTCCTCTTTGTTCACATAGCACATGATCTGCTCTGCAAGTGAATGTTGTTCATATATATCCTGTTCACTTCATGATTACCTGTGTATAATACTTTCTCCTACTGCATAGGCCTCAATGGGCAGACAAAATTCTCAGGGCTCTATGCAGTAAGTATAGAGTAAGGTCCATCTGTTGTTTTGGTCTATGTGTACAATCCAAGGTGATATCACTGCAGACAGATAAGGAGATGATAAAGTCTTGGAACTCTGCAGCATCTGTGTTGCACGATAAAGAGGAGGAGATGTATGCCACTTATGTTCTTGTCCAGACAAGTTGTGGCTGCCTCATCCCTGGAGTTGTTAAAGGCCAGGCTGGATGACACTTAGAGCAACTTGATCCAGTGGAAAGGTGTTCCTTCCCATGGCAGGGAGGCTGGAACTGGATGATCTCTAAGGTCGCTTCCAACCCAAACCATTCTATTAATTCTTTCCAATACTGTTCCAAACTACACATCTTGGTGCATAAATGGATGCTGTAATGAGCTGTATCTCGTGGTAACAATCAATAGTTGGTACTAACCACCTGGTCCCAAAGTGCTTTGGAGGCTTCATCCATAGAATCACGTGGATAAAAGTCAGAAACAAGGTCTTCTTTTCTGTTAGTGCATTGGCCTCTGGGAAAGGAAGGTAAATGTGCCATGCTGCTGAGTGAGAGTCATGGCAAATGAATCAGCGCAGAAGTGCCTCATTCCCTTAGCTGTAAATCTTTTTCTTAAAGGAAAGTAGTATTCTCAAATGTACTGTGGTGTTATGAATAGATACTGATGGCTCCTGCTGTAAAATAATTGTGTTGTAATGACCTGCAGAATGAATTGGATGCTGATATTGTGCACTGGGATGAACATACAGTAAACTCTTAAGAGCTTGCTGATTGTATAAGAGGTTCACCAATTTAATTGATATGATCTGTTTCAGTCATGCCGGGACCAAGACTGAGATAATGGGACTAGCTAGGATTGGAACAGCATAAACCTCTGGGACATCATAAGGAAATTGTTTTTATCCCTCCAAATAGATGCATGATTTTGCTTAAGCAGGTGCAGTTTGCATAAAGTGCAAGGTGTCTAAGAGAAGGTGGCTTCTCCTCTGCCAGGTAATGATTATGGTACAATGGGAAGTAAAATATAGCAAAATCTATGGAAAGATTCAGATGGTGATTGAGTGGCTTAAACACAGAACCATATTCATCAGAACACTTGTATCTCACAAAATCTCAGACACAAAGTAGTTTAGGGCTCATATTATTCTGTTGTTATGTAAACCAGTGTCTGTTAGCCATCTGTGTCCACTGACGTTTATCTTCAAGCCTTCAGTGCTCCTCAGCTCAGAAAAAAAATGATGACTATATTAGTTCTTCACGTTAATGTCAGCAGACCCTGTTGCAAAGAGTCAAATCTAGGGAATGGATCACAAAGAGTGTTCAAGAGCAAGGTATATAATTAAGGAAAAGCAATAATATATCTGTCATAACCATAGAACTGGTCTAGTTGAACCATAGGCTTGAGAGCATTCATGTGAATTTGATGCTGATCCACGTGATAGTCAGGGTGTACATGGTGTGACTGATGCAACGATAATAACCGAAGACTTACAGAGATGCAAAGCGGCATGGGGGAGAGGAGAATAAGTGGAAATTAAATACATGGTAGTGAGATATGCGTTTCTCTTACTAACTAGATAATTTACATATTCAAATCTAGATGTAAAACCTTCTCTTATTCAGTTACTTTGCTGTAGCCAAAAATAATGGGCTTCTCCCTGCCCTCCCCCACATTGTGGTACGAGGAAGGAAAGGCTATTCTGGTAGGCTCATTTATTGTGTTTCCTCTAATTTGCACAGAAACAGTGCTAAAGAGAGACAGAGCTTACAAATCAGCATTAAGTAGTAGGAAAACAATCAACTCAAACAATAAACACTGTAGCATTGCTGAAGAATACAGTTAGAAACCTGGCGCATTGTTGGTATTGCTGTGAGCAGATGGACTGCAAGAACGTTCACTGCCAAACATCTCTAAACCCCACACACCAGACATGGCTGCATGGCAGGATGTTTGAGTGAGTGGCAGGTTGCAAACTCCCCATATATTTATTTTTTTAAAATTCTGTGGATATATAAATTAATATATTTGTACATATATATAAATACAAACATATGTGTAAATAAAAACTTGTATTACTTATGAAAAAGCTAATGGTAACAGTGACCTCATACTTGTGTCATATGGCTAACCTGCCACTTTGCTGATATTATTGATTGGTGATGTGAACTGTGGCCCTGGTTCTGATTGTCACAGTGGTGACGGCATCCTCTGCCATAGGCACTGCCTCCTTCAGAGCAGGATTTAACAGCAGACCTGAGCACCACTGGGTGGGTAGAGAAGAAACTGTGTGCTCCTACCATCTGGTGGCCAGCAGTTGTTTCTAGAAGCAGAGTAGTGTTTTTCAACTGGGGGACTGTGGCACTTGAAGGAGATCGAGGTTTGTTTACAGTGGCCATCAGAAAAGGAGAAAGGGATGTTACTAAAAGTCTTTTTATGATATAAAGCAAAACTATGCTCCTTCACACACCACCACCCTCCAGACTGAGTAGCTGTCAGCCTGTTGCTGCATGCAAATACTTCTTTAGGTTTTTTTCTGTGCTATGTTCTTATTCTAATTCTTATAAACAATGGAAGACTTGTGGAAAAAAATCCTTTTAATACTTTGAAGTAGCAGCTTTGTTTTAGAGCACAAATTTTCAGTAGTGACAGTTAAGAAGAGCAAGACCTTTCGTGACTTGGAATGCCCTTGCTGAGACAAGCATTGAAAACATGCTAGGCTCTGGCACTAAGTGCCGGATCTAGCACAAAGAGTGAGAAACTTTAAATATAATCCCTTTATAAAAACAGTGTGTGACCTTCATTTTGGATGGCAAGAGGCTGCCTGAGTCATTTCCAAATATTATAGAATCATAGAATGGTTTGGGTCAGAAGGGAGCTTAAAGCCCATCCAGTTCCACTCCCCCTGCCATGGGCAGGGACACCTCCCACCAGGTCAGGTTGCTCCAGCTCCAAGCCCCACCAAATCTGGTCTTGAACACCTCCAGGGATGTGGCACCCATGGCTTCTCTGCGCAATCTGTACCAGTGCCTCACCACCCTCAGAGGAAAAATTTTCTTCCTAACATATCATCTAAAATACCCCCTTTTCACTTTAAACCATTCCCCCATTCCTGCAACTCCCTGATTAAGACCCGCTCCCCAGATTTCCTGTATTGCCCTTTCAGTACTGGGAGGCTGCTCTAAGGTCTCCCTGGAACCTTCTGTTCTCCAGGCTGAACAACCCCGACTCTCTCAGCCTGTCCTTGTATGGGAGGTTCTCCAGCCCTCAGATCATCTCCGTGGGCGCCTCTGGATGGACTCACTCCAACAGGTCCATGTCATTCCTATGTTAAGGACTCCAGAACTGAATGCAGGACTCCCAGTGGGGTCTCATGAAAGCAGAGGGGCAGAATCCCCTCCCTTGCCCTGCAGAACGCTCCCTGTTCAGTCAAGTGATGGCAAAATTTTCTTTTTAAGACTGACATAAAACATATTATCTGTACTACTCAGTAATGCCTTGTTTTTCCTAATAAAATGCAAGTACTGTGGGGGCTGCTTTCTAGGAATTCTAGATAGTTTTCAATTTTGCTAGCCAATACTGGAAAGCTTTTTGCATTTTTTCACCTGCATGCTTTCCCCCACGAAATTTTCTGGGAGATAGGAAGGCCGGGCAGAATAAGAAACAACAAAGTACTTTTCATGTACTGTCTCATGGAAAGACATAAGGGAGATTTTAAAAATATAAGTAGGCAAGGAAAGGCATAACAACCATCAATATCAATAGGCCTCATTCGACTGCCAAACTAAAGGGTCTATGAATATCAGCATTGGCTTACATCTTGGAACACATGGAATTTTACTGAACATTGTAGTGTCAGTTGTCTGAAACAGGCTGTTTATTTTTGACCTTGTTTAATACTTCTCACTGTAAAAAATTAAATAGTTTTAGTTAATAGGTTTTGATTATACCTTTGAAATTATTAAAATTATTTGGTACTCTTAAGATAATTTTAAATGCTCATATATTTTAATAGCTGCTTGTAGCAGTTCTGCGTAGTAAGCAAGGCAGGCATCATTTACGAATCTCTGCCATACTAAAAACGGAAGAAATAAAGAATCTTAGTAGCTGTAAATTAAGACATTTATCTTGCTAATTTATTTATGTTCCTTTTTCTTATCAGGATTTATGTGCATACATACCTACAGAAAATACCAGTGCAAGTGTGTGTTTGTGTCTTCTGAAATACAGAGGATGTTCTCCCTGTTAGCGTTTCTTCATAGCTAGTGGAAAGGCAAAACAACACATTTCAGAGGTTAGACTACTTGCTGAGAGGCTTTAGAAAAAGTGCTGAAGTACAAATTGAAAACAAATTTGGTGTCAGTTATTCACATTCATTCGCTGCCATTCCCTCTTGCCAGTCATGATGCACTTCTGTGATAGCATTAAATCAGTACCTCTTGATTGACTCTGCTTTCCTTCCTGCTTCCCTGTTTCCAGTTTAAGCAGAAGTTTTGATATCAGTTGAAAGTGCATGTATCTAAAGAAAGTAGCATAAACTACAAACCCTGAATCTAAAAAATGTTGTCAATAGAACAGGGCAAAACAAATGAGACAAAGTAAACGCTAGTGTCACCTTCTGTACATGTTCAATTGATTCTAGTACTCTTTCTTCTATTAAATGTCTATTAAATATAGTACACTGAATTGAATGTTCCTCGGTATATATGTTTGCTTATTAGTGCATAGATCCCATAGAATCATAGAATAGTTTGGGTTGGAAGGGACTTGAAAGATCATCTCGTTCCCACCCCCCTGCAATGGGCAGGGACACGTTGTTAACCATAGACACTGATGGTGTTATATTTGTTCTTAGTTCAGAGTTGGCGTATCATAGGATTCCAGATTTATTTCCCTTTTTTTTCCATCAGTTTTCACAAGTATTCTGTAGACACTTATCATTTTACACTCTTACAGTCCAGTGCATTTTCCAGGCACCAAAATCAATACTGATCTTGGTTTGAGTGTTTTTCTGGCAAAGGTCTTTTTGTAGATTCACAAGTAGAACTAATTTGTGTTAAAGCTATTCATTCAACTTGGCATTTCACAGCCTCATTGACATGGTAAGCATAGGCATTACCCATGATTATTAATCTTACAACTCTGAAGTAATAAAAATCCTGAATATATTTACTAGCTTAAAGTTATACTCTAATACGCAGCATTACAAGACAGAAAATCAAGTACAGCATGGAGAAATACAACAAATTTGACTGTTCTCTACCAGCTTCCCGAAAGCACTCTACCGAAATACTTTACTTGGGTTCTGACCTAAGCAGTTTATTACATTTCCACTCAGTTTATGGGCCTCTTTGGAGACTTCTTGGCAGTGCACAACTATAGGACACAAGTTGGGACAAGCCAATTTATTATTAGGGTGTTGCTTTGTTTGTTTATTTTCAAACAGTGTGAGTGGTTTGACAGTCACAGTGTGTTTCACTGAGCTTTCTTTCTAGAGCTCTAGCAAACAGAGGCGATGCTTCAGTAAATGGAGTGAAATCTGTCTGTCATTAGGGCATTGTCAGTTATGAAAGATGTTGTATTTACCTACAGCTCCATTCATGGACACAGGCTGCCTTCTGCAGCCTCCTGCAGAAAAGAGAACTTAGGACAAAGGAAGGACCCCTTTTTTTTCCCCTCATAGACATTGTTTTTAGACTCTCTGCAGACCTGGAAAGACATGGTGGTGTTTTTCATCAGAATAACACTGAGTTTTTCCTTATGGCCTTGATGTGCTTTGTAACTTTGCCCCTTCCTTTCTTAAATGATAACTGGAGGACAGAGGCTACTATTAATCTACTTCCATCCTAATCACTATTTCACTTTGCTCCTTAGGTGGCTCTCCCTTCTCTTCTTACTTCTTTTCTCCTATTTTTGTTATATTTTCATCAAACTTTTCTTGAAGCTCTTTCTCCTTGGACTGCTTGCTTTCATGAATATGAGTACTCTCCTGAAAACAAGTCTTCTGATCTGCAGGCACTTTAACTCACTTCTAGACTCCTCTGATTGTTAGAGACTCTGTTCACAAAGGGAAAAAGTACAGCTAAAAGGAAAAATTCCCCTTAGCGACTTCTAGAGGAAATGGGCCATTGAAAGGGCAAAGCAGAGACATTGCATCCCTCAGTAATCCAGCCAAGATATTAATAGCCAAGATAAAAATAGAAAAATATAATTATTCTAACTTCATTTCCTCTCTTAGAAAATGTAAGAGCAGGCAAGACCTTCACAACCCTGATTCCCAGGTTTATAACTCCCTATCACATTTGCGTGACTTGAAGCACATGGAAGCCTTAGTAGTAAAACTAAGTGAATAATTCATGGTGAATAGCTTATTTGATGAATTACTGAAGCTCCTTTTTCTGTTTCTGTGGAAACTTTCTAGCAGGTGACAATTTCTTTCAACTTACGTATTATTCAAATTTTCTCAACCATTTTCTTTGTTTTTTGTGGGTTTTTTTTGGGTTTTTTTGGTTTTTTTTTTAACATGCTGATTTACTGCAAGATGCTTTCCAGGTACGGAGCAGTAACAGTCTCTTGACACTGCAAACGGTCCCTGAAGCCACTTGAGAGGGTTTGTGTCTCCCAGTTGGCTGACTAAGGCTCTGGGGAGAACTTAGACCAGCCTTCCAGGACTGAAAGGGGCTACAGGAAAGCTGGGAAGGGGCTCTTGATCAGGGAGTGCAGGGATAGGTTGAGGGGGAATAGTTTTAAGCTGAAAGATTTTAGGAAGAAATGCTTTCCTATGAGGGTGGTGAGGCACTGGCACAGGTTGCCCAGGGAAATCATGGATGCCCCATACCTGGAGGTGTTCAATTTCAATTAGGCTTTGAGCAACCTGATCCAGTGGGAGGTGTCCCTGCCCGTAGCAGGGGAGGTGGAACACTGGATGATCTTTAAAGTTCCTTCCAACCCAAACCACTCTATTATTCTATGAAAAGTACTCAGAAAAGATGCAATGCTCATGTTTTGATTTTCACATAGAAAGGCTGCAGTGGGTTTTAGATTTCCTATAACTCCTTAATCTTTTTCCTTCCTGGGTCACAGAAGCATTGTACGAGGTGTCTTTCTTATTAGGTAAAAGCCTAATGTGAGATGTATTTGCTGTGGGTGGAGTTCAGATTTAAATTACTCCTGCATGTTTACAAACTTGCAGGAAGGGGGGAGTAGTCAGACTCCTATCAGCTGCCTTGAATTACTTCATGGTGGGACTATGTAAAAAGAGTGTTTTGGCTTTATTCCCCTGAAATTTATTTTGCTTTACTACGTCAAGCAATGTGTCATCTCACCCTCATCTTCATCTTTCCTGGTGCAAAGTCTTTATCTGTTTAAGTGATAGTGAGAAAGTTTATTAGGGCTTGTAAAACCAAAAAGCTCTGCAGGAAATGCAGTGGTAATCTCCCCAAATCTATTCTTCAACTGAAAATACATGTTAAGGAGCAGATCTGCACTGGGACGGTGATGGCACCAATTTTAGTGAAGAAAAACTGGATTTGGACATGGAGAGTTTATAAAATCTGTTGATGAACTGAATAATGGAAAAATATTTGGTAGAATATTTGAAGAAGGCACATCTTTTAGCAGAGCAATCCTCAGAGCCCTTCTTATTCTGTTCTGCATTTACTGCTGAGGTGAAGAAATTTGTGCTGCATACCCAGGATATATTACCTCAATTAATATGGGGAAAAGTTAGTATAGCTGGTTTCTATGTGAAGCATGTAGAGCTAGGAAAGAATTGACAGAAAGGGATGCAATAAGCTAAGAGTGCAGTTTAACAACGTGTCCAACCTCTGTCACCAGAAATTATTTGGGATTTTACTTGACTTATACTTTCTGATTTTCCTTAGAAAAAGGAGTTGTTTCCATAGTAACAGCCACATTACATGGTTCTATACTTATGATACCTCTGAGATAGACCAGCATTGCAAAGAAATATACTTCTCAACATGTCATGTAAAGATCCTGTACTTGTTAGCAAGAAAAATTTGATTTTCAGCGAAGTGTGATACTTATTCAAGGTTTCTAGGCTATGGTTAAGTCGCATATACTCTCTTTTTCTGTCCCTCCCTCATTTAGTATAGGTGATGCTTATTTTCCTGCCTATTAAGATGTCTGACACTTTCCATTATAGGCTTTTGTCTTCAGCTGCTTACAGCTTTACCAAATATTAACTGTTTAGACTCATGCTTTCTGTTCAGTGTCTCTGCCTTGTGCAGAGTCCTTTTGGAATATCTCAAAGCTGTGCAGCGATTTCTGAGAATTATTGTGTTTGTGTGATGGTTTTTTTTTGGTAGGTTAATCATTCAGTGGATGCTTTTGAAGTTTTTTATCTCTCTTCTGGACAAAACCCTAGTACAGGGTGTGCCTTTTGCTGTGCATCCATTCCCCAACTTCACCCCCATCCTGAAATTTAACTCGGCTATAAATAGCTGCACTTTCACAGTATCAGTGCTGTCGATTCCTGACTTATGAATGCTTCTGGGAGATCTAGGTACATACTACTGATACATAAATGCATTCCTTAAGTGCGTGTGTACATAGATATACAGTGCCCGTATTTATGCTCGTCTGAAGCATGATAGGTGTAGCAGTACTATTGCATTTGTATCAGAGGAGTAAGAGATTAGATAGAGATATTAGAATAATTGGAAAATGAAGACAGAACATAACTCTAGCTCTTAAAAATCCAACTAGTCAATGAGAAATCCAAAATGGTAAGGAGCTCGGTAATCTGAACAGGTTAATCTGTAACCTGTTCAGAAGATTTCATGGAGACTATTAATACCTCAGGCATTTCTTAATAAATTTATAGAAACAATGTGCACTCGATTACTGCAGCTGAATGCTGTATTGTGGTTCATTCCTGTAGGAAAGTGTACTGAGGTGCTGTTTTTGCGGCCAGTGCTGTTTAATGCATTCAGAATTACTTCTCTGGTCTTTGGCATAATACAACAAGGAATTTTCTTATGCTATCTTAGTGTTTTAGTAATATATTATATTTTGTGAAGTTCTTTTTTTTGTTTCTTTGTGGTTTTCAGTGCTATGAGTTCTCTGAGTATATTGCTGTGCTACAAAATAATCGGGTGTCAAGATACCTGAGTTACCTCTGGAGTACTGACATGGCATTTTTGGTGCAGTACTCCATCACTGTTAAGTGTAGTTAATTTGGCTGAGCCACAGCATGGCACAAATACAGATCCTGACACCTGAGTTCTCTTTTAACAGCAGCTTGGAATATTGAATAGTAGCGTATGGATCCAAGTTATGCATCGTTTACCAAATTCCTTCTGGATGCATGTTCCTTCTGGCATCCAAAATTGGCAGAAATCTGCCTGCAGAGTCCCTCAGCTGCTTCACCTCTTTCTTTCTGTTTTCTGAAGAGAACACATGTGGGTTGTAAAGGTCATGTTATTTAGTACAGAAGTGAGAAGTGAACCGTTACCTCCTGCGACCTCCGCCATGATTCTTTCACAACTGCGGCTTTGATTTGTCACTGGGGTAGTCTCCTCCAGTCCTTGCATGACTACGGCTGGTGTTTTGTCATTTCACTGCCTAGCACAGATCTAAAGGGCTTGGCTTGTACCAGTGAACTGCCATTCCTAACCTGTCAGGCAGCAAGCAAATAAGATTCGGTAATGCAAGCAAGATCCCAATAATTCATGAATCCCTGAAGCACCAAAGATAGTGAAAGATATATTTGTAAATGGGCATAAGGTACGTTATGCTATCAATATAACACTTTATTTTGGCAAGCTAGTAGATTTGTGGCTGTTTTCTTCCTCAGAATTTTGATATATCTCGAACTGTAGCGCTGGTGTTATAGATTGGGTTGTGTGTAATGGCAAGTTTGCTACTGAGAGATTTTCAGAGCACAGGAGTGGAGACACAGCAGGGCACATAAGTGTATATGGTCTGAATGGGGAGATATCACTCGCTGTTCCTCAGGTAAAGACTTCTCAGGGAAATGAGTAAATACAACAACACAGAGCAGCCAACGTACAGGACCAAGGTGTTTGTCTGTATAAGGTCACTCCATTGGCCTTATTGAAATAATTTAGCTACTTTTCTCTTCCTTGAAATTCTTTCAAGAGCTGGGAAGCAGAGTATCAGGCATAAGCAGAAATACAGCCAGAAATACAAACTATATCCTGGGCTGCATCAAAAGAAATGTGCCCACAAGGTCAAAGGAGGTGATTCTCTCCCTCTACTCTTCTTTCATGAGACTTCATGTCAAGTCTTGTGGTCAATTCTGGAGTCCTCAGCACAGGAATGACATGGATCTGTTGGAGAGAGTCCAGAGGAGGTCATGAAGATGATCTGAGGGCTGGAGCACTTTTCTTCTGAGGACAGGCTGAGAGAGTTGGTCTTGTTCAGCCCGGAAAAGAGAAGGCTCGGGTAGACCTTATAACAGGCTTCTAGTACTTAGGTTTCGTTTAGGTCCCCATTGAGGAGGGAGTCTTTATCGGAGACTTACAGGGATAGGACAAGGGGGAATGGTTTTAAGCTGAGAGGGGGGAGATTTAGATGAAATCTTAGGAAGAAATGTTTTCCTGTAAGGGTGGTGAGGCACTGGCACAGGTTGCCCAGAGAAGTCATGGCTGCCTCATCCCTGGAGGTGTTCAAGGCCAGGCTGGATGAGGCTTTGAGTGACCTGATCCAGTGGGAGGTGTCCCTGCCCATGGCAGGAGGTGGAACTGGATAGGCTTTGAGGTCCCTTTTCCACCTAAACCATTCTGTGATTCTATGATTCTGTAAAAATAAATGTAGAAGTTCAGTCAGTAGGTACTGGGTCTGTTGGACAGGAAACCTCTGTGGAGGTAGCTTAGTGTGGACAGTGTTTGTTGCAATGGGTGATAATTTGGAGGAAAACCAGGAAGCAAGAGCTGTGAGGTGAAGTAATAGTATGTCTAGTTATTTGCTTTTCCTGCCAGCTCTCTTAGAATCTGTGTATTGTCTTCTACTAACTGGTTATTTAATCCAGTACAAAAAGATGTACTAGTGGCTAGAAGCTGAAGCAAGATAAATAAGCCTAAGAATAGATGTAAGCTTTTAAAAGTGAGAACAATTAATCAGTAGTGGGTTGTCTGTCACTTGCAATCTTCCAATCAACGTTGAATGTGTTTCTAGTAGATATACAAAGCTTGATGCAGGGTTAACTAGATTTGAAACTATGGCCTGTGTGTACTAAGTCATCCAGTGAGATGAAAATCTCTGAGCCTTTCGGGAAAAGGTTCTCTAACTCCTGTTTCTCTTGGCCAATTGCTTCAGGTTCCCTAATAGACAGTTATTTTAATTTTACCTAACATCAGTACTCTGAAGTAAAACTACCTGAAAGTGTAGCTTCATTCTTTCATCTGGATGAAAGTAGGGAAATGTATCAAATGAGTAATATTTAATATTAAAGAATCCATATACTACATTATCAAAGAAGCAGTTTTTAACACTCGATCCTGAAATTAGATCAGCCTGGGCATATCTTTGTGTCCATACAGAGTTCTTTGCCTTCGATTCTGCAGATTCTGTGTGCTGGATCATTGTCTTGGTTTTCGCTCGCAGTTCTGAGAGGGTAATAATCTGTGTCCAGTGTGGTGGAATTCACACCTCAAATAATATTGTATGTTGGGATGAAAATGTGTACAGAGCCATATCTGAAGGATGATAATGCTGAGGCTGAGCCATAAATTGAAATATGACATTCATTTCACTAAGTGCAGATAGATACATTCAGGTGAAAAATAACCTTCTATGTCTGTGTGCATGTGTATAAGGAAATGTCAGCTATTTACAACCAGGGAATTGATGGTAGAGAGCTGTTTTCATATTAATTATGGGCCAGCTGTAGTCCAGGTTGTGCATAAAGCTCTGGTTCATCAAGAGTGCGGGCTAAAGGGCTCACTGGAGCACAGTTTCTCTGCTTTGCTGCTTAAGCATGTTTGTTTTCAGAGGCAAAGGTGCATACCTGGATCTTGCTTGTGTACATAGCTGAGATGTGGTGAGGATGCTCACCAACACCTCGGAGGTAGGAAGTGCTTCCTTCAGTCTTGGAGTTTAGACTTGCCGCTTATGTAGGGTTTTCTGAAAACATTAGTTCATTGCTGCGAAGTTGTTAAAGACCCAGTAGAACAATTACAATGCTAATGTTATTTAGCTAAGCGCTAAAGAAAAAGTATCATTATAGGGTGCCTGCACTTTCTGAATTCTCTTTCACTTCCACTCATCATATCAAAGGATGAATAAAGCAGAGGAAGAAACAGTACTCATTACAGAGAAGGATTAAAAAAGGTAGGGTAGAAAAATAGAATAGTTTTAATATAAGGAGAATATAAGGCTCCTTAGCTTGAAAAGAAATGACAGAGTGGAGACAATAATGAGAGCTAAGTCAAACCCTGAAGAGGTGATTAGAAAACGATTATTAACTGGTTCTCTCAATATCAGAATCAAAGGCACCTAGGCTTAATTTGACTGAAAGCAGGTTTGGTTTTTTTTCACATAGCATGTAAGAATTATATTGTGTAACTCAGTGCATGTGATGATTGTACTAACTAAAGAATTTAAGAGAAAGTCTTATAGCTAGTTATTAAATGCAGACGTCTGGATGGATTACAAATATTACAGAATCCATGGGTTACTTTTGGGAAGGCAGTAGGAATTTCAGAGGAGATCTGGTTTTGGACTCTGCATGGGCATTCACCACTGAGTGGTGGCCATAATGAATCTTTTGCTTGCAGTACAATTGTGCTTTTCCTCTTAACCACATGGCTTATCTTACATGTATTGCAATTAAAAAAAGTTGTGCTGTTATACACCAAAAGATCTATCCAGTATAATATTTGCATCTATAAGAGCAAATTTCATCATTACGTAGTTATGTAGATACTCATTTCCCTTAATGCTTTTATAATCATATTTGTTGTTAATATTTGTTTTTAATTACTAAGTTGAGTCTGTGCCCAAAGTAAGGTTTGTCACCTACTTTTGTCTTTAAATTTCCATGTGAGATTTTTAGAGTTGACATAAGGAAGCGGAAGTACAAAATTACTTACGATTTGTACATGGTTTCTTTAGGCTGTCCACATGCGATAACAGGACAGCACTGCAAATGTCAAACAAAGAGGTCGGTTCTGTTCCTGGTATAAACCAACCCTACTATGTCACCTTCAAGCAGCATGATGCCATTTTTCAGGATCTATTATCAGAAAGGGAGTAATAATGAATCCCTACGTCAATCAACCCTGCAGGCCCGAATAGAAAAAAGGAAAAGAGGAGGAACAAATCACATGGGTAAATCCCTCTGATAAGCACATAAGAAAGTTCTTCTGTTTATAGTCTCTCATCATCTGCATAATCATGCCTACAATCCTTTTAGCTTCCAGTAGCGTTGCTGCAGTGCTAACACGTAACCGTGCGTTGTCTCAAGGAAGGTCAGAAAAGAATGACAGAAGAAAGAAATAGAGGGCAAGCAAACAGAAATGAAGAAGTAAATGTTGTGTGCCTTGGCTTGCATCTCAGCAATTTTCCTTCACTAAAGCAAAGCAAAGCTCGGTTGCTTTGCTGGTTGGTTGTGGGCACAGGCCTTTTAGTAAGGCCTCTTGTGACAGGACGAGGAGTCATGGTTTTAAACTAAGGGAGGGGAAACTTAGACTGGATGTAAGGAAGACATTTTTGCAGTGAGGGTGGTGAAACACTCGCACAGGTTGCCCAGGGGGTTAGTGGAAGCTCCATCCCTGGAAATCTTCAGGGTCAAGTTGGATGGGATTCTGAGGAACCTGATTGAGTTGAAGATGTCCCTGCTCCTGCAGGGGTGTTGAACTAGATGACGTGCAAAGGTCCCTTACAACACAAAGCATTCTATGATTCAGTTTGAAGTGCTCAAAATGATCGCTTCCCTATTTTCTTTTGGAGCATTTGTTCATCTGTGGGAAAAAGCAGGTGCCATAATTTGTATGGTTCCAAATGTAAATCTCTGAAAATTTTGTAATGCAAATATTTTGAAAGAAGCATAAGGCAAACATGAATGCTTATTTTCCTCTAATGAAAACAACATGCCAATTTTTTTTGTGAAATGGAAATAGGCTCTATATCATATTCCAAGTGAAGAGCTGCATTCCTTTAGTGACACAATGTTCTTACTGCATATAGTAACTTGGAAGTTTCTGAATTTCCAAAAAATTTTTGGCATATGTTCTTAAGTGTCATCCCAGCTCTATGTCTGCAATTTATGCTAAACTCTGGGACCATAGAACAGTTTTATAACCTGTTTCAAAGCCAGTTGAAATGAATAGGAAAAAACATTGACATTTAGGAGATTTGTGCCAAGACTTTGTAGTTGTTTTTTTTGTGGTTGTTGATTTTGTATGTCAGTGACACTGTCCAATGCTTACAGGGTTGGTACACTACAAAACCCCAAACAAACAGAATCTTCCCTTCATAGTTAAGGACTTGAAAGCATGGCAAGATGAAGCAGTGTAGTGGGTTGACCTTGGCTGGGTGCCAGATGCCCACCAAGCCATTTTATCACTCCCCTTCTCAGTTTGTCATGGGAGAGAAGGTAAAAATAAAGACTCCTGGGCTGAGATAAGGACAGGGAAGAGATCATTCAGCAGTTACTGTCATGGGGGAAAACAAACTTGACTTGGGGACATTAATTTAATTTAATTTATTAGCAATCAAATCAGAGAAGGGTAATGAGAAATAAAACCAATTTTTAAAACATCTTTGGTGCATTTACAGTTCATGTGACTTAAATGGAATGCCCTCTTAGTTGTACTTATTGGTGTGTCATAATTGGTGTTACTGTCTCCTTCCACTTGAGATTTTTGTGTATACAGAAAAACTGAATGGTAAAGAGTTGGACTCCTGTAAGGGGTGATGGCGGGGTAGTGTTTGTTAAATTTACATTACAGTTGTTTTAGCTACAGTTCAGATAATGCCCTTTTCATTTACACTGATTCACTTCAAAGACTTTTCTATATTGGAAATTACTCTAACATCAAGCTTACCCATTGTTCTTTCCTTTTTAATTCCTGCTTAGCAAATAATGAGACTAAGACTACTTATTTTCTTGATGGAGAGAGTATTAGTGGGAAAGAACTTGCTTACTTGCAGCAGCTTTGGTGAAAGCTTAGCGTGACCTTTCCTTACACTCTAGACTGTAATAGTGCAATAAGGCATTACCGAGAAACTGCTAGGGAGAGAGATGTATGAAGACAGGTTACATCAGGAGTAGGCATTGTGATATCTCCATTAATATCAAGCATCTTTTTACAGCTAGTGCAGCTGTTGCAGTGCACTGCTGGAGAAAAGGAGCAATAAAACTGAAATCCTGTGCTTTTACCATCTCCCACCATACAACTGGCTGTAGGCATGTGAAGTGGGAAATAACTTCTGTTGCTTTTTAATGTTTGCCCATCATATTTGCTAAGTAAGTTCCTAATTTAATGAATAAGCCTAAAGTCCTTAGAAATGTCTGAAAATCCTTTTTTCCATACATATACATGTACATATGTAGCCTCAGTTCTGGAGACCCCAGCACAGGAAGGACATGGATCTGTCAGAGACAGTCTAGAGGAGGCTACAAATATGATCTGAGGGCTGGAGAACCTCCTGTACAAGGACAGGCTGAGAGAGTTGGGCTTGTTCAGCCTGGAAAAGAGAAGGCTCCAGGGAGACCTTAGAGCAGCCTCACAGTACTGAAAATCCTACAGGAAAGCTGGAGAGGGGCACTTAATCAGGGAATGCAGGAACAGGATGAGAGGGAGTGGTTTTCAGCTGATATTGGGGAGATTTAAATGAGATCTTGGAAAGAAATGTTTGTTTTTTTTTTCCTGTGAGGGTGGTGAGGCACTGGCACAGGTTGCCCAGAGATGTCATGGATGCCTCATCACTGGAGGTGTTCAAGGCCAGGTTGGATGGGGCTTTGAGCAACCTGATCCAGTGGGAGGTGTCTCTGCCCATGGCAAGGGGAATGGAATTGGATGCTCTATAATGTTCTTCCTGCCACAAACCATTCTATGATATATGTTTGTATTTGAAAATTGACTTCCATATATTATCAAAAGATCATGCAACCCAAACTGAGGCTGTGAGACCATAGATGGGGATGGAAACAAACCAGAGCACAATGGAAAGTATTTTCTAGCTTATTTGGTGTTACCTTAGTCTACCTAGAACCTAACTTTTTCCTTTATATATGGTTAAATTTTTAAACAGATGTTTGAAAGAGATGAGTTGAAAGATGTAAATGGATGTTCACAGCCTAGTATGGGAAGAAGCACAATGCTGACAGTTATAAAATGTCATGAGTAGATCCAGACTGCCATTGCTGCCTGGACAGAGGTTTTGAAGTGACATTTCGCTACTGAATGAAAAATTTTAAGTAGGGCGTATAGAGATGATGAAGAGTTTTAAATCTGAAGACAAGTAGTTGTAGTTGCCTTAGGCCAAGTAAAGACACGTGTCTCCCATTGAGTCCCATGTTTCTATATGCTTGTTGTAGGCTGAAATGTATTGGAGTAAAGTATAGTAAAGTATTCTAAATACGATTTTCTGTTACTTTTCACTAGCCTAAATAAATTTCATATGATTTGATTGAGTTTCTCAGTTCCTCTACACTTTTCTGCTGTTATCCATTTTGTACGGAAAATCTCACTGTTTAGGGATATGAACAGTGACAGCAGCAGCTGATTGGATGCTAGGCAAAAATAAAAAGGGAAAAGAATCGATGTCTCTATGAAAATTATATTCTTGGATTGTACTTTGAAGACAGGAATAGGATATTTGAAAGATTTCTTAGTTCCTAACTGTGCTATTATTAGTACCACAAACTCTGCTAGGATACCTTTCCACCAAAATATAGGAAGGAAGCATCTACTCTCACCAGTTGAAAGTGGGTCCTCCTTACACAGGAATGAATATGTGTTTTCCAGAGAGACAGAGAGGTATAAAGAAAGCAAAGCTATACTCCTCAGAAGTAATCTCTCATTTGTGCCAAGCCGTCCACATATTTCTTAAGATGTGGTTCTCAAACTAAGACATGCTTCTCAGCTAAGAGTTCCTAGTGCTGCTTGTACTTGCTGTTACTGAATTATCTTTTTGAACAGTACACCTAATTTTCGCCACCATTCTGAATGTTGCCACTGTTGTCATGTATGGTTACAACTAGATTTGACTCACTAAATCATAATATTCTCTATACTGTCACCTTTATCTTTTGTGATAATATTAAGTTGTACCAGATTCAGGACAGACACATGAACAACCCCAGCTGATAAATTTTGATATAAATCACTTTTGCTTAATGCAGAGGTCCACCCAGCTTGGCACTTATCTCTTTATAATTTCTTTTCTAGGCCATGTTTCCCAAACTCATTTATAAGAAGCAGCACTGAAAATATTGTAAAGAAAAGATGCAGCATTCACCACATTGCTCCTATCTTTCAGGTCTCTTTTCCTATCAGAAATGAAATTGAGATTGGCTTGTGTTCACAGTTACTAATCTTTTCTTTTTTTGTGTGTGTGTTCATATAACAGCATATAAATAGTGTTTCATTATTTGTTCCAATGCTTTTTTACAGGAACAGAATCTAAGTCCACTAGTCTTCCTGCACCTCAAGCTCAATTAAATCTCACCAGATACCCTTGTCTCATACTAATACAAATAATATTATATAACTATTTTTAACTATAGGTTCATAACTATCAAAATTGACAACAGCTTAAAATATTGTGCTTTCTATAATTTTACTTGATGCCTTACTTATTTGGATGTAGTTTGTTTTCATGTCTTACTGGACTGTAAAAGTACAATGATCAGTTATCATTTGTTTTTACTTATCATGCAGTCATAAAGTTCTGTAAATCTTCAGCTAAATCTGAAAGACACTTATTAAGTTATAAAATAAATGTCTTTCTGCATCACTAATGTCAAGACTTCATGGATGCTCCATCCCTGGAGGTGTTCAAGGCCAGGTGGGATGAGGGTTTGAGCAACCTGGTCCAGTAGGAGGTGTTCCATCCCATGGCAGGGGCTTTAGAACTGGATGGGCTCTAAGGTCCCTTCCAACCTAAACCATTCTCTGATTCTTAGAACAGCAAATGCTGTAATGGTAGTAACACCTACTTCTCATACCCTACTTTTCAGTAGGTTATGATTTCCAGTATTGGTGCCAATGTTCAAGTTTTACAGCTAGAGAAACTATGACAGAAGAGGTTACCAGAAGTGGCAGGCTCCTTGTCTGTGGTTTGTTACAGTTCTATTTTCCAGCATCCTCATCTGTCCTTTAGTGTAAGCAGCTTCTTAACATCAGGAACTAAATATTGAAAATGATCCTTTATAACTTGTAGTTTGTAGCTTGGAAGCAGCTTACAAAGTAATAACCACCCTTCTGGCAAGCATTCCATGACACAGAATATAGTAGCTTTTGCAAATGAAACTTTATTTGCAGGAACGCTGTCCAAGTCTTCAATTTCTTCTGAGTGCTCTCAGAGCACAAATCGATGAATCCTGCTCTTGTTAATCAGTATTAAGATTGATGTTCAAGGAAGAGAGAGAAGAAGGAATTCCATGCTTTAAATACTTTTTCTTATATGACATTTATGTAGGCTATAATGAAGGGGCTCTTGCAGGGACCTGTGAGGGTGGCAAAGGAGAAGGGAACACTTTAGACAGAAAGCGGGGGCATTTTGTTCTAGCTCAATTGTTAAACTTCTAGAAGGTGAGTGTAAGGGTGTTGAAATGTAGAAAACTGTGAAGGGAAAGCAAAGAGTTTCATTTGTTGATGTTTGTGTGTTTTTATTTCTTTATTGAAACATACGTACTGGATTATTCAAACTTAATGGGAAATAGCTACTCTCAAACAGCAAACTAGAGCTCTTTTGAGCATGTGTTATAGTATATTTCCAGTCATTTGACTCAATGAAAACACGGTGGCACAGCCCCTTGCAGAAATAGGTTGTGCTAAAGTAGAGGGCATGAATCTCTCTCTGACTCTTCCAGTTGCAATGCGGCTTGCAAACAATTTCTTAGAAAACACGCTTTTTCAAAAAAATCCCATCTGTTTATACCTTCTATCTGCTCCTTCATGTATTCTTTCACATGTCCTGTTGCCTCCGTAAATGCATTGCTCCCTCTTTCTGCTCTGCGGTACTTTTCTGTCACTGCTGTTTCCTGGTGAAATAGCTGGCAAGCGGCAGCTCTGCTTGTATTGGCTGTTTTGAGCTTGCTTTTCTGTACCTTCAGCTAACTATAAAATTGCCCTGGCTTTCCAACAAAGATATTAACTTGTTGGGATACCTACAAACCTAGCTAAGAACAAGATGGAATCATCACTGTGAGAAGATGCAGCCTCTATGCACATCAGCAATTTGCCAGTCACTCTGAAATAATACTGTTATATAGTTCTTCGCACAGTAAGAGACGGAAACTATCCTATTGCTCTTCCAGAAGGCTTGCCTGCACATCTTGATGTAGAGCTACCTGAGCTAGAGATTGTCACAGCCTTCACATCTTATCAGGCCTCTGGACTTAGTTTATATTATTTTTAATTGCTGAGATCTTTGTTGGCTGATCCTTAGGCTCCTCACTGTTTATAGATCTTAACAAAAGATTAATGATGCTATTTAAAAAAAACCAGACCTTAAGACGTTTGTCTGGTATTTGACTCTGACTGCAGTCCTAAACTTCTAAAGAAGGAAATTACTTTCTCGCCCTTGACCTTTCACATTGACCTTTGTGACTCTTGCTGCACTATTTCTACTCTTTGACAGTTTGAAAGTGTTTGCAGGGGATGTAACTCCTCCTGTGTTAATGGTTCCTGTTCACACCTGAATGATTCCATGTAAATGAACAGGAGGCCTGAACTTCTTCCCATAACTCAGGCCTTTTTCCATAACTTAGGGGACTTCATAAGAAATCTGACCCCTTAGACTGCTGCCAGGATGCTTCTGAAAAGCTATCTGAACTAGATGGTAAAGCTTCTAGAAGCAAGCCATTTGTTACTGCCAAGTGTTTTCTGTTCCCTGTTTCACCATCTGCTGGAAAATAGCTTTGGCTTGGTAGCCTTTTCTGTTTCCCCCCTTCTTATTCTCTTCCAGGAAATATTTGGAGAACCTGGTCAGAGAAGCATATGAAAAGGGGAGAATATTGGATTTGTGTATAGTCAGTAGATAATTGTTATAAACTGAGTCATGGTGAGAGAATAAGCTGCTATCTTCCCTGGAAGCTGTATGGATACGGTGTCTTAGCTAACAAGAAAGACTATATGATTAAACAATTTCACTTAAATCCAGTTTATTTGTGAGTATATGTAGTCTTGAATAAATATTAAAATTGCTTGATTTCATGCAGCCATTTCCTGGGGAAAGGAGCACTGTAGCCTTACACAATTGAGACACTTTGGAGCCTGCTCCTCTCTCTCAGTATCATGAAAATTAGTTAGCAGATTTCCTCTGTCAACAAATTATTATGCCACCAGGCTGCAACAAAGATGGAGCAGGAAAAAAGACAATGAGATTAAAGTGGTAAGGGGTATCAGCCTTCTGCTGTATTCTTGTCTAAGATTGCGTTCTGTGGGACTCGTAGTCAACTGAATCGGTGGTAAAATGATGAGTAATGTGGTGACTGGACAAGCACAAGGTAGTTTCACTGAAACACAAGCTGTGATAATGTAAGTTTTTATGTGATGTTCTTCACGCAGAGGTTCCTGTCGTGTTTTCAGGGACTGCCCTTTAGAGAGTTCGCTCCCGTGTTATACAGACAATTAAAAATGTAATTAAGAAGATGCACTACTGAAAAAGGGCATAGTTAACAAGTAAGAAAGCACAATGAGGAAAAGAAATGTTTCTGGTAAAAAGATGTAGCGAGGGGGAGGGAGGAAATGTTCCATCAGAGAAATATTATAGAAAAATCTTCTTAGAAGTGAATTGTAAGACAACCAGAATACGAAGGGGAAGAGTGAGTAACAGCAACTGAGGAAAATGGAGAAATAAGACTCGTGGAAATGACAAGGAGGGAATGTGGGATTTTTTCCTTACTCTAGGTTTAAGTACTTTTTTTTTTGGACCAATTAATCTTGTACAGTGATGGCACCATAAGATTAGTTTTAGGATGCTCTTTTTCCAGAAAAAGGTATGCCAGAGGAATCTGAAACCTTTGCCTGCTTTGGTTGGTGAGAAGAGAGTTGTGCTGAGGACAAAGAGAATTTTCTTGTGGGAAATTATAGATGGGGAAGTATCAGGGACAACCCTTGTTTTCTGATGGTAGATGCAACTTAAAAAAAAACCTCATTGGGGGTGGTACTTTAGGAAGTTTCCCAAAGGAAGCTGGGTTAATTTGTTCCAGAAATATGCCTGCTAGGCCTCAGTGACCTTTGCCTGACAATATTCCAGAAGCATTTGCACAGTGCCCTCAGACACGGTGTGAATGTTGGGATTGTCCCACACAGGGACAGGCGTTGGACTCGATGATTCTGTTGTGGGTTCCTCCCAACCCAGGACCTAGGTCTTACCCTGTCAGAAAAAGCTAGTAGCAAATAGTCTTTTCTATTGCCCTGGTTTTGTAGATGGGTACTGAAGTTCCTGCTTCCAGGTTTCTGTGTGAGTGTCTTAATGTTGAAGGAAAAAAGCAGGCTTTCATCTCACAGATTTGGCTGTGGATTGTGTATTTGGATTTCTGTGTGTGTAAAGGGAACAGAAAGTTAATTCCTGCCATTAATATTGTTAGATGTGTCATGCTTTTGTGTACTTATGTGACTGCTAGAAATGCTATTATGTGAGTCCTTGATGGCTGAACGCTAGGAGCGTTGCTGCTCAGCTCCCTTCCACTGCTCTCTGAAATCAAGTCTGTCAGTGAAAAGTAGCACCACAAGCATCAAAGTTCCTCAGTATACTAAATGTGGTTTGAAATAAGTCTCCAATCATCCTGTGTATTGAGGGCTTGTAGAGGTCATCCTTGCCATCCCACCCTCTGCCACCCGCATCCCTTCTGAGGAAGGGGAATTATGTACACAAACTGTAACATGTTCTGGAGGTGCTTGCTCATCTCTAGCATTTGTACTTTGATGTGCGATATAGATAAAGGCTGGAGACAGGTTTATAGGCTACATAAGCTTGAAGAGGTGGTACATCTTCTGCCAACATACCCAGCTATCATCCAGGTAGACTGCAACTTCCTTCTCCATTTAAGATAAACAGTGGCTTTCTCTTCAATCCCCAATACTGCAGTACATGCTTGTCAGCTGATTTGCTCACTCACACAAGATGAAAATGATTTGGCTTGAAGTTGGCACCTATGTAGAGATGGGAAAATTGCATGATGTTTTCTTCTCTCTTCCTGTAGTGCAGCTACTTGTATTTTGGCATATTCTGACCCTTAAGAATTTCTTCTTTGTAAATGCACTCGGAAATTGTTCCAACATCTTTTGATGAACATGGGGATCTGGCAAGAATTAGCTATGTTCTGAAATGTTCGGTCACTGTCACTTCTATAAAGGCATTTCTCCTTGGAGTAACTGCTTTGTTGAATTGACCCCAACTGCTGTTTGTTTCTACTCTACTTGGAGAAGATCCTTTTGAGTCCAAATAGTTTTTAAGCTTGAATTTACTAATAAAAAACTTCAACCTGTTGAGTTTTTTAGTTCATTAGTGCTAATTAGAACTCATTGTGCTTTGTTATTGCACTTTAATGTCGCCATAAGAATCATTAAGCCTTTACAGAATCGCTCAACTGTACCCCAATACAAAAAACTCAGCAGCAGTGCATATAAAATTAATATATTGCCAATCAGCTAGGGGTGGAACTGGGAGATAATGGTTTTATTACTTTTGTAATAAAACTTTTGTACCTGTTTTTAGTTCAAAGCTACTAAAACAAAACATATGGAGAAATTATGTATGTAGAGGTTCACTCCTAGGACCTGATGCGGTTAAGTGTTCCTTTTCCATAAGGTGTGTTTCAGCTGCGCTTTTCATAGAGTCACGGAATCATAGAATAACCAGGTTGGAAGAGACCCACCGGATCATCGAGTCCAACCATTCCTATCAAACACTAAACCATTTCCCTGAGCACCTCATCCACCCATCTTCTAAACACCTCCAGGGATGGTGACTCCACTACCTCCCTGGGAAGCCTGTTCCCGTGCCTGACGACCCTTTCTGTGAAAAATTTTTTTCTAATATCCAGTCTGAACCTCCCCTGGCGGAGCTTGAGGCCATTCCCCCTTGTCCTGTCCCCTGTCACTTGGGAGAAGAGGTCAGCACCCTTCTTTCTACAACTTCCTTACAGGTAGTTGTAGAGAGCAATAAGGTCTCCCCTCAGCCTCCTCTTCTCAAGACTAAATAACCCTTAGCCTTTGCACTTGTGCAGTAGGGTTGTGATTCTTCAGACTCATAAAATCATAAAATGGTTTGGGTTGGAAGGGACTTTAAATCCCATCCAGTTCCATCCCCCTGCCATGGGCAGGGACACCTCCCACTGGATCAGGTTGCTCAAAGCCCCGTCCAGCCTGGCCTTGCACACCTCCAGGGATGGGGCAGCCACCACTTCTTTGGGCAACCTGGGCCAGTGCCTCTCCACTTCCACTGTCAAAAATTTCTTCCAATATGTCATTTAAATCTTACCTCTTTCAGCTTAAAAACGTTCTCCTTCATCCTGCCCCTTTACTCCCCAGTAAGGAGCCCCTTCCCAGCTTTTGTGTAGGCTCCTTTTAAGTATTGGAAGGCTGCTACAAAGTCTCCCCAGAGCCTTCTCGTCTCTGTGCATATAACTTCATTTAAACGTGTAGTATGTGTTCATGGATGAACTTGTAAAATTTTTGATGTAGTAAGGGAATCAGGGTTCTAGTTATTATTTGTTATGGGTGCTTCAGGTCTGAATTAGTATTTCCTGTCCAAAACAGTCATGAAAGTCTTAAAATAATCATTAAAATAGTTGCTAGAGATAGTATGTCTCTTTATGCTCAGTTATTTCTACTAAATTTAGGATTGTTATTCTGCAGACAGTTATCCCTTTTACTCAGAAAAGATATATTGAAAGTTTTGTTATTATAGTCAACAGGAGTCTTGAAAACAAATCTTTCAGTTTTGGAGCACAGATCTATAACAAATACTTTCTGCTACAGGAAAATCATGTTATAATTTTGACCTGTCCAGTATTAATATTTTTTAGTATTACTTCCTCTCGTGATACTTTGAAGGTTTTATTGTTTTGTATATGAATTAAGTCAGATAAGAAAACGCTGGTTAGATAGCTCAGTTCCAGCCAGGAAGTGTATAAAACTGGCTGATTCCTTGCCTCTTTTAGTCATTTTGTTTATTTTTCTGTTCAGAAGCATAAACATTCAATTTGGTAAGAACTGCCATAAATAGCATATCAGGTATAGAAATACCATCCAGGGTTTTATAGGACTGGTCTTTTTTTTAACACAGAAATTTTATCTGGAGAGGGGAAACCCAAAATATTTGCGTGTCAAGGATTTCTGGACCAGTTTGCCTAAATCTTGGTCAAAACCTCTTATTCTCACAGGGTTGAATTCTATGCAGTGTGCCGAATGATTTTGAAGTATTCTAGTTCTGTCACTTCACTTTCATGGAACGCATCTATGGAAAGTGCCTGTGCATATATGGTTGTCTGCTTGGCACATATTTGGTGCTGCTGTTAAGGCAGTCAGACAGTTTTAAAGAGGGTAATTTCTTTTGCAGCAAAAGCACATTAAAATCTTTCCTCTTAGACATGGTATATGATTATTCTGGAATACTTTCTGTCCAACAATCTAATGCTGCCTATTTTGTATAAAGCAATTAAAATTGAAACTTGCTTACATTGTTCCATGTTTTATGACCTTTGGGGCACTTATACTATTTTTATTTTTGAAGGTGTTGTCACAAGGCGAGTGAATGAGAATTTACCCAACATTCTAAGAGGAGCTTTTTTGCATCTTAAGAAATGACAACAGTTGCTGGCTAATAAGAAAAAATACTATATAAAGGCCAGGCTTACAAAAATAATGAAAGGTTATGTATCTTGTGTTTCTTTCTGTTGTTTTATGTCTTTTTGTTCCTCCTTCTTAAAACATGCTCAGATGATTGGAAGTCTCTAGGGGATATTTTTTGGGGTTTTTTTTTTGTGAGATGCTCTGTGTTTCTTTCTTTCTCCAGCTGTTGATTTTGAATGCTAACTTGTTAAAGCCAACAAAAAACCCCAAACAAACAGAAGTCTTAATATGATAGAAGTATCTTTTAAAATTAATTTTTCTATGGAAAAGTGGCATAATGGTTTTTTCCACTCCTATCCCCTAATACTTCAACAAACACAGATCTTTAAAAAAAGATGAAATTTGGTTTTATTGCCAATTATCTTATATGAATATAAAATATGATAATTAAGCTGAATCCTTCTCATTTTCCTCAGTTTCACCACCAGTAAAGGTACTGGGAATAGGGAAATGGGCCGCCTTTGCAGGTACAATGCCAGTAGCACCCCTGGGAAATTCTCCCTCTGGGCTTTGGCATTAGCAAATGGCTGGAACTGAAAGAAGAAAGTATTTGATCGGGGAATTCGGCTCGTATTCCTGGGTGTGTTAATTCTGCAGTATGTGAAGTAGGAGAGCATGGTGAAAATATATTGCTGTCCATAAAGTAAACTTGTTGCACTTAAAATTACACTCAGAGAAGACCTTTTGAATAGAAAGCTGCTGTATTATATGATTTCTCTTTTGACTAGACTTGTTTGTTAAATAGTAAATTATTTTTTTCCCCAGCATCATTGAAAATGTAGTAGAGTACATTACAGGATTTTGTTATGTTTGTGGGAAATCAGCATAGTAAATGTAATAAATTATGCATATCTTAAGGGAAATTCAGAGACAGAAGCTGCAGAATTCATTTCCTAAAATTGAGATATCGCAGTTGCTTTTTCTGGGACACTGTAGCTTATAAAATGGCATGGTTCCTAATCAGCTTTTCTGCATAATGAAGCTATAATCCTTTGGACATCAAAATTATTCCATTGAGTGATAGAAAGCTAAGAAAATGAGGGAATTAGAATCTCCATAGAAGGTTAGTAGCTTAGAAATTGATTGCACTGTTCACTTCTGTCCTGCAGGTTCACCTGCAGGTTTCCCAGTTACTACAACCTTAAAAGAGCAAATTCTTTTCAAATCCAGATGTCAGAACAGAAAAATCATGAGCCCACTATTTCAGACAGCTGCTTAGAGTCATAGAACTGTTTGGTTGGAAAATACCTTTGAGATCATTGAGTCCAACCTTATCTGTCCACTACTAAACCATATTCCTGAGTACCTCATCTGCCCATCTTTTAACTCCCTCCAGGGATGGTGGCAGCTTAGCAGTGAGGAGGGTGAAACAGAGAAAATAGTGGATATATTACTCTTTTCCTACTCAAGGTGGAATTCTCTTCATGCCTGTTAGGGTTTTTGGTTCCTACCGAGGTAATACTGTGTTGCTGGAAAAGGGGGCTTGGAAATGATACTTAAATGTGCAATGCTCACAGGAAGGCTCCCTACCTCCATTACTGCTCTCTTCCCTTCTTGTGCCCTCAATGTAGTGGCAAAGGTTCCAGTTGCACTCTCTCAGCAAGGACATCCATTAAATGTGAACTGAATATGTGCAGAAATTGTTTCACCAAGTCATTTATTTGATTTCTTATGACACCTAAGGGCAGCTAACATGCTGACTGATCTGGGGGTGATGGGTGTGGGCCTCAAGTAATAGGTAATGAACATCTTGAATTAGGCTTTAATAAGCATTAGATTTCTATGTATGTATAATATTTCTTGGCAGAGGGTTTTCTGTGTCTTGAGATGTAGCTGTAATTCCATGGATGCAGACCCAGGGGGCCATGCTGCCTGAGTGGAAAGACTTAGCTCTCTTGCTTCAGGCTTGTTGTGATGTGGCCTCATCTCTCTGTGGAGATTAAATATTGTGTACTTTTTACTTCTTGTCTTATATGGATTTAAATTATGTATTCCTTAACGAAAGGCCAAACAATTTATATAATCTATGGATTTAAAGTTATCTTTTAGTGTTGCACAGTAAGATACTGGCTACTCTTCAGGTATATCGGGGATACACTTACAGGAAAAGGGTTATGCCTACAGGAAAGCTGGGCAGGAGTTCTTTATCAGGAGTGCAAGATAGGATGAGAGAGAACAGTTTTAAGCTAAATCAGGGTAGATTTAGATGAGGTATTACGCAGAAATCCTTCACAATGAGGGTCGTGAGGCACTGGCACAGGCTGCCCAGAGAAGTCCTAGGTGCCTCCTCCTTGGAGGTGTTCAAGGCCAGGTTGAATGAGGCTTTGAACAACCTGGTTCAGTGGAAGGTGTCTCTGCCTGTGGCAGGGGGTTGGAAGTGGATGGGCTTTAATGTCCCTTCCAACCCAAGACATTTTATGTTCATATAAGATACTTGTGCTGGTTCAGCTCTGTGTGTTAAGGTAAAGAAAACAGGCTGTGAGCCCTCACCTCTGTGAATACCCCTTTTTACTTGGTCTTTGTAGTGGGTTCACAGTTGTACATCACAGTGATTCAAATTTTAATACAAATCAAGGTGTGGTGGAACAGAGCATTTTACCCATGGTGGTACATCTGGGATGTTGTGGTGGTGCTGTCATCTTTTTAAGGGATTTCCACTGGAATGATTTTACTGTTGTGGAATGCAGGCCAATGATGGCTAAAAGCAGGCTGGAAAACTCAGCAGTGAAATGGGATCAGGAGGTACCAACCCAAAGAATTCAAGGATGAGAAGTTTGGAAGCCTCTTCTCTACTGCTACCAGTGGTGGCAGAGTCTGTCAACAGAATCGTGGACTACACTTTGTCTATGAAAAAATGTTGAAGCACACCCTCCTTGGGCAGCAGTGTTTATATTGGCAAAGGTGTTTGGTGTTGTATGAGAATCCAAACTTCAGAAAACATTTGAGATGAAAGCTGTTTCCTTTCCTTGGCACTCTTGAGACCATTTGTATGTTCAGTGAGGAGCCCTGATATGCAAAAATGTTATCTGCCTTTGCCAACAGTAAAAACATTAACAGCTTTAGAAAACCATTTTGAAACAATATTTTTTAATTCTTAGAGGCTTTGTAAAACCTTCATTTTTTAAAATAATCATCAGAATAGTCCAGATCTTGGCTAATTCCACAGCATTTTCTAGCTGGGCGAGTTTTGAGCTGTGAGGAGAGGAAAGAACCTTAATGTATAGCTGTGTGTTTGCTTAGCACTCCTGCCTTAAGCAGCATATGGATTTGTTTTTGTTTTTAACTCATGTGCCTTTCTTTCTTTGTCTGGATGATCCTGTGAAGCTGGAATCCTCAGCAACTCTGGCTCTGTGTTTGACTTCTGCTATCTGGGACACACTGGTTGATTTTTTTTTTTCTCTCTCTCTCTTTTTTTTTTTCTTTCCAATTTGCAGAAAGAGTAAGTGGAAACTTTTATATTTAAAGATTCAACAACAAGATGAAGTGCCTGGTCCCCTAGTCTGGCTTGGCAGCATCCCTATGCTTTCGGAGTCACAGCCTTATTTGAGCCAGACCAATGAAGAGATTATTAAATAATTGAGCTCCTTCATTTGAGAAACTTCACCTCTGAGGCACTTTTTATTTTCACCTCTGACTTTGGCAACACTAAACCAATCAATATTGGCTCAAAAAAATACAGGGACTGAGAAAATACTTCTCTTCTGGGTGATAACTGCAGACTGATCTCACTGTTGTGATGCCTTGTTAGTGAGCAGGTAGAATAGTCCATGCATTCCCTTTATTTGTGCAGATCCTCTTGCACTAAGTGTGGATGAAACATTCAGCAGTGACTTTTAGCTCTCATTTAGATAATTTAATCGTCCTCTTCCTTCCTCTTATGGCTTTTGTTCTCCCACTAGTAATCTTATTCCCTGCAGTGTTGTCACCAGTGTGAACTCCACCCAACTTGCTGGAGGACTCAGTTCTAAGGATGAGAATAAGTCCCCTCCGAACACATTTTGTCCTTGATGTCTCCCTTCAGACCAATACGTCAGTAACATATTGTGTGAACCACCATCACTGGTAACAGTTCCTAGCACTCGATGTACTCCACTAGACTCTAATTGGTGCTCAAAGTGAGAAGTTATGCTTCCAGTTAAGTCACAGAATCACAGAATCACAGAATAACCAGGTTGGAAGAGACCCACCGGATCATCGAGTCCAACCATTCCTATCAAACACTAAACCATATCCCTCAGCACCTCGTCCACCCGTGCTTTAAACACCTCCAGGGAAGGGGATTCAACCACCTCCCTGGGCAGCCTGTTCCAGTGCCCAATGACCCTTTCTGTAAAGAATTTTTTCCTAACGTCTAGCCTAAACCTCCCCTGGCGGAGCTTGAGGCCATTCCCTCTTGTCCTGTCCCCTGTCACCTGGAAGAAGAGGCCAGCACCCTCCTCTCTACAACCTCCTTTCAGGTAGTTGTAGAGAGCAATGAGGTCTCCCCTCAGCCTCCTTTTCTCCAGGCTAAACAACCCCAGCTCTCTCAGCCGTTCTTCATAAGACCTGCTCTCCAGCCCCCTCACCAGCTTTGTTGCTCTTCTCTGGACTTGTTCCAGAGCCTCAACATCCTTCTTGTGGTGAGGGGCCCAGAACTGAACACAGTATTCGAGGAGCGGTCTCACCAGTGCCGAGTACAGAGGGAGAATAACCTCCCTGGACCTGCTGGTCACGCCGTTTCTGATACAAGCCAAGATGCCATTGGCCTTCTTGGCCACCTGGGCACACTGCTGGCTCATATTCAGTCGCTGTCAACCAACACCCCCAGGTCCCTCTCCTCCAGGCAGCTTTCTAGACAGACTTCTAGTCTGTAGCCCTGCATAGGGTTGTTGTGCCCCAAGTGCAGGACCCGGCATTTGGCCTTGTTAAACCTCATGCCATTGGACTCTGCCCAGCGGTCCAGCCTGTTCGGATCCCTTTGCAGAGCCTCCCTACCCTCCAGCAGATCCACACTTCCACCCAGCTTAGCGTTGTCCGCAAACTTGCTAAGGGTGCGCTTGATGCCTTCATCCAAGTCATTGATAAAGACATTGAACAGGGCTGGACCCAGCACTGAGCCCTGGGGAACCCCACTTGTCACTGGCCTCCAGCTGGATTTCACACCATTTCCCACCACTCTCTGGGCCCGGCCATCCAGCCAGTTTTCCACCCAGGAGAGTGTGCGCCTGTCCAGGCCAGAGGCTGACAGTTTCCCAAGCAGAATGCTGTGAGAAACTGTGTCAAAGGCTTTACTGAAGTCCAGGAAGATACATCCACAGCCTTTCCCTCATCCAGCAGCCGGGTCACTTTGTCATAGAAGGCGATCAGGTTAGTCTGGCAAGACCTGCCTTTTGTGAACCCATGTTGACTGGGCCTGATCACCCGGTTCTCTTGCATGTGCTTCATGATAGCACTCAAGATCACCTGCTCCATGACTTTCCCTGGCACTGAGGTCAGACTGACAGGCCTGTAGTTCCCTGGATCCTCCCTGCGGCCCTTTTTGTAGATGGGCACAACATCAGCCAGCCTCCAGTCCAGTGGGACTTCCCCAGTCTTCCAGGACTGTTGGAAGATGGTGGAAAGGGGTTTGGCCAGCACATCCGCCAGCTCCTTCAGTACCCTTGGGTGAATCCCATCCAGCCCCATAGACTTGTGGCTGTCCAGTCGGGCTAGCAAGGCTCTGACCACCTCCTCTTGGATCACGGGAGCCTCATTATGCTCCTCTAGCTCCTGGGTTTGTACACAGATGGAACGACCCTCCTTACAACTAAAGACTGACGCAAAGAAGGTATTAAGTACCTCAGCCTTTTCCACATCCCCTGTCACTGTTGTTCCTTCTGCGTCCAATAGGGACTGTATGGTCTCCCTAGTCCTCCTTTTATTATTTATATATTTGTAGAAAGATTTTTTGTTATCTTTCACAGACTTGGCCAATCCAATTTCTAGCCGAGCCTTAGCCCTTCTGATTTTTTCCCTACACAATCTCACTTCCCTCCTGTAGTCCACCGAAGAGGCCTGTCCCTTCTTCCAGAGCCCATAAACATTTCTCTTCTTCTTGATATCCCTCTTCCAAGTACTTTGCATGTTATTGGTTATTGAAATGAGTAAGATGTTTTAATAATTTTTCATAGATTTTCATATTTGTAATGGCCTTAACAGGTTTCTTTATGGGGAAAAATATTGTCTCTTTCAGGCTTTCCCTGAAGATACTGCAGTTTGTGCTTCTAAAAACTCAGGTTGCATCCTACTTAATCAATTTTTTTTAGTAAGCAGATGTGCTGTTTATTTCTTATTTACCATTTCCTGTCTCTATTTTGATTAAATCCACAAAAGTTCATTATTAGACAATAAAAATCAAAAAACCAACAAACTGAAAAATCCAGTCTACGTCACCTAGTCTTGATGAGACTAAGGTGGACTGAAAAAGTTCAGACAGAATGAGTCAGATTTGATTTGCTCTTACAAAAAAATGGATACTGCTGTAAGTAGTATTCTAGTTTTGAATTGTAGTGCTGGTGATGGTAATACTTTATTGGTAAATCTTGCAGCAGTGTTGGTAGATATTCAAGACTCAGAAGAAGTTTGTGCTGCCAGTAGCCTAAGAGGTAAAGCCTAAACTTCTGGCCTTTCCCCTTGTGCCTTCCCAAACCTTATAGTAGTTTTACATTTAGCCACACAGTCCACACCATACTTTGTTCCAAATAATATAATATTTTTTACTGTGGTTTTCAGTTTACTTTGTTTCTTTTGTTTCAATTCCAGTCTTTCAAACAACATGTGAAGGGTACAGCAAAGGACATAATCTGTTGAGATAGTTTTACAGCTGGTTTGAATGGTGGGGTTTTTTTTGTTTGCTTGGTGTTTTTGAGATGCTTTTGTTTATTTTTTTGCTTTTAAGTGGAGATTATAGAATCATAAAATGTCCTGAGTTGGAAGGGACCTGTAAGGATCATTGAGTCCAGCTCCTGTCCTTGCATAGAGCAACCCCAACATTCACACCAGGTGTCTGAGGGTTTTGTCCAAATGCTTTTTGATAGAATTCCATATGAAATGTGGATCTTATCAGGTTGCTGTTTTCTTGGGTTTCCGATGAATTGAATCCCTTTTTTGCATGCAGATGTTCTCTCCAGTTCAGTGAGACAGCCACATTGGGTTAGAGCTGAGCAGGCAAGGATGAAGTAGAAGTCCAGCTGGTTGTTTTCTTTTAGAGTGGTTTCTTTAGCCTATTATTCTGTCAATCACATTTTCAAGGTGACCTCACTAGGGGTTTTTATAGGCACTGCAAACTATTGTTCAGGGTTGGGAGTAAACAAACAGCTGGGGTGGGAATGACAGCGGATTATCAAAGTGGCTCTGTCACAGAAAAAGTATCTGTGTTCATAAACTTCATCTCATGACACCACAGCCAGCTTCTGCTGTTGATGGTCCTGAGTTTCTGTTCCTTGCAAGTTTGCGTCTGTGTGAGATTTCCGTATGAACACCTACTGCCAGCAGGAATACATGTTTTTCAAAGCAATCACAGAGTAACATCCTGGAGTGCTGGAGTGTACTTGGGGGTTTACACTGCTTGTATTTTTCCTTTTGTTGACGTTGTTTTATTTTTCAGATTGGTAGATGTTTTGGAGTGTGGGTGTTACATTTCCAGCCAACACCAGAATACTTTTCTTTATGCTGGTAAAATCTTTCATCCCCAAGTCTAACTTTTTTTATTAACTTGACTGAATTTTTTTCCTGCAGTGAGTTCACTATTATCTTGCATTTAAGTCAAAAGCAAAACTAAAAGCACAGCTGTTCAGGAAAGCTCTGGTTAAAAAGACTGGGTCAAGGCAACCTTTTTTGACTTAAAGGTGCTTGATTTCAAGTGGCCAAAAAGATAACAGGCATGTTTACTCTGAATGTAAGCAAAAAGAGTTAAAATATTTCCAAAGGGTATTAAGCACCTCAGTAGCTATAATATATGCTAAATTTAGTGTAAGGGCTTTTAAAAATGCAGTATTATCATTGGAAGAGTACCAGAAAATTATTGGAGGATAATAATCAATATATCATAGTTTCACTAAAGCTTGGCACTTTTATTTGCCAGTAAAAGAACATGTATTTCTGCTGGCAGAACATAGGGTGTTGTTAATACTGAACCTTCTGAAAGTATTATGTTCACCTTGGTCTGTTTCAAGTCAATAGTAGTGATAGTGGTATTTACTGGTTTTGATATGTCCTCCTTTCTCCCCTCCTCTGCATTATCTTATGTATCCTCTGTGAATTTATGACAAGTATTTTCTGCTTGCTTGTTCTGGATAATCATGAATCTTCTGAAAGCCTTCATACTGATGCTTCTACAAACCAAAGAACCTCAATTTCTTTCCGTCTCCAGGAAACCTTTGGATGGAAATTATTAATTTAAGAAAAAAACACCACCCAGATGATTGTAGCTACTTGAATTCCATTGTTTTGTTCCTTTATTAGTAATGTCCAATAGCCATAATTTTTTATGTAGATAAAAAAATCCCACAAAGAAGCTTTTAACTGCCAGCACTGTTTCTTAGTTGAATTTAGGAAATGTGTGATGCATACCTCCATCTTAATATGATTCAGATTTTAGTGCTTAATACATTTCTTAGGAGATGAAGACAACTTGCTGTAGCTAAATAAGATATTCTGCAAGCTAGTGTCTAATTCTTTGAGCCTTGCCCTACAGTAGACAAGTAGGAAACTTAAGTATTGGATCCAAACTGTTGAGAACTGGAAGCTCTCCAAGCTGTTACTATTTGCTGTTACGTAAGTTCTGATGAGCTGTTTGCTTATGTATAAAACACTTAACATCTCTCTTTCTAGTAAAGCTGTTTAGAGACCTGTGGTGTGACAAAATCTTCCTTCTCAATAACAATAAATATCCAGTAAGGAGCCACGCTTTGTGTGTTCGTGTTAACTGTAGGTGTTGTTTGTAGCACATAGCAATAAAAAGAACAGCCTGCTTCCAACTTGCTAAAGGGCACTGACAGGAAAGGAAGAAAAACCACACTTCTAAATGAAAACCAGTTAGCTGTAACAATCTTGTTGATGGTTTGACTATTAGTCCTCATGTCGGCTGCAGAACACACTCTCTGCCCTGAGCCTCCTTGCAGGCCTGGTTAACCTTTAGTTGCTGTTCATCAGACATTTCAGGAAAGTTACTGGAAAAACAGCCTGTGAAGTATTTATGCTATGGAATTTTATAGCAGTGTGTGTACAGGATGTGATTACTCCTATCGTGGATATATTGCACAAGTATTTTAACAACAGCAGAAGTTTAACAGAAGTAGTAGTTTGCAGTAGCTTCAGAATTTGCTTTTTTTTTCCCTATCTCCCCAGTTGTTATCTATGTAAGAAGCAGACTGGGTTTTGCTGCTCTTCAAATGTCTCTTTTAATTTTTTGCATTTTGATTGACAAAGAAAAAAAAGTTAGTGTATTAGCTTTTCCACTTGCTTGAATGTTTTCTAGGGAGTGAAAAAAGATCTGTGCTTTGATGTGTTTTGAATGGGCTGATGTGAGCTTGGGGGATTAACGTCGGAGTTGCTGGGCTCGCCATCTGGGAGAATAATTTAATTTGTTTTCTTTTTTAAGAAAGGACTGTGAAAGACCTTGAGGTCAGTGCAGTTTGAGAGGAGTATTCACCAGGAGTCCAACTGAAAGAACCTCTGGCATTCTAGTTTTATTTACAGACTGTATTTCAAAACAAGTTTAATGGAGTGCAGATCCTCAGTGCACATATATCTGCCGACAGAGTTAACAGTATTAAAAATCTCCACAGCAAAACTTCGTCCTAGTGAAGCACAAATTCTTGCCTCCCAGAGCTTCATATGCTGGCTCATAGACAGTAGGAGGCTTGAGAGAGAGGCCCTTCTGTCTCTCCTCCTTCTTGCTTCTGAGTTTGTTTAAAGTAATGAGGCCAGCTGTCCTGTCTAAATGAATCAACACTCAGGTTCAGCTGGTTTCCTTCAGTTAGGCTCCAGGGAGAGGAAGTCTTTGCTACTCATCAGGAGTTTTGTTCCCTGAAATTCATGAAAACTAGCTCATAGCTGGATCACATTTTAGGATAAACCCACTCATCATCATAGATCTTAGTACAGATCCCTGTGTAGCTTGAAATGGTTTTACACAGGTAGGTTGAAGAGATTTGGCTCTTATAGCCCAGAAGCACTTCTTCATGTAACCTCAAAGGGACTACACAGCTTAACCTTTTATTATAAAGGTATGTATTCTCTCAGAAGTGAACTTTGACCCAGCAGATGCTAATGCACGTAAAATACTGCTGCTTCTTCTCTTATCTAATTTATGAACCTTAGTAGTTATATTTGATTAGATTGCTGTAGTAATTAATTATGAAGTTACATGACTAGTTCAGAATTCTCTTCAGCAAAGATTCTGGTAGTGAGCCTTCCTCCTGCATTCTTTAAAAACCCTGGCTTGAGCATTATGGATACTCCCTCTATACCCTAAAATGGGAAAGAAACAAATCAGGAATATAACATGAAATGAAGTGATGCTAAGTTTGTCTGAGATCTTTGGTGCTCTAGTCAACCTGATGGGAAATTATGCTTTGCTAGGAAATGGGAGTATAGGAATAGGATTGCAGATGCTGTAAGAAGAGTGCTCAAACATCTCAGTATTAACTCAATGGCACTATCTGCCCTGAGAAAGGCTTCCTGTTGTGAGATGTCTGGATACTTGTTCCCCTCTGGAATCTCTGTATGCCTGTAACAAAGCTTGCGGGTAAGGTCTTTAGTTTACTCACAGGTAGATGGGATGCCTGTTGTCCAACCTGAAACAAGTACAAAAGGGGAGAGCAAAATAAAGAAAAAACTTAGATGAAGTTAACTAGTTAGGCTGCAAATGAGTGAAGTACAGTTATTTTCTTTTCATCAGCCTACTAGACTAGAATGGTACAGGATGGAGACTGCTGGATGATCTGGTCAGCAAATCTGAATTTTTCCTACTGTGGTTGAAAAGGAGCAGCAGGCACTGCTCCAGATTGCTTGGCCTGGAGAAGAGGAGGAGACCTTATTGCTCTCTACAGCTCCCTGAAATGTGGTTGTAGTGAGGTGGATGCTGGTCTCTTCTCTCAAGTAACAAATGATGGAATGAGAGGAAATTGCCTCAAGTTGCAGCAGAGGGGTGTTAGATTGATTATTAGGAAAATAAATCTTTACTGAAAGAGTGGTGAAGCATTGGCAGAGACTGCCCAGGGCAGTGGTGCAGTGACCATCCCTGGAGGTGTTAAAAAATCATGTAGATGTGGCTCTTTGGGTCATGGTTTAGCAGGCACAGTAGTGTTGGCCTGATGGTTAGACTTGATGATCTTACATGTCTTTTCCAGCATTAACAATTCTATGATCCTTTGAAAAATCATCTCCTCTCCCTCCCCTTCTCAAAAGTTCCAATCTGGTTCACTGGGTGGCTTGCAGCAGTGTAAGGGTGGGGATGAGTAATGAGGTGATCAGCAGTGTTCCTAATAATAATGGGTGCAAGTTCATGCCAGCATAAAATATAAATATGTCTGTAGCCTCAGTCAGCAATTTAGAAGGAAGGATTAACTTGGTGGGAGTTTTTGAAAGTCCTGAACAGTTTTGTTTTTTGTTTCCTGGAGTAAGAAGTTAGACAGAAGGTTAAGTCATGGAGAAAGGCTGTGAAAGTAGCCAAATTCTGTTCTGAATGCTAGTGTTATGCCATCACAAATCTGAAAAACATTAAGAGCAGTTCTGTGTCATAATTCATTTTTTGCTCATTTCCTGCTGGTTTTGCAAAGGACACTAGTTCTTCAAGAGTGGTCCAGGAAAATGCAAGCCTGGCACAGAACTTTCTCAAGAGATTAATTTTTTTTTCTATGCTTGGACAGATAATGACAAGGAATCAATCTGATCTGTCTAGACTAGAATTCCAGTATGAAATACAGAATAAAGCAGTATGTAAAGACTAAAGAGCACTCAGTTGTACAATCTCTTTGTTAAAGTTGGATTTGTTTTTTTTATGAAACATCCTGTGTATATTTTTATACATAGTCCTCATAAATATTAACCCATAATATGCTTATCAGACTACTTTCAGATTCTAATTCTCCATTTCAGCCTTGAAAGTTCTATGTGGCTATTTGACACCAGCTGTTAATTATATGTCAACTGAATGTAAGCTCCAACTTAAATAAAAAGCTAACAGAAAAAGCTAAATGCACCGTGCCACAGGATGTTTGCCTGGTTCAGGAAGCCTCTGCATCTCAGGCACCATCCAGCTGCACTGCTTGCTTATGGCTACCCAACACACTTACGTAACTTATAAGTTAATTTACTCTGTTACTAAAGTGCAAATTCCCAGTTTTATAAAACATGCAAGAAAACAAGCTTAGGAAAGTATGACTGCACCAAACAAAAGGCACTTGTCTTAATTTGAAAGACCCTTCATATTCAGTCCTGCTTTGCCTGTTGAGATTCTTAAGTCTGGCCTCTGATTGGCCTCTTAGATTCATGTTTCTCACCCACCTGTTACATTTTCTGATGAGCATCTTCTAGTTTCCTTCCAGTACATTATTACTGCCTTAAAATCGTTCCTTAAGTTTGCTTTTTCCTGTGATGCTTATAAAAATTTGACTGAGCTCATTCTGCTATGCTAGCAGTATTAATTCATTTTTTTCTTATGAAACAGTATTTAGCACACTTGGGTCACAAATTATTGCCCTTAAGTAATACAAGAATAAAGATAGGCAGACTTGAAAAATATATTATTTCTAAATTTAATTTTCATTTTTGCTTAAGTATTAAATCATAGAATCATGGAATGGTTTGGGTTAGAAGGAACCTGAAAGATTATCCAATTCCAGCCCCACTGCCATGGGCAGGGACACCTCCCACTGGATCAGGGTGCTCAAAGCCCCATCCAACCTGGACTTGAACACCTCCAGGGGTGCGGCATCACCACACCAGTGTCAAGTCCAGGGGGATGATCCCTTACCTACTTCTGCTGGCCACAACATTTCTGGTATAAGCCAGGATCCTGCTGGCCTTCTTGGTCACCTGGACAAAGATCCCTTTTGGTAGTGGTAAACTCTACTACTGAAATCTAACTTGGACTTCTGAATCAAACTGGCTTGGATGGTGAGCAGGGGAAATGCTACTGCTGCGATGTTTCTTATTTACTTGCATTCTAACTAGGAATGCCTGCTGTATGTATTCTTAACATATGTTAACCTCTCTGCTGCAGTTCTTGCCAAGAAGCTGTCACAAAGGTATTTAGCAAACAAAACTGCATAGGAAACATTCTCCTTGTACTGGAGTGCCTGGTGTAACTAATTGGGCATGTATAACAGGAGGCGGAAGATAAATAAAGCTACATACGTACAGTGCTTAGGTAAAGTGTGTGACATTTTGCATCATAATTATTATCCTTTTACATATTAGTGATCTCCAGAAAGGCATAATAAAAAAACCAGCCAAACACGCAAATGATGGAAATATTGTCCAGTGTGAGCCTTCGCCGAAGCTCAGTGTTAACAACATGAAGCCAAATCATGCAGGGCTGCTGTTTCAAGTAGCCAAAGTAGGATTCTTTCGTATTTTTTTTTCTTTTTGTGTGTGGGCACACTTGTAGTCTGCATCGTGTTTATTTCTTTTCATATTTTCCAGTCAGGCATCCTGCCTCCCACACCCTGGCCCCAAACTGTTGCCATTTCATCGGAAAACAGCACTGTTTGCAGAGCATGCTGTTTAATGTTATTTTCTCCAAATAAAGGAAACTATTATTTCCTGTTGAAGGAGATTTTGCTTTGCCCATCCAGCTCAGGAGCTAGGTATATTTTCTATCCTGCTCTGTTCTACACTGGTGCAGCCTCACCTTGAGTACTGGGTGCAGTTTTGGGTGTCACAGGATAAAATGGATCTAAAGCTACTGTGGAGTGTCCAGAGGAAACAACAAAGTTGGTGAAGGGTTTAGAAGTGAAGCCATGTGAGGAGCAGATAAAGTCACTTGGTCTGTTCAGCCTGGAGGAGGCTGAGGGGAGACCTCGTTGTGGTCTACAGCTTGCTCACAAGGGGAGTAGAAGCAGGTGCTGATTGCTTCTCTATGGTGACAAATGATAGGACCTGAGAGAATGGCATAAAGATGCACCAGGGGAAGGTTAGTTTGGATATAAGGAAACAGTTCCTCATCCAGAGGGTGGTGGAGCACTGGAACAGCTCCCCAGGGATGCAGTCACAGTGCCAAGCCTGAAAATATTACAGCAGCATTTAGCCAACACCCTCAGGCCCATGGTGTGAATGTTGGGATTGTCCTGTGCAGGGGCAGGAGTTGTACTCAATGATCCTTGTGGGTCCCTTCCAACTCAGGACGTTCTGTGCTTCTATGATAAGCAAATGGGCACAGAGGAAGGGCTTTGGATATCACCTTTAAGCAGGAGCAGGGTTTCTAGGCAGGAGTGTAGTGCTGGAGAGATGCACACAGTGTGGGAACAAAAGCAGAGATTTTATGCAGGGAGCAGCAAGGCATAGGGGGAAAATAGGGTAGTTGATAGCACATCAAGTCACATTTCGAATAGATTTTGGATATACGAAGTTGATTAGAGCAGAAAGTCTCAGATTTTTTATCTATTTTTCTTTCTGGTAAATACATTTGTTCTAAATTGTAGATGATTTCTCTTCCCCTTCCTTGTCCATGTGCTACATATTCTTCCAGGCATGCGAGAGATTTTTATTTTCTTTAATTTGGAAAGTCTTTCTCAGCTCAGGAATGCTGCTTGGCCCAGGAAGCACAGTAACAGTCAAGAAAGATTGAACCATTACCCTACAAAGAGAATTAAAAAATAATATGTGTGCTGTTGTATTTAACACTTAGTGGCGTCTGCCTCTTGTTTAACTTAGATCACATGTATGAATTAAGTTCCCAGTAAGGTAATATAAACCAGTGATTTCCCAAAAGGCAGAGCAAAGGAGTGTGTGGTCTTGTAACTTTTATTGTTAAGTTTAAATTACAAAATAGATTTACAATAATGCTGGATTTTTCATTCCAGATACTAAAACGCTTCATCATTGTAGCTTTAATATTGTAAGCGTTGGCCAATATTACACTTCCAACAAGAGAATCATAAACAAGCTGAAATAGAATAGGAATGACATTGTAGATTGAGGAAAGTTGTATGCTAGATGTATATGTGTATATATACAGTCAGTCTCAGTTTGTTTGCTTCAGCATAGGTTTATTGAAATGCGTGTAACCACCTGCCTTTACTTACCACTTTAATACATGCGTGTATCTAATAGTGTAATTTTAAAGCTGCTTGAGATAATGCTGAAATAAATGTATTTCTATGAGTGCTGGGCCAAAGACAAAACTAATCTCACAAAAACATGATAAGAAAGTAAATCCAAAACTACATAGTAAAACGGACATGATTTAATTACTAATCGTCGCAGAAGAGATTTATAACTGTTGATATGCCTTAAAAGGAAGGATATAATGAAAAGAATAATTTACAGTGTTTTGGGTTTTTACAGCATGATTTGGTTTACTTGTAAGTAAATTAGATTTTTCTGACACAACTGTGTAGTGAATGAGCAAGGAGTAAGGTCACTTTGTGGCTCAGGCCCATATCTAACATCCATCCTTTGTTCAGATCCACAGCCAAAGCTCATGGTTTAGCCAGGGCAGGTTTGGGTGGGCTCTGGGAGGTTATGCTCGCCGTTGGGAGCTGGTCAGCTTCATTGCTTTGCAGGGCTTACACTTTGTATGTGGAAAAATGGCTGTTTTCTGTGCAGTTTGAATAAATGCCTCATTGTGGACCACTTCTCCTGAGTGCTATGGCAATGCTAAAACCAGTGTGTCTGGATGTACAGACCTATGTTGTTTTAGCATTCATTTCCATATCACAAATGTTGACTTTCAGGCAAAACTTAAAATATTTGAGAAAAGCATTTTGGGCAATACACATCTCATACTTGTTGCACCATAGAACAGGTTTTGAGGAGGTCTTATTGCATGTATGTAACAGATCAGAATGAGATTTCATCTTTTTAACACTTGGACTCTTTCAATCTATTTAAAACTGAGCTCGTGGTATATGGCCTCATCCAAATCACCATGTGTGCTGTGTTACAAACCTCTCAAGTAGTTATTTAGAGTTTTCTTTGAATGCTTGGAGGTTGGCAGCACACTGTGTATTACACAGATTCTGAGAAAATGAATCCCTGGATCTCCCATGGGAAGCAGTGCTGCACACAACTTGACTCTGGTATGATGATGCTTTGAAGTAGCGGTGGTTTCTTCTCTTCTATGGCTTGGTTGTAGGTCCTCCAATCCTGAGCTTGCAGCTGCATGAGCGCAGTCATGTTCCTTGTGAAGACAGTGGAAGTCAGGATGCATCATACCCTGCTGCAGGGCTTGTCGTTTGATTTTAGTGCTTCTTCCAAAATGAACGTTAGAGGTCTCATTTCTAGCCAAATTATCTTGGCCTTCCATCTTCTGCCATCTGGTTACATCCAACAGAAACTCCCACTCTGTGTGAGCTTTGGTTGGCTCCAGCTGTGGCCCAAGGACGTGCAAGACATACAGGGCAATTTGCCCAAGGTAACTTCATCTGTCCTTTTTGAACAGTTGCTGATAGGGTTTATTAGCAGTTGGTATTGGTTTTGATTCTTGTAGATGATTGTACCCATGTTCTCTACACTTGGAGGAAAAATTAGGTGATTGAAACAAATCACTGTTCTCCTGTAGCTGTTCCTCTCCTCAAAGTTTAGTGTATTTTCTCTTAATAAAAATGATGGTAAAGCTTTCAAAGGCTGCTCATACTTACGCAGAGCTAGTATCGTGAAATATGATCCTGAATTCCTTGCCATTAGGAACAGCAAAGGGGAGATATGGTTGCAGATGCACATTCAATGCCTGCAGTCTGCTGCTGATGCAGTACCTGTTATATTGTTCTGTGCGTTGCAAATACTGAGTCGCAGCAGCTCCAGCTGATGTGGGGTATCTGCTTACCTTCTTAGCTCTGCCTCTTTAACTCTGCTCTGCATTTCTGAAATGCATTTTGTATGTGTGTGCATGCAGGTATCATTTTGAAGCTGTTATTGCTGTCTTGCAGGCACTGTTTCCTCATTTATAAAACTGGCTGCCAACCCAGATGTGAGGGTTTAGCATATTAACTGACATAGCATCATGTGCTTCCATCCGCATTCTGCCCTAAGCTGTCCCCAAGACTGGTGAACTTGTTATTTATTCGAGCTTCTACTGTGACTCAAAGAACAGACCTGGTGAAACAAATGAATCAAAGTACATGAAGATGTTGAAAACCAGAAAATGTTAGAGATAAAGAAAAGAAGACAAAGTTAGCCAGAAGATGTTTTTTATATATTTACACGTATTTGCATTGGTTTGTGTTGTATTTTTCAGAGCATGTTGCAGCTATTCTACATTTATTAATGTTAGAAAATAAACTCAGGAAGAGATAACCATTTCTCCATTATTTTTCCATGTATGGTAGGTTGGAGGGGAAAAGAGTGTACAGGGAAAGGAAGGATAGTCAGATGTTTCCCATTTGAATTTGAAAACTGCTTTGGATTGTTCTTGTAAGCTTGTATTTCCAATGAACAGAACATTTGAAAATCCTCTTGCCAATTTTTTAATTTCCAGTTGCTTTTGGGGCACACAAAATTCAGAATATAAGCCACATGTATTTAGAAGGGCAGAAAACTTGATGAGAGAGCAGTGACAGATTCCTACTGAGTTTCACTGTACCTTGAGTCTGGCCAAGAGACACAGTAGCATGTGATGATTTTGAAGAGAGTCACATCATGCTGATTGTAAAAAAGTCATTCTAGGACCTGTGAAAGAACTGTCGCAATAAAAATCTTTCATTTTAGACCATGTAGCTGTTTAGAAAGTGAAAGAGACTTTCCATGGTTTTTTAGTTCTGCTACTTGACAGGTAAATATTCAATCCCCTCTCATACTCCTTCTACATGATGGTGCATTTTTCTCTGGGTGTTTTTAATCCTGGGGATATGGAAAGATTAATGGGGAAAGATCCAGAAAGGCTTCACCAATCACTTTGAATAAACTTAAGTGATGTTAGCAATCTGTTTGCAAACCTTTCTCGGACATAGATTTCTTTCTAATGTAAGTTTTTATTTATTATTTCAGTATAGTTGTGCCCAGCTCCTTCACAGCTACATAGTAGAAAAATAACTCCTAACACTGTGTTTTTAATTGCTGGAGGATGCCTGTAACCAGGTTTTTCTCATTCATTTCCTGTGTTTCTGAATGAAATTGATATATCTGTCCTCTATTTGCATTCCTTCTTCTTCTTGAACTCCGTATTCCGCTAGGACCACGCTTACAAAAGATGTGTGCTTGGTTCTTCAATATTAGTAATAAATGTTTAAGAAAATATGCAATGACAATTTGATTTTATATATATTAATTAAGATTAAAATCATTCTTTGCATACAGAAGATATTTGCTTGAAACAAGAAAAAAAACTTTCTACTTTGTTTACTTAGCTAAAATCAGATTAACGTCAATTCATTTTAATGCACCAGTGACTCTTGATCACTTGTGGTTTAAACTGTTACTTTTTATTCAAATTCATCACAAGCATGTGGAATTGTTTTCCTAATGATAAAAGATCCTGTATTTGTCCTTCCCAGCTATAATCAGATCTGTCTCTTGGACTTCCTGGTTTTCTTTGGTTGGGGTTTTCTGTTTGTTGGGTTTTTTAGCAGGAAAAAAAATAATTTTGTTCTATCTTTTGAAATCAAAATACAGTTACATTGTTATAAAGTAATTTTCTGATTAGATATTATATTGAGGTAAATTCAGTGCAACAGGCAGCTGGGGTCTCTGAGTGGGACTGAAGTATATGTGCAGTGGTTTGGGGGTTTTTAACCATAAATAAACAACCTCAATACCTTTTGTCTTTTAGAGACCTAGCATGAATAAAGAGTTATGGTTTTATACCATGGTACAACAAAGTAATCAACAGATCCTGGGTTAATAGTGAAGCTATTTGTATTTTTCATAATAACAAATTTTACCTATAGCTTTTAAGTCATTAACATTCCTAAGTGTGTACAAAAAATGAACTAAACTTTAACTCACTGTTCTTTACCATTGTATTTGTTTCCAAATAAATGCTTATGTCACACACCAAGAAAGCTGGAGAAAACTGCAGAGTAAGACCTCTAACATCTTTAACACTGCATGAAGGTGCTGAGTGGTATCTACTGTGCACCTGGTACCATGCAGTTCAACTGAGAATATTGGAGATGGAAGCAGCGCATTCTGTGAGTGCTGTGGAAGCCCCACTACTCTGAGATAAAAGTACCTTATTGCAATCTTAGAAAAAGAGGATGAATTGATTCATTCTATAATAGCATGTGTATATATATGGATTCATTTACACCCATCTTTTGTGTGAGTCATCCCTATGTGTGGAGGCAAGCTTTTTGCAGATATTTTCATTAATTTAAAGTTTGGGGTTTTTTTTTCCAACTAACTGTTTTGCATGTAATTTCATGTATTTAAGTTGAGGCTTTGGAATTTAATTATAGACATCAATTAGTTAATTTTAATTAAATTTGCATTCAGTGTCTATGTGTAGTGAGTTTATGTTGTGTGTAGCAGACCACTCCTGAAGTAGCTAGTATGTGAACATCAGGGGGAGAAATTACCTAAGAGATTCCCTAAATGGATTATTATCACAGCGCACCATTTCAGTGCATGTGGTGGGTGGCAGATGACATTTATTTTTTGGTGTTTCCTGTAGTTCAGCAATTAGCATTTCTTCCTCTATGAGTCTGGATAGATGCCTGGCTATATCTTTGCTGTAACTGGAAGCTAATAGAAGGCAGAGGCAACACATAGTTCATAATAGACTGTGAAGCCTATTCAAGGCGCTGCAGAAATAGTGGCTAATGTATATTGAACTCTGCGCTCCCAGGTCTGCATTAAAGCTGGTTTGTGTACATTGATTATAGAGATCCATCCTTACTTTACCTATCATCCAGATAACGTGAGTAGCCATTTGGACCAAATAGCATGAGAATTGATGGTTTCTTGTATCAAAACTGGAATATAAGCTTTAACAAAACACAACTGAGCAAGTATCGGGGACAACTGGAGGAACTATAATGGTCTTTCATATTGTATAGCTCAGTTCAAGATATGATACTTCCTATTGCTCTTAAATGAAATGTATTATTCTTGTTTTCCCATACTCCTCTTCCTTGCCCACCTCCCTTAACTTCAGTGGATCCATAAAGCTTCAGAAAAATCTGGCAAGTGGTGTGCGAATCCTTTGGGAAGTGAACTGTTTTACTTATATTCCTCCCTAGAAGACCAGCTGAGAACAGGGGGAAATCAAATGCTGGATTTTTATGTGGGCTTTGCATTAAACAACAGAAGAATAGGTTGTTTGCAATGGAACTCACTCCAGGTAGTTGAGATACAAAGACCAACATCCCTTAGTGGCCAACCGCAGGAGCAGAATTGAGAGAACCGGTAAAGATAAAGCACATATGCAGTGTGCACATCGAATGACATTCTCACTGATCAGCAGTGGTAAGCAGCCTGTGTGCCCTAAGCAGTGATGTTTCTTATAACCAACATGCACCATGTAGGATGGACACAGGGGAACGAATCTATCTATGAAAAGGAAGAATACTTCTGTGTACTTTCACAGAGCCCTTTGGAATAATTGCAATTCCATCCTATTTGTGAGCACAAACTGAGATAATCTGCCTCCCTCCTTTCCCTTCCCTTGGCATAATTCTTGCACTGCTTTAAAACATCTCATGACATGGCAGGAGAGCAACTGAAGAGCAGCAAAAAGGAATTCCAGCCACTCCAATCACTAAGTTAGCTTCATCGGCGGCCCAACTTTAAGTGCTTCTATGAAAACACATGTAGAATGGGGAATAAACAGGAAGAATTAGAGATGTGTGCGTGCCTGTAGGACTGTGATCTTACTGGCATCACAGAGATGTGATGGGATGGCTCCTATAACTGGAGTGTTAAAATGGAAGGATATAGGCTCTTTAGGAAGGACAGGCAGGGGAGATGAGAAAGGTGCTTCTCATCTCTGTTGCCCTCTCTGTCAATGACCACCTGGAGTACATGGACCTCCACCTGGGGATGTATGAGGAGCTGAGTATGTATAAATAGTCCCTCGACAAATAATACAGAATAGTAACATTATAACGTTGTATTGTGTACCTCCTTACGCAAGGTCCTATACTCTATACATGCTGTGGCACCAGATGCAGAAAACTGCTGTGAATTATGCATTGCCACATGACTGAACTTTTCCTGCTTTCATGTATTTTTCATACTGCAGATTGCAACTTCCAGACCTAATGCATGCACTCAGCATTTGTTTTGCAAACTGTCAGACTTATTGCATTTTAGCCATGTCTAGAACAATTTAGAGTGTAATATTTGAAACTATTATGGTTGATTATGGATTATGTTTCACTCAAAACTGATTTTATTTAAATCTTAGATTCTTATCCATGTTCTGCTAACATTTGTATAAATGAGTGACTGGTGAATTTTAAGCATTATTAATACATTTAATAGTCAAACTCTTAAATGGATTGTAAGCTTCTTAATTCCTTGCCCTCCCTTTGTAAACTCAATTGATAAATTAATTTTAATAGATCCCTGCCTTCTTGAAACAATCCTTTCTCATATAGGTGCTGGTTCTTTATGTTCCTAAAATAACTTGTTTCTTAAACTGCAAGTTTGCACGTTACTGGAAAGAGATGAAATGATGGGTGTAGTGTTTTTTTCTGTTTTGGTTTGGTTTTGCACCCCCTTCCTCCTTCCCTTCCACAGGCTCTGTGCTGGCTGGACTTTGGAACTTCTAGGAGAACATAAAAACCAAGGAACAGCTTTCGTAGTGGATTGTAGGCAGTAAATAATTGGAAATCATAATAGGCTTTACCATGGCAATTTTATACAATCAGATCTCTCCTTTTCATTAGAAATCTGTTAAATCACAGGTTTTTAGATTTTTAAATGTTTTATCAGGTTGTTGCAAAGAAAAGAATATTGGGACAATTTAGAACCATAATGGTTTGGGTTGGAAGGGACCTTAAAAGATTATCCAGTTCCACCCACTCTGCCCTGGGCAGGGACACCTCCTACTCGATCAGGTTGCTCAAAGCGTCATTCAACCTGGCCTTGAACACCTCCAGCTACGGGACAACATATCAACAAAGTTTATTGCTACTTCTTTCTTACAAGTTAAGTGCTTCCTTCTCACTCCATCTGCCACAGTGTGTATAGATAAATAACAATTTTGGTCATATTTAATTGAAATCTTTAAGACAGTATAAGTCTGTCAAGCAGTTATAGTCCCTTGCTTGATGATTGTATTCCTTCTAAAAGCAGGCATTTTTTGTCTCCTGATACACAGTGCAGGGTCTTCACTGCATAAATGAAATCCTTTTTCTACCTAATATCCACCGACATTCAAAGCATGTATTCTGCAACCTCTCCTAAACATTTTTAAATATTTTTTCATTTTCTTTCATCTTTCAAAATATCATGCATTTAGAGAAGTGCCTGTGCTGAAATCCATTCTATTGAACCACCTATGAACAAATGCAGCATGATCCACTTTTGCTGAATATCCACTCTAGCTAATTATCTACAAAAATTTGTCAGCTGTCCAAACCGCTCCCATGCACCAGAAGTAATTCACTGTAGAGAGAAGGAAATGGCTTAGTAAACATTATTAGAGAACCAGACACTTAAAAAGATCTTCAGATTCTTGATTCTTAGCTGAAGCAAAGTATAACTTGTAACAAGGAAATGGGTGTTCATACAAGCGATGTCTGGAAGAACGTAAGAAAAGGAGGAACATATTGGGATTGCAGGGACTGCAGGCATAGGATGGAGGGGAATGGTTTTAATCTTAAAGACAGGAGATTTTTATGAGATCTTAGGCAGAAATGTTTTCCTGCGAGGGTGGTGAGGCACTGGCACAGGTTACCCAGAGAAGTCACAGCTGCCCCATCCTGGAGTTGTTTAGGGTCATGTTGGATGAGGCTTTGAGCAACCTGATCCACTGGAAGGTGTCCCCCTGCCAGCAGTAGGGGGTTGAACTTACATGATCTTTAAGATCCCTTTCAGCCCAAACCATTCTATGATTCAAAGGTGATTTGCATCACATAAGATAGTAGATTTTCACAAGCTTGGTTCTAACACACAAAATTTTAGATGCTTGGTTGCATTTAGTACAAGCCTAGGAGAATTGCACTAGGCTAAATAACATGTGAAATCTTGACTGTGCGAAATAGTTAACTGAGTCTGTCCCAGGCATTGTTGAATACGCTCTTCTGGTAAATTTGCTGATGTTGGAGCCCAAGAAAAAGTGATGCATGTATCATAGTTAAAAAATCAGAGTTTTTAATGAGAAATTGTTTTCTGTGGAAGGTGGGAAGAGTCCTAAAATTGGCTTCAGCAGGAGTTATAAATTTTACTGGAATTCTTTTTCAAACTTCCAGTCTGGTAGAATTTAGGCAGAAGTGAGATATGAGCAGATGAAGAAAAGTCAGTGGCTATTTCTTAGATGTTTAAATGTCTGTCAGGTGTTTACATATGTTTTTGCTGCTCAATTTTGCACAAAAGTATATACAACATGGAACTTCAGTTTGTGGCCACAAACTTGCATACACTGACAATTTACCAAAAAGAACAGGACTGAATTGTGTTCATGCAATGAATAAGCTTGAAGTGTATTTTTAAGTTTGCATAACTTCCTTTTTCCTGACTTCATCTTGTGTAAGTGAACAATTACACCATTCACTTTGTGAAACTGATAGCAGTTACACTATTCCTATTGCTTTTTTTGAATCAAGAACATTCTAAGAGGAGGCCATTACCATTTTTTTTTACAGCCTAACACCTGCAAAAAGGTGAGAAACTCAAATGTACCTAATTAGTGGTCTGTTGCATGTAATTTGCTCTACCGTGGCAGAGGTTTAATTTTCTCTTGTTCATCAGACACCCACACCAAAACACTGGTTTCATAATTTTCTGCCTTGTTGAGCATTTTCTTTTGGAAATGATAACATTTTCTATGCAGTTTTCCTTATGTGTATGAAATCCTACATTTGCTCATGAAACTTGATAAGTTCACCCCCTTGACACTAGCTGATAGAAAAGAATTAAAGAGAAATTGCTCAAGGCCCTTTTCTAATGGCTTTCAGTCAGGAAGGTACAATGTACTTTTAATATCTGTGTTAATATTGGTCATTTGTCTCTGACTCTGTGGCACGTAGCCCAATCCGGTATTCACCCAGAGATTCCTACAGCTTTTCCCCTTCTTCTGTTAGTACAATGTTCCTATGTCCATATGCTGGGACACAGTTTTGTGTCATCCTCTTATTCCTATTTTGACCATGCGCTTGGCATCTCAGAACATGGAAGTACAATTTCTTTTTCTGATTGCAAACAGGAAGTAGATAAAGGGAAAAGTCTGTCTGTCATGGAGATTGTCTGGCTAGGAACTGATGTGGAATCACCTCACTTTGTGAGAATGGGTGGCATGGCCAAGTATTAGATATAATGTAATCTGAATTATTTTTCAAAGTTCATTTCAGGTTAATTAAAATTAATCCCATGTTTCCTGCAGATAAGGTATTGTTCCTTATCTACGCTTAATACAGTGGTTTAAAACTGAAAAGATAATGTTGAAAATTGACTGACAGTTTAACATTCAGATAGTTGGAACCCTTTCATACAAAACTTTCCCACTGTGAATGTAGTTTTGTTGAAACTCGAACACCTAGCTTAAGCCGTAAACTGTGATTGCTTTCTTCTGAATGGGGGAAAAGGTAATTTAGCATTATCTAATATGAAAATCTATATCAATATAAATATACATTATTAGATAAAGGAATTAGATGGGACTGGGCATTTAATGAGACATGAAAATTAATCATGCCCATACAGAATATAATGTTATATTCTCATTTTAAAAGTAATTTTTATAGGAAGCTTTCAAGAAGTGTTGTCATTCTGATTTCAAGCACATGACCATTCCGATCATCTTGAGTTGAAAGGGACCCACAAGTCCATCTCCTGTCCCTGCACAGGACAACCCCATCATTCACACCATGGGTCTGAGGGCAATGTCCAAATGGTGCCATGACTGCTCCCCTGGGGAGCTGTCCCAGTGCTCCACCACCCTGTGGGAGAAGAACCTTTTCCTAATTTCTAACCTAACCCTCCCCTGGTGCATTTTCCTACCCTTCCCTCGGGTCCTGTCATTGGTTTCCAGAGAGAAGGGATCAGCGTCTGCTTTTCCTCCTTCCCTTTGAACATGTATAGAACAAAAGTTGTGTCTGGAAGTTGTGTCAGCTCAGCCTTGCTGATATCAGGTGGTTTAAGTAGGAGGACTACATCACAAAATTTCTTGGTGTTGCAATCACCTAATTCAGGACTTCTTAACTTAGCTTTACAATACCACTGTCACAGGCAGAAAGTTGCTTGCTACTTTGACATTAGAATATGCTGACTCTCTGAGTGCTCTGTGTGCAGCCAAGAACAGAAAAATCTTCAGCTTCACCTGCTTCTGTTGCATAGTGGTGGCTACCAGCTCAGTGTTGAGTCATGTACAGGCACAGCAGAAGGCATTTGACTCTTTCAGCAGTGCTTGCTGCCTAGTAATTCCTCAGCTATTCCAGGCAATGGGCGTTAGGCAAAATATTATCTGTCTGACTCTGAGTAAGCTTGTGTGCCAGATTTTGGGAAGTCTTGATTTTGTATCATTTTCTTAGCACCAAATTCACAACCATCTTCCAGGTCCATTGGGTTACGTTAATGCAAAGCAGCAGTACTGTGTTGTGTGGAGATCTTCCCATTGAATTTAGGCATTAAAATAACTAGAAATATTAAAGAGGAGACTTGAGTATTTTAGTCTTGGCTGGTTCGTATATAACATTTAATGAGGGAAAATTCTGCTCTAGTGATTCTTAAGGTAGAGGAGAAAATGAAAACATTGCTAAAAGAATAAACCTTTGCAAATCTAGTAATAGCATTGCCAATTCATGTGATTTTTATTGTAAGCATTACATTATGTAGTGTTTCTGGTTTGTTTTTATCTAAAGTAAATGAGTAGCGGTTCAAAAAAGGTAAATAAGTGAGCATCTCAGATCTCATTAAGAACACGTTGATAGGGGCTTGTGTATTTATGAAGAAAAAAAGATTGAGACAAATAACTCAAATACATCCTAACTATTAAAAAGCATTGGTCAAAAAGAAGATAGACTCAGTTTTTTAGGGCTCCCTCTTTCAGTGACTTGGCCTTTTCGGGAAATTCAAGTGAGTAGAGAGCAGGGAAATCTTGCCATGGAGGAGAGGAAGTTGACGAGGTGCTGAGAGGTGGCACCTGATATGTTTGGACTGTGTGACTGTCCCTTGCAATCAGCTTTTCTCTCTCTTACGTGACGTGGAAGAGCTGGGGAATGAGACTCCACCTGGAATGACTGGATGGCAACCAACTGTGCATGTAAATATCAGTTTAGTGTGGCATCAGGATTTTCTACATCCAAGTCGTGCAAGGTATTTGCTACAAATGAGACATGCCATTCTCATGCCTTTAATAGTCTTTTTCTGGAAGTCTGCGGCCTGATGAATCTGAAACACACTGGTTTCAGACAGGCCTTTAGCGGGATGCAGGCATTAGACTGGCATTGCTTCATTTTCTTTCAAAAGGAAGTTTTTCATGTACTCCTATGATAGTCTGCACGTACATCTTACCTACCACTGTTTCCATGACTTCCTTGGTGTTTTTGATACTGGAATTCCATCACATCAGCTGTTAAACAACTTCTTAATTTGGAAATCTACATGAGTTTGCACACATGGTGAATAAAATTCTAGCCTTTAGCTTCTTGCAGCTTGGGGCTAGGGAGATGTGTTTGTCCACAGTTCAAATCACCTGTGAGCAGAGGGTTTGTAAGAGCTTCTTATTGTTTAGATGAAAATATGTTATGTCTCTGTAAGTTTTACCCTCAAAAAATAATTTGCTCTCCAATGGTAATCAAATGCCCGCTGAAGAATATTAAAGAAGCAGTAAAAGAAAGCATATCGTGTAACTGTTTTTGTCTTTGCCCTTCCTGTATGTGCATGGACACACACAAACACGCACTGTGTTCCTCTTATGTTATTCAAAGCCTTAGATCACACTTTACTGAGAAATCTGTTGTGTTCTCATCTAAGGAAGTAAAAATATCAGTTCCTTAGCTTGGATTGTTTCAAAAAACTGCCACGTGGAAGTAAACAGTGCATTAGGATGAGTGCATGGCTGTCTGGGGGCTGCTGCATAACCATGCCTTTGCATCCTAAAATTTGCCCCCTTCTTTGTATGCAGAGGGACGAAACCATGTAAGCATCGCAGTGCTGTTCTCGGGAGATGATTCACCTACCCATGAACCCTGGAAAACTGCAGAAAGCTTTCAGGGAAAGGTGCAGCATTATAAATATTTTAAACCTTACTGTGAGCAGGGAAAAGTGTGACATATGTTTTACATTTCAGTGCCTGCTACAGACCCATTATTTTAAAACCTGTCGCCTTTCGTAGGCTATGCACTCATAGACAAATGCCATCACTTCAAAACCAATAGCTAAGCTACCTCTTTTCATGCTGTTTCTTTCAGTTCCAACTGACAGTTAAAAAATGTTTGTTGTTCCCCCCTCCACATGTCTCCCCCCAGTTCTAAGTGATCTGACCTAAAAAGATTGTAGCATACAGCTGAGCTTAAAATACAAATATTCCCTTTGAAAGTTGTATTGTTCCCACTTGTCTGGGGCTGCAGCAAAGTAAAAAAAGAATCTCAGTGTTTGAGTGATGCAATTCATAGATAAAGCCATAATCTGGGAAAAGGAGGAGGTGTGTTTTTAGAGTCTCTCTGAGTGGCAGGAAGAAAAAAGAAAAAGTTGTTTTCAAGGGAAAACAACTAATGTATTTTTTATTTTTCCTTTTTCCTCTGTATTTGGACAGCTCTGTTTTTTGAAGCATTACCATCGCCAATGGGGAAATAAGGCATATTTGTGAGACATATCTGAGATCCTTCTGTGGGCCAGAAGCAGCACAGGTACTCAAACCCAGGTCTTCTGAATTCTGGCTCAACTTTCTCTTCACTAAAGCTACTTTATGGTATTAAAATATGTGTAAAACAACATGAAGCTAATCACTGGAGGTGTACAAGGCCAGGTTATATGAGGCTTGGAGCAATCTGATCCAGTAGGAGGTGTCTCTGCCCGTGGCAGGGGCGTGGAACTGGATGGGTTTAAGTCACTTCTGACCCAAACCATTCTAGGATTCTAAGTATATCATGAGAAATTTGAACAGATCACAATACAATATGACAGCTTGGTTTGGAAATAGGTTTATTTTGTAGAGTATATTTTCAGTATCACGGAATCATTTCAGGAATTCGATGTGGAAAGATGATATTTCAGACCCTTATGGCTTTGAACTGTTTTATGAGAAATCCAGAAGTGTTTGTCCAGACATTTTATAATTTTTAGATGGTAGTTAATTTTAAATTACAACAATAAATAACCTACTAGAGTTTTGTACAAAATGGGTGAAAAAAAGGCAAAGTCCTGTCCAGTCTACCTGCAGTATCTTCTTTTATAAGAAATGACATAAATTAAATATTTTAAAGGTGTCTGAATAATTAAAATTCAAAGACTTAGGTCCCAAGCCCTTAACATTTTCAGTTAAGAACACGTTCTTTTTAGATCCATACCAAAGGAATGAGTTTGGATGCCATTGATACAGGTCATGTTCAGCTATTTGCTCAGAGCCCATCTTATTAAGGAGAGGAGATTGTGGAAATACCATCCTGCTGGGACTTTAAGATCTAGATAGATAAGTGTAGCTCAGAGTCACTCAGGTAAAAATAAAAGCCGCCTTGAGGATACTGGCATGCATGACATGTTTTGGGGTCTTTAACAGCTCTGATTTTATTTTATGATTTGGGAAGTTTTGTTTGGTTTTTTTTTCCTTTAGCACATGTTACTGAATTCTTTAAAGCTTGACTGTCATGTTTCCAGTCACTGTGTTCAGAAAATATCGTGCAGATCTCAGGCTTTGTTATATATTCTCTCAGAATGCTGCTACTATGAACTGCCTGTAGAATAAATTAAAAGAAAGTCTGTACTTTGTAAAGCTGTTGTGGCTAAACACGCTCCTGCGTGCCTGTGATGAAGACTGTTTATGTGGAGCCTTGATTAATCTGCCATAAGGCTTGACGTGTTTCCAAGCAATCAAAGAAAGAATGAACAGGATGAACTACAAAGAAAACTTAAGTAGATCATGATACAATTCAAATAAAACTCATGTGTTTATGTACTATGCTGAAACAAATCTTCACACCCTTCAGGCAGATCTCAGGCTGGAACTGTGCCTTTTAAATAGAGCGTGGTGCTAATATAAACCACAGTGTATGGCAACCATAGAAAGGAATGATGCTTAATGACAAATCATTTGCTACTTTTTCAAAGAACAGAAAAATGTGTCTTTGAGTCTTTTCTGTAGACAAAGCTTCATTTAAGCAACACCTAAATCTTGATGCAGTAGCCATAATTATTTGCCAGTAGGTGGAGTAGTTAAATCAAATGTCTGTCATTTGCAATCCTGTGACAGTCTCCCTAGCTTCTTGACACCATTAAACCCTTGGATGCTTTCTAGTATGATGATTGCAGAGTCGTTCCTTTTATTCGTGAAGGCTTTCTGCTTTTGCTGTAGTGGCAAACATGATTAGTTACACATCTTTCAAAAAATTCTTCTTAAATTATTTCTTTTTCCACTTGGACATAAGATCCACCTGCCAGAATTTTTAGTAAAATCTCCTGCATCTCTTTTTAGGAACTTGGTTTCCTTCTATGTGTCTTCATTATAAAAAAGGGATACTTGAATAATATAGAAATAAGCTATTCACCATGCTAACACCAGACTGCTGTTCAAAAGATCTTGTTTATCATGGGAAGGCAATATTTTAGGCTTTATGCAGATTTTTGCCTTGTCATTAGGAGACACGTGATGGCTCTTTGTTCTTTCACAATATCCTATGAAACAGATAGGGGAGTTGTTTACAAAACAAAACAATCGCCACCTTGGTGGACATATGCAGAGCGTTTGCATTTACTAAAGCAACTGTGAAATCCATATTGTTTCTCTCAATTAGACTTCCCTGGCAGTCAGCTCTGGGGCAGTAACTCCTTAAAGGTATTCTTCTTTTGCAGCCAATCTTCATGATTCCATAGTTACTAGTTACTGCACCCATAAGTCTTCCACAGGGACACAATACCCCATGTCTTGCCTCTTGTAGCAGAAGCACATTTCTGTTGAGAAGAAAGATTGTAGAGCTTTTCAGACGGTTTTTGGCAAGGTTATGTAAACAATCCAAACACCTTCCTAAATTAGTCCAGGATCGTCTTCTTACAAAGGTGATAGCTGCAGTTTCTGGACTTGAACAAGACAGGCATAATCTGCTAAGAGTAGTTGTTTGAAAAATTAGTATAATCTTTGGAAAACCTGAATTACTGCATTGTATTTTAGAACATTTTAGAACATTGTGGTATTTTAGAACATTGTGGTTTAGTGGTTGATAGGAATGGTTGGACTTGATGATCTTGGAGGTCTTTTCCAACCTGGTGACTATATGATTCTGTGATTTCAGTTGCCGATTGAGGCAAGAAAATGACAACAAATGCTGCCTAGAAAATATTTAAAATATGAAATGAGATTATGTGCTCTGTATATAAAAAAACCTTTAATTAAATATCACAAAAAATTCCTCCTGCTTAAAGGTAAACAGGGAAAAAAGTCGCATGTATAAAATGAACAAAGAACTCATAAGAAATTTAAGGGTTCCCCCCCTGCCCTGAATCTGATACATTCTGTTAACTCCAATTTTCCATTTTTTGTAAAACTTTAATAAATTAAAGGTATCTGTTTCCTTAGCTGTACTTAGAGAAGGGAAAATGGTACAAAAGGACACGCCCTGAAATGAAAATTCATAAGACAGGTTTTAGATTTTATGTATCAACTTGTGTGAAAAGTAGACTATAACATTCTAAATATAAAGGAAATTATGGCAGAGTTTTGTGTTTAGCCAACGTAACCAGCAATTCCCCGACAAGGGATGGGTATAGGAGCTAGAAAATCTAATTAGTTGTGTAGTTTAACAAGTGAATAAACAGTATCTTAAATATTTAGGAACACTGGGAATTATGGGCTGGTTATACACAATTTCAATTATTTGTACACTGTTTTCAATGGTAATGTGTTGGGGATAATTTGGCTTCCTGTGTTTGTTAATGATTCTCAAGCAACTTAGAAATACCCGTGTTAGCTGTACTGTGACACAGTCAAAAATGGGGATTAAAAAAAGGGAGGAGGAGGAAATATAAGGCTTGGGTAGTCTGCATACCAATGACCATACACAAGAACCAGTGCTTTGTGCCAGAAAAAATCCCCCAAACCCTATTCAGGCAATAATAGAAAATGGTTCAATCCAAGGGCATGTGTCAGCTACTCAGTGAAAGAAAGAAGGCAGGGAACTGTATACTAGCAAAATGAGTGTGCTTAGAAACTCCATGAAGAACAGGTAAAGATAAAAGTGCAGGATCAAAGCTTCAGAGCTTTGCTGACAACTGAAATATGAACATCAGATGCTTTCAAACGCCCTTCGAATATGATTTCAACATTAGAACCTCATGCTTATTGCACATACCCTACAGTTTCGTTTGAAGATAAACCTTTCAAGCAAGAATCCGTACCTTATTTGCTGCATCAAGTAACTTCTAAACAGTTCCTTGCTGCCACCTTTATATGGTTTGCCTGACCCAACTCTCTTCTCTTTGTGGCTCCGTCTGAAATGGATGTTAGCTACCTACTTATTTAATTGTCCTTCTGTGTCTCACGCTTCTTCCTTAGTAACTTTGAAATATCAAAAGTATGATCCATTCTCTCCCCATTGTTCTGATGTCTCCCAGGAAAATCTATATCCACTGTTGCAGAGCTGTCCCAAACTGCAAGCACAGTAATTTTATATTCAAGGGCTCCTTTGCAGGTTTCCCAGAAAGAAGATATGCTGTGCTATATTTGGATATAAGGCGGCATTTAAAAGCATATTATTTTTATAGAATACCATGGTCTTCAGTAATATGAGCAAAATTCATGACCATTAAAACTCCTGCTGTTTTCAGTATAAGACAGAAGTGAGTAAAAGCCTTCTATTTAAGGCTTTAATTTTGTGCTTAGAAATACTGTATAGTTCGTAACACACCTTTTTCTTTGGTATTCTTCAGCATGCAGAATCTGGCTTTTCTCATACACTCATAAGCTGTGCCAGTGGTATCTCAAAAATATGTGCTAGCATCAAAAAAGGATTTTGCATGATTGAAATGTAACTAGGAGAATACAGAGAAATGAGCTGTTTGTTTCAAATTGAGTTAAGTGGGTCATTGATGAAATGTCCATCTTTGTTACCTTTTAGTGCATCATACAAGACTCTTCCCAGCTCAAACAGCATTTAGTGCAGGCTCTCTGCAGACTCAGTCCTGCAGAATTGTCAGAGGTGGAAGGAAAAGTTCTTTTTCTTCCTTTCAGCAAGCATGAAGCACAGGTCATTTTTATTTCACACTGTAACCATCTCAGTGTGATAACATTGCCACTTCTTTGTCTCAGATTTTGTATCAAGTTAATTGCTATTTTTACTGAAAAAAATGATGTATTGATATAAAAATTACAAAGCCTTAAGGAATTTGTCTACACTAGACTTTTTTTTTTTTTAACTTTAAGTTGATTGTCAAATAATGTCAGGTACTCAACCTGTTCATAAAAGCTAGAATGACCCTCCAGATAGGCTTGCCCAGAACCATGCATTTTTAACATTGCAATTTAACTTAACAAGTAGTCCAAAATTAGCCATTTGTAGTAGCTATTGGAAGCACTTTGGACAATTAACGTATAATGTTAATTATACTAGATCTGTACTGTCATAAGTCACCGGACGACCTCTGCTCCAAACCTCATTTCTGTTGAGTGGCAACAAATTTACAAGTCACTCTTCTGCACCAAACCTACAAGTTACCACTTGATTTTATGATGAAGGTGGGAAAAACCCGCCTACGTTCAACCTTGATCAATGGTGCTCCTCACAGGAAAATCCCAGTTTGGCATCAACAAATGTTGATAGCTGAGCATCATCTGTCACATGAACTTCTCTTTGCAAGGACTCCATATGCCCCCAGTTCCTGTGTTGCTGGTATCAGAATGGCCAGTCTTTGGATTTGTCCAGGTGGTGGACACAATTTTTATTCTTCTTGTCACCCAAAGGACTCTTATTCCCTTGTGGGACAGAGAAAAATCACTCACTCTGGACCATGCCCATCATTTGCATCTAGGCCAAATAATAACAATAAAAGGAATCTTCTTCTCATAGAAAGCAGACTGCGATAATATCGCCCAGATTTTCTTCCTCCAGAGTTACCTCAGTAAATCAGATGAAATAGGTTTATGGACAGCAGGTTCTAACAACCTAGTGTGACAGCTTATGACTATCTGCTTCCTCCACTTCTGGCCATGCTTCTCCAATGGCTGTGGTACGTGGTCTTTTTGCCTTGTGTTAGTTAACTGCTAGATTGTTCCATTATAGAGGTTCACAGGAGAATCTTATGTGCATCAAGGAGGTAGAATTTGAAGCAGTGAGAATGTGCGCTTGGAAGTGTTTGTCACCCACTTTGGCACAAGTGTACTGTTCATCTGGCCCACAAAAGCACACGCTTATATTTCCAAAAAGGAAATCATAGAATCATAGAATAACCAGGTTGGAAGAGACCCACCGGATCATCGAGTCCAACCATTCCTATCAAGCACTAAGCCATGCCCCTTAGCACCTCGTCCACCCGTGCCTTAAACACCTCCAGGGAAGGGGACCCAACCACCTCCCTGGGCAGCCTGTTCCAGTGCCCAATGACCCTTTCTGTGAAAAATTTTTTCCTAATGTCCAGCCTAAACCTCCCCTGGCGGAGCTTGAGGCCATTTCCTCTTGTCCTGTCCCCTGTCACTTGAGAGAAGAGGAGAAATAAAAGGATTTCTTTCAGGATTCCTTCAGAAACAAAGTATAGGCCTGGTGGATGTAGCATATCTCTCTCCTGTATTGTGGGTATTCCCTCTATTTTTTTTTTTTTTGGTTTGCTGCTATTTTTGTTCTGCTAGAGGGGACTGTTTATATTTGTCTTAAATGTTTCTCCAAGTATTTAATTGAGCTGGATGTTGCCTTAAACAGTGTGAAATCAGAATTCTGATGTCTGATAAACAGAACTGTGGAAAGATCAGGGACCTAACTTTGGTGAAGGCTTAGACTTAAGGAATGAAGACTTAAGTTTAAGGAATGTTAAGGAAACAAGGAAAATTCCCAAGTTTAAGGAATGAAAACCTTATTGTACTTGCTTCCAAGACGCTGTTGATTTCCCAAATGGAACAGTGTTTGTAATTTTGAAAGGCAAGAAGTGGTTTAAATTTGATTCCTTTTATTCCATTAGAGCAAATCTAGGAAGTGTGCATTCCTTGGAATGGTTCCTGCATTTGCTGTCAGTGGTCAGTTACCACAGCTCTGCCATCTGAAGGGCTGTTTGTTCAGATTGTGTGTGTAGCCCATTCTGGAGTACTAATGCACTAGTGAGACAAAGGGCAACTGGCTACAGAATAACTCAATCCTTCCCAAGTTTCCACGCTCATTACCGTGGAGGCTCTATCAGGACTGCAACTAGCATGGAATATTGACAGAATGAAACCTTGAGGAGCATGCCTGTGTTTCGGCAAATTAGATTTACTGTCTCATCCTATCTAATAGACCATTTAGAGGTCTGCCCCTGAGACACATCTCTGCAGCAAAGCATCTACCATCTTCTTGTAATGTTTTTATGTTCAGTCTGAATGACCACAGCTTTATGAATATGCTTCTCTGTTCTTCAATTTTGTTGTTGTCAGGAAAAAAATCTTCTGGATGGCCAGTACTGTAGTTACTACCATTGCTAAGAAAAGGCAGACAAGGAACTGCATTAAAATATACTGGAAAAATCCTTTATTTTTATATATATGCACGCGCACACACACACACACACACTTTTATTTATATGTATGCACAATTACATTTATAAGCACATACATAAAAACACACTCTCTTAAATGGGCTGATGTGCGTACAGCACTGCAAAATAGATCTGCCATCATCCCTGACAGGCTGCTAGAAATTGAGTTGATTGAATATGACTCAGACCCTCAGTCTCATTGTCCAATTCATCAGTGAATGCGCTGCAGGCTCATTGATTATATGTAAGACCAGCAGGAATGCTTGGCTTGCTTCATGGGACTGCCTGTATTGAGCTATTATGAACACCTTCTTCTCTGCTGTGTGCATGTAAATAAGTTCAGGTCACTTAAAATTGACAATTTAGCCACATGTTTTTATGTATAAAAAGAGAGAAAGAAATGTAGTCACAATTCTTCCTGTGAAGAAGTTGGCTTCAGCCAGAACCACAGACTGTAAATAATCAGTCAGGTTTTAGTTTTTAACTAATATTTCCTAATAAACTTTGGACTGGTAAGTATTCCGGTTGAAGTAGCTATCTTTTTTTAATAAAAGTGAAAGGAAGTGTATCTATATGTGGGGGTTAATTTAGACTAAAATTCAAAACTAAAAAAAGGTTGTAAATGGAAATGGTTTTCCATGAGTAAACACGAGCAATGCTGAAAATATTTTTCTTCTAGTAATTATGGACATGGAATGGGATACAGGAAAACCTCAGTTTATCCATATTGTACTGAAATTTTACTTAATCTCAGGAAAACAAAAATTGCTTTTAACTAGAAACAGTAGATGTCCTTGCATCTCTCATTTCTGTGTTTTTGTGTTCCTACATAAGTTGATATGAAGGGTGGCATGTGCTCAGACATGTCCCTTGCTCAGGGAAGGACAACAGAAGTCTTTTGCTGGCCGCGCTTGGTCTCACAGGCTCTATTAATGATTTCATTGTGTCATATGGCTCACTGGCAAAATATACAGGTGAAAAAATACTTACTGTTTTACAGTGTGATTGCTGCTTCCAGATGAGCACCTTAGGAAAATGCCACAACTGAAGTTTATACCATTAAATCACATTTGTACAAAAAACTACAGCGTCCATGGTCAGGGTTCTTAACTGGATTGTTTTCTGTTTGTTTATTTGTTTGTTTTTTTCCTATAAGTGTAAGACCTTTTCTTGAGCAATATACTATTCTTTCTCTAGTCAGGCTGAATTTTAGCAAGTTTTCTCCATCTTCTGGTCTTCATAAAGTATGCTGTGAAATCTTTGTCATCTGGGAGAAGAGAGGATAGAATGAAGCATTAGCTTTCCTGTTGGTTGCCTTCCCTAAGAGAAAACTTAGATAAACAGAAAGTTTACTGTCAGCTTGTGTATCAAGCAAAACCATTATCATCTCCATCCCATTTTGTGAAAAAGGAGCAGGAATGTGAAAGAGCACCATCTTTTTTACATACACAAATATGAAATGTGTCATAATATTTGCTTGCTAGGCATTGAAAAATTTGCAGAATGTTCTTGCAATTGTATAACATGAGAGGCTACATTTAATGTTGGGATTTTCAACTTAGCAGGATTTATGGAGGAGTTTTGTGTAGCCAAAGCATTAATATTTCATCTGCTTCTGCTGCTTAGGAGCCAGAAGCCCCCATGAGGTGGAGGAGGCCGATGATGTTATAAGGGCAGCCTGAACACACAAAGTGAGTTACAAGCTTCTTGTAACACAGTGTGCTATTGCTGTTTACACTGATCTCATTAGTTTGTTTACATATCCTGATTTTACTCTCTCCCCAACCAACTCCCTGCACCTTATGTTTCCTGAGCATTGGTTTCAGTGCTGCTCACGCAGAGAGAACAAACAATCCAATCAGCCAGCGGCGTTTGCAGAGCAGCTTGTGCATGCTGAACTCTCGTGCTGCCTGGAGTCAGGCTCTGAAAAAGGGAACTGCCTTTCCACTTCTGTTTGTTTCTAAATGGCAAAGCATTAGTCCTGCGATATCGAGCCTTGCGCCTATCTCTGCAGAGGAAGAGTGTTTGTTTTCTTATGACTTTTAAAAGGGATGTTCAAGCTGGCTGATAGGGACTCTGTGTGTTGTCTTGTTGACTTGGTAGCACAAATATTGTATTTACGTGCAGGATCTTTTAGATGTTGACCTCATGTTTCTAAACATGAATCTATATTCTGAGTCTAACTGGTCTGAAAACATTTAAGTTCTGACAAAAACCCCAGCCTCTTGTCTGCTTAGTGCTTTTTTCCAGCCAGTCTGGAGAAAAGGGAAGTCCAACATCTACTATCCTGAATATTCAAAGGGTTGCATATTGACAAAGACAGCTTTTAGAAGGGAAAGAACCTAATCTGTGTTCATTATTATGCATCTGTCCTGGAATATTCTAAACTTTGTACTCTTGGTGACTATTCTGGGTTTGTACTTGGGTGATCCTTTCAGAAAGGTCAGGTGAGTTGGTGAAACGACCTGTTGGTAAATTCTGTGGGTTGAATTTGCATTTATTGTGTATCCAAGATTTCCTCATTGCCTATCAATGTGTAGTATTCTGTATTATTGTCATAGTGCAAAATATTGCAACTGGAATTAGCACCTGCTGTGATAGTTACACTTTCTAGTTTTCGGCTTTTACTGTTTTCTTTTGTTTTGCTCATAAGCTGTTGTTTACCTGCGTTTTGTGGATCACTGTTTTTCTGTTTAAATCTAATTAAATATTTAGGATTGGAACTGCTTGAAAATTGGCAAACTAGAAGAATTTAAATGCCATTGAATAGACATGTCTGCACTGTCTTCTTATCCTGAAATTTAAAAATGTCAAAAATAATACCACTTTCTCTTGCCCAACCTGGAAATACAGATGAATCTTTTACAGGCTCTGGGAAACTTCAAAGAAACTTCTGAACGTTCATGCATTTAGCTGAGCTGAACCCAAATTTCAGACACTTGGAGATTCCCTCCTTAAAATGAATGACATTAAAGCCAGTGCCCCATAGAGATGAGAAGCTGTGCAATGGGGATGCCTCCCGAATGGCCCAGAAGAGAGTCTTCAGGAAGCAAGCTGTTGTCATGGCTTCAGATTCCTCCCTAATGCTCAGTTCACAATAGCAGGAGGAGGATTAAGTGTTTTGAGGAAGGGCTTGGAACTGGGAGTTTGTGGTGAGATGGAGAAAAGGGGGTTCGGAACAATCTCTGCTGGCTGCTTGCCAGCAGGGGATATACATAATGGCAATGATGTCATGTAGGGGAGAATGCAGCAAAAGTCTTTAAACAGCAAAAGAAAAAAAGGGAGTCTCTGAAAAACATAAAGAGATAAGTGTTGTGAAAATGTTCTCTCTTTAGACGTGTGTATGTGTGTATATCTATGTTTATAAAATCATGTATTTCTGGCTTCCGAGTTTCCAGGAAAGCAGTAAGAGGCAATAATATATTTACACAATCGGCGACTGTGGCAGCCATATGGAATGGGCAGAAATGGATGAAAGGTGTTTGATCTCTGCTTCCTTCAAGCTTTTCATTAGAGTGTTGTAGATTACCGCAACAAAAATGCGATTCAGTTAAAAAACTGACATTAAGCAAAGCCAGATGTACTTAAGTAGCAAAATATTCAGAAGAAATGACTTAACATACAAACTATGTGTGGATTAATGTAACTCCCTTATCCTCCCCCTCCCCAGTATCTCTCCTCCTCTCAAAGAAACCTCAAATCAAAACATGGCAGAGGTGGGGGAAAAAAAACCCAAACCATAAAACCTAAGAATCCAAAACTTGCAGCCAAGCCAATCACCGTAAGGCAATTTGCTAATAGTTTTGGCAGAAATGATCCTGTTCAGCTTGTCTTCCTGCCATTCTAGCAAGCTAGGATTTATCCATATGTGAAATGTTTTATTTCCTTTAACAGTATTTGAACATGTTTTCTTCTTTTCTCTGAAATATGAGGAATGATCTTAATTTTAGAGTTGTAACAAAGAAAAACAGTTACCTTAAAAGTAATGCACTGTTTATAGTTGAGTTAGAGAAACCTATTGTTATCTCAAGCCCGAGAGTACAAGTTAGAAGCAATCTGGATCTTTTCTAAGCTCTCAGAACATATTTCACATATCAGATCATACTTTTTTTACATATAAAACTATACAAAACATTTTCCAGAAAAAGCTAATCGGATCAGTAAAGATGAAAATGTCACTGATACTAAGAGTGATAAGGCAAATCCCACTATCTCACCATCCTGGATATTTTTGCTATAGAAAAGATCAGAAATAGTAAAATTTACAGTATTTTTTACTGTCAGAAGTGTTTATACACAGGTGTGTCATAATTCCTGTTGCAAGGAATTGTTCAAATTACATTTGGGTTGCGAAGAATGTGACCTCCATTGTAACTCATTAGGCATGCAGAGAACTTCATGTACATTTAATATCTGGAGCTTGACATGATGACTCCCAGATGCTCAGAAAAGAAAGCCCCTCAAATCATAGGAAAAAAGAAAGGAACACAAAAAGTGGGTTTAGTTTTGCATTTATTTTATTGAGACTTAAAACCTGTAATTTATTTCAGTTAATTTGATTGCATGTCAAGAAAAATAGTTTGTCCTATGTACCCGTATATGCCAAGAGCCTATAACAAGTGTACCAGACTGATATTCAATGGGAAAATTGTTGGAATTCAACTTTATTTTTGTAAATCTAATTGGTTGTAGTCTTCTGCTGACAGAGTTAATTTTTTTTTTTTAGTACATAGGTATTCCAGTAAGTTCATTTATTATTCTTAATCCTGATGCTTAATTGGCTCTCCTTAGGTTAATCAGAAGGGGAAAAAAGTAACTGGGCTCTTCTGGGGATGTTTTTTCTTTAGACTTCCCCCCGCCTCCTTCCATCAGAGCCTTCTCCTTGCCTTCATCATCTACTCATGAGATAGGCGCATGCCTATCACTGGAAGATGATACCTCTCTAACAGACAGAAAATGACTTGGTATATTAGCACAAAGGTCGTATTTTATTAAACTTATTACAGCAGATACAATCTGTGTGCAAAGAAGAATGTAGTACGGGGAAACGGCTTTAATGCTGCATCAAAGGGGAGGGGAGGGCTACAGTGAAGCAGAAAATCACTGAAATAAGCACAGTTGTACTATTGGGTTAGTCTCTGCTTACTCATTTCTTCCGTGTCCTCTACTCAGACTGCATTTCTTTCTAGTCTCCTTGCTTTTCATGTGCTTGCTCACTTGAAAAATGGAAAACTTGATTAAAGGGAACTACTGGTGCTAGATTCCTGTTGGCAAAAGTAAACAAACAAGTCAGACCTGTGTTCCTTCTGAATGCTGCTCCTGAGGCCTCTGGTGTTAGCAGCTGGGTTGTTGCTGGAATAACTTTCCTCTGTAAATTCATTTAAAGGTACAAATTAAGAAGATAAAACTATGACATGGATTTGTGTGCAGCAAGGGAAAGGGAAGGAGATGGCAAATATCAGAATGCATTATTTAAATGAAATAACCAGGAAAGAAGTAATGACCTATTTAAATGTTGTGGTCCCTGCTGTGTCTCATTTCCTAAAACCAGAATATTCTGTTGCCATAACATCTGTTTTCTCTGTTTTCTTTGCTCAATGCAGAGATTCTATAGCTGCTTTTGATTTCTGTCAGGTGCTGCCAGGTATTTTCTAAATTTTCACTGTAGTTATTGTTTAGAATCAGCAATGTTATTATTTTTGTATCCACTTGAATGGGATAAACCAAACCTCTGATTATTCTTTTATAGTGTCTCCATGGCATTTGACTTCCAAGTCTAAAGTGATGAAGGAGGTCAGCTTCAAAGGTTTTCATGGATTTTATGAGTTTCTAGCTAGCATTAGAAAAAGAGTAGCAAGGTGGTCCAAAGCTGGAGTTTGGTGGGGATTTTGTCTTCTATGAAAAATGGGACAGAAAAGCTTCTGCTAATTTAATTAAGCGCTAAAATGTGATGTACATGATTTCCTGTAACTTCTGGTATTTATCTTGAAGGTATATGTGGGTAAGACAGGGGAAGTTTATCTTGTAGGTCAAGCCCATCCACTTCCAATTCCCCTGCCATGGGCAGGAACACCTCTCACTGGATCAGGTTGCTCAAAGCCTCATCCAGCCTGGCCTTAAACACCTCCAGGGATGTGGTATCCACGACTTCTTTGGGCAACCTGGGCCAGGGCCTCACCACCCTCGCAGTAAACTGTTTCTTCCTCATATCTCATCTACATCTCCCTTCTTTCAGCTTAAAACCTTTTCCCATCATCCTGTCCCAGCACTCCCTGATAAAGAGCCCCTCCACAGCTTTCCTGTAGGTGCCTTTAAGTGCTGGAAGGCTGCTATAAGGTCTCCCCGTGTCATACAGATGGTTCTTTTCAGAATGAGTCTCAAAGTCTTAAATTGCCTGGGTCTGTGGTTTATTTGCATTATTTGTTCTTCAGTAGATGTGAAGAGGTTTTTTATTGTGACTGTCGTCTGTAAGAAGTGGATTTTCCAGTGAGTGACAGCTGTAACTTGATCTAGCTATCAGGCGGTTTAAAGCATGAAAAAGAGAATCTTTCAACACAGTTTAAAACAAAGAACAAATATTCTATTAATTTGAAGCATTAGAAAATGACCAGTTAGACAGTACAAGCTGACGTATTAGAATTTTGTTAGAGGTCGGACTTAAAAATCAACACATTAAAATTCTTAGCATCAATCAAAAATCTGGTTTGTGTTAGATCAAGTTCATTAATAAGAAGAGGTACAGTTAACTGGCTTTTCAAGTTGGAATTTTCTTTATCCATATAAGGGTTGGATATCCTGGGTGTTAAGTAAAACTGTTTGTAGTGCTGTTCTCTTTACAGCCTGAAAGGAGCCCCTCTCTCTCTTTTCTGCTCTTTTAAGAGAAAAGAATATTCAATTACTAGGCTCTCCTCACAGTATTTTGTAATCTAATGATTTTAGTGTTTTTAATGCACTGAAATGCATTGCTAAAGATCTCTTACTGTCATTTCTTTGTGGCAGTTGTAACATGGTTTTCTTTCTGTCCTCAAGCATTCCAGATTTTTGGTGTTTATATATTCTTGTAAAGGATCTATATAAACAGTACATGTGTGTTTGAGAGATTTCTTAACCAGCTTTGTGGCTTTTTCTTTTTTTCTGTCTCTGGGGCAGAAAAGGAAATGCTTGCTTCTGGCCTTTGGAATTTTGCCGGCCCAGATGGCTGTAGCAGCCCAGCCGTCAGTATCCCCAGCATCCCACTGGTGGTAATTTATACTGGGTAGCAGGAATGAAAGGCTACATGAGAAATGATGGCAAGGCCAGCTAAGTGCTTTTCAGAGAAGAGTAAAGAAGTAATAAGGAATGTAAGAAGTTTGAACAGGAATGATTAATAAGAAGGAAAAGCTTTCCTGAGAAGTAATGGAAGGTGATGATGCAGTGCTATGGCACCACGTGTTAATTCAGAAAAGTAATAATGCATCTCACAAATAATTACCACAGCCTAGAGCAGAAATCTACATTACTTCATTCTCAATATTCTGTATTTAAAATCTCCTAAGTTCAGATCTCGGGTGTCTCCCGGAGGAGGAACCATTCCTGCTGTGGTGTGGGGCAGCAGCGGCAGCCGCAGTGGCTGCCCTTCCCTATGCGCTGACCTCGCCATGGTGAGGGATGCCCTGGCAACAAGCCGTGTAGATGAAGGGGAAGATCCCTAAGATGAAATATTTGTGTGTTAACCTTAAATTCAAAGCCTTAGCAACACTGAAGGTTGCCGTTTTGTCTTCTTTTTTCCTTTTTTTTTTTTGGTATGTGGTAATAACAAACAAGATATTGCTCCAGAAATAACACTGAGGGGAGGAGTGAAGGGAAAGATTTGGAGGGAAGCATTGTTCAGGGATGTGGTAGTGAAATTGCACATCTTATGATTCTGATACCTTCTAACAATAATAAAATAATTGGGCTTTTTCTATGTTGCAGTAGCTTACAGAGTGACAGGAAACCCGCTACTACTTAGAGCAGATGTGTGAAAAGACGTTATAGGTGGGCTGAATGAATGCAGCCAAGTGTACTTTGGGACAGAAAGAAAGGGATGAGTTTTATTCATGAGTCAGATCACTCTATCTAGAAGCTCTGTAACAAATGCCATTTTTGTTATTTTATACTGTTATAGAGTATGGATCTCAGTTCTGCTAGATCCCAGACCATAAGCTGAAAGGCAAGCATGTGAATGTGCTTGGAAGGACACATTTTGCTAGTCAGACAACAGTCATTTTGAGGGAACTTTCCCTTCTCTTATTTAATATGCAAGTTAGGACAGTGTGCCTTGAAGGAACAGAAAGGCAGAATTCCACATGAAACAAAATTTAGGGATGGAAGAATTTTTTTCATTCGACTTTATAGTTATCCCTTTCTTATTGGTACAACAACAAGCAGCAACACCGTTTCAGATTAGAGTGAAGTAAATAAATAAAGATAAAAGACTTACTTTGAAATGGTTTTAGGGTAGTGGTCTACACAGTTTGAAAATATAAATGGCATGCACTTCAGACATTTAAAATTGCTGATATTTTGCAGTTGATAGCAGCAGTAAAACCAGGCCTACAGGCTTCCTTTCTGCCTTGTCACTGACAACCGTGATAAGACACCCTCAGGTTTGCTCCCTTGAGATTTGATTCGAAATACAGAAGTCCTATTTACCTCTTCCTGTATCACAGTTTCTTGCTTTTTAAGGACAGAAAGAATTAAGTGAGTTAGGTGTGTCTCTGCTTTAAGCTGGATTCGAGTTCTCAGAAGGTATCAATATCCCTTCTGTTTAATAGACTTGCATTAAAGTCCCTAAACTTTCTACACTATGTGACTGACAAAGAATTCTAGAATTTAATCATGCCTAGTGTAGGAACCAAAAGTATACTTGCAATGACATTCAGATGTGATGAGGTCGTTTATATTTCACTTTTGTAAGCTGCTTCTTATATTGTGGCTTTATTCTCCTATCGTACTGGAAATCAACAAATCCTGGGTCAAAATGGAACAAATGAGCATAAAAATGTTTATCATATGTTGTCTGTTTTAAAGAAAATAGCACAGGCTGCCCAGGGAGGTGGTTGTCACCTTCTCTGGAGGTGTATAAGGGATGGGTGGATGAGGTGCTGAGGGGCATGGTTTAGTGATTGATAGGAATGGTTGACTCTATGATCCAGTGGGTCTTTCCAACCTAGTGATTCTATGATTCTATGATTTTGCACTTCCAAAATATCTCTCATAAAAAGATATGTTGATTTTAAACATTGAATGGATTGTCAAGACCAACACTATGGGCTGCGTACAACTTCCAGGGGGCAGAAGGAAATGGCAGGTAGCCGAGTAGGCAGGAACAGCATAGCATCCCTGGAAAACAACCACATCTAAGTTCTATTGCAGCTTGCTTTCTTAGACTCTGAAAGTTTGACTATTGTGTTTTTTTTCTTTTTGGGAAAGTATCCTATTACCACATTTCTTCCTCTCCTTGTTCCTTTTCCTATGTTCCAGAAGCACAAATGTCAGGACTTAGTTCAGTGAAAAGAAGCTTTTCAAATGATTACCTTTAGATTTGTCCAAAATAGAAAAAAAAATCTTAGGAGAAATGAGGAGGAGCCGTACAGGGTCGATTGAGCATAACAGTAGAAATGGTTTTTATTCCAGTAGGTGGACCTGAGCACAGTGACAGACAATGTGTTCTTGAGGAAACTGGCTCCCAAGAAACTGTTGAGAATTTCTTGTGCTTTTCCCAAAGAGAAAAGAAAAAAAAAATAGAAACTGCTCTTCTCTCGAGATGCATGCCAGTGAATTTGTGTAATATCTGCAACTTGTTTTGTATTATAATCTTTTCACTTAAAATGAGGCTGTAATTTAGCGTGAAAATATTCTCACACGCTTAAGAAGAAATCTTTTAGACTTTCTAGTCATGTAAAGCATATATAATCTAGTCTGTAAATCTGATCATGCTTTAGCAAGGGCTGTTGGATTACTATTCATTGTGAGTAAAAAAATCTGAGTTAAATGTAAAGTTTCAAATAATGTGAAATCCATCCTATGTGCATCTCTGTGGAATATCAGGGAAAAATATTCACTCTCCTGTAGTTTTGCTTTTGCATTTTTATAGCTTGCACACAGAAGCCAGGCGATCTGCTCAATTCCAAGTTTGAGTTGACTTTTTATTTGCAGTAAATATTCATTTGTAACAAATAAGAACATAGGGAATTTGTGAGGGTTGTGTTGGTGGCAAAGACACTGCATGTTGATTTTGAAGTTTTCTGGAACAGGCGCATAGGAGTGGCCTGGGAAAATGTCTGCTTTCAAATAAATGTTTTTACTCTTGTAAAACAAATTGAACAGCGACTGAAGGTGGCCATAGAATTTTTTTTCTTTTAAACCTGACTGATCTAAGGCTTCAATGAATTCGTTATAGGGGACCAAAATTTGTCAGTTTACCAGAAAAAATAGACACTTTTTACAAGCAGGTGAGCAGTGGGAAGTACCTATCTACAGAGCCCCAAACCACAATCTCTTTCATGCTTTGCTGCTCAGTCAGAAGTTAAGACTTTACTTCAAGTCAGAATTCTGTCTCTGTGGCTGGATAATTCCAAAGCACTAGGAAAGCTTAATTACACTATTCACATAAACTTAAATCTGTCTTTTCTTCCAATCTAGGGAATTCAAAGATATGTTTTCTTTCCCCTTCAGGGCATATAAGTTAGGTGTGCCTATATTATAGTGTCTTTCTATACCTCTATGACACTTAGAATTAGTTCCTCATAGTAAGATCAAAGCTTAAGACCCATCTGAGTTTCCAGCACATTTTTGTGTTTTGTTCTTAATATATTTCAGCTGAGTTTGGGCTTCACAGGACTCAATAACCTCGATTTGCTGACAGTGGCTCAAATGTATCAATTAGTACCAGCACTTTATAATCTTTATATAACTTAATACTGATAACAATCTTTGTATGACTGTCTGTAGTCTTTGCTTTATTCATTCTTCCCTCAGGTTTTTGTCCAGGAATGATTTCTGTTTGTTTAATGGGTGGATACCATATCTTTTTCTGTATGATACAAAAACTGTGATAAGAAAGGTGTTGTTTTCTATTAGTGTCATATTGAATAAATCAGTCATGCAGAACAGTAACTTAGACCAAATAGCTCAGAAGTGAGGTGGATAAAGTCAGCCTGGGACAGGTTTGATTTGCACATTAACCCAGCCACTTATGTTCAGGAACTTACCAAACAGTACAGATAAGGTACCATGAAGCTTTTTTAAACAAACACACAATTGAGGCAACAATATGCTAACCCCTGAAAATCCTGACTGTTCAGAGAAATTGCTTAACCAAATACAGGCACCCTGTTTGATGACTACCTATAACTTGCATCTCCTTTGAGATGAAAGACAAGAGTCTTTGATCAAACACAGAGGATTGCCAGTTTGCCATCTGGAGGGAAGTCACATTCACATTTGCTTTAGTGCTAACAGGTATCAATCCATGAACTCCGATGCAGTTGTGGTTTTTCATACCGAGGCATGCTGGGAAGGCACCTTGATCTCATGAATCTGAGTAATGTTAGGATTCTATAAAGACTGCAGGGCAGAGAAGATGAAGTTGGAAAAAGTATGTATATGGAGTTTATACCGGTGGCAGAATTTGGCAAGATTACCATGAAGCAAAATAATTAAAAGAAGTTCTTTTATAAATTGAAGGTAATGTTTCAGTTTAGGAGGTTTCAAAAAACTAAACTTCCAAATAGCTATGCAAAATGTTTTCTCATGTTTTTGTGTTCAGAGAAACAGAACTCACAAAAACAGCTACTCAAAAACCTCTGGGTTCAGTGAAGTCTTAATAACACTGAAATTTTAAGGAAACCCAATATATTAAAATCTGATGGGTTTCTTTTTGAAAATAACCTTCGGTAATTCAAGCAGCTCAGCTTGTTAAAATACCTCAATTGCTTCTCCACTCTAGGCAATATATCTTATGAAGGCAGGAAAAATAGGGCAGAAATCCAGGAAAACTGTAAAACTATTACATGAGTAAAACTTAAAGGGAAAGAGAAAAATTATGGGGTCTATGAATGTGAGCAAGTATGATTAGAGGGAGAAGAGAATAGAAAGATGAAAAATATATGGAAGGTGAGTGGAAAGAGAGTGGAGAGAAAGGAAAGCAGTAGTGGTGTATGATGAGAATTTGTGCTAGAGGCAACTATCTGTCATTCCATCACAGATGAAACTCTGAAGAGGTAGGAACATAACTTCATACTTTGAACAGATCACGTTCAATGTGTCTTCCTTTTAAAGAGAACATTTATTTCTTGTTAATTTTTTAAAGGAAAAATAATGTAATTTTACATTTACTGGTCATTTATCAGGAGATTCCCTTTTCTTGTGACAGTTCTGCACAGTGTATCCAAGTTATTCTTGCATCTAGCCCAGCTCTCTTTTGCCTGAGTTCCATAGTTCCCCTTATCTTTTTGAAATATTTTAAAAGTTTTTTTCCTCATGTGTTATGCATTTTCATTTCACTGTGGGATAAAAGCATGCAAAATGGGAAAGCTGATCTTATTTAAAACAAAGAGAAGGATTATAGACAGATGCTACCAACGCAGAACTGGAATTAATTCTTTTTTCTAAGATTTGCAGTTGTCCTTCACATTACATGTGTTCATCTGTGTCACTGCCCAACATGAGTGAACATGCAGAGACACACAGACATGCCACTAAGATTTTCCTCCACTGCCTGCCTATCATTACACACATGATAAGAAAAATTATAGACTTGAGGGGAAGTAATGTCTTTCCCCATTCCTGTGATGTTCTACATATTTTTGTTGTATTTTGGAAGGGATTTTTATCAATAATTGTGTTGATGGTCAGAAATCTTAGTTGAACAGAGATATGAAATGTAGCTTTATCTTTAGTTGGTTTATAATTAGCACAGACTCTCTGAAGAACAGTGAAATCCATTCTGTTGTATCTGATGCTGCAATTTGAGAACTTATAAAAATTTTTTTCCTGATGGAAGAGGAGTCTTTCTGTGGAGGCTGAAGATTCTACATCTCTCCTGATGTTTTAACTCCTCATTCTAAACTAAAACGATCTTTATTCTGACATTGAAAACCTTACCACAGTTCTGCTTACCTTAATGTCATATTTTATGTTTGTATGCGTTTATGTTAAATTTGCCTGATTCTTGAGGTTTGCTTTTTTTACATCCCTGTTCCCAAAGTTCTGTAAAGATAACTTTTAACCTTCAGGCCTAGAAAACAGAAAGACCCCAAACCCAACTATGTGTATGTGAGTTATTTTTGAAAGGCAAATACATGTTTACCCTACCAGGTAACTGTACTAGAGCAGCACCAAGACTGGGCTAACACAGTCTGCCTCCCAGCAGTTGTACGATTTCCAAATCCAAGTTGTTTTTCCTGCCAGATATCTTAATGTGAATTTGTTAGTGTGAGATTGTACTCATTGGACCAGAAGTCTTCTCTTAGCCTTAGAACTCTTTGGTGACACTGTCCCATGTATGAAAGTGGGCAACTAGGGCAGAGGAAAGGATGATATTTCAAGCACTTCCCTCACTCTCTGTCAAAACAAGTGTCCAAGTATGTATAGGATGTTTGGACTAGTCCAGGGAAAGCAGTAAATTATTGCCTTCAAAAACAAGGTTGTGCTTAATTTGTAGTTAGTTCTTTGTGTATAAAGCTAAGTAGCTCAATGGCTTCAATTCAGAAGTCTGGCAGGAATTTAGCTCTGTTTTATGTGGTCGATCTTCTCTAAAACTTTTCAGATAAGGATGCTAATAAGTATAACTCTATTAAATACTCTCTCTGACAACAGTATAAATCTACTAGCCAGCTGAGCTAAAACCAGGAAAATAATATGCTGTGTCACATCAAGTCACCACTTGCTTGTGGAATCAACTTCATTTGATCACTTCCACTACCAATGTTGACCTACACAGCATTAGATATTGTGTTACCATCTTTGCCCAAATATCTATACTAATTCTAGAAGTGAAGAGATCATCAAACTCTTGATATATTGACATATTTTTGTTCTTCCTGCCTCTTCACCTGACAATAAACTGTGAAAGTGGAGTGGCGTAGAGATTGGCATAACCCCTTGCTTTAATATGAAGAACACCCTGTCTTAAGTTAAAAGTTGCTTTATTCTTTCAGGCAATTAAACCCCATTAAAGCAGTGTAAGTCCACCAGGAAGAACATGAAGGTGAAGTCTGGAACAATCACTTGCTTCAAAAGAAATGATGCTGGCTCTGCAGTGTCCTTCCACCAGAGGTGTTAGTGGTCTGCAAGCTTCTTTGTCTCTTCAGATACATAGAATGGTTGAGGTACGGGGGGATCTCTGGAGGTCATCCGCTCCACCCCCAGCTTCCCCTGCCCTCTTCAAGCAGGGCAACCCAGAGCCAGTTGCCCAGGGCCATGTTCAGAAGGCTTCTGAATATGTACGAGAATGGAGACACCATAACCATAACTCCATAAGCTGTGCCAGGTGATAGTACCTTAATTTAAGGTTATAGGTTTTGGGAAAATTCCTTTTATTAATATTTTCATAGAAACTTGACTGTACGTAAAATGGCATCCTTACAAAACTTAACAATAATCCATAATAATAATAAACTTATTTTTCTTTGAGACTGTTAATTTGCTTTTCTATAAGCTGTAAGGTATATTCATAACTAGTAAAATAACCTTGTTAACTAGACCCAGGCTGGCATTGTAACTGTGAGAAGGGTACTTTCAGTAGGAAAAAAATTTCATTTAAATAAAGTAGTGAATGGTTATTTATAGCCAAGTTTCTGGCAGCACATTTTCAGTACTCTAGTTAAAAGAAGCACTCTTGAACTGCTCAGTCAGACATCACTTGAGCCTTATGTTTGATGAAAATGCAAGCTTCCTCCAGACTTGAAAATTCTGTAGCATTAAGTATATAATTGATGTGAAGTTCTCCAAGCTAGGTTTATACTACTAATTTGAGGCATATTGATGAGTTACTCGATTTGTAATACTTAGGCTGAAGTTGTTTGAATGATTCTTGTGCAGAAAATTCATAGAAGAGCTTTTTAGAAATGTAGAGTATGATTTTCAAATGTGGCGGTTGCAATGTTTACACCTCTTTTTAAACCTTTGGGAATAGTACTAAAGAGGAACAAAGCTGTGCAAATGGCACAATAACTATTGAGTGCATTGAGTTTAGGCCCATGGAATCCTGGTTGCCTTGGCAAGCAGCGTAGAAGAAATGCAACAACCTTTCTCATTCCCAATGAAATGTTAGGTGATGGAACACTGTATTGTGGAAAACAGCAAAGAGGAGGAGCTCTTTATCAGGGAGTGCAGGGATAGGACAAGGGGGAATGGTTATAAGCTGAAAGAGGGGAGATTGGGGTGAGATATTAGGAAAAAATTTTTTTCCTGTGAGGTTGGTGAGGCCCTGGCCCAGGCTGCCCAGAGAAGTTGTGGCTGCCCCATCCCTGGAGGTGTTCGAGGCCAGGCTGGATGGGACTTTGATCAACCTGATCCAGCAGAAGGTGTCAGGGCCTACAGTAGGGGGGTTGGAACCCAATGATCTCTGAAGTCCCTTCCAACCCAAACCATTCTATGATTCTTGAATGAGTCTCAGCAGAAGGTATGAATTTTCCTTCTATGTTCTCTTCTGTCGTCAGCTTTGCTTTCCTGAACACAGTGTGATATACTGTTAATATGGTTGTTAACTGCCAGTCTGATCGGGACGTCTTGTTACAAAATGGTGGGAAATGAAAAAAAGCAATGACAAAAGTATGTTTTCTTTGAAAGTCATGTAATCTGTTGTAGCACAGGATCTTATCTGCGTCCATCAGAAGGCTGCTATAAAGGTGGTAGCATTACTGGAAATGCTAGAATTCTTTTTATGTTTATTTTTCCTCTTTTTGGCTGCTATTCTTTCAAATACATTTTCTGTTAGTTGAAATTTCTACTCTGCGTGATTTCAGTTCCTGGTAGTTTGCTGTGTGATCTCATAGCTACAGCTGAATAAGCTTTTAAAAAAAAATTATCTTGCCTTTAACTTCCGATTTTATCTTTCAGAAGTTCTGTTAAGTTCTAATTTAGAAGAAGAAAGACTTACAGGGGAGGAGGAATAAGCAAAAGTCTGCATAGAAACTCTGTTGGAAGTTCCAGAAGGCAACCAAGCAAGCTCCTAATTTATGTTGCTAGCATGTAGTGTATATTTTTGCAGAAAACATAAATAATAAGGTATTGTGCACTATGTTCTCTGTGTTGTAGAATAGACAGTATTCTGCGATGTGTTGCTGCAGGCTGTGGAACATGCAAAGTTCTCTGTGGATGGGAAACTGGGCATGTATGCTTGGTGGCTCCGAACTTGTTGAGGAAGAAGCAGTGTAACCTGTTAGACTGTTAACCACTTCTTGTGGCACCAAGTCCTTGATTCTGCTCTTGTGGGACCTCACCTGGAGCCCTACGTTCAGTTCAGCAGCCCTCAGCACAGGAAGGATGTGGATCTGTTAGAACAAGTCCAGAGGAGGTCATGAGGATCATCCAAGAGCTGGAGCACCTCCAGTATGAGGACAGGCTGAGGGAGTTGGGGTTATTCAGCCTGGGGAAGAGAAGGCTCCAGGGAGATGTTACAACAGCCTTCTAATACCTAAAGGGGGCTCCAGGAAAGCTGTGGAGGGTCTCTTTATCAGGGAGTGCAGGGACAGGATCAGGGGAAGTGGTTTTAATCTGAAAGAGGGGAGATTTTCATGAGATCTTAGCCAGAAATTTTTTCCTGTGAGGGTGGTGAAGCACTGGCCCAGGTTGCCCAGAGAGGTTGTGGCTGCCCCGTCCCTGGAGGTGTTCAAGGCCAGATTGGATGAAGCTTTGAGCAACCTGATCCCGTGGGAGGTGTTCCTGCCTATGGCAGGGGGTTTAGAACTGGATGGGCTTTAGGGTCCCTTTCAAACCAAAGCATTCTGTGATTCTATGATTAATGATATTTAATAAGACAAATAATGCTGCTTTTTCTGCCTAAAACATTGATAAATTGCGTTCCCATAATACATTGTCTTGAAGTATGCTGCTGTTGTTGTTTGTAGTGCCACTGAATATTAAGTAGAACACCAATGATTCAATTCAAGTAGACTGAATTAAAAACAACAGTGTTTTGGAGAGATATTTTTAAGCTGCATAATTGCACTGATTGAATTTGCCACATGGCTCCAAAGCAGCTGTACCCATGGGAATAGGAGTCAGTGACCAAAGTAATGGGGTGACTTGGGAAGCAGGAGAGCTTCTTAAATTAGATTAATACTCTGTGAAACTTTACAGCCTCGTTGCTTATAAAAGCAGTCTCTCATCATCTGCTTAGTCATACTGATGCCAGCAGTGAAAACTAGTGTTTCCAGGATTGGACCTTCAGTTGTGTATTTTTATGTCTTTTCTAATGTCAAGTGCTACTATTATAGACTTTCATCAGGAAAAGTCTTTCCAGTCGGTTCTAATATAACACATCTGGATTCAACTTGACATTCTTCTTGCCAGGGAGATTAGGTATAAAATGTCCTGAGAATTAAGAGAGATTTTCCTGCTTCCCACCAATTTTTCTCCCTGAAGCTGTTGTGGGAGGCTACCTATTTTCATTCACATGTTTTGATCACAGGGGACATCACCAGTGGCAGAGATAGTTCACAGATTTTGGAAACATGAGTAACAAATCCAGCATAGACGAGAATTTATAATTTTTTGTCTTATTCTTAACACGAATATTCTTAACACTGTGCTTCAAAAATAATAAGTTCTGGTACTGTTAATGCTCAGTACCTCACTGAGGCAGGCTTTGCTTTCCACCTTCACAGATTTTTACAGATGCACAAAACACACCTAAGCCTTTGTTGCAGTTCTTGACAAAACAACAACCATGTATGTCTGTTTTCAATGTATTTTAAAGGTATATAACAAAACTGTAGAGGAGACAAAAACATGACTCTTTATTGTAAAGGATAAGACATGGAAATGGGAGCTGGAGCTGGAAATTGTTTCTGACTGTGCCATGGATCTCCTGGGCAAATCACTCAGCTCTCTATATAGAACAGTGGTTTAAATTGATAGGGAAATAGTTTTCTAAACTAGTAAATAATCCCTTTATACTTCTGTTTGCCTTGTTCTGAAATGGAAATAATAGCTTTCCTTTTGCTCATCAGATAGTTGGAATATTGTTGTGTATGGAAGTGTCTACATGCACTCCTTAAAATGAAGAGTACTCCTTTTGGAAATACAGAAGAATTGCAAAATCAGTATTTCTATCCACCTTAAGTTTTATGCCAGCTCCTCTTTTTTTCCTGCCTGCTTTCAGGCGCCCACTGCTGCAATGAATGGTAATTTCTAGGGAATGCAGCTGTTCAGTCCTGGAATTAATATGTAAATGTTCTTCTCTTATTGAAGCAAGGGAGGAAGATAGAACATAGCTGTATTTTCTCTAATCAACATACTCTTTTTTTAATCTGGAACTACAACAAAGCTGACTGTGAGCCACACAAATAATAGAATATTTATTTTTGCAGAAATAAACACATTCAGAAGCATACTTTTCTTGAAAGCTTTTACTGACCAACCCAAACAATATTTTAGTTCAATGAAAATATATATATTTAGAACTATTCACACAGAAATTGCTCATGCTTTTCCAGTAAAATAAATAGAACAAACTAAGTACGTTGACAGAATGCTAACTTCAGCTGCGGAACTGTAGCACAGAAATGCAAACGTAAGCACCACTGGATCTTTACAACATGCAGATTCACATATCGGAACCATCTCTACTATAAAAGCCCAGTTTGCCCTCAGATTCACAGATGGGAGTAATCCAGAATCAGCTCAAGTACTATTTGTGCACCTGATTCTCCACAGGACAAAGTGAGTAAAAATGTTCCTCAATAGGAATAATGAGATTTTACAGTTTGCTCAGCACAAATGTAATTCAACAAACAAAGTGAGAGATGGTAGGAAATTGGACCTATATAAATAGAAAGCATTTCAGGACACTAGATATCAAAGGTCACCAAATGAGCTGTGTAGAGAGGATCAGTGATTCCCTACAGAGTTTTAGTAGAGCAGGGGAAAATGGTACAAGTTGTTGTTCTGGAGATTGCTTTTGATATGGTATAATATGCTCTTAGATTGAAAAATATATATTCTGAAACTGGTGTGTGACAGGCCTTGTGTGCCTTTTTACTGATGCTTAATTTAGTTTCTTCCCTTTTAGCCTAGCAGACACGTCTTTACATTCAGCTTCAATTTCTTTGGACAGTTTGAGGCAAGAGTGAGATAAAACTTGGACCAAAGAACACAGGACAGGGTTAAAGCTAAAAGCCAGGTTCTGAAGGCAAAAACAAGAGCTTGAAATCAAAGCAGACTATTGGAAAACAATGTAAGGATTGGGGCTGGAATTGTAGGGCGAGCTGACCTAAGCCAACTTAATCAATAGCTTGGCTGCTGAGTTGGGAATAATCAGAACTACCTGTATGTGAAGAAGAAAAATGTGACAATGGAATTTTAACTTTTGAGATATATCTGAGCTATGTAACCTCTACATTGAAACAGCATGTTAACAGTGCAAACTGGCCAAGTCCTGAATGACTGAACATATTAGCAAATGTGATCTATAAACTGTTTCAAACTTTTTGTACAATTGAAGGGCAAAAGCAGTCCTATAACAGTCAAGACGCCCTTCAGCTGGAAGGATAAAAACACCCAATATATCAATCAGCATGCTGTGTATGGTATGAGACAAATTACATGAGATGTAGCAGACAAATTATAGTAAATTTACAGTTCTTGTCTTTGATTATGTCCTTTTAGAGGTCTTTGACCAAAAACTGTAGATAGTGGTCGTGCATTAAGCGATCCCTTCTTTATCCTTGTAGAAGTGCTGTATAAAGTATTGAGGATGCTTGAAAGATAGTAGGATAGTAAGATAAAATGCAAAGAAACTTCTTGAACTGCCTTTCCTGTGTGATCAAGATCATAATATTCCCACTTCAATTTCCCCCCACTGATTTTAAAAAAGTCAAGGCGGTTTTGATTCGCTTTTGTGATCTACAAGCCACCCTTATAAGATGCTGCACTTGTGGCTATTGCTGTCAGATCTATGGGATATTTGGTTATCTTTAGGTTGTTGTTATATATGTGCTGAGAAGTTAACCTACAGTTTGTTGGCAGATTAATTACATTACTCTGTACATCCATGGGATTCCAGCCTATTTAACCCACCTGCAAAGTACTGTCTGCAATTTGATGCTGATCACTGGAATAAACACACAAAAATTTCAGGATACTTTTATCACTCATACAGCAGAGAGCTTTTAAAGAAGTAGCTGTTTAACTTGTGTGACTGGCTCAAAGTAGGATTTTCTTGACAAGCAGACCCAACCATGAGTATGAAATCTGCCCACACATTCAGTGGTTAGAGTTCATTTTCTCTTTTCTAGGCGTTAAATCAAACCACTTTGCAAAACCTCAGCTATCTGCAAAACCTTTAGCCAATCAAGGTCTTTCTCCAAACAGTTTCTACCAGGTAGTCTCAGATGAAATCTCTAACTTGTCTTCTGAAGTTATAAAACTGCTCCTTTTTGAATTGGATGGCTTTTATATATTTAATCAGGCCAGATGTCTCTAACTTACACGCAAACTGGTGATAGTGAGGGTGATGGTAAGACTTCACCAGTTAAATCTTTCATGATACAGGCATGTCACTTGTAACGCTATTTAATGTTTTAGATGAAGGATTGTGAAGTCATTGGGAGAAATCTCTCTCAGGGTCTCATCTCACTCCTGTGCCTGTTCCCAGTCAGCCAACTTTCTGCATGTAGCTGCAGTAGTCACCCCCCAAACTGCCTTCTGCTGTACAGTAGCTCCTGGGAAATTGGGCCCCCTATGAATCTAAAACAAGTAAGAGTGATCTGTTGTTTGTGTGGGAAGAAGGGGTGTGAGTGTGAAGTATTGAGGGAGAAAGAGAAACACCACCAGTCAGGAGGACAAGACTGCGTCCAGCCCTTTCCCTTCCTCTACCCTTATTGGAGTGAAGATCTTGTGCATGTTGTGCAGGATAGGGTTGTGTTGGGGTAGATTGTTTTGGGTGATACCAAGCCAGAGCAGTGTTAAGAATGCTGTGCTGCTGTCTAAATGTGTTAGTATGGCTAATTACTAGTACGTTTAGGAACACAGTGCTGCTATGGAGTTTCTGGATGCCTGTGTGTTTAATATTCTGTAAGCTGCTTCTTTTATGGTGGTTTAAGATGTTTAGTCATCTTTTGAAGGAGCAGTAGAGGGATAAATTCTACACTTAGCTTTACCTAGTTTCTAGTAACCTAAATGAAAATTAGAACTCTGAACGTCATGGTAAAATGGGCTCAGAATGCGGGTTTTATCCTATAGCATGCTGAACATACTTCATCTGCACTTTCCTTGTTTCCCTTTCTTTCAATGCACTGTTTTAAAAGTATTTTACTGTTGTATGTGGAGCGCAAGACTGGAAGTATTAAAATTGTAGCTGAACTCTGAAACCATACATGTTTAATCAGCATGTCCTCTATTTAATTTGTGGTTGAAGTATTTCGGAAGGGCAGAAACACTGGATATGATGTGTTTGAGACAGATTGTCTTTCCTGGAGACAGGAATCATCTTCCATAGTCATTACTGTATAGCTTCAAATCCCTCATGTCAGTGATAGGTTGTTAGTACCCACTTGGAATATCTGGAACAGGTGAAGCAAATAAGTACTAAATTAATTTTTCACCAAAACCTCATACTGAATTTAGAATCTTCAGCAATCTCAGCAGGGGATGCAGTTTGTCTTTGCTAAGTTCTGCTTGCTTAACAAGCTGCCAGCATCTTTGTTTCCTGGGTTCACTCTGGAGAAATAGCTGGATATCAAAATACCATCAGATTCTCATCTCCACCACAGCTCCCTTACCTCTAGCTTTCGTGTTAGCTTTGATGTGACCATAGAAATCAGATATTTATTCACAAACGAGGAAGTTCAGACAAGCATCTGAATCTATGGATTCCTGAACCTCTGAATAAATCTTCATCATTGAAAAGAACTGTCAGAATCTTCTCATCAGGCAGCTGTAATTCCTGCTACTGTGCACTTTTTTCCTTACATCTTTCACTGTAATACCTTTGTGCCTCATACGTTGAGGTGAATTGGTCTTGAGTCATGTGGTCAGGGTTTCTCGTCTGTGTTTGACAGGTATAGAACTGGAGGGACAGTTTGTCTTGATGTTTTGCAGTCCAAAGTTTTCAAGAACAAAGCTACATACTAAAAAGTCAAAACTAGAAGTTTAGAAAGCGTATTGCTGTGGCCTCCAGAAGTGACAACCTAGTATTGATAGACTTCTTTACATGAGTTGGGTTTAGTGCTGTTCTCTGGAGGAATCCAAGCTTGTTATAACCACTGGGAGAAGGGTAGTATTTGTCTGTCCCCGACAGGCATGCGATACCACAGCAGTTTTCACCTATACAAAGTGTTTCAGAGTGGGTATCAAGTTACAGTATCAACATTTCATTGCACTGAACAGCTTTTCCCATGTCCTGTTTGCAGAGTTTGGGTGTCTTTGTTATGTGTCCTGTCTACTGCTTATAGTGTTTTGTAGAGAATTTTATGCAGAAATATTCTGGGACAGCTTTTTGTGTATGCATATATATGTGTGCATGTATGCAAATATCTGTAAATATACATGCATATATGCTTGCATTCATTGATTAATGATGGCTGAATTATATATTGCTCAGGGTTTATTTCTTTGCCTATTTTGTTCTTGGGGAAGTGGGCTCCCTGTGAAAAAAATTTGTCTAGAGAAACTTCTCTATGAATGGAAGTCAAATACCTTCTCAGGATATATCTGCAGAAATACAAAAAGCAGCACCTAGTTATTAGAACATTTGTATACGCGGAATAGCAAAAATAATCTTCTAGTTCTGTGCAAAGCTTGTATTTAGAAGGAAAATATTCAGCCCTGTTCTCTATAGTATAAGGATTCTATAGAGAAAATAATAATTAGTCTGTCAGGAAACTATTCTAACTCAGGTATGGTTGTTACAAAAGTGTCTTAACTGTATAATAAGCTGGTGGAATGCAGTGGAAGCAATTGCACTGGAAATGGTGCTGTGCAGCAAGAAGGTAATGTTGATGTGAATGCTAAATTAGGCCCAAACAAAGAACGTTCAAACTTGTCTTCAACAACCTCTTGAGCTCTGATCCTCTGGGAAATGAAATGATCTTTCATGGCAGGAACTCAGATGTAGCAGCACGCAGAATGCCAGCAGAAGCAGTGGAGATTGCACTGATGAGGTGCTGTCATTCCTCTGCATTAGATCCATAGAGAGTCAGTAAAGAAACTGAATATGGAGCTTCTTGGGCAGTCTTGCTGGGAGCTGAATCTGCGCTGTCCTTTCTCCCCTTGGAGTTCCCATCCATAATAAACTAGGTGAGATGGCTTTCAATTCTGTAAGCATAGCCACTCAAGTTAGCGTGTGGTTAAATTATTTATGCTGAGAGCTGAATGCAAGGCTACATGAGCAATGTGTTCTCTTTAACAAAACCTGGGTTTGGGAGAGAGAGGGAAAGAACCTTGCCTGGTCAAATGGGATTTTTCTGAGTGTAGTCTGTTATAAATTGAGTCAGAGTGAGGGCAAAAGGGGGAGGGGAAGTGAAAAATAAAGTAGGTTTAAAAGGGCATTGAAAAGGCTCTTTTTTTACATATTATTTGCCAAACCCTGGGCTGCTGGGAGGATGATGTGGCACAGACTGAATTTTAAAGAGTTCTTGGAGATTCTGGAATTTATAGATTAAACGATTACTTTTGCCATGATACTTAAAAAATAACTATCAGGCGCCGCTTTCGTTTTTTGCTGAACAATATATATTTACTTACTATGACATCCCTTTGTGCAATATTAAGGTATTTACAGAACCATCCTTATACAAAATTAAATAAAAATTAATTTAAATTCCTCTTTGAAGATCTTTATCAATTGAAAATTAAGATTGTTTAACGAGTTAAAGACTTCATGATGAGGGTGGTGAGGCACTGGCACAGGTTGCCCAGGGAAGTTGTGGTTGCCCCCTCCCTGGAAGTTTTCCAGGCCAGGTTGGATGGGGTTTGAGCAGCCTTATGCAGTGGGAGGTGTCCCTGCACATGGCAAGGGGAGTTGGAACTGGATGGGCTTTAAGGTCTCTTCCAACCCAAACTGTTCTATGATTCTATGAATATCCTATGAAAGTTTCCTCTTTATCATAGACTACCCAAGTGGTCTCAGGGAAAAGAGAAGAGAGCGGTTACTATGGATCTCTAGGAAGACTTGCTTCTCTCCTTTCCTTAGTGTCAGTAGCTGATACAATTGAATTACCTATATCTTTGACAAGCTTGTATTAACGTACATAAGATACCCCTTTAAATACATCTATCCAGTCATACTTGCATGTATAACTTTAAAGAAGACCTCAAGCAGATAAGAGTGTTTTATTAACTATATTTTTCATTCCAAATGTCAATTCAGCACTTTGCCTTTTCCTACAGAATTGCTAGTTCAGAGTTAAGGTTGTATGTTTGTGGGACATTTGGGTAGGACTGGGGTGCAACCTTCCCCTCTCTGGAAACAAAACCACTCTAATACACCTTTCTAGGCCCCCAATTGCAGAAATCCCTCCAATGACCATAGCAATGGCCCATTATATTTTTTTAGCAGCTATAGCCAACCAGCTTGTAGAGTCACTTATTGGGGAAAGAGGAATGATCTCATTTTAGCTTAAATCAGCAGTTTTAGAAATTGTACAGAAACTTGCTTCCAACTCAAGCAGTTTTGCTCAAGCATGTTAAATACTTTGCATGGAAACATAGGAAACCTAATTTTTCAGCCATCTTTTCCCTGTCTCTTTCAGAGATATGACTCAATTAAAGATGGTTCTTGGGAGCACACTGCATGGCTGTAGGCAATGGAATTAGAGGCTTTTGAGCAGCCTGAAATAAGTTATTTGTTATAGATTTGAGGTGGACAGCTTGACTGCCTTTTGCTTCTCTAGCCACGCAAATCACAGCATGTGAAATAGCTTCCATGCTTCTTTTACAACGTAATTGTTGCACCTGAAATTACATTGCAGAAATACTATTCTGAATTTGGTTTCCCAGTGGAAAGCTTAGGTCAGGCAAAGTAGCCTGGAGGGATACATTTGCCTGATTAAATTTGATGTATTCTATATATCTTTCCTTGTTTCTACCCTTCTCCTAGTACATTTATTCTACAAGCTTTAAGTCAGTAATCAACTTCAGCACCCACCTATTAGAGTGATTATTATTTTACAATATAGAACGTCTTACATTTGGACCTCGCTGTTCCCTTTATGTAAACATAAGATGGGAAATGATTAAATTTGTACCTTGAGATAAACTGCACCATACATGCATAGAAAGACAGCTTTAGACTTGTGTTGCTTTGATAAATTAATGCCTGTTACAAAAGAAAAAAATCCTGTCATTGAAGCCGCACAATGTACAATTATGAATCATCAGAGGCAGCCAATTCTTTCATTTCATTCTCTCTAATGAAAAGAACTGTATACTGGAAAAAAAACCTTTTGAAAAAAAGGCAAAACAACAGTTTGGAAAAAAAAATCCCAGATAGTCTCTTGGTATTTTAAAAATGTTTGAAGGTGTTTTTGATTGAAAATGAAATTAAAAAATCAGAATTATCACAGACTAAAAACATATCTGTGAGCCAGAAATAGTCTTCTAAGATCTCAACTCTTTTGATGAAAATCATGTTTTGGAGCTGTTCAATCACACTGTTGAAGCCTGGTTTCCAACGTATTTGCTTCTCACAGTCCCACTGTCTCCCATGCTGTTCTAGAGAGCCAACTTCATCAATGTCTTCAAGCCCCTCCAGCCCTCTGCTGGCTGGGCATTGGCTACCCATATCTGGAGATCAAAAGGAGCACAGATAATTGTAGAACTCACCTGTAGTCTTTCTGTTAGAGGCAAAAATTACTAGGCTGTCTGCACCTCAGCTCTCAGTTTTCAAGGCACTGACAGGAACTTCTTCTTGTTGAGATCTCACCTGTTTTAAATGAGATATGGTGGCAATTTGCTAGTCGATCTAAAAGTTCTTAAGTTCGAACAATGGACCTACTGGAGTGTCGTGACCTACTGTGATGGAACACTTTTCCCTAGAACATTATCTTGAAACTAAGCAAGTTAAATATTTTATTCTGTAGTTAAGAAAAATATGACTATGAATACATTTAATGGTTAAAATATATACATTTCAATCTAGTAAAATTTTAGTCTTGTTGAGCTATTTCATAACACAAGGTTCATCATTAAATGAAAACCTATAAGACAAAGATCTGGAGGGGCAAATATATTGTGTTAGAATGAGGTATTTGTCATGTGCTTCTCAAATTTAATGCAAATTTAACTATTTCTCCATTTAACTATGGAGAACACAATTTTTTTTGTAAGATGAGCAAAATAATCTGATTGAGTTCTACACTCTGTGTTCTATATCTTACCAACTTTTAAAAAATTCATTCTTTATTTTGTGTTAAACGAAATTAAACTTTATTAAAAAGATTATTGAACCAATGAGCAGATTTTAGCATAACAGTTCTTTTGTATTATCCACTGGCCACACTGTCTTTTTACACGTTTAAAGGAAATGAAAATTCAAATTCCAGAAGAAAAGCTTTTCATCTGTTTCGCTCATATGCCTTCTTAACATGGTCTGCAAGAAAAATCTGCCACTTGCTTAATGTGGTATACCCTTTAAGTGAGGTGATGGAAATTAAAGCACAGGGAACCAGCCTAAATAAATCAAAACTTATCACACAGATGTTCAAAGATGATTAGAAGCCTGGAAATGCAAATAGACATTGGCTAAACTTTTTAAAGCACCTAAGTCAGATGTCTGGCTCTCAGTAATTTCAATGGGATTTAGCTGTCCAACCTGCCTAAGTGATTTTGAAAAATAACCCAAGCTGCCTGTCTGCATCACTAGGTGCCTAAAAGCTTTTGGAAAATTTGTCCGTGAATGTTCTTAATCAAGAAAAATGACACATCAAAATGTGAGCATGTTGTCTCAAAGTAAGATCAGAACAGTGTTTCAGAAAATCTATCTTGGTCTTGAAAGACCTCATGCAAGATGACTCTGTTGATTCCTAAGTTTGCTGTAAGCCACAGTACGTGAAAGATTTTTCTGCCAATTCTATTCAAATGCCCCAAAATATTTTTAAATCCATCTGCCTATGCTTAACAGGCGAGGTTTATGTAAAGATAGTAGTCAACCAAATGTACACTCGCAGCCCAGAAAGCCAACGATATCCTGGGCTGTATCAAAAGTGTAACCAGCAGGGTGAGGGAGGGGATTCTCCCCCTTTACTCTGCTCTGATGAGACCTCACCTGGAATCCTGCATACAGTTCTGGAGTCCTCAGCACAGGAAGGACATGGATCTGTTGGAGCAAGTCCAGAAGAGGCTACAAATATGATCCAAGGGCTGGAGCACCACCAGTACAAAGACAGGCTGAGAAACTTGGGGTTATTCAGCCTGGAGAAGAGAAGGCTCCAGGGAGATGTGACAGCAGCCTTCTAGTACTTAAATGGGGCCTCAGAAAAGCTGTGGAGGCTCTCTTTATCAGGAAGTGCAGGGATAGGATCAAGGGAAGTAGTTTTAACCTGAAAGAGGCGAGATTTGGATAAGATCTTAGGCAGAAATATTTTCCTGTGAGGGTGGTGAGGCACTGACACAAGTTGCGCAGAGAAGTGGTGGGTGCCCCATCCCCAGAGGTGTTCAAGGCCAGGTTGGATGGGGCTTTGAGCAACCTGATCCAGTGGGAGGTGTTCCTGCCCATGGCAGGAGGTTTGGAACTGGATGGTCTTTAAGGTCCCTAACTAAATCATTCTGAGATTCTATGAAATACAACCTGAGCATAATCCCAGGTATTCACACTGTTAGCACATGATATTCTGTTTGCTGCAAGTTGTATCCAGAACTGAAGATAAAACACTTCAACGATCTTGGCAATATTCCTTAATGAAATGACTTATTTAAGAAAATGTGTTGCGTGTTAACTATCCATGTATGGCAAAATAGTGCCTATTGAAGTTTAATTAGTATAAGTAGCATATCCAGTGGTTCACGTAATTAATTGCAGATTACATATTAAAAAAATCAATGTTTTTGTTAGTGGTATATGCAAGCCTACAATGAACATTTAAGCATGCAGTCAGCTGGCTAAAACAGGAGCACTAGACAAGTTGAGTGTCAGTTAATAAGTCAGATGTCTATTCCTTTCCAAGTTCTATACAGGAAATGATATGGCAGAAGGATGTGCCGGGGTGGATTAGGTTGGATGTTAGGAAAGGGCTATTCACCCAGAGGGTGGTGAAGCACTGGAACAGCTCCCCAGGGAAGCAGTCACAGCGCCCAGCCTGACAATATTCCAGAAGTGTTTGGACAATGCCCTCAGCCACACACTCTGAATGTTGGGATAGTCCGATGCAGGGGTAGGAGTTGGACCCCATGATCCCTTCCAGCTCAAGACTTTCTATGATTCTGTGGTATATAAACATGTACGAGTCAAGTGGGAGTATATGTGAAATAAAATCTAGTATTCAAAGAAGTAAGTTTTGGGAAAAAATCATACCTATGCCGTTTTTTCACCATCTTCTTTGGAAATTGTATTTTTCTTCATGGTAGAATTCTCTTTTTCTTCATAGTTTCTTCTTCTTTTTAGGGGCATGCTTTTGATTTGCCATTTTAAATAATTCTGTCATTTATATATTGCTTGTTTGTAATTTAATATTTGAGAAAATTATATTTAATATTGTCTAATAGGAGATTAGCTCAGAGAGGCCAAAGAGAGAGACCTGACCAGGATTTGGTTGGTTCAAATTTATGCTGTGTCTCAGAACTGCTATTCTGCAGGTTTGGGCAAGTTATTCTGCCTTACACTTCAATTTCCATCTGTAAAGTGGGGATAACACGCTACTTTGTCTCATAGGTACATGGTTCTGAATACACACGTTACAGCATATATTCCAATCAAATTCTTTAATCTGGAGGTACTGTTAAGTATCTTACATGGATTTGAGTGTAAAACACACTTTGCTTGTAGTTGAATGTAACTTTTTATATATACATATGTACAGCAAGATAGTTTTGGTACAGCATAAAGTAGGATAAGCTAAAAATTAATATACACTTGGGTGTACAGCAGAGTTTCTGATGATTTCCTGCTATTGATCCTGCGTAATGCAGTACTGTACCTCAGTGAGACCCTGATAATGCAGACAGTGGTGCTGCTGTGTCTTATGCAGATGGCACTGATTTACTGCTATGTTCTACAAAGGACAGGAAGTCTTTCATTGTTAGTGTGGATTGACAGCCCCAAGCAGGGATAACAAGATTCTAGACTGTCTGTCCTTCTGGCTGACTGAATATCTTCAAAGCTGGAAACCACAGAGAGCCTGAGGTAAATAGTCCCAGCCCATTTTCCTTTGCACCGCTATAATCCTACTAGCAACTCATCATTTCCTTGCTCCTGACAGGTAGCAGTTCTTTGTCAGGTAATTCTGAATGCCAAGGGGTTCAGTATATAGGTCTGAAAAAATACAGTACTTTAATCATGATCACAAGAATGTTTAAAGTATGATTTTTATACTGTGAGTAGCCGGTTAAAAGCTGCAGATGCTATACATGGTCTGTAGGTAGCCAAAGCACATAAGAAGGCTCTTCACTGCCTGCTAAATGTCAGAAATGTGGCTCAACCTCAACATGCTTGTTGGCACTTAAGAAAAGAAAAAAAAAAAGGCTTGGGATAATAGAAAGAAACCTGCATTCAATATTCCTATTTTTATTTCTCCCCTTTCTCCCCTTTCACATTCCGTTTTTTTCTCTCCATATTCATGTCAACACACCTAAATCCCTGACTGACTTTATCCTCCTTTTTGTCCTGGGCAGTGATCCTGCGAGCAGGGTCTGCTACTCCCATTGGACAGTGCCTGAAGGAGTAGTAGTTGTATGAGGTGCACAAATGTGAGGAAAGATGAAAGCAGCAAACTAATTTCAACTTGTGACCTAATCAAAGGTTTGAACCCAAGTCTCCTGAGAGAAAAGGCTATTGCCCTTATTTTTCAACTGCAAAGCCATTTGGACTGCATGCAGACTGTTTCCCTTGAGAGACAGTGTCAGATTGATGTACTGCAACGTGAAATGGGAGTGCAAATATATGTGATGTTCATGGACTAGTGAATAGAGCTAGTTTATTATGAAATTAATTACTAGCAAACTCAATGGGCTACCTGCTTTCTTACTTGAAGATGATGTTAGCTCCAACTGGGTGCTGATTCTGACACTTTCTCAGTGACACCGATGTATCACGGAAAGCTAAAATGCTGAAAACTTGTTCTTATTTTGATTATAAATATATTACAAGAGAGAAAGTAGCTTAGAGGAATTAAAATACTGGAAATTGTTTATTACTTTATTGTTACAGTGCAAAGGATTCAGTTATTCACGAGCTCCTTGTCTGATATGGATATGACTGAAATTATCCATTCTCCGTATTTAAGAGCCAGGGAGACTTAGTGAGTCTGTTCCAGCCTTCAGTAAGAGTGCAGGCAAACAGCTTGTTATATTGCACTGAATATTTGTAAGGCACAGCAGACTTTGAGGTACTTTTTGCTTAATGTTATTTGACAAATATAAGTAGAGACTTTCAAAAGAACCTGAAATGTTGTGTACCTGCCATTTTCAAATACCTAGGCCACTTAGGAGTGATCATCAGCAGATTAACTGCACTTCTTTGCTGTACAAAGACTACATTTGATGCTTTGTGATGAAAGACCTGGCAGTACAGTTCAAAGAGATATTGTTGTTCACCTGGCTTATGATCAGAAACAAGTGTACTATAGGCAGCTTGGAGGCCACTGGGGCACTGAAATATTTAATAATTCTTAGAATTTGCTTAGATTTAAGGAATAATGAGAAATTGCAAAGGATCCTCTTGTTCCTTCATATTATTTAAGCGCTATGTCAGCTTGGGGGTTAAGGAAAAAAAGCCTTCTAAATTCTTAGTGTTTTAAGACCACTTAGTGCTTTGGTAGCTCTTACTGTCCTCAATATATAATGGCAGCTCCTAAGAATGAAAATAGTTAAGCATGATAAACTTACAAGCAATGGCTTTAAAATTAAATTGCTGAGGTCATGTCAGTAGTGTGTCTACAGCTACAGTTTTTCAGTACTTCATACATCCTTCAGTCGTTACAAGATAGAAGGGGAAATGCATTTAAAAAATAGATAACAGTTAGGCAGTGTTAGTAAATTTGGGATTACCTTCTCTTTCCTTTCCTTTAGTGAAGTGTAGATGGCTTTGCCTACTATAAATCTCAAATGAGCCAATTATTGTGGGAGGAGGAACTGAAAGAAAACTCTAAACCCAGTATTGTCATATTAAAGACAGGTAGTTTTTTTGATGTTATGGTGAATGTTTTGTTCACCACTTGGGGATCTCAAATGCTCTGCTCTGTAACATGGCGGAACTTCAGGTTCTGAGATTTAAAAATCCCACAGAGAAGGAGACTCAATGATGTCCATTGCCTGAGGCAGTGAAAAAAGTCTGAAGAGGATGAGGAAATGGTAGGTTGGCAGTTTGAGTTTTTAAAATAATAATGAAAAGGTGTAACCTTATCATAGTGGGTTACAATCAATTTTCTGTTCTATATAAAAGCTGATTGAGGCATGGAAAGGTGACATTTCTTGCCCATAAGTTCCAAACAGAGCTGTACCAGGGTCAGAAATGGAAGCTGGTTCTCATGAAAGTGGCTTGCCTACAGTGTGATTATGTCATCAAGAGGAACAAGTTTTTAGAGATTTCAAAAGATCCTCAATATAAAATCTTGGCTTTCAAATGTTCAAGATTTTATTTGTTTCTTAATAGTAAATATTCACACTATATTTTTTTTCCTTGTTCTGATTATTTCAGAGAACTTACGTATTTCATAGAAAGCAAAGTGAACCAGTAGATTTCTGCTTATAGCAGTACCTTGTCAACAGTGACTGATGGGACTGGGGAATGGACGTATCCTGCATTTTCCCATTCTGGCTTTCCAATCAGAACTTATACTAGAAGCAAGTTAGCTGACAAAAGTAGAAAAGGGTGAAAATAGCAATGTTCTTGGAAGGATTATAAACCCTAGAATCATCCCATATGTTTTTCTTTTCATTCTTGTTTCCGTTATTTTTTTTGTTTGTTTATCCTTAAAAGCACTGTCCTTAAAATGGCCTTGCTTCTGTTCATCTGAATCATAACCAATGTCTGCTGAATAACAGTTATAATTTTCCATTATTTTTCTGACTTTGGATCCTTATAACACCACTGCTCAAGTACAAGATGTGGTAGAAAACAGCTGCGCTTCCAGTGATGTGTTCTGCAGAACAGCTTGTCTGTCTGTTCTCCTCTAGTAACAGTTCTCCTAGAGAGGCGGTTGTGATGTCATATACATCTTTATCTTTTTTTACCCTGATTGCAGTGTATTTTGCCATTGATGTGACCAAAACCCATGTCTGTCTTGGGGTAAATTTTTAATTCTGATGAACTGGCGGTCATGTCTCTTCCAATTTTGTTTTCTTATTTAATGTATTAGGAAAAAAGGCAAATTATTTCAGGAGGCACGAGACTGGGGAGTGGCTGGACCAATAATTTGTGATGTGACTGTGATCAAAATGGTTGACAATACCTTTGATTTCTTGATGGGAATGTAGCACATTCTCTTGGCATGTATTCTGTGTTGACCCAGTTTAGAGGCAGAAGAAGGGACGGAGGGAAAGAGACAGGGAAAGCTACTCTGTTCAGTTATTTTTAATCCTATCTATTGATGTGGTTTCTTAATTTGTTGATTGTTTTGGTAATTTGGAAGTTATTGTCTTTACAGGTTAAATTTGAAGGTGTTTGCGGTCACTGAGTGAAACATTTAAAGCACAGTGTGAGATTAGTAGTGCCTTTTTTTTTGAGAGAGAGAGGTTTTAAGAGACACTGCATAGGTGTCTTCTAACTCCTATTCTATGTTTAAGAGCACTTCCAAAACTTAAAACTGAATCCTAATCTATGTATTTAATCTTTGTCTTGTTTTTTTTCCATGCATTTTTTATTTGTTCAGGGTTTAATTTTGAGAGAGATTTGACCTGTGTTCATGTAAGTAATGTGATAGAAAATTCCATGTTCAGTAGCTGCTTTTTCAAGTCCGAATATGTTATGCCAGTCTAAATTGAGAGAAGCAGCCAATCAGAAAGCTCAGTGAAAACATAAGCAGTTTCTCTTCTACTGCCAACTCCACACTGAGATCAGCTTGGCAAAAGCAGCAAGCTGGGCCAGGTGCAAACCTACAGAAGTAATAGATGAGATGAAACCATTTTCTCATGTGGGCATGTGCACCTTCCTGCTTGGCATGATCAGACCCTCGGATAGAAAGCTGCCTGCAGCTCGGAGAAGTGACACATCCAGCAACAGGCAGTGTTTGGTAGCGGAGCTATTTGTGCCAGACCAAGTGTTGCTTGTGTTCTGTGACTCCCAGAGTGGACTAACCTGTGATCACCAACCTCCTTTCAGTTAATAAATTAAAATGAAACTGACTTCTTATTGTTATAGTGGTCAAAAGAATAAGTGGTTAATGCTGCAAGTAACTGAGCTCTGCAATTTTATGAGGTGTGCGAACAAATGTGAATTACAGCCATGGCCTTTCAAAGAACAAGCCCCAGAGCAATCTTGACCAGGGTGGTGCAGTCTTTGTATCGCGTGTGACCAGAGTATTGCTGGGGATTTCTTCTTGCTCTGCTTTCATTTATTTCCCAAAGTGAAACATTTGCAAGAAATGTTGTCCCAACCTTGAGCTGATTCTCTTTCTGAGGGTTCCCAGGGACCTAGGAAAGTTGTGGGTAGGATTTTTGTTTTCCAATATGCTTCATTCACTATTCAGTGTTGATACCACAGATCTGAAATTTTCTACCAGAGCATGATGATTGATTAGGGTTACTGACAGAAGCCAGGTTAGGAGGTACATTGACTACCCTCTTCTAGTTTCTTGGTTTCCAGCCAGCCAGCTTGCCAGCCTACTAGCTGATGTGCAGCCTGATGGGATTCCTAGCTTTCCAGAGGCCTGTCCTGTAGGTTGCTGGGCAGCTAGACTCCCCAGCTGCCCACTGGATTGCTTGCCAGGCTTCCCAAGCTGAGTTTCTGCAGGTGCAAATCCTGCTAGTCCATCAAGAAAATAATTTGTTTCTATAAGCAAGGCAATGCAACCCCAGGCAATTAGGAAGGCACCCAGTTTGGCAACAAGGAGTGGAAATCTGACAGTACAGGGAGATTCCTACGGGTTTGTGGTCTAAATATTTCCTAATAGAAAAACGCTTTGCATGACTTGAACATGTATTCTAAAGGTAAGAGAAAAAAGTCTTAAAATATAGAAAAATCTCCCCATTTGGTGAAGTGACTGTGTGGAATATTTCCACTTCAGCTTTGTCTTTAAGTAAAACGTTCATTTTGCAATTTTGCTTCAATGATTTTTTTGAGATATCTTAAGGAGTTTCTGAAGTCTTTATGCTTGTATTTTAGAGAGTTCTCAGCTGTGCAGATTCAAGTTTACATCAGAGTTCTATTCCAAGCCCAGTCATATTTCATGGGTTTTGCAGGCATTTCTGTATTGGAAAGTCAAAACTACACGGTGCATAGGAACCATTAGAAACAAATGTTATATGTTTTCATTCTTTCCCACCTGCCAAGATGTTTCCTTGATGGCTGCAGCCAAGAAAACCATTACAGATGAAGATTAGATTAAAATAAATTGATTTAGAATCTACAGGACATTGCCTTCGGGGAGATTTCACTCTATAAAGAGGATTTATTTATATTTTTATGTGTGTGTGTGTTTTATACATACACATGACATACAGTGCAAGAGGATGCTGAAAGAGATAAATCAAATGGGTCTGAAACTGTGGAGGGAGTTCTAGATTTAGAAGAGGGGCTGTGAGAAGGCCTGCATACCTGTGGGGTACAGAGCTATTTTATTGACGGGGCTGTTATTTATTTTTTCATCTGCTGTATTGTATTAGTATTTTTAATCCTCTTTATTGTATTAGTAATTTGGAAAACACAGGGAAATGAGCTTGTGTATTACAAAAGATGGTATCTGAGCACACATATACCAGATTCAAGCATGTTTTATACATTTACATCTGCAAGACCAGCTTGAGAGAGATGATTTCTGTGCTGTTAGAGCAGAATTGTGGATGTACATGTGAAAGGTAACTCTGTCAAGTTCTTCTTTGTATAAATACTATTCTTGATAGATATGATAAAACACTGACAAAGATATATCGGTTTCTTTATCTGTTAGGAGGCTTTACCAAAGCAAACCACATTTTACTTAGTACCATCCTTGAAACTCGTTGCTTTCTTTCACTTTGAAGCCTCTTTAAAACTTCTCTAATTCAGAATGCCAGCCTAAGATTTTATGAATGTCTCCAGTCTCTCACCTTTGCATTTGGAATCTGAGACTCTGGTTTCAATAAGACTCTGAATAAGTCAGATTTACAAATACAAGTTCATCCTGTCAAGAAGGATTGCTCTTCTTTCAAAATTCTGCTAGATGACCTACCTGGATTGAGGGATGAGCTGGCAACTGAATGCTGAAAGGTTTTACTTTAAGCTGAAAGAGGGTAGATTTAGATGAGACGTTGGGAAGAAACATTTTCCTGTGAGGGTAGGGAGGCACTGGCACAGGTTGCCCAGGGGAGTCGTGGCTGCCCCGTCCCTGCAGGTGTTCATGGCCAGGTTGGATGGGGCTTTGAGCAGCCTGATCCAGTGGAAGGTGTCCCTGCCCATGGCAGGAGGGTGGAACTGGATGATCTTTAAGGTCCCTTCCAATCCAAATGTTTCAATGATTCCATGATCTCTTTCCCAATGTGACTTTTGGTTTATTGATTCAGGCTGAGAAAACACCCTAACATAGTGGCCTCCTACTTGGCTTCACAGTAGTACATCAGCACTCACTTTGCATCCCTGGGCAGGGCTGGATCAAATATTCAAATTGTGTGCATCTTTATACAGTCTAGAGCATTACTGCTCGTCAATCTCTTCCTGCATAAAGCATATTTAGACACCTATAACTGACTGACTTCTAATTGTCCTGTACGTAAAGAACATTTAGAGGTTGGTTGTGCTGTATTTAAGAAAGGCTGTTTTCAGCCTTTTGCTGCAAGGTTAGTATAGCACAGCCATTTCCTGGATTCCAGTACCTTGGAGCAGCTTGCACCAGATGGCCCGACTTCATTCATATTCTGTGGACCTTTAAATTCTATCATTTAGAAAAAATGAGAGGCTTTTTCTTTTCTTTTTAAACAAACCTCAGTGCCTTTCCTGATTAAATATTTCTGGGTTTTTTTCTCTTCAGTTACAAAACCAATATTGCTGAAATAAAACATGTTTTTCCCTGTCCTAAATTACCAAATGACTATTATCCACTGACTCTTCTCAGGTAAAATCAATCAGGGTTAGCCTAAACAAACCCAAAAGGTTTTTCTTTTGCCTCTTTTTAAACTACTTATTGAAGCTTCTTTTCTCTCTGTGTTTCCTATTCATGTGAAATATCATTTACTGTGTGTTAGGCATATTATAAATACGAGGATGCTACTCTGACTATGGAGTTTCTAGAAGTTTTTCTTCTCAGAATTCTGTCCCCATAAATCAGAAATGAACCTTCAGGAAGTTTGGAGGGGCAGTTTGGATAAGCATACTATCTTTGGGGATTAAGGCTGTGTTGAAGACCACAGCTGAGCAGAGATAAGCACAAGTTTTGTAGTGAATTAAACCCAGACTAGTATAATTTTACCCAAACCCATAGACTCTGCACAAGTCAGCTTGTCCCCCTGCATTAAAGGTTTGCTTTTTTTTGTGTTTCTGCTGCCATTCTCTTTTTTTTTTTCTTGGTGATGTTTTTAACTGTTATGGAGCTATCTCTAAATGTGGGACATTTTGTCACTCTGTATTATATTTTAATATCATTTAGCTGGAAAAGAAACCCACTTTTTTCATTTTTGTTCAAGAAAATATCTCCCATGGATGCTTTTCACAAACTAACAATAAAGATATAGCCTATGTCTCTGGAATACTTCTAAAATTTGGGGAGATTAAGTTATACTTACAGCAGTCATGATTGGTGACTTGTTCTTCAATCTCTTGCCGGAGTTGCATTTCAAAGTACACTTTCCTTCACTAAAAGGTGTTTTTTAAAGATGGCATCTTCCTATAGAATTATGCTGTTTCACATATTTCATCTCTTCTGTTCCCCTGTATTAAGCGGCAAACCTACATTTTTAGTGATTTTTTTGCCTCTGCTACTATGCTATGGCAGTTTGTGTACTATTGTTACATATCAAAAATATGATATTTAACTAAACTCCAATTAGTAACTACTAGGTACTATCTATCTATTGGAGTGAGGGACGTTATGCATGTCACAGCATTGTTTAAAGACGTTGCATAGAATTGCTTTACCAGGAATTTCATAATATTCTCAGCAGCCAGCAACAACATGAGCAGTGATAAAGAACAGCTGCTAAAACAGTTGTGTTTTGAGACCTTATTTTAAAATTGCAGGACCTTTTATTAACAGCAATGATGTGAGAGCAGGACATACATGAAACAGAACTGATTAACTTGCATATCTCTGATTGTGTTGGTAGCATAGTTACTAGTGACTGGAAGAGTCTTTGTCCACCAGGTGTCTTGATGTAGAATAGACCAGGTGAGATTTATAATCATTAAATCACAGAATCATAGAATTATTTGTGCTAGAAAGGACCTTAAAGATCCTTCAGTTCTGCTCTCCCTGACATGGGAAGGGACACATTCCAATGGATCAGGTTGCTCATAGTCTCATCCAACCTGGTCTTGAACACCTCCGGGGTTGGGGCAGCCACGACTTCTCTGGGAAACAGTCATTTTCAAAGAAGCAGAACTACATGGTTGGGACTATTACAAATTAGGTGTCATGGAGAAAAACTCATCCTTTATAGATCTGCCATTGTTTTTCTATGAGAGGCTAAATACTGATGCTCATTATTGCTAGACATCCTGTAGGTTTGGACATGTATAACTCAGGGTGTCACTTGGCCTACAGACTGTCTGGAGCAGGGACACTGCTGTATCTATCCTTAACAAGAAAGTTACTCTGATACACACTTTACTAATGCACAAAAGAGCCAGATGTGCCCATTACCAAACAGATTGTCCTGGAGACTTCTTGTAGTGTTATGTGTTCCTGTGTTCATTTATCCATTGCAGAATTATTTGTGCTGTGATAATATCTTTCCTGGATTGTTAGCTCTGACTATAAGGGCTTACTTCAGTTTTGGCTGAAGTATTCTAACATCTGCTCCTTTTCTTTGGCTGTGTTAAAGACAAAAAGGAGGAGAATTTAAAAAAGGAAAACAACCCAACCAAACAAAAAACCACTGTTGAGAGATCCACAGTTTTGCTTTGTCAGGAAACTGTATTTATGAGTTTTGAATATTTTCCTGGTTGTAGAATATTTTAGGTTGTGTTTCTGTACAAAATAACAAACTCAAGGAGCTTATTCTGAAGGGACAGATCAAACAAATTTCTTGTGATGTCTACTGTGATTCATTCAAAAAGTCTTTTACTTGCATAGTTTTGGTGAAAGTATTGGTCCTGCAGTAGGAATATGTGTCCTTTGCTCATCCTCTAATATCAGCGAAGAGTAAATCCCATGTGAAAATACAGTAAAGTATATGTGTGGGGTTCACCATAAAGCATTTTTAAACTAGTGAGAAAGTGCTGTCATGTAGTAAAACTTTGAAAGCTTAGAATCAAACATCTGGAACTTTTTCATTTGGACTCTTGAGTTTAGAGAGCTCACTTTAAAAGTTTGCTAATGTTGCTTTGGAACATATTTCATCCAGCTTCCCTGGGCTGCAGCCTGCTTCCAGGAGCTCAGGAGTTTTAGAGTTGGAAATACTGCTGTGCACTTCTAAAGTCCTTAAGATAAGCAGTATAGTCCCTGGGGAGGAAACGGAAAGTGCAGTGCTTTTCAAATATCAGCTACTATATGCAATTTTAAGACTTATTTTTTATTTGCAATGTTAGCAGCAGAAAAGTGAAGACTTTTTAGAAGAGCATGATGGTCTGTCTGTAGTTCCAGAGCTTTCAGTCATGTGATATCCTTTAACTCATTCTTCTGTGCAGACAGGCATAAATGGTTGCTTTTGCTGAAAGTGAGATGGGCAATACCACGCAGGGGAAGAGAATGCTGCAAGAGATGGTAGAGGAATACAAGCCTGCACATTTATTTTTCTCTTGAAAAGCTTGGGGCAACACTGTAATCCAGTCACCCTAACTGGTATTAATCTTGCAGATGCATGTTGTTTTCATTGGCTGAAAGAAGCCACAACTGAGTGGCCTAATGATCTCAGTTCTAAAACTTGCTTTGCTTTGGAGGCTAGGTAAGCCACTAGGTCTTGCAGATTAGTTTGATAGGTGGCCTGAGACTTAATCAGAGAGTTTTACTGAAAAAACTGTTGTTTTAAGCAAAGCCTATCTACTGCAGTTTTTATGCGCACAAACCTATGGAGGCTTGGAGGTTTTCAGAGCTCTGGTACTCTCAGGATATTTTTAGAATGTCAGGAGTACTGTTTTGCTATAGAGTTGTCCAAGGCTGTTCTTATCTGTCTTGACTACCTCACACAATTCTTAAGGCTGGAAAAGTCTCTGGACTCAGACAAAACACAGAGTATCAAAGTAATACAGTGACCCATGTATAAGGAGGAAATGAAAGGTAAAGACAATCGACCACCAGGACCTGAAAAGTATGTCTGTCTTTAAAGTAACTTTTCAATAGTTAAAATCATTGAATGGCAGTGAATGTGTTGCTAAAAATTCCCTTTCAGTATAGTAATGGAATTCTCCCTCAAGAAGCCAGTATATGAGAGTTAAGAGCACACCAAACAAACTAATGGTGATTTGAAAAAATATTGAGAGTCCCTATTTTTGTCTACTTGAGCCAGAATTACGTAAGTAAACTTGAAGATGGCTGTGTTATTTTCATTGTTGTATGTCTTCATTTGGCTTGTAAGCTTAACTGTGCAGCTGTCATGGTTTAAATTATGATTAACAAGACTCATAGAACCACAGAATCACTAGGTTGGAAAAGACCCACAGCATCATCGAGGCCAACCATTCCTATCAATCACTAAACCATGCCCCTCAGCACCTCACCCACCCATCCCTTAAACACCTCCAGGGAAGGTGACTCAACCACCTCTCCGGCCAGCCTGTTCCAGTGCCCAATAACACTTTACAGGAAATTTTTTTTCTGATGTCAAGCTTGAGCCTCCCCTGGTGGAGCTTGAGGCCGTGAGTTTACTCAGTGAGTTACTCAGTGAGTATGCTCAATCTAAACACTACTTAGTGGTACCAAATTTACTTCCAGATGTTGTGCAGGGAGAAGAATCACAAAATAGGTGTAATTGTTGTGCTTGACTTAGTTTTCCAGAACAAGTTCTAGTTGCCTCTCTTCTATTAGGATTGCATTGATTTTAAAATGGTCTGGCTGGCACCTGCTCAAAGGTAAATTTTTTTATAGAATCATAGAAAGTCTTGAGTTGGAAGGGACCCACAAGGATCATTGAGTCCAATTCCTGTCCCTGCATAGGACAGCCCCAGCATTCATACTCTAGGTCTGAAGGTATTTTCTGAATTCTTTTTGAATATTGTCAGGCTTGGTGCCATGACTGCTTCCCTGGGGAGCTGCTCCTTTTCCTAATATCCAACCAAGCCCTCCCCTGGCACATCTTTCTGCCATTCCCTTGGGTTCTGTCATTGGTCACCAGAGAGAAGTGATCATCACTTGCACCTCCTCCTCCCCTTGTGAAGAAGCAGCAGACCACAATGAAGTCTCCCCTCAGACTGCCCATGAGCTTTGTAGGCAGAAAGCATCTTTCTACAGTTCAAAGGAGAATGGTCTGTTTGCACAGAGTGGGATAAAGGACTGGAAAAGAGCAGGGAAACTGGAGGAATCAGATCTGCATTAGATCAGATAATCTTATAAAATCTGAGACAAAAAGGTCAAAAAATGGAAATTTAGGAATAATATGTATACATTTACCTGTTCTATTTGTTCTCTGATTAGAAGCTGGTCTTTTTAGCAGTGTTTTTGTTATTTTTGTGGCAGAAATTGATTCAGTTCAAATAGATTTTACGTCTGCACAACAAGGGGTTTATCAACATGTTCCTGGATAATGGCAGCTTACATGATGTTAATTGTGGAGCACTGAAAGCTCAGACTATGTAGCCTCTGAATTCACACCTTCAAAACACATCCAAATCGATGTGAGTTTGCCTTTGCTCTTTTCTTTGAACACCTGTTATTTGGTTTTAATAAGTCCCTGAATAGAACGAGAAATAAAACATTAAAATGCCAGTGAGGTGGAGGTTCTTACACATTCCTATTTGTGCATGTATGTGTTAGGGTGGGGATGTCTGGCAGGTCTTGTTACCTTTTTTGAGATTAAAAACAAACAAGCAAAAAACCCATCAAACTGCACAGCTCCCTAGAAACTATTCATTTGCTATGAAGCGTATTTTGAACAAGAGCAGTGAAATAGATTCCAGTTGTACATTTTCCCTTTGTCTGAATGGAAATTGTAATTTAGTGATTTTTAAAATTCTGTTATACATTTTAGCAATCTAAAAAAAAATAAAGCAAGTATTTTGTTCAGCTTTAGAATTTTTTTCAGACATGAAAATGTTTTGAGCTCCATTCTGGTTATTGCGACTTATGCCTGTAGTTAAATTCAGTGTCATAATTCATCTGCCTGGAAATATTGTCAGTTCGTGGAGTAAGCTTGTACTGCTTTGATGTGTTCCCTACATGTTCCTCACTTCTCTTCAGGGAATAAAATTTTACTAGGGATGAGGGAGGGAGAAAGTGAACAATGCCCCACCTCTAGGGACTCAAAGAACCTCTAGTCATTCATTTCCCTTCACTTGTTATGCAAAAAACTATTATTTTCTACATTTTCCACTCCCTCTGTTCTCTCTGGTTTTGGACCTGAAGGTAGAAAAGTAAGCCTCCTGATATCCAGAGAAATACATTGTACAGAGTGATTGCCTTTCTGGGGAATGATTGGATATGCTGGTGGGAACTAACAGAGAGAGAAGAGTCTGATAGATCTTTGCCACCCATTGTATTCTTGATTAGGCTTGTATTCTTGTTAGGCTTCTCTGAGTGCATAAGACCTGGAGAACAAAGCTATAGGACATGATGCTTTCTGTGTCTTAGTTCAGGATTCATGTGCTACTTGTTCATAATGAACTTACTGGCTTGACAGAAGTCATAGAATCATAGAATGGTTTGAGTTGGAAGGGCCATTAAAGATCATCCAGTTCCAAGCCCTCTGCCATGGGCAGGGACGCTTCCCACTGGATCGGGGTGCTCAATGATATCTGTTAAGCTACATGTGTATTTCTACCAACCACAAAGATGTCATTCACTCAAGCAGTAACCTAATTTACATTCTCAGAGCACAGTCCAAGGACTAAATGAATGTGTGAGACTGAAATCCTCCCTTTTTGCTAGAAATTGTTATTCCAAGCCAAAGTTGGACCGACAGCTGAGATACAAAATATAGAACTCTCTGGTACTGACACATTGAGAAGATGTCTAATTATAGGCATGTTGATGCAGATCATATTCTCATTCTCAAATTAATTCAAATAAACAGTATTTCTTTGATGTAGATAATTATCAAAAGTTCTCTCTGCATTACCTTGTATATCACTTTTTGTGGTAAGTCACAGAAAGAAGCTGTCAGGCGAGATTCAGTGGAAAGCCTCAAAGCCTGCCAGAATCTGAGTTTGGTGATGTTAATGTGTAGAGTTTTCTGGCATGAAAAATGAAGTGAGAATTTCCTGTGGTGAGCAACGATCTCCTCATTACCTCAGAAATGGTAATTGTGTCTATTTGTCATCACAGTGTACTGTGAATAAATCTTATAAATATGTGACTGCTGACCTGAGAACATGTGAGTGTTGATTGAACCTCAGGAGGAGGATTTGCCAAAACCTCAGCTGGCATACATTGATACTGTTCCCTTCAAGCCAATGAAACTGCATTTATTTACATCAGTCAGCCATCTGGGCTTGTGTTTTAGGAATTGAATTTGATTTTCAAGGATCTGGAATGTGATCAGTCTCTGTATTACTTTCATACCGAAGGAATTAAAATAATCTTTTGTCCCCGCTCCATGGTCCCTTCTCAGTTTTCTCACTCATCCTCTTCTTTCCTTTCTTATTTCAATGACTGCTGTTTTGGAATCCAAGGTTGGTTTCTCCTCCCTGTAGTTCTGATTGCAGGCTGGTGGTCAGGAATGCTCCGCACAAAATCACTGTGCAAACAGGCACATAGATACGATGGAGAATCATTCTCTAGGGGTTCAACCAGTCAGTCAGCGTTACACCATCTCACTGCCATATTTCTGATGCTTGGCTTGTTTAGAAGTTGATGAATGTTATTAAACATTATCTGTGTCTGGTGTAGCAGCTGCATTTGTGAGAGAATAACTGTTCCTTTTGCACTGTGTTGTCTAAAGCTGCTTGTGAATGTGCAGAGTGCATCCTGGTTCACTCTAAAGAATGGGAAACAACAGCAAAAGAATGGCAAATTGATTAATTTTGTTTGGTTAGGTTTAGCAGCTTGGTGGCAACTACCTCCAAACTAATGAAATTAAAGTAATCAATTAATTATGTATCTAGGTACTTATCTCTTTCTTTTTTCTTTTTTTGTAGCGATATAAATTTCATGGACAGAAATATCTCAGGATTCACTGGAAGCTTGGTGAACTGAGCAGCAGAGAAATGTGACAGAAATTAGATTCTTAAGAGTTTGGGCATGAAAAGTGATGATTTTGAATGATTTCGTTTCCCACCGACATGAAATCAATACTTTTGGAAGTTTCTTAATATAAAACTTGAGAAAAAGACTTTCAAGGCACTGAGGTGTATGGTCTCACTTAAGATATGAGATCTTGGAAATGTGGGTTCATGTCCTTGCTCTCCTTTGTTCATTCAAGCAAACTTTCTCCCACAACACCAGTAAGTGCCCCACTACCTGAGATGCCATTCTTCTATTAGTTTTACAGAAATTCCATCTTGAACCCTAGAACCCAAATTGAGAGTCTTTAGAGCGGAAAAATTACCGATCAGTTCTTATTACTACTGATCAAGCTTAAGTCAGTGGTGTTATTGTAGGGAACTGGAGACTACTTGAGACCTTTGATTTCCAAACCAACTTGGTTGCCTTTGAGTTTAACGTGAACAGACAACTCAAATTCTCCAGTAAAAACTTAGAAAAATTGTTTATCTTTCCTTATTAAATCTTCAGCTGCTTGAAGCAAGAAATGCCCAGAGGAATGGAATTACTAACAGACCATTCCCCAGTTGTGGAAAGGTTTAATTGACTTTAATTTAAAATCTGAGGATAGGTTCTGAGTTACTGACTTTCTCCAAATACACATGCTTAACTGAATTATGCATTAAATGGTTTTCAAATACTGTTTTATTCAATCCTTCTAATTTCTGAATGGTGTCTTTAAATGCTCGTACCCTTTTTAGGTGTTGTTAATTTCAAATTGTTCCTCTTACCGCTAGATGATCTGTTTTGAAAATGTCTTTCACCTGCTTTTCATGACTAAGTATGATCTCAGATTACCTGTTTTCTTTCTATGCCTAGATGCTGTTATTTAGGGATACAATAATAGGTTGCTTGCCACTACTTTCATTTTAAATCCAAATTTTGACTGAAAAAATGATTTTAATTGTAATGCAACACTGGGGACACCTGCTCTTGACATGTGAGAATGTTCTGGTGACATAACCAGCTACCAATAATAGAAACATCACTTAGGGCCTTCAATATAAGCCATGTGATGCTTCCACTGCACTGCCAAGTCAAACATCATAATTCCACCCACTGAGAAATAGCTGTTCCCCAGAGAGGGAGCAAGTGTGAGAGAGAAAGATTCATGTTAGTTTTGAGTACAGAAGAAATTCTGAATATCTCTGTGTAATACCCTTGGCTTTGATGTCAAGAGTTTCTTCTGTATTGATGTTCGGATCTAAGTCTAGAGGAATTAGGAATTTTAGTGTGTTCTTCTCTGGTCAAAGCAGAGTAGTTCAAAATACAATTTTGAAAGTGTTAAAGTTGTAAAAATTAAGGGAATTACAACAGAAATAGTTTCAGCCTCTTAGTTATTGAAATATGTCGGACATTATTTTAATCCATCATTTAAACAAATTGACCCTTGCAGGGCCCACAGTCATTTCACAATCTGTACTGTGAGATACAAGGCAGGCAGAATATTACATCTGTAATGGAAACAGTGCTTTGCTGTCCTAAAATCTGTACTGAGACACTCTCATGTACTAGTTTGTTAACTTCTGGTAAACTGATGCTGTCAATGTCTGTGTCACCTCTGTACATCTATGCTCTATTTGGACAGAGTCTACAAATGTAAAGCTATGAAACAGATCTTTTTTTTTGCTTTGGTGTTATTTTTATATTCATTAAGACTGGTCTGACTTCTGAAATTCTTCATTAAGATCAAACATCCAGTTTCTCTCCTTGAATAGCAGCAGTGAAAGTAACGTTCTTCCAAGTTGCCATCATGGCTTGCCACAAATTCATTGTCTGATTTATATTTGGGTTCCACAATGCATAAATCACAATACAGTTTTCCCTGCTGTCTAGTGTATCAGCTCTCAGGCAGATCTGTTTTCTTCATAAAAACATCAGAGTTACTATGTCACTTTCTGCAGGAGCGATTTTCTCACCTAGATGTTATATTTTCACAACTAACTGCATTTCCAGGACATCCTGAATGCTCTTGATTTACATACCAGGTGGCAGATGTGGAAAGTTTCTGTGCTCTGCAGCACGGAGAACAAGAGAAAGGGGTTTACAAATGCATAAAGTTGGAAAGAGACTGGGAAGAGGATTCTTTGAAAAAATCTTAGAGTTCTTTTTCTCTCTTCTGCTATTTGCAAATCTCCTCATTTTAAGTAATTTGTTATTCAGAATATCTCAGCAGTGCTCCAAGTGAGTAAAAGCCTCTTGACCACACATAAATGATGTTCTCCCTATGACTTTGCTGTTTGTTGTTGCTATCACTATAAGTTGCTATGGCAATATTTTTTTGCGATGACTGGTTAAGCATGGCTAACAAAAAGGGGGGAGAATATCATCAATTTATTATGCTTTTGTTACAGTTTGGTAGAGTGAGGAATGTGTTGGGGTTTTTATTTCCTCTGAAAAGAATATGTGACAAATTTATCTAAGTGTTAGGAATTTTGTGAAACAGTCAGCTGCTGGCACCAAAACAAAGTTTACTTTCTTCAAGGAACACAAACTGGTGTTACCCTCACATACATACCCTTTGCTGTCACTCAAATCAGATATTGTTCATATAGGGATAAATATGTGCAGGGCAAGTAAACAGTGAATCCAAGATAATTTTCTGACTCACGTGATTGTTCTTGTTTGATCTTAACATCTTTCATCTGTCTGTAAACATTGTAATTCTCTAAACAACCCCTTCACTGAGGTGAGCCACGTAACTCTGAGAAACACTGGAAAGCAGTAAAAAGAGTTTAAGATGTTCTCATACCGGGGATTTTTCAGTAAAGAAAATTGTTGATCAAAATGTTTGATCTTTCTGGTCTTTGTCTATCTACCTGTAGATTTCAGCTGATACCTTTCTGTTTCCTCTCTTCATCTCTTGTTGTATGTGAAGGTTTATTCTTCATGTAGCAATTCACCTTTTTCTCAGGGAGGTATCTTTCTAAAACTAGTAGCTGTAGGGAGCAAAGCTCATTTGTTCTCAGAATATACAGTTCAGTTCCACCAGTAGCTGCTACTCACATTGCAGAGATACCTGTTAGGGGATCCCACTCCACCAAGCTACCACAGAAAGCTATAAGAAATCCAAACAAAAGGTAGCAATAGTGTCCCCCTGAGACACAGCATCATTACACTGTTTCTATAGAGCAATCCTATAGAATTTAAAGGATCAGTGCTGTATGATCCCAAATGACTGGCAATTTAATACTTCACACAAATGCTAAGAAGGTTAAGAAAAGAATAACTTGGTAAAAGACTTTCCAAAACCACAAGATTTGATGACATTTATTAATCCTCCTTTTCTTAACGGTGACTATTCTTTTTTTCTTGGGGGGAGGGAGAGCACCAAAAGATTTTCAGCTTAGCTTCAGATGCTTTCAATCTTTCAATATCAAACACAATGCTAATCCTGAACACAGTAATCATTTTAAGGATATTTCATCTGATTTTAAGAGGGCCAGAGCACACATGCTTTCTTGAGCATGTCAATTGTTTGTTATTATAAATACTACCTGAATTTGGATCGAGTTGGAGCATACAACTAGTTTTTAGTGCTGTATATCTGGAACAATTTCCTTGTAGCCAGTTTTACAGACCAGTGGTGGATGAACTGGGCATGGAAGCATATTCCAGTTATTTAATGCTCCAACAACCCCTCTCAGCACCACTTTTCTAGGTTCTCATGCATAGAACTGTACCTAAAAGAAAAGAGGAGATAAAATCTTTCCCAACAGCAGAAGATGCTTCGGCTGTTGGAATACCCCTTTAAGGCCAGGAAAAAGCTAGCCCTGACAATGCTGACTTTATGACAGGGTCTGCTTAGCAACTGGGTAGGTCAAGGCAGGAAACAATATTTCATGCTACTTTTCTAGTTTTTTGATGATCCCACCTTATCTTAAGTAGAGAAATTAGAATCCAGCACATTACAGACAATAATGATGCCTTTCTGTTTGCTAGTTATGTTCAGAAGCTGCACTAAACTAGATCTGTGGAGTCATTCAATTTGTAATAAATAAATTCAGCTCCAACTTACCCAGCACACTGTGTTTTTATTTAACTACATCATTTTTCATTGTGCTGCAGGGTATATTTTGCAAATTATGTCACTTCTAGTTACTCTCTTGAGCATGACTGATGTTAGAGCACTGACCTGAGATGGAAAGTCAAATACTAAAAAACAAAATAACATTTGGTTCATCACTGTCATACTCAAGAAAAGATATCTGCAACTGTTCCATTAGCCCTGAGCCCAGAGGGTTTTGGAGAGATGTGGTATTATGCTGAGTATTAGGCACAACTACAGAAAGCTTAATGAGCAGTTATTCTGTTTGGTTGGTTTTGTCACAGCTTTGCTAGAATTCTTTCAAAAACTTGGATCTCAGAGGAATACAAAGAAAACTTGACTTCTTTTCTCCTTCCTCCTCTTTCCCTGGAGCCATGTTTTTTGCAGACAGTAGGGAAGATGAAATACCTGACCAACAATAGCGAAGCATGCACCTAGCAATGCACAAGGACTGCAAATGTGCTTGTTGCTTCACTGGTGATGCAAGGGGACAGGTGCATCTTGCTGCTCTTCCCCCCATTCCTTTACTACAGAAGGGTAAGATGTAAGACACCCTGGGGCCTAAATTTTTATGCCCAGGTTGTAAGAAGTTGAAAAACATCCTGACCAAGAGATACACTGTCACTAGAACTAATAAGAAAGCTACAGGCTGCTGTGGAAATCAGAAAGGAAATTTATCTTACTGTGTAAATAGTCTTAAGTGCTTGATGTATGAAAAGGTGCTTGGCCACTGCAGAGATGAGTTTCTGGACTTGATGGAGAAAAGAAAGGTTGTGCAATGGCTGCAGTATGTGTACAGTACACTGGGGTCCTGTATAAGAAGACTCTATTTGTTTACTGGATAACATGATAGACTGTTAAGTCCACAATTTTGTGGCTTATTTCAAATATCTAAAGAAGCAGATAAAGGCTAAGAAGTTAAGTAGTAAGGATCACCCCAATCGGTCAGAATGTCTCTAACCACAAGTTCAAAGGAATCACCACATGTGAATGAAGACCTTTCACAAAGAGAGAAGTGTCTTTTCACTGAACAATGTTGTCAAATCATTTTGTAAAAGGACCAACATAAAGCTGATGGAACCATTGAATCACTGAGGTTGGAAAACACCTCTAAGATCATCCAGTCCAACTGTCAGCCCAACACTACTATGCCTACTAAACCATGTCCCAAAGTGCCACATCTACATGCTTTTTGAACACCTCCAGGAATGGTGACTCCATCACTTCCCTTGACAGCCTCTTCCAATGCTTCATCACTCTTTCAGTAAAAAATTTTTCCTGAAGTCTAAACTTTCCCTGATGCAACTTGAGGCTATTTCCTCTCACCTGATCACTTGTTACTTGGGAGAAGAGAATAGCACCCAACTCATTACAACCTCCTTTTAGGTAGCTGTAGAAAGCAATAAAGTTTCTCCTCAGCCTCCTCTTCTCCAGGCTAAACAACCACAGTTCCCTCAACCGCTCCTTGTAAGACCTGTTCTTCAAACCCTTCACCAGCTTCATTGCCCTCCTCTGGACATGCTTTAGCAACTCAATGTCCTTCTTGTACTGAGGGGCCCAAAACCAAACGCATGATTTGAGGTATTGTAAGTCATGATGCTATATGGCACAGCATAAATGAATGATCTACCATTGCAGAGACTCAAGATGAAAAAGCTGTGTTTTTAACTTGGAGGGTAAGTGCTATGTTGTTTACAAGGAGATGGGGAGATTAAAGGCGAGTATGTCAGGTGGCTCCAGAAGAACTTCTAAGTTGTAGCAGGGACTGGAGTAGTTTCTGAGATGGTTTTAATTTCCTGTGCTACTAGTAGAAAAGAGGGCATGCCAGAATTTTTTGAAGAGTAGCTAATACTTCTTTTGTGAAAAAGAGATGCTGGATAAGTGGCTAAATTCTGGAAGACATCTTTGAGCTGATACATGAAACTATTGAGTTTTGCGAAGATATATTTTGGATAGATGTGCAAAGTGCTTCAGGATTTGTTGAGATGAAAGACTATCTATGTAATACAAGTTATTAATTAAAACGCTTCATGCATTTAATTTTTGAGAATACATATGATTCCTCACAAATGGGTTTGTCACCATTCATCAATCAACCACTTCTTTTGGATTTCACCCTTCAGACTTCAGAGTGCAAGAGTCGGATTTTATATTTTTTATTGAAGGGTAAATAAAAATGAAATTTATTTTTATCTTAATTGACTTTCTAAACATATATTTTGTAATTAAAAAAGTATATATATCTAAGAAGAAGTGGAAACTATTAAAATATATATAATAGCTATGCTTGCCATAAACTATTAAAAACATTTGCCTTTGAAAATAGTATGTAAAAGCAGCACAGATATTCTGCCAAAGTTTTCCTGGAATTAGTTAGTTGAAGTATTAAACTAGCTGCTGATTGAGATACCTCTCCCTCGCCTGTTCCGATCTGTATTTAGGAGCTAAATGTGTGCAGGTAGTACTAGAAGAATGGAAACAATGTGCATAAATCTCAAAGTGCATAAGAATACTTATGTTACTTAAATTGTGTTTGCAATATTTGTTACTGTAAAGGTGGTGAGGCACTGAAAATGGTTGTCCAGAGAAGTCATGGATGACCCGCCCTTGGAGGTGTTCAGGGCCAGGTTGGATGAGGCTTTGAGCAGTTTTGATCCAGCAGTAGGTGTCCCTGCCCATGGCAGGAGGGGTTGAACTGGATGTGCTGTTAAGGTTCCCTCCAACCCAAATCATTCTATGATTCTGTGAAACTTGGGAACTGGGAAGAGGAGAGAGATGCTTGAAGTGCTCCAAATGAAGGAAAGGCTGCAAGGCGGGCTCAGAAACTGTAGGTGGTCATGAGTGATTTTATAAAATGCCCAAGGAATAGCTGGGACAGCTGAAGCTTACACCTCTACAAGTGTGTGGGTCCATCAATGTGTTGCTGTGTGCATTACAATGTTTCCTTAGCTTAAATGCTCAACTAACCATTGCTCTAGCAACTAAAATAAATTTTCAGGAAGGTGATGTTGTTCCATGGGCAGAGTTTGGAAATTCATGCTCACAGAGGATCTTTGCATTGTCTTTCTAAAATTTTCTTTCTCTGCATGTATCAACCTGTGAGCAGGAGGCTTCATTCACTCTAGGAAAATGCTGTGCATTTCAGGAACTTGATGTATATGTTTAGCATTTAATATAACACTGGAGGAAGAGGCAACATACTTTTCTGGATAATATATTTGATTATACTACTGATGAGGCAACAGTACTGATATGGTTCCCATTATGAACAAACATGGTAGAGCAAACATGGTAGAATCGGGATCCAAGGGAAAATGGATGAATAAATATCTAATGTTGGCAAAGTTACCAGACAGATAATGAAAAAGAAAACCTCCCTAGAGGTAAAAATAAATAAATCAGCCTTTTGAAAATAAATATTTTCTAAATACCTTGTTGTTATGCATAAAATGGAATTACTTGATCACAAAAACAAGTGGACAGAATTGAAAATCATAACTGAGTTAAGTTAGGCTCAAAAGGGTCATTAGAGGGAAATGATGTCCTGTTATCAATTGTTTTATTTGGGGTAGGTTTTGCACAAACTTCATGAAGAGTTTTTTGACAAAAATAATTGATGTTTAAACATCTCAGTATAAAAGTATCCTCTCATAATTCTGGTCAATCGGAAATACAAACCAAATAACTTAAGGAAGTTCAAATTATTATTTAGTTTCTTAATTTTTAATTCAATTGTTATTTTTGTTAGAAGTTGTTAGGAGGAGCAAGTAAGGGAGAATTAGGTCTGGTTAGAATCAAAGTCTATTTTGAAACCTGTGAATACTGACAGATTCCAATTAGTGAAGTAACAGAAGTATAAATGAAAGGAAGTGGCATAGAACATGTTGTAATTACATACCAGCCAAATGAAGGGAATGTTTATACAACAAAACCACCACCAACAATTACTAATAATTGCCTTGCAGCTTAACTGCAGTGAGTTGGGTGTGGCATGAAATTGAGGCTTCATCCAAATGAGGTGATTGAGAGAAACCTGTAGACTGTTTGGAGGAAGCAAGGGAAACCCTGGATTTATGCATTTTGACAATATGTATAGTTGTGTCAAGATGTGACAGGAACACTAAAAACTCCATCTGGAGCTGTGATAATTGTAGTATTTGATGTTTTGTTTTACACTTACACTTAATACAGTTCATGTGGAAATGTTGGCGTGTGTATATTTGTACAATCAAACTTACAAATTAGTTTGAGCAAAACAAGGGCATTTTTGGTCAGATTGCTATAAAATCATAGAATGGTTGGAGTTGGAGTTCCTTAATGATCACCTAATTCCATCCCCCCTGCCACGGATGAGGACACTTCCCACTAGATGTTGGTACATCTGTTTTCAGTTAATGAGAAATGCTAAATGCACCTTTCGGTGTTCTTTTGCCCTGTACTTGGCTTCAGGGTTTTTAGTAGAAGACTAAATTGAAACTTCTATAAACAAAGTTATCCAAAACTGGCTGCACATGGGGGGGTCTACAATGTGTGTTCCTTCTATTAATAATAATAATCCTTACTATCTATCTGTGACTATATTTTTGAGTTATGTATATCACGCACATGGAGTAGCTGAAAAAAAATCTCAAAACAAAATTGAGTTTTGTTTCAAAACTGATTCTAAACCCATAGATTTTTCATTGCTGAAATGTTTAAAAATTAACTCTTATATATTCAGGACCAGGTTGGATGAAGCTTTGAGCACCCTGATCAATTATGAATTTCATGTAAACACAATGAAAGATTAGATGTACATAAATATGGCAGTTAGGACAATGAAAGCAGCTCCTGGTACAGAAATGAAGGGAATGGATGGAATTTGAGTACTCCTGTAATAGATGAATCCTGTACTAAAGGGTGCTTAAATAAGTCTTAGACATAAGAAGATACTTGTCTAAACTGTCTTTCCAAACTGGAACTGATTTTTAGTCACCTGAGAGTTGAAAACTTCAAGACTATAATATTAGGGCAAGCCCTAGAAGTTTAAAATTGTAAAACTATGTTTGGAAAAAAATGGCATTCTAAAATTGCTATGTCAAACATGAGCCTAAAGCCATGTGATAGGAGGCAAGATATAAGCCTTCAAAAAAAAAATAGGAAGAATATAAACTAAACCATAATTAAACTCATAATTATATATCTTATTAAATGCATTTTAGAGATGTCCTTGCAGAAAATTCCAGAAGCACTCCTCAATGGTTAGGAAAACTGAAATGCAAAGATTTGTTATTGTTATAGTGCTTCATCTCATCTGAATTTGTAGCATTGCTGGTATCTAAAAGTGGGTGCATTTTTATTTTATGTGTTTCTTCATCATATGTTCATTGCAATTCTGACTAGAATTAATCCAGCTGGCACAGAAGGGTTTGTTGAATGAGCTTCTACCTTTGGTAAAAGGCAGAATTCATTTTAGTCAAGGTTAACAAATAGACGTATCTATAAACTCTGTAAACAAAGAACAAGAGGACCACTTTTGTTGGTGAGTTTCACATAATCTTTTTTGTTTCATTCAGGTCAGTACAAAGTCAGCTGTGGCCAATTTAAGAGCAATGTGGTGAGAGGCATAGAACAAATACTTGCTGTTGTGCTGGTATGGGATGCCACTGCCGGCTTAGCTACACACATCCTTTGTGATCTCAGGCAGGTCACTTACCTTCTCTGTCTTAGTAGAAGTTACAATTCTCCATGTTTCACAGAAAAATTCAAAGCAAATAGGAAAACAATGAGAATGTGATTGCATACATAGGATTGTCTCAGATAATGAATTAGCAGTGTGATTTGTTGTTGCTGACCATTTTGTAATTAATTGTAAAAACGCTGTATTTCACTATTGTGGGAGTTATTGCCTGTACCATTTTCCTCAAGTGCTTCTCTCCCCAAGGGATACTTTTACGAACCTGCCTGCAGGATCAGGCTGCCAATCTTTTCTTTGCCATGAAAAGAGGAGTTAAGCAGTACCCAGCTCAGACAGATAATCTGCTCCCTTTTCTCCTTTAGGAAAACAAAAGATATGTGTGGTAGCAGCTGTTGCTGAGCAGGGAGATATCCTTGTGCCCTCACTCATGCCTCCCTTCTCTCTCCTGCAGCTGCAGAGCTGACCTACACATTTCCCCATTTCACTTCTCCTCTGCATGAGAGCAAACTCTGGTCTAGCTGCTCCCTCTTCCTGCTTACCCAGCAGCCCAGAGCATGAGAAGAGTAAGGGTTCCTGCAGTACAGAATGCAGGGAAAGGACTTCTTCAACAATAGTGGGAGGTATCAGTTATAGAGGGAAGGCTGAGGCCTGGCTCCTGGAGATGTTGGGGAGTTATCCAGAATCCAGTGTTTTGGTCAAACTTCACTGAACCTTATTTGCATTACCCAAAGGCTCTTATCGGGCTATGAAAACTATTGGATGACTCGAATAATTTTTTTCCTAGACATAGATTATAACCTCATCAGCTGAGTGTTTCTCTGTCCAGCTTAAATTGTGATTTAATACTTATTTTGAAATGTATCCAATTGATTTCTTTGTTAGCAGCTAACTAACAGAAAATAGTGCACGATTAAATTTTTTGGAGATAATAGAAAAAGTTCCTTGTTGGGACTTATAAAATTCTCATTATGAATTTCTACTTCGAAGAGAGCTTTCTGATGTTTTTTATTACTCTTGTTTTATTCACCTCTGTCTTATCTAAATGGCCAGTTAAAAAGCATCCTAGCTATTGTAGTTCATGTCCAAAAGCTATTATCATTTAACAGCTGCTTTTGTTGGGTTTTATAGCCATATGCCACTCGCATCTTATTTGATCTCCTTAAATGACCTTATATTGCACTCTTATGCAATCCTATTTTAAAGAGATTAAGGTGCCTGCAACTGGAAACAGGCTTGAACTGGGATTTTTAGAACAGCCTTACTGACTTGCACCAAAATCAGTGGCTGTCAGGCTGCTTCTAAATCCCTCTAGATTCCTGTTTATCCTTTTAGAAACCTCAGTGACCTTGAGGAGAACCCACAAAGCCCTCGTGTTATCCCGGTGAAAGCAAATACTATCACAGGGCTGCCTGGGGAATGATACTGGGAAAGTGGGAATACCTGGGAAGCTGAAGTTCATAGCTTGATTAAAGACCAGGTGGAATAGATAAGTGTTCAAATAGCAATTGAATCTCAGAAAAATAATGGATATGGATATGAAGGTCATTAGCGATGTTTCTTTTTTGCTTTATTTGCCTACTGGCTCTACCTCATCTCAGTTCTTAATAATAGTGGTATCCCCTGAGTAGTTCTCTAAAGAAAAATAGACATGATGTGTCCTGGTACAGTCTTTACCATAGTAAGCAGAACACTCACGACAGTCTTCTTTGAAACTTAAAAGCTATATAGGAATGTTACTTATGGTGTGTATTTCCCATGCCTGCCATTTTTCTCTTCTTGGAATAACAAATTGAGGCGATTTCAAACAGAAAACATGTACACTCAAAGATGCTTTGAGTATAGTGGCAACTGAGGAGTTAATTTAAAGCATGGAGGAAAGGATGGAGCAGGGAGACAGTTGCTAATGGCAAAATGGCTGAACACAAGTTAAATGAGAAAGCTCTATGAAAGTTCTTCTCTGGTAGTTAAAAGTGAGTCTTGTGCAGCATAATGAAACACCTTGCAAGCCTGTTATGTAGCTTTAGTTAAAAATGTCTGTTTATGTTTAGACAGCCTGTGTTTCTTCTGCTTACAGCCTGAAAGCTCTAAACTTGAGGATCAAAGTTGTATGGGAAAACTGTCTTGCTGACAGACTTGTGATTTTTGTGGCTGCTTCAGGCTACTTTGGCAGCCTGTAGCTCTCTCATGTAGTTTTCCTTTGCTGAAGCTTCATGCAGCAAGTTATTCCTTTCTCTCCCAGCATCATGCTTCTCACTTTTCTCTTTGGTTTTGGACACTTGTTTCACTTTCAAGCTCACTGTTGTGGTATTTCACTACTAGTCTTTTCCTATCCTTTTTATGGCACTAATTTGTGGTTTTGCTCTGCAGATTTGAAAAGCATAAGACACAGGTCCAGATTAAAAGAATTGACTCACATATTGAGTTACAGTTGAGGAACCTAGGACCAAGAGCAATTCACATATAAACTGTGCCTCACTGCTTAAGTGCCTGCTAATCCATAGGTACCTAGTTTTCTTATCTGTAAAATTGCTTTAGTGTCTGTTCACAGTGTAACACAATCCTGTGCAGAACCCCAAGTCTGTACCAGTTAATAATAGAGAATCTTGCAGATACCAGCTATGAGTTCAGAAGTAACCTTTCTGCGCTAGCGTGGTCCTGAAATGAGCTAATGCATAGTTGTTCCTTCACTATAAGTCTAGCTGTGTTGTCTTCAGTGAATTGAATGACATCAAGAGTGGCCAGAAAGGGTGGGTTTGGAAGTGAGAGATGCCTGGTAGCTAAGAATTGTTCCCTAATACTTCCTTCTCTTTATCCACTTTTACTTAAACAAGCTGGTGGCTGAGATGAGTATTCCCTCGAATATTTGTCTGGGTTTCTGGTCCATCCGCAGAATGCCTTCTACAGTAGTTCACATCTGCTTGGCCAGGCATTGACACCTGGCACTTCCCTGAAACAACGGAGTTCTATTTCCTAGTGTAATTATGAAGTAAGATCAGAGTTCTCTTAGCTGCAATGGAATACCAAAGGACAAAGCTGTTCAGAAGTAGGCATCTGTTCTTCTACAGTAGATAAAGTTAATCACTTACTAATCATTACTTGACTTCAGTAACACAGTCTGCACAAGTTTTCTAGTAGATTTAGTGGCAGAGAGACTGAAACACTAATGTTGAGTTATAGCTTATCAGAGCAATTGACTGAAATAGCAGACAAAAATCTGATTTTTGTGATCTTAAACACTTTGTGAACAATTAGCAAGTAACAGTGCAGAAAAACTCTTCTTGAGCTTGAGAGGAAACATTGCAGTTTTCAAATCAGATATTATAGATGAGTTAAACAAATCTTCTAAGGGCATGTTAGTCAATCTTTTCTGTAGCTTCCTCATCTTTGTCTTTCAAAAGCTGATAGAAACACATTTCCAACTCCGTGATATGAATTTATTTGAAGTATATTCTAACAGCCAGTGAAAGCAAGATGTCTATCAGTGACGTATGGGTGGTGAGAAAATTACAAATAAACTTAAACAACAGTTAATCCCAATAGTTGTGTGCTATCTTTAGCAAGTTATAGAGACTTTTCAGCATGAATTCTAAGCCTTTGCAATGTATGAGGTATCTGTGATCCATGAAAACAAAGAACTGAGAAAAATAAGTCCATAGTAACAGACTCCTATTTTGTATGGAGCATCCAAAATAGTCTCAACTGTTCCTGGCTTTGATGGCTGAGCAAGCATAAGAGCAATTGGATCTATTTGGCTGACCTGATTTAAATGCTGTCCTAAAGCATCCAACTTCTGTTTCCGAAGAGTGAGTTGGGAAGGAAAATGAATTAAAAATGTAGAAAAAGAAGATATTTAGAACTTGGTTAAATGGAAATAATGAACTGAAGCTATGTTTAAGAAATCCTGTTTCAAAGTGATGGAGAAGAAGATAAGAATGGATGGTATCTCTTGGATAGTTGTAGCTGGTCTTGAATCAACTGAGGAAAATAGTAGGTTTGATGCATTAAAAGATGTTGTGCAGTTTAACAAAAATAAGTATGGATAATTCTGCTCCAAAGTGAAAAGGAGGAGAGTATAAATTGTTAATGAAGATGGCTCTTTACAAGGGAGTGCAGTGGTAGAAGAAGGGGGAATGGTTTTAAGCTGGAAGATTTAGATGAAATGTGAGGAAGAAATGTTTTCCTATGAGGGTGGTGAGGCAATAGCACAGGTTGTCAAGGCCAGATTGAATGAGGCTTTGAGCAACCTGATCCAGTGGGAGGCGTCCCTGTCCATGGCGGGCAGGGTTGGAACTGAGTGGGCTTTAAGGTCCCTTCCAACCTAAACCATTCTATGATTCTATGATTTTAGTCTGCATTTGTCAGTTGCAACAATGTTTATGCACAAAGAGTATGTTGGTCTTTTTTGCACTTTTATATTTTGGGGTTTTTTTTATGTTCCATTGAATTAAACCTTCTGGACTTATGGGCACTATTCAGCTTGCAGAGATTTTTGCACATGTACTGTATTATAGCTGGTATTAATTTTTCAGGAGGAAAATTTATAGTCTTTGTATGGGATGCTTGTAAACCTGTACAGCAACTGCAGGTGTGGCTATTATATCTATTAGCTCAGTCCTGGTTTCAGGTTTCTCTGGGGATGAGTGATCCACAAACTGCAATAACATATAATGCTGTATTGAAATTAATGGTTTCTATATCGTAGTGATTCCCATTTTCTAGTCCCCAAGCTCTGATTCCTCTGCAAGCAAACTCTTTCCCAGGTATAAGCATGAGTTCATTGACAAACTTAAGAATGTGCTTAATTTTAAACATGTGAATAGTTCCCCAGATATGTCATAAAAAGGGTACTGAAAGTCTTCACATTTCATGCAGTATTTAGCAAATGCAGGCAAAGGTTACAGGTGAGCAGGTTTTTATTCCAAAGCGTCATTTCTAGTTCATAGTGTTATTAAAAGCAGCAGAGTAAGAATGAAAACATGTACACAATAGGAACAGGATTAGCCTTAAACTTTATAGCATTTATAAGGAAACGAGAGTCACAAGGGCATTTTAAAGGTCTATCTCACTGTGCATGACTGTATTTCATTACTTGATTATCTTGATTATCACAGATATACGTAAAGATAATTAATGCAGTAGCTGGAAAAACAGTTGTGGCAGCAGAAAAGATAGATTTGTGAAAATACCTGCATTTATACTCTAATTACATCCAATGCCACGAGTTATAAATTCTCTAGAATCAAGTCATTTACAAGCCATAACTGTGAAATCAGAAGCTGAACTGAAATGTTTCTGTCTGCATCAGACTCTGAAATACAAAAATGAAAGGAATATGGCAAAATCAAACGTGTGCTTAAAAATCACCAAGGTACAGTAGATCCCCTAACTTTAGATTATTTGAATAAGTGAAGTCCTAAAATACCCTTATTATGATAACAGTACAATGATCACTTATCCTAAAATCTTTGAACTAGATAGTTGCTCCTTGTGATGCTGTTTCTTGCACTGGGAGAAATTTTCAGATGATGTGTTGGATCTTTCTTTGGTAGAAAATTTTAGTTCAGTAGAACTTCATTGACTTGATTCTGAAGTTCCATTTCCCCTTCTGTTTGTATGCTTAGCTCCTGGTTGCTAGCAGTGTTCATTCTTCTTTAGCTCTTAGCTCAGTCAGAAAAAGGAAGTACTCATCTGCTAGCAGTCCTACAGAGTTTTCTCAGCAACGTAAAAGTAATACAAGTACACAGACTTGAAAACTTTCTTTCCTGAGTTCTTGTCTTCCATTACGAGGAGGGAATTAATTCAATGCATCTCTAAACAAAGGTAAAATTGATTCTAGCTCACATCACAAATAGTGTTTTGTCACATCTGAACACACCCAACAGAAACATCCCACTGAATCTTACATAGCTCAGACCTCTGAACTTCAGAGCAAATAAGATATAATCGTAAAAAATTCATAGTGTAATTTTCACTCCCACATTTTACAGCTGAGATTTGCACAGATGATGGCACTTTGTTCTGGGAAAGGAAAGTTAATATGTCTGAAAGGCTATGAGATCAGGAATGGAGACAGTAATATATACACATGAAAGCTAGTAATACATAATAGTTCCTGTTGGGAACTATTCTGAACATAAAAAGTTTTCATGAATACCTTAAGGGTTGGTCACCTTTGTCAGTTTATTTGTAGTCAAACCCTGGAACAGATCATGCTACCAGGACATCTGCTGAATAAACTGAACCATCTGCTTAAAAGCTGATGGCACAATATAGAAAAAAATCTTTACAATCTCTACAATTTCAGCACAACTAGTTTCTTATTTCTATAAAAAAATAATTAGAGCAAGTGTGTTGTAGCTGCAAAACCAAGTCTCTGCCCACCTGCACTCCCAGCATTCCTGATGAAGAGGGAAACAGAGTAGATGTTGCCCCTAGCACCTGCGCCTGTACATCCAAAATCTAAGCAAATGATGGAGAAGAAATAGGTCCTCTCTGGCACACAGTCCTGCCACCAGTCTAAGCTGTGCTGAATGGAATTTTGAGGAAACTAAAGCTCACATGCAATATTACTCTTGAGTAAGTGTTAGTATTTACTCTTTCTTAAGAAAACAGTCATGAAGGAGAAATAAATAAGTACTTGGCTATTAAGACTACTATCAGGATATCGGTCTGTGCTGAACTGGCTTTCTCCTGGTTAAACTAACTTCATATTCAAAAGGAATTTATAAGATATTAGGCAAAAATGCATTTCAAATTCTTGATATTAACCATTGTAGTATGGCCCAGATCACGTTCAGTAGTAAAGTGAAGGTTTGATTATCAATGTGTTTTGCCTTTTTAAAGTCTTTTGGTTTTTTTTCTGTTTGAAACTGCAATCTATCCATAATGCTAAGTGAAAAAAATGCATTTATGTCTCAAACTGATTCAGTATATGGACTCAATTTTAATGTGATGCCAAAACCATTCCACTTGAAAACTGAATCTACTTTTATTTTACTTCATGCTTACCATAGTGGCCTAAGGTTGGTGAGCTCTAGGGATTTTCACTGAGACTCATTCACCCAAGCCTTGTTATTATTCAGATGATATAATTTAAGCATTATGGGTGGACTGTTGATTAACACATGCTCTTTGATGGGAATCATTGTTATTCAGCTCTGTCATAAAATGTTGTTTTCTATCTTCGACCTGGTACAATACTACCTTTGTGAAAATACAAACTGGCTTAGATTCTGTGCTGTTCCTGAACTGTGTTTGTCCAAGGTGGACTCTGTGTGTCTGCACAGATAGTAGAGTATGCATTTTGGCCCTGCCTTTCTATTTTTTACACCTATAGAGTATGCTAGATGGATCCCAAGTCTGATCTGTAGTAAAACAGATAAACGTTATGACTGAGAATAATATTTAGGACAGGTGTAACCAAAATGCAGATTACTCTTCCAGAGCCTTTTCAGCACACCCTCCTTGCCTTCAGGGAGAGCATTGTTGGAAATGGTAGGTCTCTATACAGAGGGAGGTTTCCTTATGTTTAGGGAATTGTAAGGCATATATCCCAACAGGTTCTTGATATTTTCATATTTTGATAGTTGGTCTCAGTTAACTTAGAGGGCAAAATTACTTAAGTAGATGGAGACTTGGATGTCAGCCATCATGCATGACACTTGTGAGGGCAATGTGGACAACAAGACAACTTTAAACCATCATTGCATTAATGCCTTTGTACCACATGTAACATTATTTCAAAACTCTCTTTAATACAGCTTCAGTCCACTTTATATCAAATTCCTTTCAATCAGTAGGCTGAATGAGAGGTCATTCCAAAGATTTTAGCATGGCTTACTTCTGAGATTTTGATAGGCACAAAATTTAAGCTATGTGATAAGATCACAAATCCTTCTGCTGTTAATGAACTTCTTAGATCTTTTAGTTCATTAAGAGGTTTTTTTTTCAAAACAAACTATGTAGTATCCTTTCCAAACATTCCCATGTAAGAGGTCTGGGGTTTATACTTTTTTATGTATTACCATATATATCTGCAAATATTCTTTGGGCTCACTTAAATTAAAATAATAGATACCTTTCTACTCAAATTGCAAAATAAACTCAATGTTTAAGCGTTTACTCATCTTAAAGGTGTAAATAATCCTTTATAGTGCAACCACCCTGAGAAAATGCCAAGTATGCTTTTGTGGTTTCAACAGAAATTGCATTTTAAAATTAGGCTGCAATTATTTCTAACTCTAGTTGCGAACATCATGTTTTTCTCACTTTAAAAAATATGAGTGTCATCTCAAATTCTTGTATTGTTGATAGTTTTCACATTATTGTTTTTCACCAAAACAATGACCATTATCTCTCTTGGATACAGAGGGAACATATGTTTCTGGAGAGTTTTATTTCCTTTCTCTCCATTTGCAAACTATTTTTCATGCCTAGGACAGTTTTTTTTTTAACCTTGAACAGTTTCACAGACCTCAGAATTCCAAAATTCCATGAGGGATCCCTGGCTTTTGAATAAGTGCCAGTGTGGGTGAGGTTAAAGTATGTCTAATACAGAGCTCAAGCCACAAATGTTAGCCAGGCAGCTGGCATTTAGGCTGACATTGATCAAAAGACACTACTCCTGATTTTGTAGAGTCTGCCAAGATGAAAACACTTCCTTCAATCTGGCTCTGCCATTAAGGCGGTTCTCCACATATTTTAATGCTAGCGTTAAGCCAGATCTCTTTCAAGTTACATTCAAGCATGTTTTCGCCAGAGAAAACAGGCTTTCTAAAGCCTCAGAATAATGGGGTGATTTTAACATCTCCCCTGGGTTCAATAAAAGGTGGTAGTTTGGGTGAAATTTCTCCGATAGGCTTTTCTGTTAATGCTTATCTAGATAATGCATCTTCCAAATGTTCTAACCAGAGTGTTTGTGATACTAAGAAGGCTTTGTCACATAGCTCCACAGATGTTTTTTTCTGCACCTTTTTTTATTACGAGTTGGTATTAGAATTTCACAGCTACCTTGAAGGGTATTTTGTATTCTCTGTATATCTAGCTATGGTCATATGGAATTCTGCAGAGGATTTGGGGGGAGAACAGACTTTTGAAAGACCAGCTTGTTGAAATGAATGCAGTGGTTACTGCCAAGTGCCAGCTTAGTTGCCATGACACAAATGCTTCTTGTCCTCTTTAATATGGTGCCTCATGAACAATATGCATTTTGAATGCCTGATGGTTGGTGCAATATAGAACAAGTTGCCATCAAACTAAATTGTGTATCAAAGTGCTCCAGATATAGATGAAATGTGCATTTTCAAGTGATTTCCATCTTTAGGAAACAAAGAAAGAACAAATTTTCCAATGGTGTAACTAAACATAGTTCAACTGATTTTTGATGATGATTTAAAAATTACAGACATCTTTGCCTAGTAAAAGGCTTAACTTTTTCTTCAGATTCAATGCAACTATTATTATTATTAATTTATTTTTTTTTAAGCTCTTATATGAAACTCAGTTGGCAGAATTAAAAGAGAAAAGACAAGGCACGTAAACTTTTTGATAAGCATACAAGTTCTTCCAGTGAAAGATTTAGGTCAGTATCTCAGTGGACAGTTCTACAAGCTCTTTCATATCAGTAATAATTTACTTATTTAAACTGCAGTGAACCACTTCTTTTGATATATGTGACCCTTCTTGTAAAAACCAAAGTCTTAAAATTGTTGTTTTTCCTTCTGAGGTCTTTCCAGTGGCCAAAAGTTTGTGACCTTTAAGGGAGACGTCTGACTTAATACACAGATTGTTAGTTTGGTTTTATTTTCTCAGGTAGCCTTGTGAGCAGAGTTGCAGTTCTATACCTTGCTGGTCATAACAATGCAGAGGGGCCTTACTTTCCAGAGACTAGAAAGCAAATAGCCTTAACTACTCCTGTGTTAATGTACAATACGTAGCCCAACACCGTACAGCTGGTTAGCCACCTACCAGTTCATGTACCTGACATAAATATACAGTCCTTGGTATCCACAGCACAATGTTTTTGCTCTTGTCCTGCCTAGAATTTTCTAGTTTGCAAGTATCTCTTTGAGCTGGATACCAGGTATGTGGTATTCCTCAAACCGTGCTTGATCGTACTCACTTACAGTTCTTGTTTTCATTCCTCTGACAAAATCTGCAATTTCTTGGCCCACACGGGGCCCTGACAGCATTTCCATAACTTCCCAGTTCTCACTTATATTTGTTTACAGTCGAGTAGATGTAAGCCAAGAATCGGAATCAATTGGTGTGTTGGATGTATCTTAGGACTGTGTTCTGCTGTATTGGCTCAGTCAGGGGTTTGGAAGCACTTTAAGAGTATTGACTGCAATTTTGTGAGTCAAACAGACCTACCTTCCCTGTCATTTGCCATTACACCAACTGCTACTCTTCCCATTTTTTGAGTAAAAAAATGAGCTTAAGCAGCTCATTCAAGAGAAAAGCAGCATGTATTAGAAAAGCACTGGAAAAGCAGCCTATGTGTGTATATGTTTATATGTATGTGCATAAGCTTCCTGTCAACAGGAGTTACAGCAGAGGTTTGAAAAAAAGTGATGATATTTATTCAAAACTCTTTCTTTTAAGGTTTCCGTTGCTGGCATTTGACATCTGACAGTGCCACGGTATGTGGTCAGCTGTAGGATTTGCTAACAATGTACCTTGTGCTAAAAACCTATTCTCACTAAAAAAATATAAATATTATTTTCTTACTGCACTGATTTGCTTTACATGTTTGCTGCAGCTTTAGATACATAGTATTCAGAAACGTAACTGAGACCTTGACACAGTCAACAATTCTTATAAAAGGACTAGAAACAGTTCTGTTGGTAGTCCTAGACCCAGGTACAGACTTTTGCAACAGAGCTGGAAAAGCTTTGAAAATGCCTGGCTTTAATTAAACTCTTAGAAGTTTCAAAGAGCTCTGCAATTTCCTTCTGTTTCAACTTCTCAGCAGATCACCAGTTCATTTTCGAGATGCTTGCTTTCTCACCATCCATGGAGGTCATTGCAGCAATCAGCCATCTCTAATTCTGTTCTGTATCACTTCAGTTCATTCTCTACACTGGATTTTAAGCTGAAAGAGGGGACATTTAGATTAGATATTAGGAAAAAAATGTTTTCCTGTGAGGGTGGTGAAACATTGGCACAGGTTGCCCAGAGAAGTTGTGGCTGCCCCATCCCTGGGGGTGTTCAAGGCCAGGTTAGATGAGGATATCATAGGGTTTGGGTTGGAAGCAACCTGATGCAGTGGAAGGTGTCCCTTCCCTTGGCAGAGGTGTTGTGCACTGTGGTAGTTAGAGCTATGTAACAAACAGCTCCACTGGCTTCACTTTATGCTGCCTGTGGATGAAGACTTAGAAAATATATCAGAACTATGCATTTGGCCATCTTGGGACAGCATCAGTGAATGTACTCTGCAGTGTATACTTAAGTGAAGGGAATTCTGTCACCATATGGATATCCTTTTTTTCAGCGTGTATATATCGAACAAATTCTCATTTCAAGCTTTGGGCATTTTACCACAAACTGAAATTCTCTTATGAAATGTGTGACTGTTCAGTGTGTGATTGTTAGATTTGTTCTAGAAAACATCTACAGTTATAAAATATCCTCCATAGTGAATATTTGAATAGTGGTGCTTTTCTCTCTAGAAAAAACAAAGCAAAACAAAACATGCATTCATCATTCTGAAACTACTTTTAAATATTGCTTTTCTCATAAATAGAGAAAAAACAAACCAAGGAGACCAGCACTCATAATAACTGGACTGTGTATTAAAGATGAACTTAAGTTTTACAGTAGAAGTGTTGCTGTTTCACTGTGTTTTGTAAGTGGCTTTTCCAAAGAGCTGGCTTGCAACTTTGTCTGTTCCCCCATCCCCTGTTGTCAAAATGATAACATGAAGTACAGATGAATGACCTGATTTCTTAGGACAAGCTGACCTGTTTCGTTGTTCAATCTTTAGCCATAGGCTTCAAGTGCCAGTCCTCTGGGGATCTTTTTGGAAACATGCAGAGACCGTATTCTATAGACGTATTCAATGGAAGAAGAAGAAACGTCACTGAATTCCAATATTATTAATTTAATCCTAAAGAATAAAAGTATTCTGAGCTTTGTGGTGTTCCTTGCTGTATTCAGCACAGGAGGAAATCTTAACAATTACAAGAAGAGTTAAACTGAGGCAGACCTTCTGCTGATATGGATTGCCTACTAGCAGTCAGTTTGGCTCTGTGATGTTTATAATTAAAAAATAACAGGAAAAAAAACCAAACAAAAAGAAAACCTAACCAAAACAAAGAACCTGATACACCTTAGTATCAGCTAGAAGCTCAAAGCTGAAGATAATTTCATCTGAAGAGGTCTGTGCAGAAAGAAAGAAAATACAAATACCAAATCAGTAAAATCAGTAAATTTCTTTCCGTTGACAGGAGACCAGGCAATGAACTTTCAAAAGATAATATTATACAATAATATTTAATAATTTTAATTTAATATTATACAAGGAAATTTTGAAATTGTCTTTCATTCTAGGGCACTGAAAAGATACTAGAGAAATAATGAAAATTTCAATGTGTTCTTGCATTGAATACCCTATGTTTTTTCATAATTCCTTTCACCTTTGACTAGTCAAGGTTCTGCTGAACGAATATTGCCTATCCTGTCATCTTTGCTATGCTGATGGTGGCTGGGTGATGATGCATGATGTGTTTTGCCATATCATGAAACTCCTTCCTAATCAGTGTGGCCTTCATTTGCTGTAAAAACAAATATTATATTACCTGTTTGAGATAATGCAAGAATAACAAAAAAACACCCCTGTTTTAAACATATAAGAACATAATAGCTTTCTTTTCCAAGTCATTGCCAAGACTGGAAAATCTGAAGTACTGCTCACATGGCCCCTTGTTTCCATACATATATTGAAAACATTCAAGAACTCTTGAAGCACAGATATAAAATTTTGAATGTGAGTAGCTGAAAATGTTTTGCTAAAGTTGATTTTATACTGAAATGTGTCTTTCTACAAACTAATATCCTTTAAAACCAAATATTAGTATAAAGCCTCGATTCATGAATAAATTAATTTTAATATTCAGTAAGGGCTTTCCAGGAAGGGGTATGGGAAGTATAAACAACATTTAAAAACAGCAAATGATCTTTTGCTTTCATGTATTTTCTCTATTTAGATCTTGTTAAATTTTTCCTTGCAGAAGTCTGCTTGCTTGAAGAGATGCCTCTGATTTTATCATATCAGATTTTTGTTTAAATTAATTTTGATTTTGTTGTCAGAGACAGATGAAAACGGTGACAATATGGTACTATATAATCAAATTAAATCATTGCTTTGTTGTAAACACACATAAAAATGTTTTGTTTCACCATAGATTCACAATAAGATACAAAGTTGAACATGAAGCAAATCCCTTTGAGTCAATTACCTTTATTAATGTTTGAATCTTTGCTAATGTTGATATTCTCAGTCTACTTTGTGCACTTAGATGTATGGGATGTAAAACCATTCCTCGCACACACAACAATATTAATTCATTTAGAAAGAGAAAATTCCTTCATCTTTTTGGTCTTGAAAACTGCAATATCACCTCCCATCCAAGGCACTGAAATACAAAATACCACAACTAAGGATATTGTTTACATTTCTTTGATGGCATAATCATATCAGTTCTAGAGTCTGTTTGCTTCAGTTTGTGTCTTGGATCTGGGCCCAGGTGCTAACTCACACCTTGTGAAAGCTGTTATGTAGAGTCTGCACTGGCAGTTAAAACCACCTACTTATTCAATAATAGTTATAACTGTGTTTGTATGGATTCACTTCCTCAGCAGAGTGACCGTTTGTAACTTGTAGAACAGCAAAACTTGAAAATGACACGGAACTGATTTTCAGTGTCTCTAAACAGGAATTTTAGAGAATCATGCAATTTTTTTTTCCACAGAAAGGAGGGACAGTGCTAGCAGAACATTGTTCATGGACATCTTCTGCCAAAATATTTTGTATTCTTCAGTGACTTCCTGATCTCACTTTTGCTGTTCCCATTGATGTCAATATGTGCTAGTTGCTTCTGAGTGTTAGAGATATTGATGTTTTAGCCATGGTGAGGTCACAGACAGCATTGCTTTAAGCCAAAACAAAATAACCCCATGGGCTTGTTGTACTTTCTACTAAGTTACTTGAGTTGAAATCTGAACTGTCTTGTGGTATTTATGGTACTTAGCTGTCCTCATAGTTGCTTTGACTACCTGCTAGCAGTGCAGTAATTGTAACGTGTCACCAAATTACAAGTCTGCAGATCACACTCTTTCATGTCCAGAGAATGATCAGATGTCACCCTTTGGAATATTGCATGGCTCCTTTAAATGACTAATTCCTCTCTTACATATATGTTTTACATGTTTTCCATTTGGCTGAACAGTGCCAGAGCTTGCACTAGATGTAAAGTCATAACTTTGAAAGTTGCACTCAGCCTATTAGCAAGTGCCTTGTTGATGTTCTGATGTAGTTGCATAGCTGAAAGTGGGTGGGTGGTTTGTATGGAAAACAGAAATCATTTTTGTGAACAGCGAAATGCTAATGCCTTTCTCAATCCATTCTGAGTTTGTTGCACAGCTTAGTGATGTCAGTGTGTAATTTGATGAAGAAGTGAAGTGCAGATCCTGACCCCATGTTTCCACAGTGGCTTTTGCAAAATAATGAATTCTAGTCCCAGTGGGGTATTTGTGCTTTAATATGCATGAAACATAAATAATATTTTATCAGAAAATCTGATACCCTACTTGATGAGTAACTGTTTTGTAGTGTGTGTGTGTAAATATCAAATTGTACTAACTCTCAGAACTCAGACGGGATAAGTCACAGTATCTAGAGGCTTGCTTTGTTCCCCGGAGCATGCTCTCAAAACCTCCAAGTCTTTGATCTGCTACACATATGACTCCCTAAAATTAGATTAGACAATAGGAAGAAATTCTTCATGATGAGGGTGGTGAGGCACTGGCAAAGGTTGCCCGGAGAAGTTGTGGATGTCCCACCCCTGGAGGTGTTCAAGGACAGGCTAGATGGGGTCTTGGGCAGCCTGGCCTGGTGCAAGGTGTCCCTGCCCATGGCAGGGGCTTGGAACTGGATGATCCTTATGGTCCCTTCCAAACCAAACCATTCTATGATTCTATTTGTTTTAATATTTGTTTATCTCTCTCTTGAAGTTTTTCTTCTTTCAAAGGAAGTCTGGATCCACCTATGCATTCCCAAGTTCTTTCTATTTTTTCTAAATAGAAAAACCCTTTCTATTTTTTCTAAATACTATCAGACTAATAAATTGAGCAAGTGACTGAGTTTCCTGGCTGTGTCAATCAACTTGAAATGTGCATTATAAATTAGTAAATGAATGCAAATTCATTCACTGTCAGATGATGCTTCTTGTCAGATTAACTTACACACCTCCCAAACTGCAGTGATTCATGATATCTGCATCTCTTACACTTCATTCCTTGATTTCATTAGTAGCACTTCTTGTGGTCTGTAACATGTGTAAGATATCAGTCCCTTGATATCCGAGTTCTCTGCCATGGTGAGCAATGAAGGAAGTATTGAATTCAGTTCATTTTCAAAAAGATCATGAAGTGAGCACAGAACTGACTACTTTTACTGTTTTAAAACAGTACTTGACTACAAAAGAGACTGCTCTGATCCCTCTGGCCATGTGAGCACACACTCAGATTTACACTTCTCAAGCAGAAAGTACTTGTTCAGACTGAAGGTCACAAATCCTTCATCCATTTAGACTCCTACAGAAAAACTTTCAGCACACACTAAATTTTAATGAGGTTTTATTAAATTCTTAATGAAATCACAATGGTAGAAATAATAATGACACAACTGTATAATACTATTTTCCAAATGAAGTTAGTATAGATTGTTTTGTCTCTTCCTATGTACTACTTTAACTTGCTTCTGAGTGTCGTGGTTTATCTTTCCCTTCATCATTTACCTAGACAAATACCATGTAAGCAGTAAATTTATAATCTTTTTTTATCATACTTCTAATACATATTGAAAATGTAATGGAACTGAGATCCACTTTGAGTTGCTTGCTACCTAATGAACCAATTAGGTATCGCATCTTTTAAGTAGATATGAGTGTATGGGTCATTCAGTGTTAACCATCTGCATTTTAAAGGCAGCTTGTAATATTTTAAAACAGCCCACTTATGTTGAAATATAATATTACTCTTTTCAATATGCTACCTTGACCTCAGAATACCATATGATTTCATTTTATCTTATATAATTGTCCATGAACTTACTGCTTACTGGCTCGTTATATGAGATTTTGTAGTTTTAAATTTTCACTTCCCTTATCCCTTTTGTATGTGAGGTAGGAGTGAAAGCAAGGGTATGGGGGTGGTAATGTAACTGCATTAACCAAGATGTTAAGTCATTGTATCTGCTAGGGATGGTCACAATTTCACACACTCAAACCACCAATACATGATGCACTATGTCAGAGAGACACAAAATTTTACAATGTGGGTGGGTTTTGGAGGTTTTTTGTGGCAATTACTACAAGTTTACAACTAACTTAATACTGAATGCATCTGAATAAACTAATTCTTTCTATAGAAAGGCTTTATTTAGTTTCCTAATGCATGATGTAGCCATCAGAAAATCAATGCCCATAGCATAGGGTTAAATTGCATCAAACTATCACAGTATTTTAGCACCTTTTCATCAGAAGAATCAGGCTTATTTTCTGTGTCATTGTTTTATACATAGTGTTACAAAAGTATTCTTATAACTCAGATCTGAACTTTCCCTCTTTGCTGGTCTGATGCTTCCTATTATGGCCTCATTCCCCCTTTAGTTCTTGGTTGTTTTTCCTCTACCTGGACAATTCCTTGCTGGCCTTTGTTCATTTTTATTCCATTTAGCTCCTGGCCTTCTCACCCTCCCCCAACACAAACAGGGACCCACAGAGTTAGTCATGTACAGGGAAAGAAATCTTGAGCTGAGTGTTGTGAAATGTTTGCAGAAGGTGCATTTTCAGCTAAGGTGACTTGCAAGTGCCTCATAAGGTATCATTGCCTGCTACCCACATGAAGGAAGTGAAAGGCTTTTGCTTCTGTGTTTCCTTCTCCTGCCTCCCTACCAAAAGTGTTTTCTGGTGATATTTTAGTAATTCCCTTGCTGGTCATGTCAAGTAAACATAAAAGTACAGAGAAAGTAATTGTTTACAGGATAAAGATCCTTCTTAACACATAGAATACTTTTCACAGAATCTTAGCTCTAAAGATAAAAGAATAATTTATGCTGGGTAGATAATGCTTCCACATAAGGAAGCAAGAGATAAATTTGCAAGGAATAAAAGCCGTGGTTTTGACTAATTTCAAATATTTTCTTCCTCCTTTTCTTCTTGATGAGCTGACAGCAGCATGTTGTGTACATTTGCAGACTATGTTCAATTTGTCAAACACTTCATTATCAAATGGTTATTTTTAAGTAAAAAAACAATGCAGCTCTCATTGTTCTTCCAAAAGAAATAAACATGCCAAAATACTTAAGCACTATTAGAAAAACAGAAGGGTCTGAACATGTTTTTAAATGCAGATGGATTTTGACCACATGCGGTGCATACTAAGGCCTCTACAATACATTTCCTACGTGCCAACTAGCATTGAACAAATATAACAACTCTTCTGATAGAAGTGGCTAAAGGGCTGAACCATCACTGCTAGTCACATCACAGCATTCTATATGTAGTTCAGAATACAGAACGGTAGCATATGGAGTTTGAGCCCTATTATGCATACTTGGTGGGCTTGGGGTTTTTTGTTTTCTCTGCTTTCTTGTGATACAAACTCAAGAGGTGAATATCCAGAATTTGCTTTTCAGAGGCCGATATTAATATAATGTGTTTCAATCCCTATGTTGACCTGATCTATACCCAGACTATAAATATTTAGGGACTTGACATTTCACTATGAATCCATTCCAGTTTCTTTACAGAACTGTATGGTTTAGTTGTTTCCATGTGGAATAACTATGCCCCTGTTTGGATTCCCTTTGCAACAACAAAGCTGAAAATGGCACTAAAAGCAATGTATCATTATCTTGCCATTTTGGATCTTCTTCAACAGTGCACAGAACCCCTGCAAAATTACCTTTAGTGTATCTCTGCAGAACTCGCCCAGTGACTAAGAGATAAGAGAAATTTTGTGGTATTGTGCTTAAAAAAACCCAACATTATTGTTACTGTTATTTTAATCTGGATTATTTCACTACAGGCATCTGCATAAATACAACCACTGTGGCTGGTTTATTTCATGGGGAATTATATGAGAGCACGTACAAGGGGGAAATGACGTGGCTGCATCTCTGAGAGAACTTATTGTATAACTACAGCCTCAATTTTCTTTTCCCAGGAAAACGAAGTCCTAGAGTGATATATACTTTGACTAGACTTCCATTTCTGGCCAGTGAGTCAGAAAGAGTCAGAATGACACACATCTATGTTCTTATGTCTGATGTTACATTTCTGTTATTGAAACGTATTGATGTTAGGGGTCTTCTGAGGTGGAAATCGTAGGCATAGCCACTAATTTAAGTTTTTAAGTTACATCAGGGATCAATGTGGTCTCATGTGGAGTCAGTAGGTATCCCCAGATTCTGTGTGAGGACTGCCATAATATCACGGTGTACGCTGCCTCTAAGATCATTGAATTGACAGAATTAGCCTGTTGGTACTAATTAAGGTCATTATTTTGTTTTTGAATAGCAGAATCCATATAACCGGCACAGGAAATGGTGGAAACAGACATGAGATAAGCAGGCAGCCACTTAACAACACGGTGAGCTCTTTGGGGCAAGAACTATATTATTGCTACTAGTTTTACTCCCTAGTAAGACTGAGTTTTGATCCAAAACTACTGCCCTATGAGTTTTCGTTGTGTTAGGAGAGAGAACCACACAAACATGCTGGTTTGGAATTTAATCACTGTATTCAAGGTAAGTTTGAAGCTAGGTGCAGAGCCTCTCTGATTTTACACTCTTTTACGTCCCATAGGAGCCAGCATTGCCTGTAACCACTGTACACAAAGACAGGCCTGACCCCACATGCTTGGAGAATGGGAAAGTTTCCTCCAAGGGGAAAACATTTTGGTGGAAAACCTCTCATGTTATTGTCATGCACTTAAAGTTTCCTTAACGCAGAATATAAAAGGTGCTAGGTTTATTCTGTGACATTTTAACTTGGATTTTACAGAGCCTGTTATTTGCAGAGACTATCTGAGTCCAAGTTTGTATTTTGTATTCACCTTTCCCTGAAACTGAAGTCTGACATCTTAGTTCAGGCATGTCACTCTTAAAAAGTTGAGTTCCACTTTGGGCTCAAAGACCATTTCTGATATTTGGAAATACAGAGGCAGTAATAACTTGATAGGGTAGGAAATAGTCTTATTAAGCACTGTCTTGTTCTAGCAAACTGCGCTCCAGTTGATCTAACGTTAGGCCAGCTGTTAATAATTTTACAAGCAGAGCGTGAAATAGCAGCTTGATACCTGACTAAAGGGGAGCTCCGACACTGCACAAGAACATTTAAATGTACTACCCTTAGTGAGCAGATATTAATGCTATTTCAAGGAGTGTCAGTGGAAAGTCTTTGATATTGTGATTGGGATACTTGCTATTACATCCACAGTGACAGCTCCAATTGACAGGATTAAAAAGGCAAAATTAAAAAAGGAATTATTTCATGCCCTCAAGTGCAGATAAGAACAGTTACATCTCTGCTACGTGTCTTGGCTTGACAGTGGATTTTTTTTCTTATGGCTTTTCATAGTCTGCACAATTCTTAAATTCTCTGTGTCATCTCACTTATTCTTCTCTCTTATATTCTCTTCTTTCTTGCCACATCTTTTTATTCTCCTTACCCTCCCTCCCAAAACCTCCATTCTTCCTAAACGTCTCTTTTTTGGTGACATTTATATATTTTAGAGCCTAGAATTTTTTTTTTTGTGCTTATTATTTCTTTCTGCAGTGGCTTTGCTAATTCTTGCCCCATATTTTAAGGTGTTCATCTCTCAGATGATAGTGAGAGATGGTGACAAAATCCCATCCTCACCCTTCAAAAAAAACCAACACAGACATATTCTGATATGTTCAAACATATTATAGAATCATAGAATCATACAATGGTTTGGTTTGGTTTGGAAGGGACTTCAAAGCTCATCCAATTCCAACTCCCCTGCCATGGGCAGGGACACCTCCTACTGGATCAGGTTGCCAATAGACTCATCCAATCTGTCAAATCCTATGGATAGGAAGATGTAATTTAAGACCAAATTTTCATTCCAGAAACTTGGAGCCAAGTTTTCCAAAGTGCTTAAAATACTTGAAAGCACAGTTAATTATCTTGAAGTTAATCAAATAACCATTTCAACTGGTCTAAACTTATGGCTTTTTTTAAAATGTGGTTTATTTAGTGCAAAAAAGCCAGAATTGTAGGATAGGATTTGGGTTTTGATGGAACTAAATTTTCTGCCAAACATGCTAAGTACTATTTAATAAACGTTCTTTCATGGTATATTCTATAAATACAAATGTAGTTTTAAAACCTTTCATGCGGCAGGAGATTCTATGAAATAGATTTCAAATGTCACTGAAACGTTAAGCCATTTGCTCATGTCCATGTTCAGAAACAACAGTTGTGGAACTCTGTGCAAGGAGCAGCATCTTTCCCTCTCAGCTCTTGTTGCTTCCAGTGTTCAAATCAACACTGTAAAGGCTAAGATACATAAGATCACAGGAAAACATATTTTGTTAAAGAATATCTATGTTAAAACTCCTAAGACATTGTAACATAATTAAATTCTAGTATTTTACCCTGTAATCACAGGTCTCTGCAACCATACACTGCCCTGGTCAGACTGCCTGCACTGAGTTGGGCCAAGCTACTGTTGGGGATGGGTGGTGTGTCTTTGCAGCATCCCCTCATCTGTCTGTGTGCAATCCACATGGAATCTGTGCACTTCTTGAAGCCTTAAGAAGGGCCCTGGGGTAGAAACAAGAGAAATCCAACTGCCCTTCGTCATCTCATTGCAGTCTTCTCCTAAAACATATTTCTGTATTGCTGTGAAGGAACTCACACTGTTTCAGCTCTTCTGCAACAATAGTCCTCAGGGCTGTAGTTGCAGCACCTTAGAGTAATTCAGATATAGGAGGAAATGTGAAAGAGTAGATCTATCCCCGGGAACCCTGGAGAACCAAGCTAGCTGGGTACATTAATATTGACTGAAATAAATTAGGGGGACGATGATAGAGAGAGTGGGCTGCAAAGATCTTGAGCATTTATTTACAGTAAGTTTACTATGATGTATTGGTCTCCACTAGGCTTCAACTTCTTTTTTTTCTGTTGAAGTTTTTCTAAATGAAATTTGAATAGACTTTTTTTCTTAATCCTATTTTATTTTATTAAGTTATTTTTTTTTTTATGACTGGTTTGATTTGGGGTGGGTTTTGGGGGTATTTTTAGATACCATATTCTTTATGTTATCCTCACTCTAGAAAAATGTTTATGCATTGCAGGCTTGCTCATCTAAAAGCATTAGCTCTGCCACATGTCTGTGTTTTAGTTTATGCATTATTAAAGATTTCGGTTCAAGAGCCTGTGCAATTGGCTTATTATTGCAAGTCTTCTCTGATTTCTTTATTTTTATTCACACTCCCCACTTGTTCCCAAACATACCTACTCTCTTCTACCAAAATATCCCCCATTTCAGCACTAAAAATATATCACTTCCTGATACAGCAATGTATTTATTAAGTCTATGGGAATTTGTTTCATTCTTTAAAATGTAAGTAAGATTTTAATCTCCTTTCTTTCCTTATGGTGTGCAGCTTACTGTGCGTGGCTGTAATACTGGTAATACCTTAGGAATGCTGGACTAGATAAGACTGCCTGTTACCTATTATTGTATGTAAATGAGCAGGACTATGGCAATAAATTAGATAAATCTGAGGGCAAATACCAAATTTGGCATGACAAAAGAATTAGAAAGCTAAATCCATAGTAATTTTTGTTACTAATGTTTGTATAGGACAGTATTTCCAGGAGTTACCCAGGAACTGAAAGAATGACTTTCATATGGTTAAATGATGGTTGAGGGGAGACCTCATTGTGGTCTACAGGTTCCTCACAAGGGGAGGAGGAGAAGCTGGCACTGATCTCATTCTTCTCTCTGGTAATCAGTGACAGGACCTAAGGGACAGGTAGGATGATGTGCCAGGGGTGGGTGAGGTTGGATATTAGGAAAAGGTTCTTCACTCGGAGGGTGGTGGAGCACTGGAACAGCTCCCCAGGAAAGCGGTCACAGTGCCAAACCTGATAGTATTCCAAAAGCATTTAGACAACGCCCTCAGACACACAGTTTGAATGTTGGGGCTGTCCTATGCAGGGACAGGAATTGGACTGGATAATCCTTGTGGATCCCTTCCAACTCAGGACATTCTGGGACTCTGTGAAGTGGACCTGCCTATACCCTTTCCTTGTGTGACCCTGCCAGATAGACTAAAAGGCTTTTAACTTTAAAAAAGCCCAAATTTTATTCTACTATGAAAGACAATACTAGGAAAACCTTGAAATGTCTAGGTGAGACAGAACACGGGGTTTATATACTAATTTCATCCTTCCTACTGCATGTTTACATGTACCCTTACTTCTAGGTTTGGCTTCAATTGTCTGAAGCTGTATCTGTGTTAACAGCTATTGTAGGGCAATAGGAGTGTTTTTTATAGAGTAAAATACTTGATACTGAAGTAGCCATGTCCACCTACTAATATTTTAGGGGGTTATTTTGGTTTAGCTCCAGTCTAGTCCTGTGGACTGAATGCCCATTAGCTGTCAGAACACATCAGAGGTGCTCCTGGAAAATATTGTCCGGTTTATTATCTAAATGGAATCCAACTTGTATGTTCCAAAACAGCTTCACGATATGAATCAAATAATGTTAAATATGGGAAATCGAGGAAATTTGCTTTAAAAATGCACTTCTGAGCTACTAAAATCCTCCTGTAGATGCACTATGCTTGCTTCTGCATTGCAACAGACTGTCAAATTCCCCCTGAAAACTGCTGTCCTCTAATGCAGCATTGGCTGCTGCCTGAGACTCACGGCAAACTCGCCACTTCTGCCTGTGAGCATCAGGACCCCTTGTTCCTTGTAGTGATTCTCTTGCTTTCTTCTCCTGCCACATCTCCTAGGCTGTTTTAGCTTTCTGGGCTTGAGTAGGCTGTACTAATTTCCAGGGAGAAAACTATCTCCTTCTCTCCAGTATTTCACCTGCACCAATTACTCTTTTTAAAGGGGATATACAGGTTAGAAAATAAACAAATAATATTGTCTGTGATAATCTTACAGTACAAAGTTTGATCTGAAGAACAAGCCTCATGAGAGGTGAAGGAGGGAACTGGGGTTGTTTAGCCTGGAGAAAAGGAGGCTGAGGAGAGACCCCCATCTCTTTCTGCAGCTCCCGGAAAGGAGGCTGTAGTGAGGTGGATGTTGGTCTCTTCTCCCAAGTGACAGGTGATAGGACAAGAGGAAATGGCCTCTTGTTGAGCCAGAGGAGGTTCAGATTAGACGTCAGGAAAAATTACTTCACCAAAAGGATTCAGAAGCACTGGCAGAGGCTGCCCAGGGAAGTGGTTAGGTCCCCATCCCTGAAGGTATTTAAAAGATAGGTGGGTGAAGTGCTCAGGGATATGGTGTAGTAGTGGACACACATGGTTGGACTCAATGATCTCTAAGGTCCTTTCTAACCAAATAATTCTATGATTCTAGCCATATTGAAATAATTTGTCTAGCAATGTTGTAAGCAGCATTAAACCAGTGTAAGCAGAGCAGAGGCAAAAGGGCCAATGGTAATTCCAGTTTTCAAGTTTGTGATGCTGGGCCACAATGCTTAATGAAAGAACTGTAAAGACTTCTCTCATCTGTTCACGTCTTTTTCTTCTGTTGATAAATCATCTGTCAACTGGATGTGTTTCAACAAATTTGTTGATTGCAATTATTCAGCAAATGTTTGTTGTTAATATATCTCAGGCAGTGAATCACTGACAAACAATTTTCTGTCAGTGGTCCTTTGAGTATTTGCTATTTGTTATTGATACTTGCAATGCAAATTGTTTTGGCTGCACACACAGGTGACGTATTTTCCCTGACTGAACACAGGTATTTGTAGGACCAGGTTTCCACATTGACTTATTCAAGTTTTATTCTCTGTAAAGATATTAACTTCACTTATGATTGTCATTCTCTCTGAACTGCTGAAACTTGGCTGAAGTTCTCACAAGAGGGAATTCAAAAGCAAACATATTTAAATCCAGTTTGGGCCCTGTAGTTGAGGGCGTTTTGTTTGCTCAGTTCTTCTTTTCAGTTACACAATCAATTCCTATGAAATTTGTGCTGTGTCTTTCTTTTAAGAGGTTTACAAATGGCATTTTTCTTAACCGAAGGTTGCTTACAGTATTTCTGATGTACTGTAGAGCTTAATAGTTGACTTTTCTGATTTGGACTCTCCAACTTTATTCTGAATAAGATTTTCCATCTGCCTAAAATGAAAAAATCATGCACTGAACACTGAAGTCAGAATGGGTCAAATACACACAAAAAAATGGCTGTTTAAACATTCACTGTGTGAATGTACATATTTTATATCAATCTATACTTTTCTTGCATGAAACTTTGAGTTCTCAAGGATTTGTGAGTAATGAACTAACAAAGGGTTTAGATTCACTGAACTGAACTTCTTTTTGGAAAATAATAATTTTATTTTAAAGCAAACAAACAGGCTTTTTGATTATTCCTGTAATAAATAAGCAAATAATTATCCCATAGTTCATTTAAACCAGTTCTGTTTTGGCAAAATCAGGCTTTCAATAGTTATGAAGCCTGCGTACCAAAATTTGTGAATGTTGCTTAAAACAGCATAATCATAAGACCTTTAACTATTTTTTTATTTGATTTTGTTATTTTGAGCTCTCAGGTTTAAATACTCAACTCATATTCATGATTTTTCCTAGCAAAGAGAGATAGAAATGTGCGCATATTTCAGTGGAAAAAGGGTTCCCATGTAACTGCTTAGTATCAGATGTTGGGAACTGCTGGAGCCGAAAACCCTGTGTACCACTTGTGAGGTCCACTTCAAACACATTTCAGAGACAGTAGTCTCAAAACTTGGTACAGAAAACCTCACAGCAATCTCTTTTTCTTGCTTTTATCAAGGCTTCAACTGATAAATATCTAAAAGCAGTCTCTGTTCTTTCCAGTTTCTCCTTTCCTCACTGGATGAATTGACAGTTCTTTCCATACCATACCTAATAATTAAAGCAAACTAATATTTCCCATTTCCTCAGTTTCCCAGATGTATCTACTATTTATTTATGTTTGCAAGACATCAAGAACTAACATTCTTCACCCAAAACAATAAACCCTAGAATGCCTCTGGTCTGAATAGAAAGAAAATAAGGGGAACTCGGACACCGAGCCAGCGTCTGCCTTAAAAAGATTTTACTAGGGTTTCTTTTCCTTATTTTGTTAACCAAGTCAATTTTCCTGGTACTTTATGTTCATTTTTGGTTAAGAGACTTCGTGACAAATACTGTGTGTATACTTAAACATCATGTCAGTAAATAGCCCATCAGCTACTTTATGAAAGAGCTGTAGTCTGAAATTTACAGACATATTACTGAATTTCTGAGCTTTTTTTTTTGGCTGGAGGATAATGTATTATGTAAACAAAATGCTTTATTGAGTGATGTCCTGTATCTGGAGAGAATATAATAAATCGATAGTAATATAGACTGAAAATTAAGTAATGTAGTTAACCACCTCTGAAAAATGCCAATTTTAAAAGTTGATTGGAAATAAATAGGCCAATTGCTAGATGCCTATGTTTGAAATAGGTGATTATTCAGTTAACATCTGCAAGAACGAGAGTATCTTCACAGCCACAGAGTATGTTGTACATGGTTCATCAAGTGGGACAAATAAGTGGACCACTGTTGACACAGAAGCTGTCAGAAGATGCTGCACGCAAACTCTTAAGAGAAACAAGTTTAAAAGAGGTTCAGAAGCTCAAGATCTCCACTATTTAGATCAGCTGTGCTAAACATGAATAAGGAAACACTATGAAGATGTAAAGTGGGCGACCAGATAGGATTATTTGGTTCTGCTGAGAGTAAGCTAGTTAACCCGCTAACCCAAGGTATCAGCCAACAAACGAGATAGTCATTGTAGAGAGTCCAACATGGTCTGGTTTATATGGGTTCCATGACTATCATAAACTCATAGCGCCCTTTGCAATATTGAGCTAGCAGAAAATCCTGTTTAACACAGAAAACAATCCCTAACTAGTGAGGATTTGGCATTAAACTAACAGGTCATAGGTGAGGGTTGTTTTATGGGTTTTTTTCGTTTGTTTTAAAGGCTCTGTTCTCTAACATTTACACCTGCAACAATCTTTCTAATGCCAGGAGTCTTTCTGAACCCAGTAGAAATTATTTATGATTAAAAAAAAATTCAGAGGAGAAAAGAATTAATCTGATCCTCCAGGTACTCGTAATAGGTAAAATAAACTCTTCTTTTGACAGTGGTTTAAGATAACCAGATTTTTATTATTTTTAGGATTATGTTCTTGCTTAGAAAACCCAACACTGCTTTTCCTTTGGCCACACAGCAAGAGTTTTACTTTCAGGGAGTGCATGCCCTCCCTCATTCTTCCCTGCTGGAAGAAAGAGGATGTTAGATTAAGCCTGACTGTGATTTACAAATGCAAAATAGGCAAGAGAAGTAGTTCACTCTTTTGCAGCTCCTGTTTACATCTATGTCAATGAACAAGTGAGATAAAATGTCAATATGCCCTTAAGGAAATTTATCCTGATTTTCATTGTATAACGATTAATTTAATTCTCTGCATGAGTCTAAATACACTGGAGTTAAACGAAAAGACCAATCCTGGAAATGTGCTGAGACACCAATATTATCACAGTATTAGTAATTTTCCTCTCTTCTTTTTGCAATTTGCCCAGAACTTTGAAACACAGAAAATCCTCAACTCTACTTACCCTTTAAGAAAGGTGTCGTATCTCAATTGAACTTCATAATATTTTTAAGGTTCTGAAGTGACAGACTTTTACTTGTACCTTTCTTGCTGAGGTCAAGGTCTGGATGCAAATCAGTACCATAGATATGGAAGGTTTGCCTCGAACTCTCAGATTTCAAAGCTAATCCAACACTAATATGAATATCTTTATCTCTGAATTTCCATTCATATTTTCATTTCTATAGCTGTTTCCTCTCCAAGTCATACCACTGCCACAATAAAATAACTATCTTGAATCAGTCTGACTGAAATAAACTGATGGACTCCACTGAAATACGACCATTCCCCACTGATGTTTTGACTGCATATTTCTCCTCAGGGAAAGTAAAAAGTCAGAGGAAAAAAATGTTAATTTTGCTTTATAAAGTATTGGGAAATTTGCATTTTTTTATTTAGTTCTACCACTTCGTTATTTTTCCTTTGCTTGCAAAACCCCAGATGCTTAGAATCTATGTGTGGCAATAAAACCTTTGAGAAGCATTCCTAATAAAAGCACAGTAGCCTGTGAAATGTGCTGCTGTGGTGTGCAGTCAGTAGAGTGATTCACCTTGAATGCTTTTTTTATTGAATACTTTGGGGCAAGGATGCCTGATTGTGTGTTAAAGCTTCTCATGTACAGTATGGAGACCTTATGTGCTCCTTCCTTCTTGCCCTTTTCCTCCTCCTCTTTTTATTCAAGGATGCAGCTGCTAGACACAGAGCTGTGCTCCCGTACAGTCTTCCCAGGAGGCCTTGTGAAATCAAGTTGCTCGCTGTGTGCCAGCATGGCTTTTGTTCCTTCGAAGACAGAGCTAGGAGCCTGCTTCTGCTGCCAAGAATTCAGGCAGACTACGCTGGAAAAAAAAGGGGAAAAAATCCCTTTTTTTTATTCACTGCACTGTTTCATCTTTTTAAGTAGTTGGCATCTGCAGCTGGTTGTGGCAGGGAAAACCTACAAACATCGCACTTGATGTTAATAAATGTGTTTACCATTAAGTGGCTGTTGTAATGCTTTGCTTGTTTGCCTTTCTGTGTGCACTTTCATCCTTCACTGTAACACTTCTGCTGCCTTGTAATTTGTCTCAGACATTTACATTGCTGGTTGCAGGTATACAAACCTCTTAGATCAAGTAACTGCTCAGACACTTGATAAAAGGATCTGTTTAGGGTCTTTCCTATTCTGTCTGCCAAATTCAAGCACAGCCTTGATGCACAGAATACAAACTGCCTTATAGTCATAGATCACATTTCACTTCTCCTTGACTCCTGACTGAATGGTACAAACCATTAAGGAGTTTATGTGAGATCTTTAGTGCAGGCGCTGATTTTACCAGAGTCTAACGATGTCTCCTGTGACAGCTTTCTATCTTTCCAGAACAGCTGGAGCAGCTATTCCTAGAATCCTCTGAGTGAAGTCCATATTTCAAATAACTGAAAAAGGATCATATAACAGCGCTCTCGGTGGGACGGCTGCCATTATCTCCTCTGGAGCACGCCTGCTGGAGAGAGAGAAGGCATCTCAAAACAACATGTCTGCAGTTCTTTCACAGCTGCTGGGGAGAGGTTTTCATATAGATGGAAGGGACAGCTCTCCTCCCCTCTCAAAACTACCCCCTCTTCCTTCTCCTCTATGCAAACAGTGACAACTTGATGGACTTAGGCTTGTTTTCATGACTGACTAATGAAAGTGCTTACAATTATTTGGACCCGATCTGTACCTAGAAGAGGACGCAGACTGCTTTCTGATGCTCAGCTTGAGCAGCCTGTCTCTTTTCTGCAAAGCATACAAGTATGTGCTTAACTCTCAGGGATTTTAGCAGGACTTAAGCATATATTTAATAAGACCAAGCACTGTGCTGAACTGGGGTGACTTCAGTGTGCAGGAGCATGAATACAATGATATGTATGAGACAAGGGGAGTGGTAATGAGGGGGTAGTCCTGCTCACCCTCTCTCCATTGCATCTGATTGTACATTAGGAATTAACCAAAGGAGAGATGGGAAGAGGCTGGGACTGGCTGAGAGTTGCAGTTGTTCAGCCTGGAGAAAAGAAGGCTCCAAGAAGACCTTATAGCAGCCTCCCAGTAGTGAAAGGGGCTACAGAAAAGCTGGGGAAGGGCTCTTTATCAGGAAGTGCAGGGATAGGATAAGGGGGAGTGGCTTTCAGCTGATAAAAGGGGAGATTTAGACAAGATAGTAGGAAGAAATGTTTTACCATGAGGGTTGGTGAAGCAGTGGCACAGGTTGCCCAGAGAAGTGGTGTATCCCTGCCCCTGGAGGTGTTCACGGTCAGGTTGGATGCAACCAGCCTGAGCAACCTGATCCGGTGGGAGGTGTCCTTGCTCATGGCAGGGGAGTAGGAACTGGATGGTATTTAATGTCTCTTGCAACCCAAAACATTCTATGATTCTGTGAAGATGTGAGTCCTTTAAAGATAGTCTTTCACACTTACATGGGCTCACAAATTGGTCCCCACGTGTACTAGAAGGTATGATAGCAGGCAAGCATAAGTGGAAGTTAATGTCCTTTGTCATAGAAGTGTTCTGCTTTTATTTAACAAAACACATGACAATAAGTTATGGTAGTTCCTTTGGTTGCCATCAGTAACAGTAACCTTAGCATTTTGAAACCGTGCTCCACCTTACAGCAGTTTGTTAGTTACAAAGCAACATAGCCAAGGTAACTGAAATTAAATTCCCTGTACTGGAAACTGAACATTTTCTGGCATTCCAGCCTCTGAATTGTATAACTTCCAGTGTTATAATAACCTCACTAACGTAGGCTAGTCTGGGCTGAAAGAAGATGTGCTGTTTGTAAAGGCATAAGCAGGTTTGCATTGCCCCCATGTGCATTCTGCTCTGGTTATCTTTCTGCTGAAGTCACTTGCTTTTTTGTCAGGCTGGCCTCCTGGGGGAGAGAGAGAGAGACTTTCTGTGCCTTTCAATTCAGCAGCAGCAAAGAAGCTTTTCATAGCAGTGCACATTTAAGTTATATACTAAAAATCGAAGGAGTAGCTGAAATATCTCCTAAAGAATTACTTAAATTAGCTTAATGACCTATGGATTAAAGGTTTAGCAGTGTAGATTCATAACAAGCAGGAAACTTTTCAGACTCATGAAACACAGGAGTATAAAAAGAGAGTAATAATTGGAGACAACAAGGCAGAGACTACATCATATTCTAAGGGTCAGGTGGCAGGTCTACAGTGCAATGAGAAATTGGGAATTGAGGGAAGGAGGGGAGGAAATTCACAGCAAAATGACATGCTATGGATCCATGCTTGCCTTATGTCCACATTCTCAGAAAGCACCTGAAGACTAAGACTTCCCAAAACTGCTTGTCTCCCTAGCACCAGAGGGCAAACTAACAGCAAGGGACCTCTCTAAGAAGCGTAGAAATGGCTCAGAGAGACCCGTTTGTCTCTCTCTATCTTTAGGATTCCTTGTAAAGCTAGTTTTTCTGGGATTAGATAGAGGGGACAGCTATCTCCAAGTTGCAATGGTGATAAAGGGCAAGGGGAGCTGACAATTAGGAATGCATCATGGTGCAAAAGGCCAGCATCACCAGAAGAAGGGGATCATTACTTGCTTTTGCTTTGTCTTCTCACCAAGGCAAATCTGAATTAATCTCTCTTCTGCTGTTATTTTTATTTGCAGTGATAAGTTCTTCTAAATGTTATAGGTGATTAGCTTTACAGTCTGCCAGATATCCTTTCACGATGACATGGCATGAAGATTTACTTGGTTTTTTTTGCCTTATCCAGAGATCTGTAGATTGCAGCTGAATACCTAGAACAGTTCTTGCATATTTTGAGAGAAGAGACAAGAAGAGAAGAATCTTGAGTAGTGTCCTTAGCTCTTCTCTGCTCTTTAACCAGGCTTTGCTAGCTGACATTTTCTAACTTAGAATTTTCACTGTTCCAACTCAATGTTTCAAGATGTGTGAGTGGTAGGAAGGATATGTTTTGTAAGGTGTAATTATCTCTTTTTAGCAGTAAGCTCTTCAATGCTGCTTTGATTGTGATACCTCCACATCACCTGATTAAATCAAAGCCAGGTTAGAGCATTAGGATTAAGGACATAAATTAATTGTAATTGCATCAGAGCCAGCCAAATTAGCTAGTCATCAGTAATATAAGCAATGCTAAATGGCATCTAATTCTGTATAATAATTAATTGGGTTCTTCCACTAAATAAGACCCGACACATTGGTCCTTTATCAATCCACTAAAGGCTGGTTAGCCTTGGGCGCTTCTGACATGAAACAATTACAAAGGTTTTAAGAAAAAAACAACACGTTTTTTCCCTGTTTTAATTTTCAGCTCTGACACCTACCATTTACATGCTTCTCCTAGCTTTCTATTAATTAGGTCCTTCGTCTCTTGGATTTCTCTTCTTCTCTATGCCTGTCATCCTGGACAGTGGATTGCTAAAATTATGCTGCTCACAGAGCTTGGAGTGAAAGAGTCTAACCAGATGTAAAGGGTACCAGAAAATGACCAGTGTTGGTCATTTGACCAGAAAGAGCATTCAGGGAAGGGCTGATTTCTGAGGCAATATCAAAGCTGCATAGATAAAGGTAAAAAGGAGCCATTTCTGTAGGGGCTTAAATGTGAAGAAAGCAAGAAATTATTTTAAAGGATATCCAGACACAGACTAAGGAGGTCAACATTTAGGCTGGATATCAAGCAACCCCTGTTCTCCTCCTCCACTTGTCAAGGATATATGTGAAAATTGGAATGAAACATCAAGGGAAGTGGAGGGATCATCAATATATAGTCTTTTGAAACCAGTCTATTAAAAAAAAAATAGCAACAGCAGACATCCTGTAGAGTACAGTCTTAAATTTGCAGGTGGCTGAGCTGGCAGATCGATAGGTCTTTATCATTTCTAACAGCAGCAGTTCTGTTCCATATCTGTTCTAGAGATGCTGCTGTTGGCTTCTTACCACTGGAACTAATTTGTTTCTTGTTTGTGTGACAGATGAAATGTGCTATCTAGTCTCTCAGAACTGCATGGTTGCCCTCCTGCTGCTCCAAAAGCTTTCCAATTACAGATCCCGCACAAAGAAAAACATATTAGCTGTTCTGAGGCCTTGCGTGTAGTCTGGCTAACCTTTGTTCAGGGCAGGACCTCAAGGGAAGCAAAGCAAACCCAAACCCACCTTTGTATTCTTCAGGTCCATTGAGTTGCCAGGAAGTAGCTTGGCATTGCTCCTAGCAGTCATAGAATACTTGGACAGTGTTTGCTGTAATTCTGGGTGCCATTGTACTGTAAATATTACATACCATGGATCTTCCTAAATTATTTGTATAGTTGCATCATGGGTGAATTGGTTTAATTTGTTCTGGTTTGAGTTGTAACACTTACTATCAGTGGTATAGAAAACTGGTTTTGTATATTAAACCTAGAATCCTATTTTTCCTGGGTTGTTTTACTCAGGCAAAGATTACCAGAACAATCAAAACTGAGATACAGCATTCTAGTACTTAAAGGGGCCTATAGAAAAGATGGGGAGAGGCTCCTTAACAGGGACTGCAGGGACAGGACAAGAGGGAACAGTTTTAAGCTGAAAGAGGGGATGTTTGGATGAGATATTAGGAAGAAATGTTTTCCTGTAAGCATGGTGAGGCACTGACACAGGTTGCCCAGAGAAGTTGTGGCTGCTCCGTCCTGGAGGTGTTCAAGGCCAGGTTGGATGGGGCTTTGAGCACCGTGATCCAATGGGAGGTGTCCCTGCCCATGGCAGGGGGTGGAACTGGATGATCTTTATGGTCCTTTCCAGCTCAAACCATTCTATGATTCTGTAAGTTGTTATATGTCCAGTTTTTCACTGTATTTATTCTTAGCCATTTACAAATATATCAAGAACTGTACAAATCCAGGTTTGTTTACTGTTTACTTCAAGCACTACATTATTCTCGTCTCAGAGTGTATCTGGGTTTGGAGACAGCCAATGGGGTGATGTCCCCTGGTGAAGGTGGAATTCTGGAATGGGCTTTCCGCCTCACTGCCGTCTTGCTGAACACCATGAATCTCACAGTTCCCTCTGCCTGCTCACAGAAATGCATCTCTCTAAGAAAGATGGCACTTAGAAGGAAATTAGACCCTTAATGCAGAGATTCAAGGGAAGTAGAAAGTGGAGGATCCAGAATCATGTAGCCTGGAAATCACTTTTAAAGTGTGTGAGTTGGTACTTCTGAGAGAAGGAGGCTGGGCAGTTTTGTGACAAGTGCTATCTGCCAAGATGTAGGTTTTAGACAGAGAATCATTTTACAAACAACTGGAATGGTTAAAGTCATTGCCTCCAACCTACAGCTTGCTTTTGTCTATCAGTCATTTAAGGTGAGTTTACCCTTCGAGTCAGCACTGAAGCAGATTAAGGAGCGCACACACATTCTTTTCTTCCAGCTGAGCAGCAAATGTAAGGGAAAAAACCCCTAATTTAAACTGAGAAGTAATCATGTCTAGAGAAGGACACCTGAATGTGCCCTTATGTGCATTTTGGAATGAAGTCCTATGTCAATAGACTTAATGCAGTGTGCAAAGTTAACTGTCCGGATGATTTTATGGGTCAGGGACTTTCTGTTTCACAGATGTAAAACTAAAGGCCAACATACTTCTGCATGGCTCTTTTTTGCCATATATGTGTCTGAGTGCCACCTCTAAAGATGAAAACAGTGTGTCTGACTACTAATGTGGGTTACACAGCTAAGTCATTCTGTCTTCCCACAGAAATTCTTCCTCCCTTTTCAAAGCAGCTAACTAAGACTTGATGAAAAAAGTAAATATTCCTAAAAAAATACTTCCTATAATAGTACATCCCTTGTCTGGCATCTGACATGTTCTGTTCAATGTCTGTATTTAAAGCTAACATTCAACTGGGTTTATTTTAAAATATTCCTGAGGTGGTTTATCATTTTTCTCTTAAATTATTTTAAACATGACTCTATGTTGTCGTGCTTTTCCTAGAATATTCCCTATGGACAAGTTATTTTCATGTTCACTTATGCTATAGCAAGACAGGGTATCTTTGTAATACATTCGCCTAATTGTCAGATATTATGAATTCAGGAAAAATAGTAGCTGGGGCAAGACCTGCTCCTGTTTGTTCTACACGATTTCCTCCAAAGATTGCTTGCTCCTGAATTCACCTAAAAACGTTCTACATTTAAAACCTGCCAATGCTTTTTCTGCATGAAGTGGAGCCAGCGTTATGGGATTTTTATAAATAAAATCCAGTGACATCCATAGCCCTGTAATCAATTACTTGGCCACTTGGCCAAAGATCTGTTGTACTGTAAATGTTTATAAACTCAGAGTGCCTCAAGGCCTGCATAATAATTTGGCATACACCATTTGGTCCACAAGTGTAGCGTGGCCTTGCTTACAAAATGTGTTCAGGATGGCAATTGGTAGCAGCACACTGCAATGTTCACAGGGTGATGAAACCAGTAAATTCAGTCCTGGGTATGACAGAGTAAGTGAGTAGTCTGAGAATCTTTTAACCAGAATGTCTTTTACTGAAATATATGTTCCTATAAAAGCATATGTCTGTTTCTACATGTATTTCCATATCTATCTGTTGATATAAATATACTAGAAAGTAAATATTTATGCATTTCATAAAAAATTTAAAAGATTTATCATTGAGATTCATATTAATTGAAACTGAATATCCTGTGTTAAAATATGGAAGATGTTACAGCAGACATGTTTGGGAAGTACAGCATGAAAGGGATAAAAAAGGTTCCTTGTTCAGCTGTGCTGCAGAGCACAAGAATGAATGGAAAACAGGGAAGAATCATCAGTAAAAAAATTCTACCTCTGAGTCATAATTGTTAGTGGTTAATCCACTCAAGATCCTCAAACTGTGCTTTTCTCTGCCGGCATTCCCAACAGGTTGTTTGTTAGAAGCACTGAACAAAACTGCTAGGAGTGAATTCCAAGCAAAACAGGGAGATGATACTCCCTTTCACTCAAAAAGACACTGAAAGGAAGAGCTGATGGCTGTACCCTTCCAGGTAGCGCTCAAAAAGTGGTCAAAAACTGCTGGTGAAAATGAACCAAGAATTGTTGTCCTTCTGTGTTCTGTCAGTGACTGTACATGTATTGTGTAGGTCAGGTGAAACAGGTTTAGCAAAAACATCTGCTTTGTAATTTTTTTTTTCTGGAACTTAGGTAGGTGGTTTACAGCAAACTTTGGTGCTTTTGAAATGTATTTGTCACCAGGGTTAGATTGGAATTGAGGTTCTTTTTTTTTTTTACGTATGCATCCAACTGAAGCAATTGACAACCTTCCATTAAGTGGGGTGTTTATGCACTTCAGCTATTGATTTTTGTAGGCAACAGTCATGTGCTTACACCCTTTGAAAACAACACCTAGAACCTCTAGACATCTGTCCTTCACAGTGCCAAAATTGCTTTGGGAAAGAGGATTCTAGTTCCTGGTCAAATAGATGAATATAATGCCTGGGATTTACAGCACGTAAGCACCTTTTGCTTTACCTTTGCTAAACTCTTTATTCCTCCATTGGCACATTCTTTTTCTGCTGTGCCAAGGACTATGATTTAATTGTGAATGCTTTTGTTGTATAAGGAAAAGAATACTCGCTTGTGATTAGCTGCAGAACATAAAAAGATCTCTAACCTCGAAATGATTCTGCAAATAATGTAGAACCACTTTAAGGTGGTAAAATGTAAAGAAATTATTGTGTCTCAGGCAAAATTCCTAAATAGAAGAATGGTGTATGTCCACATTTTATGATAATTCCAACACAAGAGGCAGAGCATCAAAGCTTAACTTTACTGTGGTTCAGTGTATTTTATTCCAGTGTTAAATACCTGTCCTCCTGGCAGTAGAAGCCCGTTTCTTGGCATGAAACTGTGTCTAGACTAACACAAATAACTAATACAGGGAGGAATAACAGTAGTGTCCTCTGATTCAACCTTAGGAGGCCTGGGCAAATTGCCACAGATTACATTTTAGCAAGCCAGGTGATGCAAAAACGTTTTTTTCAGGTCTGCTCTATCCGAACTTTAGCAGTTATTTTCCTGCTCTTAACAATGCAATGGGAAAGGCTTGTTATTCTAACACTTTCATTTTAGGTGCCTGTCTTTTCATTACCATGGAAATCATAGGTACAAGCAGCACCATTAAAAGAAAGGGAAATGCATATTTCCCTTATATTGCACCACTTCAAGAAATCTCTATCTTTGGTTCAAAACAAGTTTATTTTATATCAGCAGAGAGAGATACTGCATTAATGTAAATAATTATGCATGACTAAGATTACCTTACACTTATCCTCACTTGAATCATCATCTATCTGGTTATCTTAAAATGTTTTTAATCCCAAGTACACTTCACATCACTGGAGACATTTAGGACATACTTTACAGAAGCTTAGATGAAGTGACTTGCTCAGATTCATGTAGGAGGTCTGTAGCCATATAAAGAATAGAATCTTCCAGTTCTTGCTCCTAAATCTCTGCTCTAGCCATTAAAATCTTCTTACTTTGTGACCATTTTATTTCACAAAACAGTACATATCCATCCCAATGCTAAATAGAGAGGAGGGGGAAGCCAGGATGAAGAATTCGATTAATACCTGGCTCCGAGCCTGGTGCGAGGAGAGGGGCTTTGGCTTTTTTGATCATGGGGGGGCTCACGCACCCCCAGGCTTTCTCGCTAAGGGCGGGGCACATGGGTCTCCTAGGGGGGCTAAAGCCCTTGCCAGAAACCTAGCCAAGCTCATAAATCGAGCTTTAAACTAGATGTGAAGGGGGAGGGGGTTGAGCCCAGGCTAGACAGGAACGAGCCTGGATGTGGGGAATTGGTGATTGGGAGAGGGTGCGCGGGCGAGGACCACCAGTACCTCACCGCACAAAAAGTGGGGGAGAACACACCTCGGGGTGCTAAGGGAGATGCAGGCACTCTGGTGTTAACTACTCCAGTTACCAGGCATTTGGGAATGAACCCTGTTCGCTCTAGGAGGGCTGAAGGCTCGGCAGCTCAGCTGAAGTGCATTTACACCAATGCACGCAGCATGGGGAATAAGAAGGAAGAACTGGAAGCTGTTGTAGGGCAAGGAGCCTATGATGTCGTTGCCATCACGGAAACGTGGTGGGACGACTCATATAACTGGAGTACGGCTATGGTGGGGTATAAGCTTTTCAGGCGGGACAGGAAGGGTAGGAGAGGAGGTGGGGTAGCCCTCTTTGTAAGGGAGGACTTGGACATCACTGAGATGGATTGTGGCGATCAGGAGGTTGAGTGCCTGTGGGTCAAAATCAGAGGAGCCCACCAGAAGGTAGATTTTGTGATGGGAGTCTTACAGACCTCCCAACCAAGGAGATACAGCAGATGAGCTCTTCTATAAACAGCTGGGGTTAATCTCTAGATCAATGCCTCTCATTCTTGTGGGAGACTTCAATCTTCCTGATATCTGCTGGGTGTACAACACAGCAGAAAGGAAGCAGTCTAGGAGGTTCCTGGAGTGCGTGGGAGACAACTTCCTTGCACAGTTGGTGAATGAACCAACCAGGGAAGGTGCCCTCCTGGACCTCCTGTTGGTGAACAGAGAAGGCCTTGTAGGGGATGTGGCAGTAGGTGGACGCCTAGGACTAAGCGACCATGAGATTATAAAATTTTCTGTTCTAGGTGAAGTGAAGAGGGTGGTTAGCAAGATGGTAACATTAAATTTCCAGAGGGCAGACTCTGATCTCTTCAGCAGGCTGGTTGGTGAAGTCTCATGGGAGACAGTACTCAAGGGCAAGGGAGCCCAGGAGGGCTGGGAGCTCTTCAAAAGGGTGGTCCTAGCAGCTCAGGAGAAAGCCATCCCCATGGTCCGGAAAAAAAGCCGGCAGGGGAGAAAGCCAGCTTGGTTGAATAGAGAGATCTTGAGGGATATCAAGAAGAAGAGAAATGTTTATGGCCTCTGGAAGAAGGGACAGGCCTCTTGGGTGGACTACAGGAGGGAAGTGAGATTGTGTAGGGAAAAAATCAGAAGGGCTAAGGCTCAGCTAGAAATTGGATTGGCCAAGTCTGTGAAAGATAACAAAAAATCTTTCTACAAATATATAAATAATAAAAGGCGGACTAGGGAGACCATACAGTCCCTATTGGACACAGAAGGAACAACAGTAACAGGGGATGAGGAAAAGGCTGAGGTACTTAATGCCTTCTTTGCCTCAGTCTTTAGTCGTAAGGAGGGTCGTTCCGTCTGTGTACAAACCCAGGAGCTAGAGGAGCATAATGAGGCTCCCATGATCCAAGAGGAGGTGGTCAGAGCCTTGCTAGCCCGACTGGACAGTCACAAGTCTATGGGGCCGGACGGGATTCACCCTAGGGTACTGAAGCAGCTGGCGGATGTGCTGGCCAAACCCCTTTCCATCATCTTCCAACAGTCCTGGAAGACTGGGGAAGTCCCACTGGACTGGAGGCTGGCTGATGTCGTGCCCATCTACAAAAAGGGCCGCAGGGAGGACCCAGGAAACTACAGGCCTGTCAGTCTGACCTCAGTGCCAGGGAAAGTCATGGAGCAGGTGATCTTGAGTGCTATCATGAAGCACATGCAAGAGAACCGGGTGATCAGGCCCAGTCAACATGGGTTCACAAAAGGCAGGTCTTGCCAGACTAACCTGATCACCTTCTATGACAAAGGGACTCGGCTGCTGGATGAGGGAAAGGCTGTGGATGTGGTCTTCCTGGACTTCAGTAAAGCCTTTGACACAGTTTCTCACAGCATTCTGCTTGAGAAACTGTCAGCCTCTGGCCTGGACAGGCGCACACTCTCCTGGGTGGAAAACAGGTTGGATGGCCGGGCCCAGAGAGTGGTGGGAAATGGTGTGAAATCCAGCTGGAGGCCAGTGACAAGTGGGGTTCCCCAGGGCTCAGTGCTGGGTTCAGCCCTATTCAATGTCTTCATCAATGATCTGGATGAAGGCATCAAGCGCACCCTTAGCAAGTTTGCGGACGACACTAAGCTGGGTGGAAGTGTCGATCTGCTGGAGGGTCGGGAGGCTCTGCAAAGGGATCCGAACAGGCTGGACCGCTGGGCAGAGTCCAATGGCATGAGGTTTAACAAGGCCAAATGCCAGGTCCTGCACTTGGGGCACAACAACCCTATGCAGTGCTACAGACTAGGAGAAGTCTGTCTAGAAAGCTGCCTGGAGGAGAGGGACCTGGGGGTGTTGGTTGACAGCCGACTGAATATGAGCCAGCAGTGTGCCCAGGTGGCCAAGAAGGCCAATGGCATCTTGGCTTGTATCAGAAACGGCGTGACCAGCAGGTCCAGGGAGGTTATTCTCCCTCTGTACTCAGCACTGGTGAGACCGCTCCTCGAATCCTGTGTTCAGTTCTGGGCCCCTCACCATAAGAAGGATGTTGAGGCTCTGGAGAGAGTCCAGAGAAGAGCAACAAAGCTGGTGAAAGGGCTGGAGAACAGGCCTTATGAGGAGCGGCTGAGAGAGCTGGGGTTGTTTAGCCTGGAGAAGAGGAGGCTGAGGGGTGACCTCATTGCTCTCTACAACTACCTGAAAGGAGGTTGTAGAGAGGAGGGTGCTGGCCTCTTCTCCCAAGTGACACGGGACAGGACAAGAGGGAATGGCCTCAAGCTCCGCCAGGGGAGGTTTAGGCTGGACATTAGGAAAAAATTCTTTACAGAAAGGGTCATTGGGCACTGGAACAGGCTGCCCAGGGAGGTGGTTGAGTCACCTTCCCTGGAGGTGTTTAAGGCACGGGTGGACGAGGTGCTGAGGGGCATGGTTTAGTGTTTGATAGGAATGGTTGGACTCGATGATCCGGTGGGTCTCTTCCAACCTGGTTATTCTGTGATTCTGTGATTCTGTGATTCTGTGATATGTGTAAACTTGAAATCCTAATTTTTGCAAATATATGAGTAAAATTATGCTTAATATTTGTGTTGTTGGATGGGATGAATCATGGTTTGCAGACACTGTATTGTTGAGGTTTTTGCCCTCATTACTACCATCCTCTTGGGAAAGGCTTGCCTCATCCATATTCAGTTGTGTCACACCCCACATTGTCCTTCAATTTAAGTCACAGTTTTCTTCTCTTCTTTCTACACCTTGCTTGTTTCATACATAATTGTGTGTAATAGCAACTTTTAGAATAATCACTGGTAAATTTAGATTATAAACAGAAGCAAAAGCTGTGTGGATGTATTATAGATTGCCTCAATCTCTCACTTTCTAGACACCACTTTCTAAAAGGTCGTCCAGTGGGAGACTTTTTCCTTGCTGGAAAAGAAATTTGAACTTGTTTGTTACTATGTGCTATATCACAGAATTGTAGAATCATAGAATGATTTGGGTTGGAAGGGACCTTAAAGATGAACTATAAGAAAGAGGGAATCCCAGAAAAAATCCTGTTGGATGCAGTTTCGTTTCATGAACCGTTGAAGTCAATGAGATGGTAGGGAAGCTTTCGGTCTAGGGGAAAGAGCTGGGGTAGATCTCAGGAAATTTGCTGTCTGTTCCTGCTTCCTGTTATTGTAAACGGGCAGATGACCTCATCTGGCCGTGCCTCTGCTGCTGGTGTATGAAATGGAAATAACCACTCCTTTTGTCTGCCTTGCCTACTTCATGTCTAAGCTTTACTAGGGAAGAGACACTTGACTCTTCAGCAGGGACCTAATCTCATCCATGTTCTCTGAGAATTTCTAGTTGTGATGAAAATAATAGAAACTCTCCACATTTCTGCGGGGGTCAGCATTGTTTCATAGCTGCGTTATACTGTCATAAGGCCTGAACCAGTGTAGTTGCATTGGGAGGCTGTGAAAGAATCCTGCTGTGTCTGTTTCTTTCCCTACTGACCTACAACTTTACGTTGTTTATGAAAACTTGATGGAATCAGGGAGCCACGTGCTATGTACATACACACAATAGCATTGTGCTCCTCAGCCAGGTTTTCCCAAGGTGTTAGATGTTTGCCGTCACCATTAATGAGAACTGCATGCACACTGGGAGGAGAGAGTCCATGCCTGTGGGCATATTTAAATGCTATTAGACCAAGATTTCTGCATAACATAGGGTATGCATAGGACAGGGTAATAAAACTGAGAGGCAAAGGACATGTTTAGGAAGGCGTGTACCTTGCTCTGTGGGGAAGCTCTGCAGAATTTGGAAAGCTCTGCCAACATGGAGAGAAACATAGATGGCAGACAGGAGGAAATGTCATATTTTGGGAGCAGATAGGCTATGTACGCCTGTAACTGATAGTTTGGATTTCCTTTGTAGTGTACAATCAAGACATGCTGCTGAGAATGATTAGCTGTAGAAGCAAGATGCTGACTTTTTTCTTTAAATCTCTTTTCCTTTCTGCATGAGGCTTGGAGGTTGGTGTGCTGACTTTTACTCTGACTTTCCAGTGACCTTGCAGTAGGTTGTAGTGAAGAGGAATAAACTGAGTGAAGGGAAGATTAAAAGGCATATCATTGTATTTGAGGGAGAGGAAATTGGGTGCTAGGAAAGTGCAGAAGGTTCTAGCGCCTGTGCTCCCATCCTGACTCTGACTTTCTTTGTAACTGGTTTGATTGTTATTAGATTCCACTCTTCAGAATAAAGCAAAATGTTATATTTTCCTTTTTAATTTTTCTATTCCCCAAATACTGAGTAACTTTTCCCAAATAAGGACTGAACGTAGGTGTATGATTAGCAGCAAACATTGAAGCAGCTCATTGACTTCAGGTATGGAGGGAGGTGGCTTTTTTTAGGAATACCAATTTGTCTAAAATATATTTCTGGATAAAAGGCAGAGTGTTCAACTAAAGAATTAGGGGTAGTATTTATGAATGGCTACATTGTGAGACCTGTGTTCTAAGGGTTGAGCATACCCTGCGATATCATACCACACCGAGTTTCTCCTAAAGCTACCTTGAGTTAAGGATTGAATGTTATACGATTAAGTGGAGTACTGAGAAATTTGATCTAAAGTTGATCTGAAGCACATTAAAGACCTTTCTTTGTCATTAGAAAGGTTGGACCATCTCTTACCTCACAGGTACCAATCTAGTAACACCTATAAAGAAAAAAGAGGGACCTTACAACTACAGTGAGTAGTTTCAGTCCCAGTTTATTGTCCCAAGGTCTCTGTAGAAGTAGGAAAAAGAAGACAAAACTGTGTTCCCTCTGCACAATGATGACTTACAGCTGCTGAAAGCTGTAGGGCCAATGGACATTGATATTAGTTAGCGAAACCTTTTGGAAGCTGTAACTTATACCATTTATGTTCAATGCACAGTTAATCTATGAAGTGAAGGAAAACAAAGACGATTTAGATCCATCCATCCATAAAATAGGTCACCAAAGAGCTGGTTTAATATGGCATCAGTAAGAGCATAGTTGTGATGAGATAATGCTGGAATGTGATCAAATGAATGTATATAATTTCTTGTAAACAATGGAAGCAGCTTTTAGTGGAATTTCGTGAAGAATGACATTGGATCAACAATGAGCCAGTTTCTAGACTGTTTAATGAGCACACTCTGTTTAATATCGGGAATGGAGGTCTGCATATGCCTGTAGCTGATTTCTAATTAAAGAATAGAAGGTTTAGCTGAAGAGCAGAACTAAGAAATGTGCATTCAAACCATTAGGAATAGCCTACTCATTTAGCGATGCATTATTATACTTCTTTCTCATGGATATCTCTCTAGTTTTCTGAAGTTAAATATGATACATATGGGAAATAGATTGAAGTACATTAATTGCCTTATTCATCACATCATTAAAATTATAGGTCTTACTGCAGACTAGCTGCAACATCTTATTGTGTTTCTGGTACACATCATTAATAAAAGCACTCCTGCTAGTGATATGCAAAATATACTTTCTAAATAACTGTGCAGTGATTTGGGGCTCACTTATGCAACATATTGCTACAAACTATTGTAATACCCCTGGCACTCGCTTAAACTCATTGGGCTAGTGATGGAATTAATGAGGCTGGTGCTGCTGCAGTATGCTGAGCACGCTCAGCTCCTTCGCTGCTCTTTGTCTGCAGCCAGGCTCTTGTCTTTCAGAGCTGGCTGCCGCTCTGTCTCCAGGGCTGAGCCCAGGATCAGATAATGAACAGCGTATCAGTGCAGCAGAGGGGGTAGGGGGTGATGGGAGAAGACTTATTATTCCTTCACTCTCAAACAAAACAAAATCATTGAACTGTCAGGGTCATTAAGGACCCTGGGGTTGTCATGGAAACGACCTTTGGGGGTTTATGGCTGTTAATGCATGAGTGACTGTCTGTATTATGTGTGTGCGGAAGGGGTCACCGTTTTCTTGGTGGCTACTGAAAAAAGCTGGATTGGATGGCGAGTGTTCAGAAAGGAATCTCTCTGCTCCGTGGTGTGACTAACTGTTTCGAATGTAGCAGACTTTGAAGGGGGAGGCGGGAATAAAAGCTTTACTAACAAATATTTAGACAGAAACATAATTACTCTTGAATTTTTTTTCAGTAGCAATGCAACTTAAATTCCCAGTTTCAGGAAATAAAGCCAGAGTACTTCATAATTTAGGAAATTTATGCACAAATACCTGAAAGCAAATGATTTTGCTTCACGTTATGTCAGGATAGCACTACAGACCACTACCTAGGAACTGGCAATAAATTTCAGAGCTGCCGCAGGCAAAGAAGAAAGATTTTAATGTACACAGCTAGTAAAATCTTCCTCATCCTCAAACAGACTTCCTGTACAACCCTGGGCAAGTAATTAACTGTTGGTCCTGCTAAAGGTAGTGCAAACCAGCCACTGACTTCCAAGTTGTAATAACAACGTTGAAAATGCAGAATATTTGATTTTAAGCATATGGTTTCAAGGCTACAGGCACCCAGAAAGAAAAGTTACGATAAAGGCAGACCAAAGATGAATTTTGCCTGGTTTTTCACTCTCTTAACTGGAAGTCATCCTGGCATTTTGCTTTATCAGCCACTCTCTGCTGGCTGAGTGACAATTAGGTGGTTATACTTCAGTTTTCAGTAGAGACTACAGCACTTGTCTCTATATGAAGAGATAAAAGAACGGGAAGGGGGAGACAAAGAGGCAGCAAAGCAGGGATAATATTAATGATTCCCTTTACAGGCAGTGAAGAAATACCAACCACCCAGAGGCCAGAAATACTAAGGATGAGGAACACAGGTAGCAATTTTTTTAAAATCACTTTGTAAATTGTATGGCATTTAATATCTGTTCAGCTTGACTCTTCAGATCTTTATTCCTGCAGAAAGTTCTGTGTTTACAGTATACTGACAAAGGACCTAGATTATTCTTCCTCCCCATGCTTGGTAGATAAATCAGTGTGATTGCCAGGTTAAAACCAGAGATAGCATTTTACTTAACCCGTGTTGTAAAGGAGGAAGCCTAAGCTTGTCTATGCTGCATTTGGTACCCTTGATTTCACATATATGTTTTTTGTAGTATTGTTTCAGAAAATCACATCGTCTTTTCTTGACTCTCACCTTTCTTCTGAAAAGCAGAACTATTCATACATACTTCTATTAAAGATCATAAGCTACTCAGGTAATACATCAGATTGATGCATAAACATGACTGCATAAACATAAACTGGGGTGACTGACAGCACAGTCAGCAGCAGGATGCTGGACACAAACACTTCATGTCCTTATAACCCATCTTCCCTTCTATTAGTGCAGACTTAGAAGTTTCTTAGAGAGCTTGGGCATGGCAAATACAAAGTTGCTGAAGATCATAATCTTATTAGTTGTACTGGTGTTCTTGGCGTATTTCAGAAGCTCTGCTTTCTTCTAATTACACTGGTTACAGCACATATTTTTTAATTAGATTAAGAAAAGAGAAGAATAATATTCAGTCACTAAATCTGGGCTATGGTTGAACTGGAGGAGTTAAATAAGGAACTATTTTTATTTATCTTGATGGTTGTGTTGAAAATATTTAATGAGACCAAGGGGAAAACTTGTTTGAAGAGAGTCTTACTAGACTTTCATCAGACTTTTCAGGGATCTCTACATGTCAACTGCTAGTGTGGGATTTGAGGCTTTCTGGCGAAAATTCTCTCCAGTGTTGTCTTGCAGTTTTATATCTCCTTATACTGAGTGAAAAATAACTTGTGAAAGCTCAAGATCAATTTTAGTCCAGCTCAGCAACAAACTTGTTTAAGTGCAAAGTGTTGCATTATGCCAAATCCCGTTTTACTGGGGCAAATGCACCCTGAAAGCTTATAGGCTTTAAGAACTGTTGATTTGACATGCCAGCCACCTGTGATACTGGTCATACTCTCTTCTTGATATCCTGTCTCCCCTCCTTATTTTTTGCCTTTTCTGTCTATTTCTGCTGCTCTTCCTGCTTCTCCTCCTCTGCCTCTGCTTCTCCAGGATCTCCTCTCGCCTCACACTGCATCCCACTAGTATCTATAGATTTGGAAAGTTAAAGAATTAGGATAGGATACTTTGCTCCTCTCTAAACAGAGAGCAGCATGTTAGCTAAGAAATGCCTATGGAAGTCCATCTTGAGCACATTATTATGGTTAGTTTGTATTCTCCCATCTTGTATTTAGTGAAAATTCCCTCCAATCACCTTGATATCAAGGCTGTGTATGCTGGAGTTTTTTAAACTTGAAAGGTATAGTAAATGTCTGGATGTTTGTTGATCAAATATATTCCCAGGCTAAGACTAGTCTCCAAAAGTACATTTGTCTGTGCCAGGTAGATTGCAAAAAGTTTGATGTATGTTATTCTTATTAGATAACTATTTTTTTTGCTTTTGCTGAGAGACTCTTAGTGTTCTGAGATCATCAGAAATCACTTAGAACTGGACTCCCTCCTAACATATTTTGTTTATTATTTCTTACAAATATTGTTATAGAAATAAACACAGGCATGAAGACTTAGATAAATATTCCTTTGTCCATTGTTCTACAAGTTGTCATATATTTCACTGCACTTATTTTCTGCAACCTCCTCCTGTTCCTGCTTTTTTGGCTAAATATAGTATCTTTCAACAGCTGTATAATTCAGAGCATTATATCTCAAGACTTGTTTGCTTTTGTCAGTAATATTTTCCACTTAGGTCTTAGTTCAGTAGGACAGTTCCAACAAAGGACTCACCTAACTTAAAATTTGAATCAGGAGAAAGTGGGCAGAGCTACAGCTACCTCTGATGTAAACTGGGTTTGCTCCATCAAGTTCTCCTGAGCTATGTTCATTTACACTAGTTCATGATCTTCATTGCTATTGCACTTTCACAGCAGCCCAAGGGGAACTTAGCACAGGAGTACCATGCAAACCAATCAGTATCAAAAAAAAAAGATTATATCCATTTTATTCCTCAGTCTACAGGGATTACTTCTGTAATTACACCAGGTTCTGAAACGCCCTTAGATTTGTTCAATGCCAGAGAATCTGAATTTACATCAAATGCTGCATAATTCATATGGCATGGATAGCAATTATGAGTTAATTGAGGGGTGTAATATTTAAAAAAGACACATTACGAAGAACATCAGGAATGCCGGATTAAAAAAAGGCTTTTCAACCCATTGAGGCTCATTTCTTTTAATATTATTTTCTTTAAAAGGGCACTGATTGTCTTTTGAAGGACACTAGAGAACCCTAAGTTCCCTGGTTCTGCACGATTTCTTGGTCAGAAGCATCTGAGACATTGTTCTTTCTGGGATAAAGGATTCTAGTGTCGGGCATGAAATTATTCCTTTCCTTTTTACCCACTGTTTTAAAATAGGTGTTTGATTATCTCTCAGCAACAGCCATAATCTTAAAATCAGATATATTTTAATTAATACGGCCCTCTTGGTCCTTTCTCACCTTTCATATTATACATATGAAGTCCTACAAACTATATATAGTCATTGCCTTTGTTCACACAGTCAAAAGAGTCATTGATTCTCTCTGTACCTTCTCACATGTCATAATATCTGCTTTTGTATGGCTGGCTTGAATGGTTCACTGGTAATCTGAACAGAGTTTCTGGCCTCTTTCCATGCCTTTGAATAATGAGGACATTTAACACTGTTAAGAAAATGTTTGTGTTTTGTATTTCAAGTGTTACTGTGCCGACACACACTATAGTGGAAATCCACCTCACCCACACAAAGCCTATGTCACCAGGCTTTCAAACAGATTCTTAGTGGAGGCAGGGAGATGAAATTCAAGCATTCAGTCTACAGGCAGGTCACAACAGCTCTATAACAAAGGTTCTTGACATCTGTTATTTCATTCCTGAGTTTGGAAATAAAAGTTGGGGCCACTCTGTGCTACTGGGCTGGTCCCTAGGATTCCTTCCGCAAGTTGCGTCCCCACTGTCTGCCAATTAACTCAGGTCTGAAATGAAGTTCCCACTTGTAGCATGCAGGATGTGTGAATTTAAATAGTTTGCCAGATCATAATATCCTGTGCTGCTCTATTGTCTGTGCAAAATGATAGGAAGGGTCTTTGTTTTCAGATGAAACTACCATTTGAAAAAAAAAACCAAACTAACAACTGAAAACAAGTGCACATTTATTTTTAAAACTTTAGTTGAATCCATGAGATGAGAGACAGATTTTGCCCAAAAGGAACTGAATTAGGAGGATAGAGTTTATTTCAAAAATTACCTGTCATTTCTTAAAGATAATTTTGATTTTTCTAAATTTTAATTTGCATTGAAATTGTTCACTGAAAAGCATACACATCAAAAGCATGCTTTTCAATTTGAATACTGTTTTTTTTTTCAAAAGTCCATTTTAAAAATGTGATTTACCAAAAACCTGTGAAGTAGCTGTTGAAACATGGTGTCCTATTCACCCATTATCCATTCAGCAATGGAATACACAATGGTAAGTATTTGCTATGAGAATTTTTAATCTAAAATATATCTGATCAACAAGTCCACAATGAGAACTAGGGGTAATTTCTTCATCTATGCGAGAATAAATCGTTATCAGAGAAAACAAAGTGGCTAAATTGCTTCTATAAGTTATTTGATACAGACTATTCCTTCCGCTGTAGCCTGGCACTGTGTATGTGCATGGTACAGCCTGTGAGGCAGCAAAGGATGAAGAGTCTGTTTCTTTCAGAATTGTTGTTGGATACACTTGGAAGACTCAGGAGCTGAGAAGCAAAGCATAGAGGAGGCACCTCAATTAGTTTAATTTAGTAGTATAACTATGTCACACAGATGGATAATTATTTTATCACTGTTAGTTATCCATGCATCAGAAAAGGCAGGGCTAGTTGCCTGGAACACAAAGGGGTCAACTCTCATCATCAGCTTCTGCAGCGTAATTGCCTGGGACTGTTCATGAGGGGTTTCTCTCTCGCCTTATTTCTGTACTTCTGAAAGTCCTCTTCACTTGTGTTATCCTGAAAAAAAAAATAACTTAGGAGCCAAAGTTTTCGCTGTACTCTTCTTTTTGAAGTCATTCGTAGAAATTTGAAATGCCACCTGTCTTAGTTCAAAGGCTCAAGGCATACTGATGCCTACCTTTTTTCTCCCCAGCATGAGTATTTGCTTTCCTGTTATTCCCTCTGGTATGATACCTACTTCTTACCAAGATTTTTATCTAAACTCCACCCTTGGTTCCCAGATTTCTCTAATAGCTTGTTTGAAGACAAGAGAAATGTGGTAGTTCTAATCTTTCTGGACTTCTGTGCAGCATTTGATATGATGTCACATGGGAAATTGTTGGTGAAGGCAAGCAAGATGGGAATTAGCACAAGAACTGTCACGCGCAGAAGGGACTGGCTGAAAAGAACCAACAGAGGGTTTTGCTGAAAGGGGAGATGAGGCTACAGGCAGGTAGGTCCTTAAGGACCACTCTTAGGACTAATTTTGATATCTTCATTAATGACCCAAGTACAGAAAATAGACATGAGCTCATGGCAGTTGGTGAGAAGTGTGAAAAAGAGGCATCACCTACCAGCAGAAGGATAAGAATTGAAAAGGATGCTGGTCTGTACTAACAGAGGTGGGATTTAATCTAATGATCCAATTGTAAAGCAAGAATTCATACTATAATCTAGAAGATTTACAAGTGGAAACAATGGGGGAAGGAAAAGTTCTGGGCCTTTTAGTTGAGAGTCGCCAGTGAAATACAGTTATGGAAAAAGTGAGATCTGAGGGCGTCTTGTAAAATAATTCATCTGGGCAAGCAGTGATGGCATTAAGTTTGGAATGGTGAGTGCATTGGTCTCTTAAGTGAGAAAGATGATATAGAGTTATAACAGAAAAGGTTTACTCTGATAAACAGGGAAATATTTAACTTATCCCATCGAAGAAGTAAAAAAAAATTTTATTTGTTTAGCCTAATAAATGATTGCTCTTTTTGTTACAAGGAAAGGCCAGAAAGGAAAAAGGACTATTTGTCTTTGAAAATAAGACTGGTGTAAAAAAACTGGACATCATGTGTTTTCGAAATTGTAAGGCCTGTTCTGATGCAGTTATCCTAAAATAGTAAAGGGGTTAAGAAACTTTGGTGGCTTTTAAGTAAGGCTGGGTAGTTATATTGGTTTGTGATTGCTTATAGACTCATCTCTGAAACAAGTCCCTTCCTGTTTAAGATCAGCACCATAACATCACTCTACTAATAGAAAAACTAATTGTACAAAGTCATCAGAACTTCAAATTTATGTGTAGTTACAGTTTCCTTTACTGGATAGGCCTTCAGTTCAGTGGGAGTAAGTTAAAGACATAATTTACAAGTATAGGTAAGATATGGCTCAAATACATATTAAGTTTTGTATGCCCTAGCTTATTCATAAGAAAGCAAAGGAATGAAGGTTAGATTCTGAGACGTCATTTAGAATAAATATTTTAATTAGTGTGCCACCTTTTTATTGTTTATTCTTTTGTTGTTGTTTTATTTATTCTGTGACTTAGAATGCCAGAGCAAACATTCTACATGTGTACAGAATGCAAAAAATCAGCAAAAAATACCCAGTAAGTATGAGAAAGCAGAAGATATTTTCTTGTAAGAAATCTAATACAGAAGTAATAGGATTCATAAAATGGTACCTATTTTGTCCTAAATAGTGGTTTATTTCTTGAACTTACAGTTTCCAGCCCTTGTAAGGTTCTCTCTGGGCAGTCTTGTCTAGTACTGGAGGCCTGGTTAGCCTGACTTGTTTAATAACTGTATTTGTTCAGCACCAGACCATGGTTCTTGCATCACAGATATTTTCCCTTTTCAGTTAGTAAATTTGAATATTTCTCTTTAATTTTCCATTTATAGACTTCAGTGAAGATGAACAATGATGGCGAGATGTTAAGATAAATATAGGATTAGTGACAAAGTAGCTAATCATCTATACTAATTCAGTGGCTATGATAATGGTTTGTGAGATCTTGAAGAGTGGCAGGAATGGATAAGAGCCTTGAAAATGCTTAGCGGGGAAGACCTGGTGCAAGAAGCAATGACTTCACTGGATACTTATTTGGAGCTGTTACAGCAGCAGGTTTTAAGGGGTTTTGTACGTTGTTTGCTCTTATACTAAGCCAGTGTATCTTCCTTATACTTATTCTTTCCCTCTAAGATCATAGCATCTTTAAACTTTGGCCTTACAAAGCCATCAGGCAAACACATGGGGGAATTCTAATAAAAAATATTTGAATGGGTGTCATTATCTAGGATTCTGCTTGCATTGAGTCTTACTCTGTATTTGGTTGTGAAGAACACAAAAGGGATTGTCCATGAGAATAGGCAGTCCCATGGATTAAAACCCTTCCTGTTCCCCATGAGGATAATGGATGGACTCTTTTCTTCAGGCTCACTTGCTGTTTTGAATCCAGGCAGCAGGGTTATCCCTCTGGCAGCAGTCCAGCCAGTAGCAGCAGGTCGGCTGTGAGGGGGAAACAGGGCACACTCCCTTACTGCGCAGAGACAGCCACTCTTGTTCGCTCAGAACGAGAGACCAAAAGCAGCCCTGCTGTGATTGACAAAGCACGTAACCCCCTGAAGCCCAGCTCTCAGGAAGAGAACAAAAATGAGATCACTGTCTTTACAAGTACCTTGGCTGAGTGCAAGTAGTGCAAAAGGACTGAAAAGGCAGGAACAGTATGAAAGAAAGAGGCCAGAGAAACCACCTCTTCAGCAGAAAGATAAATGTGGAATCTCATCAGCATTCCTGAGCTCAGTCCCTCTCCCAGGGGACTAAACTAAACTGCTCGTGAGAAAGGAAGCTGGCCAACTAACCTTTTTAATCTCTTCCTTGAGGTAGAGGAAACCGTGTGGCCCAGGTAAGAAATAACAAAGTTCTGTAGGGGTATCTCTAGTCTTGGTGCCTGATCTGGCCAACCACTGAATGCTGAGTACCTGGTGTGAGATGGACCAGAGTCATTACTATTTAAAAAAATCCTGTGAGGATGACAGAGCACTGGAACAGGCTGCCGAAGGAGGGTGTAGAGGTTTCTTCTCTGGAGATAGTCAAACCCCACTTGGATGCATTCCAGTACAACCTGCTCTAGGCAAACCTGCTTTAGCAGGGAGTTGGACTAGATGATCTCCAGGCTGCCTTCCAAACCCTACTATTCTGTGATTCTGTGACTTTATTAGTTGAATCATGTGAAACGCATGCCTGCAGGTGTCTGTTTTAGTTCCGCAGCACCATGTCATCAATATAAAACACAGTACGATGAAGTCAAAGCTTCCTCGAGGATTCTATCCAACATTAGTGATGCATTAACTCTGGCCTCATACTAGATGGGAACAGATTAATACAGTAAGAACAAAAGTGCAAGATGTATGGCTTCTTGGACATGTTTTAAGGTCTATGCAGTAGACACCAGTGTTTAAGTTTTATGTTAATTCAGTAAATCTCAGGAAAGGATTTCTGGCTAGTTTCTTTAATCTATGGTATGATCAAAAAAGACTTATGTAATTAAAAGAATTTTACATAAAACTGTTTATATAATTACTTTTTAAGGACTGAATGTTGTCCTCTTAGGGCAAATAATACATGTTTAAAACCTTAGAGGGAGTAGGCACATGCTTACTTTTACATATATGAGCAAACATTGAGAACAAAGAGAAATATCAAACTCTTGTGGTGAATAGATTTCTTCAGGGCAGAAGCTGAGACCTGGTCATCCTCAACAAAAACTTAAAGTTCCTCTTCTGAAAGCAAAAGCCAAACTTTCAATTAGGTGTGGAGCCAGGGCCTGTGGCCTTGCCTTATTAACATAGTTTCCAAAGAAGATAATTTGGTGGTGGTGGCAAGTTTGTATGCAGAGCAATATTAATTCTAACTAGCTACGGAATTCAACTCCGTTACCGTCTCTTCACTGCAAACATTATTTCCTGTTTTCAGTGCAGTTCAAAATGATGTAAGTTTCAAATAACTAGGAATTAGAGTTTATGAGTAGGAATAAAGGAAGTGGCTTGATAGAAGCATTGCTTTCTTTCAAAATGCAGTAAATAAGTAATAAAACTGTGATGTTTATTTTTTGGTTTTGAAATGTATTCTAAAAGATACTGGTTTTTCTGTACCTGAGGAGGCTGGTTGTGTCGATATCTGGTGTTGTACTATAAGCACTGCCAGTAGAGCAGTAGTGAATGAACAGTTCTGGGTACACTTCATTAGGACTGCAGGGTGGAAGATTAGTGAGTTGAAGATACTGAAAGGTACTTTTTATCATAGTTGTGCAGTGCTCCTGAGCTTAGGCGTGGTTTGAAACTGTGCAACACTGCAGTGCCCTTACAGGGTCACAAGGCTCAGGAGAATATTAAAATAATCCAGTAACAGACAGACTGCTAAAGACCACAGTGCCAGCAAACAGGTGACAGATTCATGTGTGATTTACATAGAGTATTAATTGATTAACCCTGAAAGCCCCATGGGCGATTACTGTGCTGATGAGTAATTTCTCGTGCTGATTTGTACGCCCTTCATTTCCTCTGGCTCACTCCCAAGTGCCCTGAGCATTATCCCTTTAACATTCTTCCTACAGCCTAAAGATGTCCCAGTTCACTCTTGGTGTTGTGTTTCTAGTGACCTCCACGGTCTGGGCTGACTGCTGGCTTGCTCTGTGACAGGGCAGTCGGGATGAAAGCCAGAGGTTCTGTGGCCAAGCCCTGAAGTGGCCTGGCCACAGGGACTCCCACCTTGGGCTCTCCTACTTGTGGATGTGAAGACTTACAAAATAGATGGGGAGTACATGTCCTGGTTTTGTTCTCATGACAAGTAGCAGACCTCTCCAAAGACAGTACAAAACCACAACAGCTTGTTGTGCAAGCAGTTGTGAGGCTCTGAAGACTTCTATGAACAGATGCTATTTTATTGCACCAGCAACTTTAAGGCTCGCCCTGGTATCTGGCTGGTTTTTCTTTTTCAAAGCACTAATTGAAAGTTAGACTTTTCCACAAAATTCAAACAGAGAAAAATTACGAACAACTTGTTTTTCAAGTTCCTTAGAATAAAGGCGATTGAGAGGTTTGCCACCTAGTATTTCTCATTTCACAGCTTGATTTTCAAACTTCTTTTGTAACGAAATGAGAAACGATTTTAAAACTGAAGGTAGTGTAATAGAAGTAAACTGTGATTATTTTTCTTTGGATAATATTTCCTTTAATTTCCTGAGGTATGCTGGATTGTACTTTAATGTTAATGAGATACTCAATATATTCCAGATCTTGTTATTATAACTCTAATGATTTACCCTGATAATTTGCTCCCAGTCTGTAACAGTGCTTATATACATGGGTGGGTTAGAGCTAATTGCCACACAGTTCTTTTTATTAGGGCTATAGAGATTAGTAGCCCACACAAGTTAAAAAATACATTTACAAGCATGTTGATCTTATTAAGTCTGAGAACAGTCATTCTGAACCTAAATACACAGAAAAAAAGAGAAGAGTGACTTTTTTAAGGAAATTCTTCCTTTGGTTTCCTTTGTGCAAAGGCAAATGTTTCCCAATTGATAGTTTTATACATATTTACTCATATTTTAATTTTTTATGGAACAATATTCATGCCAAGAAGATTCAAAATCACTGGATTTGAAGATCAATAGTGTTTTCATGTGTGTGTGTGAGGTTCCTTAGCGGCATGGATGGCACTGTTATAATGCTCTCTGCAGAGTGTGATATCATCTGAGCTTGAATCCTTCTATAAACTCCTTAATTTCTGTTGAAGACATACCTGGGAAGGCCATAATAAGATAGTGGCATTCTTCATAAAACTGATATTGTTTTACAAAATGAAGATTATTATAAACTCCTTTGGTGGGCTACTGGCTCGCAGCTCGGAGATAGAAACTTTAAATTACACATTGATTTATTTGCTGGATTTTTTACTGTCTTTAAGAACTCAGTTAAATTTAAAAAAACTATTTAAATGTACATATCAGTTCTATGTCTATGTTCTTTTAAGCATAACAAGTTTTCCACTGCTCCTGTCCTTCACATTGTATTTAACTCAGTTAATAAGTAAAGCAAGGATTCCACATCGGGAAAGGCATGTTGCCTTCCCTTCCTGTCTCTCCTTAGGTAATTTCAGCCTGATCTTGCAGTAGGAGTTAGCTTTAGATTTTAAGTTCCTGAGAAAAAAGCATTACTGTCCTTGTAATGCTGCACAGCATGTCTTCCGTTTTGGTTCTTAAAGGTACTTAAAGGGGGCCTAAGGGAAAGCTGGGGAGGGGCTCTTTATCAGTGAGTTAAACCCATCTCGGTAGTGCCCAATGCAGTTGAAAGGATTTAGTCAGCTTTGGGGCCTGGGAGTTTCTTGTCTAGCTTCAGAAGCTACAGCAATTCTCTCTGCTGAGACTGTCTGAAAATTCAGACAAATACTGCCCCGTGACAATCTGCTCACGTTGTCAAGCTGTTGTTGTCACTGAAACTCAGACCGACAGGAGACTGTGAAAGGATCTGAGATTCCCATATACTCAAGTGGACCAAAAACCTGACCACCCAGCATTTACCCATTGATTTATATGAGATTACGACTGTGAGAATATGTCTGAGGCGAAAAGAGACAAGAAAATACTGCTGAGATTTAGTGGGGCAGGAGGTATAACTGTTAGACAGGAGAGAAAGGAGAGCATTAGCAAAAGGCCAGTTGTGTTTCTTACATTGCAGTGTATAACAGTCCCTTGCAGCCAGGAGGAACTGAGTATGTGTACCTGAGGCAATGCACAATTACAAGTACTTTCTGTTATTTTAAATATCTAGACTTAATTGTATAATTATTTGATTTATCTGCACATGTTCTCTCTGGAGAGAGTACCCAAACACTTGCTATTGCTATTAATATTATTAGGATAAATCCTCAGGAATACTGAACATCTGCATCTTTCTTGGGGGAACACCTGATTCTGCAGGTGTTCAGCATAGTAAAAGCTTAGACTGCATCCTGGATTTAACCTTTCATATTGTCAGGATTCAAAGACACAGTTCTCCCAGAGTCCCATCTCACATTTGAAGAAAACAATTTTTTACCACAGGATATATTGGCACTTCAGTTCCCATGAAAATATGCTGCACAGGTTTGAACCACCTACTGGTTACGGCATCACCAGGTATCTTTCATCTCTCTAAATCATGAGCAAAGGACAGGATCCTGAGGAACTGCTTACTTTTAGAAGTGTTTTTTTAACTTAAGAGGACATTTCGGATGGTCAGAAGAGCTTTACCTGAGGAAGAAGTACAATGCCATTGAACAGAACTGTTTGATTAGCCATATTAGGTATTTACTGTTAAATAGCAGCAGCCTATGGGTTTTATTTTTGTTTTGAAGATCTGCACTCTGGGAGGTACTAGCCAGTAATGAGGCATGTGTGCAAACAAAACATATATCCAACTTGAGTTATTTGTGTGACAGCAGTAGAAAGATTATCATCATAACATCCTTCACAGAATATTTCATATCAGGCAGCCTTCCACAGCTGTAGTTCTCAATATTTATTAGATCTATTATGCAAACACAGAAGGCTTCTTGAGTCAGCAGAAACTCAGCAAGCTGATATGTGTTGTTCGTGCTGCCTTGCAAATCACTTGCCCTAATCACTGAAGAGTTGATTAAAGTGGAGGTTGATTGGTTAATTTGCTCTCAACCTTGGAGAACCCATGGAATTGATTATTATAGTAGTTATTTAAAATATGTGGTACATCATTCTTTCTCAGGGTTTAGCTGTATTCTAAAGACAAACAAGAATTTATGAGTCATTATTTAAAAAAAAAAAAAAAAGAGAGAGAGAGGAAAAAAGAGAACAAGACCTTCCCTGCCAGGTATTTGTCTATGTTGGTTTTAAATCAAACACATTTTCATTAATATCCCTACTCGTACCCTGCACGTCAGGGTTCCTGTGACTAATTCACAAAAGTCATGGAAGGTGTGGAAATGAAGAGAATGAAGAACAAAAAATGGTTGTATGTATATATCTCTCATGTGTACCTCAGTTTACCTTTCATAGAATCATAAAATCATAGAATCATTAAGGCTGGAAAAGATCTCTAAGATCATGCAGTTCAATGTTCAGCCCAACACCACTGTGCCTACAAAAGCATGTCTTGAATGGTCACGTTTAAATGCTTTTTGAATACCTCCAGGAAAGGAGACTCCACCACTTCCCTGGGAAGCCTCTTCCAGTGCTTCAACACTCTGTCAGTAAAGATTCTTTTCCTACTATCAATCTAAACCTCCCCTGGCGCAACTTGAGGCCATCATATCTCACCTCATCACTTGTTACTTAGATCTGAGGTTACTGAGGTCTCCCCTCAGCCTTCTTCAGGTTAAATAATCCCAGTTCCCTCAGCCGCTCCTCATAAGACTTGTTCAGCTCCGTTTCCCTTCTCTGGACACACTCCAGCTCCTCAATGTCTTTTTTGAACTGAGGGGCCCAAAACTGAACACAGCATTCAAAGTGCAGCCTCACCAGTGCCGAGTATGGGGGCACTATCCCTTCCCTACTCCTGCTCACCACACTGTTTTTGACAGAAGCCAGGATGCTGTTGGCTTTCTTGGCCACTTGAGCACACTGCTGGCTCATGTTCAGTCAGCTGTCAACCAGGCTAACATTTTCCTCTCTGTAAAGAGTTAAAAGCAATGCAGACTGTTGGCAAAACCTACACATTCCCCTCCCTCTCTACAGTAATAGCAAAGATAATCTAGAAAATGCCCTGTGTCCTGAGGGAAATGTTGGGAAAGCTATTAATGGGGTGGAGTACTGAAGCCTGATTCCAACTTTCTAGAAAACTTTTACGGTTCCCAGCCCTGCCCTGGTGATGAAAAGGGAGAAAGTGGGCCGAGTAGATTCCCAGCACTGCCCTGAAAATGTCTGTGAATGCTGACAGGGTGTCATGGTCTCACATGATACCCTACATCTTTCTCCTGGCCAGAGATGGGAATAACCATGATGAAAAAAGGGTAATAATGCTTGAAAGATCAAGCATTTGGTCAAGGAAAAATTATTTATAGTCTTGCCTGTTGTTTTATTGTTTTGCTCTATGTGCTTTGGCAGAGTGAATAATAATGCTTTGTTTATAAGGCAGCTTCTGGATTGTTTTAGTAAATTATTGACAGTCTCCCAGATGAAAAAAAGCTTTACAGGTTGTAACACAGAGGAGCTTATGAGCCAGAGAATCATCACGAAGATCTGCTCCTGGAGAGAGAAGAGCACTGCTCAGGAGATGGGTCAAGGTACAGCTAAAATGGATAAGGAGGGTGCTGAAAGAACAGGTTGCCCTGTCACATCTGTGTCTTCCTCTCCTTCTTTGCAGGAAAGTTAGCCTTATATACAGGTATTTGGCCTCCACATGTGAAATTACTCTGGTTTCTTCTTGGCCAAGGCATCTTAGTACAGCTTAGCAGAATTTACACTCTGCTTTCACAGTCAGGAATAATCACATCTTGGTATTTATGTGGAGGAGGCCTAGCAGCCCAGTCCGTGGTGTGGACAGCTGGCTGTCTCTTTGGTGTTTAATCAGTTCCTCACTGACTTGCACATGAGTGGGCCAGAAAGCTGAGACCTGCCCTACAGTTCCCAAAGCACAACCTCACATCTGAATGAAAATAACTGCTTGAGTCATTGCCCCCTTTCTCCTTTCGTTTTTCACTAGTATGATTGTGGTACTGTAGCCTAATCACATGGTTTTGGTTTTAGAGTTTTTAACTTTGTAAACTCTGTTAGTGCAAATCATCACCTTCTGCCTGCAGGGCTCTTCTCTGCTAGCTGCTGTAGTGCCTTATCCACAGTTCCACTTACCTTCATTGCTTTCCTGGGTGCTTCTATTGAGGCAACCTCTGGTGTCTGGGCAACATCCATTGCAGTTGCTAAAAGCCATAAAAATGTAAGAATTCCATCTGAGTGCCTTCTATTTATAGTTGCTGTCTGCGTCTTTCTTTCTGCATGCAGTTGAGTAATTCTTCTGTACAATGCCTTAGGGAACTAGTGTGTGAATTATCCCATATGATAGATCTGCTAAGTGCATTTATGAAGACATCTTCAGGCACCAGTGTTGTCATACACTACAGTGATGGAGGTTGTCTTGGGTCCTGTCCTTAGTGGTAAACAATCATGTTTGTGTATTTCTTAGTGACTAATTTCTGCCTGAGAAGGGATGTTTGTGGGAGACTGCTAACAACTGTTGTGCTAAAACTATATACAAAAAAAAATGTTTGCATGATTTACGTCTTCTGCTTGTTTCTTTGTTGGGTAAATAGTTTACTTTTTTTTCTTTTTCATTCAAAAGAATAGAACTAAACAAAAAAGAATTGTTCCATGCAAATCCTTGGTCATTTTAGTCAACTTCTTGCAAGCACTGACATTTTCCAAGAGCTGCAAATTCTTAGAACCGCAGTTTTCTAAAGATCAAATCCAAACTGACTAGCCTTCAAGGAGTGCTGATTTGCTGCCTGAAGCTTTAAGCAAGTACAGTAGTACATTTTCATTCTGAACATTTTCACTACTGTATACAGCATTTTCCAGCTGGGGTCCCTGCTACTGGTTGATCAGAAGCTTTTCATGCGACTAAAGGACAGTGAATTGCTGTAGATCAAATGCTACCAATAAATTCAGGTGATCTCTACTTACCAGGAGGAATTTGGAAGAGGAAAAGCATATATATTCCACAAAGTGCTACACTCAGTTGTCAGAGAAAAAATGCAAATGTGTAATCACTTTTCTAATGGATATTTTTAATCACCTATATTTGCAGAGTTGTTTTTTTTTTAACTTGCAAAAGCATACTAGCACAATCCAGATCTTTTAGTTCATAATTTGGCACCTGAATGACAATTAATACAGCTGACAAAGTGGGAGGAGAATAGACAGGACTTTAAAACACCTATATCCTGGCACAGATGGAGTCTTGTGCTTTTCAGAGGAGAAACAAGAAGATGATCCGAGGGCTGGAGAACCTCTGCTATGAGGACAGGCTGAGAGTTGGAGTTGTTCGGTCTGGAGAAGAGAAGGCTCCAATGAGCCTTATAGCAGCTTCCAGTACTGAAAATGGGTCTACAGGAAAGCTGGGGAGGGACGTTTTCCAAGGGCATGTGGACTAGATATAAGAAGGAATTTCTTCACTGTGAGAGTGGTGAGGCACTGGCACAGGTTGCCCAGGGAAGCTGGGGCTGCCCCATCCCTGGAGGCGTTCAAGGCCAGGTTGGATGGGGCCTTGGATGGCCTGATCTAGTGGGACGTGTCCCTACCCATCGCAGGGGGGTTGGAACCAGATGATTTTTAAGGTCCCTTCCAACACAAACCATTCTATGGTTCTATGATTCTATGGTTTACTTTCTGTTGTCCCTGGCCAAATACTGAAGCAAGGACTAATACTGCAAAGTTTTTTGATGAATTCCAGTTTGAAGGCATTTCCCAGTGGATGTCTGACCTGTGTGCTGAGGATTGAAGCTTGACAAAATGCATATTTTCTTTACATACCTTTATCAGATTCCCTGAAACAATGTATAGCCCACAGGTTGAAACTACTTGAGTCTCCAATTTTGCCCGTATTTGGGCTCTGCAAGCGACGCTTCTGCAAAGCCCCTTAGAGCCTTTTTTGATGTTTTGCAGGTTTGGCAGGATAAGGGCTCCTCATTGAAGGGGTATTTTCAGGGAATGCTTTACATTTACTTCAAGGGCATTCATGCTGTCAAAACATTATTAGCATAACTGAGAAGTAGACCCATAGTCTATCTTAGCACACAGTAAACTAGCTAAAGAACAGAAAAATGTGAATATCAAAGTAGTAGCACTTTGCTGCATTTCTTCTCTTAACGCACAGCAGCAGCTTTGCCTTCCAAAAATTATATGGGAGCTACGGATTCATTAAAAGGTTTTCATGGTTGCTGATAGACAGTGAGGCTTAATGGTGCTAGGCACTGCATAGACAGACCCTGACCTCACTTGTAAAATAAATAGATAAAAAGATACAGAAGGGAGATACATAATCAGCAAGCAGTACACAGATTAGGGCGAGTAAATCTAAGGTGAGATCCGTGGTCTAGGGCTCAGTTTCATTTTTGAGAAGTAGTCAAATTAAATGGAAAGGAAAGTGAATAGAAAATTTAAAAGGAGAGAAGATTGTTCTAGCTGTTCAGTTCTGTGTGGCAGCATGAAAGAACAATGCATAGGAAGCAATTTGGTTATGTTTCAGTCTTTCATGTGTGTTCCGGGTTAGAACAGTGTGTGTGAATACAACTCACCTGCCTCAAGTACAAAGTCCAGCAGCTATGGATTATGCTAACTAGCCATGTGCCAGCTATGTATAAAAATTAATTAACATAAGTCACTTAATCATTGTTTTAACAAATTTTTTTATCAAAAAGTAACTATCACAGAAAAGTAAGTCATACAAGCTAGGGAAGACAAGGCTCCAGGGAGACCTTATAGCAGCCTTCATGTACTTAAAGGGGGCCTACAGAAAAGCTGGGGAGGGGCTATTTATTGGGGAGTGCAAGGATAGGATGAGGGGGAATTTTTTTAAGCTGACAGAGGGGAGATTTATATGAGATCTTAGAAAGAAATGTGTTCCCGTGAGGATGGTGAGGCATGGGAAGACGTTGCCCAGAGAACTTATGGCTGCCCCATCCCTGGAAGTGTTCAAGGCCAGGCTGGATGGGGATTTGAGCAACCTGATCCAGTGGGAGGTGTCCCTACCCACGGCAGCGGGGTTGGAACTGGATGATATTTAAGGTCCCTTCCAACTCAAACCATTCTATGATTCTATGATCTTTACTTGTACGAGAAAGAAGGATGCTTATCTAGTTGTTTCCAGTTGTTAAATCAGTGACTCATGCTTTGAGGACAGAAGATGAATGAATTCTGCTTACAATTTTTTAATACTCTATTACCATGTGGAGTGAAAATACATGACTAGCAGAGATGGGTTCGTCTTACAAAGCCAGATCAGAATTTCACTAACACCAAGATTCAGAAATTCTTACCTTGGAACTGTCATTGTTGTTGGACCAGAGCAGCATCCAAAGACCTTTTGAGCGCCACCAGCTTTCTGCCTCTCATGGTGAGCACTTAAAGATCTTGGAGAAACATTCAGGCCTTACTAGCATTTATTGAGATTTTTGAACTGTAATCTGAATGAAAATATATATTCTCAACATTTTCTAAGAAACATAAATACAGAACACAGAACAAGTGCTTTAGGAAAAAGTCATTTAATTTCTCAGCGCTTCTATGCATTTTAGTTATATTTTTATTCACATTATTTAATAACACCTTGTGGTGTGAGGTATTTTTTAATTTTGTCAATAAAGAAAGAAGACTCCAAAAGAAGATTCAAAACAGCCTGCACTACCGTTTTGGTGACATTTTGCCGTTTTTCATGCACTGATCATTTGTAGCATATTATCACATTATTTAATAACTGGCCAGCTTGAACTGTCTTTAAACTCTTTAATCTGTTGATGTGAAATACAGTCCTGTCACAGTTGGAGGTACTGTCCTCTACATTTTACAGAGCTGGCCACTCATGGTTACCAACCTTTGAGGTATTTCTCAATGCATAATATTTTCCCAAATCAATAACCAGAATAAAATTATTCTTGATATCACACAGAGAGTAGCTGGTCAAAAATTATTTGACATAATATATTTTTATATGGGAAAATGTCAGCTCATTTAACTGTTTTGCCAAAGCACATCTACTTTGATGGCATTTCTTCAAAAGCTGGTGAACACACTACTAAAAGTGTTTCATTTAGACTTCTTAAAAAGCATGTTTCCCTTTGCAAAGGATGTTTCAATCATTTATGCATAGGCTAAGATATATAATTTTACCAAGTGACAATGAGAATGAAATGTATTGGGTTTGTCAGCACAAGCATTTTTCTTCTGTTTCTAAAGTCTAAATATGATGACATTTCCTATGGAATGAAGAACTAAAAATTTATGGTAGGAAATCTAAGCAAAAAATCTCTTAAAATGGAAAATCCAGATTTTGCAGAGCTCTACTGGTGAACTTTGTAGGGAACTTAGTGTGAGATTATTTTCTTAGACAGCAATAATCAGCTTCGGAGACACATGCTGTAGAAGAAATTGTTGTGGAGTAATTTTGTAGAAAAGGATCCATGTCTTCTAATAGATTTTGAGTATGAATTAGCATTATTTCCATTCCCTTCACAGGAAAAATGCAGGTCAAGGAATGTCTAAGAGGAGCATCTTCTGTAAAATACATGAAATAAACCATGCATGTTACACTGTGCTGACAGAGGTTGGGCACCACACTTCTTGGAGGGTAGGGAGTACTTAGAGCATCTCTAGATGAAAGGAGAAATTTCCTGAAAGAGTGAAGGGTTAGGTTGTGATGTCTGGAACACTTTGATAGATCATTCTGCTCCGTAAATATTTTTTTTTTTAAAGAGAAAGGGAGTAATTTGTTTTTCAGAGAATAATTTGGTTTACTGACCAGAAGGAGAAGGTACAGACCTAAATTAAAGCAAAACGGGTTTAGGCTATAACTACATTAGAAGCTAATTAGGCATAATAGGAGCTTGGCCGTAGATCTAAACAGTAGTACTAAAGCTTCTGTGTCCCCACTAGCACACTTACATGTTTTCCTCTAGACTAAATTTAGTTTGGTCCCCTAGAATGAGCATTCCGACTATCAATGAAGTTTGTATCCACATGTAAAACAAATTATAGAATGGTTTGGGTTGGAATGGGACCTCAAAGATCATCCAGTTCCAACCCCTCTGCCATGAGAAGGGACACCTCCCACTGGATCAGGTTGCTCCAAGCCCCATCCAGCCTGACCTTGAACACTTTCAGGGTTGGGGCAGCCATGGGTTCTCTGGATAGCCTCTGCCCATGCCTCACTATCCTCACAAGAACACATTTCTTTCTAACATCTCATCTAAATTCCCCTCTTTCAGCTTAAAACCATTCATTCTTGTCCTATCCCTGCACACTCCTCGATAAATAGCCCCTCCCCAGCTTTCCTGTAGGCCCCCTTTAAGTACATGAAGGCTGCTATAAGGTCTCCCTGGAGCCTTCTCTTTGCCTGGCTGAAGAAGCCCAACTCTCTTAGCCTGTCCAGCTGTTGAATCATTAGTTCAAAGCCCTGTATTCCTTATAGGTGTTGGTGCTTATCAAACTTGCACCTGGAGCGGATCTTTCAGATTAGATTTCTCTAAATAAATTCTAACCTATGAACACCAAAAATGCTCTGAGGACTGAAATAACACATGATATTGACTTGGAAAACTGTACTACTGCTCTCAACCAAACCAGTAACATAAACAGCTTGCCTTATTTTATATACAAAACACAAACTTCTTGCTAGTGCTAGAGGCTTTGAATCAATGAATGAGATTGATACCTTATAAGAAGTTAGACGTCTTTGGCAGGTAGTACATAAATATTGTTCTTGTTCCCAGGATTCTTTCCACTACTGTTTTCTCTGTTTGCATTGTACAAACAATATTTTTTCCACTCAGAAAGGGGAAAAGTGGAATAGATAAACACTATAATTGAAAGGGGTCACTGGCCTGAGTGCGGAAAGAGATATATTTATCTATTGGCAATATGAATAAATTGAATATAGAGTAGATAGAGCACTGGTGTAGTACTAGTATTTCAAAGCTAGTTTCATAATTTCTATATTAAAAAGTGACATTTTAAAAGTTTTGTCTTTTTAATTCCTAATATCAAAATGGAAGATGGATTTCTTAGAGTTACTGTAAATATTCATGCTAAAAATTGAAAAAAATTCAGCCTGCAACAAGTCTTTATAATGGCTTTATAAACCTATGAAAATGGTCTGCTGATTTCTAAACTCAGTCTTTGAGTGACAGAAGCTTTAATTATTTACATGCTTGCTTTTATTTTTAGCTGCATTAGGAAATTAAATCTGTGTTTCCTTTTGCAAGAAAATGAAACCAAATGGAGCAGTCTAAAATGCTAAAATCAATAAATTATTATACTCATATTGAATTTGATTTTTTGAAAGCTTCCAGTTACTATGAAATGCTCAAAGAACAGTGACTTTTAAACAGTCTGTGATAACAGGTGAACAGCATCCAAAATGAGACAGACCTTGCAGAATATACAGCTTTTACACTGGCTGATCTCAAAATAATATGCTTCTCAAACAGATACTGGGAACGTCCTATTGGATTTACATGGTACAATATTCCCATTTAAAAATATTAAGTCACTCAGATTTTGGTTGCATTTCCTCCTCAGGCTTTACTGGCTTCCTTTGATACATTGCACTGTTTTAATTTTGCCTTCCTCTCCTAACCTTTCTTCATTTCCCATTCATATGTACTTAGACCAAGGTACAATTCTGCAAAAATTCCTATGTTTTAATCAGTTAGCTGTGATTAATTTAGTTCTATCAACCATTAGTTAATCTAATTTAATGATATTATGACTGAATAATCATTTTGTAGGAAGATTCTCTCAGTTTGAGTGTATTTTCACTCAAATTGGTTGAATCCTTCCTGGTGGTGCCGGGACATAATTTAGAAATTTGGGAAATTACTGGATTTGAATTTCTGACAGTGAATGTTTGATGTGCAATCAAAGAAGGAAGATACCATTAAATTTCATGTCTGGTTTTATTTGTCTTTCCCAATACCTTTCCAGGAGGAGGATGCCAGGCTCTGTGTCTCTGTGTTAACAATGCTTTTAGTACTTCTTGGTTTCTGACCCAGTTGCTATCTGTTCCTCTTGGATGGGGAACTGCAGTTCTGTGCACCACTTCTTTGTGTTCTTCTTTCCAGCTGTATGAGACATACACACATATTCTAATCTCCTGTGGTTTGCAGCCATCTGATTTCAAGTTAATGTCTAGTTATAATACAAAAGTCAGTAATATATGCATCTATGCTGACCTAACATGACCTCACTACAGTAAGAACAGTTTTTAATGGCCAATGGGACCCTCCAGGTTATGTTTCTGGCTGTGCTGGTATGTAAAAGGAAGTCCTATCATGATTTTTCGTTGCTGTGCAGCTGATTACATTTTTCTGCAATAGGGCCATTTGGTGTAAGAAGTATCAGTTATATGCCCTAAGGCTAATGGCAAAGACTTGTTTCTCAGGTACCTGTGGATTTTTTTTTTCCAGTGGGTCTCTTCCAACCTGGTTATTCTATGATTCTATGATTCTTTGATTCTTTGTAGTGGCCTCTAGAAGTATGAAAGAAGTATTACTGATCACATTTCTAGTCACTAAGAATAATTTACTAACCAAGTTTGCTGATGACAAGAAAATGGACGGAGCTGTTAACACTCTTGAGGGTAAAGTTTACCTAATTTTTCTAGATTATTATGAAGTCCAACAGTTCAATAGACAGTGCAAAACCGACTCTTAAACATATACCTTACTTTGATGTTACTTAAGTATGATCCTAAATTTAAGCTAGTTCTTTACATACCACACTGAGCTTAAGACTAATTGAAAAACTCCACAAGACTCATGTGACAAAGACCAGGGTGAGGAAAAAAAATCCTGACTATGTAAATATGATTGTTTTTAAAACATTCTCCTAAACTGGAAACTGGTAGATTGCCCATCCAAACCAGATAATGATTTATTCTGGTTGCTTTAAACTTGCATCCCAGGTGACTGACAGGCAGCTTTTACAGGAGAAGCATAAAGAACATCAGCTGAGCTAGATTTTTCATAATGAGAGGCATCAGACTGGGGTTATATACGCAACTGATGATCTGGAGCCAGAAAAGAGTCTTCTTCTTATGGTCCTAAAAAAAGACCACTGCTAAAGCAGGATCAAAAAAGGTAAATTTGGCTTTATTTTTGTCACACTGGGAGACTCTACTCCTCTACTTAAGAAGATGCTGAAAAAGAACCCAGCTATTCCTTTGATGCAATATTTAAGGCTCACAGTATTTTTAATAATCTATTTCCAGCCTATATACCTGGTTAGCAACCAGCTCCCTTTCACTTTCTGTCATACTCAATAACACTCATTTCCTTTCCGCTGCCATGGGCAAATTTTGAGGCTCTTTTTGTCACTTCTTCTTGCCAGAAGTGTAGTGGTTTATGCCCAGGGAATGCTTTTCTCCTAGGACATGCTGCCTGAGAATATTAGCACCTGAAATAGGCCTAGAAAGTTTTGAGAAGACAGATTCCTGTTCCTCAGATTCCTGAGCTTATTTTTAGATTGCTGATTCAGGTTAAGAATTGCATGCATGTACCGTCCAACAGAGATTTGTCACTTCCACAGAAACAGCAATAACCAAAATGCATTTGTTCCATAAACTCACACTTTTCATAATGGATAAGCGTAAGGAAAAAAAATACTGAGGTTTATTCCTGCAAACCATTATTTTGGCTACTATGCTAGAAAAAAAGCTACAGAAAAATTAAAGGGAAAAGGACTTTAAGAGCAAACTGACCCCAACTTCTAGCTATCACTTAAAATCTCTGACAAAATGGTACAGGCTGACAGAAGACCGAGGTGCTCTCCATTTCCTGGATGCTACCTCTCAGTACGCTTTGGTCTTGCCTCTCTATTTATCTAAAGAGAGATTTTACCAAAAGTTGTAAGTATGATTTTAAAAGCACATTATGAAAACTCTCCCTGTCCTTCTTAATTTAGAGGAACCTATGATACAGCAACTTTAATTTGCTGGTTTGAGACCCTGAGAAATTAATGGAATTTCCTTCACCTTTGTAGAAGAAATGTTACTTTTGAAGTACAACACTGTTATTTCACCTCCTCACCCCCACCCCCGTTTACTTTTTGCTTAGGAAATTCTGTGTGGTGCACCTCTGCACTTCCACCAAGGAACTCCTGGGACCCATATTTTGCAAATCACATAACAAAATCATTTTTTTAGAGACCATGCATGATCCATTAATAAATCCAATGTTAGGACTGAGGCACAGGTTCAGCTCTCCTACACATCAACACACAAACCCAAGCCTACAAACACACACCTGTAATGCATGCTTGCAGTGTTGTCATGTCCCTGCACGTTATCCCTGTTGTTTTGTACTCAGATTTATCAAACTCTGCACTGTCCTTCAGCTGTTTCATGGAAATGAACCATTGCACATCAGGAAGACTTATTTATTCTCCCACCTAAACAGCAGGAAGCCCCTTCCAGTACTCCCCAAATACCAGATTAATGGTGAGGGTCAGCAGATGTAAGCAGACTCATCAAGGCAATCTTCCACCTTGGGTCAGAAATTTGGCTATTGGTATTTGTTTGGGACTTTTCCCTGTTCTCTCCCTTTCCTATGGAGAGATTTTATTTCTATGGAGACAGATCAGAAAGACTCCCAATTCTCGGCAGCTCTCAAAGTGGACAACTTGTACATCTTTAACATTCCCTCCTTTTAAGGATGGAAAGGATCCGTCTGCCAACCAAGAAAGCCAGGTTTGGTATGAGCAAAGGCCAATGTAGAAAGCAGTGTTTCATGTCACAGCTTTCACATCTTGAGCCAAAAGCTGCCCCTTTCAGCAAAGCATTTAAACACTTGATTATCCTGTTGACTTTCTAGCACTTAAACATGTGCTTAACAGCTTGGCTGAGTTGGGGTAGATTTAAGCAAATTATTAAGGAATGCTTTTCCATATCAGGTGTCAATGGAAGGTGGAATATTTGACTGCTCTGCTTTTAATCTTAAGTCTAACTGTTCAGGAGTTTACACAGAAAATTCTGGGTCAAGCAACCTCTCTTTGAAAGGCTGAATCCTCTTACCAGGTGTATGTATGTTTTTGTCTGGTTAACCAGCATGAGGTATAGTGCAAGAGGCAGCCTGCTTCTCACTTTCTTCCTCCAAGCCCATTTCTCAGGTTGCTTCCATTGAGTTACTTTTTTATATATTGATTCTGGAAGAAAGTATTGACTGCTTGTTTCAATACTGCCCAGCATATCTAGATGTAGCAATTTAGCTCTCTTAAAGCAGAAATGAGCGAACTCCCACTGAGACAGGCATCCATTGATTAACATCAAATGCTCACAGCCTTTAATGTCATTCTGTACCTGGACTCCTATATTATTAGCCAGTGTCTGGTTCAGAATACACAGGGATATAAATCAAATTCCATTTTTTCCCCCTCCCAAGAGAAGGAGATTCAGAGATTTAACACAATCCACCCGAAGCATAAATCTGTAACTGAAGCTTGGATGTGCAGTGTCAGACAACAGTTTGCTAGTGCTAACTGTTGAACTGCTTTCCACAGGTCTCTTTTTCATTTTCTCCATCACCATGCAAATGGTTGTCTATTGCCTAACACAGCCTTCTTTTTACATCTGAATAGACGCTCCATACTCTGTGCTTTGTATGGCAATCTGTGAGCATTTCTTTTCATGAGCTTGCACACCAATGTAACCGGAGGGCCCTTAGGAAGGGGCTAACCTTTGATATTTTTAAGAATAGTATGAGAAAGTTTGCCTATTTGGATTTGATCTGTACCAATTTACCACTATTAATCGGCAGGGAAAGGCGCTAATGAAATGATGGCAGATTCTCTAGCTCTAAAGCAGGTACTGCATAGCAGGGTTTCTACTGCCTGTTAGTGAAATACCACTGCATGTTTCTAAATAACAGATTTTTATTGTGGCTGGGAGTTGATTTACTTTTTTTCCTTATGAAATATGTGATTAATTGGACCTTCCCTGAACAGTGTCTCACTGCTGCCTTTACCAATGTAAGATCAACTTTTCCAGAATGGACTAATACACCTGGGATTATTTTATCATGAAGGTCTCAGCAGCTTCACATTTCACTTGGCTTGTACAGAGAAAAGGAGCTACAGCCGGCTGCCCGTGACGCTGAACAGTATTAGCCTTAAAAGCTATGGGAACTGTTTGTGTTCGTATGTTTTAGTAAAAGCCAATAGTTAACACAATGAATAAGAATATAGCTTTGAGTCCTTTTGCTAAAAAATTAAACTTATAGTGAATTAAAATAGATTGGAAATTTGAAAAGGCTTTTCTTCTCTAAGGAAGAGGTCTTGGATTAAAACTAGTTAGACACCTAATAAACTTTGTCAGAGTTTGATACCTTTACAAAAGGGCAATATGAAATGGCTGTGGATATTCCAGTGAAACAAGATTTGATGACCAAGGAAGCTGTTTTCATATGCCTCATGTACAGCGTCTACAATATTGAAGTGATACTCAGGCAGCATAACTTATAGTCATTGTTGGTTATATAAGCAATTAAACAACAGTTTTATTATAAGGTGCTGAGTTGTCATGCACAATATTTAATTTATATATGTAATGTGTGTATATAAAAACTACCTACTGCACACCTATACAATTATATCCCGATCTCATATGTCACTGCGTTCAGGCACAGAACTTTTGCCTGGATACAGTAAATGGCAAAATCTACACCCACAGCTTCATACTCATAACTGACAGCAAATTCTATAACTGTGTCAGTCAGAGCAAGGGAAGAGCAAGTGGGAGGAGCAGGCCGAGCAGGCTAGTACAGCTCCTGCTGCATGGGTAATGATGTGTGTAATGGGTAATGACCACTATATCTGTGCACCTCTGGTTAGTTATACAGCCTCCTAATGGTCTAAAGAGCCTGTCACAGGGATCATGTACTGAAGTTTGCCTGGACCAGCATTGCAAGAAGTACATGCAATATGCAGTGCACGGTGGAAAACTGTTCTTGGGGCAGTTGGAGCCAGCCTAGGTGCATACAAAGATGTGAGGCATTCTTCTTGCTGCTCTTGCGCCTTAACCAAATGAGTAAATGAAAAGGCTCTGTCTCTTACATCTCATCTTAGCTACTGGCTTCCCAATCCAATTTTGCTTTTCCTAATACTAAATCGGCTCGACTGTTTAATCAATGTGAACCTCCACAGTCAAAAAGTTTAATAGAGCAATAGATCTGGGCAAATTTTAGTCCCTTGGTTGCTAATTTGATTCAGTATCCCTTTGTCATTATCTCCTCTGAGTTTTATGGATTTAAATAGTTTATTTTTGTCTCCAAATGTGAGTGGTAGAGAGACTTTACTATTACATATTTGACTAATTTATTAATCAGCATGGCTGGATTTCATCTGAATATCAGCTGAGAGCACAGAAGCGTAAACCAGTCTCTCAGAAAATATATTTGCTTTGCAGAGGACAAAAGGGATCATCTGTGAGGAAGATTTCCAATGACACAGGTTGAAGAAATACTTTCCTAACAGAGTGTTTGCAGAGAACTCGAGCATTTAGACATGTGCACAATGCAACCTTGCTTTATAATAGCGAGCATGGATTCCAGCCAGAGATGGGCTTGGAAAGAGTTAACACTCCCCTGGCTGGGGGGATGTCCACAGCTGCATCCTCTAAGCACAGGGATTTCCAGACTCTGGGCTGACCCAGCTGTCAAGAATTAAGTAGTTCCTCAGGACTCAGTAAAAGGGAGGTGCTCCAAGGGGTTGGTTTGGCTCCTATTAGGGATTAGGCGCTTTGTGAGGTAGAGCAGGGGAAGACATGAGCTAAAAAGAAAAGCACTCTCCTTTTCTTGCCTTTTTTTCCACCCCTCTTTATTAGATTCAAATGTTGAACAAAGTTCTGTCAGATTTTTCTTTTAAGCTTCCCTATATGGGTAGATAGGGTGTGTGTTTGAGTTATCCTGTTAGCAAGACTAAGCTAACAGGTCTTGCTTCTATTAGGGAGTAAAGTGTTTCCAGCCAATTACCCTCTTAAATGCTGGGGGAGTTACTCTCAGGTTTACCTTTGGTAGCTGTGACTTGTTGTGAAACTTCATGCTAGGATGGTGGTAAATTGAGTACTCTTTCTATCAAGTGTAGTTACTCTTGTTCTCCTTTAGATCTAAATGAAATTGGGCATAATTTTCAAAAACTTGATTGGAGAGGAAGTTTCTGCTCTCTTATGCAATGTTCCATTACAGGCAGTAATGTTACCCAAGAAATGACAAGAAAGGCTGAGGAGAGAGCTTGTTAGTCCCTTGAAGATTAAATACATGGTGGATTGAAAGCAGCTCTCAGGCTCTGCGGAGAGGTGTTAGTCTGTAACAAACTCTGGTAGGACAGAAGATTTATCATTATTGGATCCAAGTCTATTTCAAAAAACGGCATTAAAATGTAGTCCTGTTAATTCCTGTTGTGTTCTGGCATTGCTTGACTGTGTTTTTATCATGTCCTCTGAACAAACAGTTTCAGTGGTTCTGAGCCTGGATCTTCCCAAATGGGCAGTCACATAACTCAATAGTCATGATAGTAAGAATTTATTTATTAGGGGTAACAGATTTCTGTCAACTATGTGACCCTAATGATTTTATTAGAAGTAGTGGGCAGTATGCTAGGAATAGTAAGGATACCCTCAAGCAACTCTGTTTGCATAAGTGTTTTCCCCAACGTGTTCTGTCAGGTTTTGGGGTTTTTTCATTGCATCTTTTTCATTTCTTATGCTTGTTTTGAGACAAGTCTTTTACTTAGGGGCAAAAGCGAATGTCTACACCCACTCTTCATCTCCATATGTGCTGTTAGTTTACTCCTTGATATATATATTCACTTTGCAATTGTAAGTGTGTAGATGAATATGGAAAGCTTTTCTTTGTCTCAGTGTATTTTATACTTTATCCTGTGCAGCACATGTCATAATCCTGCAACTACAGCCTCACTTTCTTTTGCTGGGTAAATCTTTGCTATCAAAGGTCCACCTCGAATGTATGTTCAGGAGAAATACAGTATCTGACAGAATACTTCTTACAAACATCTTGAATAAGCAGCCAAAAGGTATAAGGAAAGCTGTACAAACCAAAGAAGTTACTAAGATACAGATGCACAGAAAGTGGCTCTTTCTTGCATAGCCCATGTGGAAGTTGTTGATTAACCCTTGCAGTTGCCTGTGGCTTGGTACCTGGTCTTTGTTCGCAACAACATTCTTTTACTGAACTTGGTAAAACAGCAAATGTATGGAGGACAGAATCTACTCATGAAATTCAGGCAGCACTTGACGGCATTTTGTCTCTCTTGCTTATGACAATTCAATTATTTTTTCTTATGCTATGGAGATTTACCCTTCCATGCTTTAAGGATACAGTAATGCAGGTCTCTAATTTTATTTTCTATGTTTCTTCATAAGGTGTGAGGAGATCTTCTATTGAAAAGAAATTCCGAAACACCCTGCAAAGCCACAGGACCTAGCTTTAGAAGGCCACATCTTTTTAGAAGACTAAGACTATATCTCATATGTTCCTAGGTTTCAAGTATAGGCACCAATGTCTCGGAACCATGTGAGGTGGAAGGGCCAGCAGGCTTTACTGGAATCCTTATTTTAAATGTTAGGTCTACTCTAGCTGTTACTTACCAGCATAAACTTCCACCTTTTGTATTTTTAATTAGTAAAGAATCACAATTCCTTTCTTCACCACAGGACAGTGAAATATATTTTACAAGGCAAACAGCAGCTGCGGGGTGTGGGCATGGTTATTATAAAATAATCATGCCCAGAGGGGTCAGGAAGGCATTTGGTTCTGCCTCGTGCCTCATAAGAACCGTAGGGTGCAATTGCTGTGTGATGGTAGCTTCCCTGTCATTTTATATTATTTAAAAAATTCCGCTATGTGGTCTTCAAACTCTGCCTTGCGGTTATCGTAAAGAAACTCAAATATCTGCCATACTGACTGCATCAGCAGTTCACCTCCTATTTGAGTTTACTATTGCCATCAAAATAGCATTGCAGGATGGGAAAGGTTATATAGTTGTGCAGTTCAATGCACAGATGCTGTTAGAAGGGCAGCTCTGCATTTCAAGAGGCACATAAATTAAGCAGATCGTAGACTAATTCATTAGCACCTTAATCTGAAGAAGTTTGTTTTCTGATTCACAAGATGCCATTATTATGCAAGAAGTGGTTACAATGTTCCCTTCTTGTATTGCCTTATTACATATCCTTTATTTCAGACCATTGGGCTTTGCCTTAAGTGTGTTCAGTTAAGTAAATTGTTTACTTTAACATGCACTTGAGCTGTATGTTTCTTCAAGAAAGGCTTCCTGTCTTCATCTGGACATATCAAGTGAGTCTTTCTTGGCCTTGACAGTTTGCTTTAACGTAAACCTTCACTAGTAGTCAAGGTTTCTTCTTTTAGCCACCTAAATATTGTCATCTTCATCTTCTAGCTTTGTGAAGCCTTTTCATTGCCTTTACAAAGCATTTGCAACAAGTCCACTCTTCAGTCATCTCTTGAAAACTCTGTTTAGATGGAGCCTACTGCTTTTGCTTTTTTCCTGCTCCCCCACCTTCAATCACTTTGTTGTTCTTTTCATGTCTTTGTCCTTAGACCTATTATTCTCAAGTTAATGATTTCATTTTGATTTTATAGCATCTGTCAAACACTCTAGGCATTTTCCATAAATTAAATCTGCAAGCTTCAACTCTAAGCATAACTTAAACAATGTAGAACAATCCCATCACATAATCATCACTTTCCAAACTAAATATCACTATTTCTTGCCTCAATAGACCAGCTGGCATAATGGAGCTTATATTACTGGATATTTTCCTCTACATGTGGTAAAAAGGGGAAGAATAATATTAAGAAAAGCTCTTCCTTGCATTGTGCTGATTCTTCTGAAATTTGGGAACCTTCCTATTGACTTTTTTATATTGGATAATATAAATTTTTTTTAATTGGATAATACAAAATTATTTGAGGGTAAAATTTAATCTGTTCATAGGGAAGTTGTGGGGCTTTTTGTGGGATAAGAAGAATTAGTGTCCTAGAACTTGTGTTGTGTATCTGTCCATAGAGGTTATAAAGTACTGAAAGCTCAAACTTCATACTATGTTGCAAATTTACCTTAACCTTATAAAATAATGGTTTAGGAAAATACTTATGCTGCCATAATGAAATTCGTGAATTTTTGTGTGTTGGTAGATAAGGATATGGAACTGTTGGAATGGGTCCAGAGAAGTGCTACAAGGAAGCTCCGAGGGAGGGCTGGAGCACCTCCCATGTGAGGACAGGCTGAGAGACTTGGGCTTGTTCAGCCTGGAGAAGAGAAGCCTCCAGGGAGACCTTACAGTGGCCTCCCAGTACTTAAAGCTTACAAGAAGGCTGGAGAGGGACTTTTTACAAGGGCATGTAGTGGTAGGACTAGGGGCAATAGGTATAAACTGGAGAGGGGCAGATTTAGACTAGACATAAGGAGGAAATTCTTCATAATGAGGGTGGTGAGACACAGGAACAGGTTGCTCAGGGAAGTTGTGGCTGCCCCATCCCTGCAAGTGTTCAAGGCCAGATTGCATGGGGCCCTGGGCAGCCCAATTTAGTGGGAGGTGTCCCTACCCAGGGACGGGGGCTTGGAATTAGATGATATTTAAGGTCCCTTCCAACCCAAACCATTAAATGATTCTATGATAATTCAGAACTAGAAATTCTGCTAGAAGTGAATGAAGTGTATTATAAAGAGTCTGACCAGCATTGCTGAATTATTGCAAATCTGATTTATGGTTTTGTGAGGTAGGGTATGGTTATTGGTAGCCTTTAGTATGGTAGTCAGCACTACGGGATCTGAACACTTCTCAGGTGTTGGTGACTTTTACTCCAAGAGGAAACAGCAGAACTTTATCCTGATTTCACAGGACTCAAGGTGGTTTACAGAGAAATTACAGCATTAGCAGGCGCAGAACTTCTGGGTCATCAAATCCCCTCTGCTGTTAATGCAGCATTAAACCCTATTCACAGACTTCTCTATCGGCCTTTAAACCAACTCTTTTGCTGCGTTAGAAAACTTAATTTCTCTAATGACTGAAACATCTAAGTTTCTGCCAAAGCTTTCCTGTTCAATTTACTATTGCTTGTTTTCGAAACAACTTCTTATTTAAGCACTGAAAGCTCTGCTGTTGACCAGTTTGAATCCTTTGATATAGTTATAGACCACAGTCACAACTGTTGATCTTCCAAACAAGCTGAGCTCTCTTCGACTTCCTTGGAAGACTGGATCTTCCATAGCCATGCTAAAATGTTTCTGCATACTTTTTGCACATAAATTAATCTTTGCTTAACATGGGAAATGCGGCAAAGCAGAGTAAATTCCAGCTGTACTTTATACTTTGCAATTTATTCTTCCTCACTTCTGCTGGAAACACTCACATATCCAAGACACATTTACCTTCTTCATAAAAATGTAGCATTAATGTGTTCCCAGTTACTGTGAGACCTATTTAAAATATACAATATCTACTCGCCGTGTCCCAGTTTGGAAAACTTCAGCTTATAATGGTAACCAATATTAGTTCTTAGGCATGTGAGTCTGTGACTTTTGTGTTTTCACAAGTGAATAGCATGACATAGTTTGTAATAAGACCTTGAGCTCCATGACTTACATCTTATACTATGACCACAGGACTCATCTTCCAGATACTGCAGTCTATAAATGAGATGTTTTGCCTGAGGTGAAGAAAATGTTACATCTGAAATGATAGCTAGCTAGAAGGACTCCATTTCTTAAATAGCAAAAGTCATTCTGCATTATCATTCCCTGATTGCATATATACATTATGTAAACTTATTAGGAAATGAATTTTGCCCCCAAACAAATGTTTGCTACACAGAAATGACAACACACTAAAATAAACCCTAAAGCTAGGTAAGAAAGTAAGTTTTATTTTTTAGATATATTTTTATGCTGCTTACACTAGCATTCAGTCCAGTTTGACTTGATTCATTAAGTACTTTGTAGTTACTTCCTGTCACATTTTAATCCATGTTTTACACATCAGAGTAATACACTTTCAGTGGTACATAATAATAGATTGTAGCTATGATCTGAGACTCATTTGTGGTACAGAGACTGCCATTAAAATGCAAATCTAAGCATAGAGCTCTTATTTACTTTCCCCAAGATAAAATAAATCGGAGAAAACTGCATCCCAGACTTTATCTCAGGTCTACAATACAGGTATTCTGAGTACGTATTTTTAATATCTGTATCCATACCTCATTGTCTAAACTTAGGTATTTGGGGTCTTCTTTCTTCTACTAACGATTTGTTACATTGCCTTGAACAAATCCTTTAATTCCCCAGATCTGTTTACCTATTACTGGTCTTTCTTAAGAGAAGAGCTTGTGCAGAGATCAGCATAAGAGACCCTTGATCTGCACTGAATGCTCCAGCATTCACTTAAAATAAAAAATATGTTGTGAGAAAGGAATGAAATTTTTGCTTTCTGAAGGAAAGCAAATCTCCTGAAGTATGAGGTGAGAAGAGACTTCAGAGTCAAATTGCTGAAAAAGGGTCTGCAGAAATTACACATTTGTTTTCTTTTAAAGAAAAGAATACATTTAAATAATTGTTTCCATCTCAAAGGGTTGTGTATTAGTGCCAACCTTTCCGGGAAGTCACCTGTCTCTGAAGCACAGCCATCTGTTTAAGATTGTGTTGCAACATTAAACTATCAAGTAGGAAAGGAAATTGAGTAAAACAGTGACTGCAGCTGGAACAGTGGAAACATAAAAGTAAGCAGAATTAGCTAAGGACTTGGAATTTAATCTGTTTACCAGAGTAGATGATCTAAGTTCTTATTTTAAAAGTACAGTGAAATGTGAAGAAAGGTCTTGGCTTTCATGCTGTGTCTGAGTCAGATGGGTAACAGTTTTAAGCTGAAAGAGGGGAGATTTAGATTAGATATTAGGAAGAATTTATTTACTATGTGGTGAGGTACTGGAACAGGTTGTCCAGAGAAGTTGTGGGTGCCCCATCTATGGTGTTAAAGGCTTTGAGCAACCTGATCCAATGGGAGGTGTCCCTGCGCATGGCAAGGGAGTTGGAACTGGCTGGGCTTTAAGGTACCTTTCAACTCAAACCATTCTATGGTCCAATCACTACCATATTGTTAGCCCTCTATAAAGGTTGCTGTAGTTCTGCTTAATTTCATTCCCTTAAGTGCCTTAGGAGTTCCTCTGAACTTTGCGTTGTGTCTCATGAAGTAGCATAGCACAAAACCCCTGCCCCTCTGCTTTCTTCTCATGGTTTTGGTCTACACTGTAAGAAAACCTGTATGGGTTCTAAACTCAAACACAACAGCACAACAGGTAAATCTCATGTTTCGCTACAAAGGGAAATGGACAATCATGTAATTGCGGCATTGAATGAGACTCAGGAGACTTGGTTAAACTGGTGCATGACCTTGGCAAGTCCTTTAGTCTGTCTATGCCTTACTTTCTAAACTGTAGGATCTAGTATTACCTGTCTTCTTACTGGGGAATTTGAAACATAGGTGCAATTCATGGCTATCATTGAAGAGTGAAATGTCATGGTCCAAAGCATCTGATTGACAGTTTACCATGTAAATCTGCACCCTGAACTCTGAAGATTACAAAAATGAAAATTTTCACTTCTGAAGTTTTGTTCTTGAGTTAATAAAGTGATTTCTTTGCTTGTGTTAAGGCAAATCTTTCTCTCCTCTGTATTTTCCGAGACAGAACATCCATTTCCTTGGGCTGGTCTGCAGTAAAAAGAATTACTATTAATATGACAATTTGTTTCCAACTGCTGCAAGCATGTCATTAAAAGGGTCTTCCTAACCCATGCATCAGTCTTCTTGACATCTGTCACACAGCTTAGATCATTTGTATCTTTTTCTCCTCCATAAGGAGTCATACTGTAAACAATCTTTCAATACATTTAGTCTCACATCAAAAAGAATGATATTATTGGCCTGTCCAGCTTCCCCTACTACTAGTAACAACAGATCTACACACTCCCTGATTGTCCTTTCTTTGCATCCATTTCCTGGTTACTGACAAGCTTCAGACAGATGTGGACTTTGTGTGAAATCAGTTGCACATATTGCTAACAGATTGCTGGACAATCTGATAATTAAGCCTGTTAGCTCTTACCACTCTATTTCTGTTCTTTGTTTGCACTGATAGATGGGATTCTTAAACCATCCCTAGCTAGGCTCTCCAACCTGCTGCAGCTATTTATTTTTACTCCTTTTTCTCTCCTGGTTCTTTTTCTCGAAAACCCTCTTTTTATGTGACTAATTACACTATTCCCTTCTTTTGGTTGCTGTCACCTTTGATGCTGTTTCTCTGTTGTGAATCGCTATTTCTGTTTTCCACTTTTACGTGCGCACTTTCATGTTAACAACTAAAATCTGGCATCACGCTCGACTGTAATTCAGATGTCAGTTTGGATTGAAGCCATACCTTGGAAGATGTGTATTTGAAGTGGCAGGAAGTAAGTGACTGATAATGAAAATAAGCATTTATTTTTGTCAGAACCTCAGCAGATCATTTATTGGAGAGCATATTCTAATGAGTGCCACCCACATCTACTGCATGTGTCATTGGGGATTAGGCCAGGTCCCTAAAAAGTGCATTGATACCCAAAAGCACTTGAAGGAGGGAAAGAAGGGGAAGACTGCAGAACTTCAATCAATAAGATGGTGGATCAGAAACCTATGGTACTCAGGCTTCGTTTGTGCTCTGATTCATCTAAGTAAACAGTAGCTATTTAGCTAGATTGCATCCTCAGCTTCAGTTTTTGGCTGTGTTTGGTTTTATGTGCATAAAGTAATTGGTAGGAAGTCATGGTCTAATTGAGGGATGTGGGCTACTTGTTGTCATATCCTGAGAAATCTTTGGCCCCAAGGGCTACTGCTGACTTGTCATTTCCATATTCCTTAGCAGCAGAAACATATATTCTCCTAAATCTCCGAATGTGAAGGCAACCTTGTTTACAGTTCATATGCGTAGCTGAAGTTTGCACGTTTTCTGTCAAAATTTTTTTAACACTGAACAATAAAGTGTTATTATCCTTCTTCTTGCCTTAATTTACTCATTGGTTTTTAATATTATTTGGACAAATATTTGACCCCTTTTAGGAATTCAAGATTTCCCCCTCTGTTCATCACTTCCAGAGCAAGGAATTTCTTTCTGCTGCCATTTTTCATTGTTTCTTCTTCTCACAGTGATAACTCCAAGGTGATATTGTCCTTTAAAATTGCTTTAACCCTCTGGCAAGTCCTTATCAATCATATTTTATAGGTGTGAAAATTTCTTGCCCAATGACCAGCAGAACATCTTTGTTCTCCCTAGTGTTGTCCAGCTATGGAAAGGACTTGAACCTAGTTGTCTTTTCTGTCATATGTGCTATTATCAAGACCTAATAATTCTCTACTGTTGGCCTACTCTCTGCCTCTCAAAAAACTAAATAAATAAATAAATGTAGCATGAGTTCGTTGTTGCCAAGTGGAATTCAAAATTGATACATGTTTCTTCCTAAACAGGAAACAGAAACAGGAATGAAATTTCACTTAGACCATAATGAAATGTAAGAATGACAAATTTTAGGGTTTAATAAAAAGCTTTTCTGGCTTTTTTCATTATTCTTGTTTTTACTGTGAATTGACAATATCAGGGAACTAATGAGAACAAGGCCATAATTTTCTTTATATTTTGTGTTGGATAAATGCAAACTTAACTCTGCATGAGTTTAAGTCAATAAGTGGTGTTGTAAGCGGTTGCTCAAATGCTCTGTTGTATTCTTGAATTTTCCATCGTTTCATAAAAATTAGTAATGCTTCCAGTGAAATCAGTGAGTATTTCAAGCCAGGATTAAAACTTTTTTAGGATGTTATGTTTTTTCTTATTTTCTGTTTCGGTAACAGCAAGGCATAAGATGCAAATTAGATTAGATGTTCACATCATATTCTGTACATCGGGGCAGTCAAACCTACTCTGAAATCCTGTTAGAGTTCTCAGTTGTGGGATTCTTCACCTTGTCATCCATGGCAACAAAAACATTCCATTCCCTGGTTTTACACAAATGTCAGCAGCCTACAGAAAGGTGGCATGCCATGACTTTTCCACCAATGGGGGAAAAAAAACTAAAACTGTGGGTGATGTTAACCTTCATGATTATGAGGGATTAATGTCTTTAGGACTCAAAGATGTGAGAATGTGCAGAAGGAATGAATTTAAAATTTACACTATTGCCAGATGTCCACTAATGAAAAATGTCAACCACACCAGACAGATCACCTTGTTTTTATACTGGATCCACCCTCCAAACTCTTAATCAAATTTGCGTGTTTAGATTGGAAGCATTTTGGGACAGACTCCAATCTCTTTACTTGCCTGTGAGGCACCTAATGCATTTTAAGCACCCAGTAAAAAAAATACTGATATTCAATATCCTTCTTTTTTTTAATTCCAGAAATGTGTAAGCTAGAATTAGAAATCTGAGACTATCAAAATTTACAGGGTGGAGTTTGGGTAAGGATTTTTGAATGCTTACTAAATAATTCCTTTAAGCAGCACTCTGTTCTAACTGTAATCTCATTCAGTCAATATTGTCATTATGACACAAGGTAAAAAAAAAAGTAGTAAGGTCTGGTTTTAAGTTGATTGTGCTTGAATTTACATATTTTTGTGAATAATATACAGATATTTTACTTATTTCCAGGTATGGTGTTACTGACATCTTTCTCTCTGTCCTTGCCATATGCTGTACAACCATAATAGAGTCTATTTTACAAATGATCTCAAAAAAAAAAAGAAGCAGAGAAAAAAACAGAAACATTATTTTGCTGAGGTAAAAATGTGTGAACAGAATACTGTCAGCAGTTACAGTTTCTCTGGTTTTGAAAAGGTTTTAGGAGAACTAGAGAAGAAGAAGTGTGTGAAAGGATGATCAAAGATCTGGAAGAGCTTTAAAAAAAAAAGATTAAATAGTCTAGGATTCTTCAGTTTGGAAAAGAAATCAGTGAGGGGGGATATGATAGGGGTCTATTAAATCCCAACCATGTGAAGAAGTGAGTGGAAAATTATCCTTTACTGTCTCTTCTAATACACGAACTAACTGGCCTCAATTAATGTCAGGGTCAAAACTGCAAAAGACATTTCTTACTGCAAGAGATATGGCAGAGAAGCTTCACTGTAGGATACTTTGGACATTAAAAGTTTAATTCATTTTAAAATGTTCCTGTAGACACATTGCTGGAAGAAAACTCTGGTTTGCATTATTTAAACACAGAAATATTTCCTTTAGCTCAGAAAGTCCCTACACTGCAAAAATTGCTGAGTGCCAAGAGATTATATCACTGAGACATCACTGTGTTCAGCCTGCAAAGGTGTCTATCTTCAGCCACTATCATGGGCAGGACAGTGGGCTCAGTGTGTAGAAGCATAGAATGGTTTTGTTTGGAAAAGTCCTTTAAGATCATTGATTGCAGCCATCATTCCAGCCCTGCTAAGTCTGCCACTAGACCATGTCCCCAAGCAGGACATCTACTTGCCTTCTAAATCCCTCCAGGGATGGTGACCCAACCACCTCCTTGGGTAGCCGGTGGCAGTGCTTGATTACCCTTTCAGTAAAGAAATCCTTCCTAATATCCAACTTAAATCTCCCCTGGGGCATCTTGAGGCCATTTTCACTTGTCCTTTCACTGACTACCAAGAAGAAGAGACCAAATCCCGCCTCTCTACAACCTCCTTTTAGACAGTGTAGACAGTGATAAGGTCTCCCCTCGGTCTCTTTTTCTCCAGATTAAATAACCCCAGCTCTTTCAGCCACTCCTCATAAGTCTTGTGCTCTAAACCCTTCACCAGCTTTGTTGCCTTTCCCTGGACATCCTCCAGCATCTAGATGTCCTTCTTGTAGTGAGGGATGGTGTGGTATGTTGCCAACTGCTACCCTTCTCACTTCAACTAGCATTGTGCAACTGAGTAAGTAAAACCATGAAGAGGTAAAGTCTGTGTGAGAGGAAGCATGAACCTCATAACAGATTAACTCTGCAAAACAGTAGATCTTCACAATAATGTCCACATAAGTTAATGATCTCCATCATTACAGGTGACACGAAAAGTGTAGTAGGGAAGGGCTCTGCTTATGAGTGGTGTTGGTTTTTATATATAAAGATAAACGTGTGTGTCTCAGTTTGTTATGAAATGTCTAAATGAAACTCTGCCTTGACCAATAGTTTTAGTTTCTACAGTGATCCTCTTCACTGGTGCCTATGTAAAAAAAATTGGATTAGATGATCTTTGCTTCCCATTTATCTTTCTGTACATTTATGTTATAACAGTCAAGGGCAATAGCACCAGAGATTGTGTAATAAGAAGCAGGGAGAAAAGTAGAAAATATATTAGGATTTGGAATGGAGCTCCTGCAGAGGGCAATGTCTAAGATCCTATAAATATTTCCTGTTGGTCCAGCAGCTGCAGAAATTAGTAAGGTTTTCCTCACTCATCTATTTTAAGTCTTCACAGTGCCATCCCTTCCCCATGAACTGTGTTTAAAATGTAAATAAAAAGAAGGCTTTTAGGAGATTTAACTATTTCCCTTGGTATTTAAATTATTCAATTATAACTAAAGCTATTAAAATACAGTTAATTAAAATGGTTAGATTGTTTTCCTTTGCACTGATCACAGTGTTGCCCTACTTCTCCCTCTAGCTGTTTAATTCCTATTAAAAATGATAATGCTTTGCTTTATTCATAAATGCAGTAACCTTACGTACATTCTTCAAGTGATCTCTTTGGTACAAACTGTGCTGGTGTTCTTCTTTTCTAGCAGTGAAGCAGAAATTCTGCTGTAGTCTTTGGGGGTTTAATCAGCAGTAAGAGCACTCAGAATTTAAACATTAGCATTACCAAGTCACGAGAAATAGCCCAGTGAAAAGCACTGGGTTTATTTTGGTGCAATATAATGTCATTAGGGACATTAGGAGAACCCTGGGGGTTAATAAAAGGTAGAACCCAAATAAAGGCTTCATAACTCACAATATAAAATTACTAGAACTACACTTTTAAATATTTTATCTGAATGGCTTCACAACATTCTGTGGGGAATAACAATCCAGCTGAAGTGCAGAGGGGTAAGTGCTTTAAAAAGTATGAAAGATGCCAAGGGAAGTTAATCTTATCTTTATCTTCATAGATAAGGAGACAAACCCATCCTTCTGGGTTTTGGCATTACAACCAGAACATTACAACCCTTTATTCTCCCCCAAGGTCATAGAGACCTTTCTTGTAATGCGCTTGTCTCCTTGGGGAGGCAAAGTTAAGTTATAGTGAAGTGAGGAGATCTTGATAGCTTCACTCTCTCACTGAATAACAGGGTTTTCTAAGGTAAAGTCCAAAAGAAGCTCCTTTCAGCTGTTTGTGTAGCATTGCGTGGGTTTTTATAGTGCAAGACAAATGTCTGTGAAGGCACAAGGAATGTCATGCAGCTTCTGTAACAACAATGACATCAAGTCAAGATAAGTATGATGATCTTTGATCATCAAAGCACAACATTGTGCTCCACAACATTGATTTTTTTCTCTACCTTGTTGGGAAAGGCTCACAGGGAGGGATGTGGGTGTGTTTGTTAAAGAAGGAAGAGCCCTGAGTGATAGCATTGTTTCATTTCCACTGTGTCTGCACAGAGGAAGAGCATACAGCCTGGGAATACAGCAGTTTGTGTGATCTACATTCGTATGCCATTGCTGAAACTCCAGCTCTGCTGTAGCAGATAGCAGAATTCCTTTAGATTTTAAATTGGCCGCTCTTGCTTATTTTCATGTAATACTGGTTTCTCAGGAAGATACTTTCTCTTCCATGTTTCTTAAGGGAACTGAAGGCTTTAGATACCTCTACAACCCATAAGACTAATAAACATCATTTGCCGTGTATACAAGATTCCCAAAAACAACGGTATTGTGGGGGAACTATGCAGCTATTCAGTCTGTCTCCTGCTGTGTGACAGAGAACATACATGGGGCAATGGTAATGAGAGTGCTACAGGCTGCTCAGCATATGTATGTACAGGAGGGCTAAAAGGCTAATTTGAGGCTTTGTGATGTACCATATTGGTACGAAAACAGTGAAAATAATGTAGTCAGTTTAGTTTCGTCCCTGAACAAATTTAGGACCAGCTTAGTATGTTATAACTGATGGAAGTGTGAAGAAAATTCAGGTGTTCTTGTTGATTATTTGTTATCTACAGTCAAGATATTGCTTGATTATGAACCATCATTGACCATGACAGGAGAGTAAGTGGAGAAACATGGTCAATAACACAGAGAACAAGCAGGAGACTTGGCTAGAATTCAAAAACCTCTGGTATTTCAATCCATGCTAAATGTTAACTTTTAATTTAAGAAAGAAAAGGTGGGATTTTCCCTACAATCATACCTGGTTTTCTTCTGAATGATTTATTTTTCCAGACTGAGAGCCATCTCAGTGGAACTGAGGATGGGGTCATTGACTGAATGTAACTCTGCATCTCTCTTCCCATAAGGCTTAGATTTTTCACACAGTGAAATTATTCACTTGCCACTTGCATAAGGGCTTTAGACATTTTTCCTAGGTACCCTTGTGTGTTCCTGAGACTTTGGAGAGTCTTAAAAAGCAATAGTCAGTGGGATTCTAGTCAGATTCCAACTCACTTCAAGGCTTCTGATCTAGTGTTCAAGACTTAACAATACTGGGATTTCCTACCATCTCAAATGAAAAAACATTGTTGACAGCTCTAAAAGAAATGTTTTTCTTAGCTGCAAATTGAATTTTCAGTAAAAGATATTCGAGGCTTGTATGCTCTGTGGTGTTACATTATACTAAATAGTTTAATTAAGTATCTATGGTTCTGTTTCCATTTTTTCCTACTTGTAATTGAAGTTCTCAACCAAGGACTCTAAATATGTCTAAGGGCTCAGTAAGTTCTATCAAACAAGACAGTGATTCAGAAATATACTACAGAATATGGCTGTTCACTTATTCATTCAGTGGAGCCTCCTACAGAGACATCTGTTTATTGACTTCTAATGAAGTGTGGGAATGGAAAAGTAGATACTTCTTCCAAAGCGGTTTTTTATTCACACAGTCCTTTCCCAAAAGACTCCATAAGGGATTCCTTCCCCTCCCTTAGCTAGACCATTACAGTTACAGTTGGTATCAGCTATCAAGTTTTCTGTCCACTAAGTTAGTTAGCATGACTGATTCAGATGGGCCCATGCTGTTGGAAATCCTCCTTTGTACAAATATGCTTAGCTCTTTCTTGTATTAAATATTCCATAGCACAACTCTTTTCAAAAGGAAAAGCAGAAGCAATTTAACTATTTGTTTCCTAGATAAGAAATTACATTTTTTATGCTGAGGGTTTAGCACAAAACTTTGCTTATGGACTTCTTATATGACTATGATCTCATTTGTCGAGATGGTTGCATTGATGCAGTTCTCGGGAAATAAGTTTTGCACTGGCATAAATCCATGTAATTAAAAGGGTGGATTCCTGTTCTATGCTGAAATTGGGTTTGCTATTTCCAGGGTGTAAAAGCATGAGAGAGCTTCAAATGCTAGCATCTTGAAATTCAGTCAATATTAATCATAATCTCATCCGTTAATCTTATATTTGGAGTGAGTTTAGGAAACATTATAATTTTGCATACTCTACAAAACAATCCTAATTTGTAAAAGATTTTTCAAGTGTTTCTCATAGGTTGTAATTCCTAGGATCTTGTCTATGTCATAACTTTTTTATGGTCCCAAGTTCACCAGGGGTTTTGATAATTATAATGCTGAAGGGAAGCTTTGCAGGTGCAGAATAACTGCTTCCTGGAGATGGCAATATTTTATTGCGGGTGGCTGATTCTCTACTACTTTGGTGTCTTGTGGTAAAAAAACAACCAAAGCGAATCACTCAAAAAAGATCTTAAAATCTGGAATGAAGAACAGTTTTCCTGTAGTTGAAAGTACATAAAATAAGAGCTCTGGTGTTAAGCTGCATGAAAGGAGAATAAAGATAAGAAAGCCCATTCAAATGTGTGCCACAAGGACTGAGCACACCCCACAACTCATTTTATTTAATCCCAGGAAGCATAAGGACTGTGCATCAGTTTGAACTGCAGCTTATCCTCACTCTTAGGATGTGTTCATCCCATGTATGCTCTTTGACATCTGTCAGAAGGTTATGTAAAAGTTTCCGATGACATGCTTGACTGCTAATCTTGGATCAGGGTCAATTCCAGTCATCCTTCCATGCAGTGAGAGTAAGGTCGTTGTTCCCTTTGTGCATCATCAAGACAAGTATCATTTGCGTACACAGTGCTATCATTCTCTTCTTAATCCTGCTGTTATATATATTCTTTTTCTCTTGTATGGCTACATATTTATTTAACATCATTCTGTGACCTGATTATTTGCATTACAAATCTATTAAAGTATGAGATAAGGTAGACAAAGTGAATGAGCCATTAGAAAGTTTTACAAGGAAAAAGTCATGTCCAAATCTTAAAAACTAGCACTCAGTAATCAAAAATCAGCATGCCATTTAAAAGTTTGTAACAGACAATTTAATACTTGTCACATTTCAGATATTTTCATGAGTCAAACTGATATTCATTTTTCTCCTAAATCTTATTTTATACAGCAAAACTCTCTCAGAATATGATAGTATTTGTATGTAGCTGGACAAATACCATAACATAAACACAACAGCAGGCTGAACATAGTGCTGTAAGGATACTTCAGTTTTTTCCTTGGATATTGGTTTGTTTAAATATTAGAAAATTTAAGTTATAATGATTCTCTGTATTAGTTTTCAGGAGCAAGTGCCTTTATTATTCCTACAGTTTTAAAAGAAATATCACAGAACAATGATGGAGAGTGAGTTTCTGATTTAGAATCATGTTGACTCAAAGCGGCTGACACTAAGTGACATGGTTACTTAATCAAGGATGACCCATATGTCCAGTCAAACTGAGCAGTGTCCAAGATAGGATGAACTGTTCGCAGAAATTATGTGGTGAATAATTAATACAGTTTAGAATACAGCAATCTGTAGAAAAGCAATTCATAGATAGAAACAGCAGAGAAGAAAAGCCTAACTGACACACGATGCCATTTTTCTAGAGATGGTACCACATTAAGAAATGCTAGCAGTAACAGATGTTCACTCTCACTCCAAATCCAAGTTAGAAGGAAGCCTAGAGCAGGTGTCATTTTTCTCCTTCCTTTCTCCAAATCTAGGTCTAATCACTGGCATTTGACATGAAATCACACTAGGGACCTGCAAAATTAAAAGTATGAACACACAGGTGAGCTGAGCTGAAACAGCCAGTACTGTTTGCATGGAGTTGTATAAATCTTCTGTTTGAGTGGACAGTTGGTGACCACACCATTTGATTACTTTGTCATTCTTTGACTAAGGGAGCTGTTAAGCTGACCAAAATGTTAGGTTTTTCTTTATTTTTCAAGAAAAATCATCTTTTAAAAGATACAGTTTAGATAGAACCTAGAATTTTTTAGAAAAAATATAATTTGACAATTAATACTTTCATGTCAATTTTTACTTTACAGTACAAATTAAACTTATTCTTAAAGAAATGCCAAAGTAACTAAAAAAAACCCACAGAAACACCTAAACAAACCCACAAAAAAAATCAAGAAAAAAATCTCCTTGAGACTAGAAAAAAGATCATTATTTCATTCAGTATGAAATAGCAATTTTCCAACTCATCTTTCATTGCAATGACAGTAATAAAGTGTTTTGTGACATTACTACATTGTGAAATGATGTAAAAATAATCACAAGTATATAGAAGGTAAAAATGCATGACCTATTATACTTTGCCCACAGAAATTAAACATGAATGTCATCTCAATATATTTTTATGAAACTAGCATTCAGAAAAATCCCTGGTGGCACAGTGAATAGTAGCTGAAAAGGGTTGATAGCAGACATTTGAGTGCAGTGCTGATCAGGCCACTGAACGCTTTGGTGTCTCCCTGTAAAGCACGTCTAATTTGTAGATCTGACAGGTTTTTGATTGCAGAGGGAGTTTTGGCTGAAAATATCCAACAGAGAATATTTTTTAATCCACTTGAACTTGACAAATGTACGACTGTACATGCTTCTACAGAGTCATGTCCAAAAAGGACAGTGAGGCACAGGACCGGAACCTCCTTGTAGGTATCCACCAGTCAGAGTCAATATCCCATCGCGCTGCTCTGAGCCAGAGAGAACAGCTCTGTCAGGTCCCAAAAAAGCCTGGCGAGAGAGGGAGGCACACCATGTCCTTATATCTGACAACCTGTAATGTCAAAGAGCAACATGTTACAAGCGTATTCTCCAAGGATGTAGTGAGCTGCTGCTAGACATGCTGTTCTGGTAATGCAGGAGGTGTTTTCCTTGAGCCCACACAGCCAGCACTGAGCTATCCCCCTGAATTGCTACCCCCTAATTTTCTCTCTTCAGCACCGCTATCTGACCACAGGTTAGTCCCCACATGGCTTTGACATTTTGTATTACCTTTCCACTTCAACACAGCACAGTAAAAGCTCTCATTTAACTGAAGCTGCACTGGGTTTGCTTCTGTATTTGTGAGCTATTTTCAAACCTCTCTCACTTGCTTTGCTTTTTGGGACAGTATGTAAATCCACGTTGTGTAACTCCTCTGTGACTCATTCTCCCACTTGCAAAATCTCTCTTTGGGTGGGCCCTGCTGGCTCACAGTTGATGTCTTTGCTCCAATGGCACATTCTTATGCTTTTCTTTGGATAGCCCTGTGTTCACAGGCATGATTCTTCCCAGTGAGCAAATGTCGCATTTAATTGTAACAGCCATTCCTGTTTTCAACGCCTATAGCACAGACACCATGTGATGTTGTCTCTGTGATTGTATCCTTTTTCAGTAAATCTGATTATTTCTCAGCCTCGACAGCACAACCAAATCTCTTAGTATTTACATATATTTACTTAAACCGTGTTTACTTGTCAAAACTGTAAAATGACAAACTCAAAGAAAACAAGACTTGTTACTTTGATTTCAGTAATGGAACACATTAGTCTAGCATAGAGCTGAGAGGACATGCTCCTTTTATATCAATTACCTGTGTTTCATTACACTTGTAATAATGCTATTTTTTTTCAATCATGCTATTTTATTTCCATATAGCAAATTGAATGACTGTTTATTACAAATCTTATTTAGTATCTTAGATAGTAAGAAGAAATATTTTTCCTGTGAGGATGGTGAGGCAAGAGAAGAGGTTGCCCAGAGAAGTGGTGGCTGCCCTATCCCTGGACATGTTCAGGCCAGGTTGGATGGGGCTCTGAGCAACTTGATCCAGTCGGACGTGTCCCTGCCCATGGCAGGGGGGCTGGAACTGGATGGGCTTTAAGGTCCCTTCCAACCTAAGCTATTCTATCATTCTATGAAACCCAGTCACCATTTTTTTTCCTTTTGATAAAAGCTCAGCAAAAGAAATCCAAGCACAAGAGAGAGTAGTGTGCTATTATTTAGGACAAAAAGTTGAGCAGTTCTCTATGAACTCCTCAATGTGCAACGCCAATATGCTGTTCTTGATTAATCAGGAAATAGATGTATTATTGAGGGACAGAGAAACAGAAAGGGGAAATCATTCAAACATTTGTCATTCATTAACTCAGCTATGCACTCCTTTGAGTCTATATTGCCTGTGGACAGGTATCGTAAATAACTGTCTCAGGATAGAATCCAAAATTAACCTTATTAAGAAAATAAAATTTATTTGTGACAAATAGAAGTTCTGAGTGAAAGCAGAAGGTTGGGGCCATTCACTTGGAACAGAGAATCTGTCCCAGTTCTGAATCTCATACAGAATCCATGAAGAGATTGCAAACAAACAATATTTAGATTAAATATTCATTGAATGATCTTAAATAATAATCTCTGAAAATGATGCTTTATCCAGAGATGATAGGTAGAAAGAGACATCATTTTCAGTTTAGGGAATTCTGTTCTTTACATTCTTTGGAAAAGAGCATCAGCTGCACTTGACTCGGTGGGGAACGAGGGGAACTAGAAAATACTCCTGTCAATCATACATGTAATTTCTGCTTTTCAAGCTATTCCAGGGCCACTTTGGATCCCAAGGTACTTTAGACCAGCATCAGCACTGCTCTGGCTCATGTCTCGCCATCAGACTTCATTTCAGCCTCCAGGAGGCTTTGTAACTTTTTTGCCACACTACTTTTCCCAGGTCACCTATACAAATCACAAACTTCCCACATTCTGGAACACTCTCCAAAAGACCAAATCCACCCATCTATGAAACACAGATCAATTGGAAAATTATCAAGGAATTTGCATTCTAAATACAAAAAAAAGAGCTAAAGCATTGCAAATAACAGGGCCATCAGTCCCAGTAAGGCACTTCCATCTTTTGTAAAACATTCAAACCCTTGCACTAAGGCAGAAAATAAGTGAAGAAGAGAGGTTTGAGATTGATTTATAGAAGATAACTTTCATCATTAATAAGACATAAAAATCAATTATAAACAATTAAAATATGTTAAGAGCTATGAATCAAGTTAATCAGGTCTGATCAATATGATTACTGTGGACAAATGATGGAAAATGAGACAGTACAAATTGACTAGAAAATGCAATAGTCTCAAAAAAATAGATTTTTTAAATTTTATATGAACAATAATGACATTTCAAAAAGGAATATGGGCATTCTCTATTCATGATGTTATTTGAAGGAAAGCAGGAGGTACTAAAAAATATCCTTGATGAATGGCTTGGCTGCATAGAACTAATTTTTAGAGTATGAGAAATTTTGGTTATTGTGAATCAGCAATGAGAGGGAGAGGTATACTCTGAGGGAGTAAGCAGAATAAAGAACCAAGAAGATGAGACTTTTAAAAGCTTCAGTCATCTAACTTAAACTGTGTAAAATATCTGTGATTAGACAATATGCAGCATGGGACTTGAGCATTAATAAGGGAAATGATGTTTTAGCGGATCTATTCAGTCTGTTTTCTGGGCACCTGTGCCTGGGCCAGAAGAATCAGTAATGAAATTTTCCTCCTGCATTGGGCTGAACTCAGCTGAATGTGATTGAAGTTTTACTCTTTCTCTTGAGTTGGAAACAGTCTCTGAAACTTAATGTTATACAGTAACATGTTCATACAAATCACTTACAATTCCTTTATGTTGATCCAAGTATGTAAATAAGGATCGCTGGTAACAAAGGCTTGGTTACCATCATTACTGTATGTTTTTTCTGCTACAACAGTTCATTATTTCAAATTCTTCACCTCCCTGTGAATTTTCACTTAACCTGGGAGATTGTATTGAAGAAGCAGTTTCTGTTTCCTCATTCCTCTGATTTTAATGAAAGCCAAAAAGCTAATCTAACACATGCCACTGCCCCTCTCCTCTCTAATGCTACCCTAGCTCATTGCATTGTATTTAGATTGGATATCAGGAAAAATTTCTTTACTGAAAGAGTGGTGAAGCATTGGAAAAGGCTGCCCAGAGCAGTGGTGGAGTCTCCATCTACGGAGGGGGCAAAAAAGCATGTAGATGTGGCACTTTGTAATGGTTTAGTAGGCACGGTGGTGTCGAGCTGATGGTAGGACTTGATGATTTTAGAGGTCTTTTCCAGCTTCAATGATTCTATGATTCTTGGGTTTTTTTCTTTTGTATTAATAAAAACATGAGATTTGTTTGCTATAATAAGAGATTTGTTTGCTCAGCAGCACTGGCATTTCTTCTTCTCCTTCGGGATCCTAAAGGTTCACTGAGGGGATGTATATAGTTAGCATATGCAGGGCAAGAAGTAATGACTTATAAAGGTGATAACCATTAACTGCATCTGAAGACCATTCCTAGAGTTGGATTTTGCCATTATTTTCATCACCAATGTAGCAACAAGGTAAAAATCACTAACTGCCAGCTCTAGTGCCAATATTAGCAATGGTGAACTCTGAAAGACACTTCAAAGTGGGTAGGGGCTGGGGAATGATATTGGAAAAGCAGATTGAATTGGCAGCTACCACCTCAGTGGGAACTTTTCTTCAATATCTTTAAAATGTGGAAGAATTTTGCAAATTCTTTATTTTCCTTTTGTTGTATATGTAGTAAAAGCTTTTCTCCTTGACCCTCTCAGGGTGTAGTGAGCTTTGCAAATGATGAATAAGATTTCTTGAAACAGCTGCTTAAAGTTACACACATAGGTCTATACAACCAAAAACGAAATCAATTTAGAATGTACCTATCTAGCCATTAACCAGCTCTCACTAGAAGTCACATATGGTTTTTGAGAACCTTGTCTGCGTAAGTATAATATAAATCTTAACAATGTAGTATGACTTTAAATGCATTATAATTATCCATCTGTGTTTTTAAGTTATTAGTGGTTTTGAGAAACATCCTCATTGTGAATACTAAGGTACTCAAACCCATTTGTCACCTCTTAAAATATGATCTGCTCTTAATAGTTGACTGTGCAATTACAGTCATTAAGGTGTCCCTGACTTACATAATTATCATAGCTGCTGTATAAGGAACCTCTCCAGATTAGAGGACTGTTCACATAACACCAAAATAAATTGATATAAAGTTTTGAATTAGTTTCACATTTGCCATTTAGGGTGTTTTATTTCAATCTTTTCCCTTCTTATTGAGACCCAGAATGTATCGTTGTAACAGTCTGTAAGATTTGGTTATTAAGATGTTTGAAATCAGAGGTATTATTACCATCCCTTATGTGATATTCAATTGAATAGTCCAGTGCCAATACTGGAGATCTTCTTTCCACTGGTATATATTCTAGCAAGAACTAGGATGTCATACTTTGAGATTAAAGGTCAACAAGAAATAAACATTTATTTAATCATCAGTTCTCCAGTTTTACCTGTACTAATTACTCCTATTTTGACACAACATTGCGAAGATTAAAATGCCACTAGATTTCAAAGTTAGATTTTTTTTTTATTTATAAAATGAACACAATCTCTCAAATTTACTACGAATCAGCCTTCAGGGAACTACAACAGATTTCATTTGAATCTATCTCAGCTTGAAAAAATCAGTTAGGCACGTGCTTAAGTGTGTCCCTCCTCAGTGAGTGTTGCAGCAGAGCTTAGAGCTCGGTGAGGACACTAAGACATTTGAAATTTATTTTTGTGCCTGAGTACTGTGCAGAATAGAGGTGGATTTCTGAAGTGAATGGAGTAGCATGAAATGTTTCTGTCGTTTCCCTGTGCTGAAAACTGCATGTCCTTTTGTGCAAGTTCCACATCCTGCTCTCAGCAACTCATACGAACCAATTGGAAGGCCTCTAGGTTCATTCTGGAGAACACCATATCTTTGAAATTACATTTCCTTTCAGACCAATCTTCTTGCTCATTTCCATGTACAGTTTATGTTTAGCATCTGAAATCAAAATATATACTTTATATTTAATGCTCATCAAAGCTGGTATTTAAAATAACAAGAACAATTGAGACAACATAAGCTGTGATTTTAAATTTAACAGAATATCTTACAAAAAGACAGTTTTGTTTTGACTGGAGAGTTTCTTCACGTGATTTAATCCTTCCAGACACTTTACTTATTTTTCTTGCTTTAAGATAATGTCTTGTCCTTTTATCTACTGGGAAAGCTCCTCTTTTCCTTGTGGAAGAATGTCTCATCTCTGTTGCAATGAAGTTGTACAAGAATACATTTGTATTAAAAATACAATTTTTGTTTTTAAGCTTTTTTAACTGAAACAAACAAGGAGATGCAGAACATTGTATGTGCCTTTTTTCCTCAAGTTAATTGTAATGAGTGACTAAAACCTTCACAGACCAGAATAGAATTCCATATAACTTGAAATGACAAAAAATTCAAACTCAGCCACAAATTCAGATTGAGAAATCCGTTCTCCACTGTGACTGAATGTTATTGCATAACAGTGACTTTCATGGATAGTTTCACTAATTCAAAGCAAGGAAAATTAAAATTTCAAAATGCTTCTTCTATTAGTGTGCCATGTTTGGGGCACAGGACAGACATTTGAGCCAGTTCAGGTTCACTCCCTGGCTCTGCAACGGGCTTGCTGGCCACGTCATTCTGTCTAATTGTCTGAGCATATTTCTTTTTTTCATGAACTTAGTTTAAACCAAGACAGCCTGTCAATTCTACTAGTCCCATTTTGTACCTTTTCTGGAAGACACCAGTGTAATATAGAATCACAGAATTTTTTGGTTGGAAAAGACCTTATAGATCATTGAGTCCAGTGCCAGTGCCTGATATCCCTTTCAGTGAAGATATTTTTTCTGATATCTAATCTGAACCTCCCCTGGTACGACTTGAGGCTATTTCCTCTCGTCCTATCACCTGAGAGAAGAAACCAACACCTGCCTCGCTACAACCTCTTTTCAGGTAGCTATAGGCAGTGAGAAGGTCTCCCCTCAGCCTCCCTTTCTTTGTAATACACTTCAAAAATTACATGGCAACAGCAGTAAGACACTGCCTGGCCAGCCCAGCCTTGTTCACCAGAAGATTGAAGAGTGAAAGCCCAAGAGAACAGCAAGCTGCTATTATTATATTCTGGAGATGAGATGCATTAACATTATGTTCATTTCTTTGCTCTGCAGTAGTGTCAAGGCTCAAAAAGCCCCTATGAAACTTGTGTCAGTAATTTATGTTAACGATGTTTTAAAGCCAAAATCATTACTGGTAAAATGTCATGCAACTCCTTTTCCTTCCGTGGTTTTTCATTCAGAGGAACAGAGATTGTGGTCTACAATGTTCTCAAAACATGCTAAATTGACACTTCATACATACCTAAGAAACAGATTTTGATCCAAAAAGCCAAGATTACTTTTCAGCCCTGGGGACTGCCAATTCATTATTGTCCTAATCAGAGCATGTGTTATTCAAAGCTTGACTTAGATTGAGACATAGCCTTTGTTTTAAACCTCCTGCACTAGTAACATCTGTTCCATTCAGTAGGATTTTTCCATTTGGATCCTGAACAGCTCAGCCATCAGCTGTCTCTGGATCTTCTCCAGCCCAATGCTGCCAGTAGCACGTGATGCCCACCTCTCTGCACCTGCCTGCTCCTGCAGCCCAAAGTGGGCAGAGCAGTGAGGTGGTGCCTGTTCATGCAGAGCAGGTCATGAGGCACTGGCCTGACTGAGATGTTTGTTGCCCTGGGCTAGCAAGGAGTTCACCAAGAGCGAGATACGGCTCCTGTGAAGCCATTCACTGCTAAGAGTCCCAGCTGCTGACAAATCCCCACGTAAATTGTGGTCCAGTTTCTTTCCTGATCTGTATTATGATGTTGATAACGTCCATACGTTAAAGTATACTAACATGATTATTTTGCCAGTGGTATCAACACAGCGTATTTGGAAAACGGGGAGTGAAACAATATAAGACAGACATCTCATGGGGGAAAAAAGAGTTGCTCCAGAGGGTGTAATTGGAAACATCTGAAAGAGCAGCTAACTGAGAACTGTAAATATTAAAAAATATAAAATCTAGTAATTGCTGTCATTTGGATCAGTGACCTAAAAGTTTGCACAACCTGACTAGTTTCCTTTTTTCTAGGTCTCTTGCAATCGTCTTTCCTGAATCACTCACTTGCAAGACCACAGTGTTCAAAAGCCCAGCTCATGGTTGTGTCCGTGTTGTGCTGGCGACTGTATAAACAGAATGCAGGCAGAAAGTCTGGGTTTGGATTGACCACTGACATCAATATTTTCAATTTATAGAATATGGGTAACTTTCTAAAATGATTTTACTAAATTAATTTGTTGCAAATTCTTAGATCATTAAGCAACTTGTAAATTTGCAACTATGTGATGTTAATTCTCTAGAGTTCCTATTCTTTTCTTGCCGTGTGCCCTTTAATTTCCCTTTCAGCAGCTCATCTCTCATTTTAGACATCTCCTTTAAAAGCTAATGCTAAATATATTCATGAACTGATGAACAGTTCCACATGTTGCTAATGATTACTTTTATATTATTATTCACTTGCCAAAGGCCTGAAATCATAGCCCCAATAAGATCATAAACCACCCAAAGTGTAATGATATATTTTCTCACTTGTTTGTTTTAAATTATTGTCCAGTTCTGAGACATGACAAGTGTTAGTGCCAACGTGCTTTAGAAATACACCGAACTTTCTTAGGTCAGAATATGATTCCTTAGTATAGATGCACTTTTTTTTTGTAAATAACAAGTTATCTTCGTGCAGAAATATCTGCAGAAAAATAAACCAAATAATTTCTAAAGCCTATGGAACACATGTAAGATCACTATGATCTTTATGAAAATTAAAGGGGATATAAAATACACAAGGGGAGGTTCCCATTCTAATCTATTATCATTTGCCTTAGTTTAAAGGACTTATCAAAGCCCATGGCAACAGTGAGCTGTTTCTGCTTTGTTTGTTTAGAAACTTGTCTAAGAACAAAACAGAAAGTTCTGTGAGATTTTGAGGGTTAGGAAAGGGAAATTCTAAATTTTGCTCTAAGACCTTGAGCAAAAGGTGCTCCAAAGTTGGATTAATCTACTTTTGGTACCAAATAATTTATGTTTTTAATTGATGCTACTGTTCAGACTCTTGGCAGAAATATTTTGGAGTGGACAAAAAAACATCCTCTCCATAGACATGTCCTTATTTTTTTAATTTTTCAGTTTACTTCATGATATTAGGTGTGTTAACCCCTATCACCATGTCATTTCTGTTTAAACAGTAAATGGCAGATTAGTCTGGAAAATGTGTATTACTACCAGCCTGCAGTAGCCTCTAGTGGCCTGAGGCAACTGGTTGTATGCAATATACAAATGCTGCTAGCACCCATGCCGTTTTACCCTTACACATAGGGTAATCTGTATTTATATCTGCTGTATTTGAGATAATACTTGGTATGGGGCCAGTGTGATGCGAGAGAAAAGAAAGTTTCATGTACATTTTCAGAAGAGCGGGAAAACAAGTCTGAATTTCAATTTCTGTTTTTCATGCCTGAGCATTAGCTAGAAGGCCTGTCCTGAAGATATAGTCAGTGTAACAGAATGGATGTTAATCCTATGTGAGTCTCCACGCTTGGTCATGGCTTTCAGGTCAGCTGGTTTATATCTAGCTAGAGTCTGAAAGATCCCAGAAGCACATTATGATGGAAAAAAACCACAAACTACCTTTTATGAATTTTATTAAAAGTATTTAAAACATTAGCACAAAGACAGTGCTGTCACAAGGGCGAGGATACTGTTCATAATAGCAAAATAAACACTTCCTAGAACAACACGGAACAGATTGTGAGGAAATAATGAGCTGGTCTTAATACTAACTTAGAATTCAATATTGGATGAGTACCAATGAGTCTTATAAACTCTGAAGAGCAACTTGCAAACATGGCTGTTCACAGATTTACTAACCCTGAAAAAGTCATTTTAAATGGGTCAATCAAATGTAAACCAAGGATGACTGAGTATTTTTTTGCTGAAATCAAAATACCATCTTGTTTTTAAAGCACGGAATTGGAGCCAAATACAAAGCTTTATATTGAGATGGCTAACCCTTTCCTTCACCTTCCCCTTGGTAGATATTACATTATTGGTGTTAACACTCTGATTAGTGGAAATACAATAGGTGACAGCTTTATATTTTTTAGAAATGTTAAACCCAGAATAAAGGCCCCGTTTTACTGAGTATTTTTATGAGTTTGTTTCAAGGATACTTAAACCTTCATCGAACGTTTTTCTTGCGTAGGTGTTGCAGGATCATTCAGACATATGTATGTACAGCACACTTTCACATTCTGTAATCAAAGGATAAAAGCCTTGTGCATCCCTCAGCTAGTAAAAAACACAAGGCAAAAATAGTAAAAAGAAGAAAGATACAAAGCACAAACAGATGCTGACCAACTTTCAAGATTGTAGTTTCAGGATTCCTGAAGACCTAGAACAATGTTGAAGGCACTAGAAAGTGCTGCTACAATGCTGTTAGCTAGTGGTCTTCTTTCAATTAAAAGGTAACACTCTTGAAGTCTAGTGAGGAATCTTTCTTGATAAAATGATTACATTGTTCCGAGGTGATTTGTTGTTGGATTTCTGGAAATTCCGTTTTCCCTCACATAGCTTTTGGAATTGAAAAACAAGGCTTCTCCTTCTTATCCTTAATTTGTGTGATTTATGTGTATTGCTCTCTCTGTCTTATTTCATTTACACTCAATCCCTTCAAACAAATCAACTGTGAAACCTGGGGCTATGCAACTCATTTCACTAAGGTCTAAGTCATGTTGTTTATTATATTTGTTAACATGATAAATTCAAGCTTTACATTTTTTTCCTTTAAGTCAAGTCTTTCTCTGTAGAGACACTAACAAAAGTGAGAGATTGCTTTGGCCATTTACAGTACCCCCATTAAGCACCTGCTTTGACTTGCAATCTTGAGAAGCTTCTCTCCCTCTACTGACTCTATAGGGATCTAGAAAGTAATTTCTCACCTGACTTAGAAGCCTGAAGTAAAGTGCTATGAATGCTCCCTGCCTATCATAATTTTATAGAAATACAACTTCAAATTGTGTTAAAATAACTGACTAAGAAAATCTGGCAACAGCCAGTCACTTGGTAGGTGTCCACCAGTAAATTAAAGCAAAGTATTAGCAGTATGTAACCCAGCTGTCACCATTTGTCTTGCAAACAACAACATTAAGTAATCTATATTTTGGAACTAATGTATCAATCAGACTTCTTCCATTTTATAAGAATTCATCTTGATAGTGAAAATTTACTACCCATGGGGAATTAAAAAAGGAACAGTCACATGAGTCTATGTTCCTATATAAGCTACTTATTTAATAATTGTGAATCCCAGAGGTTTTATGTTACAGTTTTAAAAGAAAAGCATATCTCAAGGGAAGAAGGAAAGGGAAATTATGACAGGATGCACTTTCATTATTACTTCCAATCAATATAAATTCACATGGGTACCAAAGGCACCAAATAGGATAGCCCCACTCTAACCACACATAAAATGTCTTTTCTTCTGTCAGTGCTTCTCTTAAAGTGCATTGTAGGCAGCCAGATCAAGTAGTGAACCTGATAAAAAATATCTCCTTTTCATTTCTTGGATTAATTTTCATTCTTTCTTTTTGGCTTCCTGAGCAATCTCCTATGAAGAAAGGCTGAGAGAGTTAGGGTTGTTCAGCCTAGAGAAGAAAAGCCTCCATGGAGACGTTATTGCAGTTATTCAGTACTTAAAGGGAACCTACGAGACTGATAAGGGTAAACTTTTTAACACATCCTTTTCAATAGAACAAGGGATAATGGTTTTAAAATAAGGGAGGGTAGACCTGGGCCAGATATAAAGAAGACATTTTTTATGATGAACATGGTGAAATGTTGGAACAGGAGTTGCCCAGAGAGAAGGTAGATGTCCCATTCCTGGCAAATTCAAGGCCAAATTGGGCCTGATCTCTGAGTGACCCACTCTACTTGAAGATGTCCCTGCTTATTGCAGGGGAGTTGGACTAGATGACCTATAAAGGTCCCTTCCAACCCAAACCATTCTATGATTCTGTGTTTCTATGATTCTATGATTCAAGAATGCAAGTGTTTACAGAAGAAAAGCAGCAAGCATATGCAACTGAAGGACAAGAAGGGATTTACCCTTTTGACAAAAGCATGGACTCGGGTAATTTTTAATTATGAATGATAATATTACCTTTGTTAAGAGAAGTATAATTAGAATTTAATCCTCTAATGAGAATTCATCAATATCCATGTTTAGATGAGGAAGCATACCAGTATATATTCTGCAGAATAAACTGTTCTAGAAAAGCTAACAACATGGCTTTTCAGTTCCAAAATAGAAATCACTGTCATCTTAGAATTACTCCAGAGTACTATATTTTTTTAATATAGAACCTCTATAGAAAGGTATTACAGAGCAATTGCATTAGCCACTTTCCTCAGATGATGAGATGAAAATATTGTTTTGCTCATAAGGAGTAATAAAAACATAGAATCATAGAATCGCTAGGTTGGAAAGGACCCACTGGATCATCGCATCCAACCATTCCCATCAATCACTAAACCATGTCCCTGAGCACCTCATCCACATGGTCAGCATTGATTTCCTTCTTGGACAGTTTGCAGAAATCAGGCTGTTTACATAGTGTAATAGAATACACAGGCATTTTCTTGCTTAGCACCTAATAACTTGCCATTGCTCTTTTGTGTTCTGTTGAACTCTAGATGCTCAGTCTAATTGTTTGAGAGGCGAACTAAATGTAGTCTGATACTTTAAAAATCCCAGGCACAGCTCTAATGATTTAGTACTACACATAAAACCATAAATGCAGCCCCACATCTCAGCAGAGCTGTAGTTCCCCATTCATAACCCTTCTTAAGACTGGAATAGACTAACCTAAAAGCATGCACACCTCAGTGCTCAGATTTTCAAGCTGCTCTGTTACTCATTAGCATTATGCGAAGGAAAGGGCAAAGCAGCCTGGGTAGTGTAAAACACACACTTCACCCCTGGAACATTGCCCAGTCCTTCAGTCAAATTCAGCCAAGCCCTTTTGAGTTAGAAGTAGTTCAGCTTGTTTGCTTTCCTCTTTCTTTTTGCATGCTTTGTGTGTCTTCTTAGAACCAAAAATAAAAGTGATGAAGACACTAGGATGGATCTGTGTCTGACAGCATCTGTAGAAATTAAATTAACTTTTTTGACTCAAGAAAATCTGGAGCGTGTGGATTCCCTTTAGGCCAGGTATAACTCAAACATATCTGCTAGATAGCATTTCTGATTTAATTAGGATTAAAAATTGTATGTTCAGAAATGGTAAAAAATATGCTATTTCCACCTCCTTTATTTTGCTAGAAAATCTTGAGGCAGCTGCTGTTTTTTAAGAAGTAACTCAGCTTTCATCTGAAAACTTGCAAAGAAAGGTACTAACCCCTACACTTGGAAGATGAGATTGGAAAGTTTGGAAAATATGATTACCCATCAATAAAACCTAATAGCTTTTAAAGATAGTTCAGAAAGCACAACTGAAGAAAAAACCCACCATTTTGAGGCCTGAGTCATGTTTTTATTATTTTTTGTATTTGGGATTAGCAGAAGGAGGGGAGATCTGCAAAGAGGATGAGATTAAACATTCCAGGCATCCTCAGCCCCAAATGGTTGATGACTTTATTTAAATATATCTCTGATGTTCACAAGGAGTGACAGGATCATCCTGTTGTAAGAGCATGACTATGTCCCATAGCACTGGCAAACTGGAGCACTGGATTTTATTATGCTTCCCATCCTTTAAAATACATTTTCCATGGCAGTGTACATTCTGCAAGTGAAAACAATAATCTCTGAGGAAAACTTTGCCCTTTATCTTTGCGTGTCTTAGTTCCATATACATAAAATAGAAATAACAATAATCCCTTTCATTTCTGGGCTAGTATTGCCTGTCTATTTTTAATGCATAATATAATATAAGTTGTGTGGATAGTTCATAACTAAATATAACAGTGACTCTTTAATCAAGATTGTGAATTTATTTCACAATAACTAAATATCATGGAAATCTTTCATGACAAATAAATGTGTTTGCTATAAGGATGCAAGTAATTGCGACAGTGACTGAACTGTGTAACTCAAGTTGGCTTGCATAACTCATGCCACAGAACCTTGACTTTAGCTAGTGTTTTCATAAGGACCATAACTTCCAATTTTGTTTTATTTGTTTTATAATCATGGAAGTTGAAAGTTGTGAGAGAATGACAGTAAGTCAGTTGTAGAAGTCAGTAGTAGTCAGTAGAGTTCCATTTCTAGAGTTTGAAAAGTTGCTAAATGATTAGTGGATGTTTTAATAAATAATTATTGGTTGCTTATAGCAGGGTCATAAGTGACTTATAACCATTTTTATCACTTACTACTGGTGTACTTGGAACCATGTGCAACAATCTATAATCACTACAGAAGCTACGAGGGCTTGCAATGTGTTAAAAAATCTTAACTACACACTGACCCTCTATAAACCACTTCAAATGGATTCTTAAAATGAAGTGTGACTAAATTAAGCTCCAGGTTCTGATTTTATGCTCTGGCCAGTGGACCATCTTATGTTGACCATGTGTCTTTAAAACAAATATGTCAGCCTGGGTACAGATCTGTGACTCTTTTCTTTGTGGTTTTTTGCCTTAACATTGTTATTTGTGTACTGCCTGTCTTCGCCTCTTCCAGCTGTATGGGAAGTGATGCCTCAACAAATAATGGACAGCACTCACAGCAGGAGGCTTCATGGTTTTATTACAAGCCTTTGGTTACATCTGTAAAATGTCAGAAGCAGTGGTTAACCACCAGCTCCACCATTATTTCTTCAAAACAACTGAAATGCACTAAAATGAACTGTTCAACATATTGCCCGCTTTTTTTACTTCTGTTGCTGACAGCTCATTACAGATAAACATATGCTAGTCAAATATTTTGTGTCAAATGCCTGCTATCTCTCTGTTTCTTTGCTTTAGAATTTCTTCTTACTGGCATGTTTGCAGTCCAGCGAGTGCAGTGGTGCTCACGGCAGTCTAGAGCTCAACACCAGCCAGCTGCTTGAATGTGAAATGCATGTTTGCGAGTGGAGGGAGCAGTGAGAAACCCCTGGATCAGCACGTTGTGTGCCAAATTCACCCTGGGAGGAGAAGCTTGTGAATGAATGATGAACTCCAATACAGGGTTAAGCAACTGTGCTGCAAGTCCTTAACAGAGACATTTCAGTCTCAAGCTGGTTGTCTCCGTTTGAAATGAACACACAGAAATATTCAAACATGTAAGGAATGCAGAGTTGGCTCAGGACTCAGCGCTGTTACTGTTGGTGTTAGGCTAGTGGTTAGCAGTAATTCAGGACGGCTTACTGGTTGTTGAGTTACTCCAGTGATTGCTCCCACGCAGACCTGTTTTGTTCCAGCTGTGCCTGCAAGCACAGCCTCGTGGGACCACAGCTGTAATGACACAACACCTCTCTCACCTTATGCTACAGGGTGCATTAGTGGTTTTCACTTTGGAGTTATCTGAGGGAGGCATCTGCCTTCCATCAGTGCTCTTGATCAGTGATGGCCTCTCTGGGGTGCCACTACGGTGCTCTCTGGACTCCTTTCTTGTGGGGCAGGCACTATAGAAAATTTTCTCGGTTTGATACTTGTTTAGTCCGGCAGATTGTGTTTCACTACCTGTCGACTGAGGATACTATTTGAGTTATTTTAAATTCTCTCATTCATAATATATTTCAGCAGCAGCTGGAGGAGGAAAAATGAAGTTATTTTAAAATCTCTAGTATATCTATTATATTTTATATGTGAGACATATAGGGTTATCTCGACTGAAACAGCTTCTGTGTGTTTACATACATGCAGTGAGTTGATACACTGATTTAATTCCTGCTATACAGATATCAACACTATAAAAATTGTGATGGTGACTGACAGGAGTTAATGTGTTTTGATTGTCAGCTGTTGCAAGAAAGTGTTAGGGAATCAAATGGAAGGGAAAATTTGATAGTTAACTCTTTGCATATTCTTCTTACATCAGATTCGCAGTATGCAAGAGTACATATTTTTACAAAACTTTGTCCTATGCCCAGGACTTTTTCACTGAAATGTTGAGACCACGGGTAGATAAATGGCTGATGTTTGAGAGATGACAGAACCCTAAATTTCTTTTACCAGCAGGGAAATTGGTTCCCATGGGATAAAATTCTTTCCCCTCTGTTACGTATAGAACTGATATAAAGTGGTGAAATCTACTACTGTGAAATCTGAAATATGTATTGGTATCATTGGTGCTTTTCTTATTCCATTACTGTCATGACTTATTTTTATATTCTGCTTCTACTACACAAATGTCAAAGTCAGTGTTGACTGACTGTTGTACATTAATACCAGGAGCTTACAGCTTCACTGCTATTATATTGTTACAACACTGTCACTTAACACCACCTGAACTTAAAATTACAGATTATACTGGTAAAATATACGTTTCCTAATACTTACCACTGTGTGTAAATTTAAAAAGATTGTATGAATTTGCGAAGATCCTGCAAATTTAGAGTTCAAACTTCTTCAAGGCATAATTATAACTGACTAGACTTATGCCTCAGTAGCTTTAAAGATTTTTCCCTATTTGAAGCTTTTGATTTATAAACCAGAGAATTCTTTCATCACTGTGCAGATCTCCTAGACAAGCCACTTGAAAACAATGAGCTCCCACGATAAGAGAATATGTGTGTTTTTCTGACACGCTGAGCACCTTCACCTCTCACCGTCTTTTAGGAACTGAGTAGAAACAAGGTTCACAGAATCTGAGTGGGACTTGATTGACACATTGGTCTATTAGGTCTCTTTGCCCAGGTATGAATTTTGGCCAAAGAGCTGAGAATTTGCTCAAATTGCTTTTCAGTTAGAACAGAGAGTTGCCTGGAATCTCCTTCAAGAGAAGGAAAACTATATGCACAGCTAGTACATCAAGATAAATTTACTTTTAAAATTACAGTCACAGCTTACATATTTGATATAACAGATGCAGCACTGCCTGCAGCAAAGCCTTATTCTGCATATCATGTGATTGTTATATTAGGAATATAGCCTGCTTAAAAATAGAAATGCCTGCTACGTCACTTTTTGTGTTAAAGAAGTAAAAATCATTATTAATATGAATGTTTATCATGCAATTTTCAGTTGATTAAGTTTCACTCATCAAATCCACATAACTTAAACTCATGTACCATACCTCTTTAAGCAGTGAGTATTAACATAGTCAAAGAACCAATGGGTATTTGCACAGTGTTTGCCCAGGAATATAAGGGAAACTGAGTGAAAGAGCAAGATAGAGAGAGGTTGCTCGAAGGGAAGGCTGTGTTTTGGCAGATACTAATGTGTACCTGTTTTTAAAATTCCCAGAGCTTCAAGGAAATAAAAGGTGCAAGTCTTGCTACCTTGGCAAAACTGTGGTTGGGTGAATCGTGTTCTACCTGTTTTAATTTCTCTTGAAATGGATCTCAATAGTTGATGTACGCTTAGTGTTATCATCTTTATGAAAACAAGACTGACACTAGGAAATGTCCAAGCTTTTCATAAAATAAGTAAATTTCATTCTGAATAATCTTTGTTCAGATATTTGTCTATTCCAGAGGCTAACCTAGTGTAGGATGAACTGGCATTAACACAGAAATCACAGTGTACTACGAGATATACAAGGCACTGTGTGCTGTTTTCAAAGCTGCATCTCTGCCACTGATCAAACTGTGCCTGCTCTAAGGGTATCGTTATGCTTTCAGATCTCTGAAGCAATATAAAGATGTGTAGTGGAAGTTGTGGTTTTCCTGTTCTGATCCTTCTTGACTCTTAAAACCAAATGAAATCTCATATCCTGCGTAGATCATTTCATTCTCTCCCTTACCCGATTTTATTTCACTGCTAATGCCTGAAAGTCAATGGGAAGCCCTTTAGTGAATTACAGACAGGTCCTGGACAGCTGAATGTAGTATTATTTCCAACCTGGGAAAAAAAAAACAAACAAACAAAAACAACAGCAACAAAATCTACTTCTTAAACGGAAGAAACAAAATAGAAAAATGTATCAATTTTCACAATTTTTTAGCCCACTAATTGTTCTAATATATACCTGCGACTTTATGCCACATGCTTTTGCATCTCAACAAAATATATTGGTTGCTCTTGCTATTGCTAGAGTATGTTAAAATACTGGGAACTCATATAAAGTGTAAGCATGGAAAAAATCCCTTTATCTGATTTTTTTAAACATTAGTTTATATTTCAGTGTTAAAATTGAGCAGAGTTCAAAGGACGTTAGGTGGCACAAACTAAAGCTAAGTAAAAGGCCACAGCAAAACACTCATAGCTGGTGTGAGTGCAGTTTGTGTGGAATCTGAACAATTTTACTTCTGTGCGAATGACGCAGCAGGACAGAGAGGCTGACAGCGAACGTATTTATTCTGAATTTCCTTAGCAGCACTCTGCCTCCCAAACAGGTCACTAAAAACTAAGAAAAGCCAGGTGAATTAATGCATAATTTTAGGCGATAGTTCCTCTTTCCACACCCTTTGCTGGCAAAAATTAGGTTTATTTAGCCAGCTGGTACCATAACATATTATCAAAGTCTATGCTGAATAACAGCTTCTGGAAGTTATCTGTAACCTTGTAAAAACAAAATTAAGGAATTCCAGAATCTTGACAAACAGAATTTCTAACACTATGAGAACATCTTCTTCTTTCTTATTCTGTCTTTCTTTTTACCTCATTACTCCTTTCATCCTCGTGCATCCTAGTGGGAAAATAACTGCTTGAAAAGATGCACACTATGGAATTATTTTTCCAGCTTCTGATCCTTCACAGCTCCTGCAACAGGGAGGCTTTGGACAGGAGCATTGGTCCTGAAACCCCAGGCCACCACAGGCAGGCAGCAGGCAGTCAAAGTCATTGATGTCAGGGTATAGGAACTACAGAAGAGCAGATGGGACAGCCTAGCATCTGATCCAAAAATCCACCTGCATCACAGAGGTCTTCCAGTTATGAGGTGATTTGAGTCAGGTTCAGGACAATAAGCATAATCAAGAAGCCAATTTCATGTTGAAAGTCAAGCTGAACTGTGCCCCAGCTTGGCCAAAGAGCGTGCTTTTTAAACAAGACGGAACAGCTCTTTATTTCCAGGGAAACAAATAGATTAAAGTAAACCTACCTTATTTGGGTGAGAGCGGTGTGGAAAGAATTTACAGAAAGGAAGGGAATAGGAGTAGGACATTTCCAAGAAAGGTATTCTCACTTTCCAAATGTGCTTCAGTGCCAGAGAGTCTTCAAGCAGCTATTCCATAAATCCCTATGAAACTAAAGCTTTGTAACAAACACTGCACATGGATGAAATAAGAACTAATGATTCTTAACATCGTCTTTATTTCCAGCTGATTCACAGGTATAATAGTACTTCCAAAGTAGGTAAACTCACCTGTTGGTGTTCAAGACTGGGACTGAGATCTGTTGCCTGAATTTGAAGTAAGCAAATGGATATCACATTACTGAGCTGAACCTTCTGCCTAGACTGAGGTCTGAGCCAATTTTTTCTCTCTCCATGTACTTTTGCTCTAGGCCAGAGAAGCCATAAGAGAAATTAAAAATTACCAGGGAACTATATTTGAGCATAGTTGGAAGTGCAGAAACTGTGCAAAATCTTTTCTTGTAAACTTGTCTCTGAGATTTCTAGATTTAATTTCAGGTTTCCTGCTCCTTTTTGTTAAGTAGCTGAAAATGGAAGTTGCTGATCTGAACTGGACTTGCTCAATCAATTTCCTCCTTGGCTTTTCAAAGACTCTTTTTAAGGCAGCAGGAAATCAAATAGATTTACTTGTTTACAAATTTCACTTCTACAGCAAACAGAAATGACAACAAATTGTTCAGTCCAAGATACAATAAAACCTGGTAACCTTTTAAAGCAAGACTTTCCTTTTTGTCCAGTAGTTAAAGATCTGGTGTGCAGTGCTCGTTAGTTAACAAGGGAAAATATCCAGCTCTTCTTCTCTGCTTCTGTGCGGTCTGTCAGATACTCATCTGAAGCAAAGTGAATCGTAGCTTGCTGCTTAGCCATAATATGGACATCCTGCACCCCTTGGGAGGGATTACATGTATTCAAACCAGAGAGAATCTCCTGCACTGCTTTTTCCTCTCCCATGTGACAACTCCACTTTCTAAATACAAGAAACTGTTCGAAGCAGGCTAACTGTGGAGGCTGCTTTGATGTCCTGCCATCACACTGAGCTGTGGAAAGCCTTCTTGTTGTCTTATGTAGGGAGCAGTTGAGGATATCAAAGGGAAGATGGGATGTTAAATTTTTATTGATGAATGTTTAATAGTCTGGGTTGTAAGCTGTCATGAGTAATGCAGTGAAAGGATTCGTTCTGAATCTCACTGTTTGCCATACAGTGCCTGAAAGTGATTAGTCTTTAAAGAGTACAAATCTTTATTTTTTTCTCCAGCAATTCATTTTCTGCAGCAGATTAAAAGAAATCTATCATGATACTTAGGAGAGAGTCAAGTGGGCACATTAGGTTAATACACCAGCCTCTCTCAGCTTGAGACCTGAGTTTGAATCAAATGTTCAGCAAAAAAAAAAGCAATACATTTAGCACTGCTTTCTGAAGCCACTAATGTGACAAGTTTGGCCATATCCCACTGGACTTAGGGTCATGCACCTCATGAGGTGCAACTTTATACCTCATAAAACATCAAGTATGCTAATTGAGCAACGTGCAGAAATGCTGGGCACAGTCCCAAGGATTCAGCCAGAAAGTAGCTGAAGAGTGATCCGTGTCCTCTCACTCTCCCACCCCCCTAAAAAAAACAGCACTCTAAATAAAACCTCTTTCTTGGAACACAGTAAATGTAAAAAAAAAACATTTTAAGTTTGGTTGAACAGGGCTCTGAGCTACCTGGTTGAGTTAACGATGTCCCTGCTTCTGCAGGAGGGTTAGACTGGATGACCTGTAAACGTCCCTCCCAACCCAAATCATTCTATGATTCTAAGATTCAAAGCAGTTCTGGGGAACAGGACAGAATTAATATCATGACAGATTAGTGCTGTAACTGAATGATTCCAGAGAGACAGAGCAATCTAGACATCTTCCTGAAAGAACAGAGAGCGCACAAGGGCTGAAAGAGAGCAAAGGAAGAAGGATCGAGGAAATCACTACAGGGGATTGCATGGCTGGAACTGGTTTCATCGCCCTGTCACGTAATTGCGAACAGACAGTAGGTAGCTGATAGATCTGAGCGATGTTTGATAAAGCTTCAGGAATCAGAATGTTTTCTTTTATTAAATGTGAGTCAGGAACAAGGTTTGGTTAAACATGAGCTCTAACCAGCTATGATTGAGGACAGGTCAATTTACAAAATTATAGTGAAGTACAAATGCAATTGTGACCTGGATGCCAGGTATAACAACCTTGGGTTCAGGTCTGTAGTGTATTTTATTGAACTGTATCAAACATGTAAAATTGCGAGCATAATCCCCTAATTGCTGCCCTGCTCTGAACAAAGCAGTTTTTTTGGATGAGGCAAAAAGATGATTATCTTCTATGATTCATAATCAACACTTGATCACAGCTAGTTTGGTGACTTTTGACAGCACGAGAAGCATTTGTGTACTGTGAATCCATACTTATCCACTCAGAAATGGAATGAGATTCTCTGCTTACACCCCTCTAGATTTCTGAGCAACTATCAGACAGAGAATGATTCTTCTTCACTACCATCTGAGCTGCTGAGTAAAACCTTTCTGTTTGAGGTCATGTTAGCAATAGGTTAACCTCCTAACTACAGTCATTGTCTGAATGGTTTTTTGAAAGATCATTTTTTCTCTCAGTCACCCTAAAATAGAACATTAAACAATGATTTATTTTTTTTTAATGAGACACCCCAGAAAAACTCTGGCTTAAAAAAAAATCTAGTGACCATGCAAACCTGCAGGCACAGACAGTGAATAGGGAGAGTTCTTTCTGTGTTCAGTTCTGGGCCCCTCACCACAAGAAGGATGTTGAGGCTCTGGAACGAGTCCAGAGAAGAGCAACGAAGCTGGTAAAGGGGCTGGAGAACAGGCTGAGGAACAGCTGAGAGAGCTGGGGTTGTTTAGCCTGGAGAAGAGGAGGCTGAGGGGAGACCTCATTGCTCTCTACAACTACCTGAAAGGAGGTTATAGAGAGGAGGGAGCTGGCCTCTTCTCCCAAGTGATGGGGGATAGGACAAGAAGGAATGGCCTCAAGCTCCGGCAGGGCCAGAGGAGATTTAGGCCGGACATTAGGAAAAAAAATTTCACAGAAAGGGTCATTGGTCACTGGAACAGGCTGCCCAGGGAGGTGGTTGAGTCACCTTCCCTGGAGGTGTTTAAGGCACGGGTGGACGAGGTGCTGAGGGGCATGGTTTAGTGTTTGGTAGGAATGGTTGGACTCGATGATCCGGTGGGTCTCTTCCAACCTGGTTATTCTATGATTCTATGATTTATGAGATGCATGAGGATAAGCTTATGCACAGAGATTCATATGAGCCTGTGTCCTATGCATCCACCATCTCTGGTTTACACATCTGTGCAACAGCATGCGATTGAAAACCTGCACCATCTCTTTGTTATCTGCTTACTGATTAAAGGCAGATGGACTTGCCCTTCCTTGGGACGAATAGTTCTGGTTTCTGCTTTATTTTCTGTTTATTAAGAGAGACTTTGTTTGTATAAAGAAGTCTTCAGCAGAGCATGATTTAACAGTGTGCTTCAAAAACCAGCTAGTTTTCCATAGGCACCTTGAAAGGCAGACTTAGAAGGATGATAACTATTAGGTGGACTCAATATTGACTGAATACAGTTCTCAGTTTCAATCACAGAATTTTGTAATGGGAAGAGATGACAGGATTATCCCAAGATATTGTTTGGGCTTAGAAGACCCATGGGGATTTTCCCTTGGATGACAGGGTGTTGACATCGACTTAGAAAGTGCAAAATTTACATTACTTCTGAAACACACGCTTCACTACAGCTCTGATTTTTTCTTTTTTATTCTCTACAGATCCATGACAAAGTATCTCACAGTTCTGTGGTGAATCAAGGATAAATAAAGAGCTAATTAAATTCTCATGAATTATTTTCTGCAGATTATATATGTTAAAACAGTTCTTTGGTGTAGGCATCAGATCTTATTTTAATATATGTTTACTTCAAGTCAATATTTGGTACTGTTGAGGCTGTACCTTGAACCTGTGCTCAGTGTTAGGCCCCTCAGTGCAAGGAGGACATCAAGTTGCTGGAGCATGTCCAGAGGAGGCTAATAAAGCTAGTGAAGGGTCTAGAGAACAAGGGTTATGAAAAGCAGCTGAGGGAATTGGAGTTGTTTAGCCTGGAGAAGAGGATGTTGAGGGGTGATCTTATTGCTCTCTACAACTGCCTGAAAGGAGGTTGTAGCGAGGTGGGTGCTGGTCTCTTCAACCAAATAACAAGAGCTTGCATGAGAGGAAATGGCTTCAAGTTGTGCTGGGGAGGTTTATGTTGGCTATCAGAGAAAATTTCTTTACTGAAAGAGTGGTGAAGCACTGTCAGAGGCTGCCCAGGGTAGTGGTGGAGTCTCCATCCTTGGAGGCATTCAAAAAGCATGTAGATGTGGCACTTCAGGACACGGCTTAGTAGGCATGTTGGTGTTGTGTTGATAGGTGGACTTGATGTTCTTAGAGGTCTTTTCCAGCCTTAACAATTCTATGATTCTATATATAAACAATGGGAATATAATCAGTACTAATTTATAAAAAGATAATATTTTCATAACGACGCTTTTCAACTGCCTCTCTCAATAAAGAGGACAAGCATTGCCAAGTGTCTCTCTGATCTTTGAGAAGGCAACTGAAAATTAAAATTAGAAGGTGGCCTAAAGAATCTTATCATGTTGAGTTCTTTCTCAAGCAAAGTGAATGAGCTTCAGATAGAATACTTCTACATGAAGTAATTGAGATTTCCAATGCATGTCAGATAAGGGAGCAGCTGGTGAATATTTTATCATACACTCAGTTGCTTTAGGCCTTTGAAACATTTTTAGACCATATTTGCTAATACATGTGAACCACATTTATTTTCTCAGCTTTTAAGCAATGGCATACATGGAAAGGATGGTGGGTAGGTGCTGAACTCATCTCAGAGTCTGATCCCAGATGTTTTTAAATATTGCATGTTAGGTAACACTTTCTTCACAGTTTATATTTATTACATTTCACTGCAATCTTTTTTGAAAATACAAACATTCCTTATTTCTCAAGCACTTCCAAGTGACACACTGGAAAGTAAAAGGTTGGATCCAGGTCTGTCAATTATTATATGCTACTTAGGCTTTTATTTGCAGTAACTATATATTAAATATCATGCAAGATCCTATAAAGCAAGCCTGTAGCTAACTTTGATGGATAGAAATGGTGCCCGTGTGATACATCCCAGAATGATCAGTTGCCTCTGGCACTTCTCTTTGTTTGAATGGTAGAGGTTTTTTCACTCTGGAGAACTCTCTACGTTGATGGTGTCAACAATAAAGTCTTTGAGACAAAACTGCTGCAACTTCAAAGTGCAGGTCCTCAACCCCTGCCTTACTGGGAAATTGTTCCCTTCCTTTCTTCATTTTAACTCTGACCTGGTGTTTAAGGTCTTGGTTACAGGAGTCCAGTGAACAACATTGCCTCTTAACACCTGATTGTCAAAGCCTTTGTTAGCAAGTGAGTGTTCTTGACGCCTAACGATATCCATGGGATTTGCTGAAAACACTTAGCTGCTTAGGAACTAAACAAGCAAAAGTCAAGCCCATGGTCTCCATCCAATTCTGTCACGAGATAACTTTGCTCTCATTCCAGAAAGATCACTTCCCTTTCCACAGAACTGCAGCTATGTTACAGCAGCAGAGAAATGTTTTTCTGGGCACAAGTGGAAGAGAGTGTAATTCTGTTTTCTGCTTTTTGTATATTCATTTGCAGACACTGAGGCTCCTCTTCGGGGTGGTCACTTAAATCTCTGTTTGTCTTTAAGGAAAGATGTAAACTTTGTCAGCAAAACTCAAAGATTTTTGCTGAACAGCACTAAATGGTTTATATCAAAGCCCTTGTTGTTCGCTCTCACTATCACACCTCATGGTACTGCTCCTGTACAGAAATTAGGCACCAAAATAAATATTTTTCAAGACTAGGACCTACATACGTAGCCCTGTCAACAGGGCTGTGCACCCACTGGAAAAAAATAGAAAGGGGTGTTATAGAAGATAATAATTAAAGGGAAAAGAGTGTTTCCACTCATTTGCCTGGTTTGCTAATGAAAGCCTCTATTTAAAGGCAACAGTATGCTTCAGTTAGGCATGTGCATTGTTTAAAGCTATTTTTTTGCTATGTGTGTGCCAAGCAAATTTTAACTGAATGTATAGGAATGCTTTTAAACAGTTTCTAAAGTTAACGAAATAATTGGTTTGAGTTATTTGAGCAAAATCTGCTAACATTTTAGATCTGTGATGACCCTTAATATTGACTAGAAAAATCTGTTACAATTTGTAAAAAGCAAAACAAAAATCGTAGAATCATAGACTGGTTTGGGTTGGAAGGGACCTTCAAGCTCATCCAGTTCCAAATCCCCTGCCATGGGCAGAGACACCTCCCACTGGATCAGGTTGCTCCAAGCCCCATTGAACCTGGCCTTGAACACCTCCAGGGATGGGGCATTCACAGCCTCCCTAGGCAACCTGTGCCAGTGCCTCACCACCCTCACAGGAAAATATTTCTTCCTGAAACAGGCAGGTTTTAAGTCACTGCTCATTACCTTGTCCAAGTCTATGTCTATAAGTGCAGCATGCAAAGATGACTAACAGCAACATCTGCAGAGGGAGTAATGTCTCTGATACAGAGCATGCCTAAATTATAGGGATATGCCTGAAGGCTTTACCATTAATGGGAAGCACAGGCATGTGAGCTGGTGTGGGGATGTTCCATTGGTTTCAGTGGAGATGCAGGTGGTTCTACTAAGCTCAGATTCTCTAGGACAGCTTAGAGGTCGACAGCTAAGATCTAAGGGCCTCTTCAGTTAGCATCACCTGGTCTATAATGTTTATTCAGCCTCCCTTGTACAAATGCATAGCACAGCAAACTCTGGCCTTAGATCTATAACAGGTGATGATGCGGTCTGGGCCACCTAACTACTCACAATCATTTAGTAATTGCATCTATAAAAGGAAAAATTAAGGAAGAGAAATGTCTGTGTTTTGAAGTAAGGAATTCTGCTGACACTACAGATTCTGAAAGCACAATGTGCTCAGTGAAAGTACTTGAACCTTGAAATAGAAATACAGACCTCTTAATTAATCTCTCGGTTATTCTATAAAGTGCAAAGAAAACTAATACAGAGAATTTTCCTGTTAATTACAAATGGAATCTGTGTGTTAGTGTGTGACGGGGAGGAGAATGTTGGACCAGGGCAACACAGTATTACACTTCCTACATAATTATGTAGGAGTGGTAGGTTTATTAGACTGCAGTAAGCCATTATTTATGCGGATGGAATCTTTATTAGAAAACTAGCTTTTAACACTGCTCTTGTTCAACTTGTAGCAGAATATCTCATCTAAATCTGTTCTTTCATGAATGTATATAGAGGCTTGAATTATTTTCCTTAAGGAGAAATCAGCCACACAAAAAATAGTGGCATGCATTTTCTTTAATCTTTGCTGTTATGGATTTAGTTGTGCTGGATCATTTTTCAACTGCTCTAAATGGTAAAACTGCTTCCTTTTAAGGTGCTACTGTTCAAGCTGGGAAACATAATTAAGGGCATCTCCTTTGTTTTGTTGGCCAACTCAGGGAGGCATTGTTCACTTTCTTTCTTTTAATGTTGCCAAGCTAACAAAAGAAGGATTTTCTTGCTGGCTTCAAGCTGCCTCTTGATTCACCAAGGTAAAAGTGGCAGGTCACTGAAAGAGTCCCATAGGCTGTCTCAAGTTTGTGGGTGATTATTTAATCCTAACAGTCACACCAATGCTGACTGGGGCAGCAATCTTGCAAATTCACACTTCAAAATTTTAGGCCACTACTTACCCAAACTTAATCCTATCTGCATATCGCATGGGTAGACAAGCCTTTCAGTGGTTGAGCTCTTCAACCTCCCTCAGCAAGGCCCTTCTAGCATTCATCTCTACTTCACTCATCTGCCTAATACATGCTTCATGACATCTAAAAGTCTCTTCTTCCTTCTGTCCTTCACTTTTCTACACTGGTTCACCTTCCCAAAAAGGGCCAGGTTATCAAAAGCTTTCTTTGTGCTTGTGGCAATTTTTTGACTGGAAGAGGCTCACAGCAATATCAGTAGACCAGATGTTTCAGTGTCTTCTCCCTTCGAAATATTGGGGTCAAAATACAGGATACCTGTCCTCCTGTTCTGAGATCATGTACTATCATAAGCTCCACAGCAACTGCAATGATAAGGAACTACCATGTTTTCTCATTCCTCAGGCAAGAATGCATCTAAGTCTAAGTAGGAGTGACAGTTCATAGCCTTAGAGTCAATTTTACTCTGTTTATGCAAACTGTGATACAAAACTGCTTTTCATCTAAGGCTCTAAGCCAAACTGGTCCATGATTGAAAGTGTCTGGCTCAGAAAACCTCTTCAAAATACGTTCTCAGGAGTAATGCACCTTGTTGAAGAGAAGTACATACACCTCAAAACTGCCTCCCGTTCTCATACCACGGACAAGAAGATGACAGTGGACCTAGATGCTGATGTGACAATCAGGTGTGTGAAAAGGATGCCTCTTCTGCTTATGCCATAGAGCCATTGAAAAGACACTGTGTGATTTGGAGTGGCAGGACATTTTGTGAAGACCTAGCAGTGAGGCCTGTGCCACAAAGCCCTATGGGACATGGACTAGTGGATTCAGGCAGCCACCACCAGGAACACTCTAGGATAGGTTTCATCCAACTCTTGGAGCCCTGAGTTACCTTTCCTGGTTATCAGCTAGGAAGAGTGCAAGAATCATAAAGGTCATTCCATAGACTAGGTATGGTTATGGCATTTGGCCTTGAGGACACCGTCACTGATGCTGTAAAGGAGCAGTTGGGACACAGCCAGAGCCTAAGTTCCCATATCAATTAAAGCTGTGCAGCATCAGTACTAGGAAATGCCAAAGATCACAATGCAGCTGTGATCGGGATTGTAAAAAATGTAAGACCTATACAACTGCACAGCCTCTTTTTCTCTTTCAGCCCTTCTTCCCCATCCCCTCAGCAGTGTTTTGTTCCAAATTACGTTGCACAGTTTTTCCGTACATCTGATTTCTCATCTTACCAGAGTGTCTCACAGTCACAAATCCTGTGAACTGTGTACATTCCTCAGGATAACAATATAAAACAATTAAGGAGGGGAAAAATGGATAAATGTAATGTGCCTTGTGAATGAAATATTGGCAGAATGAGGTCTGTTGAATCTTGCTTTTCTTCTGCCCCACAGGGGAGATACTGAATTAATTCATCATTTTACTTAAGCATGGAAGAGGGCACCATTAAAGGAAGCTTAAAGGAATTAAAATGATAGGGCAAAATCTTTTTAATCACTTAGGCTCAGCTTCATAAAAAGAGGTGAAATTCCTTTTCATTGGTCTTCAGAGTACATGGATTTCATGCATGATTCCTCATCGACTTGTCTGCTGTACATAATTAAAAACTTTGTGATTTTTTTTTTTTAATATACCCTACATAAGTCAGTGAGTTCTGTATTTAGAAAGATTTGCACTGTTTGGGTATTTTTCTTCTACCATTTTTTCACTGCTCCGCTCCAAGAAAATAACAATTACTGAAATAAACACATACCAGAGTAAGAGAACCTCCAGTACAGCAACACCAGCTGTTCCTGACCTGGCAAGCACATGCACTAGAATCAAGAAACACGTTCTTATGAAATGTGAGAAACCCTGAGAAGGGAAAGAAAAGCAACACCCAGGCTTCTCTGGAAAAAAATAATGAGGGGTTTTTGTAACAAATGAACAGTAGTGGAAGGAGCAGAGAGAGATTTCTTTAAACAGGCAATCTCTGAGCCCCATCAGAGGAGGTGGATTTCATTCCTGCAGGACTCGAGGGAATGGCAGGAAGATGTGCCAGGGAAGGGTTAGGTGGGATCTTAGGAAAAGATTCTTCACCCAGAGGGTGGTGGAGCACTGGAACAGCTCCCCAGGGATTCAGGCACGGTGCCAAGCCTGACTATATTCAAGAAGCATTTGAACAACACCCTCAGTCACATGGTTTGAATGTTGGGGTTGATCTACGCAGGGACAGGAGTTTGTCTCAATAATCTTTGTGGGTCGTTTCCAAACCAGGACATTCTATGATTCCATTTTTCTGTTCTCTAGCCCTCGGGCCTTCTTCTGAAGCAAAGTGACAGCTTCTACTTCGTGACATTGCTTTAGCAGCCACTAAACTGAGACATGGAAATAAAAGGATTAGTTATGCAGATGACATTGTTACACAAAACCTGGCAGAACAGATGTTCCTTCTGTAGGATATAGTGTCAGAATCAATGTGTGAGCATCAGACCCTGAACCTGGCTTACTGCTAGCTTTTGTCTTTTGATATTTGTCATCACAAATCTTCCTCACGTACCACACCGTCCTAAGCAAGTCTCCGAAAACGAATTCTCAGTAAGCGGGCTGGACGGCAGGAAAAAGAAAGGCTGTCTTGATGATCCTCCAAAATATGAGTGGGCAACAGCGAGCCCTCATACTTGTTATCAGCCTCACTTGCCTTTTTACAAGTAAAAAATTAGCCAGTGACTGCTATATGCATAACCTTTACTTTTATGACAGTTTTAAGTATGATTAGCAAGTAGATGCGTTTATGTGAAATCTAAGCATTATTATGTTATGAATAAATAAAAAAAGCCACTCTAGGATTTGGAAGCCCATTGAGAAGCAGATCTGCTTTATCATGAAGGACCAAATATCTTTTTTGGGCTTAGTGGAGCACCCAGCAGTCATTAGGTGTCTCCTTTTCATAGAATCATAGAACCATAGAATAACCAGGCTGGAAGAGACCCACCGGATCATCGAGTCCAACCATTCCTATCAAACACTAAACCATGCCCGTTAGCACCTCGTCCACCCGTGCCTTAAACACCTCTAGGGAAGGTGACTCAACCACCTCCCTGGGCAGCCTGTTCCAGTGCCCAATGACCCTTTCTGTGAAAAATTTTTTCCTAATGTCCAGTCTAAACCTCCCCTGGTGGAGCTTGAGGCTACCTTTTGCTACCTTGGCATGAGTTAACAACTAAGGTGCATAGACAGTGTCAAACTAGGCAAGGATAACCACTGGGAGAGAGTCTTGGATCTGGATGGGGCCCCACACGGGCTGCGATCCAGCCATGTGCAGCTGTTCACTCAAGGATCTCTCTTGTCATTGCCCCCTGGAGCACAGGGAGCCAGTCCTGCAAACCCAGTTTGGGTGAGAATGTCAGTCAGATACAACAGTTGACAGAGAGGTCTTTATGATTTCATCTCATTGTAGGGGGATGGGAGGTTTGCCTGTTTTGTAATGTGTGTTATCAACAGAGTAAATGTTTCCATTGTTTTAGGTTAAATAGAGACTTGTCTTTCCTTTTAGCTAATCTGATTCATAGCTCTGCAAACTCAGGGTAAGAGATGAAAAACCAAGGCACTAAGGTCTTGATCCCCAAATCCATCGTTGTCAATAGGAGTCTTCCCATTCACGTCAAATGGTTTCAGAATCAGGCCCTGCGCTGATGTGTCTCTGTATACAAACACATTTCTCTCTCTGTGTGAATATGTGTTGATGTGGGGATATGTATAATGTTTTGTGTGTGTGTGCATGTATGTGTGTATTTACATACACATTCTCACAAACACAAATATATATTTAAGATTTACAGTTCTGGAGAACCTAGTGAATAATGTAAATGATTAAAGCAGATGCCTCACAGAAAATATTGTTCAGACCTCCTCATTTAAATTCAGCCTCTTATTCACACTTGGTAATACACTCTGCCATATGAATTATGGATTCCTGTTTTTATCTCTCGCACTACACATGAATGTTTGATAAAGATTGTTTCCTATATTATATTTTGCCAAAATCCTTATCTAAAATTCAGTCAGAAATGCTTTCCAGTAATTATGCATTGACTTAGCAGTATATAAAAAAAAACAAAATAGAAAAAAAAAGAAAGCCAAATTATATTATCATTGTTTCTCCTGAATATTTGTGCTAAATAAAACTAAGAGACTGACAGGAATTGCAGCCAAAATTTCTTATTTATACTCCATCCAAATGGAGCCAAGGCAGCTACAGTATGCTTTTTACAATGCTCTACAAATGCTTTAGCCTCAGTGCTTTGTCTTGTGAGGAAAAAGGCTGCTTTTATGCTAAATTATTCGTAATGACTTTGTGAAGTGGATTAATATCCAGAAGGGGTCTGGATTCACTCTGGAGAAATATCAAATTTACTTCCTTAGGGAATCAGAGTAGTCTAATTGTAAGGTTCCTAGGAAAGAAAAGAATTATGTGTCCACAATAATTTTTGCATTTATTTTCTTTTGCTGTGTGTGAAATTGGAGCTCCTGAGGAAAGATCCAACTAGAGAAAACAAAATGTATTTTCCCTTTGACATAACTTATAATGCTGCCCAGTCTTCCCCTTCTTTTGTACAGGTTTCTCTCAATGTTACCAGGCTGTGCAGAGGTGAGTTGTCCAGAAGGGAATTTCTTTGGCTATATCTGCATTCACAAAGAAAGCACAGTAGATGGGAATCTGCAGCTTGAAGCTGTGGGTGCTAAGCACCTGCTACCTACAGTGTTTGTGTTTGGAAAAAGAGAGTTTCTTTAGATGAGCTATAGTCTAGTTTCATGGACTGACCTCCTCTCATGAACTGGCATGCATAGGTGCACTCCTGAAGTGCATTTCCCGTTTAGTTTCTTCCGAAAGGAATCCATTGCTCTCCAAGAGCAAACCAAAGTACAGTCAATGAGGGTAACTGGAAGATTTGTTTTAAAAGGGCAAGCCTCATCTCATCTGAAATGGTTTTGATCAGGCTTTGGATCAGTCCTCAGCAGAAAGGAAAGACTGGGGTACCATGCAGGTGTGGTTACTGATGTGAACTTTCTGTGGAGGAAAGATCAGAATCACATGTACAGTAACTTCTCTTGATCACATATTAGTCTTGGCTGGGGGGAACCTCCTGGAATATTACCCATACTGGACACACGGTCATTTCAATTCTCTGCTTCAGTCCATGGTACAACAAGTCCAAAACCACCGTATCTTTTAAAGAACTAGAGGAACTGTGGACCAGCACACAGAAAGTTGTGGTTTTCCTCTAAAAAATTAGAAATAATAATGGATTTGGTTTTGCCTTTCTAACTTCCACTCCCTGCTGCACGTTTAGCTGAAGAATAGCTTGTGCTCTTCAGCATATGGTCAGCTGCGAGGAGATAAAAGCTAATTTTCCTTAAAGAAAGACCCCACTTCCTTTTCAAAGTGCAATACCCATTCTTTTACTTCTGTTCATCTGCGTATTCTCCTTGTGTTATTTGAAATCCTTTCATGACTGTGTTGAAAGCCCAAAATGTGATGATAAGGAGAAGATTGATACACAATGGAGCAGTCCAATGTCAACAAATTTCAAACATGTTTTATATAATATAACACATAAAGAACATCATTATTAATCTGTCTTGGGTACATATGTGCTCCACATTAGCAGAAGTATTACTCTTTCCCCAGTCTTTCTTCACAGACAATCCTTACAATGTGCTAGTGATATAAATGCTTTTACCCCTACATAGCTGGTGTGAAAATGCCATAGAAGGAGTGGCTTGTTCAAGTTCACACTTAAGAGACCAACCCCCAAAAAAGTACTTTATACAGTGGAAGTAATGAATACATGAAAACATTTACAGCTTAATATCACATATGACTTGCTCTGAAGAAGACCAAGAGAAGAGCACAAGTGCTCTATTCGTTCAGCCATACTTTGCAATGTGCTGCATGCATACTTGTGAAAAAAAAGATTAAGTTTGTATCAGTCTGTGCAACTGCTATCCAGCAAAGCAGAATAAAAAATTTCAGGCCCTCACTTCCTTCTGATGTATCACATTTCTTTTACAACTGCTGCTATATTTTGCAAAAGCTTTGTGGGTTACATCATGTGTTGTCTCCTCTCAAGTTCCAATCTGTGAGTAGTTGATGGAGAGCCATAGCCATTTGTTTTTCACAAGTTTAATAGGTCAATAGGACAGTGACGATTTGTTGCTGTTTCTTTTTAATTACTCTGTACAGTCAGTAAAGCCCTAAACATATGCCACGGTAGAAAAATACTCTTAGAATCATATAATTTTTTGGTTGGAAAAGACCTTTGAGATCGAATCCAACTGCACCTGCTCTGAGCACCTCATCTACGCATCTTTTAAATCCATCCAGGGATGGTGACTCAACTACCTCCTTGCGCGGCCTCTGCCAGTGCCTAAGAACCCTTTCTGTGAAGAAAATGTTTCCTAATATCCAATCTAAATCTCTGCAGCAAGGATCCTTTGGGACAAGCAGGGTTGCAAATATAGCTTGATCACTTTTCCTTCAGCAGCCGCTGCAATGGGAAGTTCAAAAATTCCAAAGACAGGATCAAATGCTTAAGCGGTGCAAAAGCACTGGTAACTTTCTGGATGCACCCACTGTACTATATGCTTACACTATTTGTATACATACTATGTTATTAGAAGCTCTGTTATGGAAGGCATTAGCACCTTTCTACATAACAAAATGATGACAGGATTTCTCCCTGTGGTTTCCAGAGGCGTGTCCTTCAGGGAGTGCCGCAACTAACATAATGTTAGCAGATCTGTGTGAGAGGGTACACATGCTTATCCATCTGTTTAATAAATGCTACACTTCAGTTATTCCAGCTAAGGGAATTATTCTGCCCCATATGGCCATCACTATGACATATTTCAAGACAAAATACTACATATTTGAAGTGTCAAGTCCTTTAAAAAAGATACACTTTGTGCTAGTTTGGGATATCCATGGATACAAGCACAGATGCTGTCAGGATATCTTAGGAAATAATTAAAGCATAAAAATACTTACTTAAGTTGGTACTTTCACCTTGCAACTAAGAGAAGTCATCACCTCTGCTTCTTAGGCAGGATCTACATTAGTGATCTTGTGGGAAAACTTCACATTAAATGGCTATTATGTTTGCTGAAGGAATTATTGGCATTAATCAAATGTATGCCATCATAGCTAAGCATCCCCGGGCTTGAAACATAATGCCTAACATGACAACATTTTAAGGTCAATACATACTTCCATGACAATGCAGCTGTATGTAGGTCTTACGTATATGAATGGATGGATGACCTGAATATACTCTGAAACAGACTATATAACTGATGGGAAAAAGGGTCAGAACCTTCTCTCTGGCGAATATTTCTTATTTGTACCACTGTATATTTTCCTCTTTTTTTATTTTGTAAATGAGTAAAACATTTCTGATATGAAGCCAGATCCTCAGCTGGAGTTCATCCACACCATTCCAGGTAGTAGTAAAATAGAATTATGGACTACTACACCAAAAAGAATTTTGCCCTGCACATCAGTAATTTATCTGCTATGTTTTGTGCATCAGTAACCATAAGAAATCCTTATTGGTTCCTCTTCTACTGCGTATTTGTACTGTGGTTAAAGATGAGTTACTGCACAGTTGGGGTTAATGGAAGCATATTCCCCTGAGACAGAAGTACACAGTAGCTTTAAGATGGGGATGGGTACTTTATTATGGTCTATGACTGATTTCAATGCTGCTTTATCATCTGCCAGCATGCACACACAAACTAATAAGCTATTCACTGCTTTTTGCCCCCGAGGGCACCTTTCAATAAGGCAAGTCATTGATTTTTACCATCAGACACACAGACCATAAGCCATTCCCTGTATCATTCTATCCCCAGTGGTGCTTTCTGCAGGGGAAACTGGTCATTTTAGTCACACACGTGCACATTCACACGTGCACACACACTAGCTTGCAATAATCTAGCTCAGATGCCCAGATATTTGCTTTGCCTACATTAGAAGAACTATTGACATTAACCTCTTCTGCAATCCCATCAGCATAATTTTATTTAAAATACTTAGATGTTATACAAAGGGCAGAATATACTTTTTTGTCCCCTGACAGCATGCTTCTAGTACACAAATCAGCAACTGACCATCACTGCCGCTCTTTCAAGAATTCCTAGCAGGGAGCCCAAAGGCTGAATTGCAGTAATGTATATAATCATAGCCAGTGCCTTTTAGGTGACTTGTATTTCTCCTAGGTCTGTGAGGGTTTTTCTGATGGCATTCTGTTGTACTGTGTTAAGACTTTTTTCTCTTTTATAGACCAAGAGTACTTAAACTTTATGACCAAGCTCACCCTATTTAAAATATAAAAGGCACAATGTGGATCATTGTGGATTTAATCACTGCCACTGTCTTTCACTTTTACTCTGATAATGTGATTTAATTCTATCCATTTAGCTGCATAAAACTGACCAGACTGGAAGAACACAGTCACTTAGCTAGTATTATGCAGAATAATTCAAATTTCAGTGGGACCACATTGATGTTCTGCTGCTGACGATGTGGCCATCTTATAGATATTTCCCACTTCACTTATCCCCCTCTTCGGCAAGCTGCCCTTGGGAAAATAGCTGACATACCAGTTAGTGTCTCCTCCCCAGTTACAAAGGTGTAAGGAAGAGAGCCAGGGCAGCAGCTCTTCTTTCCCTCTCATCCCTTCTTCAGCCATCTGGCAGAAGCAGCAAAGGGAAGGGTTAGTTCAGTATCTGGTGTCCTATGGTGCTTGAGAAGCTGAAAGTATTCTGGCCTGCCTAGAAAAGTGATCTGCAATGGCCTTAAGCTGTCTTCCCAATTTCCTCTGGGCCACTTGAGCACAGAACATATTCCAGAAGCTTCACTTCCAGTGAAGTAAAGCAGTTTATAACAGCTTTAATGGTTCAGGGGGAAAAGGCCTTAAAGCCCTATGATGTGGATTATACTTTTTGTATCTGCTCTGTATATGACACTTCAAAATATCTTTAGCGTATCTAAACTTTAAATTATGAGAAGTATCACAGTTTAAAATATTTTGGGCAGAAACTTTTCCCAGCAGCAAATAAGGATTCCCTACAAAAAAATTTTCCACAAGAAAAAATCATTTATATTTCTGATTAAAATGTTAAAAATAAATATAGTTATAGGGTGCTTCAAAACATCTCATTTGCAGCTTTCTGAATTTTCTTAACTTATTTATTAACACCCTTTCAGATTCTACCTTTGCCTTAAAAGGACAAGAACAGAAAATAATTCTGAGTGACAACACTACTTCAGTAATAAGTTGGCAATTTTTTTCAGCTATCTTTAAGCATTAAATTAATTAGCTTGATGAATTATGTTTCCATACTATGCACAGCCTTGTTTAAAATTCAAAATATACGTGTAGACTTGTATTAAAATCTACAATGTTCAACTGACAACTCTACTGTCAATTCTTCCACGATAACATTACATGCATTGAAACAAAGCATCTTCATCCAGTCTGTGGATATACGACGAACTTTGATCCCTATCCTCCTACAGGGGAAGAGCACTATGTGTTAAAATGAAGGGTTAAAAATAAAAAGATTTATACATAGCAAAAATTGCTTTCTACAACAGAAGAAAGGATGCTTTAAAGTGCATCAAGTATGTACCTCTTTCAAACTGTGTTTGGAAATCCAGGCAGAAAAATGCACGTGCAGTTAATTAGCATGTGCAGTTGATCAGAAGTATTTAAGCAGCTAACTGCACGTCCCGGTGCCATGAGGTTATAAAATATGGTTCTGGTTATTGTAATGTAATTTTTATATAAAGACCTGATTGTGAATGTCTCCTACAGTGTTGTATTACATGATCAAATGGTCATCTCTGACCTCAAGACTTTATGAATTTTGTTGGTTTAGTAAGGAAAACTTCAAGTACTGCTTATCCAAGGTTGAAGAGAAGAAATACATGTTTGGAGGGGAACTAGAAAATGGAGATATTTATGATAGTGATGTGGAGAAAGAAAGAAGAAAATCAGAACTATCCCAGTTTATGAAACATCAGTAGAAATCTGCTTCTCCAAACTCCATATCAAAAGATCATTATTTCTTCTGACAGTGTCTCTGAGCAAAGCAGCTAAGCTTCTGATTGCTAATTAAACCATTGCAAAAAGTGCTTAAACAAAGCACCCCCATGCCTGACTAACAACTCAAATCTCAAAGGCTTTCGTAATTGAAAGTGGAAGAGATTAAATTAAGAAAATATTAGAGAGTTAATGAATGACAAAAAATTTTATTTAGTCTGCTTATAATGGAATAAAATTCAGGACGTTATCTCCCCTAGCAGTGAGAGGACATACATTTAAATACCTGTCAGGACATACATTGTAAAGGAATGACCACACGGCCTCAGTCCCACTGCGCAGTCGCACAAGCATCCTGTGAAGACCAGTAGTGCCTTATTTTCTTCTTATTTTGTCTGGATTTATAAATGAGCTGTTTTGTTCTTTCCCAAGGTGTCCCTTAAGATCCCAAGCTGTCTCTTAAGGCTGAGAGACTTGGAGTTCTTCAGCCTGGAGAAGAGATGGCTCCAGCGAGACCTTAGAGCAGCTTCCAGTATTGAAGGGGCTACAGGAAAGCTGGGGAGGGGCTCTTGGTCAGGGAGTGCAGGGACAGGGCAAGGGGGAACAGTTTTAAACTGCAACAGGGGAGATTTAGATGAGATATTAGGAAGAGATATTTTCCTGTGAGAGTCGGGAGGCACTGGCACAGATTGCACAGAGAAGTCATGAATGCCTCATCCCCGCAGGTGTTCAAGGCCAGCCTGGATGGGGCTTTGAGCAACCTGGCCCAGTGGGAGGTGTCCCTGCCCACAGCAGGTGGGTTGGAACTGGATGAGCTTTAACGTCCCATCCAACCAAAACCACTCTATGATTCTATGATCTCTTTTCTTCTTATCTTCCTTTACTGTCAATTTTGCCTGCTATAAGTAATCATCATTGGTTAGATCTTGCTAATGGAAAACATTTGTGTGCATTTGGAAAGGCCTTTGCTGCTTTGACAGCATGGTTCACAGGGAACATTTGTCAGCACATTGCTATTGCTTCCTAAACTCTCTGGGTGTTTGTGCATGTGTGTTTGGAATTGTGGGCAACGTACAAGCTTTGATGAAATGCCATGGGTGAAATGACTGGCTGAGCTGTCAGCATGTGTCTAAGTAGGGAAATGTTGAGAGCTCTGGCCTCATTTCTCACTTCCCACAGCCAAGGTGAAGCAAAGTTATGAGATGGTGGATCCTGCCTTTGCAGATAACAGACTGCAACATACTCCCTTCCATTCTGGAGCACATCAGGTAACCAAGAGAAGTGAGCCTCCCACTTGGATTCAATCCTCCTGGAGTGCATTTTGTACACAATCCCTTGGTCAGGATGGTTTTTGACCAAAAGGCAGCCCTTACTAGATAAGCTCTTCCAGTGACAAGTGGGGTTCCCCAGGGCTCAGTGCTGGGTCCAGCCCTGTTCAATGTCTTCATCAATGATCTGGATGAAGGCATCGAGTGCACCCTGAGCAAGTTTGCGGACGACACTAAGCTGGGTGGAAGTGTCGATCTGCTGGAGGGTCGGGAGGCTCTGCAAAGGGATCTGAACAGGCTGGACCGCTGGGCAGAGTCCAATGGCATGAGGTTTAACAAGGCCAAATGCCAGGTCTTGCACTTGGGGCACAACAACCCTATGCAGTGCTACAGACTAGGAGAAGTCTGTCTAGAAAGCTGCCTGGAGGAGAGGAACCTGGGGGTGTTGGTTGGCAGCGACTGAACATGAGCCAGCAGTGTGCCCAGGTGGCCAAGAAGGCCAATGGCATCTTGGCTTGTATCAGAAACGGCTTGACCAGCAGGTCCAGGGAGGTTATTCTCCCTCTGTACTCGGCACTGGTGAGACCGCTCCTGGAATCCTGTGTTCAGTTCTGGGCCCCTCACCACAAGAAGGATGTTGAGGCTCTGGAGCAAGTCCAGAGAAGAGCAACAAAGCTGGTGAGGGGGCTGGAGAACAGGCCTTATGAGGAGCGGCTGAGAGAGCTGGGGTTGTTTAGCCTGGAGAAGAGGAGGCTGAGGGGAGACCTCATTGCTCTCTACAACTACCTGAAAGGAGGTTGTAGAGAGGAGGGTGCTGGCCTCTTCTCCCAAGTGACAGGGGACAGGACAAGAGGGAATGGCCTCAAGCTCCGACAGGGGAGGTTTAGGCTAGACGTTAGGAAAAAATTCTTTACAGAAAGGGTGATTGGGCACTGGAACAGGCTGCCCAGGGAGGTGGTTGATTCACCTTCCCTGGAGGTGTTTAAGGCACGGGTGGACGAGGTGCTGAGGGACGTGGTTTAGTGTTTGATGGGAACGGTTGGACTCGATGATCCGGTGGGTCTCTTCCAACCTGGTTATTCTGTGATTCTGTGATTCTGTGATTCTCTTCTGACTGAAATTGCAATCAGTTTCCAAGGTCTACAGAAAAGGCATTTGGATTCAGCTGGAGAAAGATTGCATTTTATTCTTTTTTTCTTTATTCCCTTCCCCTTCAAACAGCAACTGAGAACTCAGTGCAGTGGGTTTAACTTCAGTGAGGATAAAACTGCTGGAGAAAATGGTCTCACCTGAAGCATTTACCATCAGTGAGCTTTTGGATCTCAGAGACGCCCTTTCCCTGCAGGTTGCAGAAGATGAAGGCAAACTCTTTAAGGATTACTCACTTATCAGGCTTCTGATGTCTGAGCCTGGAAAATGTGATCTATGACCAGTGGAAAACTGGTAGAAGATTTTCATGGAAGTTCCAGGACTGCCTTTGCTGTAGACTGTAATTGCCCTGTAATGAGTATCCTAATATCAACTCCCTTTGCACAAAGCTGTCTTTTCTCGTAAAGGGAAAAGAATTCAGTTCTCAGGTAAAATAGTTTGAAATGGGAAACCACTTTTTTTTTTCTGAAATCCGCTTTGCATTTAAGAAAAGGAATCTTTCAACATTATTTTAAACATCCCACCTCCTCCTAACTCCATTAAGGACTAGATTGCATTCTACCCTCCGCTATCGGCATGGAGTTTTCACTGGCATTAGGTATTTTGCACCATCTTAGAGACATCTTAGTAGGAATATTATTCCTATGATGTCTTTGAGATTTTTATTACTATTTTGGAAATTTTCATGTCACACAACCACAGAGCCCACGTCCCTGTGAGACTTCAGCAGAGGTGCTTTGTAGGTAGACATTAATGTAATGTTGCAGAAATTTAATGTCAAGCTGTCACATGTAAGGTAGGATTGCTCTCCTGATTTCAGAGCAGAGATGCTGATGTAGAGCTGATAAGGAGCTGGCCGCAGATCTGGAAAAGAGCTGGTTTGTCCTATGCACCTGCCAGTGCAAAACTGTTTTACAAAGTACACATCTGAATGATGTGTCAAATTATTCTTCCATTTTTCATGTGACAAACCTTCATCTGTTTTCCTGCATGATTATTACACAGTTGAACAAGTCTCTCCGGTCCTGGTGACACTGATGAGACTGTCATAATATTAGACTGAAATTTCCCATTTATCAACTCCATAGAATTATTTCTAGTGATGTCTCCTTCAGCTACTTGAAGAATTCTTCACTTGTCTTGCTCAATGTTCTACCAAGAAAAACTTTCTCTTGGTGTTTGGCTCAGGTAGGCAGGTTTGGCTGGTTCAGATGCATCCAGCACCTTTGCCTGTGTCAGACAGCATGCTGCACCTGCACATGCCAGGTACAAGTTATGTCCATGTGGCATGGCTACGCCTTTTGCAATTTTTTAAGTACAGTGTTTGCTGCATGCAAAATGTACTTGCAGATAATCTCTGGAGGTAGCCCCATGCAAGAGGAACACATTAAACAATAGAAGACGGTAAAGAGAAATCAATTTAAAGGCACTTCTAGCCTCTGTTTCAAACACGTGACTTCACACAAATGTTTTAAAAGTGGGCTGTCTGCTAACAGAAATAGAGTGGAGAGGTCAAAAATGCTTGAGAATGAATGAATCCAGACTTTCCTGGGAAGGGGATAGAAGTGTGCGTACCTGACTGAAAACTGGAAACAGCTGCTTTGAGCAAGCCAACTTTTCTGGTTTGGATTTAAAAGCAGCATAAAAAGATATTTGAGCCTGTGAAATGGTACATTCAGAGTGGGTTGCTTATTGAAATCAGGCTGTATTTTTCAGAGCAGGGATATACATTTCTGCCAGAAACTTTGTGTCACTACAGCAGTACACTTCATAACAGTCTGGGTACATGTGACACAAAGTGCAGTGCCTACTCTTGCTAAAGCATCCTACATGCAGTGCATGAGAGTGGTGCATACATCAGCAACAGGACTTTGTGATATCTTGACTCAGAGGCAGCCAGTATGATCCAATTTGTATATAGTTTTTATGATTGTACTGAAACCCCCCCTACAGTCCATGAAGAAGAGCTTTTTTTCTGCTCTGGCCAAGAATTTCCAACTAGTTTTCAAATGTAATATCAATTAGACAACCCAGGAGCAAGAAGGGTTCCAAAAGCCTTCCCTTAAGTGGGACACTGGAATGAAACCTCAAGCATTTTCAAGCGAAGGAAAAATTCTATCTCCTAGCAACTGATAGTTCTGATTAATTTGATTTTTTTTTTCCTGTCTTGTATTGTCTCCAGTGACTTTAATTTGATTTTTCAATGTGGTGCACTGAATGAGCTCTATTTTTCTTTTTAAAAATGTGACTGGTGATGTGATACGTTTCCCAAAGACTTGCAGCTCTGCATAGTAATCAGTCACTCTCAGATGAATATTTTTAATTATGAGCACCTGGCTAAATCACAAGCATATGGAAAAGGCCTATTAGGTCATCTTGTACAACTCACTGGCTATGCAGGATTGTTTGCTACAGGACATCTTCTAGCACATTGTCCTGTCCATCCTAAATGAATAATCATAGAGAATTCCTTCACTTCTCCTAAGGGATAGTCTTATAGGCTAGTTAAAATCCTCCTATGAGGATTCTTTTTCTAATATTCATGAACCCCAATTATATCTTAAGTTATCTGAAACCCCTGAAAATCGTTTTCCTATCACACTTCTGTGATGCTATAGATATGCAGTGGTTCTTACCAGGATTGCAATTTTTATTGCAATATCATAATATTAAGGTATAATTTCTAACCCACCTGGGCTAACTTTTGGGCTTCTAGCACAAATACATGCAGATTTTTAAAGCGACTTAGCGATCCTAAGGCCTTTCATGCTGGGGTTCTCTCAGTGCTCTCCCTCAGGCTTGCTTTCTTCTTTTCTCTATCACTTTCCCGATTGCATTGCAGGACTGCTTTTCTCCATGGTACACGGTGCCACTGTTCTGCAACAGAATAACCCCTCTGGGCAGGGTATTCCTTGTCTTTTAGTTCAAGGAGTCCTCTGTTATGTAAGCAAAAATGATGGAGATCCTCAGCAGGCTTTCAGAAAATGATCTGTGGATTTGCTTTGAACATTGGCAGCTGTGGGTCAGCTCAGAAGGGAACTGTCTGGAGGATGATCTTGGTTGATTTTCTTAATTTGTTAAATAAAAATAGTTACAAGCACAGTCTTGGGGTTTTTGCATCAGACCCTGTATGATTTGCTTTAGATTTTTTTAATTGGAGGAATTGGGCTTGTAAAATGTAGTCAGGATGGGGTCACTGTTCGGCTAACAAACAAGCATTTGACTTTATCTTCAAATTCTTCCTCTTTTCTTTTTCTTCCTCTTTGGAGCTTAATGATTACCTCTGCAGTTTGGCTTAGAGATCATTTATGGTCTTTTAACCTGCCCATTTCCTGAAGAGATTTATGCATTAGCATCGTACTGAACTCAGCCCTGAGATTAAAGAGTCAATGCATCTTCACACAATCAAGGAAGTCATTGCAGAGAAAGACCAAATAGATTTTACAAAATGCATGTCATTTTTTCATGTATTAATATGGGTAAAGAGGCACTATTATTAAAAAGGAACAGCTTTCACATAACTTAGAAAGATATGAATATTGTGTAGGTCTAAACCTTACATTAGTCTTTCATAGCTGAATAACTGGATATAAATTGTAGTCTATTTCTTTGTGCAGTTTCTGTAAGAATGGCATCTGGTATCATAGGGTTTCCTGGGAATACAATCATGTATGTGTCTGCCATTTACAGACATTGGTATAAATGTATTGATATAAATGACTACAAAAGGTGCAAGACAATGGGGAATGACATGCTGCATGTCACAAACTATTCCAATCTTCTTGTGCTATTTAAGCGATTTCAGGCTGGTCGTGTCCCTTGTGTCTCGGGGCCACATCTTCCTCCTGGATTAACTCTGCTGACTTTAAAAAGAAAAAAGCTCCTCTAAAAAAAAGGATGATGGTGAGTGAATGCAGAATTTAATGTAAAGGGGTTTGAAGGGTTTCAGTAAAATGTAAAATCTTAATAGGTTGATAATTTGCATTGACTTCTAGTCAGATTACTTTGAAGAAGATCTGAATTATGTCTGTCCTGGATTAATTGAAATAATAAACAAAATGATGAATACAATAAGTGCCAACAATATTAAGTAACATCCTTGCTGCTCCTCTCACGTGGAAGAAGCATGAAAACAATCTTAGTGGCACAGCTTCTTGATAAATTTCTTACAGAATATGGATAAGAGAAGCCTAGCTCCAAATACTGCAAAAACTCATTTATAGCCCACGACAGCACTGAAAATCTTCATTCTAGAAATCATGAGAAGGCGTTAATTTAAGATAAATCTGAGCTTAGAAAATAATTTAAATATAGTTAGGAGTCCATAAGGTAGAACTCACTGAGGATCATCTATCATTATGCTAAAGGGAGACTAGGCACAGATCAGAAGCACGAGTTGTCCCACTGCCCTCCCTTTCACCCCTAGCATCAAGCTCTGTTGCACATTAAGCTTCTTATAAGTATTCCGTATTTTTCAGCTACTGGTCTTGTTACAAATACAACTCTGCTTTGTAACATCACAACCAACTCCTGCCTGCATAGAAAGCCTGTCAGGCTTTGTCAACCTCTGTTGCATGTGCTGTGTTTTCATAGGAAAGAGAAGGAAATGATGTAGTTAATGGCTGTGTGAAACAGTAGCTGCCATCACGTTAGCTGTAATTATTTGTGCTCTTGTTGTTTTTATATAGAATCATAGAAGCATAGATTGGTTTGGGTTGGAAAGGATCTTAAAGCCCATCCAGTTCCAGCCCTGCTGCCATGGGCAGGGACACCTCCCACTGGATAAGGTTCTCAAAGCCCAAACCAACCTGGCCTTGAACACCTCCAGGGATGGGGCAGCTGCAGCTTCAACAAATAGGTTCAGGAATCTAAATCTATACAAATAGATTTAGGAAATCCTCTGTAAATTTGAGTATCTTGGACACCTTGCTCACCAGTTAAAAAATAATTTTACTGGACAGCTAGCGTGTGAGATACATGCCAGTGTGAAACTTTTGTGAATAAAATGAAAAAAAGTTAGATCCCTTAAGATGGAATTGACTTTTTAAATGGGTCATTCACTCCTCCAACTGAAAAAACCCTGTGTCATCCCTCAGACAGCTTGTAAGGTAACAGTGGAAACTGGAGCAGTGGTCATGAGCAATCAGGATTTATGTTCCTCTATGTCCAGTTTGGAAAGTTAAACAACATGAATCTTCAGACCCCTGTTTTTATAGGAATGTTCAATGTAGATATTTGTGAAGAATTCACTATTAAATAAAGTGCCAGCAGATGGCAATGAAGAATATATGTCATCATTCCTGTTTCCAGTAGAAGTAATAACGCTTCATGTCACCATGTACCAAAGATTGCTTTCTCCATGCATCTCCTGTATGTAGTCCGCTAAAGCGGGTGAGTTTACAGCAGCTGGAGTCCTGCTCTTAGTTGTAAGAAAAGTTAAAAGGCTCTAAACTCTCTTTATGTGTGAAAGTTTTTCTTTATCTGATGCCTCTTGACGTAGCCACCAGATGGGAAAATCCTAGCTGGGCTGCCATCCATAACTGAGAACCATCACAGCGGCTCAGGTCTCCTGTTGTTTCTTAGGGTCTGCCACAATTGTGTGCTGCTGGTCTTGCTGCCGGTGAGTTAGTTAATAGTTCTTAAATCCTTCTTAATGATGCTTACTCCAGATTATGTTTTTGCTATTTCTACATTATGTTTGCAGGGTGAACGTGAAGGAAGAAAAGCAAGGGAAGATAAGACAAAAGGTAGACTGTGAGAAAAAAGAAATGAGGAAACAAAAGACTAAAAGATAAATGGCAGAGCAAAAGGTACTGGGATTTCAAGGATTAATTCAGAGATCTCACTTTGATTATGAAAAGTGACTGAGTATTAATTTGTATTGGCCTTAGTTAGTAAGCCCTAACAAAGCCTGATCTATCTTGATTCCCTTTTGCAATCAGTTCCAGTCCACAGATGACAGGTGGAAGAGGCTACACAAAAAAATGGAAAATACAGGAAATAATATGATAACCTATTTAGATGGATGGTAAAATTGAAAACATAGATGCCTCCAGAAAATAGCACTGAAGATATTTCCTTTTGTCTTTCTAAACTTATGTCTTTTCCCATTCCCTCAATGTACATTTTTCTGTCTTGATTCTTTCAGTCACCATTTTTCCACTTCTTTTTCATGGTTTGTATATGTCTTTCTGACTTCAAAGGTAATTAGGTAGGGTCTGCATTTTCTATGAGGCATGTTACTCCAGATTAAAAGGTTTGTACAGCTCCACTTTGAAATTGATAGTAAGAGCTTCAAATACTCATCTCTAAGTAAGTGGAGAAGGTCTTGACATAACACTGCAGATTAATCAAAGGCTACCGGTTCTGTTTAGTGGCTGTAATGCAATAGATGTTAGTTACTCTCCCTGTTTAATGGTGATGGGTGATTTCTTCCTCCTTGTCTCTTGAATCTGAACAGTTTCTAAATGCTGAACTGAGCATCCATCTAGTGAATACGCAGAGACGTACGTAGCAGAAGCATCCACTTGCAGATTGCTTTGGTAAAGCACTTTGAGAGGTGGGATTGCCCAGTGGAGAAACAGACTAATTAAAAAATGGCATGATTTTTCTTTCTTAAAATCCTCCATAGATTTTTTTCATTATTAAGCACTTTGTTAGACTCCATGTCTGCTGAACTTTGAAAACTTGCAGAAGGCTTTCTTCTGGAAGTTTTAATTAGAGTATTTCCCATCCCAGAGGACATGGCCTCTGATTTGTCTTCATAATCATCTACCTAACTCAATGATATAAAATTAAAGTTGTGGGGTTTATTTAAATCTGTTCAAGGAAGTTCTATTGGGTTTTTTTTCTTGTTTCATTTGGAATATTTTATAATAAAGTGAAAGAAATCTCACTAGCTCTATAGCACAGCATCGTTTCTGAAGCAAAGGTGTGAAACATTGGATTTACTCATATTGTTGCTTTTCATACTTATAGGAAACCAAGATGGCATGTTTACTGCAGACACAGATGTCAGACATCTTGTGAAGAGAACCAACATGCTGTAGTAGTATGATATACTTGGCAACACAGTGCAGCAAAGAAAAGGGAAAATTGTTTGGCTGTAGGATAGACAGCTGATTTGAATGCATTTTCCAGCCAAACAGTTACACTGAACTGATTATGTTATCAGGAGTTCAACTTTCTACTAGAGAGCGTGATGACTCCTTGTTTCCAGTGTTGTCACCCAGTGACCTGTTTGTCTGATGTTGTAGTGCCAACAGGGATGAAATTTTAAAACATATTTGCAGTGATCAAGGAAAAGTTTAATCAGAACCTCAGAAAACTGAGACCTAAGAAGAGCCGTGCTGTGCCAGGATGCTAGACAGGACTAGACACGGGTTTCAGTTGTCACACATGACAACTTTAGCACCTACAGAATTTCATAAGAGCAGAACAAGCAAATACTGTCCACGTACTCTCCCGGCCTTCAGCAATTCACTGTTCAGTCTTTCTGAGATGAAATGTTCAGTAGCTCTTTATGGATTTTTCTTCTATGGGTTTATAATTTGTTAATCAAGTGTAAATTTTAGCACTTAGAGTATCCTGTTGTTAGGGCTTCCACAATTACATTGAATGACAAAGCAGTATATTTTCTTCCTTCTAATCCTCCTACTTGCTAGTTCCATCTGATGCACTGTAGTCCTCATGTTGGAAAAAAACAAGTAATACTGATTCTCTGTTTATTGCCTCTATTTCACTCATGTTTTAATATTTCTATCATACACCCAATCAGCTGTCTGCCTTCCAAGTTGAAGAGCTGTGGTTATTACCTGTGTTAAAACCATTCCATCCCTTAGATCATCCCTCTTTTTCAGTCCTACTCTGTATCTGGTTTTGAGATGAGGACATGAGAATTTGAAAGACTACAAGACTGACGTGCTTTACATCCACAGCCATATTACACACAAACTATAACAATCAGAATACAAAATCAGGCATGAAGGTAGTGCTAGGCCCGAGTATTCTAGTGTTATGAATCATAGAATCATAGAATCATAGAATCATAGAATCATAGAATCATAGAATGGGTTGAGTTGGAAGGGACCTTAAAGATCATCTAATTCCACCCACCCTGCGATGGGCAGGGACACATCCTGCTGCACCAGACTGCCCAAGACCCCATCCAACCTGGCTTTGAACACTTCCAGAGATAGGACATCCATAACTTCCCTGGGCAACCTGTCCCAGTGCCTCACCACTTCTGGGACAAAGCCACAGAAATTACATCTTGGACTGGTTAATTTGTTTCATTAAGCTATGTTGTGTTATTCATGTAATTTTATGCTGTTTAAGCCTTTGTCTACCCCTGTAAGAGCTCATATCTCATTTGAATTACTCCAGTACTTATTTTTTTGATCTTTGTGTGCATTTCGTGCTCCACTGTACCACATAAGCACAGCTCCAGAGTGCCTCCAGTACTGACAGGTTTGTCTCCTTTCTTCCTATTGAAAGTACTAAGATTTCCATCAGCCCATAAAGACCTCAGTACCCATGGAGCATCTTACTGTTTTTTCCTACTCTTACTGTCTTCTCCACAAAGAAATCTATACAATTCTATTGGCTGGAATTAGACCATTGTGACTAATGGATCTCCTATTAGGAGATACTCAGGAAATACTCTGAGATAATTCTGATCTTACAGAAGATGGACTAGAATGGATGGTCTAGATGGAGTAGAAATATCAAGCAAAGGGTTTTTTCGAAGTATCTAGGGAATTTGGGAGAAGAAGTCTCATGAAGACGTCAAAGAGGTTTGATCCTTAACTCCCTTGGATGCTACTGAAATTCCCATTCTCAAAGTTTGTCCTGGCTGTCTGCCCTGTAGGGCAGGATTGTAACTACAGCAGCAGGAATGTGTTGTTCTGTTTCATGATCTTGCAGGAAAGAACTGTAAGTGAACTGCATGTGAACAGATTCCCTTAAATCACTGCCTATACCAGAAGATTGGTTCAAGACCCCTCTTCCTCCTCCCTACTCCTTTCCTAACTGGCCACAGCACAAGGAAATACTGATACTGGATACACCAAGGAAGGACAGAGCTAAGATAGGTTTTCATGAGCTGCTTCACATGCTTAAAAGCAACTGGAATTATTTGACATTATATGGTTAAGCATTGTGACTGTACCTTTCCCACACAGACAGAGTCTACAATCTAAGAGGCTTTTTCCAGATGGGAAATTGAGACACGGTGTGATTTAAGTGGTTCAGGGACAGAAGAAATGAACAATGCCTAGACCATTAGCTTGAGCCTCACTGGTTTCGTACAGTGCCTTGTCAGATGCTTCTGAAAGTCCCTGTGTGCTTTAAATAGAAAATTCTATTTTTTCACAGTAGTATGAAGTAATTACATAAAAAGTTATGAAGTGCTCTACACTGTTGTGCTGAACACACAGCTAAGAGGAGAACAAGAGAAGTCAGACTGGGAAGTTCCTGACTCGTGGATGATTACCTTAGCTACTTATTTATCCCTCTTCCTTTCCTTCACAGTAATTACTGTTTGTGACCTATCACATATGACGTAATTACTGTTCTATTGATAGGGGGCTTAAGTTCAGGCACTTTCTGAGGGTTAACTTGAATGTTTGAAAAGACTTTTCTGTTATCTTCCCCTTTTTGATAGGAAAATTAATGTACTGGGAGTGGAAACACTGAGCTCCATGCAGTGGGACTTATGTTGCCTCAAAAACGCTGCTTTTATAAGCTGATAAAAATACTTCAGTAATGAAAACAAAATGAAAGATCTAATAGTTCTTGGCTATTTGGAGGAAAAGAAAGGGATGAAGGCAATAGAAATATAATAATAAAGCAACCTTCCATTTTCTAACATGGACAGTTGGCAACACTGTGTTTTTCCAATTAAGATGATAGCAGCTGGACTACTGTAATCCTCAAGGTTGTAAACTGTGTCATGTTCCCTTCTCCACAGTGAATTCATCAGTCAGCTGGCAATAATTTATCTGATTAAAAAGAAAGGCACTGCCTATAATTTTACTGTAGGGTGGGTGTTATGTTTTTTTCATCTCACATGCACTGTAGGAAATAATCTGTTCGAAGCACTGGAGTGGAAGAAAAAAAACTGCGACAAAATCCTTAATACTCCCTTCTCTGTTACAAAGTACCTAATACAAAAGAGTGAAGCTGAAGGTTTAATAATTTTAAGTTGAATTTTGTCACCCACTATATTAGATTATTTGTTATATACTGGTGCTTATTTCTACAGCACTGCTCAGGCTGGTGCAGAGCAGAGAAAGAAGCCTTGGAAGGGAAGAGCAGGGCAGCAGATGGGGCTGTGGGACAGGTGGGGCAGGTGACAGGAGAGGAGAAAGAGAACCAGCAGTACTGAAGGGATGGCAAATCCCCAGCCACAGTGAGAAGGGATTAGAAAAGTGTAACTTAAAATAAATGAAGAGGAATTGAAATTAGTTTCACTGATTTGTCTGCCTTAGTCCTTTCCCTGGCATCCACCTCAACCTTTGTATCAGAAAACTCCAAGTAGTGGTGTTATTTTGCTAAAGTATAATAGTGGCTGCAAAACAAGAACTACACTTTTAGGAAGAGATAGCTTGGTAGTGACTATTTTCTCCTTGCCTGTTTGAAACACTTGTGGAATTTCTTATTGAAAAAATTAGAAGGAATCTATCGATAATTTTGACACCTCTGTGTGAATATGAAGTTACTTCTCATTTTGTGTAAGCAATTTGTGTCAGGAGTTCAGAGCTAGGGTTCCAGTTTGGACAACTTGCCTGCCAAGTCAGATTTTCTGAGATACACATGAATTACTCAAATTCAAATAATGTCTCTGGAAATAAACGTAGGGCTCTCGTGGAGCTAACAAACCTTCTCTCCCAAAAGCTCCCTGCTTATGCCTAGTGTAAGTATTCACACCTGTGCTGAAATGGGAACTCTTGACAGCTGTGCTGAGCAGGTGTAAGAGGTGTTAAAAACAGTGAGAAGGAAGGACAAGTTCTCCTGAACTTTCCTCAGTATTCAGGTAAGCTGGAGCTCCTGGAATAATGAGAGAGGAAGGCTAGCTAAGCGTTTTCTAAACCTTTGGGTTTGTTTTTATCATGTGGGATAAAATTTTAAAGAGCTTTAATGTTTTCTCCCAAACAGGTGGCTTGCACCAATTTCATGTTGTTCTTTTTCTTCCTTAGTAAGCCCTGGTACTTATTCTTGGTTTGCGTAGTTCCTTCCCTTCTTGGCTGAAAAGAGAAGTAATTGTGCACAGTGCTTCTATAATTTAACTTATTCCAAGAGGCATTATCTACGGACATAGGTAGAATGTCTACAAATACTGGATCGTAAGAAAGAAATTGTAATAGAACCTAACTTCTACTGTTTGGGTGAAGAAGAAAAGGTTTCATAGGAGGATATATGATTATTTTCATGATAGGCTATAAGTGTCAGTTGTTGTATTGACCAGAACTGCTCTGGCAGTTTAGTCGGTTTCTACACATGAAAGAAATTTGAACCTAACTTTATTTTTCTAGTACTGATGGAAAATTTATTGTATGTTATCCTCAACAATTTTTTAGGAAAGCACTCTATATATACTTGAAAAGCAAGAGTTATGTGAACACACGAAGTACATCTCTTGTCATCACAAATGCTCTCAAGACCCCTGAAGTTGTGAGTGGGCAACTGGTCTGTAGCAGCAATGAGAAGGAGAGCTGGAATCCACTAGGCAGGTGAGGAGAGTTGTGTGTCTTTAATTCTGAAGAGCACAATTGTACCTGAACTTTGGTTTGGTTTGCAGAGGGGTATGGAGATGCTGTAACCTCATATGAGCCCAAAACACAGACTAAAACATCTTCATATCAAGATGATTTCCTTGAGGCTTTCCAAGGAGTGACAAAAAAAAAAGAAATCACTTAACCCAGTGACTTTGAAAAAATGCAGTAAACTATTAGCTTCATCCTCAAAAGCAGCCTGAGAAAATTGGATAAGACTGCAATTTAACATCCTTTTATGCAATGGACAAATCTTGAGAAAGGTCATAGCCAGCCCTCTCTGTAGTAATGCAACACTAGATTCAGTGAATCAACCCTAGCCTTTAGAACAGTGTTTTTCCAGTTGCAAAAGCTAATATTCTCCTTGTCATGTCATACAGACACAGCAGACGTACCACAAGCTTTACAGGAGATGCGAGTGACACTGCTGCTTCACTAGAATATGTGAAGCTTGTCTTTTATTCTGTGATTCCCACCTATGATACCCACTGTGCTCCTCAGCATCCAGAAGCTTTTGTGTTTGTGTTTTGGATGGGTGAACTGCAAGTAGCTCTAAGCCCCTGGTTACTTGCTTTTCTAAAAAGAGCCATCTTCTAAAAAGATGTGAATTGACAGCATTAAACTGACTTCCATTAATCTTTGTTACGCATTGGTACTCTAGCTTCCCTGCTAATCCCAGGATGTTCACTATATGTGTTGTTATTAAAAGATGACCCATGGCTGGGGCAAACCCCTATTAATCTCTCCTTCTTTATCTTCCAGCTACTGGTAGCAACCCATTTGCCTTTTAAAGGTGACTTTTAGTTAACAGTCTGCTGAGTTCCAATTTGGCATAGCTGGGTGTGTATAAATAGATACGGATTACATGAAAATGCTGCTGATGAATTAGTAGATGTAACACTCAAAAAAGCCTAGGCAGATGATCAAAGAGTTCTGTAAAGGAAAAAAACACAGGTTCATTAAGAGCAAGGAGCAATCTGTATTTGTGAAATCATAATGTGCAGACTTATTGGCAGGAGTATTTACCTTGCCAGTAGTAAACCTGCAGTTTCCCAGGCAAACTTATCTAGCAGCCCAGGTGTGAGGCACAGTCCTGCTGCAGGAAGTCTTCTGGGCACAAATAGCAATAAGTTATAGTTCCCTCAAGGACTGTGTTGCTCTCCAGAGCTAAGCTAGCATGTTACATGTATGTGGTCTTGCAAGTGACCCCTTTGATCTTGGAGAAAAGACACTGAATAGGGAAAATGCAGAGCCTAGTAGTCCCTCCACTGCTGTGCAATAGGGAAATGGAGTAAAGAAACTTGTGGTAATCTTTCAGATATGGAGATAGGCAAGTACTTTTTTTCAGATGGAATAAATAGCTCCAGCTACAATAATGTAAGTGTTGGATGGAGAGTCTCTCACTTCTGAGCATGGATAAGAGGTGAAAGTGGTAGCAAACGGCTAGCTAGCCTCTCCATTGGAAAGCCGACCTATAAAATGCAGGGGCAAAATGAGATGGGAGTTTCAAGTCTGATATTGAGCCATGATTTTTGTTATTAATCGGTGATTAAATAACAGTTTAGCCATATGAATTCCTACTACTTTCAACACACAAAAGGCCTGTGCTCACTTGTACCAGCCAGCTTGGTATAAAAATTTTGAGAAGCTTCCTGCTTCTTTTGTGTACGTGAGAGCTCTGTATTATGTGAAGAGACTGTGGTGTGAATGTTACCTGGCCCAGTTTCTGCATCTAATTAATTGACTTAGCTTTTTCTCAATTCCACACACAAAAGAATGTTTCAAATCACAGCCAATTGTTGAGAATGCCTTCCAAGAAAGTTTTCATTTTCAAAAAAACTAAGCACCCAAATACTTCTATTTTCACGTATTTCCACATCATACAATTGTAAAGTTTTTAAGCAAAAAATGTGGTGGTTTCTACTGAGCCATGAAATCAAAAGCTTCATGTTTATTGCAGAAATGTCAGATATCCCACATAATTTGTTCTAATCTAATTCCATAGGATTTACTAACATTTGTGCTTGGGATACTTTTGTTCAATAACTCCACCCCAAAGATGTCTACATAGCGATAGTCTGAAGAAAAGAAAGAATGCGTGGGGATGAAAGGTACTTTATAGAGTACATAAAGTATTATGACTAGGGCTTCAAATGTTGCTTGTCTGGAACTTTGATACAATACCTAGAAATACCATTTTCCCAGAATAACAGTGTCATGAAGTCATTTGAGTAGTAATTTGTTTGGAGCGATACCTGTGATGTCTGGCATGTGCTGGAAATGTTAATTCAGGCTCACATCTGTTGAGGAATAAACACTTAACATCACTAGGCTGGTAAAGTATATAAGCTACTTTTTATGACCTTCAGTTGATTGAAGCTGGAGTATCCAAGGGAGTGTGTTTTGAGTTACAGTAAGAAATGGTTTCTTTAAAAGTTTCAGTCTGTACAGAGGAGAAATTTGCTGTTGTTTCTTTTTAAAAAGTTGATTGATAGAACAAGGAGGGTCTTCATCGAAAAGAAAAACTTGAAGAAAAAATAAAAGGGGGGTGGAAATTAGTTGGAGTTTGAAGGCTAAATACTGGATCCAAGAGGAGGGAGGATACAAAGGTGATGCAAGCTGTAAGAGGAAAAGTCATACAGAAAAGAACGCATGATTAATGGAGAATAACATGAAGAAAAAGAGCAGAGAAAGCCTAAGAAGTAGTGCTGGAATTGGGCCAATGCTGAGCTATGGCAGTTCACAAAAGAGCCCTTATGGCTCTCATGATGAGGGTCAGACTAATTGAAATTTGTCCCTCTCCAATTCCAGTGGTTGAATTCCAGTACTGATGAGAGAAACTCACAGAAATGCAGAATGAGGAAGTGCTCTCCGGTATGAATGGGGAAACTTACTTAAATATTGAATATGCAAGGCTAAGAATACAGTGTTTCCAAGCTGTAAATTTTTTCTTTGTTTCCAGCACATGGTGAATTATCACCAGCATTGAACATAAATGGAATTCAATCAAGTTCCAACTTTGAACAGCAGGCCTGAGGAGACTTCTTAAATGTAAGTCATTTGGATGTGAATATACATTATGGAAAAAACTATTCCTGTGTTCAAAGAATAAATGTTATGACTTGGTGAGAAATAAACTGAATTCTTTGTAAGTAACTAAAGAGCTGAATGTACATTTTAATTAAAAAGCTTAGTGCAGGCAGTACCACAGGATCATGACTGATGCTTCTTCGAGAAGTAACATCTTGGAGAGTCTCTTGTAATTGACAACAATATAAAAGAGGAAGATATTTATGATGCAAGGTCTGCAGTTTGTACATACTTTATTTTAACCATTATTGAATCATTGCAAAAAGGAGAAAAGATGAAGGATCCTTGGCTTTTACCAAAGCGGAATCTCCTTTTGTGTAAATCAAGTTAATACATTTTTTAAAAAACAAAATACAGTTTTATTTGTACCAATTTAAAAGCAAGGCAACCCCACTGAGCTGGTGCTGATACAAAATGCCCTGCAGGTCTGCCCAAGTGATGAGGGGCCTGATTCAGCAAAGTGTATAAATAAACGCTTAAATCTCTTCCCACTTGCAGCATATGCTTACATGTTCTGTTGCTTCACTATCACACACACTTTATATCAGCTAGAGCATAGTCCAAAAGCTATAGTGTAAGTGGCTTCAGAAGGTATGAGGAGCTGTAGGCTGTGTGAGGAATTGTCTTCCTGTGAGTTTCTGGGCCCTGCAAATGGCATGTAAGTGTCTCAGGGCTTTTGTGAGCAGCCTTTCCCAGCACCAAAAAGGGCTTGCTGTGGCTGAGTATAAAGATGTTTTGATCTTGAATTCTTTTGGAATCTCTTTTTTTATTTAGTAAAAGCCAACTACTCTATTAAAGTGTTCAGATAATATTGTGATTGGCACCTAAGAAATAGTTAAGATGGGTAAAAGGATTCCAAATGCATCTTTTGCGAGTTTTTAATACAGAGATTTTGCATTGTCCAGTAATGAAAGCAAACCATCTGTGAAAAGACAAAACTGTTTTTCTGTTGGTATCACTCACTGAGGCTGTTTGCGTGTGTGTGTATTCAGTGTCTGATAGCATCTTAAACTTAATCACTTTGCCATTTGTATCTTTCTCACTTTTTTTTTTTGCAAGCTTCAAATTGGAAATTTTTTTGCTGTATTTTTCATGCAATTATAGAAATCCCTGCCTGAGGACACTGGCTAAAATTTAGTGTTCTTTAGGCTAGTCTAGCAGAGAGAGAGAATTGATGATCAGGTGAAGTTCCCTGGTGCAAAACTCTTTATTTACAAACAATGCATTAATTCTGGATTTATTTTAAATTCCAGAGAAATAAAAGAAATTTTGAAACAATTTTCTTGCTTCAAATAATCAGGTTGTTCAACTAGTGCTGAACCAAAAGAATCTATTGCAGGTCTTTTGGGATCCAGTACCAGCAATCACTCTGAAGGGGCATGATCTTACTCTCATTTTTCTGTTTGCCTCACTAAAATGCTGCCTCTCCACAAATCTTCCCAAAGTTACATATAACCAAACTATTCTATCCAGATACTCTTAATCAAGGGGCAGCTTCCTATTTGTCCTTTGGGACAGTGATTTAAGTTGTAATCTCTTTGGCGGAAGAGTGAACAAAGCTATTGCCTTTGAGGTGTGATCTAGCCTGGAACACCAACTTGCTGATGTCTCTTGATGAAACAAACCAACTCACCATCTCATGGTCAGTCCATAAAGTAAGGATAATACATAAAAAGCAAACAAATTCGAACTCTATCACCTTCCACTATCATAAATGACCTGGTCAGCTCTTTGATACAGAGCAGTACTCTTACATGTCACTTATTTCAACCTGTCCAAATTACAGCTAAAACTCTTTCTATATGTGTTTCTCTTATCACTTAATTGACTAAGTTATCCTTTACTACACATCCTCAAACTCTTTTAAATTCCATACTTTAATCAGCTTTAAACTATAATCTGGGTTGCACAGATGTTGGTAATGAAAAAGGATTCAGGTGTTTTCCACAATAACTGATATTTTATTACTTCTCAAAATGACCCTACTATAGTTTGTAAAGCAGAAGTTGGTAAATTGCTAGCATCTGACTCAATTTCCCAAATGTATTTATTAACTTTTTAAGTCTATTGCTAATGGAATTTTCTTGTGCAAGTTATCCTAATACTAATGAAGATGAGGAATTTTATAAATGTCCTGTGTGTGGTGACAAATAGTATATTATAAATTAATTTCAAGTTAATGCTGAATTATTATGGAATTATATATTACATACACTTTACTACCAAAAGAGTTCATCATGATTAATGTTATTACAGTGAACACCAAAGGAATTAATAATGATTTGCACTTATTATAGAGTGGTACCAATGAAGAGAAAAGAAGGTTAGCCTAATTAAATTCCAGAAACACTTTAGGGCTCTGCTGCATTGTAGAGGCTGGTTTTTATGTTAATTAATTCTGTATGAAAGCTTGCTGAAGTGTTTTAATATCATCCAAAGAGGCACCAGGAAATATTCAGAATAATTTTTTGTCCAGGATATCTTGACTAAGCAGGATGGGGTCCTTTCCATGACATGCTCCTGCATGCCATGCATATTATGGTAAATAATAAATTGAAGATTCTAGTCTTTTACTCAGGGGTAGAGCTGAAGTTGGGTGAGGGTATTGAGGTGTTCCAAGAGGACACAAATGAATGGATATCAAACCTCAAGCCTAGAAATCCAGTTCACATTCTTGCAGTAAGTAGAGTTACTGAACAACGCATTGTGGGCTTAAGTCCCCTTTGGAACCACTTACCGCCTTCACACAGTGTCTTCCACACAAATGAATGCTGGATCAAGTATGGCTTTGATTTTAGTTTTCAGACATCTTATATGATGGTTTTGTAGTGTAAGGTTTAATTGCTTTTTTGTTCTTTTTAATATGTGATAGAGAGGTAGAAGGTATTTTGTGATCGCATTTTGATTAGTTCATTCACAGCTTCACTTAACTGTTGTTGAATAATACAAATATTTCAGACTTGGATTGATCCTAATGAAAATAGTTAGGAAAAAGCAAACATGAAAAATTGCTTTGCTTCTGCTTCTACTGAAATTCCTGGAAATGTTTTCACTTTTACCCCTCTAATAGATCTATTTGGAAATCTTTAAGCTGAATTTTTCAAACCCCAATTCCCTTAAGCACATGCTTCCTATGTTAGGCATGTGTTTAAATTCTCTTGATTTAGACTTATGTACTTAAGGGCATTGCTGAATAAAGAAGAGCATGAGCATGTGCTTAAATGCTTTGCTGATCAAAGGAACAAACCTTTTGATTTGATCTACATTTAATGCAAGTGAGATCACCTTTATCTGTTATTCAGCAGTCAAGAATTTACCAAATGTCTCTACTAGAGGCACAGTTCTTGATTAAGGTCTTCTGGCTATGGAAATAGGAATGGCTGCATAACACACCACATTTCATTCTTTAATATTTTTATGGCATTGGTTGTAAATTCCATTTTTAAGTACTATGGTCTCCTTGCAAATAAGTGAGGGGCGCGAGACAGTAACAATGAGAAGAGGGCTTTTGTTGTTAAAGTCATATATTCAGTGTAGCACCAGAGTGATTCAGTATGTTTTATGTTCTTAATATTTTTCTTTCTCTATACATTACAGTATGTAATATGTCTCTTCCATCTTACACTAACAATTTATATTCAGGATACTCTAATGAAGTACATCTTGAGTCTCCTTTTCATGGCTAATGAGGAGACAACAAGAATTTGACTAATACTGGTACAATTACTGGAGCAGCGAAGCGTGCATCTCTGATTAGACGTGATAATTTGCAAGGCTGGGCTCTTCACATTAAGTTTGCAAACAGTTTAAAAATCACTTCCTCTATTTATCCAGCTAATCTCTGTTTAATGACTCCAGATTTGACAAAAGAAAGAGAAAATGTCTCTTAAAAATCCTGTACTTCATTTATGAAGCTTGTATATAGAGCAGAGGTGTGATTTATAGTGAATCTTTTCCAGAAGACTTTTTGATGAAGCTACGCAGCTGAATTTTTACAATGCAGTGGTATTTTTATTCATCTTGTAACACTCAGTTTCCTTTCTGGAGAGGTTTGTTGGTTTTGTCCGGATTTAGACATATTTCTACAGATTTTTGGCATTTATTTCTTTTCTTTCAAACTCAGCTTTTGAATTCAATACTTGTTTATCCACAGAAGGTGAATATTTTTGTCTGACTTGCTTATTTTTAATTTTTTTTTTTTTGCAGAAAAGGCTGGTAGAATGTCAGTGGTGGTGCTAGGGAGTTCTTCTTCAGTCAGCGGCATCATGGGCAGGCAAGCTTTTATGAGAATCTGGCATTTTTTTTAAATGTTCCATTTTCTTTGGGGCTTATTTTCACCATTTGGACTTGAAGCATAGCTGCCTGAATCAAGCAGCAAGTCGGGTTAGAGTTCTTGATGGATTTAATTAAGCAAATAGAAACAGCCCTTGTTGTCAGTAGGTGGCACTCATCTTGAATCAGGAGTGAGAAGGTCTTGTTTAAAAAGGACCGCCAGCTGTTTCAGATGGGCTTAAAACTGGGTGTGTTCATGTAAAACTATGTCCCAGACCATATCATTGATAGAAATAGTGTGTTCTAGGTGTAACTGCAAAGAAAGAACTTGTATTAGAGCGTTTAACTGAGTTTGTCAAGTAACAAATGAATCATCGATTGCTGTTCTCATGCCTGGACCAAATGTTGAGTTTGCATTGCACAGTGACACTGTTGGATTGCAATTTCTTCTCAGATCCTTTAAAACTGAGTGGGAACAGATTGAAAATCAGGCTACTATCCAAAGAAGGTAGAAAAGATTCTGGGCTGTGACTAACATAGGTCTTTCCTGGAGTTTTCCCTAATATGCATAAAAGCAGGTGCACAGAGTGAAGATCAAATGCTCAGCCTGTTCTGCATATATTTCACTTGCTTAAATAACTTTCAGAAAGCACTATTAACTGTGCCTCACATGTCTTGTTAAAGATCAGCTCTGGGATTTCCCTGTCTATTTTCCTCGGAGATATCTAATAGCTTTTTGTTTCTGCTGAAAAACAGCAGCTGTCACAAGGATTGCGTGGAGCAGACAGAAAATGTGCATCAGCTTCATTCTGTACCTATGCCAGTTATTTGTGTCAGGGAGTTGGTCCCTAGAGAATTTTGACAGTCTGCATGGAAAAGACTTCTTTAACTATAGAGGGCATCTGTGTCTTCCTCCTCTTCCAGGCGTAAAGCAGACAAAAATAGAAAACCATGGTTGCTTTTAACTCTTCGGGATGGCAGGTTTCTAAAACTGATCTGTGAGTAGTAGAGCATCCTCCCTGAAGACTGGCATAGAAGGGTGGAGACAGTGCAAAATGACTTCAATTTGTGCTGTTACTAATGTGGTGGAAGTGGGCCAATGCAGCTTCAAAAATGGAAAAAGCAGATAAAGGGTTTTCTTCATTTCTCTTCTGTAGTCTCTACTGGTGGTCCTAAAAAGGCCAAGTGCCTGATTTCACACTTCCCCCATCAGAAAGTAACAGATTTAGAGACCAAAGGTATCATCTGAATAACTATTATCTCTTCATATATTACTTTAATAAATTCTTTAAAAATTGCATACATTCTGCATTAAACTGTAAGAACTAAGGAAGCCATTCCTCACTGGAGGAAAAGCGCATGGAAATTATGCTATAATCAGAACTGGGAACATCCTTGCATGTTACCTGATGCTGTGAAAGCTATTGTCCTTGAATTCCTGCTTTTGCTCTATGTAATTGATAGTATTTTGTAATCATAGAGTTCCCTGCTTCTAATTGTGACAGTAGCACTGGAGGAAAGAGGACTGATTTTGCACTTGCTTGATGCCTTGGGAAGCAGCTTATCCTGATGTGGGTGAATATGATGGCACTGCACTGGAGTTTTCATGCCACTAGGATTGTGCCTGTGATTCTTGCGAAGTTTCCTCACCGTGATAGACCAGGCAGTCCCAAGCTAACATTCAATATTGTCTGTAATCCCCAAAGCTGCCCATGAAGCTTTGAAAGGGAGTAGAGTTTCCTTTCTCTCTTCCCTGTGCCTTGTGTCAGGATGCAGAGCATTGGAAGGCTGGAGCTGCAACATCTCCTGTTGCCTAGTGGAATTAGAATGTACGATGCTGGGATAGATTATGTAGAAGCCACAAGATGAGATTTTTAGATGTTTACTTACAAATGGGTTAAACTTGGTGCAATTATGTGATAAAAAGACAGAAGCAACAAAATAAGTCATTACCCTTAAATTCAGAGTCCCAACCAACTGATTGTTGGTTCCAGCTTATGGGTCTGGCTAATTAACTACTGTAGTTTTTCCTAGGGCTCATACCTAGGAAAATTTCTAGGGCTACATAATTCCAGCTCCTTTTGAAGCAGATAATTAGTGGAGCCACCCTGAGATAATTCTGCCTTTTTTTCCATTCAGAATGAAATCACACCTTCCTTTTTTAACTCTGTTTATGCATTCCCTGACTTTATAAAAGGCAGGACAGGAAATCTTTTCCTTTTTTTCTGCTGGTTAGTCATTTCTAATTTGTGTTCTCTGGTGTAAATAGCTAAGTACACTTTGCCTGGTAGTCAAACAGAGTCTAATGCCTTTGAAATTAGTGGAAGTCTTTCTAGTAGAATGGATGGTAGATTTATCACTTGTACTCCTTTTAAGAGACAAAACCACTTGTGAGATGGAGAAAAAGAATGAACCGAAGTTTAGTGGAAATACTATGTGAAATCTATACTAAAGAAGGTTTTTACTTGAAAAGAATGGCAACATTTTGAAGGCAAGCTCTCACTTTATCTCAAAGCTGAGTCATTCTCTAACACAGACCCCAGCAGATGTCATGCATATTAAAAAAAAAAAAAAAGAGTGTATTGGTGCCCTCCTGAATATGCCTGTAAGAAAACCTGAAGTTCATTTTATTGACAGTTCCTTAAATTAAAAAGTGAATATAGCAAAATTTTTCTCCCAATAGTTTTTCATTGTCATTCACAATGTAGTGGAGCACTGTTTCAAGCCTGCAAAGAGTACCTGTGCCTTTATCTTTCACCCAATATTCCTGATTTCTACCCAGCAGTGCCTTACTCTCTCTGTCTTGTTACATTCTGCAATGAGAAAAATCTGGAACCTAATCAGGCAGCCTAAATTCTCTCTCACAAACAGCATCCAGCATCCCCAGTGCTGGGTTTACTGGCAGTCTGCCAGACACCAGTTCCACTGCACAGATGTATCACCTTTCCCTGCTAAGACTACTCACATGGAAGAGTTCACGTATCCCAGAGAGTGTCCAGGAGTAAAAATGGCTCTGTGCTTGAAGCATTAGCACGGCGATCTAGAAATCTGAGCTTGGGATTAAACTGCACGTCCCCAAACATGCAGTGAAATCTGTATTGTAAATAGCAGCAGTGTCCTTATTTGTAAAATAGAAATAGTATCTCCTTCTTTCTTTGTTTACATGGATCATGGACTCCTTAAGGAGTAGTTATTGGTGCAGTAATCACAGAAATATTATTTGGCTTTTCCCAGGACATTTGTTCTTCCACTGTTAGGAATGTTGAAATAAGATTCACTATTCAACAGGGAAACCACTGTGAATTCCACGTTTACCCAGTCCCTTAGGTTATTTCCACCTTTCTGTGTATCCAAGTTATTTGAATCCTGATTTCCTAAGGAAATAATTTTTATGCAAGCATCTTTACCTTTTTTCCCTTTTTGAACTTGACATGTTTGTGAACAGAGTTCTTAATCATATCAAATTCCTAATAAATAATGAAAAGAACTCTCCTGGAAAGCAAATATCCTGTTAGTATATCCACTGGAGGCAGCAAAAATACAAGTATCACATAAATTCTTATTAAAGTAAGAAATCTACACAGGATAGCAACTGGTGATTGCTTAACTGCTTGGAAAGAAAGGAAGAGTTGTCTGGAGTTTTTGCTTTTACAGATGTTAGAGAATCCCCTCCTCAACTAAAGCTTCCTTCCCATGTGAATTAGCTGTTTTCAAACAAGGAGTAACAGAAGATTTTTTGTTGTTGTTCCCCAACATCTACTGGATGTTTAATTAGGATGAGCTCACACATATTCAGTTAAAAGTCAACTAACTAGAAGTTACAAGTCCGGTGGAAACCGCATGTAGTTGACTTCTGCTCTCATGGAACAACTTGTTCTCCACAGGTTCTTTGCCATTCTCTCTGCAGATGTGAGCTCTCCCCTCAGATTATTTTCATGTTTCTAGCAACTGGTTCACAGGCTCCACAGACTTCAGAGCAACTCTTGTACAAAACAAGACACCCTCAAGTTTGGAATAAATAGGTATTGAGCAATTTCTTAGATTGCCGTTTATAAAAGAGCCTTGAATTGCAGCATTATTTTCCCTTTAGTTGTTAGTCTGAAGCTGATACTGTTTGAAGGGTCTTCTTATGACATTTTCATACCTTCATTTTTGCCACCTTTGTGGGAAATGCATGGTATTTTACCACAAATGAGACTGGCCCCAGGATATCTTGCAGTGAATCATGATTTTTTTCATTGCATCAGAGAGCCTTTCACCCCTGTAGGCACTTAAAAATCTTGGTTAGTCACCTTTTAGGTTTCCTGAACTCTATGCCTAAACCTGGAATTTCAAGCACTTGGGAATGTCTACCCTGAAACTCTTCATGAGCTGAAGCTTTAGTTCATACTCACTGAGGTTTCTGTTATGTTCCATTAATTAGACAATATAGTTGTTACAAGACAATATTAAAAATGCTCCTATAGCAATTATCAGGCTTATTACTCTTCATAAGCACTTCATATGTGGAAATGGTACAAGCGGATAGAACTGGAATTTCATTGCAGCACATTAAGACCTTAGCCTTGGTGGTTCACTTCCCTGAGAGCTTGAGGGATGCTTTTGAGCTGCAAAGCCCCAAGTCATAGCTTTTGGCATTTGGATTTGCACTGTTGTTGAAAATGTACAAAATATTTGGTATTGTCAGAACGCAAAGTTTGGCTACAGCAAAAACACCAGTTTTGTTTCATATATACAACAATGCACCAAGTATCCCTAGAAGGCTCCTTTGGGACTCTGCTGTCCTACTGATGCATGAGGGGAACTTATTTTTGTGTATTTTCCATTAACCCTGCAATAAGGGTTCCTTGCCATAGAAACCTAAAGGTTGGGTTTGTTGGCCATGAAAGTTAAAACAATTAACTCATTCATAAGGCAGGAATTTTAATTGAGATCACCAAGGTTGAAGAACAAGTGAGTTATTCAGGAGTAGAATTATGCCTTTTCCCAGCCCTTTCCTCTAAATGTTTGGTCACAGAAGGGTTTGTTTTAGACCAACTGCAGCAGAAGAAAACATTAGACTTGGAATTGATATTCTGTGAGTCAGTGGAAGCTGGTAACACACAGCTATATTTATCTTGTCCTGTCATTTCAAATGTACCTTACCCACTGTATGGAAGCACTTCTTATAGATGCTAGTAGTAGTCCTTGCCATTTCATACCTGATATTTTTTTCTTAAACCAGACTTGTTTATTTTAGATGGGTTGCTTCATACCCTGTTCAGAAATGAAATGTTTTCTTTGTGTATGGACTTAGACAGAAATGAAGAAAAATCTCATCCATTTTCCTCAGTTGTCCTTACCTCATAAGAAGGGAAACATTCACAGCTGTCTCTAGTGTCCTGCAATGCAATGATTTTTCTCAGAGCTAGCCTAATACCTGAAAACCTGCTGACATAGCCACTTGCCTTCTGTGATACTGTAATGTCTGGACACTGGGAGTACGAAGATGATCTCTGTAAATTTCCAGTAAGTCCAGTAGCCCTTCAAATAAACCTATAGTTTGCCATTTAGGCTGACAGAAAATGTACAAAGGCTTTTATTGACACTGAAATGAATAATTTTCAAAATACTTCAGGGGGCTACACACATAGATCTACTGAAAATTGACACAACTTTTACTCAGTAGAAAATTCTTTCCTTGGACAAATTTTGCAGACATATTAGGAATTACTCTAAAAGAAATATCTAACATTGGATGAGTTATTTTCTTTCTTTGACACTGGGCTCGTCTTTCTTTCATAGAATGGTTTGGGTTGGAAGGGACCTTAGAGTTCTATCCCTCCATGCCCCCATTATGGGCAGAAACACCTTCCACTGGATCAGGTTGCTCAAAGCCCCAGACAACCTGGTTTTGAACATCTCCAGGGTGGGACAGTGGTGTATACTGGACAGTGTTATGCTATTGAGGCATGTGTTCAACATAAAGTTGGTTTGAATTTGTTTGAGCTTCAATTGCTGCTTTAATAACTATTTTTAAGGAGGCAGCATGAAATGAATATGCTATGCTCTGGAAAAAAATAAAAAAGATAAAACAAATGTAAACTTAGATCAGATAATTAACACTTCTTTGTAGAGCACTTGTAACGAATCCCAGGAAACCCTTCCATGGTTCTTTAAAGCAAGGAGGTTAAGCTTTGGAAACTTAATGAGGTTCCTGTTTGAAGAGATCTAAACCGGAAACAGGGTTTATTTTGTTTAGGGCCAAGAAAGTGCAAACGACAATGGATTTGAAACATTTCAACCAATTCATTCTAACTTCACAACCCGGGGGGGGGAGGGGGAAATCCTTCCTGTGGTATATAAATGGAATGGTTTAGACATTTCTTTCAGAAGAGCTCAACAGTACAACAATGAATTTTAACAGTGCTGGTGAGGAATGAGGTCTCGATGAACAGAGAAGATGGTAATGTATCTGGAAGATAACCAGATTTTTTCTCTTTTTGGAAAGAGACTTCTTGGGTTGGACTCTTAAAGGTATTTACCAGCCTGAATGGTTTTATGATTCTCAGTTTTACCATTGAATCAGATAATTGAGCTGACTATCGGTCACTGCAGGAACAGAAGAAAAGGCCTGGTGTATGCAAGAGGGAGAAAAAGTCTGTTCTGAGTAACCAATGGCAGAGACAATGGGCATCCTGATGCTATTGAATAATCCATGCCTAACATTATAGTAGCACCTGCAGTGTGTCACTGCAAACTCAGGCGATGGGCACATGTACACAGAGCACAACTAGGTGCATATTAAGGACAAGAGCATTTTCTAAGCCAAATGCTGCAGGTTGAAGTCAATAGTGCCTAAACCCCAAGAAGACCTGAATTAGACTTTAAGCATTTATTCAATTTTGTTAAATTGAAGTATGTGACTGTTATCCCGTTGGTAAAAATTTTATTCTTTCCTGTGCATCTAGGGTTTTATCCCATTACACACTGACCTCCCTTATGTAATTGACAAAAGGGTATTCCATTAAAAGTAAAAGCTTTTTTATTTCATTTTGTCTATATGGTTCAATTTTTAATGTCCATTCTCTTAGTGACCAAGCATTTATCAAGTTCACTAACTTTCTATAGATGACTGTACATCATGGCTTTGTTGCTCTGAAGTCAATCTGTTATTTTTTTTCTATGTATTTATTTAAATAAATGAACAGACATTTCTTGTCCTGACTGGCCATCTTCTAAGATAGTATACACAGAATCCTGGAATGTTTTGGGTTGGAGGGGACCTTAAAGATCATCCAGTTGTAACCACTGTGCTAATGGCAGGGACAGCTTTTGCTAAACCAGGCTGCTGAAAGCCCCATCCAACCTGGCCTTGAACACCTCCAGGGATGGGGCAGCCACCACTTCTCTGGGCAACCTGTGCCAGTACCTCACCACCCTCATAGGAAAACATTTCTTCTTAAGATCACAATCTCCCCTCTTTGAGCTTCAGATCGTTACCTGTCATCCTATCCCTGCACTCCTGGATAAGGAGCCCTTTCCCAGTTTTTCTGTAGTCCCTTTCAGTACTGGAAGGCTGCTCTAAGGTTTCCCCTGATCTTTCTCCAGGCTGAACAAACCACAGCTTTCAGATGCCAGGACAAATGTTGCATACTGGATATAAGTATGTGGTTCTCCAAGTGAAGCACATCAAAATTTTTCATCTTCAGGCTTTTCTCCGAGTTTCTTTGTAACTAGATAGAAACTGATCAGTACATGACAAAGCTAAATCTATTTTTCTGTGGACAGCTGTGTACACTGTGGCAATCTTTGTCAGATCGTTAACTTGTGCCACCCGCTGACAGTTTGGCTAGTTTGATAGTTGAGGAAAAGCAGAGCCGGGACTGTTCTATCCCTCCTAGAAGCTTCAGATTGGTGGTAACAAGGGAATACTAGCACATCTAATCAAAATGATCTGCCCTAGTGCTGGGTCTATTTCATGTGTCCTCTCGGTGCTCCTCTAGATGCAGAGACTCTAGATGCTCCTCTCGGTGCAGAGACTAGGAGAAGCAGCTGTGACTATAGAGTGGATATTTTTCTATGCAATTCTGAAAATTGGAAATAATAAGAACAGAAAGGTATTGTTTGAAAATAGGAGTAGGCGTCTGGCCCTTATGTTCTTTTAAATCTTTAAAGAATTTAAAATTTAAATATAAAACAAGAATCTTGAGACAAACTCAAGCTTTTCAAGGGAAAAAAGGAGCTTTTAGCCACATGTATCTTTTAGTATTATTGGAAGTTGCACTAATTTTCTGGTGTACCTGGGAATCATCTGCAATGTTACGGTGCCCTGGTCACTTCAGGGGAACCACTGCTGCTTCAGAGATTTTTCTGTTTCATCCACTATTTCAGGTTTGTTTAGTTAGAGAATAATCTCTGTGCATGTCTGTGTAACAAATATGCTAATACTAAAAGACCCTACAGGAATTTTACACTTGGATTTATTCTAGAAATGGAATATCATAAGGAGACACAACTTAGTTGCACCCATTGTAAAATTCATAATGGTTTTTGGTGTGAACTGAAAATAAGAATCAAGCACCAGAGATTAAATTTTGAGAAGCTGCATGAATTTCTACACCTTTGAATAATTTGGATGGCTGGGCCCAGAGAGTGGTGGTAAATGGAGTTAACTCCAGCTGGAGCCCAGTTCCAAGTGGGGTTCCCCAGGGCTCAGTGCTGGGTCCAGCCCTGTTCAATGTCTTTATCAATGATCTGGATGAAGGCATCGAGTGCACCCTTAGCAAGTTTGTGGATGACACTAACCTGCGTGGAAGTGTGGATCTCCTGGAGGGTCGGGAGGCTCTGCAAAGGGATCTGAACAGGCTGGACCGCTGGGCAGAGTCCAACGGCATGAGGTTTAACAAGGCCAAATGCCGGGTCCTGCACTGGCGGCACAACAACCCTGTGCAGCGCTACAGACTGGGAGAAGTCTGTCTAGAAAGCTGCCTGGAGGAGAGGGACCTGGGGGTGTTGGTTGACAGCGACTGAACATGAGCCAGCAGTGTGCCCAGGTGGCCAAGAAGGCCAATGGCATCTTGGCTTGTATCAGAAACGGTGTGACCAGCAGGTCCAGGGAGGTTATTCTCCCTCTGTACTCGGCACTGGTGAGACCGCTCCTCGAATCCTGTGTTCAGTTCTGGGCCCCTCACCACAAGAAGGATGTTGAGGCTCTGGAGCAAGTCCAGAGAAGAGCAACAAAGCTGGTGAAGGGGCTGGAGAACGAGTCTGATGAGGAGCGGCTGAGAGAGCTGGGGTTGTTTAGCCTGGAGAAGAGGAGGCTGAGGGGAGACGTCATTGCTCTCTACAACTACCTGAAAGGACGTTGTAGAGAGGAGGGTGCTGGCCTCTTCTCCCAGGTAATAGGGGACATGACAAAGGGGAAAGGCCTCAAGCTCCTCTGGGGGAGTTTTAGGCTGGACATTAGGGGAAAATTCTTTACAGAAAGGGTGATTGGGCACTGGAACAGGCTGCCCAGGGAGGTGGTTGATTCACCTTCCCTGGAGGTGCTTAAGGCATGGGTGGACGAGGTGTTAAGGGGCATGGTTTAGTGTTTGATAGGAATGGTTGGACTCAATGATCCTGGGGGTCTTTTCCAACCTGGTGATTCTGTGATTTACAATATATACCACATGTTTTGTGCAGGAAAAAACTTTTCTCAGAAAAATTAATTAAACATTCCAAATGCAAGTCTTTTCCTCTAAGTATTTTCTTGTTACTACAAACTTTCCTTCTGACTCCATTTTCTTATCTGTTCCTGGTAAAGCATTTCATTCACGTATAAACTTTCCTATGCCCTGCTTTTATGGCTTTACTACTAATACGTAGGAGTGCTGTCATATACTTATATGTGTAAAGTGGAGATAGATTCTAGTGACGTATTTATGGTATGGGTTTCAGAAATCACAGTAATACCTGTTAGAGAGTCAAGTTGGTAGAAAGAGGCATTTATATTCATAAATGAATTTGCTGATCAGTAGTTATATTTGTGTGGAAGGCACAACCTGTTATCTGATCAGGTCTTAATTAAATCTTGGGAGTAAAGCATAGCCATTCACTAGATGTCTCCTGAACTCATTTCATGAACTAGAATACATGCAATACAGTATATGCATAAAAGACAAAACAATTCTACTAGAACTGGTGGAATAGATTTGCGGACGACACTAAGCTGGGTGGAAGTGTCGATCTGCTGGAGGGTAGAGAAGCTCTGCAAAGGGATCTGGACAGGCTGGACAGCTGGGCAGAGTCCAATGGCATGAGGTTTAACAAGGCCAAATGCCGGGTCCTGCACTGGGGGCACAACAACCCTATGCAGTGCTACAGACTAGGAGAAGTCTGTCTAGAAAGCTGCCTGGAGGAGAGGGACCTGGGGGTGTTGGTTGACAACCGACTGAATATGAGCCAGCAGTGGCCCAGGTGGCCAAGAAGGCCAATGGCATCTTGGCTTGTATCAGAAACGGCGTGACCAGCAGGTCCAGGGAGGTTATCCTCCCTCTGTACTCGGCACTGGTGAGACCGCTCCTCGAATCCTGTGTTCATTTCTGGGCCCCTCACCACAAGAAGGATGTTGAGGCTCTGGAGCGAGTCCAGAGAAGAGCAACAAAGCTGGTGAAGGGGGCTGGAGAACAGGCCTTATGAGGAGCGGCTGAGAGAGCTGGGGTTGTTTAGCCTGGAGAAGAGGAGGCTGAGGGGAGACCTCATTGCTCTCTACAACTACCTGAAAGGAGGTTGTAGAGAGGAGGGTGCTGGCCTCTTCTCCCAAGTGACGGGGGACAGAACAAGAAGGAATGGCCTCAAGATCCGCCAGGGGAGGTTTAGGCTAGACGTTAGGAAAAAATTCTTTACAGAAAGGGACATTGGGCACTGGAACAGGCTGCCCAAGGAGGTGGTTGATTCACCTTCCCTGAAGGTGTTTAAGGCACGGGTGGACGAGGTGCTGAGGGATATGGTTTAGTGTTTGATAGGAATGGTTGGACTCGATGATCCGGTGGGTCTCTTCCAACCTGGTTATTCTGTGATTCTGTGAAATTAGATGTGTGTAGTTTTTGTTTGTGATCCAGCATCTGACAAGGATGATGAGTAAAGCTTTAGCCTATTTATGCCTGGTTCATGGGTGAAAGAAATAAATAAAGCTAGAGGTCTTTAGGCAAAATGAATTTTCCTATACGTATAAATGCCAAAAGATAGACTTTGGAAACCAAAATACTCCTCATGTTCACAAAGGTTGCCCAGTTGATTCCTCATCAGATGAAAACTTTTTTGAAGCTAGGACTGTATTAGTGGATTGGCAGTGATTTAGTTGTGGACAGGTAAGGTTGGGCTTGATGATCTCAAAGGTCTTTTCCAACCTAGTGATTCTATGATTCAGTTGAAGCCAGGGACAATCTTGAAAGGACTTGCTACTTACCTTTGGTAAACTGTATGTCCTGTGATTTTACCCCAAAAATCAAGTCTTTGGTGCCTAGGCAGATTTCTCTGAGGATGGACATAGGCCTTTAGTATTTGTCTCTGAGGCTGCCTTGACAGAAACTCCAAGCTCTGTCCTGAGTCAGAAGCTCTTACCATAGTCCCAGTAGGTTTGGCCCTGTGGCAGAGTGTTTAGTGGCCAGCAGACCTGGCCAGAGCCCTGGCTCCACCACTGCATGGCTTTCTGCTGCAAAGCATGGGTAAAGAACATGTGGCAATAGTTGTCCAGCACATGTGACTTCAGGGCAGACTTCCTGGCAGGTGTGTCTAGAATCCATCAGTCCTGAGAAATGCAAAGCTTAGAGAAAATGAGTTAAGTCAGTGGGTCCTGAGAACTTCTTTTTTACAGAAACAATTTGGTTTTGAAAACCTCTTTCTGTCAACTCAAATTTGTCCAAACCCAAACTCTAGAACAGACATATTTCCTGGGAATTGGAACTTTTTGGTGAGGTCCCTTTATAGCTACAACCATGTTTGGGGGCTTTTTTCTGTTGGTTTGGGGTTTTTTTTTCTGTCCATCTTCGCTTTTCCAGCATAGCATATTAGCTTTTTCCAGAACTGAAGACTCTTCAGAACAAAGCCCCTTTGACTAAGCAGAGGGAGGAACAGCTCCAGGAGACACAAAACGAGAAAGAGAGGAAAATACTTTTAAGAGCTTCTAAACATGCAGAAAGTAAAACCCAGGTCTCTTTATGGGAACTGACACTTTTTTTTCTTCTGGAGTAGGGGGTTAGAAGTTGGGGGGAAAAGCCATTCACCTACTCCATTATAGATTTAACCTTCCACATGGGGCCTCTCTGTTTTAGCCAGCTGGAGGTTTCACACAAATTCCTGTTAGATCTGTAAATTCAATATAAACAGTTGACATTTGCCTAAATCCTGTGATACACAGAAGTGATCACTGCTTGAGCAGGAGGGCTTAACCCAATGGCTGTTGATGGAATCCTTCCCACTGACTCTAAAGAGCTTTAAAATGGTCCTTAGGTAACAACCACTAGCTTTAGTGTTTTTAAGAATGTACCAGCTCAACTATGCAGGAAAGGGGCTTGAATATGGCTTGAAACATTGAATGCTTTCCAATTTGCTGAGTTATTGGCCAGCTTCTGAAATCTCTCATGCTTAATCTAAGAAGAAGCATGCCTGTGCAAAGGAAGCTGTAAGCATTGAGAAAGGAATAAAGTCAAGACTTAAACAGAGACAAGCTGCTTTGGAATTGCTAGTGCATTTTCCCTGTTGAAACGATGTAGCTGCCAGCATTTCATGTTTTTCTTGCATAAGCACTACCAAATGGGGAGATGCAGAGATGCCCCATGTACCTTCAGATAAACTGTGCACATTTGGAAGTAATTGAAATGGAAAGAAGGCAGGGTTTCTATTGGCATTTACTGATATGGTCTGGTTTATATTAGAATGGAGTTTCTGAGATTGGGAATGAATTGCTCTAACAAACAGTGGTTGCTATAGGAAATATATGATCAGCTCTATTATCCTACATGTACAAAAACCCACGCACATTGACAGTTTCCTGGGAATTGTGTGTGTTGGGGAAAGTTGGTGGACTCTAGGAATGTTATGCTAGTAATTTCATACCTTGTATTGGTCATCTTTACCCTTGTCATTGTAATAATTATGTATAGTCCACAGGAACCTATATGGGTTGCAATCTGTCACCAGTAAACCATTTTTTTTTATTTTCCGTCTTCAGCTCTGCTTAAGGCAAGATGATGATTGAGAACAGCTAGAATAGATTTACCAAGGACAAAATGTGCCTGACCAATTAGGTAGCCTACTACTAGGATGAAATCACTGGTTCTGTGGACTAGGAGAGAAGGGGATCCTGACTCTACAAGGATATGGTGTCTGTATACCTATTAATAGTCTAGTTTTCCTTAGCCTTTATCTAGATGTCAGCTGGCAGAAGAGGCTGATTGAGAGAAGGGAATATGGTGTTGCTTTCAGTCCTGCCCGTGCCATGAAGATTCTCTACAACTGCACATGTGGTAGTTGCTGCCTTCTGATACATTGGGAATGATTCCCATCCTGTTTCCCAAAGAGCAGCAGATTTGAGGGGTTTGGCTCCAGCATCAATTACATTCAAGCCCCATTTCAAGTTCCCCATCTCAATAGTTTGTGCTGCACACCAAGTGCATTCACAAAGTGCTGTGATATATTTGATAATACTGTCTCTTGAAGGAATCTGTGTTACTGAGCCAGTGTATTGTGACTGCATACACTGAAATCCTCTGTATTTTCTTAGCTCTGTGATATGGATGACGGGAGAAAAAGAGCATAATAATTAAAAAAAAAATAGCAACCAGACTTACAGTATAAGAAACAGGAGACCCTAGGCTCAGGACACTTGCTGCTGACACAGTATAGAAAAACTCAAAGCATGTTAGAGCCTGAGAGGATATAGGATTTGACTCGTGATCACCTTTTCAAACATGCAGCTCTCAAAGGAGTGAGCATATTTTTAAGATTCAGAATGGATTTACTGTCACACACGTTGTTTCATGGACACATTCCATCCCTTCCCTACCACTGTGCAAAATCAGCTTAGTCTGAGAAGACTTGAAATGGAGCTCAAAGAATATCTGAAGCCACATTTTCTATGCTCCGCAGACCCAAAGGCAACTGAAACTGTGACAAAAAGGTGCAGGGTGTGTGTAGTGGAGGTTGTGATGCTGAGCTTGCACGAACATCTGGTCATTAATTTCAGCTCTGGGGACTTCCAAAGTGCTGGCAAACACAGCTCCAGCTGGCCTGGGGACAGTTGCTTCTCCATGAGCAGGTAAATAGACCAGATGGTCTCTAATTTTACTACTGTTTCTAGTATGGGTGATGAGTCTTGGTCCCTACAGAGAAATATGCCTTCCAAACGCTGAACGTTTTTATTCACCTTTTGAGCACACAGCAACAATATAATTATTAGAAGAGCAGTGAAATTATCAGAGTAGTGGCTGAAAGGAAATTCTGAGGGTGAGAAGCAAAGAAAAAGCAGCAATGATCACCTTACTTTCTTCTTTCCATTTCAGCATGGCGAAGTCTAGAGATCCATTTGGAACAGTTGCACTTCCATTTGTTTGCTATAAAGCAAAACTGCTTCACTTGTAGGAAGAAACTGTTAGAAGCTATTTTGCCTTTCCCATTTCTGCTCCTTTCAACAAAAAACAACAACAGAAAAAAAACAAACCCCAAAACCAACCACAGAACCAAATGAGAAAACCCCTATAATCTCATCAAGCACTCTAGACCTCTAGTGTGAGGGAGTGCATTAGAAAACTTGGAGACACCAAATGTAAATGCTTTATCTTCAGTACCCATTAAAAGGAATTTTTGCTATAGCTGTGTGCAGCATAAATACTTGTAACAGGGTGGGAGGATGAGATTTAGAGACTAAGGAGCTGGAACCTGAGGCAATATTCAGACAGTGATTATGCAACTGTTGCATAATATGGAGAGTGCTTGCATGAATAATCCTATTAACATTAGAGTTTCACAATCAGGCAATTGAACATTGCACTGTTCAAAATCATCTGCATTTATGAAGGAAAAATCAGCAAAATCAAAATTAAAAAAATAGCAGTCTTATAAATGTAGTTTGTCAGCAGGAAATAAGAGTGTAAGAATGTCCAAGGAAAGAATAGCGGATAACATTCTTAGATTAGTTAAAATAGGAAGAATTTGCATTAGTGGTTTCCAGTGAAAAAGGGAAAAGTTGGAGAAGGTATATATTAGTGTTACGGGTTGTTGTTAACTTATTTGTTGTGCCTGAGTAGGATTGTGAACACTGGGATAGAAAAAATTGAAAGAAAAAGGAAAAATTGTACTAGTCACCTAAATAATTTGCAATATTTATTCCTATCTAGAAAGTGGCAGAGCCAGCACAGGCAGAATTCGTTCCCAACATTTGACAATTCTTCGTGCTAATGAAGCAGTAACAGCAGGTGCAGCCTCCTCTCCTTTCCAGGCTATAAGGACAGAGACTCCTGCAGCTCTCGCAGCCCGCATGGAGTCAGGAGCCCAGGCTGCCAAGAAGGCTGTTCTTCCTCCATGAAACCACGGGCAGCAGGAGCAAACAGTAGTGTCTGTGCTGAAGCTGCAGCTCTCTGAGCCGTTTCTATGCTCCCCGTGGGAGAACACACACGCTGAGCCCGTGTTCATGCCAAAGGTGTGGCCCCAGGGTGAGAGCTGCATTCCCTCTGCAAGATTCATGTGCCACCTCCTGCAACATTGCCAGCTACAAAGCAGCTGGACGTTTCTAAGGAACCTCTGCACAAACACAGAGGCAGCAGTAGCACGGCTGGTGCCAGCAATGCTGTGGAAAACAAGTCATTAAATACCTGATATATGAAGTTTTAAACTACATGCCAAAGCAGAAATAAACCTCTTTTAGGCTGCTTTCCCATCCACCACCCCCCACCCGAAGGTTTAAGGCTATGAAAAATGAGCGAGTCTATAAAGATGCATCTCTAGGCATCAGGGATGAGGGAGAGTGACAGCTGAAATTTAACCTGAGTTAATGTTGCCAAAAAGAATTTGAATGTTGAGGTGCTGATAGCTAAGGAATTTGTACAGTCATCTGTGTGAAAAGACTGAGAAAAATCTTTCACTGGTTGAAGAAAGTTATCTGCTTTTATCTCATGCCACAGTATTTGAAAAAGCAAATCCAGTGCCCTGAAGACCAATAGCTGCAAAACACTGGAGCCTTTCAAAGCTAGTTTGCTTCTAGCTGGATTTATTCATTAAATTTATAAATCTTTTGACATGCCAGAACTTATGACCGTTTCCAGACCAAATAGAACTGGTAGAAGACAAAGAAAAATTACATTTTTACAGTTGGTCCTATGTGACAATCACCCATGATTTCCAGTCTGGAGGATAACTGTGAGGCAATCTTCCCTATTCTGGTTTCTCTTACCCTGCATATAACAGTAGTCGCCTAATAGTCTTCCATGCTTGTAGGTTTCTTGAGTGTGTGTGAGAGGCTTGGGTGTGGTGGTAGTCTTGAGGTTTTATTTCTATGGGAAGATCCATCTGGAGGATGTATTGAAGCCAGCGTGCTTTCTAGAGTGCAAATGGATTTCTTGGTGTGCTCTAAGAAATAAATTGGGAAGAACTACTAAAGGCACATCCCTCTGCTTTATAAACTGTATTTTAGGGCATGGCAGTTTGCATTTTCGTTTTGGGGGAGATAATGAATAATTGGTAGGAACAGGCAAATCTCCGCTAACATCAATCCAGCTGCATTCATTTAAATGAGTTGAGGATCTGATTCACTGTATGACAGAATGTCTCAACTAATATAATTAGCTAAAGATGCAATCAAAGCCCATCAGGGATGTGGGTTGTTGCAGCAATGTAAAATAGAAAAAAAGCCAAGCTGAAAGTTTCTGATATATATGGATATGTTCAGCTCCATCTACTGTTCCATTGTTTTGTATTTATTGATGTGATAAGTGGGGTACTGTGCCAGGATGAGATGAGGCAGCTAGAAGAGTGGGAGAGTCTGCCTCATAATTATGAAAATTACTTTTTCTTTTGCCTCCGTTCAAGTAACAGACATGTAAATGGAGACTTGTGGCTGCTGGATGAGCAGCAGAGAGAGCTGCTATCAGAACTTGCATTATCCACTTTCTTAATCATTCTTTACAAGGCTCCGTGTTTGCCTCACCTTAGGCAAATTGCTATCTTTCTCTGTGCTTCTGTGTCTCATTCCCAGACCTGTCTGGCTAGATCTTTGAGGCAGAGCTTCTGTGCTTGTCATCATGCCTTCTGCAATTTAACTAACCCGAATGTAGTGCTGCTGCTTTCTGCCCCTCTCCAGCAGCAATGATTAGAATGAATGCAGTAATCACCAGGAGTACTTGCCAGTACACTTGCCAGTATAGTCCAGATCCTCTAACTATTAGAAAAATACAAGATTACCAAGGACAAAAAATTCTGACCCAGTCTTTGACTCTGTTTATTAAAGTGGACCCCTGCCTCCTGTGGTCAATTTTTTCCAGACTATCATAATATCCAGGAGCTTCAGCTTTTCTCTTGGCCACTGATTTAAGCAAGAAGGCAGGAGATGAGCATATAGTGCTTTATCACTGCCATTGTAAACAGTTTGCTGTGGAAAGGTATTTCTGTGGGGGTCACACTGCAATACTTCGTACCTTGTCAGCAGAAACAAGCTTCATTGCATCCTCCTACCACTAACAGAGTTCTTCTACATCCAGTTCTGAGTTAAGAGAGGGCAGAGCTCTTTCAGTTCTCAGTAGTATGCTGGGTACAGAGAAAGCTTCTTGTGATAAGATGTTTACAGAAAAACCACAATTCAAAATGATGCATTGCGTCTTGGCATCAGCAAACAGTCACAAAAAACCTTTCAAAGATCATATTATAATGATGCCATGAGGGACAGATGAATAATGGATGAATGTTTATTACCAGTGTTACTCATTCCTGCTCTAGCTACAGAAAGAAACTGCAATAAGTGATAATCCAGAAGAGAGGTGTGTGAAAGCAGAAACCCCAGTGGCACAGGGCAGCGGATGGCTCCTTCAGGCTTCTCTCTTCCTCCAGGGTTAAGGTTTGGTTCTGCCAGTGTTCATATTTCCTGGTAACAGATAGAAATCCATGACTAATAAAACTCATGGTATACAGGAAAGGATACCCTTCTTAGTTGAACTTTAGTAACTATGAGACTAAAATTAAATATATTAAAGCTATGAATTTTGAAAGCAGATGACTGTACCTTGAAATACCATCATAAAAATGTCCTCTTTGGAGCACATGTCCTAGGAATTCTCATTGTAGTGACTTTGAGAAATGTCTTAATTTCCTTGTAGGTCTTTAAGAAGTCTACAATATCTACCTCAAATTTTCTATCCTAGTATTTCTCAGTTTACTTGCTTTCAGAATCTTTGTTCAAAATGCCTTAATTCTTGAATGCCTGAGCTTTTTATGAAGTGCAACTTGAAAATTTCATCTCAGTTACACATTTATTATTTTTAGAGGATTGCTGATGCTTTTTCAGATATTACATGGTTTAGATAAGAATATTAATGACTAATATACCTACAAGGGAAAGATGTGTTACAAAGGTAGTAAATCATACAATCATAGATTGATTTGGGTTGGAAGGGACCTTAACAATTATCCAATTCCAGCCCCCAAACGTGGGCAAGGATACCTTCCAGTGGATCAGGTTGCGCAAAGTACCATCCAACCTGGCCTTGAACACCTCCAGGGATGGGGCAGCCACAGCTTCACTCGACAACCTGTGCCAGGGCTTCACCACCCTCACAGAAAAATATTTCTGCCTAATATCTCATCTAAATCTCCCCTCTTTCAGCTGAAAACTCTTTCCATTTGTTCTATCCCTGCACTCCATGATAAAGAGCCCCTCCCCAGTTATAAGGTCTCCCTGCAGCCTTCTCTTCTCCAGGCCAAACAACCCCGACTCTCTTGGCTTGTCCTTGTACGGGAGGTGCTCCAGCCCTCTGATGGGGTACATGGCTCAAAGCTGGCTCTAATATGTTCACCAGTCTGTCAAGAAAATTAAGAGAGTCTGAAGCGTTGTCTGGAGGTTACAGGATTATTGATAGTACAATTTGCAAGCTACAATGCTTTAGAACTGCTGCTTTCTATTCCTCATGCATTTGCAACCTGAGCAGAACTGGACCTTCCACATCTTACTGGCTCGATACAATGTGAATTTGGTCAGGGATTAGCAAAATTAAACAGTAGCTGTTGTAGTGAGTGCTGTCTGCTAGCATCAGTTGACAGAAGGTTTTTCAGATTAGGTTTTTGGTTTCATAGTTTCAGTAGTAACTTAGTCCTGGTAAAATCAGCAGAATAAACTGCACCTAACTGATATGGCAATACATTAGGGCCTAATGAAAAATAGTTCCTTATGGCTATGTTGTTTCAAATGTGGATTGCTTCTAATTTACAAAAAAAATGTAATTCTTTGAAGTGCCCCACTCCACAAAAGTCATCCTTCTTTCTTTCAAACTGCAGATATAGACACTTGAACACCTTTGTGACAATAGTTCTCTTCTTTAAGAGCCTGAAAGATAAATTCAGAAACAAACTTCTGTACATGTATGTCAGCTCTTCTGGTTTATTTTAAAGCTTTTTGTTCAATAAATAATTCAGTTACTGTCCCTGTGTTCCTCAGAGCACTCTCTTGAGTGTGTGTGTGTAGCCTAGAATCCTGAAAGACAGAACTGCTGCATTAGAGACAAATCAAACATATGCTTTTTTTCTACCAAAATCCTGGAAACGTTGGCTAGGATACTTGAAGATATTTTTCTTAATTTCCAAATTCAAGGGAAAAAAGGGTTATGAATTACTTAGATGTGCATATGGATTGAACAACAACTATCTGTTGGTTTGTCTAGGATTTTGTCTCCCCACTTCTTAAATTGGATTTGAGAAAAGGCTCAATTGTATTTTGTGTTTGGATGTTGAAACTTCCTTGAGGTGTTAGCTGACAAAGAGCAACAAAGACAAATATAGTAAAAATAAAAGCTGGCAAACTAAGGGAAACTTTTCTTAATGCAATCTGAGTTGTGTTGCTGAAGTAACTGAGCTTCAGGCTTCAGAGAAAAGCAAATAGAGCCTCTAGTTGTATCCCTGTGGAATGAAATCCACAGCTGAGAAATTCTGATGTTCCAGACATAATTTCTGCTTCTAAGTCTGAAAACATCTGCAAAGAGCAGATGTCTTCAGGTGACAATACCTGTCTTGGGGGCAGAGGAGGGGAAGCTAAGATCCTTTTTGAAAGAAAGTAATTGTCTTGAGATGCTTGTATGCTCTTCGATGTAAATATCTTTTCTGGAAGCCCCAGTGGATTTTGGCTTCTCTATCAACAAATTGAGAGTAGGATTGAGAAATGCTACACTGTGAATCACCAAATAATAGGGATTTTAGCTGGCTTATAACCACAGAAAATTAAAGAGAGGCTTTCTCTGGTGGGTTGAACACTCCTTCCCTGTTTGGCTTTGCTGAGTATCTGGTACAGGAACAGGGAGCACTGAATGGTAGAGGTTGGCAGGGGCTTTTTGAGATCATTGGTCCAACTCCCCTGTTCAAGCAACCTAAAGCAGGTTGCCCATGATGGTATCCAGTAGTGTTCTGAGTATCTCCAAGGGCAGAGACTCTACAACCTCTCTGGATAACCTCTTCTATCTTCAGAGTAAAAAGGGGGGGCGAGGATGTATTATTATTATCCAGATGGGAATTCAGTTGTTTCATTTTATACCTATTGCCTTGTGTTGTGTCTGTGAGCATCACCAACTAATGACTACCAATCAATAGTATTTTGCTAACCTTATGTAGAAATAATAGTTTGCCTCACTGGAAATTTATTTCCTGTTGCAGCTCCAATAGCTTTGAACTGGCTCAGGCAAGACATGCAAGAAGTTCAGCTGTCCTGGGTAGCCCTGCTGACATTTGGTGAACCAGACATTGCAAAAAGTATCAAATCTGAAGTAGAAAATCTGTCATTTCAAAACTGTTTTTGTCCAGAACTCAAAGTGTATTCCAGATGAAATGAGGTCATGCAAAACTATGGTTGTGCCCAAAGCCAAGGAGCAGCTGACCAGAGCTGAGAACAGCTTTTGTGTTACATCTCCAATTCAAACAAGCTGAGGGTAAAGGGCCAATGTGTTTGTGTAGCTTCAGCTATCCTGTTGCAGATATAAGCCTGTACTTAGATACTTTAGCCAATCTTTTCTGCCCTTTCTATTTACACAGGTTAGGAACTGTTCTCCTCAGTGGGTGTAAATCCATCTGACCCTATGAGGTCTCTGCCCATGTTTTAATCAGATACCACACGCCACTGCGAATATTCAGCTCTGTCCTCTATTGTTGTATCTAGTGTTGGAATACTAAAGGTCAGAGGCAGAAAACACACGTCATTGAGTTGATTTCAGGCTACCTCTGAAATCATATCAGGTTAAAGAATAGGCAAGCTCTTACCCAGGAAAATGGATTTGTATGGGAAGACATCACCTATCAACAAGGTTGTGCACTAAGGTCTGTGCTTGGTTTGAGAGGCTGAGCAAGCCTATGTGATGGCAGAATGGAACATGACAAAAGGGCAGGAGCCTCCCAGCTCTGGAGGCCAATTTTGCTCTTTTATGCTGGAGATATTCCAGGAGCCTCATAAAACAGGGTGTGTCCCTGTTTTCTGAACACAGTCAAGCTCACTGGATTTCTAAGGGAACGATAAGTGAGAGAGAGAGAAATATTGCATTCAAACTGCTTTTCTAAAGAATCACTATGTTGAGGTGTATTTCTTTTTATTCAAAAAGCAAGTTGTCTGATCAGAATCCTGTGTAAAACATGCGAGATGAGCTGCCTCTGTGATGTGCTGACACCTACCTAAAGCTAGCAATGCTAATGCACGTCCTTTGAGAAGGGCAATTGTTCTTAAAGACCATTTGGCTGCTAAGAGCAGCCTGAGGCTTGGACACAGCAGGGTGGACAGTCCACAGGTGGTCACTGTACAGTAAAGGCAGGCTTCTTGATGCAGAAACGCCCCCTGCTTGCAAAGCCTTTAGGATGCAGATGCTGGGAAGCTCAGTTGGCAGACGGAAGCAACGTATATTTGTATTAGAATATCAAGATTTAGACATGATCAAAATGCCAAATAAAAATTGAACTGTGGGTAAATAATGAAGTACGTATCATTGTGGAACAGATCAAAAAGAAGAGAGCAAAGTGCCTACATGAGCTCCAAGATGAATTTCCACTAGAATAATAATTTTTAAAAGCATCTATTTTCCTTACAATCACATAAGTTAATCACATCATATGCTTCTGACAGGTATTATGAACATGGAAAATAGCTCTAGTTTTTCAGCCTGTCAAACAAACCGATAAGCTATGTAAGATCACCAAACCTGTCTTACTTAAAATGTGGTTTCATCGACATATGCTACATTCTGTTACAATTTTACTCCTAAATAAATATTTTATTCCTATTTCTGTTTCTGATTTTATTCCTAAATAAAATCAGTTACGTAGATACAATCACATGTTGTTTATTAAGCACTACAACTGCTTGCATATTCTGGTAGGCACACTGAGATCTATTTACTATAACATGTCTTTGTGAACAATAACTGGAGAACTCCTACCGTAGCTATTTATTAGGACAGCATTAAAAGTGAAAATTTTCGGACCAGAAGGAAGGATAATGTTTGTTTGTTTAGGTTGGTTACCATGGTACTTAGAATAGTTACTATGGGAATGGAAACAAATTGGTAAGTTACCATTACCCGCTAGTATCAGTACTACAGGGGGCTGTTTTTTTAAAAGCCACTAACCTCAGCCTCGTTGATTTGCCCAGAATCCTTCTTTCTTGTTTAACTTCTTTCTCTACATTGGAAAGGAGAAAGGAAAAAAAATTCCTGGTGGAAACTATTATTTGAAGTTATATCTGGATGAAAGCACAGAAGGTGACTATAGGATAAAAGGCAAAACTGTTCCCAATGGTTGATCCAGGAAAAAAACCAGAAATTTAGACCCAATAGCATTCACCAACTGAGTTATTCAGGGTGAGGCTTACCTATTCCTTAAGGATGGGATCTTTCTGCTGTTTAATTGCTCTGGGGGGGTGAGCACATGCACATAAGCATGTTCTGTAGAGTATATTTCATATAAGATAAGATGTTCTAAGTCAGTTTTCCATATGCAGAAAGGCTGTCTTGCACTTAATGCAGAATTGGACTGTGATTATGACAAATGAGATTTCAGAGAAGGTGACTAGAAATACCACAGGCACAGTACAAAATGGAAACGTATCAAGCACAGTGTAATATAGAATCATATAAAATTTAAAAGTAGGAGTATTGTGCATTGTACTGTCTTGAGATTTCTTGGTGGTTCTAAGGGGCAAGAGGAAACGTTATTTCCAGTTATTTTCTTCCCCATAGCTCAAATAAACCTGCTGTTTGACCAATTTTCAACCTACTTAGAGGTGACCAGGGCAAGAGATTCTTTGAAATTTACAGCTTCTCAAAGCATGTGAAAACCCAAAAAATCTCAACAATTTTACTTTAACACCACATCCCTACTCCCCACAAGTAATTCTGGGAGTGGATGTCTTCTAATGGGCTCAAAGAAGGTCACAAAGGGAGACAACTTCATATCTACATTACAGATTATTTTTAAGGCACTTGTGAATATGTATGATTGTTCTTAAATCTCTGATTAAGTGATGCTTCCATTCTTTGCCTTTAAAACAAACAACTCAAAATCTTCACAAGGCTGAGCCAAGTGCCAAAGAAATAGTCCATGGTTGTCCACCTAGAGTATCTTCCTAGCACCTCTCCTGGTCTGCATTAACTTGCTGCTTTCTTCCTCAGTTAATGACTTAAAACATACCATGAGAGATGCTCAGGAAAATCAGACACTGGGGATTCCCTGACAATGCAGCTATTACAGCAACCCCACTTGAAAAGATAAGATTCATTGTAGACAGCATGCAAATTAAATGACACTGCAGAACCCTGTATATCTATATATACACCGTGTGTAGAATAAGTACTCTGTGATGCTCATGTGCACATTTTAAAGAATAGTTGGTTTTCTGTATCAGCAGCGTGAAATGTGTGTCTCTCCATTTGCATTATCTCTCTCTCTCTGTCTAAATACATGCATGGTCTTCCTCTTGTATTAGACATCCTTTCATCTCGAATTTTCAGGAAGAATTGCTAACATTGATTGACTTTTGGAGGCAGCCTCAGCTGATTTGCAATATTGTTTCTAAAACTACATGTAAGGAACGTTTGGTAAATTTTAAAGGCAGAACTTGTCCTTTCCAAATGAGCTGCTCTTTGAGCTTTATAAGTCATTTAAATCCATATAGACAAGAATACTCCTAGAAAGTGCATAATGAAGGTAATGGGAGAGTTGAATTCTGTATAGCTAAGTTTCTTTTATGAATTTTACTGTAGTACAGATGCACAAGTGCCCAGAGCTGTAAAGGGTCATAACTGAATTAAACTGTGCTTAACCACTTCAGATGTCTTCAGTAATTGGTATATATTTTCCTGGATATTTTGTAACACTTTACTATAAACTTCATACCTTTTCTTGTTACTGCTTAGTGTATGTTTGCAGAATTGCTAGCTTTACCAACAGCCAGAGGTATGTAAACTACAGCAGAGCTGGCTCCTCCAGCTCTCAGTTCTGCCAGCATCAGCAAGCCTTGCTTCACAGTAGGACCTCACTTTTCAGGCAGGGCTGGCTGCTAATTACACACATACTGTGCCTAATCCTGGGGGTTGGAGGCACATTTTAAAGTCATGGAATGGTTTGAATTGGAAAGGGACCTTAAAGCCCATACAGTTCCAACCCCCATTCCATGGGCAGGGACACCTCCCACTGGATCAGGTTGCTCAAAGCCTCATTGAGCCTGGCCTTGAACACCTCCAGGAGTGGGGCAGCCGCCACTTCTCTGGGCAACCTGTGCCAGGGCCTCCTCACCCTCACAGGAAAATATTTCTTCCTAATGTCTCATCTCAATCTCTTATCTTTCAGCTGAAAACCATTCCCTCTTGTCCTGTTCCTGCACTCCCTCATAAAAAGGCCCTCCCCAGCTTTCCTGTAGCCCCTCCTTTCAATACAGGAAAGCTGAACAACCTCATACAAGGGGTTGAAGGCTGAACAAGGCCTGTCCTTGTATGGGAGATGCTCTAGCACTTGGATCATCTTCATAGCCTCCTCTGGACTTGCTCTAAGAAGTCCATGTTCATAGCTGCCTGATCCAGAGAGAGAAAAATTCAAAAACACGGTGTAATTTCAGCCAAAAGTTTCTAATCATAGCAAAGAAAGTGTTTCAAATTCATTATTTGAGAATGAATTTTATTTTTTTAATTTTTCATTATTAAGCCTCTTGATACTTGGCATTTGATTAGGGATTTTTGGCTACATGGGAACAAATGTACATTGACATTTTGTTCATAAACCATCATGATTTTCCCCAGACTCACTCGGCGATTAAACAGTTAAATTTTTTCTCCTTAAAAAAAAATGTTCTTTTTGAAGAGAATTAATTGCTGCTTCACAGATTTTATCTTTTCAAAATAGAATTATAATTTTTCCTTACATCAAAAAAAATTGAGCAAACATCTGATCTTGGTGCTGCAATGCAAGTAGTCCCTGGGAGAACCATTTCTGATCCTTGCACTGTCTTCTAGTGGTCTCCAGAAGTGTTTGGGAGTGTTACCTGGTCACCAGCTGCACAAACACTGCACCTGGCCCCTCTGACCAGCAAACCCCTGCCTTTGCAAGCCTAAAAGCCTTCTGTGTAAACAAACATCACAAATAAATACCAGAGTGGGGACTGTCCCAGTTAAACAGCTGTAAAAATAAAATATAATAAGATTTGCTGTATGACCAGACTGCAAAACCACAAAGAAAGCATCTGCAAGATAAAATAATACTTTCCATTCAGCTATACAGGCAAAGTCATTTGCAGGCAAGAATCTTAGATACTGATTGTTGCATTTAGCAGTTATGTGCAAATAAGCTCTCTTCCAGGCTCAATTTCAACCAACAGGCCACGTTAATCTGAAGTGTCACTGAAAATATACATTTTTTTAATAAGAAGCCTGATTAATTAGTTTAGAACCATAACAAACTGAAAGGTTTCATATTTCATACAATCTTTTGGTTGGAAAATACCTTTGAGATCATATTGTCCAATCACACCTGCCCTCTACTAAATCATATCCCTGAGCACCTCATCTACCCATCTTTTAAACCCTTGCAGGGATGGGTACTCAACTATCTCCCTGAGCAGATGTGCCAGTGCTCAAGAACCCTTTCCATGAAGATTTTCTTCCTGATGTCTAATCTGAACCTCCCCTGGTGCAACTTGAGGCCATTTCCTCTCATCCTATCATTTGTTACTTGAGAGAAGAGTCCAAAGTTTGCTTGCTTAAAACATATAAAAAAGGGATAAATCCAGGGCAATTCATCCTGCAAAGACAGAATTGCTTTCAAAACCACTCATGAAATTATCATGCCTCTGATAGGAGATAGGGACATTGTATATAAAACACAGTACTTGTTATATAAAGTACCATGTTGAGCAATACAGAAGCATAAAATTGCAGGATATTGCTTGTATCTTCTAAGTATAATCCTATGAAATATTGTGTTTGTTTTTCTGGAAAATTATTGATGTTCATTCTATAGTTTGAATGGAAGGAGTTTAGGGTTGTTGTAAGGATATCAGTTGGCTGTTATTTGTTTGTGATACTGCTAGGTAGAGTAGTGGTAGAGTGCATAGCTATTATTCCTTATTAGTTTCTCTGGTTTTATGTGCATTTATATTTTTCCAGTTCTGTTTTTTAATTGTTTGGACTGGAAGACAAAAGATTTGAAATCATATGCAAGTGTTAGCAAAATTATCATAGAAGTCCTTAATTTACTGAAAACACAGATTTTTAGCCACAGCAAAGTAATTGTCGTTTCCATAGTATCTTCAAAACATGAAAACAGCTGCTGTAACTGAATTGCAAAAATGTTAACAAAAAAGGAAATTAAAAAAAAACATTCTTTTTGAACCTTCAATTGAAAGTGTCTGCATTTTTAATTAAATGAGCAATCTTTTTTGATTGTATTACCTATTGCATCATTTTCATGCTTTTAAAATCTTGTAGAAATAAGAGGATAGTGTGCAAGAACAGGTTGTCCAGAGAAGTGAAGGCTGCCCCATCCCTGGAGGTGTTCAAGGCCAGGTTGGATGAGGCTTTGAGCAACCTGGTCCAGTGGGAGGTGTCCTTGCCCATGGCAGAGGATTGGAACTGGATAATCTTTAAGGTCCTTTCCAACCCAAACAATTCTATGATTCTAAGATCATACACAAAAAAACCAGGGGCTTTGCTTATTCCAGTTTTGTCTACTTACAGGAAAAGCTCCCAAAGTCTTGGAAGTCATTCCATTAATCTTTCTGAAAAAACTTCATCTAGAATCTGCTTGAGACTCATGTTGACAAAGAGTTCAACAACAGCTGATCATATCTGGCTACATCATCCTAAAAATGAGGAGGTCATACTCTAAGTAGTATAAAGTACCACTGTTCAGAAATTGCAGGGACAGGTGGCAATGGTGTTCCATGTTAAATGAAAGAAGTTTGGACAAAAAAAAATTATTTTCATAAGAAAACATGGGGTTTGAAAAAGTTTTTTAACAAGCCATTCCATATTAAATGTTTTCTTTTGAAACAAATATGTAAGCAGGGATTTGTCCAGCAAAGAGCAAATATGCATCCTTCTGAAGGTTCACTTTTACAAAGACAGCTGGATATCTCCCCTGCTCTGATCTAGAGCTAATGGAGAAGATAAGGTATCAGGAAAGGGCCAGAAACTCCTTTTAACAAAATGAAGAATTATCACAGTAATAGCAGTAATGCTTTTGAACAACCATTTACTTGGGCTAGTTTCAAGATCACTCAATTCATGTACTACTGGGAACTTTGCATAGCGATACAGACCAGCGCTGGCATGGCCAAATATTCCAATAGCCTTAAAACTGGTTGGGAATCAGTTACTTGAGTGCTGGTCTATGTAGTTTTGTTTAACTATCATTGTGTTCTGCAGGAATGTTCAAATTATATTTTCATTTGGTTTTCTAAATGCTGGCAGCAGGAAATTGAAGATCACCATGTTTAATGTAGGTTTCTTTGTGATAGTTATCAGCTTTTTAACAGATTTTAAAATAAGCTGTGTTCTGTATTTTTTCCTATCCACATTTTATATCTTACTCCTCCAAATAACACAAAACATCTTATTTGATTAGGAGATGAGTTTAAAATTGAATTTCTATGAGAAGTCATGCGCTAAAATAGTATTTAGCATCTAGAGATATTTTCACATAAATTGACTCATGTTATTTGCAAAGTATTATATAGGAAAAGTATAAATTAACAGCCATGACAACGTTTTGAATAGAAAAGCCACATTACTCCTGATTCAGGATGGGATTTTATATGAAATTCTTGGACCTCTTAGAGACAAAGCTTGAGTAATCTGATATGAGAGGCAGACAACAAACATCAGACTTTATCTTAATACGGATTATGGTATTTTGAGATAGATGTCACTTGCATGCATGAATGTGCTACATAAGCTTTTGGATTCCCTCAAGATCTCTTTATTAGCAGGTATGCTAAAATTACGTATGTAGTAAGGTTATAAATATTGTACAACGCCTTGATAACTGAAATACATTGTCTTATTTACTAGTGAAAGTTGATGTCTTGTCTAATAAACAAACTGTTGGTAATAATATGCCTTTTTTTTCTCGTATAATTATATCTAATGCCTAGTAGTGCATCTCAAGAAAATCAAGTTATGTTGATAGAGCAATAAGATAATAACTAAAAAATTGTGACGAGGCTTGAAGTTTCAGTTGTGAGTGTAGACAATTCTACAAAAATAAATATTGCAACTTCTGTTCAATAATTAACTACAAACAGAAGCAAACATAATTTTCTGTACCACCAACATGGACTGCTCATGAATTTACGTTATAACTAATTGTATGGATTAGGCTCTGTATCTTAAACATATACATCAGTGGCATATTAAGAAATCTTGTTAGCAATTGGAAATTTCTGTCTCAATCAAAAGGAAGTACAGGAAGAAAATGGATCTCTTTGAGTCCAGAAGAGGCCACAAAGATGATCAGAGGGCTGGAGCATCTCCTATGGGAGGACAGGCTGAGATAGCTGGGGTTGCTTAGCCTGCAAAAGGCTCTGGGGAGACCTTAGGGCAGCCTCCCAATACTTAATGGGGGGCTACATGAAAGCTGAGGAGGGGCTCTTGATCAGGGAGTGCAGGGGTAGGATGAGGGGAAATAGTTTTCAGCTGAAAGAGGGGAGATGTAGATGAGATCATAGGAAGAAATGTTTTCCTGTGAGGGTGATGAGGCACTGGAACGTGTTGCCCAGAGAAGTCATGGGCGCCCCATGCCTGCAGACTGAAGCACAACAGCTTTTCTCTATGTCCTGACTGTTAGCTGGGAGGAAAACATAATTGATTTATGCCCTTTGAACTGAAAGATATTGTGTCAGAACCTAAGCAGTTCAGGAAAAAGATATTAGATATTTGCCTGACGTTAGCACCATGGGAATGTCTGGAAAACAATTTTAAGAAACCTGGGAAGGCAGCAGAAACAAAGGCTGCCTCTAATCCAAAAGAAAAGCAATGGAAATCTGTCCTTCTCTTTTTTTTTCAGAATTCCAGTCAGTCAGCTATTTCCTAAAGAAATATTTCTTTACACAGAACTTGCTCTTAGACATCACTAGAACAGCAGGGGGAAATTTCTCATTTCCTGTGCTCAGGCCTACTAATACACATGGTCTTCGTTAAGCACTATCAGTTGTTGCTTGGCAAGCGTGTGTCTGTCCTATCAACTATTTTACATGGAAGTCTTGGTGTTGCATGAGTCTGATCACAGCAATGGCAGTGTGTTAGCTTTCCTCCTCTGAGCCAGGTCCATTCTGTTCACAGGGATTGCTCTCCTAAGTAAAAATCCCATTTATTCATCTCGACAAGATTGAGACCTTTGTCTGTGTTAGTCTAGTAGACCTCAAATGCACATGTCTATGTCTTTATTTCACAGCATCAGTAAATACCCAGGCAACAGACCCATAGATTCAAGCATATGAAAGAGAACTGAGAGCTTTATTAGTACCTGTCTGTGGCAAAAATTTTTCAAATCTTTAGTCCTTCTCATACTGAGCACAATGTTCCTGCCTGCTCCCAAAAAGCCTGTAAATATAGTAAGAATTAAGGACCTTTTCAGAGTTGGAAGCAGCTCTAGACTACAAATTCAATCCAAAACCTATGCCTTTGTTACATTCCTCAATTGCTCAGTAAGAGGCTCCGATTTGGAGGAGATACAGAGTGATATAAAGAACAACTTTGGCTCGAGCCTAGGCAGTGAGATTATTACTGATCCCTATGGACATGGACTACTTGCAACAGCTAAGAATGATTTCCCAACTCTTTCTCTTGCTACTGTTGTACGAAAAATATACATAAACATATGTCCTACCACTGAACAATTCAAGATATGTAAGCTATTTTCTATTCAAAATTATCAAGTATTAAGGGTCCCAATGTTTATGCACAGAACATCTTCACAAGATCATGGTGAATAGATTATTTTTTTTCTGCCTCTCTCTAACACTTTTCTATCTCTGTCTCCTGTTTTCAGCTTGCTTAATTTAACCACAGCCTTGGCCATCATTAGTATTTCAAATGCTCTATAGCCAGAGTCCATAGAAATTAAATTGGGAAGATTTTCCTTCTCAGCCAGTTTTAATATGGAAACTCCTTGATGGAAACAAAAGGATTATTTTTTCTCCACCCTAGCTATAATCTAAGAATAGTCTTCTTGTGTTTTGCACCATAGCTAGTAAAAATAATGGTGCAGACAAATCATTATTGGAAAGGTGGTGGGTGGTGCAATAAAGAGTAAAAGCAGGGCAACCTTTCATCACCACAGCAGTTCAGCTGCCAGACCTTGATAGCATTTTCCATTCCATTCTACTGACAAATCAATGGCAGCAGAGGCTAGACAATATAAAATAAGAATCTTTTTTGCTTTCCAGATAAATTAAATACTGTTACTGAAAAAACGGGAATTACACAGCCTCTGGTTGACTTCAGTCAACTATGTAGACAGCAATGGCCTCAGACTATGCTCAAGAGGAAGCCTTTAAGCTCATATAGGTACGGACAGAGCAGTTTGAACCTGGGATGAGGGGAAAAGCTGGGGCTTATGAATCCAGAAATTTAGTAAGTACAACAAAACTATAAATTATTTCCATATCTTGGACACTCTTTAAAATGAAGATGACTTTTTAATGAGCAAACTTTGTTCTTAACTATATTGTAAAGGCAACTGCCTAGCAGGAGTCAAGTTTTGTATGCTGGCAAGAACAGTCTCCGCTGAGCCGTGTTGTGAAAACTATCCCCAGGGCCTGAGTGGTTTAGCCCCATCAACTACATTGCTGGTGTATGGCAAGACTGTGCAAGTCTGGCCATCATCTGGAGAGGAGCTCCCATCTACCCAAGCGTGCAAGATCACGTTGGGTCACTGTTAGCTGAGTTTATTTTAAGATGTGCTCCATTGGTACTTCAGTTTTAAAAGAATAATTAGAGCAGCATAATTGTATGGGAACCACTTAATGATGTTCTTTATTGGAATTAAAGGATACAGGATTTGATCAGAAGAAACATGTGGTCTGGAAGTATTAAAAGTGATCCTGATGTGATCAAGAGGTATTTAGTAGATTCCATATATTTTATCCTTTTTGTTTTAAAATAACCTTTTCTCCACAGTAAAACATTCTGATTTCTAAAATAAATATTCATCTCCATGGGTCTCATGCTAAAATATCAAGAAAAATAGCATTTTACTTATTTTGTTTAACTTCCATAATTGTAGACATTTAATTGAGTTTGTTGCTCTGGCAGTAGTGCTGCTATGGCTATCTGAATGAAATCCATTTGCTCTTTACTTGTTTGCCTAAAGAGTTTTTACTAGCTCACTCTCAATTTATCAAATAGATTAATGAAGAGAACGTTTATCGCCAGAATTCTTTACATTTTCTTTGAACTGTTGCTTACAAATCACAGAATCATAGAATATTTTGGATTGGAAGGGACCTCAAAGCCCATTCAGCTCCAACCCCCTGCCCCCCGCCTTCCTGCCATGGGCAGGGACACCTCCCACTGGATCAGGTTGCTCAAAGACCCATCCAACCTGGCCTTGAACACCTCCAGGGACGGGACAACAACAACTTCCCTGGGCAACCTGTGCCAGTGCCTCACCACCCTCACAGGAAAGAAATTCTTCCTAATATCTCATCTCCTGTCTTTCAGCTGAAAACTGTTCCCCCTCATCCTGTCCCCACTCTCCTTGAAAAAGAGTCACTCTCCAGCATTTCTATAGGCCCCATATAAAATAAATTATTGTATTAAACTGCCTCTCTCCACTTTTAACAGCTGTCTTAAGTTCTATACATTTATTATTCATATTTATTAAGCAGGTCATAAAACTTATTTTTACCTCTGGGCTATTTATAAATCTCTATTTTTGGTTGGTCTTATAAGTCAGAGTTTTGTGTTTTGATTCTGATTTGATCACTCAAGTGTTTTAAACACTCTGTTTCTGATTATGGAAAGACAAAATGGCTCTTATGCTATTTTTTAGAATGAAGTTTTGAATGATTACTTACTTAGAATAAATTAAATTATATTCTGTAGGTTTACCAAGATCACCTCAAATAAACCATCAGTAAACTGAATGTTTTACAAATGATAGACCATGATATATAAAGAAAAGTACAAAATTATCTGGTTTTGTTTTTTGAATGGCTCCATTCAACACTGAAAATGTTAAACAGTTCTTATAAAGGAGAAGACTCCACACCCAAAAAAGGAGCCAGTTTATTTTGTTTCAGGTTTTTTTGGCACTACTGTGATAAGAAAGCAGCATTTCTCAGATGTTTCTCATTAGTCCCAGTGCTAGCTACTTTCCAAATAAATGTGAACACTCTCCTGAAAATGAGAAAAGCAGTATCGTGACACTGAGGCTGCAGAAATAGATCTATTGGAAAGAAAAAAAAAGAACAAAAAAATCTGAAAACCAGCATTCATATTTGCCTAAAAAAGGCAAAGACTCAGCAACCTATTTCAGTATCTACAAATCTGAATGTATACTTCTGTGCTTAATTGCTGCAATGAGCATAGGGTTGAGGTTCCTGGGGTGGAGGGTTAATCCTTTATTTTATGTTTCTGTCACACTTGAATGCTTTTGGATATCTGGACTCCCATGGCTCTGACCAGTTGTCCCCACCCAGAACAGCGCTTAGTGAAACACATATAATGTCTTATTGCATTTTGGAAGAACCTGGCTCTTTTTTTTTTTTTTTTTTTTTTACTGGGGAGGCGACACAGTTTATTCAATGGTCACTCATTTGGATGAGGGGCTCCCTGTCCAGGCAGTACCAGAAAGAACAGTCTTGCTTCCAAATTACATCAACATCTTCATAAAATGCTTATGTAAGAAGACTAACAACTCATAGTGCCTTCTATGCAGATAACTGTTCATGACCTTTTTCAAGACAATCAATGTATAGACAAAGTATTAGATACCTAAAATGCATAAAGAAGCATCATTCAATTGAATTTTTCTACTTTCTGTTGTCTTATTTCTCTGCATAGAAATATTTACTAACCTACTGGTAGTTAGATTGAGCTGTCTTTTCTCCTTAAAGCAGACATGGGCTAACGACCATCTGTTGTTATAAAATTTATTATTCACATAGGGTGCTATAAAAACAACCAGTAGAGCTGTTTGAAAACTAACTTTTAAAAAATAAGCTCCAATTACTATTACTTTAGGAGGAGGGGAAACCTTTTTAATCATATTTCTTTTCAAGTATTTTTGGAGGACATCAACTCTTTCAATAAGACAGGTTTGATTTTTATAGTAGTAGACTGAACGTACAGGAAGAGAGGCAGCAGTGAAATAAATCTTAACTAAATAAGGCCACAAAGTAGTTTTATATCTAAACTCAAAAGCATTATGTGTGCCTTTTGCTCAAGTCGTGATATCTTCACTGCTCATAAAATAGTTCCTTCTCCGTATCAAAGCACATCCAGAATCACCTGGATTTCAGTGCTGTTCAGCTTGAGAATGCCGAGCATGCTTTCGATCTAGATCCTCAGGGGAAGTAAACGAGTAACCCTTGGTAATAAAAGACTTGTTTAGACTCCATGTTTGGCCATTGTGCAGATCACCTTGACATGTAGAGCAGCACAGAGCTAATGAACAAATGCTGTTTGGGTGTTTTCAGTAAAGGCATTCTCTCTGAACATGGCAGTTCATGAAAAATTGTGTGTGGATGAACTCAGGTAAAATTTCATGTTAGTTTCAGCTGAAACTCTATGGTGGCTATTGTGGCACGGACCTTGTCATAGGTTAATTTATTCTGATACTTGACTTGAACATTATACTGTTACTCTGAGTACTAGTAAAGCTGGAACAGAAGGAGAGAATCTCATGTGCATATCAGGGCAGGGGTGAACCGTCAGCAGTCTGAAAATCTATTCAGTGTAGAGAATTTATGTTTAGCACTGGTATTTACAATGTTTCTCAATTTTCAGTGCAGAACACGTACTCATTCATATTGTAACATATATATAACAGATCTATTTAATATATATCTGTATACATTTTAACTATCTGTAATATATTTTATCAGCTGGCTGTAGGTATATACAGAAATCTGTGTTGTGCAGTTTGCTACACAACACTAGAGGGTGTGAAAACATGAGCAGGTGCTCAGATTCTCTCAAATCCATGTAGAACAAATAGGCCTTCATTTTAAAGGCCTCAGTCAAAGGACCAGTTGTGGTACTTAATTTTTCTTCCTTGGAACGATGAAGGGCTGAGATGACCTTGTAGTTTCAAGGAGTCTACAGCAGTGATTTCAAACCTGACACTTAGATCAATCACTAAATCATTCCCCTCAGCTGAACTGACTCATTGCCTATTTGCCCACCATGGGAAAAAAAAAAGGATAAAACCAAGGTCCTTTAATGCCCCTCTTGTATTTCAAAGCTGCTCCTGTGTAGAGGCTGTCCTACACAATATGGTATCCAGGCATATACCAGCCAACCTTTCTAGTGTAGAACATGCATGTAATTTAACAAATTATTCCAGAAGCTGCAGGATTAATTAACCTACGTCTCCTCCACTCAGTAAACCAAGCCACAACAGCTCTGCCTACAATTTCTGCAGGTCTCTCACATAAACCCAGTGCCCTTTTTCCTCCTCCTCCCCTGATGACACAGTTTCATCTCCCGTTCCTGAATCCCTGTCCATGCCACCCCATCTCATCTTCCTATTGCAATGCCACACATTCTTCCTTCATTCTCTGTGATTCTGTGATCCCTCCCATCTGCTCCTTGTCCTCCCTCTATACACGTTTGGGGTTTCTGCTATGATAGGTTTGGAGTACGTATATTTGTACTGACTGGCAAGCTGTGCTGATCGGGCAGTCCACACACACATGCAACTACCCACCTTGCTGCTGCCAACTGAATGAAGAAAGCTTCCTTTCTCCATGTCTTGTCCTCAGAGAAAGGATTAGTATGGTCATTTTCTCTCCTCTACCAACTCCTGATATTCGTTAAACTCCAAGGAGAGGAAGATTTTTGAGACCTCTGTCCTGAAGGCATTGTCAGATGTGGTTGGAATTGGCTGGCAGATTCAAGATCATTAGGGTCAGTACTGGCAGACAGGCTGGTAGCACAATTGTATTGTTTATTTCCCTTAGAAACCAGGCTAAAAAAAAGTTAGTTTGACAGTGTGATTGATACAAGGGTTTGTGAGCAAAATAAGTGGTACTGACAAAAGTACCTTTAATTTTATACTGGTTTGTCTGCAGTAAGACTTTTGCTGCTATTTCTTAAATCTCTTAAACAATCGTGTCCTCAGTATCAGCAAAAGTATGCACTCTTGGCCTAATTTTGATTAGCAGATGAAATGTCTTCCCAGCAGCAACAGACCACTCTATAGAGAGTAAATAAGGACAATGACTTCATCAGAAATTCTGTGACAATAAACTTAGTTATAATATTTCCAATCCAGTCTATCACACAAGTAACTCTGTTCTTTAAAATTTCCTGTTTCCATAACACTTGTCAGAAAATGCTGGGTATATCCCTGGAAACATTCAAGGTCAGGTTGAATGGGGCTCTCAGCAACCTGACTGAGTTAAAGATGTCCTGTTCCTGCAAGGGGGTTGGACAAGATGATCTGCAAAGGTCCCTTCCAACCCAAAGCATCCTATGATTCTATGATAAATTCTATATAGACTTGTATGCCAAGAATACTCGGTGACATTCCTCTGCTTATCATGGATGGTGCACCCATCCTGAGGTGGACACAGGCAGGAGAAGGGGCATAGGGAAGAGCAGTGTGGAACTCGGCTTCAGCATCCAGGGAAAAAGTAAAAGGGAATTGTGCATGGTTAAAACTTTTAACTGCAGAAATTCAGTGCCTGCCATGTGTAGACAGACCAAATGACTTCCTGAGTAACTTTGATCCCAGGTTTGTCAACAATTTACAGTTCTCCCTTGGAAGCACTTTTCAACTCCATATACCTTGGTTATCCTTTCATGAAGTGTTCATAGCCTTTACCTGCTTCACATGGGTGTTGTGAGGCTTCATTAACTAATATTTGAAGATTCTAAAGTAAGAAAGCACAACATAACTACAATGTATTTCTGTTATTAATTCTACATAAGCTATTTTGATCTAACTTTTCAGCTGCAGATTCATCAGGAGATCTCACAGCATGCAGCTATGGAGGTAATTTTTCCTTTACTGAATTGAGCCCTTAGGAGTTAATGATTGACTGCCAATAGGTTTATTCCATTAAAGAAGGGGAGAAGGAAGGTTTTACCTGATGTGCAACAAAGAAGGAATATATCTAAAGCAAAGTGAGCTCCATTGTAAATAAGTGACCATCTTATGGCATGTATTGGAACTAGATCCACGGAATGGGAGAAAGTTTATAATATTTCACACATTCTGAAGGTTTTAACTGAATTTTGGGTTATACATTGCTTACTTTCAGTTCACTATTTAAGAAAGAAACCTCTATAAGAACAAGCAGTGAAATCTATCCTATTGCTAGAAGTTTTGCAAAGTAAATGTTTATAAACCTTTCATATAAAGTTAACGATGCTTATTAAAATGTTAAAAGCAGTCATTCACAACGTCTCCCATTTTTAAGAGCAGTTTTATTATCACACTCTGCTCTCTGAATTAATGGGCAGCTTAGTTATTTATTTGGTTTACAGTAAATGTTGGCCAGATTATACAATTTAGTTCATTAAATATTTAGAGGTTTTGAAGTTGTGATCATTTATAAAGCCTGCAGTGTCTACAATGTCTGTGATACAGTGACTTTAGCCCTCAAAGTAATTCCTAATATTGATAGCCCCTACTGAACTTCCAAGAACTCAACTTTCCTTACAGAATTACACTTATATTACTTTTTTCCCTCTGAAATATAGCCACTTGCAGGGTTTTGAAACTTGCCATTTTATGGCCAATCACACAGGACTTCAGGGCTGGAAGCAGGGACGTGCCATTCATAACTTCAGAGACTATGTGGCCAGACACACTTTCTGCTTACACAGACTTGATTTGGACTAGGACAACAGACTATTATATGGCTGGAATTACCATCTGAGTAGATGAGGAATTAGGCCTTTAAACTCTGCGTAATTATGGCTGTGGAAAATGCTAACAGTTAATGCCAAATCCTAACTGTTTCTAGTTACTTTGAAAAAGTGTCCCTAATTAAAAACCTCTAAAAAAATATTGTATGTGTAGTATGACTACAATTTTGCAATAAGCATAAGCTCACTGATATCACCCGACCTTACATATGGGCCCCAATTTAAACATGCAGTTTACTGTAAACGCAGGGGCTGTTGAATCAGATACATAAAAAAGTGAACAGATAATTTTTTTTAAAAATACTAAAAAGCTGGTAGGAAACACTTCTGTCAGTGTTTCTTTGTCTCTGGTTTTATTTTTAGCTTGGGGTGGTTTTGAGAGGAAGAAGGGGGCTGCTTTCTTTCTTCTCATTCAGCACAAAGAGGAGAGCATCACTGCATCCTCTATCATCCCTGCCTTTTCTCTTCCTTCTCCTCCACTTCCTCTAAGTCTCTTCACACAGAACAGTCCACGCATTATTTATGCACTCGTGTACGCTACTCATCAGGCCAAGAAATTCTGGGACTTTGGCTGTCTTTAAAAAGAGATATTGTAACACTTAGAAATACTTTAGCATTCAGACTAAACTTTCAGATATCAAGGGTATATTTCAAGGAGAAAAAGCATGAGGAATGAAAATAGTTTTCCTTTAACTAAAGGCCCAGAAATTCCATGGGAATTTTTGTGGGTGGGAATGGTACCAGAAATGCTGTTCTTGCAAGTTTTAATGAAGTTTCTAGTTTGCTGTTAAAAAAGTGATTCCTTACGTTTGCTGCATGACAATTGTTCAGTCAGTCAGTACACTGTCTGTGGTCCAGTAGGGAGAGAGGTGGCACAGACAACACAGCTGTTTTTAAATAGAGATCAAAAATATGGTCGCAGACCAAAAATATACCAAGGGATCTTAAGGGAGATGCATCAGCTGAAACTATTTTTATTACTAGTAAATAATTAACTGGACTTGAAGCTAACGATGTTTTCAAATGTCAGGTGCATTCTCACTGCAGTGAAAAGCAAGAACAATCTACACTCTTCTTTGTTCTACACTGTCATCTTGACTTCTAGTTTACCTTTCTTTTAACCATCTCTCACCTTCAGACAAGTGGTGTTCTATCACAACAGTAGTAATTGAAGCACAATTCATTTCCTGAGTTCCTACATCAATTCACACAAGCCACTAGAATAACTATGTCTTTATGTATGTATTGAACAATATGCTCTTTCATATTACTTTACACTGTGAATTTCTACAGAACTCAAAAGGGCAAGACAAGTGTTAAAACAGAAAACAAAAAGATGCTGCCATATACACTTGCTTGCAGAGTGGCTTCAAGACAAATGCTGTGTATTGCATTTTGTGTGTAAAACCACAAGGGCTTATAGTACTACAACAACATGAAGCAAAGCAGAGAGCAAGGAGTCATGAGCTGCAGAACAGTGTGAGCGTTAGCCAGGCTGCTTCAGTTTAGTCAGTTAAAACATGTCACCAGAAACTGAGATCTTATAAAATGCCTTGATATAAACTATAGAAGGAGGAAACCAGACAAGGGGAAAGTAAGGTTAGCGTCAGGAGAAACTCAGAAGACAGCAAATGTTATTTATGGAGAACTATCTTTGTTATTCATTAAAATGTTAGCATTAATGTAAATTTTACAAGATCTAAAAGGTAAAAGGAAAAGGCCAAAAAGGTATTAGGTAGAAAAGAGAACTGCAAGAGAAAGAAAAGATACACTTCAACCGAATAGGAAAGAAAATAGCTAATAGCACAGGCAGATAAAAACCTTCCGTGCCACCTTTTCCATCTTCTCCAAGGGCTGTTCTGACCAGATTTTTAACAAAATCATTTTAACATGAGAAGTAAACACTTTAAAGAGGACTTAGGCAAGATTCAAGTCAACAGAGAATTTTCATTCTAGAGTACACAAGGAAACTAACCAAAGTAATCTCCGAGTAATTTTGCACACTTGTGGAAGACTGGTAAAGAATGAACACAGATCCACCCTTTCAGAAATAAAAAGTGGATAAACAAAGACATGAATTGTTATACATGCTTCAATTTACCCCAAAATTCTAAAATCATTATCTATAAGGAAACTGTTTTCTTCATGGAAGACAATAATGCAATTAAAATATAGGAGGAGAAGTTCATGGGAAACACGTTTCATCAAACTAATCCAATTCTTTTCTTTGTCAGACTGCAGTAAATGAGTTAGAAAAAAGTGGTAGATGTGATATATCTTTCATAAAGAATCTGGTATTTTCTGGCATTGCTTTCTCAAAGGGTATTGGAAAAGTGTAATCCTGGTACAATAACGATAATGGGAATTCACAGCTTGTTAAAAGATTCCCTCAAATATTAGGGAATTTCACGTGAATCTCTACAGGGACCTATTCTACACCAAGGTCTTTTATTATTTTCGCTAGTATCTTGGGCAACGAAATATAAAATATAGTTACGTCACTTGTGGATGACACCGAAACACAAGGGTTTGGCTGCAAGCACTTTGAGAGACAGTTGTGATTCAAACCCACTTTAATAAGTTTGAGAAATGGCTTGGTGTCACGAAGACTAAAATCAATAGGTGTGACCAAATCATAGCCATTATATGATTCAGAATACATTACAGGAGTTTTAATGGATTACAGCGTAAGTTATAAACAAGGAATGTGAAGCTGTTGCAAAAGAAAAAGCTCTTGTTTTGGGGCTTAGTAGCACAAGTGTCTCATTAGAAATGAAGAGGTATCTGTATTCCTCTGGAAAGCACGGCTGAGGCTTCATCTGGGATATGATTCTGGACACCACACTTAACAGAAGATGTATACATTTAGAATATACTTTCACAGAAGATGTACACATTTAGAAAAATATGTAAGGGAAGCAGCAACAACGAAAAGAGGTTTAGGAAGCAAAACATGTGAGGCAAGTTTGAATCAACGCTGCTTAATTTTCACAGAAAGTAGAAGAGTAACAGGAAATACAGATCTTTCAAATACTACCCAGATATTTTTAAGTTGAGAATAATTTATGCTCAATGTCCTGCAATAAGGGCGAAACTAAATTTGCTTAAGTTCTAATTCTGGGTGTTCAGAAATTGCCACAGTTTACACAATGTTCTGGTAAATTCCTTAACCAGTGGTTTTAAGAACAGTTTAAAAATGTTAGAGATGATTTAAGTATTCTTGATTCTTTCTTCATGCAAGTTCAACTAAGTGCTCTCTTGAGATCCTTTCTATTCCTGTGTTGCAGTGATTTTAATTTACATGGAACTCTAAAATAAATCTGAGTCACTCTATTAATTTTTTATACATCAAATGAAAATCTTAGAGACATGAGTAACTGCATAAGCTCAGATATAAAAACTGTCCTGCCATAATGATGAAGTGAAAGAAATACACTTCAAGTTACAATGTATACTTCAATTAGAAATAAAAAGAAACAAGGAAGATATCAAAATACTTACTGTTATTTCTTAAAGTCCAGGAGTAAAGAATCAGATTTCACTTGGATGCTGGGAAATAACGTTTCTTTCTTCCTCTTTACCTAATCAAAATTGCTGCAGTTGTCAGTTCTCTCTTTTTGCAAATAATGTTTTGGCTAATGGTGATTTTTTGAGTCTGAGTGGTGTGCTCTAGGTTCACTAGATCATATTTGATTCAAATAAGAAGGTAAGACAATGGTGACCCTATCTTCACATCTACCAGGAGAAGAAGATTCAACTTTCTCACTATACCTTTTAAACTCGAGAGTGAAAATCTCTTGACTCCTTACAGGAGGCTGACTTGACCTGGTTTTTGAGGGATACCTGTAGTCAGAAACACATTTATTTTTCCTTCTTGTCTTCCATGTGAGTGGGATTCAGGCCTAATGCCTTCTAGAGAAGTACTGACATTGGAGTTGTTTCTGTTGTTTTTACAAAACCGAAAATAGTGTTGTGAGAACATTGAATTTAGTCTTTAGACTGTGGACACAGATGGGAAATCATGTGCGTCGGTTACAATTTTCCAGTTTGGGAGAGCTTTCTTGGAAAATGCACATAGAAGTGAACTTGCCCATTGGCCCATGCATCTTTTCAAAATCACGGGCAAAACTGCACTGTTTATCACTTGTGTCCAGACTTTTTGCTGATAGGAATCAGCATGGATTTCACAAGACAAAAGGTAGTTTATACTTAATTGTGTCCAGGATCCTTAGGAAAATGTTGTTTGCTTTTATAGGTGCATAAATTTCCAAAGGGCAGACTTTGAACTCTTCAGAAGGCTGGTTGGCAAAGTCTCATGGGAGACAGTACTTAAGGGCAAGGGAGCCCATGAGGGCTGAGAGCTCTTCAAAAAGGAAATCCTAGCAGCTCAGGAGAAAGCCATCCCCATGTTCCGGAAAAAAAGCTGGAAGGGGAAAAAACCAGCTTGGTTGAACAGAGAGATCTTGAGTGATATCAGGAAGAAGAGAAATGTTTATGGGCTCTGGAAGAGGGGACAGGCCTCTTGGGTGGACTACAGGAGGGAAGTGAGATTGTGTAGAGAAAAAATCGGAAGGGCTAAGGGTCAGCTAGAAATCAGATTGGCAAAGTCTGTGAAAGATAACAAAAAATCTTTCTATAATTAATAAAAGGAGGACTAGGGAGACCATACAGTCCCTATTGGACGCAGAAGGAACAACAGTGACAGGGGATGAGGAAAAGGCTGAGGTACTTAATGCCTTCTTTGCCTCAGTCTCTAATTGTAAAGAAAGTTGTTCTGTCTGTGTACAAACCCTAGAGCTAGAGGGACAAAATGAGGCTCCCATGATCCAAGAGGAGGTGGTCAGAGCCTTATTAGCCTGACTAGACACCCACGGGTCTATGGGGCTGGATGGGATTCACCCAAGGGTATTGAAGGAGCTGGCAGATGTGCTGGCCAAACCCCTTTCCATCATCTTCCAACAGTCCTGGAAGACTGGGGAAGTCCCACTGGACTGGAGGCTGGCTGATGTTGTGCCCATCTACAAGAAGGGTCACAGGGAGGATCCAGGGAGCTACAGGCCTGTCAGTCTGACCTCAGTGCCAAGGAAAGTCATGGAGCAGGTGATCTTGAGTGCTATCATGAAGCACATGCAAGAGAACCGGGTGATCAGGCCCAGTCAACACGGGTTCACAAAAGGCAGGTCTTGCCAGACTAACCTGATGGCCTTCTGTGACAAAGTGACTCGGCTGCTGGATGAGGGAAAGGCTGTGGATGTGTCTTCCTGGACTTCAGTAAAGCCTTTGACACAGTTTCTCACAGCATTCTGCTTGGGAAACTGTCAGCCTCTGGCCTGGACAGGTGCACACTCTCCTGGGTGGAAAACTGGTTGGCTGGCCGGGCCCAGAGAGTGGTGGGAAATGGTGTGAAATCCAGCTGGAGGCCAGTGACAAGTGGGGTTCCCCAGGGCTCAGTGCTGGGTCCAGCCCTGTTCAATGTCTTTATCAACGACCTGGATGAAGGCATCGAGTGCACCCTTAGCAAGTTTGTGGATGACACTAAGCTGGGTGGAATTGTGGATCTGCTGGAGGGTAGGGAGGCTCTGCAAAGGGATCTGAACAGGCTGGACCGCTGGGAAGAGTCCAATGGCAGGAGGTTTAACAAGGCCAAATGCCGGGTCCTGCACTTGGGGCACAACAACCCTGTGCAGTGCTACAGACTAGGAGAAGTCTGTCTAGAAAGCTGCCTGGAGGAGAGGGACCTGGGGGTGTTGGTTGGCAGCCAGCTGAATATGAGCCAGCAGTGTGCCCAGGTGGCCAAGAAGGCCAATGGCATCTTGGCTTGTATCAGAAACGGCGTGACCAGCAGGTCCAGGGAGGTTATTCTCCCTCTGTACTCGGCACTGGTGAGACTGCTCCTCAAATCCTGTGTTCATTTCTGGGCCCCTCACCACAAGAAGGATGTTGAGGCTCTGGAGTGAGTCCAGAGAAGAGCAACAAAGCTGGTGAAGGGGGCTGGAGAACAAGTCTTATGAGGAGCAGCTGAGGGAACTGGGGTTGTTTAGCCTGGAGAAGAGGAGGCTGAGGGGAGACCTCATTGCTCTCTACAACTACCTGAAAGGAGGTTGTAGAGAGGAGGGTGCTGGCCTCTTCTCCCAAGTGACAGGGGACAGGACAAGAGGCAATGGCCTCAAGTTCCTCCAGGGGTGATTTAGGCTGGATGTTAGGAAAAAATTCTTTACAGAAAGGGTCATTGGGCACTGGAACAGGCTGCCCAGGGAGGTGGTTGATTCACCTTCCCTGGAGGTGTTTAAGGCACGGGTGGATGAGGTGCTAAGGGCCATGATTTAGTGTTTGATAGGAATGGTTGGACTCGATGATCCAGTGGGTCTCTTCCAACCTGGTTATTCTATGATTCTATGAAATCTGGAAGAAAAACTGAATTTGAATCTTTAAAATCATGCAGTGAAACAGTTAAATCTGTATGTAGCCTTAGACTTCACTTTAGAAATTACTACTTGGGCTGATTAAAACATGCTAAAAAGCAGCCGCCACTGGGTTTTTCAAGTCTGTATGCTTATTAAAACCAGAGAGCATGTGAAACAATGATATACTCCCTTAACTAACAGTTTATCTTGCATGAAGGAAAATACCATTATAACAGTCTTGATGAAACCTAATTGCTATTTGACGGTGATCACATTAACCGCTTTGTGCTCCTAGTGTTACACTTTAAAGGTGGATTCCTGGGTGCATTAATAAGCTAAGTTCATATCAAAGTCTTGTTGAGAAGAAATATTTTGTGAGTTGTGTTGATCAAACATCATTTGGATCACTTATACTTGGCATTAGACTTGATTAAATCCTACAGAAGTCATCTTCCTGACAACAACCTTTTTTTCTGCTCATACTCACAAAAACAGACATTCTTGGATCCCAACTGTGCCTGTAATGAAGGTGAATCATGTTTAATGACTTTAAAGAGTGCCATTTTGTGCTTAACAGTTTACGTATTGCAAATTACCCTGTAAATACTCTGTTTCTAGATCAAATTAATTGTATAACAAGTTGTACTGAGAGGCAGTGAATTTTCTTTGCTGTTTTAGCTCGCAGAGTCTGGTAGCCTTAAATGGTTTTCTTAAAAGCCTACTCATAATCTTTCTTACTACCATATTAGCCCTTGAACTTAGACACAGAATCCATGATGGATGCGAATCTTGCCGCTTGATATTTAAAACAAAAATCTGTTATGACATTTAGTGAGCTTTGACTTGCTTGCCTTTGTTAATAACCCAGTGGATGAGAAATTGCATGATTTCACATTTTATGCCCATAACTCATTAAGTTAAAGGTAACTGACCGAGGTAAGCTCACCTGTAATTACTGTGGGCTTACAGGGAGTTATCCTTGATTATATCTTGTGTAAATGCAGTTTACTCTCCAAGTGCTGGATCCAAAACATTTTCAACTGCACTGTAGTCCAGCATCAGCTGACTTTTGAATGAACATTCAGACTCGAGGACTAGGACAAACGAGATCTTAAAGGAAGGGGGAAGTGATGTGCCCATAGTCAGGAAGGAAATGGCAAGAGAGAATTTTTCTTCCTGAACTCATCCTGTTTGTCCTCTACCCGCCATTCCTTCTGCTTTAGTAGTATGTTTGTGCATTGTACTTCTCATAGCTCAGTTGGTTCATTTAAAAATAAATAAGCAAAATGTATCATAATTAAGATGTTACCTAGATAAGCATGCAAGGTTAAAAGACAAAGCATCTTTTGATTCCAAAGTATTGGATAAGCTACTTATCATTAACTTTGGAACTGTACCCATTGTATGAGATTCAACAAAGCTAAGTGCTGGGTCCTGTGCTTGGGTCACAACAACCCCATGCATTACTGTCTGTCTGAGAAGAACCAAGACTAAAGGCAGAGATGAAAATATTGTTTTGGTACTTAAATGATCTTTAAGGAAAAGCCTCAGGCCACTGATTTTGGATCAATACAAAATCACATAAGTTACTGATGGCTAAAGCTAGTCTTCACATTCAGCAAGGTGAGACAGGTTTATAGAGGACATGACAATATTTCATTTGGAAAATATCCTCAGAGCCCTCTGTAATCTCTACCTTACTAGCAACTATTTTGTTCAGCCAGTGTTCTAATGCTCACTGTGCTGTTCCTGACAGCTGCTCATTTATCAAGGGCTGTGTCAAATGCAAGTCTCAAACAGTTTGGCTGATCTGAAGTGTACTAGGCTGCAGGCGTATAATGCAGTGCCAACCTGAGCTTCTGATACCATGAGATTGAAGCTTCCAGTGACATCTACTCCAAAAGCACTTGGAACAGGAACACTGTGAGTGATACATTGGCAATAGTCTCATATCAGAAACCAGCTTTAAGAAGAGAATAAAGACACTACAGGTTCAGGTAGATTTGAGTAAGACAGTAATCATCAAAATCTAAAGTGGAACAGTTTGCTTTGAGTATTTGGTGGGAACTTAGTAACTGATCTACGTGGAAACTTCTGAAAGTAAATAGTCTTGCAGGGCATACGCAGATTTGTATCAATTTAGCTCAATGATGCAGTATTTTTTTAAATGTATTTTTGTTATGGAAATCCTTACAGCAATTTGAACTTTCCTCATGGTGCTCTGAAATAAAATCTGAATTTTGAATGCCAAAAAGTGTTATATTGGCTGTTGTAGAAGTAATAAGAACACCAAAGGGCACTTTACTATGATGTTGATGTCCACATAGGACTTTACACCAGTTTACTTAAATTGCCATTTAACCTTGCTTTCTTTGTTTGCAAAGTAAAACTGATGCAACGGTAACATTTGGCTCATTTAAAACTTCACTTTCAGTATTCAAATGGTTAAATGGACTTCTGTGCCTATCAACTTCTGCTTTAATCTGTGTAAACAGTCAACAAGAGAAGGAAATGAAAAAAAAAAAAATCTGAACCATATTCAGCCAAAAAAGTATGCGGCATTCTGTACTTTGCCTGGGTGTAAGGTATGGGCCAGATATTGAGTAAGATAGAAAACCCAAAAGATTGAGTATCTTCTTATTCAGTGAGCACAGCCTCTGTTTCATGCAATGAAAGGGACGGGGGTCTAGGAGAAACAATTGTATGGGGTGATGTAATTAAAGACTATCATACCATATATCCACAAGAGCACCTCCAAAAATGTTACAAAAGCAAATTACTTTTAGTATTTTGTTAATTTGAAAATACTTGGCTTTTCAAACTTGAGGTTGCCTTTCTAACATATGTTTTAATATATAATTTAAATTTTTTGGCCTCTGTGCTCATTTCACGTATTTCCGTTGCTATCTGAAACTGATCCAATCAATTCCCAAAAAATAGCTGTACTCATCAACTCTAAAATGTCTGTTCACATTGTATAAATAGAAGCCACACAATGAATACAAACAAGGGGTTATAACAGCAGGGCTGAGCTACAGCAGTGTTGAGGTAAAACAGATTGTTTTAATTGCAAGGGTTTTGCATGATGAGGTTCTGGTGGAGAATATCTTATTGCTTAGCCAGATGTTGTGAGTTTGCACTGCATGTGAGAGAGATGACACAGTTCATTTGCTCTTCAGAGCCCTGTGGTGTGAAGCAGAGAGTAGGAATACTGTTGTTTGTTGTTACCACAGTTTTGAAGGTAGGGGTCAATCGTAAATACATTTCTGTGCCTTTTGTTTTTTCCCCTCTGTTTTAACACAAACAACAAACTTTACTAAAATATATTACTTTAATTGGTAAACTACTGCCACCGAAGAAGATGGAAGGCTGCTAGGGCTGTAAGTAATCTGATTTCTATTTATCTCATCAAACTGCTGGTATCAGTTGTTGTTTTATTTGGTGCCCTTCCAGTAGGACCAGTGATATATTTGGCTTTGATACTTGTTGTGGAATGCTTTATGTTGTCATATGGAGGGTTTTTTTGAAACATGAGAGAAATCAAACTGATTAAACTGGAAGGTGGTAGAAAGTTGGTCTCTGCAATTCTTATTTTAAACTGTTGCTCAACCTAGAACAGTTGCTTGTTGAACAGTTGCTGTTTTCCTGCTGTGAGGTGGATGCATTTCAGTGAGAGTAGATGTAAGCTCTTTCTGCTGAAGGCAAAAGTCTTGTGTGTAGACTCTTATTGCATACATTTTTTCCTCTATTTAAATTCTTACTGACATCAGCAGAAGCACTACGTGCCCTATCAGAGCACAACGTGTAAAGCAAGTGATACCACAAGTGGGTGAAAAGAAAAAAACTATGTTGAGCGTAATTTTAGTTAAAATAGCCTAAACTATTTGTCATATATAAATTGTATTTCTCTGTTCTTTTATCGGCGATCTCATTCCATTAATAATAATATTAGAAGTTGAAATACAGACATGAAGAATTTTTTCCAGTATGTTACACAGTCACATCATACTCCTGATGGGGAGCTACTCTTGGGTCACTTCTTAAGGATATATCTGTAAAAGTGGCCAGTAGGATGGTCCAGCTGTCCAGAGGCTGAGCCATAAGGGCTCAGAAAGGTGGTACAAAGGAGTCAGGAACACGCAGAACAAGGGGTGTGTTACTGCTACTGCATCTTCTGCTGATTTTCACGCTTACATTTGCTGTATTTAGATACATGGCACTTTCCAGATGCTAGAAAACCTCAGTATTAGCCTGCACACTTCAGCCCATGGTGCTCACAGAGAAGTTCTGCTGTACCTGGGCACATTGGTGCATGCATTAACCTGCAGCCTGTGCTCATCAGCTCTAAGGGTTCCGCTGTGCTACAGCTTGTGCAAACTACGGTTTGCAGAGGTTTTGGTGTTGCATACAAGAGCAAAATGAATTGATTAAGGATTGCAATTTTATTAGTGTCCCTCTATTTCCCCTTAAATAAACTTCTTTGTAAACTCATAAAGCATTGTTTAGCAATTGATGTTCTTCTGGGCTGGGAACTGTGGGACATCAATCTTGTGACTTAGAGCCATCTATTTAGGGAGCAGAGTTCTCTATGCTTTCTGTGCTGCCTGGACACCTGTCATTTGACTTAATGTCTTTTGCTGCGTGAGTTGGCTTTGTCATATGGGTTAATACACCAATTTCTGAATCAAAAAAACTTTCTCAATGACTGACAGCATCTATCTGCATAGTCAGGCAAATAAACAGTTGGCTATATGCTCTGTAATTTGTGCAGAGAGAATCATAGAATCATAGAATAACCAGGTTGGAAGAGATCCACCAGATCATCAAGTCCAACCATTTCTATCAAACAATAAACCATGCCCCCAGCAGCTCATCCACCCGTGCCTTAAACACCTCCAGGGAAGGTGAATCAACCACCTCCCTGGGCAGCCTGTTCCAGTGCCCAATGACCCTTTCTGTGAAGAATTTTTTCCTAATGTCCAGCCTAAATCTCCCCCGGAGGAGCTTGAGGCCATTGCCTCTTGTCCTGTCCCCTGTCACTTGGGAGAAGAGGCCAGCACCCTCCTCTCTACAACCTCCTTTCAGGTAGTTATAGAGAGCAATGAGGTCTCCCCTCAGCCTCCTCTTCTCCAGGCTAAACAACCCCAGCTCTCTCAGCCTCTCCTCATAAGACCTGTTCTCCAGCCCCCTTCACCAGCTTTGTTGCTCTTCTCTGGACTCGCTCCAGAGCCTCAACATCCTTCTTGTGGTGAGGGGCCCAGAACCGAACACAGGATTCGAGGAGCGGTCTCACCAGTGCTGAGTACAGAGGGAGAATAACCTCCCTGGACCTGCTGGTCACACCGTTTCTGATACAAGCCAAGATGCCATTGGCCTTCTTGGCCAACTGGGCCACTGCTGGCTCATATTCAGCTGGCTGCCAACCAACACCCCCAGGTCCCTCTCCTCCAGGCAGCTTTCTAGACAGACTTCTCCCAGTCTGTAGCACTGCATAGGGTTGTTGTGCCCCAAGTGCAGGACCCGGGAGGCACAAGACAATCCGAACATGACTGCCAGTCACATTTAATGCAAATGTAGGCTACTGTTCAGGAAATGCACTGGGCTAACCTCGCTTGATGGTAGAGAAACTGGAATTTAAGGTACTCTCCCACTGTGTTTTACTGAGTGTAATATCTCTAATGGAATAAAGGTCTCCAATAGTAATTTACTTAAACACTGTGAAGTCCACATAAGAAATAAAGTTTTCCTACCATGAGCTGCCAAGGAAGGAGTTAATGTGGTCTCTGTGAGCAGCACAAAGACTAACTGGCATGTGCTTACCCGGCTGTGAGGGTGGTTGGGTCAGCTGCTCTGAGTTAACAGATTCTCTTGGGCTCATCACAGAGCGATTGGACAGGACTGGGACTTAGACTGTGTCTGAGGCAAAACACAGATTGCTGAGGCTCACCTGTGCTAGGGTTTCTCCTTTCCTTCTTTTTCTCTTTTTCTTTCTTTTTTTTTTTTTTTGTTACTGCACTGAAGTTTGGTTTTAGTCTTCCACTTTAAGTCCACTTTAAGAGGAGATTTATTTTTACTAGTGCTAGATGTCTTGAAGAAGAGAGTCTTCTGGCTGAGTGAGATCTGAAAAGCCAGGCATACGTGATTTGGCTTAGATTTGAGAGTCTGACCGCTGCCTTGGAACCTGATACTGTCTCATGTGCCTTTCTCCAAACCCAATGAGCTTTCAGCTGCGGGCCTGCAGTGTGCCCCATTGTCTCAGGCAAATAAGGGCAGTGTCAGTGATCCATCAACGCCTTCTGTGAGTTTATTACTGCTGGCTGATGCACACGTTCTTTATGAAAGAATTTGGTTCCTCCTTAAGAGGAAAACAAAGGCAGTCATGCTGCATCTTATGCTCACTGTGTGTGGCTTCCCAATTTCATAATATGGCTCTCCCTTCCTAGTCTGCAGCCAACTCTCCCCTTCCACTCCTTACTCTGCCTGATAACGAAGCATTGTTTCCTGATTGCCCTTGCCACTCAAGCAAGGAAATGGAGATGCAGGGCTGGGTGAGATCACTGTTGAGCTTTTTCAGGAGCTTGCTATTCTGGGTGCTCAGGGTGAGGTTAACGGGCCTGAAATCTGGCAGACCTGAACGCTGTTACTTCCTTTATTCCTTGTGGCTCTACTGCACAGTAATGGTGGATGATGGAAAATCAGCTGCATCCTCTCTGTGCCAGGGCTTAATTTCTGGTTCTTCAAAATCCAGACTGTCTCCAGGAGCAAATAAAACATACTCCTCCAAACTCTTCTGTGTCTGAACTGCCAGATGGGGCTCTGAGCAACCTGATCAAGTTGAAGATGTCCCTGCTTCTGCAGGGGAATTATACTGGCTGACCTGTAAAAGTCCCTTCCAACTTGTGTTCTTTCACTCTGCCTGGTTTACGATTTTAATCTTTTCCATCTTCACTGATTGCATAGCAATTTATATTAGATTTGTATTTTCCTTCTTTTGTGCAATTATATTCTCCAACTGGGAGGTTACTGCCTCATTACACCTTAAGTTTATAATTTTTAAATTTCCAGCATTGTCTACTATGAATGTCCCTGAGCATTAGTACAAAATAAGAGAAAGCAAACAGAAATAACACACTAAGTTTTGTATTTCTTTATCTTCTCTTCCTTCTGAGGTTGTTTAGCCTGGAGAAGAGGAGGTTGAGGGGAGACCTCATTGCTCTCTATAACTACTTAAAAGGAGGTTGTGGAGAGGAGGGTGCTGGGCTCTTCTCCCAAATGACAGGGGACAGGACAAGAGGGAATGGCCTCAAGCTCCGCCGGGGGAGGTTTAAGCTGAACATCAGGAAAAAATTTTCATGGAAAGGGTCATTGGGCACTGGAACAGGCTGCCCAGGGAGGTGGTTGATTCACCTTCCCTGGAGGTGTTTAAGGCATGGGTGGACAAGGTGCTGAGGGACATGGCTTAGTGTTCAATAGGAATGGTTGGACTTGATGATCTGGTGGGTCTTTTCCAACCTGGTGGTTCTATGATTCTCAGTAACTATGTCTTGGGAACAAGGCTGATGTTCTATCTTCACTCCCACTCTGCAGTCTCTAAATTTTGCTTTTAAATTAGTCATGCCTCAAAAGAAAATAGGAATTCTTCCACGTGGAATCTGCTTTTAATTAAAACGAAAAATACAGTTCTCATGTTTACTGCAATATACTCTTGCAGGTATTAGTCTTAAAGTGTGCTCAGTTTGGTTTGGTTACATCTTTGTTACATCTTTGTCCGATGTGAGAAGTATAGTTCTTCTGCCTCAGAAGTGAATCACTAGTATGTAAAAATCAGATACTTGTCAGGTTTCAGTGTTGCAAAGAGGAGGGAGCATTACTAAGTTTGCAAAGCAAAAGACGTAGTGAACGTAATATTTAACAGCTAGGGGAATCTTCTCAGAGCATTAGAAATTGATGCTTTTTTTTGCTGAAGAATACACTAAACAGGTGTTGAATACAAACATGAGTCAGGCTCTGTACTGAGTAGTCCTAATTATTAATTCAGATGACCTTTTCATTGCTCCCCTGGTTTTAAATCCATGTTTTGGTCCCTTTAACTCTTCCACCTTGCTCTTTTATTCCCACAGCTTCTCTGAACAGATAATGACTCATTGTATGTGCAACAATACTGGACCCTGGTTCAGAAGGCACAAATGAAGCTTTTTTTGCATTGCTTGCTTGTCCGTTTGGTCAGGGCAGAGTGAGTGATAAAGCTTACTAGGAAAACCAAAAAGCCATGGAGTTTTTATTGTCAGGTTGTGTGTTGACACAAACAGTACTACAGAGACAGGCTTCAGAAAATGTTCCTTATTTATAAGGCAGGGAAGGAAATAAATGAAATTGTATGTAGGTTGGAAACATCTGAGGGGAGTAGACAACTCGGAGAGAGCAGTTACATGCATGAAAATCAGGGTTCTAAATCTCCAGAGTAGAAAAAGTAGGAAAATATATACCTGGCTCTGCAGAAACTACGGATAGTAAGAGTGCAGAATGGCTTAAGGGTATAAACTGGAGGAACGGTTGTTGCTCTTCATGATAACAGCCACAAAATGATAGTAAACTCTAGCACAAAACTGACATCATTAGGATGCTTGAACTGTCAGCAAATACAGGAATTGCTAAGTGCCAGCAATTACAGAATCACAGAATAACCAGGTTGGAAGAGACCCACCGGATCATCGAGTCCAACCATTCCCATCAAAAAATTGGGACAGTGTTGGGTGCTCTGGTAGAGTTTCCAGCATGCATGTGGTAGTGGTGGCTATGACTTGCTGGCTGCTGTCTCAGTGAATTCAAAGAACTACGCAGACCTTGGGTCAGTTGGTTTCCACATTGCTGAGGAAAACTGCCATTATTCCCAGTCACTAATTCCTACTCAGTTACTGGTAGGCACTAACAAATGAGGCAAGGTTTCTGGCCACATTTGCTTTCATTTATAACCAACAAATACCAAATATCATTGCATAAAGAGATTCAGAAGAAGGTGTGACACCTTCACATTTTCGTCAGAGTCATAATGTCATTTGGGGAAGCCCTAGGTTATGCTCTAGAAGTCCTGTGGTAACAATACTTATTTAAATTAAGTAAGGGTTGTGAGTCTGATCTCGTCTCAGGAGAAGAGATTTTTAAAAAACAACAGTCCCTGCATTTGTCATATATTCAAGGGGATGGTTTTGTGACCACTGCAGCCATTCATCCATAGCTGAGTATCTTGAAGCCTCACATTTGTATTAGGGGCTCCAAAAATACAGCATGTGGGGAAAATCTTTCATTCCTGAGGCTTTACTTATGCAGTATGCAGTTTACTTATGCAGCCCTGATCAAAAGCCTGTTGATAGTGACTTATCAAGGCACAGGCTGAGAGCCCTTTGGATCTGTAGTTCATAGTGAACCAAGACCAGCAGAGACCTTCCACAGCAGGAGAACATACATCTTGGAGAAAACTAGATAGAGCTACTCCATGCATCAGCATGATGTAGACTACTGTCCCCAGAGCTTGGAGAAAGAAGGAGGACTCATTCTGCCCTCTTGCCAGCCCACTCTGGACTCACTGCCCAAGAGCAGCAGAAATGAGGAACTCACAAAATTTCTCAGAAGGGAGAGCACAGCCTTCAGCTGCCTGTGTGCAGTGGCAAGAAAAAAGAGTTTCTTGCTTACTCATCCAGCCCTGGCAGCCCATGCCAGGCTATCTCCTTTAAAAGCAGAAGGCTGACATGTATGCCCACCAGGATGGATGCTACTAGCTTTACTGGTGAGAGGATTCAGCTTGGGAACACCAGGCATACTTGCTGAGTAAGCCTTAGTGGTTTTGTTTCAGGCCTTAACTAAAGTAAATTGAAGAATTACAAGAGGGGAGGGAAATAAGTGTTCACAAAAAGTAACATGTCAAAGATCCATTATATCCCTAGCCTCTCTCCACTAATGGATTTGAATCCTTAATGAAAACAGTATCACTCAAGAGAAAATGCATCAGGAGTGGAGCGTGTGCAGCCCAGCATAAAGGGGTCAGCTGGCCCACACAACACCCTCTTGTTGCTGCAGTAGAAAGGGCAGCAGCACTTGTGAGAGCAAAACAAGGGCAAGTACTGGAAGTCACTTTAAAATGCTGCCAGAGACCTGTCATCATCATGAGTGGCAGCATGTAAGAGCTGATTCTGAGTGAAATGGGTAAGGACCATGTACCCAAGCACAGTGAGAATCTGGGTGAGAGAACTTGAGATCCAGATGTGCAATGAGCTGTTGACTTTTTAAATCCAAAACCAACAGATCAAAACCACCCTGAATATTAAGAGGTTTGAAATCCAGGCCATAATCTTCAGATGTGTCATTTTTCAGCTCCAGTTGTAATAGAGTAGCAGAAGAAAAGCAGGAAGACCTTTGTTGGCTGCTCATACAGCTGCCAGTTAAATTATGGGTGCTGAGCTGAGGCTGAAAATGGAAGGGATAAGGTTATAATAGTGTTTCTAGTAGGAATGGCAACATTAAAAGGGAGCTTTCCATGCACACAGAGTAGAGAAAGTGCTAAGGATGTACTAGAATGAGTCTGATTTTGTGGAGCATGCAAGTCATTTAAGAATTCTTCACTTCTTGAGCTGACCTAAAATAAATGTTACAAACAAAACCAATTCCTGGGATTCTATGTCATTCCTCTGGCTGCCTATGACTTTCCATTGAGTTCACTGTTTTTCCCTTTTATACAGATGATGGTGGCTCAGCTCCCCAGAGAAAGAGCTGATAATAGTTATCATTTTATCATTGAACACAGCTGCTCTGAATTTTAATAGGAAAGTCTTCTGCATCTGCAAGTAACATATGGCTAGCACAGAGCTGCAGCTTCAAGAGCCTCTTCCCGCTCACATCTCCATCAGGTAGCTGTAGAATGGAAACCTGCCACTTCAGTAAAGGCATTTAAAGCAGGCAAGCTGTGGGAAGATATGCTGTGTAAACATGTTGTAGTTAATGTCAGGTATCCTGATGTGTCTATAATATAGTCTTTCTGACTTTGCATTTGTGTACAATAATATCCTCTAATGTTTTGCTATTAATGATGAAGTACTTCTAGGGTGGTGCAGTTGATAATGCATATGTAGATCTTTAGTTAGCAGGAAAGCAGTAAAGCTAATATAAGCCTGCAGCTTCCCCAGAAGGGAAGCATCATAACTAGAGGGTGCATTTTAGCTGCAGTGACCAGAGCTGTAGCAAACCACAAGCAGCTGAGAATAATACACCTGAAAACATTTTTAAATCGTTTTGCCACTCAGACCCCTGACCCTCAGGAATGCTGCCCTCATAGTCATGCACCCTGCCCTCCTTCCCTGTTTTTCTAGACTGTATTTGCCATTTCAATCATGTATCTCTGCTATTGCATAAAAACAGGTATTGAATTTTCTTGATGTTTCAGAACAGGAGATTACAACAGCCTGTGCAGTTGAAAGCAGTACCTTAGACATTCGACAACAATTAACTGTTGCCTTTAGCAGCGTGTGTATAGATCCGGCTCCAAGAGTCAGACCTGGGCATGGAGGGAGAGCTGATGATGATTGCTTTTGGGGGAAGGGAGAGTGATTCCTCTAAACTTTCACCATTTACAGTAAATATTCCTTACCCCATTTATTACAAATTGCAAATGGAAGACTTGTCTAGGTAAGCAAAATCTGCATAGATGTACTCTGTGTCGGTAGAATAAGATAATACTTGGGCTGACACACTGCATTGCACTGGCATAATGACATATGTTTATAGCTAGTGTATATCTCTCTTGGCTGCATGTGCTCTGAGGCATAAAAAGGATAAGTGACTTGTACAAGGCCATCCGGCAGATCAGTCATGGAGCAAAAAACGTGAAGGCCTTAAAAGCTAATTATCAATCAGGAAACAAAATCTTTACTCTGAGAACTCTTTTTCACTAGTTTTTATTTGTTATGTTTTCATGCTAATTTGGAATGATAAGCTGTGTCTTTCAAAGACATGATGATACGCTCTTTTCCCACCTGCTGTCCCATGACAGCTTATGCTATGGAATAACTTTAGATTTTTTTTTTTTTTAATAATTGCCACCCCCAACCTTGAGTTTCAGAAACTGTTTCAGTTAAAGAACAGTTCCACATAGTAACTCTTTCTGGTGCAGAATATTTCAACCAGTACTACTAACTAGACAAATGCCAAAATTGATTTTTAAAATCCAGGTAAATAGGATACTCCTTAGTGGCAAGCTGCTTGTGAAAGGAACTAAATTTTCCAAATGTTATGGTTTCCCATAACTGCCTGACAGTGTGTCCCTGCGTTTCCCCACAACATCATGTCAGGTCCACAAAGTTCTTGCTCAGCGTAGCAATATTTAACGCACTATTGCCCAGGTATGAATATGGCCATTTCTGAACTGGAGTTAAGTGATGTGGTTTTGCAGTTAATGTTCCTCTGAACTTTCTTTTTTTTTAACTGAATTACTTGACACCCTCTATTTCTCTTTTTTTTTTTTTTATGTGCTTTTGTGCCTAATGACTGAGCAGCAGGAGTGACATGTAGGAGGAACTCTGAAAGGCAAACTAATATCTTGAATCACAGAATCATAAAATGGTTTGTGTTAGAAGGGACCTTAAAGACCATCCAGTTCCAACTCCCCTGCCAGGGGCGGGGACAACTTCCACTACATCGGGTTGATCAAAGCCTTATCCAAGCTAGCCTTGAACACCTAGAGGGGTTGGGCATCCATGACTTCTCCGACAGTGCCTCACCACCCTCACAGGAAAATATTTCTTCCTAATTTCTAATCCGAATCTCCCCTCTCTCAGCTTAAAACCATTCTCCTTATTCTGTCCCTGCACACCCTGATAAAGATCCCCTCTCCTGCTTTCCTCTAGCCCCTTATAAGTGCTGGAAGGCTGCTATAAGCTCTCCCTGGAGCCCTCCAGTATTCCAGTAGAACACTGGAAAAAACATCTACACAGCTGTCAACTGTGATCTGTAGCATATTTAAACCAACGATAGCATCAATAGAGGGGGGAAAACAAAAATAAATTAGTTTTTGCTGTCCTAAACCAGTTAGAAATACAATATAAATAGATTGAGGAAAATGCTGAGAACTAACTGTGGCCTTCTGGATTCTTTGAAAGAAGCTGCACCAGCAAAATGAGTCTAAGATGAAATTCAAACACAGGCAAGAACAATAAAGTATCAGAATGGTTTGAGTTGGAAGGGACCCCAAAGATATTTGCAGTAATAGCATAACTGATCCAAGAAAGGATTCCTAGAGTGCAATGAGCACACACAGCTAATATCAGCTGAACAACAGAAATTAGTATATTGATTTCCCTAGACATTATGTCACGTACAGCATGGTATCTGTACAGACTGTAGCATGTGTATTTTAGGAAAGGGGGGGATGGAGCTGATAATGAGGTGTGCCTTCCATGGGGAAGGGGAAGCAGACAGCCGAGGAGAGGAGGCTCTATTTCCACATATTCCTTTCCTCCCATGGGGGAAAATGCACTGCGCTTCTTCAGTAGATGTAGAAACCTGCAGTCACTCCACCCTGCACTGCTCACTCTACCAGTGTTAATGAGCTCCAGAAGGCATTTTGCTGTCTGAGGAGTTGTGCCATTACTGCTGTTCATGGGCGTGTGTTTTTATCCTCCCTCCATGAAGAAATCAAATGCTACCCTGGCCTGTGTGACTCTTCTCCTGAAAAATTGTTAGGGTTGGTGTATTGCTGTAACCAGTGACAACTTCACAACATGTCTTTCAAGCCTAGTGGTTTGGGTTTTTTTTTTCTCTGTATGTTTGGAAATGTCTGTGGTTCCCCCCACCTTAAGTTAAATGCTGCTTCATCCCTTGCCTGTAAGCTGAGTGATGTTCCTTACTGGAATAAGCTGTGTCTTTAAACAGGATGAATCTAGACTCGTAGCTGGCATAAATCACCACTGCTTGCTTTACTTCGGTGAAGCTGTGATGATTTGCTGTTGCTGAGTTTCTGCACTAATGTCTCTTCAGGACGCTAACGGCACTGAGCTCATCGGTTAGGAGTGGCCAGCTTTCAGGAGTACAAAAAGCTACTGTAGTTCACACACACAAAAACTGTCAGGGTGCAAAAGCAACATCTTACAGGCAGGGGATTCCCACCACCACTGGTTTTGGGGTTTTTTTTGCCTTCTTTCTCTCAAGCAGAGAAAGAGAATATCTGTTTCAGTACTGCTAGCATGGAAGGATTCAAAGATTAATACAGTGTTTTGGTAAAAGCTGTATTTGCATCCAGGCCATTTGCAGGCACTAGAAGAAGATAACATGATACCAGTCCGAAACGGGGCAATACAAGTTGCTAAGCGATCCCATCAATCACAATTCCCATTTGAAATAACAGCAGCTGGTTAGCACAAGCTGCTTGCATCCAAAAAAATGGAACAAGAGCCTTAACTTTCCTTGGAGGGCAAGCAGAGGAAGCAGTGACTTTCGTTGCACTCTGCTGCAGTGTGACACCCTCTTCTTGAAAGGTCAGATTCTGGAATCTGTGCTGGTTACAGCCTGGGGGATGTGCAGAGTTAGAAGAAATGGGAACAGTTTCCCCAACACCAGTGTTGCCATTTCAGGCTCAAGTAATCAGCCCCAAAAGAGCTCCTGATCTACACATGCCTGTTAAAAGGAGGAGGGGAGGATTCTGCATGCTCACAGGATGTGTATCTCTCATGTGACTCTGGGTATTGACCAAAACTAAAGACAGTGTCTTGTGACCTGAATGGGTACTCTTGTGCTCTTAGCTCTCTTGTTCACTGTCTCTGCCAGATTTATGCTGCAGAGCTCTCCCTCCCTGCCCTTCCCTAGGATCACACTTGTGTCTATTCCTTTCTCTGCATCTGTGTTTTCCCTTGTTCGCCTCAAAGATTCACAAAGGCACCAAGACAACTGTAAAAATTCCAAATTTGAAAACTCAAAAAGGCCTTGCCATAGCATCTGTTGTCTTGTGTGAGTGTCTACTCTGTTTTTAACCTTTTCTACTTATTAATCATCAAATTATTTGGGTCAGAAGGGACCTTAAAGACCATCCAGCTGCAACCTTCCTGCCATAGGCAGGGACCCCTCCCACTGGATCAGGTTGCTTCAAGCCTCATTCAACCTGGCCTTGAACACCTCCAGGGATGGGGCAGCCACGACTTCCCTGGGCAACCTGGGCCACTGTCTCACCACCCTCACAGGAAAACATTCCTTCCTAAGATCTCCCCTCCTTCAGCTTAAAACCATTCCCCCTCATTCTATCCCTGCACTCCCTGATAGAGATCTCCTTCCCAGCTTTCCTGTAGGCCCTTTCTAAGATGTTGGTTTTCCCTCCTCCATGGAAAGAAAGTACAGAGCTCATCTGCCAGCTTTAACCACCTCTGTAGGGGAAGGTCTTGTGAGGGCAGCATTTTCAGTTGGAAACCTTGCTCGAGAGCACCACTCGATGTTGGTCAAGGTTATGTTTGTCCATCCCCTCATGAGGGCTGTGGCAGGCTATGAGGAATGTCAATGTCTCATCAGGATGCGGTTTGACACTTTAACCAAGCTGTTCCAATGCCAAGTGCTATCAAAATGTGACTGAACTGATGAGGAGTGCCTTGCTCTCCTTGTCCCCTGGCTGGCTGCCACAGCACCAGCGCTCGGCTGAAGTGGTGGAGGAGGCAAATCTGGCAGAAATCTGGTCAAGTTTTTGTTTGTTCACTTGGTAGGGTGAGTTTCTGCCAGTGTATCTCTCCAAGCAGGTTCATCATGGGGTTAGAGAAGTGCAAGGTTTGGCTCAAGCCAAAACAACACAAGTGTGTGCCAAGGGTGGGGAGCAGGGCGAGGCACATTGTTAGTCTGGCTTAATCGCATGCCAGCACTTTAGGCTGCCCCACTGCTACCCCAGGATACGGCAGCAATTGTGATGCTCCCTGGAGCCAAGGCCATGTAGCGTTAGCCTCTCTGGCAGAATGAACAGCCTGTGGGAGCACCACATCTTGGATCCCTGCTTGCAGCCGCCATGACTGCATTACTGCCTGTGATTGCTTATGATTCATGTGCACCCCAGCCTGGAAGCCAGCCCCAGGTCTTGTGGCTGTGTTTTAACAATGCAAAGGACTAATGAGAAATCTTTCAAGTCAATAGGAAAGCATTTTCTGCCTAACACACAGGGTTTAAGGGAGTCCCACCCAGCAGGGCATTCCTATTCCATCAGGTGCTGGGAGGTTGCTGGTGAAAATGCAGGCATGACTGTCTCTGGTGTGGGACCACAACACTCACTGCAACCATATACAAATACACCCAAGGTAAATACACTAGGAAGTCAGTCTCTGACTCACAGTGTGTGGTGCCTGTGAACTTAATCACTTTGCAATTTCTGGCAAATGGAGGAAAGATGACCGGACAAAACAAGTTAAGGGAAGAACATATTTTTGCTTTCCAGTAACGCATTTATCCCTCATCATCTGCCAAGAGTAAACTTTACTTTATAAGAGAAAAATAAACCTAGCTAGACTCTACATACAGAGAATTGTTTTTAAAATGAATTTTTGTGGAAGGAAAATGCTGCTTTGTTACAGTTATGTCTTTAAGCTGTATTAGCAGGAGAAACTGTATCTTTAGAGTAAAAGCAAGGGATACAACAGAGACAAGGAGCAGAAAGGGCTTATTTTGTTATTAAAATGGGACAACAAGGCTGGTGGAGAGTCTGCAGCAGAAGTCTTATGAGGAGCGGCTGAGGGATCTGGGGCTGTTTAGCCTGGAGAACAGGTGGCTGAGGAGAGACTTTATTGCTTACTACAGCTCCCAGAAAGGAGGTTGTAGCAAGCTGGGTGCTGGTCTGGTCTCCCAAGTAAGTGGTAGAATGAAAGGAAATGGCCTCAAATTACACCAGGGGAGGTTTAGATTGGATATTAGGAAAAATTTCTTTGCTGAAAGAGTGGTGAAGCATTGGCACAGGCGGCACAGGCTGCCCAGGGTAGTGGTGGAGTCTCCATCTCTGGAGGTATCCAAAAAGTCTGTAGATGTGCATTTTGGGACGTGGTTTAGTTGGCATGTTGGTATTGTGTTGATGATTGGACCTGATCTTAAAGGTCTTTTCCAACCTCTAGGATTCTATGATTCTACAAACCCCTCATGCACCCTGTCTCCCTAAGAGGAGGATGAATACATAGGTAACTGTAGCAGATTGCTTTAGCTAATGCTCTCCTAGTAAGTTACCAATGCTAGCGTATGAATTAGACATTTTAACATGTATCACTGCTTATCTGGCCCTCCTTAGACTTCAGAAATCTCACACAGGTAGGTGAAGTTAGAACCAATCAAGGATAAATCTTTCCCTTTCCTTATACTGTGTCAGATCCTGAACTGGTACGAATGGACATGTCCCATTGTATTTTCCACACTGTGGCACCACTGACTGCTGGATCTGTGGTCAACTCCTCCTGGATGCAAGGGCTGTTACCATCAGCTTATAACCAGTGTGATAACCATTACTCCTCCAAATGGGCAGTTTTGGGCACCTTCTGAAGGGAGTAGTGTTTCAGGGACCAGTGACTGCAAGCTGATTATTACTTTGAATTTGGAATATTCTCTATGGGAGAACACTAGAAATGCGTTTCCATTTCCAGTCAGGCGGAATTCAAGCATTCAGTTGCACAGAACTTCTGGGGTTTTTCTTAACTCTTCTTTCTTTGCATATGCAGAGTGAACAGGTTCAGGAAACTGGTTCATTAAAATAAAACAAACTATCTCCTTTTAACTTTCAGCCACACTGCACAGTAAAGTGAAGTGAAAAAAATCAGCTGCACAAGTGATTGTGCTGGCATGAGAAAAGGGTAACACGAGGCAGAAATGAACAGCAAAGGGCAGCAATTATATAAACTAGCATAATTATCAAAACACTACTGACTGAATACAACCTCATAATACAAAGAGAGCCAGTGTGGAAAATTGACCAGAGAAGATACCCTAAAAGTAAAGCTAACTCAGTTTAGCTTTAGGCTCTTGGTATAGCTAATGTGAACCAAGGTATTACGAATTATCTCCCATCATCTGCTCTTTAGTTTGCTGCATCAGGCCACCAACTGTCCTGCTGCCCTCAAAACAAAACAAACAAACCACAAAAACAACTTACCTAATTCAGTGTGTTAGCGTGACCATCTCCAAGGGCAATTGCTGGTAGAACTTGCTGGCTGCCACTTGTTTTGCAGGCTCTAACACCACCGCTGTCCTAGTCGAAGCAGCGTGAGGTGTGATTTTGTCTCCTGTGAGCAGGCATGTTCCTTTGGAAAACATCAGAAACGCTTGGCTAGCAATGTGGATTTATGGTAGAGTTATGGAATAAGTATTCACACTGTGCTGGGGGTTACCTAGTAAGCAAAAGTTGGACTGAAATAAAGATAAAATAGCAATTGTTTTTAAACTATTTTCAGTCTAATAGATGATGTATTACACTGCTGTCTATTTCTTTACGTTAAATATTTAACTATATATCACAGTGGTGTGTGTCTCTGCTTAATTTTTTAAAGCTGACTTCCTCTCCTTGTGTCTGTTATTGATAGTGAAGGAGCTAATCATCCCTCACTGTTCTGTACAGTATTTTCCTCACTTCGGCCAGCTGAACAGTATTTATTGTTTTACATCTAATTACCTGCTGAGGATTTGCATAGTTGTGAATAAAAGGCATATGAATGACAGGTAGATTTTATTTTGTATTAATCTGAGAGACAGAAGCTGCTGAGATAACAAATACAGTCTGAAGTCTCTGAATCAGCAGAAAATTCAGAATAAAAACCAGGCAAGTGACCGTGATGATATCGCCTTCACTATGATGGGCAAAGTAGATACTCCATACGTAACAAAATTTGGCCCCAAATTACTCGAAGGCAATAATTGTGCTGCTCTCAAAGTAGAAGTTCTTATGTGTTCCATCTAGTTGAGATGAACTTCTGTGTAAAATAATGTGAGTAACTTTTGCAGTCAGTGGTGTATCTGTTTTCTCTTCAAGACTTTGTTCATGTTTTTGTTTCTGAAGTGTTCAAGCTCACATTGAGGACTCACTAAAAACTTAGCTTTGAGAGGCAAACTTAAATGCTCTTGTTGAGGAAAACCTTGTAGAGCACAACTTCATTGTGCGTAAGAACACTACCCTGTAACGTTCTGTAACTTTTAGCTATTGAACAATGTTCTCTGATATTTTATAGACATTTCTAGCCCAGCAATTCTATGGAGAAATGAAACTATCACAAAAAAGAAAAGGCGGCCTTTTGTTACAAGAGCTACAGGCTCAGTGTTTTAAACATAAACCCCCACAGACAAGGGGTTTAATTTGGTGGTGTGGGGGGGTGGTGGTGTTTGTTTTAATGCTTGAAGAGGAGCCAGTTTTGAAAATCCCTTGAAACACCTAACATCATTATGTTTCTTTTCTGTTTTATCTATAATAATCTTAATTTGTGTATCAACTGCAAGACTTCAGAGATTGTTTTGCTACTTTCAAATCTCTTGAAATAACTTTTACACCTCTTAATATCTCTACAGTTATAGGATAGAGGGAACAGTTTTCAGATGAAAGATGGGAGATTTACATGACATCTTAGGAAGAAATATTTTCCTGTGAGGGTGGGGAGGCCCTGGCAGAGGTTGCCCAGAGAAGTCATGGTTGCCCCATCCCTGGAGGTGTTCAAGGCCAGGTTGGATGACGCTTGGAGCAACCTGATCCAATGGGAGGTGTCCCTGCCCGTGGGAGGGGGGTGGATCTTTGCAACCCAAACCGTTCTGTGGTTCTATGAAATCTGCTTTTGATTGCAAAGCTTTGCGCCAGAAGTTACAATTTTCTATGTCCATCCAGTCAACACTGGGATCTTGCCAACTTCCCACACCCTTTCCTATTTTATTTAAATTAACAAGTCTCTTTTTCAGAACTGTGCAGGGTAAAGGTGAAGGAAGATTGCTGCTTCTGTCAATTTTAACAAAGAGCTGTGAGAAAGAAACAGAATCAGACTTCAAGTTTCTTTTATAGATTCAAAGGCTTGACCCTGAATCTTCTAACAATTTCATTAATATATTCATATTAGGAATGCTATTTCTGAGTCAAAGTCTGATAGAAACTATTATAAAAGGTCTGAATGAGTCTATTTGGACTAAAGGCTTTCCTTATGCATTGAATCAGGTGTCCTCCTTCGAAAGCTATACTAACATTTATAAATTATAGAACATTACAATAGCAAGATTTCTTCAGGTATGTCATACAGAAGCATGCAGAAAAAAGATAAACTGATTTTTCTGTTTGAGCTAATGAGTTTAGCTATGTTCTCTATATTACCTATATGACTAAGGACTTAAAAGCACTGTAGTTGATTTATATTGATTTATAGGTTAATATTTTGTTTGGAGCCTCATAACTGTAAAGGAAATAGGAGACCTGGATCTCAAAGCTTTTATTTTTTTAACCGTACTAATTGAGTAATAGGTTGTATCTAATAAATGTATCTGGAACACACACCAAAAACCGAATAAACATACTCTAGTTCTAACTTTCCTAATGCAGAAGAAATATACAGAGTTTTCCAGGTCAGATGGCCATGTAAGCAAACAAGCATGACTAATTTCTTTGCACTAACATTACATCAGTAACTCATTTTCTGTTCTGGATCTCCTCTAATCCGCACATATCTTTCCAAAGAACTCCCTCTAACTCTTCATCAGCCTATTCGGGTGAAAGAAAGTGGACGGAAGAGAAATAAAAAAATCTTTTGCAGACTGTCTATAAGTCGTGAACAATGAAGGGGTTTAGTGTCTTACAGGAAATTTCTGTTCTTTGACAAACACTTTCCTGCACAAGAAAAACTTCAGTGGTCCTTTCTCATTAAATTTCCTTCAGATACTCTAATTCTTGAATCTGATGTATTAGGTCTAGACCACTTCATGTCTTTATTAGGTATTATTGATTCTAGTAGAGGCAAATTATCCCTAGTCATGACCTGTATCATTCTGTCTGTTAGCAGTAGCTTTTCTCCCCTCTGCAAAGAACTTGTGTAATATGTTTACCAGACAAGGTATTGGTTTTAAGACTGCTAAACCTATTCTACTTTGTCAAGCCTTTTCTGAACTTCTCTCTCTTAAGAGGAAATGCTAGTTGGTAATTTTAAATTTGATGTAATTAAATGAAAATATCTAGTAGGGCCATGTTAATTGAGCAGCTTGTCTTGACTGGACCATTAAGGGAAAAGGAAAGCAACTACAGTTGTAAGATTGATAAACGAGAACAGCAAAGTGTCTGGGATACTGGGAAATTACTGCACCTAACCTAGCTCATGGTAATAATACTTCCCAACCTCAAAATCTGTGAACACCTAGAACTACACAGCTTTTATAGACCAGTAGCTTTAAGCACCATAAGACCAGGAGGCCAGTGATAATGGATTAAAACTGGTTTGCACATTAGCAAAACTGAGTTCAGTTGTTTGACCTTGCTTTAACTTACTTGTGCTTCAGTACGTCCACTTCCCCATTAGTAACATGAAGGAAATAATTCCATTTCCTGTAGTTTTGACTGACTGCCCTACTTAGACTGCAAAGTCTTTGGAACAACTGCTGTCTGATCTAATGTTCATGTACAGAGCAGAGCACAATGAAGTCCTGATCTCAGCAGGAGCCCCATCTGCTACTGCTGAGATAAATGATCTTTTTGGTACTGGTTGTTTTTTAATCTCTTTAAATTACCATAAATACATTTTTAAAGCCATATGCTTTCATTCTATATCCTGCTCCACTGAAGAAATCTGTGTTTCTGTGGAAATATAATTATGTAACCATATAATTAAAGACTGCATCATACCCTGTATGTGCAAGGGGCTGAGTTAAGGTCAAGTGCCAGACTGATCTGCCACTTTGTAGGTTTCAAGTACCTAAACCTACTTTGGAAAGGTTATTTTAAGCATATTTTTTTCACATATATTTTTAGAGTCTTTTAAGGAAAGAATACTCTGTTGAACTGCAGTTAGTTCAATTAAGATGAAACTGGTTTGTAGCAGAAGAAACTGACTCTGAAGAGTTTCATTAGTTTCTGGGGTTGGGTGTCTAGTATTGAATGCTCATCAAGGAAATCCTAAGGAACCTTCTTACTTTTGGGGGAGGGAAGAGAGAGACAGAAGTTATACTGTAGCAGGAGCACAGCCCACAGGATCAGATGTGTCTGAGTCGACAGAAGTTAGCAGAAGATTTGGGGATGGGAAGACATTCTTTATTTCTGTCTGTCTCTCTCTGCTGCATCAGTGTCCAGGTGTTCCTGGTTTAGTATGTGGCACTGTTGCTACCTGGGCAGTGGCATAAGCCTAACGTTAAAAAGTTTCTTAGGCTTTCAGCTGAATACCCAAAATTTCTAGAGCATTGCAAATGCTTAAAAGGAAATGGCAGAGTTCAAAAGTTAACAATTTATCCAAGCTGGAAGACAAATACATAGGCTGAGCAAAGAGCATGTCTCTAATCATAGGTATTTTGTCACTGTCAACTTTTAGCATTTTGCCTTAAGCGGTGCAAGTGTTGCAGCCTTTCAAAATAGACAGTAAGTTTCTTTAACAACAGAAAATATTATTCAGCCTGGATGTCAGGACTTACCGCCATTTCCTGTGTAACAGCATCTAGGGATAAGGGTCATTATCTCTTGACAGACCTTTCTCTTTTATGCTTTGAAGAACAACGGCAACTCTTGTATTACCTAAGCACTGCAACTTGACTTCCTATAAACCGCTGCAGGGGGCCCATGTACAGAAAAGTGGATGGAGAAAGATTTCTTGAACAGGTTTCCTGCAGTACCTGTTTGCATAAACCAGAGACCCATAATACTGATATTTAATTAGGGGGCTTGGAGGGCTGCGCTTCTGAACAGAGATACTTTCTACACCTAAAGCTGCTCTACTTTCGTGTTTACTTTCATGTAAGGTGGCTCAAGATTTGTGTTGTCCTGGTGTTGTTTTAAGTGTTGTTTTTTGGTTTCTTGTAGTTCTGCTGGGTTGGATTTTTATTGCTTCTGTTGTTTCAGGTTTTTTTTAACGTCAGGGGAGATTAGATTTACATACAGAAAATCTTTCCTTCATCAAGGAATCCAGCTAACAAAGAATCCTTGTAAGCACCAGGTGCAAGAAAACCGAGGTAATTGTCTGTAATTGTGAGATTCTTACTAACACAATACTTTGCTCAGTTGGATATATACACGGCATCCATTTCTACTGATGAAAGTTACATATTCAAATTGAGCGTACTATAGGGCCATTTACATTTCGCTCCCTTTACATAAAATGTTTTGATTTTTTTCTGTGGTAGGAGACTGGGTTTTTTTAAACAAAATAAAACATTTACATGTATAACATGTAACATTCAGGATTTTTCACAAGTTGTTGAAGTACAATTAGGTTTCTGTGTTCTGTATTCACTTGGTAGCAAGATAATATGGCATTATAAAAAAACCCCAATATTTTATGTATTTCAGATGTAAATTAGTGTACTTTGTTAAAGAAGGAAAGAACCTTTGGAATTGATGGGTTTGCTAATATCGACATTTGCTTATCTTTGAATGGCTTTTCATAATAATAGAATCTTAAGCACTCCCTTTTGGCCTTCCACCAAGTCTCAAGGTACCTCACAGATATAAAGTTGCACAGTTCAACATCATCCTCATATTACACAAGGAGCACAGATAAATCTCTGCCTGTGGTCTGATTTAAATGGAGTATTGGCTTCAGTTTCCTGTGATGGTGGCCAGACAGCTTTTTTGAGACAACCAGTGTAAATTTCCCAAGAAGCTTTTCTTTGTGCTTGCTGAGCTGTTCCTGCTTTCCAGCAAAAGGCAAGTTCTGCTGGCACAGGGGGAGTGTTCCTCTGCTTCTGCTGAGGCTTCCCACCTGGTGGCTTCCTCTGTTTCTGACTGTTCAACTGTCATGCAAAGCTATGCAAGCAAGATGCCCAGTGTTGTGATGGCTGGAGTCTAAAGCAGCCTTTGGCTGAGCAGGATGTCTTATGCAGTCAGAGAGGGCCCTTCTCCTCTGTAAAACCTGGTTATTCTTTCATGTTCACCTTCTTTGGAGGACAAAAATCCAGATTATTTTTCAAGCATCCATTTCAAACAGAAGAAAATGACATTTTCATAATGGGTGCTGAACCCTTTAATTCTGATCTCATTACTTTGAATGGTGTCTCAGATGTGTTTAACATTAGCCTGCTAAAGCACGTATGAGATTTAACAAAGAAAGAATGAACTGGATTTAGAACTGCTTTTTATTCTGAATCGGGTTCTCTCCAAATACTTCTTCCAAATTATAAATGTTGGACTGTTTTGTTGCTGTGTTTTATCTTGCAGAAGGGCAAATTACTTTACTTGATGTGACTAAAATATCGCTAACGCAATTTTATGACTACAGAATATGAATGTTCATTTCTTTTCTGTGATCTTCTCTAGATGATGTACAGAACAGGAACATGGGCTCACAAAGTAAATCAAAACACTGAAACTTAAAAGAAACAAAATATACTTTTTCTACTGTTGTTTCAAAAAAGTCACCAAAGCATTAAATTAGCACACAATTGTAGCATCATGTAACTAAAGTACAGTTCCATGCTTTCAGAGGTCTTTAATAATAGTCCTGTTCACATATCCTGGTTGTTGAGGATTAACAGATCAAGGAAGGGATAAGAATTTGTATCTTCAGTTTTTCTACCCTAGAAATTTCCAGAAGCTGTCTTACTGCCCATTGTAAAGCGGTTCTTTTAAATCTTTGGGGATTAATTTAAACTTGGCCTGCTTGCTTTAACCAATGGCCAACTTGCATTATCCTTTCCTGACAACTGCTGTCTCTCTGTTTCTTAATTTGGTGATTTGATAAGGTGACTTCATTTCAACATATTCTAGGACAATGAGAGGAAAGCTTATTCTTATTCTGATGTATAGATGTCATGGTTTAGCCCCAGACCGGCCACTTTCAGCAGCAAAAACTGAGCTATATTAGCTCAAACCACAACAATAGGATAGTTGTTGGAAGTTACCCAGGGAAGTATTCCAGATTTGAGGTGGAAGTGAAAAGCCGTACCCTGCATAACCCAAAAGGTTTGCCCTGCAATAAGACAGAAAGGAAGATGGAGCAGAAAGCCTAAAAGGTGGTTTCTGGGGTCTTTCAGTTTGTGTAGCTCTCTCAAAGGGAAGTATTCACAGCATGAAGTAAACGTGAGAAATGGAACAATTGCAGGAAAAATGCCAGTGGCCATATTACCTCAGACTGTGATCTTGTGGGGCCTCGTGTACTCTGGCAGGTCAGGAGATGAGTAGCCGGACTGGAGATCTTCAGCAGCCGCCCAGGAGCTGGTGAGCATGCTGGAGCACACAGCAGTTGTCTTTCTCAGCATCTGTGTTGAATCAATGTTGATACATGTTACTGTGTCCCTGCCTGTGTGATGCAGCTTTTGTGTTATGTGAACTTCTGTCGATTTGCATGCACTTGGATAGCATGTTGTCCTCTGAATGCTAGGAAGAAATCACACATGAGACACTGAGGGAAAGGAGGGGAAATCACAGAGAGCTTGCGCATTATCTCTTTGTAACACCACAAGGTGCTGTGAGCGCCAGTAAGTATGGTGTGAAATAGTAGCCTCTGAGTTAGGCTGGGGCTTCTTTTCTGCTTATTAACGACTGTTTCATATTGCAAAATGCTAGAAGCGATGGCTACACACTACCAGCAATTGGATACAGGGTTTCATTGAAATTGTGCAGCCAGTTTTAGTTATGGTATTGTTTTAAGAAGAGGATAAACATCTGGAAATGGCCAGAATACTAATTTTTATTTCTCTCATGAATAATAAGAAATTGCCAACAGATTTAAACCATCCTGGGATAAATTAATTTCTAGGTTGTGAACTGACTGAGCAAGATAAAGTCTGAAGCATTGCTTTGATTCACCTTTTGTGTACAGTTGAAACACTAACAACCTCCATACCTGCCCCAGGCAGCATCCTTGCCGTGTTGCACTGATGAATAAACACCCACATCCACTTCTTCCACATGTTTCAATATACTCAAGATGTCACCTGTGCAGATGTCCACACTAGGCTTTCCTGATAAACTGGCCGGAGGAGATACTCTAAAGGAGCAGAGAGAAATGGAAGAGAAAACGTACTTCCTCCCAGGCAGACAATAACTGTATAAGTTTCTTTGTTAGGCTGATTGCTGTTTCTGTGCAGACTTCCATGAAGCCAGCGTCCTAAGCATGGGTCATCGGAGCTCTTATCTGGCTCAGGTTGTGTGTGCTCAGTGACAGGACAGAGGCAATGGGGACAAACTTACACACTTAAAACTCCATCTGAGCACAAAAAAGGACTTATTTACTGTGAGAGCCGTCCAATACAGAGATTGTGGAGTCTCCAGCTGTGGAGATACTCAAAAGCTGACAACAATATACTGGTCAACCAGTTCCAGCTGGTCCTGCTTGAACAGGGGGGTTAGACTTGATGATCTCCCAAGGTCCCTGCCAACACCAACCGTTCTGTGTTCTTGGATCTTCTTGAAAATCTTTTCCCAAAACCTTAGGGTTTTGGGATTTTTTTTTCATTTTTGACACGTGTACAACTCCACACAACAACAAAAACACAATTCCAGCTCTCATCACTCACAGCGTTCCCGTTACGCAGCATATTCTAGCAGAGGCAACCTTTCTTTTTTTCTGTTTTTTACTGGCATTGACACCCATGCCAAAGCTGACTAAGGATGCAGAAGGGCTGTGTCATACAGTGGTCTGTTAAAAACATCCTGAGTAACTCTGGGCTAAACTGACTGCCAGCTGAGGGGCTGCAACTGTGCTGCAGAGGAGTGTGGCCCAGTGACAGATACAGCTCTGCGCCTGGAGGTGCACAGGAGAGGACAATCCATGAGCTTGGAGGGACACTCTGGCTTGGGAACTTTCGCTGCTTGTGGCTCAGTCCTGCTTTCTTGGGATGGTGGGGATAGAGATGCTTGTTGCTTTCTCAAACGTTTCGGTGCTCTGGCTTCTATTAATTATTGTGTGGGTATAAGTACTGTATGGCAAACTCTAGTGCACAGCAGGCATGACTGTCCAGAGGCAGGAGAGGTAGCCCTTTAGTACTGAAATAAAAGCTCTCCCTTGGGAACCTCTGCCATGTCATAGTCACCATTTCTTCAGTTGAGTGTAGAAACCTCAATGCAATGCCCTTGTTTGTTAAAGCCTCTCCCCAAACAGACAAAGCCTGGCGTGCTTTCTGTTTTCCCTCTGGCAGAGTGCTCCACCTCACCAGATTTTCAGTGCACAGCTGCATGAGGATTACTTTCTCTGGGAGGTAGTTGTGTGGGGGTATGTGCATGAACACACGCACATTTGCACAGAAGGATGTATTCTCCTAAGGAAGAGAAAAACTTTGTCAGCAAATTATCTCATCTTATTTTGGCTATCATAATCCCTTTCAAGCCTCAACAAAACACCCATACATGTTTGATCAAGACACTATTAAAGAGAAATATTGTGCTGCTCTTGCCAACTGGACCACTTACACCTTGGTAGCACTCTAATTATTGTCAAATATTATTGTTGCAAGGGGGCACAAAGTGTGTAGATCTTTCTTTAATATGACAGTGGCCGACTTAATGGAACATTACTGATTAACACAGCCAGCACAGAGTATGCTAGCGTATCTTTAACAAAACTTTATGTTACAGCTGAATGGATTGCAGAACACTTCTTGAATGCCTAGAGGCTGGCATTGTGCCAGAGCCCTAAAAAAAATGAAAATGCAGCTTGCTTTCTCTTTTTTCATAAAGAAATCTGAAAGCAGAAGCACTGACCTTGGCAAGCTTCTCGCACTAAGTTTTCCAGTAGGCAAAAGCACTATAAATCAAACCAGAATAATCCTGTGTATGTTTTTTTGTTTTCATACAGCCTGCTAGAATTGCACTTAAGGACTTGATTTTTATTACTAAAGGAATGTTTTTAAATCATCAGGACCTAGAGCGTGTTGTGAGCTTAGTCCAAATTTCATCATCATCTTTTGCAATTTGCCTAACACCCTGGCTCCGTGCTCCCATGGAAATACAATTTATTTCTCTTGCAAAAGTCATTACAAGCCATGAGCACAAAGCAAGAAACCTGCAGAACTGAAAATGAGCAATAAAATCCTGACAAAATCTGCTACCTAGATTCTTTTCCCCTAAAGCAGAAAAATAAGATAAACAGTGCTTCTCTTTCTCTCTGAGTTATTATTAGTTCAGTATTATTTATTACTCAGCTTGGAAATCTTAAAAGGTTACAGTTTATTCTCTGTACATGGCTTTGGGGAGCCTTTTGACTCTGCTGAGAACTGTAACATGACATTGTTTTGGAAATGAAAATTCTGAGCAGATTATTTTCCACATTATCTAGATAATAGCAGTGATAGATGGGACCAAGTCTAGCTGGCATAGGCAGCTGTATCTGATTTGAATTATGGAAATTTGCACCAGCAAAGAAACTGCCCCTAAGGAAGGAAGTCTGGAGAAAATGTTCTAATTCAAATTCAAGTTGCTTTTTTCATCTATACATACGGACGTATCTTGCATTTAAGTTTATAGTAAAGAATATTAAGTCTGAACAGAGGTTTAATTCCTTTTCAGTGTGGTCTTATATGCCAAACCTTTAATAGATACATCCCCAAGCCTGTTTGCAAGCTTCATCATTCTGTACATCCAGTTCGGCTAAACACGTGCTTAGACCACAAGAGATTGACAAGGTCTGTGCTGAAGTCAGTGGGACTTCCGATGTGTTACATTAAGCTTTACTAAATATTGATTGTTATGAACATATATTTAAACTTAAAAGCTATTGCTCTTTCCAGACTCTGGGCTTCCAAGCCCTCCTAAAATGTATCTTCAACTTGGCTTAAATAGATCTCTCTCCATGTACGTATTTATATGTATTTTTTAATTAATGGCATTTAAGAGAATTATGAAGCTGCATGTGTGAGCAAGCATAGGATATTGTTAGCATTTTGCTTTCCTTTCTGCCTTTTTCTCTAGTTTTTTAATCCAGGTTTTTAACATGTTCTTTCTGAGTTCCAGCACTTGTTGTCAAGGGAAAGTCCTCAAACCCACCCACAGTTGTTTCTGTCAAAATGTCGGATCTATAGGGGTCTCAAACACACAGTTGAACTACAAGACACAAGTCTGTAGGGAATGGTCATTTTCCCTAACAGTTTTCTGAATATGCTGCTGGAGCACTTGCAAAGTTAATTAATAATTGCAAGTGTATTGAGTGGGACGAGTTTTCAATGGGTATTGTTTATGATTACCATTTTTCTTTCTTTTCATGCTGTAAGTAGAACTTTCTCATTCCTACAAGTTCCCAGATGACAAAAAAAAAAAGAAGCTTAAATGTACTGAGGGCAGCCACACATCTTAATTCTTAGCTCAGGGTTTGTTTTTTTCCTGAAATTCTTTCTTTCCCTGTGAATCTTCTCTAGCTGGCTTTTTTTGTTTGCCACCAACAGAACCATAGAATCACAAATAATCATAGAATCACAGAATGGTTTGAGCTAGAAGGGACCTTAAAGCCCATCCAGTTCCAACGGCCCTGCCAGGGGCAGCAACACCTCTCACTGGATCGGGTTGCTCAAAGCCCCATCCAACCTGGCCTTGAACACCTCCAGGGATGGAGCAGCCACCACTTCTCTGGGCAACCTGTGCCAGGGCTTCACCACACTGATAGGAAAACATTTCTTCCTAAATCTCCCATCTTTCAGCTTAAAACTGTTAAGAATGAAAGCTTCTGCATTCTGGGACAAGAAGTTGCACTGTGAGAAACCACCTGAACCAACACTGGAAGCCATGAAAATAACTGCACTAAGGACTTTTGTCTACTGTTTCATTGGCTGCATTTTACGTTTTTCTGTGGAAATGATTCAACAGATATAAATCCCCTTGATTGTACCGTAAGGATATCATATTTTACCTTAGCTAAAAAATCCTATGGTATTTGGCTTAAAATAAAAGTATCCATATGGGGTTTTGCTGATTTAACTCTTCTGGTTCCAAAATGTAGTTTTACTTGCACCTTTAGAGAAACAAGTTGTACTAATTTAAGACCTAGCATCTAATTTGAGAGTGTGTCTAACAGACTGGGCAAGGAAAGGGGAATAGTCCTACCCTGAAATTGTTGTATATCGAAATGAAATAGCATTATAAGACAGGAATATCCTATTAGTCAGCTATGCTTTCTAGTTTGTAATCACAAACATAATAACATGAAGGGACCTCTTCAGGGAAGGAGATGCAAGGGAGAATATTCTGATATTTGCAATAACAGCAATGTCAGATTAAGCCTAGCTAATTTTGGACACTTTAAAGCAGACAGACAACTTGTGCTTTCTAAATAAGTTGGGGATAGGGATGTCCTCTTGTTATACAGCTTCCTGCTTCCCTGGAGGTATAGTATAGGGGAGGGACCCATGCCAATTCACGTTGCTGGATATAAATGTTAATTTTCCTGTAAGTGTTCTTGCGTGGTCAGGAAAAATTCTCTCTTTTACAGAATATCTATGAAGTGTCTTGCCGAAATGTATATGTTCAGCAAAAATGCTCCTGTAGATTCTGTAAATAATACCTGTCTGCAAATGTCTCACTGATTCTCAAATGCCTAAGCGCTGTTTGTGTACAAAGGTGATGGATGCCTTATAAATACTTGAGCTGGATGGAAATGGCAGTGGTTACATCATGGTCTCACATATGCAGATTTGATAAGTTTTTTAGCACCCCTTCCCAGACTGCTCAGTAATAACTAGGTGGATGCTGTCTACATGTGCATGTGTTTTGGTAGGTGGGAGCATCAGCACATGGAGTATTTATTAGTTAAACACTTTGTTTAATAGCATGTTTTGGAGACAGGAACAGCAGCATCAAATTTCTGTCTATAAATACCTGCGTGTGGTTATCATTTGGAAGGAAACAGGTGGTCTAGTTCAGTATACTACAGCAACTCTGCTGACAGCACTCCTATATCTTAATTAAAGGAGCCAAGTTCAGTTCCTGCTCCCCACATACCTGTTGAAATTCCATTAATGGTGTTACAGTGGCAGCAGTGAAACATTGAGTAGGTCTCTTGTGATCTGTTTAATTATTTTACTGTGTTTATATCCGTCCAGGGCAATTAAAGAAATTAATGGTAATGACCAGGATGGTGTAGATGGTTTGGGATTTTCAGAGGCTGGGTTGTTTTTTTTAATAAATACACAAACTCTGAGCAGGAATTCTTAGTTGATGGCATGTTTAATGAACTACGCTTGATGTGTGATATGCCACATGTTGGTGAAGGGTTTAGAGAGGGAGCTGTATGAAGAGTGGCTAAAGACACTTGATCTGTTCAGCCTGGAGAAAAGGAGACCAAGGGGAGACCTCTTCACTCTTCACAGCTTCCTCACAAGATGAGAAGGAGGAGTGGGTGCTGACCTCTTCTCTCTAGCAACCAATGAGAGAACCTGAGGGAATGGCAGGAAGATGTGCCAGGGAAGGGTTAGGCTGGATATGAGGAAAAAGTTCTTCACCCAGAGGGTGGTGGAGCTCTGGAACAGCTCCCCAGGGAATCAGGCGTGGTGCCAAGCCTGACAGTATTCAAGAACAATGTCCTCAGACCCATGGTGTGAGTTGGGGCTGTCCTATGCAGGGATAGGAGTTGGACTCGATGATCCTTGTGAGTCTCTTTCAACTCAGGACATTCTATGATTCTGTGATATGATAGCATGTCATGTCTCACTAGTATACCAATAGTATTGTTTGTCTTTAAGTGTTTACATATATTTTGGGATTTGGGGTATGGAAGACCTTGTAACCGAGGCATAAACTTTTCTACCAAGAGCTGCACATTTGCTGTCAGTCTCATTCAAACATATACATTTTTAATAAGCATTGCAAAAAGCAAAATATGAAAAGGCCACCTTCTACTACCACGTGCCGCCAAATATCAAAATAAGTGAGTTGGGATTCATGCAAAGAATCCTGTGTGCTTCAGCCAGTTCTCTAAAACATATATGAAGTTCTTAACGTTGGTAGTACTTCAAAATCAAGCTGAGTGTCTCACCAAAAATTAAAAAAAGATTTGACTACAGATTGCTTCTAAAATTGTCTAAGGCTTCATAGTAATACTGATTTCTTTCTACATTGTAGTCTAAAACAGTTGTCAACTTTCTGAGCCAGTTGTGCATACCAGAGTGCACAAAAATAGCTATTAATAGTATCTGCTAAGTATCCTACACTCTGACAACATTGAAGAGGATGATGATTTTAAAACATTCAAAGTGACTTAAGAACCAGTAACTTGATTAATCCTGGTGCTAGTTGGATTCTTTGCTGGCTGCCTCACTTTTTTCTTCAAAATATTTTTGACAAATTCCCTGGAAGATTCTTATTTACACATCTGTATAAAGCCCCATGAAAGCAAAATTCAATTAACTTTATGGAGAATCTATTATAAAACCACCAAAACAAAGGAACCAAAAACTCAGTCTGGAGACTGCATATAATTCTCCATCCTTAACATGATGTGATGTGTCTAGAGATTACAGCACATATGGTCTGTAAAATCACCCACCGTTTCAATATGTCTGAAATATAAAGTAGTGCATGTAGCATCGCAAGTTACAAATGAAGTAGAAGAATGGATGTTAGTGCTAAACCTACAGAAATGCAAAATCGCACAGTTAAGACTAAATATTTGTTCTGAGATTGCACCCTTCACCCCTTTATTGGGCTGAACTAGAAGGATCCTCTGGGTAGTGGGTGCTTCATGCACTAGATGTGCTGTACCCCCAAGGCAGAGTCAAGGGCAATGTGCGTGTTGGAGGAAAACTTCGGTGAGGAGACTCTGAAATGAGTCATACCAATGACATTAACTCTCTTAAGTACAATTTCTTGCTATTCCTAAAAGCCTCTGTAATCTTTACCTTGAAAATCGCTTCAGGTAGTTATCTGCGTGAGTAGTTTTGCAATACTTTCATGAAATATGATATGCTATTATAACAGTTTAAAACAGTCATCAATATTCCAAGTGCAGAGATGTAAGGAGCTTCTCAAAATAGGTACTGTTTACTGTACCTACTCAAATAGATGCCTTTTAATGGGAATTACAGAAGCACGACAATATAAAAATACTACCCTGATAATAATACAGATCAAAATCACATTGATGTAAATATGAGGACACCTCCACAATCTTGTTTCCTGCACTGAATATTTGACATGATAGAAGACATTTAATTCCTGATCAGAAGGAGCTAGAAGAGCCAGATTTTGTCTCTCAGCATTTCAATGATATTGTTGAAATTGTCCTTACCAACTTGCCTTTAACAACTCAATCGTTCTTTTATAAAAGTGGGAAAGGAATCCTGTTATTGATTGAACTCCTTGCTTTTATTCAGCCTACCTTAAATTTGAAATAGATCTCTCTTGTCATAGCAATAGTAATGCATCTTGCTCAGAGTGGACAACAGTCGGTGGTGCTTAACAGTTTTTGTCACTCACAGAATAAGTCAAATCTGTTTGGATAAGCAATGGCACCAATGGCAGCTTTCTCACAGTGACAACTAGTGCTGCACAAATTGATGTGCCACCCTAATGCTATGGGATTGATTGAACATTTCACCGGGTTGGTTGGTTGGTTTGTTTGTTTGTTTTGCTGTTGTCTTTCCTCAAGAGAACAGTGCTCCTAGCATGACCCCTTTTTCTTTGCACATCAAGTGAAGGAAAATCGCCCCTTGCTGTACTTGAGGACAGATATTGATCTCGGGCACAGTGATGCAAACCAAAAGTAACTCCTTAGGAGCTGAAGGAATTGCCCCAAACATTGGCCTGTGAAACTGGGGTCAGATTCCACTGGCCTCCAAGCTTTATTTCTTGCCTAATGAGAAGCAGCCTATCTAATGCCTCAGTGATGCATAGAGTGCTGATCCATTTGGCAGAAGTGAAAATTTATTATTGTTTATTATTGATGCTTGTAGCGCAAAACATTGATGTATGTCATGGTCTCGATATTTTTTCTTAATGCTCATATCCATGACAAATATATTGATATTTCTGCAAAATATTACAAGCAGTAATACCAACATTTAATTTTTATAAAAGCTTTTTTTTAAGAAAATCACATAAAGGCTTATCCCATAACGCAACCATCACTTACATTGCAACAGATATTTTATGCCCAGTTTGTGTCACTTCGACTCCTTTTAGAAAGTGCCACGCTGGACATAGCTAAACCGAGGACAAATCCATTCAGCCCTGCCTGTAAATCTTTGTTTGGTCTGCATAATATATCCAAGGTGAAAAGGTGGATTAAGCTAGAGCTGAGGTAATCAAAGTGTTTGTTCATTTATAAAAGAAAAAATTAGAATCGTAGAACTGTTTTGGTTGGAAAGGGACCTTAAAGTCAAATCCATGCCATGGGCAGGTTCCTCAAAGCCTCAAATTTGGGAGACAGAGGAGACACTTAAGAAAATATTACTGATTAATATGATGATCTACAGACAGGTAGGAGCCTAATATATTATCAGTATGTAAAGGGGGCCTATAGGAATGCTGGGGAGGGGCTCTTTATCAGGAAATGCAGGGATAAGATGAGGGGGAACAGTTTTAAGCTGAAACAGGGGAGATTTAGATGAGATCTTAGTAAGAAATATGTTCCTGTAAGGGTGGTGAGGCACTGGCAGAGGTTGCCCAGAGAAGTCGTGGCTGCTCCATCCCTGGATGTGTTCAAGGCCAGATTGGATAGGGCTCTGAGCAACTTGATCCATTGGGAGGTGTCTCTGACCATGGCGGGGGGGTAGAACTGGATGGACTTTAAGGTCCCTTCCAATCCAAACCATTCTGTAACGTTGTACAAAATATTAGAATCTATTTTCTCCAGAATTCAAATTTAAAAAATGCAATTTCTCCTACCTGTCTCTGGTGGCTACCTTATTTTTGCAATTCAGTAAGTGAAGGTCTTTCACAGTGAAATGCCACAGCGGCTAAGTGCCACTGCACCTATAAGCACACTTTCTGAAAAACGCTTAGAAAGAATTGCAAAATTTGTGACGGAACTTGCATAGAATCTTTAAAGAACTGAAGTATTGTGCTGATATCTGCTGTTTAGTTTGACTCTTTTCTCCCATGAATGCTTCCTATGTATAGGAAAATTTTTTTTCTGCAGAAAAACTATGGAAATACTACCATCAATTGTCATTAATCTTTTGTAGGCAGTCAAGACACATAAGAGAAACCACACAACATAGAGAAAAATAAATATTTATTATTACTTAGAGCTGTTTTCTGCAGATTCTTGCACTCATTGGAGATTCAATATTCATAGGATGCTTTGTAGGAATGCTTTTGTGGCAGAGAAGTGGGTTCCATTGCAATGAAGACAAAATAGTACTTCCTTTTAATGTGGTTTTTTTCATTTTTTTCTTTCAAACCTACCTCCTTATGATTTTAAATTATATTGCTGATAAGCAGTTTTTACAGCGTATCAGTTGTGGCCCACCATTGATCAACTAAGTTGGAGGGTATTTTTCCTTCTTCCTGACAAAAAGACGGTTATTGTATTTTTTAACAGAAAAATGATGACTGGAGGTGGGTAAAAATGAGGAGTAAATGATGATCAGCCCATCGTCATAAAAAATGAATATATGGTTTTGTGGCCAAGAGAGAGCATTCACAGAGTTAACAGCATTTCTAGACAAGAATAGTACAAATATAATGCTATTTGTGAATATAAATTTAGAGAGAGACAGAAGGCTGTACAAAACGAACAACCATTCACCGTTCAAATGTTTTTTCTCAAACACCGTTAATACAACATTTAACCAGCTTTGCACTTAAAAGGTAATTCAGTGCTGATGCTTTGCCTCTCAGAGGATGGAAAATATTTTTGCTTTCGTTTGCCTGAGATGGTACTATTTCCTGGTGCTTTAAAGTAAATAATTTATTGTAGCTTGGGGCTCTCACTCTAGACTTTTCATATACGATATGCTACTTACCTTACCATTCCTGTTTATATATTTACATTGCTCTCATCTCAGTGGTGCTCCTGCTCCTATGTACCAACACGTCTTTCACTCCCTGCAGAGGAAGAGTATAAGTCATTAATGCTTCCATATCCCTAATGATTTTATTAAATGAAGTTTAATTACTTCCATTGCTTTTGTATAACATAGTTGAGTGCTCATTTATTCTATTATTAACATTCAGAGGAATTAAAGTAGGGTGCATTTGCATCAGTACACATTGAGCATGATGTAAGGCCAGGAGTAATTAATTTCTCTCTTACAGCTATAGAGATTGTAAATTTAAAAGAAAAAATAAGCCAATATGTAGGACTTGATTTTTATTTGCATTAAGGCTACCTTCTGTCACTCATGAGCTGTAAATCAGCATTTTAGCTAAGGTGTTCCTAATTGTCACTTTTGAGCACTGTTTACCAGAGTGTTGTCAAACAGTGAGTGTAACTGTTGGACTGGATGATCTTAGAGGTCTTTTCCAACCTTTATGATTCTATGAACCAACTGTTGTTGCTGCAGAGGAAAAGAAATGAATCTGTATATTGTAAGCTAAATAACTGAACCACAGATCTAGCTCTTCTTATGAATGGTAAAATCTTCATGAGCTTCAAGCAGAGAAGGTGCAAGTCCTCAGTCCACTGATTCCTGACTTTCTGGAGGAGATCAGTAGTTCTACATAGGTACCCCATTAGCTTCAATCCTCCACAAACCCTGCATCTTGGTTTTTGCCCCATTGACAGCTCACATCCTTGTCAGCCCCGAGTCTGTCCCCTCTCAACTCTAGACAGGAGGTCTGGGAGCTCCACATGTCTCCTGTAATGCAGTAATGCCTCAGTTGTTGGGAACCACTACCCCAAATGCCATCATTTGCAGAACTGCCTGATTTAGGGAATTTTAAGCTCTGTTTCACTGTTCCCAGTCTGACAGAAAGCCAGTGACCTATTTTTTTTACAGAGAGTGCTGAAAACAGGGTTCTTCTAAAAAAATGAGCTTGCTAAACTAGCAACCCCAAAACTGAGGAATACCCAAATCCTCGAGAACTTTTGAAAAAACATATTGCTTGCATAAGAGGATTTGATAACAGAAATTAGACTGAATCTTTTAAATGAATCCTTCACTTTTGAAACATATCACACCAATAGCCTTCCTTGACCCTTTGCAAAGGATTATCTGCATGTGTTCACTAAAAAAATTTTTTGGTATCAAAATGATGTTGCCTTTCTTATTTAATTCTTTACTGTTTCCACGTGGCAGGATGTTAAGAGATTGCCTTTTCTGTCCACCTGTCAATAAGTGACCTGCCTTAACCAGGCACTTAGAAATGAAGCATAACACTTGTCAGCATGTGTGCCGATGATTGCTAAGGGGTTAACCACCCTGAGACCATCTGGAGCAGCCATTGCTGTTCATTTCACAGGACAAGGGTTAGTGAGTGCAGTTATGTCTTTGGAATTGAATGTTATCTGTTAAAAGTGAGAGATGGAGAAGTGGAAGAGAAATAATCCGTCAGCTGTATCCATTTTGTGATTGCTTCCTGGGTGTCAAATCAGAATGGATATAGCAGTGTGAGACAGGGAGGTAGAGGCAGAGGTGGTCCTCTGGGGGTGGTGGCAGGAAATTTGGGAATTGTTTGAAAAGAGACTTCAGCAAGTGCTTTTGGAGTGTCTCTGTCAAAACCTAGCAAAATCAGAAGTAAAGACTGAGTAAAGATACTCAAAAGAATCCACCTTACAGGTAAAACACTACTGTGGACTTTATTGCTAAGGGATTCAGATCCCGAAGTTATAGACATCATGTGACTGTCTCAAAACTAGAGAAATTCTTCTCTAGTTTTCCAACTAAATGACTAAGGCAATGGGGGAGTAAGATGTCTTTTCCCTTTCATGCCGAAGGATACCAAGGAGAAAGAGAAGAATAAGGATACAGGAAAAAACTTACCCTGTACCAGTAAAATGGCTTCTTGCATTCCTAGTGAAGGTCTAGTGAACAAAGTAGAAGACAGTTACTAAGATCTCTGCCAAAGAGGTATAAATTTACTGTGTTTGAGCGCTGTGTTTAAATTCTTAACTCTCAGTCTTGGTTAACTCTGGAATTACACTGGCATTCCTGGTCTGGTGCATTGAATCCTGATTTTTGGAAGGAGAAATAGTCATCATGCTTTCAACATTTTGCTTGGTGAACTAGAATTGCTGAGTTCAGTCTCCATTCTCTTTGGATTTAGAAAATTATCATATGATCCTAGGGCTTTTGATGTCAGGGGGCAGAGAGGGGGGGAAATAGGGGGACTTTCCTGAAATGTGATCAATTCAGGTCTAATTGACAAACAAAATTTAGTCCGTGGGCCTCTTAAACATCCTTAAGTATTGGATTGGAGCAGCGGTAAAAGTAACGGTGAGTACTGTGAGACTTGGCATGTGAGGGTTTTTGTAATGGACTGGGTTTGAAGGTAGGAGTAAACAAAGTGGGAAGTTCTACTTGGAGGAATCGGTAGTCCTGTTGTTTCAGTCAAAGAAATGTATTTTAAATTCCAAAGGATTACTTACCCTCAGAAATAACTTGGGAGCCAACATAAATGGTCTAAGTAATTGTTCTTGAGAAAAGCTGGTAATAAATTATATCAGTGCTACTCTTTTTTCTTCGTGCTCCCAAAATTTGCTGCACATCTTTGTGCCAATGAGTCTGTGTAGAGTTAAAATTGAATTAATATTGAAGTAATAAAGCATTAATAGGGTAATAGCATGAATTTATTGATGGTAAATTTTAATTTGAGGAAATTCCAAAGACCAAAACAGAAATTAATCGTGCCTTCTCAGTTCAGAAGAAACAGTAATGCCCAGATAGCATAAAACATACAGAAATAGAACGCGCTCAAAGGAAACCTATTGAAAGTGAGTGGAATACAGTGGGACTAGAGCCCATGTCATGAGTCACTGAGTTTGAGGAAAGATTAGCAGGGTTAAAAATCCTTAGGTCATCTTTTCTGTCTTTGGCATATTTATGTGTGCTTGTGACCAGGTGTTTCAAAAGAGGACAAGCATTCATAACTTGCTGCTCTCTAATCTGAAGTGGAAAGCTTCAGGAAAAAAATACTGATGTCACAAAGGGAAATTCTAAAATTTAACAACTTTTCATCACCTATGCTTTTTGTAAAATCAAATGTTATCCAGAGTATGCACTTGCTAAAAACAAATGAATGTTTATTTGAAAAGTATAGTAGCGAGACATTAAATAAGGTTATGGGAACATAAGAAAAATTGTTTAAAGCGAGAGTTGTAAACACCTCTAGAAAAGGTATCAATATAAATGATGATGTTTGGATGTATTCTGTCCAGGTTTTTTTTTAAAAAAATGACAATATTTTTGCCATTAATGACAAAATTTTCCTCTTCATATTCTAGGATATTGCATAGATTGGAGGGGAAGTACTTCTGTAACTTCCACTCTCTACAGAGCTTTCCATGAGAGACTGTAAAATTGTACGAGCCACCCTATCTGCATTTTTTTTCTTGCTGAAAATCATGAGGGGCTTTCATCAAATCAGAAGGTTGCTTGCGAGCAGTACAGTACTGTCTTTCTGTCCATCTTTGACAGGCCACAGAAGTTTCAATATCTTGGTTCCAATAAATGTTGCCCTTTTTCACAATAAATGTAATACTCTTAAAAATACAGAAACCATTCCTTCAGCTTTCAGTTATGAAATTATACCATCAGACATACAGAGTGGCAGAATAATCTAGATAATCATCTTTTATGTTAAAAACTCCATCCTCACTCAAGAAATTAATCTGGGTTTCATATGGAACATTTCACAACAAATCAAGTAAGCTTGAGAAGCACCTAAATGAAATGGATGGGCAGTTACAGCCCTTAGACTCCCCAGAATTTCCAACAATTAGTGATTGATTAAGACAGAGTTTCTAAGTACCTTATAGAAAGCAATTACGCTGTGCCCTCAATAACCTTGGCCTGAAGCAGTACATTACCCTGGGCCGGATTTCTCATCTGTCTCGGTAATTCTTGTCTGTATTCACAAGACAAAACGGCACAAGCAAACTTCAGTAGGTACTTGTCCAATGTCAGACTGCTGAAGTACCAAGGAACTGATTTGATCCTGAATTCCTATACTTCTTAAGTGTTGATCACCTGCATTTATTCTACTTCCATTTAAAAATTCAAGCTTCTAAAAAGAATAGGTTTCTAGGAATGCAAGAGCCCAAGCGATCTTCCTCTGTATTTTTGTTATGTAAAATTATTGCTATTCACATTGATACAGAAACTGTTGGGTGACCACAGAACCATTAGGATCCAAAAAGACCTCTAAGATCATCCAGTCCAACTGTGCCTCCTAAATCATGTCCTGAAGTGGCACATCTACACACTTTTTGAGCATCTGCAGGGATGGAGGTTCCACCACCGTCCTGGGCAGCCTCTGCCAGGGCTTCACCACTTTTCCCATAAAGAAATCTTTTCTAATATCCCATCTAAACCTCCCCTGGTGCCACCTGAGGCCGTTCCCTCTTGTCCCATCACTTGTTACATGGCAGAAGTCGTGAAAAAAATAAAACAAATTGAAAAAATTGAAAAAATCAAGAAAAAAGGAAAAAATAAAAAAAAACCCAAAACCTGAAAAAGTGAAATTTTAAAACATTAAAATTAAAAAATAAAAAAATATCAGATAGGTAAAAAACCCAGGAAAATAAAAAACTTGAAAGAATGAAAAAATCTAAAAAAGTGAAAAATAAAAAAATTTTTCAAAATTAAGAAAAAGTAAAAAAGTGAAAAATTAAAAAGTGAAATGCACAAAAATGAAGAAATAAAAAAGATAAAACCTAAAAAAGTTAAAAGTTAAATATTAAATATATTGAACAAAATATAAAAACTGAAAAAATAAAAAAGTTAAAAAATTTTAAAAGTGAACAAATCAGAAGTAAAAAAAATCAAACAAGTTTAAAAATACAAAATGAAAAATAAAAAATTAAAAATTAAAAAATAAAAGGGGAAAAACAAAAATTAAAAAATAAAAATAAAGAAAATATTGAAAAAGTGAAACAAATAAAATTTTTCTACATTTTTTCACTTTTTTGGCTTTTTAAACTTTCTCATTTCATTTTTTTACTTTTTCTAAAATTATTAACTTTCTCAGCTTTTTCATTCTTGGTTTTTTGGTTTTTTCAATGTTTTTCCACTTTTTCAGATTTTTAATTTTTTTTTCAGGTTTTTAGATTTTCACTTTTAAGGGGTTTCAATTTATGCTTTCTTTTGCAAATCATTCTAGAAACTATCTTGACCAGCTATTTCCTTTTATTTCATTTAACTATGACTTGCCATAGTCTTAATTATATTAATGTTGTTTCTTTTTGATAATTTTGTGCACCTCTGCATCACCTGCAAACTTTCTCACTTTGAAATAAAGCATGTTTTGATAAATGCATCTTCTTCACTATCAGAAATAAATCAGTCTTGGCAGGGCTTGAGGCGGGGGGGGTTGAGGGAGCGGGTGTCATTCATGGGCCAGTTAGAAGGTATCTGGAACTGGTTTCTGGTTTTGTGATAGTAACACAAGTTTGGCTTGCTGCCTGGTATTAGATCTCTCTGTTTTCCTTCTTGTACTGATCTTTTTCTACACATATGAATTTTCAAGATGAATTGGTGTGTCAGACTCTAATGAAGTTGCAAAGTTATCCGCTGGTGTCATCAGTGTTTAGGCAGGACTTCCTGACAGGTAGATCGCTTTATTTGAGCCTAGTGGGCTGCATGCGGGAGGTCCGTTTTTGGCATTTGTATTTGGGAGTTTTCCTCCCCCCAGAAGCTATATTTCTCACCTTTTCTGGCCTTCATAGTCAATCGTGTCTCTGCTAAGATCCAGTTGGCTTTTTAAGCCCTTTAACTTTCTCTTTACAATGACAAATCTGACCCTCTCTCCTAGCTGTGTGACCCAAAATACATCCTGAGTTCTGGCTCTTCTTTGGCAATGACGCATTGCCATACAGAGAAGTAAAACCAGCAGTGGATTTCCATTTTTCCTGACTCTTGCTCCTCATCTAGGAACTTCATAGAGTACCGGAGATGCTTACAGAGCACCTTTGATGGTCCTTTTTCTCTCAGGATGGGAGTATCACATCAGTTCCTCCCCCTTTTCCTGCATTTTGAGGACCATGCCACGCAATTCCAGCTGGGTGACCTCATCAAAGCAATTTGTTCTTACTGGGCTTTAAAAAACATTCATACAGCTGGCTCAGTCTCAGCTTTGCCCAGACCTCTCTTGTTTCTTTGTTTGGATTTGAGAACAGAGTTGATTTTTTACAGTAGGATGAAAATCTGAGAGACTTCTAGAGATCATGTTCATCTTGAACAAACTTCTCTATGTTGCAGAGAAAGACCTTGTCCTTTCCCTTCTTCTACAGGTCTTGGAAGTGAGAAAATCAAATCTAATTCACTGAAGGAAAAATGTAGAAGATAAATGAACTGATTGTAACATTAATGATATTTTTAAAAATTCCTTGAGACTGTATTTACTCAGAATCTCATGGAAGACAGTCACACCTGATGGGGCAAAAAGGAGGTAACAGCTTACTAAGAGAATAATCTAGCTGTGCACAGAATAAAGTTACTGAGAGCAAGAATACCTGGAAGAATTCCTAAAAGTTTTAAAACATCTAATAGTCAAAGAAAGATATTTTGTATTAGCAATTTATAAATAGATTGTGGACTTATGGCAGACAAAATCTTACCTTTTATATATTTTAAAATTAAATAATTTGTTTTGCTAGTAACAAATATTCAAGACACAATTACTGTGGTGTGAAAAAAGTTAAAAAATTATTATAGCACATGATCAGAGCAGTCAAGATAAAAGCCTGTGACTTGCTATAATCCCCTCTTCCATTATCTCATAGAAGTAAAATGATTTTTTCTCTCTCTAGTTACTGTGAAGAAAGACTGTATTGTTTATATCTAACATTCATATACTTTAAGATTTCTAAAGAGATAGTGGATGCAGAAAGAGTTTGGAGGTCTTGAATTCAGTTTGAAAGTGCTACTTTTTGAAGTAAGAAGGAAATGGTAATGGTATATTGATTCTAAGAAGAACAGATAGGACTACTCAAAAGAGTACTCAATTCCAGCTTTGTTATTTATTTGGACTGTCTGTTTCAATCTCTGCATCTGAATAAGTTTTGTGCTTGTACATGTTTCAAAATGCACGTGTATTTTTTAATATAAGTAGTAAATAAATCCAAATCCTATGTTTCCCCACTTGGTACAACCAGTACCATGGGGAAAACATACCAGGACACAGTTTATTTTGCTTACAGCTTTAAAATTGTCATTAGCTCATGGTTCATAGCTCATAGAGTCATTCTTTGGCTCAATTTTTAGTATTTATACCAAAGTGAGGGGAGCCTTTCTTAAATACTGTGTTAACCTCTCTTCTCATTTCTGTCAAGAAATGCTGCTGAATACCGCTCCCTACCCAGCAGACTTTTGTGCCTTACCTAATGTCTCAATTCCAAAGCCAGTAATCTCTGATCTGGAAATGTATATCAGATGTTTCTTGAAAATCAAAATGTACGGTGGCCAGTTCCATGTTTGCTGTAGCTGTTATCACTGGAAAGAAAGCTTGCTTGCCTGCCTATATGGAGTTGATGTGCTTTTTGTTTTTCTTTCCTTTTTGAGTAGGAGTTTCGTGTTTGCCGCTTAACAGTTCTCTGGGGTCTGTTCTGAAATTACCCAAGTTTATAGCACACATTTTCAAATTAGCATTCTTAAATATGCCCACAGAATTTTTTCCTACTCCCCAAATGCATCTTTCTGCATTAAGCCACATGTTAATGTGTGTAAATACCCATTTGCATTCACAGAGAATGTACAAATAGATGCTCAAAAATTTTTGCAAAGATGTTGCATGAGAAGTTCAACAATTATTTAAGGAGAATGTTTTGTAAGCTAATAGCATATATGTGACCAAAGCCAGCCAGATCTTGGTGCACCTTCTGGATTGTTATGATGCAGATGACTCTTGAAGATACCTGCTCAGAGAGAGCCCTCTACATTTAAATCTCCCTCTAACTTTAAAAATGGCTGTGGATTGCAGCACTCCACTGGCACTCTTTCTTCTCGTTCAACTATTTTAAGATTTCAAGATCAGCATATATGCAGGGACTAAAACCACAGTAGGAGCAAGAAGGAAGATTTCTCAACCCTTAAATTAATAGATATAAAGGAGCTTTTTAATGCATGCTCATATTCATAAGCATGTGTCAGATCCCACACTCTGTCTCCAAATCCAAGGATTCTGTTTTTTCCATAGATTCTGGCTCTGCAGACACCATGAAGTATTTGCAAACCACAGAATCATAGAATGGTTTGGGATTGAATGGATCTTGAAGATCATCCGGTTCCAATCCCCCAATGTGCTTTCTTTCTGTACTGAAAATTTTTACCAAAACTATTTATCACTTCTGATCTCCATTGATAACTTCTTTGATGTGAAAAGCAGAACAGACTCTAGTTTGCAAGTCTATAATTGTGGTTTTTACATAACACTATCTGTTAGCATCCTAAGACCTCACTCTTCAGCTATTTGATTTAAAACAACCAAGAAAGAGACTTTGCATGTAACGAATTATTTTTGCATTGTGACTCCTCAACTATTTTTCAATTTCACATTCTTTGACATTCAATGTATTTTTCTTAAACAAAAGTTATCTGTAAGATGAGAGTGTATAATGCCTCACAGTACATTTAAAGTAGTTTTTTAATACCAAATATCATTGGTGATATTCTGAAAGGGAAAGAAGTTTTTGATCAATAAGTTCTTCACTCTCAGCACTTTCACCTTCTGACTATTCCAGAATCATTGCTGGCAGCATTGATTTCCCCCTGAAGTAACAAGCGCTGTATTTCAATGCTGTGACTGTTGATCACTGATAGAAAACTTCTCAAACATTCACAAAAAAAATCTTGCTTAGTAGAAAACTCCATCCTGTATCACTATTTCATACTAAGAAAGATAAGTGTGTACACAGAGTGAGAATTGCATGATAGTTCTGGGCTTCTTTGTGAACACCTCCCTTTTTCTGCACGTCACCTGTATTGTAATATGAAGTTTAGTTGCAAAATGCTGAAGGCTCTCAGTAATGTCTTTCAAAGAAACATTTATACTTACATAGAACTTAGTGACTTTTATAAACATACTATTTTTTTCTTTTCTCTCCTCTTTCTTTAGCTCTGTCAGCTTCCTTATCTTTTAGCTTCTGGCTCCCTTAGGACAAAAGAGTCAGATGAACACAGTCTGTCTCTGTCAGATAGACAAAGTCTGCACCTTTTCGAATGTCTGGACGGTGCCTCATATTTCAAAGTGCCCACAGAAGAGGAATAAAAAGTGCATAGTTGAATTTCTAACTTGAATTTTGAAACAGAAATAGGCCTGAATTTCACAATCTGAATGTACTTCTGGAGTGCTGAATTTAACTGTTTCATTTCAGCCCATTACAGAGAGATTGAGCTGTGGAGTTCAAACTCTAATCCGGCTCAAAATACCTGGGAAGTTCAGAGAATGGTTTGGAGCAGGCAATTCTGCTCTAGTCACTCAATGCTTGAGCCAAAAGCCTGAAGCAGGACTCAATCAAGCACACCAGACTGACTGAACAGACTTTGTGAAGGCATTAAAGTTATTTAAGCTGGCTTTTTTTCCCTCCCTTTTTTCCCCCCTTTTCCTCTCTCCCCCAGGTTCTGAAAACTTTGTATGAACCTTTGTAAAGGCAGAGTCCGAGTTTCTGGTTTGTCACAAAGCTTTGGAACCAGGCAAATTTCCCAGGGTTTGTGGTTTCATTCCAAACATTTCATAGAGCTTTAAATCATATCCAGCAGCTCTCTTCTGTGTTTTTCAGAGAACGAAAATCACAAATCTGGCTACTTATTGAAATTGTAACTATTTCATTCACCTATTGAGTGCAGTATATTCATCATTTGCAAGCAGCTAACGACAAATACCTTAGCAGATGGGAATTTATATTGTTTCCATGGTTACAATAATAATTACAATGCTGATCTGCCCAGAGTAGCTCTTGTTTTTCAAAATGGTCTTCAAATTACTTGCATTTTCCAATGGATTTGAAACTTCTTTTTTTAGAATCATAATCTAGAAGCTTTTTTTTTATTATAACAGTTTACACTAGACACTATGGTTGCTGCAAGACAATGCAATTTCTTATTTTCTTCAAACCACATAATTAGTGAGGTGAATTAGAATAATGCTGCATTTTGTGCTTATTCTGTCACTGTCCTGAACCATATTAAAACTTCAAAACCAGCAGTATAGATACGGCAGCAGTTTTGAATTTCACCATTTTTATTCTTATTTATCAGAATTGCAGAATTGAATTAGCCCCAAGAACTGGTTGAATATTGAGAACAGTACTGATGAAAAATTAGTAGGTTGATTTGGAGGGGAAAAAGGGCTATTTGTAGCCTCTTTATGATAGTGACTGTGTTGTTGCATACATTTGAACAGTATCTCAAATAATAAACGATGTAGTACCTACTTTAATCCATGAAGAAATATTCTCTGAAGCTGTAAAGTCATGTTCATTCACAAGCTCATTATTTTGGAATTGATAGGAAAAGATAGCTGAATAAATTGTACATCAATGTTATCTGTTCTAGGCGTCATCACCAAAACCTCTGCAATATGTTTTGTTGCCTATTTGACCTAAAGGTAAACTTCTCTTCAATCTGCCTGTATTGTAATCAAACACTTTGTAACAGCCATTTTAATGGAAATGATTTATTTCAGTATTGCTCTTACTAAAAATTTAAAGACTCTTGCTTTTTGAAACAAGAGGAATTTCTTCATATTTATTTCTTCCCCTTGGAATCAAATGGAAATGCTGTTGACATATCCTGCAACAGTTGATTTGAGCAGGAATTTTGCTTCCAAAAGTAAATAAATACTGCATCCAGCTGAAATGAGAACAGACAACTTCAGAAGGGAGAATATCAGGAGCTGTGCTGAAATATGGCAGGTTAGGAACAGCAGCAATATTCCTAGGAACCAATGTTTTAAATGACCAGAAGCAGTCAGCGAGAATAGTCAGCAAAGCTTGTACATCCTGGGTGGGTTTTATTGCATCAAACTGAACCCCAGGTTTGGTTTGCAAATTCTGGGTTTTAATCCTCTTTTTGGTTGCCTGTGAAAAGCCATTTAGTCATTTTTTATTTAAAAATCAGCTAGATTTGAGGGCTGAGGGTAGGAGGGGCAGAAATTGAGAGTTGTTGCTAAACACAGATTTTACTGAGACGCGTGGACCGATACATTGCTTATGAAAGACTCAGTAATTATTCTGTTAGGTTGCTTCCCCAGGCTCAGGATTCAAGTTATGCAGTCTGGATATGTGGCAAAACAGGATTAAAAAAATGCATTTCAGTCAAGATGCTGTCTGTGCTGAATACAGGCTCACTGCAACTTGCCAGAAAAACAGGCAGCCAGAGCAGAGAATTCAAGAGGGAGTCTGTCTGCATTCAAGTGTTGACCAGGCTCTAGGCTCATATATCAGCTGAAGGGCTGCAGAGAGAAGCAGCATGTCTGAGGGATCCTTTTTGTTTTGTAAAGATTAGTAACTCCCTAGTGCTCTCTTCAGTGTAAAGATAACCGTGCTTAAGAAATTACTTGGCTACACTTGTTTTCCTACTCTGTCTTCCACATTGATTTTGGGTAATCTTTTCAAACAAGATGTGAAATTCAGAAGGAATATATCTTCAGCAGATAGGTGCTTGAAGGCATAAAGTGCATGCTGATGACCTGAGACAGCAACAAGGCAGAGCACTGCTCCAGGAGACAGCACTGCAGCCACTTCTTGGCATGCGCCTGCCTGGGTCTGGCTAGGTGCAGGAGCACGGGAATCCCAGTGAAGGGTTTTTCTCAGAGCTGTTAGTGTCTCCTTGGAATAGGCTTGTACCAAATCTCCTCACCTGCTGTGTGTGAATGATACCCAGATTTATGATGGCAAACTCTTGGTAGCAGGCTGTGATCCTGTGAATTGACCACGAGTCACAACCTCAAATTACGACACCAAAAATTGCAGTAAAGGATTTGGGAATGTTGTGCGTGAAAGCAGGTAAAAATTTTTAGTTCTTTACACATATGAATGCTGTCTATCCATGGTATTTGTGTTCACACCATAACTGGTGTTGTTCTCAAGCAGAGATCAAGGAAGTGTGAGAGGCTATAGAGCAGTGCTACAGAAAGGGATCTGGGAGTTTCTGGTTGAAAGCAAGTTGAACATGAGCCTGCAGCGTGCCCTGGCAGCACAAGGCCCAACTGAGTCCTAGTGCATTCAGTGGTATTGTCTCACTCTGCTCCAGACTGGTGTGGCCCCACCATAAGTACTCAGTGTAGTTTGGGGCACCACAAATAAAAAAGATATAAAGCTATTGGAGAGTGTCCAAAGGAGAGCCATAAGGTTGGTGAAGGGTTTAGAGTGGAAGCTGTATGAGGAGTGGCTAAAATCACTTGGTGTGTTCAGCCTGGAGAAGAGGAGACTGCGGGGGGATCTCGTAATGCCAAGTCTGATAATATTCAAGAACAACACCCTCAGGCCCATGGTGTGAATGTTGTGGTTGTCCTATGCAGGGACAGGAGATGGACTCAATGATACTTGTAGGTCTCTTCCAACTCAGAACATTCTGTGATTCTAAGAATCAGAATTATTGGGTCCTATATGGAACAGATACCTGGTATTGCTTTCCTGGCAACATTTTACTAAGCTTTTGTGACTTAATAAAGTCCAGGACAAAGATTCTTGTTAATCCTGCTTGGAGTCTGTTTTTTTTATATGATGTTATGATGCTCAGTTCCTCAGAACTGAATGCATTTCTAAATCTTGTTCTTTAAAATGCACCATTCATCATTCTTGAGAGGCCATGACCTCAGAGTAGCTCACAGCATACAGCCTTCCTCTGAGTCTGCTCTTGTGATACAGACAGAGGTAACTGAATTTGAGTGATTCTACTTCAGGTAAACAGCTGCCTAGTGGCTCAGCTTGGTTTGGTTTTAACTCAAAGACATAATCAAAAAAGAAGCCCCAAGGACTTCAGGAATTACTGATGAAACTGAAGTAGTAATTTATTAGCTAAAGAATTAAGTCTGCATAACAAGTTTTTTAGGAATTCTAACAAGATATTACTGCTGTATGAATATGTTCTTGATTAGCAGAATACCCCATAATCACAAGAGAGTGGGACATGATTTTAGCCTTACTCCTAAAGTCTCTTTTTAAGCATCTGATATTATTATCTGAAAACATGCAAGAAAAGAAACAATTAAAAAAATTATGTGGTAACCATAAAAAAATCTTTCTCAAGGACACTACTAACTTTCTGTATTGATTCTAGAATGGTAAGTATAAACTGGGGATGGAGGATTGGAGGAGCAGGGCACAGGTAGGTAACGTTACTAGAATATCACCTGTGTTGTGCTGGTTAGCATGAAAGTACACGCGAAACATATTAATCACAAGTTAAATTTCAAAGGTGACCAGTACTAGTTAGATCATAGGATTCTGAAATATGTGTTAACAGGCATCATGAAGATTCAGTAAATTTGAAAGTCTTTTTAATTAGCACTTAGTTTTATGTCCTTGACTACTAAAATTAATATGGTCAGGATTTCAGACTTGGTCTCTAATACACTTTGTAGCAAACAGCGTAGAAGATACAAATGTAGACCTTCTAATTTTACACATTTGTATCTTATTTTCAAGCTGTTGAGAAGGTAATTACTTCTTTTTCTACCTCCTTTTTTGTTATCAGTTTTATTTTTATTTATCTGTATCCTATTAAAACGGTATGTGTTCTTCTAATGGTGAATTTGCAGAAGAAAGGAAGTCAGGAGAAGCAGAAAAGTTTGGCAAAACAGATTTTGATGTAATTCAATAAAAAATAGGGCTCAAGGTTTGTAGTAGGCTTGAAGTCCAGCCATCACAAGGGTTCAACAATCAGTATTTAATAGTACTAGTCTATTTAGAGGCTTTGAGGGGCAAAAATCAAGTCTTATGTGACTAATCTTTACCTACATATAGAGGGAAAACCACTGAAAATGCATAGGTATTAAGCCAGCTTTACCATGTGATGGGTTCATGTCCTTTTTTTCCACTGAACATAGTCCAAGCAAAATTGTACGGCTCTTGATTTCATTTTCTCTCTAACTTTTCGAATGCCTCTTTGGCTGACTAAAATACCTTGTTGGCCTTAGTGAAAGGAGATGAAGTAGACAGTAGACTTCTGTGCTAAGGAACATGAAGAATACTGTTCCTTCACTCTGTGATCTCTCCTGAACTATTGCTGTTTTCCAGAACACAGTGTCAACATCTTTAAAAATTTTGCAAGCTGATAATTGATGAATGAGACAAGCATTGGTAAGCCAGTCCCAAGCTGCAAATCAAGAGCCTGTTTCCTGTAGTAAGAATCAAATAGGGTGAAACAGTGCTTCATTCAGCTTCAACATTAATGCTTTCATTTCTAGCAACATCCAAAGAACCTTATTTGGTGAACTCTGGGTAAGCTCTAAGTCCAGAATAACATAAAGCAGTTCTCTTCATTTTTCCATTATAGAATCATAGAATAACCAGATTGGAAGAGACCCACCGGATCATCAAGTCCAACCATTTCTATCAAACACTAAGCCATGCCCCTTAGCAACCACCTCCATGGGCAGCCTGTTCCAGTGCCCAATGACCCTTTCTGTGAAGAATTTTTTCCTAACCTCCAGCCTAAATCTCCCCTGGCAGAGCTTGAGGCCATTCCCTCTTGTCCTGTCCCCTGTCACTTGGAAGAAGAGCCCAGCACCCTCCTCTCTACAACCTCCTTTCAGGTAGTTGTAGAGAGCAATGAGGTCTCCCCTCAGCCTCCTCTTCTCCAGGCTAAACAACCCCAGCTCTCTCAGCCGCTCCTCATCAGACCTGTTCTCCAGCCCCTTCACCAGCTTTGTTGCTCTTCTCTGGACTCACTCCAGAGCCTCAACATCCTTCTTGTGGTGAGGGGCCCAGAACTGAACACAGGATTCGAGGAGCGGTCTCACCAGTGCCGAGTCCAGAGGGAGAATAACCTCCCTGGACCTGCTGGTCACGCCGTTTCTGATACAAGCCAAGATGCCATTGGCCTTCTTGGCCACCTGGGCACACTGCTGGCTCATGTTCAGTCGGCTGTCAACTAACACACCCAGGTCCCTCTCCTCCAGGCAGCTTTCTAGACAGACTTCTCCTAGTCTGTAGCACTGCATAGGGTTGTTGTGCCCCAAGTGCAGGACCCGGCATTTGGCCTTGTTAAACCTCATCCCATTGGACTCTGCCCAGCGGTCCAGCCTGTTCAGATCCCTTTGCAGAGCCTCCCGACCCTCCAGCAGATCGACACTTCCACCCAGCTTAGTGTCGTCCGCAAACTTGCTAAGGGTGCACTCGATGCCTTCATCCAGGTCATTGATAAAGACATTGAACAGGGCTGGACCCAGCACTGAGCCCTGGGGAACCCCACTTGTCACTGGCCTCCAGCTGGATTTCACACCATTTCCCACCACTCTCGGGGCCCGGCCATCCAACCAGTTTTCCACCCAGGAGAGTGTGCGCCTGTCCAGGCCAGAGGCTGACAGTTTCCCAAGCAGAATGCTGTGAGAAACTGTGTCAAAGGCTTTACTGAAGTCCAGGAAGACACATCCACAGCCTTTCCCTCATCCAGCAGCCGAGTCCCTTTGTCATAGAAGGCCATCAGGTTAGTCTGGCAAGACCTGCCTTTTGTGAACCCATGTTGACTGGGCCTGATCACCCAGTTCTCTTGCATGTGCTTCATGATAGCACTCAAGATCACCTGCTCCATGACTTTCCCTGGCACTGGTCAGACTGACAGGCCTGTAGTTCCCTGGATCCTCCCTGCGACCCTTCTTGTAGATGGGCACAACATCAGCCAGCCTCCAGTCCAGTGGGACTTCCTCAGTCTTCCAGGACTGTTGGAAGATGATGGAAAGGGGTGTCTAGTCGGGCTAGCAAGGCTCTGACCACCTCCTCTTGGATCATGGGAGCCTCATTTTGTCCCTCTAGCTCTAGGGTTTGTACACAGACAGAACGACTTTCTTTACAATTAAAGACTGAGGCAAAGAAGGCATTAAGTACCTCAGCCTTTTCCTCATCCCTTGTCACTGTTGTTCCTTCTGCGTCCAATAGGGACTGTATGGTCTCCCTAGTCCTCCTTTTATTAATTATAGAAAGATTTTTTGTTATCTTTCACAGACTTTGCCAATCTGATTTCTAGCTGACCCTTAGCCCTTCTGATTTTTTCTCTACACAATCTCACTTCCCTCCTGTAGTCCACCCAAGAGGTCTGTCCCCTCTTCCAGAGCCCATAAACATTTCTCTTCTTCCTGATATCACTCAAGATCTCTCTGTCCAACCGAGTTGGTTTTCTCCCCTGCCGGCTTTTTTTCCGGAACATGGGGATGGCTTTCTCCTGAGCTGCTAGGATTTCCTTTTTGAAGAGCTCTCAGCCCTCATGGGCTCCCTTGCCCTTAAGGACTGTCTCCCATGAGACTTTGCCAACCAGCCTTCTGAAGAGTTCAAAGTCTGCCCTTTGGAAATTTAATGATACTGTCCTGCTAACCACCCTCTTCACTTCACCTAGAACAGAAACCCCTATCATCTCATGATCACTTTGTCCTAGGCGTCCACCTACTGCCACATCCCCCACAAGGCCTTCTCTGTTCACAAACAGCAGGTCCAGGAGGGCACCTTCCCTTGTTGGTTCATTCACCAGCTGTGCAAGGAAGTTGTCTTCCACGCACTCCAGGAACCTCCTAGACTGCTTCCTTTCTGCTGTATTGTACTTCCAGCAGATATCAGGAAGATTGAAGTCTCCCACAAGAATGAGAGGCATTGATCTAGAGATTAACCCCATCTGTTTATAGAAGAGCTCATCAGCTGCTTCTCCTTGGCTGGGTGGTCTGTAACAGACTCCCATCACAAAATCTACCTTCTGGTGGGCTCCTCTGATTTTAACCCACAGGCACTCAATCTCCTCATCTCCACAATCCATCTCAACTGTGTCCAAGTCCTCCCTTACAAATAGGGCTACCCCGCCTTCTCTCCTACCCTTCCTATCCTGCCTGAAGAGTTTGTACCCCACCATTATTATAGGATAATATATTCTTTGAATATTTGGAAGAAATGCTAAACATCCTTTTTTGTAAGCTACTTATGTCTAAAATGATAATCCCCCTTCTAGTGGATATTTTCACCCTATGGTAGACTTTGCTTCTTTGGCACTTCTTTTTTCTTTCTTATGTATAGTCTAGATCAGGGACAGATAAGGATAGTTTAAATATGTTACATGAGATAGGACATATCTAGGCTCAGATGCTTCAGTCTGCATTAAAAAGGAAGAAAGGAGAGGAAAACGCAGCAAAACCCACTGGGAACTCAGGAAGCCATGCTTTGATGACAAGTTCTTCTTTCCCTTCTCATGTCAATGTTGGTGTGTTATTTTTAGCAGGACACAGAGAATGTTTGATTTAACTGGTTATTTGTGTTTAAGGCTACACAGTAAGTTGCAATTTCAAACTAGATGATGTTTAGTGCGTCAGAACCATGACAGTAAAGACTGTCCACACTGCAGTTTCATCACTGGGTTGGGAAGGAAAACCAGAGAGTGGGAAGTTGCTCGGCTTCTGGGTAGCTCTGCATCTATCTTTCTTCCACTCTGCAGATGCTTCGCAGAAAATATTTTGCACTACTTAGTATTTTGTTCTCAGTGTACAAGAAAGACTTTTCTCAAAAGAAACATGACAATAGGGATGCAGAGAAGTTCAGTGCTCTGTGCACCGAGATTAGATGCTGCCTACCAGGAACGAAGGAGTCAACACTTCATAGACAGTCTTGTGCATTTTGCCTTTGTAAAGTGAGAGCAATTTATCCCCTTGAAATGGAGGAAGATTTTTGTTTGAACAAAAGCAGTCCAAGGTATCTTTCCACAGGCACAGTGAGATGACCTCTGCAGAGAGCCACATCCACTATTCCCTAACATAAATATTCATCTCGCTGCCTATATCACCATCTCTTTGACCCCACTGATCTGTTACTGAAGTAACAAGAGTCCCATGCCATGGCTCCAAAGATGGATTTTTTTTCTCAGTGACAAAGGCAGCTTGAAGTACCCCGAACAGGAACGTGCTGTAAGGTTTTATCAATCTCTGCTGTCACCACTGAAGAGTTACCCCCATGATTAATTCATCTAGGCAGCAAACCTGGAGGAGGTGTCACACAACTGTTTATTTAAGGTACCAAAAGTTTAAGAAAAAAAAGGTATATAATTTTTTAGTGTGTCAGTGTTCAGTGTTTTAAATTGAAAATCAAATAAATGTGATGGCTGCTGAAGTAGCATGAAGAAATAATTCTCATTTAAGGTAGATAGTGCAGGGATTGGGGGGGAACTCCAGTAAGCAACGTGAGCTTCCTATGTGAGAAATACATCTCTTTGTTCCAACCCATGATGTTTAACGGTACACCTGTCAACTTTCCTTTAAAATACTCCAATTGTGCCATATTGGTTGCAGTTCTGCAAGTGGGTGGTTGTGACTCTCCCTGTTCTGAGCAAAGCCCAGAGCAGTCATATCAGCACTAGGTAATGACACCCTAGAGCTGACAGGCTTCCAAAATCTTTTTTGTCTCACAACTGGTACAAATCTTCATAATTGATTTGGATTGCGGGGCTGGTAATATAGCGCTGAGTAGCAATTAATGCTAACATTTTAGTTTTGTTTCATTCTGTCAAATACACTTGACACTTTCTATGTGTGAGATTGTCAGGTATAGAGCCATGTGTCTCATTATATGCCTATTTATCACCTCCCTTCAGATTACTGCCATAAGTGATGCAGGTAAAGCCTCCCCTACTCTTAATTCTTTTAACTCATTGGGTTTGCAAGAGGAATTTTTAGAAGATGTACCTTTTAGATTCCTGTAAATTGGATCAATTGCCACTACTGCCTCACTGGAAGTAACCACGTGCAGAAAAAAAAAAGCTTCTATTTAAAATAAAAATAATTTTTAAAAAGGCCTAAATAAACGTATTTCCTTTGTTATGGCACCATTTGGAAACAGGCTGGGCAGAGAATGGATTGAGAATAGCCTTGAAGAGAAGTACTTGGGGGTGTTAGTTGATGAGAAGCTGAACTTGAGCTGGCAACGCACACCTGCAGCCCAGAAAGCCAACCATATACCAGCAGGTATGTGTGTGACCAGCAGGGCGAGGGAGGGGATTCTGCCCCTCTGCTCTTCTCTGGTGAGACCTCACCTGGAGTGCTGCATTCAGTTCTGGAGTCCTCAGCACAGGAAGGACATGGATCTGTTAGAGCCAGTCCAGAGGAGGCCACAGAGATGATCCAAGAGCTGGGGCACCTACCGTAGAAGGACAGGCTGAGAGAGTTGGGGTTTGTTCAGCCTGGAGAGGAGAAGGCTCTGGGGAGACCTTACAGCAGCTTCCAGTACTGAAAGGGGCTCCAGGAAAGCTGGAGAGGGGCTCTTGATCAGGGAGTGCAGGGATAGGACGAGGAGGAATGGTTTTAAGAAAAATTGTTTTCCTTTGAGGGTGATGAGGCACTGGTACAGATTGTCCAGAGAAGTTGTGGCTGCCCCATCCCTGGAGGTGTTCAAGGCCGGGCTGCATGAGGCTTTGAAGAACCTGATCCAGTGGGAGCTGTCTCTGCCCATGGCAGGGGGGTTGGAAGTGGATGTTCTTTAAGGTGTCTTCCAATCGAAACCACTCTATGATTCTGTTGTTGTTTTAAAACTCAACAAAGTTGTGTCTATGCAAATCAAGACTGGCACTGGCACCTGGAATTCCAGTGAAGTCCAGCAACCTAAACCTCCTGTACCAGCAGCCCGTACAGATGTGCAGGTTACGTTTTCCATGACCATTTTTAAGTTAGGCTAGGATTCTTTTTGCATCCCATTAAACATATTCCTAGAGCACAAATCTAAAAAAAAATCATCATAAAAATATCTCCTCTTTCAGTTGTTCTTTTATTTAGTGAATGTATATTCTGTTTGATTAGTACTTGTTCTTGGTGACCCAGGATGCACTGTAAGGCTTCAGTTTTGGGGCTGCTGGATAGATACTGTAATGTTTGATCACTGCAAAAGTATTGGTTGTTTACTGGCTGTGAAACTACTGATTTTCTAGTGTTTACAATTTGTAGGAAAAATGTGTCATGGCCCATTCGGTGTGTTAATACATGTGTTGTCTTTGCTCTTTTTAAAAGCGCAGGGAAATTTCATGCATATGGCAAAAAATACTGTTCTTGCTAACTGGTCATCTCATACATATCAACTTGTGGATATAACAGTGTCAAACAGGACATGACAGTCTCAAAGAGTACTTGAAGGGTGAAGCTGTAACATGACAAGTAATATAAGAATGCCTGATCCAAAACGGATCACAGAAAGTCTCTATCAAGTATACGAATCCCTGCCATCTGCATTTCAGTTTCTGTATAATAAGAATTTGCACACAAGCAGGATAAATCCCACCTCTGTTGACAGCTTCATAGGTACTGGTCCAACAGAAAGAGGTGTTGTTGCTTTAGTGAGAAACTCCTTCAACTTCAGAGGAGACCAGGGTACTGCAAGCAGAGCTGCTTCTCCTTTTTCAAATACTCCAGGCCCCCTTTACAGAGGTTTCAAAGAGGAGGCGGGCAGGAGAGTTGCCTGGGACTGGGCAGCCTTTCCTCACATCATGATGCTTCTTTTGAGTCAATGCATGAGCTGGGCCAGCAGGATTTGTGCTGCAGGTCAGCCTGGTGATCAGGTGTTTTATTAAGCAAATAATCTAAGTGGAGAGGCCTGGACAATGGGGAAAATAGCTAAGAAGATTTCCCAAGATGTTTCCTCCCCAATCTTTGAAAGCTGAGCAAGTTTCAATAGTTTTCATCATTTATTCAACTGTGAAGTGCAATCAGATTGAGAGTGAGCTTTGGGATTCTTTATTCCCCTTTTTCTATCTGTCTATCCATCCATTTCTCCATTTAAAAAGAAGTGGTAAACTAAGAACTCACCAAAGAAAATCGGAAAAACTGAAAATCTAGGAAAAGTACTGAAATTAAAGAACTGAAAGCCTTGGTTATTGTTGTTTAAAGTACAAAAGCTGTTTTTTGAAAAATATTAGCCAGCACTATTGTCTTGTGCACTTTGAAAGCTTTCAAAGTGCAACAAAACTAACTACAAGCTAAAGAATTAATTAGGAGTTAATCTGGACCCATTGGGTAGGCAGTTTCAATCTCTCAGTAATTAATAGTTCTGTTTCCTCAGGATATGCCATTTCTCTCAGCTTTTCATCCCAGCCTGATTTGTGCCATGGTGATTCACACTGTTTTAAAAAAATAGGAAGAAAAAGATTTCTTTCACTGTTACCAAATAACTGAACGTCAGCGGTGGGATCACTAGAGACTGTGAATGCTAAGGTCATTTCTTTAGAGCTTTTTGTATTCCACATTTGACATGGTTGTCTGTGCAGTGTCTTTGACAATGTGGTTTGTCTTGCAGCTTCATTACGACCTTTTAAAGGATATCCTTCAACGTCAATGAGTCTTTTGCAAATGTACACAGGCTGGGGGGGATGATTTAATACATTATTACATAATTTTTAAGTCTCTCTAATCTCTTTCCTTTTTACACAAGTTTAGCAATTTTACAAAATTTCATTTGAGTTAAATCATGTTAGGAGTCTAATAACAGCTTTATTTCTTGGTATTAAATCGTATTTAATTTAAAAAGCAAAAGCACCTCAAAAGCATTGTTAAATAACATTGTGATGTAGCTTTGGAATTCACCATGCTCTTTCTCTGTACCATGCAATTGGTACCTACTTGCAGGACTACTACAATACAAAGTAGATAATAGATGCTTATAATATCATACGACAACCCCAACATCAGTGTGTGTGCTTATCTATATGCGTAATATCTGTAGATGTATACCTGATGATGTGATAAACATACATACGTATTGTGGTGTATAACTGTCATAGCGTAATCCTCTTAAAAGCAAGATTCTTTTCCCAGATGATCTCCTGCTGGCGTTCATAAGTTTTATTCTTTCAATGATTGATACTTTTTTTTCTCTGATGTGCTATTTGGTACATGAGACTTTATGGATTTAACAGTTTTATTAATTTGAGAGGTTTCCTCTGCACAATAAAATGTCTCAGTATGACAAAGGTAGTATCATTAATGAATTTATTTGTCACCCATCAGAATGTAATCCAGCAGTGATTTCATTATTTTGGTTATTTCCCTTCAATTATCTGCAAACTTAAAATGTTCTATAATATTCCTGTATCCACTGACAGAGGAAAAAAAAATGCAGATGTGGCTGGGTTTCACAAATAACCTTCAGATTAGTGTTGCTTCATATTAATTTTTATTCCTTCAGGCACAATCTTCCAGGAGATAAACTAAATATGTGTCTGAGTGTTCTAAGTGGCTGGGTCTCCCAGGAAAACAACAGATAAGATGTCAAAAATTTTCAGTGTTTGAACATGTAACACTTGATGTGGAGGGCTGAGTGCATCCGACATGATATGGTTTCTCTGTAAGACAGACATCCTCATGCCTATCACTAGTGGGATCATAAATGAATTGTGTAAAATGCAAACTGTTCTTCCCTCTATGAGTATTTAGAAGGATATAGGATGAATTTTTCAGCATACATGACTGTGGTTTTCAGAGCAGTATGCCTGTAGAAATGACATAAAATTGAGATGCTAAGATCTCTTACGTGTCTTCAAAAGCCTCAACGTAAATCTCTGTGGCTTTATTCACATATTTACCCCTGAAGCAGCTGTAGTTGTTTAAAAAGTTATTCTCTCCTTGCTCATTGTGAAAAGGGAATTTAAGCAGTCTTATTTTGTGCTGAGATGGGCCTAGAACACTTGTGTAATGTTACCACATCCCAACCACCAGGGTGGTGATTTCTTGAGTGGTGAATTTTTAAACTCTGAAATCAAGCAAGTATTGTGAGATGCACTGAATTGTCTGGAATTCTGGTTGCCTGGATGTATGGTGGAAGGTATGAGAAATGCTGTTGTTGGGGATGCTGCAGCTGAACTTTTAAAATAAAAGTAGCTGATTGTGCCCTATTAAATAAATATTCCACCTCTTTGCACTGAATGTTGTGCTTCACATAATAGTAGTCAGTGTCACATCTCTAGGATTGCGTGATTTTGTAGTGGAAACAAGTTCTAAGAGTGGTCATCGGTTTTTGTCTCCTGTTTTGTATTGAGGTCATGTCTGGAGGCTGGGGACCAGTTCTGCTGGGCACCTGCCTAATGATATGCAAAGAATTGAGGCTTCTTGCATCAATACTGGAATAGACACTAGATGGGTACAGCTTTCAGATAGTTGAAAGAATCCTATAAATTGATACTCAGAGGGACATCAAGGTGCTACATTTTGAGTCCTTTTTACTAAATCTTGCTCATTAGTGCATTAAGTTCCATTTAACCTGTTAGAGATCTCCTAGCAAGGCACCAAGTATTGATTTATAGGCTTTGGATACTTGAACACCTAGCACATTCCCAGGTAGATCAAACCAATTGTTAATTATCGTGTAAATTTAAAAGCTCTATCTTTGATAGTCAGAATTAGACAGTTTGCAGTTTCTAAACTACCCGTCTGTTTACATGTAATGCATAATTACAGATTTCAATCATTCTAGTATCTGTTTTCCTAATGGTTTCCAATGGTTTTCAGCATCCTTTCTGAGCTCCAGGTGCCAAGCCAACGTGTCCAACAGGTTGCCATAAAAAGTACACCAGTATTTCAATAGAAGATAAATGGAACTAGATGGAATTTACCCAATTCTAGCCTGAGCAGTAGAGGAAGATTTATCTTGGTCCCTTCTACACTTCTGCCTGTTTAGAGCTTTCTTTATTTCAGAGAATTTAGGGAGTTTATTTTCTTCACTTTTCGGATCATTTACAAAATTAGCGTCAGGCTATGAGAAAATTATAAGGTCATAAAAGCATATCTCAGCAGAAGCTATGATTAAACAGACCCAATTATGAGTTATAAAATTGAATAGACAGAAACAGAACTAACTTCCTGACCCCGTGGTCCCAAGTCAGAGCACTCAGTGCAGGTAGGATACTCCTAATGGTATACAGAGCTTGAAATGCTGCAGGGGACGAGAGGTAATGGAGAGTTGTGTTTGTTCCTTCTCCAGGGATGTCACTGTATTGCCTCTCATCAGCTCTCCTAAACCTGGAAGCAAAGGAGGCCACAAAAGATAGAGAAGGAAAAAAAAAAAAAATCATCCCAAGTTATGGTAACAGATTATTGATATTCCATGTTTTAGTCTTTAAAAGCAATGAAGATAACTAAAAGTAAAAAAATATATCAAGTACAAGATGTGAAAAAAAGTAATGATCTGAGGGTTAGAGCACATCCCATATGAGGACAGGCTGAGAAATTTGGGGTTGTTCAGCCTGGAGAAGAGAAGGCTCTGGGGAGACCTTAGAGCAGTCTTTCAGTACTGAAAGGGGCTCCAGGAAAGCTGAGGAAGGGCTCTTGATCAGGGAGTGCAGGGATATGACAAGGGGAACTGGTTTTGAGCTGGAAAATGGGAGATTTTGATGAGATATTGGGAAGAAATGTTTTCCTGTGAGGGTGATGAGGCACTGGCACAGGTTGCCCAGAGAAGCTGTGGCTGCCCCCTCCCTGGAGGTGTTCCAGGCCAGGTTGGATGGGGCTTTGAGCAACCTGATCCAGTGGGAGGTGTTCCTGCCCCTGGCAGGGGCGTTGGAACTGAATGGGCTTTAAGGTCCCTTCTAACACCAACCATCCTTTGATTCTATGATTTGATGTATTTCACGTGTTGAAGAAACTGGATGGAATTATATAGGAGTGCATAGTTCCAGAGCAATGCAATGCAAATAGAATATTTTATCAGAGCACTGGAATACATGACATTGGAAGTCAGAAAGACAGGTGTATTCATGTTGTGTTTTCCTTTCTTCCTGAGCTTTACTTTCAGATACCATATATGGTTGCATTAAATTATTCCTATGCACTAATTCTAGGTTTCATTCATGGGTTTGCCACATGAAGAGTGACAGATTCAAACATGGCAAAAATTACTAAACCTGAATTAAATTCAAGGTGAACAAGTTTTCCTTCTTTCCACCTCAGCTGTTTCATTACTACTGTGATCCAAAATCACTTAGAGAGGTTTATAATATGCCTGGCATTAAAACAGGCTAAGATGTGCACAGTGTATCTTTCAAATTAATTCTGTGGCAAGAAACTAGAGTCTTCATTCAGCTGTGTTCACACGGGGGGGAGGTTACAAACATACCTGCAGTATGTTAATACGTCTGAAAACTCACACTGAGTGAAAAAAAAATCAGGAAAGCATGAATTTGATTGGAATTTTTCTACTAACTTCAAAATAAGTTCATAACCCAACATTCAACGTTTTTTAAATGCTTGATGTTTATCTTCTGCTTAAATATTTCCATTTTTTGCTATAAAGATTTCTCTCTGCCCACCCATTTTGCTTATTGTTGTGTAATACAGTAGTATGGATACCCAGTGACACAAAAGACTAAGAAATATACACTGGCACAGGTTGTCCAGGGAAGTCATGAATTCCCCATCCCTGGAGGTGTTCAAGGCCAGGTTGGATGAGACTCTGAGCAACTTGATCCGGTGAAAGGTGTGCCTGCCCATGGCAGGGTGGTGGAAGTGCATGAATTTTAAGGTTCCTTCCAAACCAAACCATTCTACAATTTTATGATCTAAGTGATTATAGCTGATCAAGTCAGAATCACCTATAGAACATACCCTCTCTTTTTATATTTTTTTATGTTGTGTGTCGTTTGCATGTTTTCCTTTTATGCTGTACAGAAAAGAATTAAGTGGTTTATGGAGAGAGAGGAAAAGGATCTTTTATTTCTGTGATCTGATGTCACTGAGTTTACTTCATTTTAAAAAAAAAGAAACATCAAGCAATGTGAGTGTCATGGAAAAAAGTAAATTGCATAAATTAACTTTGTCAGCATCTCAGCTGGAACAATATCTTATTTCTCCCCTTCAACATAACTTTGGTATGCACGTCTCTGCAGAGAAACTACCTGAAAATATCAAAAGGAAGATCTGAAATATAAAGTCCAAGCAAAGATAAGTTTTCTTTAAGAAGGATAATAGTAGCACACTGGTGTCTTGTCAGAGGCCATCAAAACCCACGAATTTGGAAAGAACAAACTTAATATTGATTCATCCTTCATTCACTCACAACAGCATCAAGATGCAGTTCTGGCCTTGGTTATGCCTCAACACAGCCCAATTAACTCGGGAAAATTACACCAATTTTACGCCACAGTGGGATCAAAATCCCACCTTTGGTGTTTATAACAGTAAATTCTAAGCAAAATAATTTCAAAGTACCTTATCCTTATCAGTGTATTCTTCTTTTCATTTGTTTGAACAGTCATATAACATGATCTTCTTTCAGGTTTAAAAAGCGGAAAGAATCAGCTTAATTTTTCTATTTATGGGACACATTATAGATGATACAAACAGGTAAAAGCAACAGAGAAGAAAATTATAATATCTCTTTCAGAGATATTATAATGAATTCTGACATTCTTTGGTATTCAGGATGTCCAGTTTCTGCCTGTTGAATGCAAAAGCTGCTCCAAAGAAACTAAAGGAAACACTCAGCAGCCCTTTGATAAGAGCTGCAAGTATCAAGAGAGCTGTTAGCCTATAAACGTGTCATATTCCATTAATAGTTCTCCAGATCTTAAGGAAATCCAGATTCGTGTAATGGGAAGTGTCCAAGGTAAATTACCATCTATCTCCAGATAAGTATGGCCTGCAGAAAAAAAAGAAAAAAAAAAAAAAAGTAGTCTTTTAGAGAAAAAAATAAAGAAGCACTCCACCATTTAATATATTAGGCTTATATTGTTACAATGGGTGGGATTTCTTTTCATTAAGCAGTGAGTTGTATAATGGAACTTTAAAACTTCCAAATGTGGAAATGAAGTCTTCTTTAACAGATTGAAAACCCTTTATGGGGTGACAGTTAGCCCAGCATCCTATGGGGAAATTCTCCCCAAATACTCAAATACTGGGGTTTTTTATTATTTCTTAACCACATCGTATTTGCTGACACTGTGATTTCAGGATAACTTATTCCATTTGCCAAATTTGCATTGCACTCACCAGAATTATCTGGCTTTTAGAAAGTTCTGTGCATGGGCACCAAAACCCAGAGATAAAATGGGTGGCAGTGATGTTATTTTCTCCTTTCTGATAAGTAAGTTACATGATGGTTCCTGCCCCCTTTTTAGTTGGTGCTAAAGAAATATCCAGAATATTTTATAATGTATTTGTTTTTATGCATATCTCCTGAATCCTGAAGTGACCTGACCAGCAGATTATAAGAGTCATAGAATCATTAACATTGAAAAAACCCTGTAAATTCATCCAGTCCAAATCAGCCCAACACCACTGTGCCTACTGAACCATGTCAAGAGCTGACAGTTCTATAGGCTTTTTGAACACCTCCAGGGAAGGAGACTCCACCACTTCCCTGGACAGCCTATTCCAATGCTTCACCACTCTTTCAGTGAAGGAATTTTCCCTAATGTGCAATCTAGCCCACCCCCACCCCGGTGCAACTTGAGGCCATTTCGTCTCATCCTCTCACTTGTTGCTTGGGAAAAGAGACCAGCCCCCACTCCCTACAACCTCCATTCAGGGAGTGGGAGAGAGTGAGGAAAGGTGTGCCTGTCTTTGACTTCTTCTCTCATTAAATGTATATTTAAGAAATCTCCCTGTAGTGTTGGACAGTTTGAAGAGAAAATGCTAACAGCAGTTTGAATATTTTATAATACATTCGTTACAGTAAACTTGTAAACACAAATCCTGTTTAGAACTTTGGCTAATCTGGGTTTCCAGCATCTTTAACTCATTTTCTACTTCTCCACACACTTTTGTACTGAACCCCTAATTCCACCTCTGTCTTGTGATTGCAGCACAAAATTAGCCTTTCATTTTCATTAGTATTGATTACATCAGTAACGTCTTTAAGAAAAAAAAGTGTATTTTTTTTTCACACAAAATTGTGTGTCAAATAAAAGCAGAGGGTTTTTTAATGCAAAGAAAAAAAATCCTTTGTATTCAAAAGTAAACTTATGTGGGTTTTTTGCTGGTCAAGCAGATCAAACGACAAACTGAGAGGCTTGCACAGTGGCAGTTTGGGGACCACACTCAGCTGCACCCTGTGTGGTTCCCAGCACAGGGGCCAAGCGGCTGTGTCTGCAAGTGTGAGCAGGGATGTGTAGGGAAGGCCAGAGGTCAGCCAAAAAGCTGGGTGATAAATGTGCTCCTGAGCTGCCAGGCTTGTATTTGTCTATGATCCTTGTCACAATCTCATGGTAAATTTACCGCTGGTAGGTTATATTTTTTGGTGTCCTCCACTGTACAGCAAGCAAGTGTCACTACTGGCTCTCCTGTGAGGCGAAGGAGATAAGTGTCCATGATTAATGATATGGACACTATCTAGCAGCAGGAGCCCATCAACCTGTGACAACTTTCTATTCCATGGGCATTAAACTCCTAAATGCTGTCAGACTCCTGCAATAGATTGTGACAGTCAGCAGGGAACAAGGAATGGAAGGAGTTCCATAAACCTTTTCTTATGCTTTAACTAGACGAATTTTACTAGTAGTTATATTTGCCTCCATTATTTTGTTAGACTCCAAAAAAAGTCCGGAAAAGGGTCAGTTTCAGCTGACCAATCTATTTGGCAAATATTAATTCATTCTGGCTGTTCTTGCTGGAGTGTGATCATTACCATGCATTCTGTTTGCTGCTTTATTTGTTCATGAACATGATCTACAAAGGCCAGAGCTGTTCTGGGATCAGGGCATTTATTTACATAATTGCTGCAAGAACATACAGCTTGGGTCATGGCTAGGTTTAATATAAACAGTGGCTAATTCTTTCTCTTCTAAAGTCTCAGAATTGGCAGATGTGTTAAAAGACAGATTTTTTTCTTTCTTTGTACAATCTTTTCAAATGAAAGAGTGCTAGCAGAAAAAAAAAGTGGAATTCACTCACAATTTCAATTATTCTGATTACAGTCAGCAGTGCAGCATTCCCTGAGAAAGTTAAATCTTGAGGTTGGAAAAGATCTTTAAGATCATTCAGTCCAACCATCAGCCCAACACCACCATGCCTACTGAACCATGTCACAAAGTGCCAGGTCTTATACATTTTTTAAACATCTCCAAGGAAGGAGACTCCACTCCTTCCCTGGGCAGCCTATTCCAATGCTTCAACACTCTTTCCATAAAGAAATTATTCCCAATACCCAATCTAAGTCATTGTGTTTTTTTCCTCACGCTCTTTTATTTATGTGGTACAGCAGTGGATGAGCACAGATACAGAGCATTATATTGTCTCAGGTGTGAAAAAACAGCTGCATGAGTTATGAACATGTCATCTTCAGTTCAGTATACTGATACATCCCATATGTTACTGACTCGTTAAATTAATACTGACTATAAAAAAGAAAAATAATGAATAAAATAATTTAGGAAGGTCTTAACTGTGAAGTTTGCAAATATCTTTGTGCATCCTTTTTGAAAAATCAGGGGACACAGTCCTACCTGTGGTTTTGATATTTTAAGTGTAGGAGTTGGCTGCATCTCATACAGGTTTATATTCAGGGTTTTTCTACTGATCTACCCTAGAAGGTTCATTAAAATATATTATAGTGAGGGGGAGAAAGAAAGAGATCACTTTCCTGTAGCTTGTCATGATTTTTTGTGCCTTCAGTAAAGATCTTCAAAGCAGATTCAGAGACCCCAGCACTCCAAAACATCTCTTTGGGCAGAAGCATAGCATAAGACAGGCTGGGACTCTGTGAAGAAGTTAAGCCTGGTATCTAACACGTTGCCTACCACAGAGATAAGTAGCACAGGGACCCTTTGGGAGTTGCATCTGCCAGGAGCTGGCCCAGCCTCTAATAATTTCCTTGCTGCCTGAAAAGAAGTGTAAAAACAAAAACTTTCTTCTGCTTTTGTACCATCTCTGGCAGGAAGAAACTATTAGAGATATGTTCTGCAAGGCAGTTAATCATTGCTTTGTACCCTAAGGCACTAAAACTCCAAAGGCCCTGAAATTATTCAAATACTATACGAATAAAAAAGCACCTGCTTTTGCCACCAGAACAATCCTATGTTTGTATATACTAAAATGGACACGGGATCCTCAGATGCTGAGAATTCAAGGAGTTTGTTTGTATATTCCCAGTTATTCAAGAAGTCTTTGACAAAAATTTCTTCTTCTGGAGGTCTGAACAGAGGGTTGAACTTGCTCCAAGGAAAATCCACTGTGACTCAAGTAATGCTTTCACTGCTTCTGGATGCAGACAGCATTGTTGGTTGCTGTTATTTGGATGTATTAGCACAATAATAATATACAGAATTTGGACACAGTAGATTTTGAATGTTCAGCACAGTGGATCTCTAAGCCTACCTGGAACTTGTGGGGTTAGAGCCAGCAATAATATTGCCTTAGTTTAGTAAGGAGTCACCCAGACTGGACCATTATTTGCAATAAGAGTCCAGAAGGCTGAGAACTGTGACCTACCCACAAAAGCTACATTTTATCAGCAAGAAAAGGGTTTTTTCAAACTTATCATGGCTGTAAGCTATTAACTGCACCAACTACAAACCTTGGATGATGGGTTCGGGTTCGTTTGTTACGGTGGGCATAGCGAAATGGAATGGGGAGACTGATTCTCGCAGCAGCCGGTATAAGAAAAGTGCTAGAAATTTGGAGGGAGAGACTGTGAGAGGGTATTACACCAGGAATTCCTTTGATTCAGTCAGTCAGTTCCCAAAACAATGTATTTAAATGTTTAAAAATGCAGACGTGACTTGGGTGCTTTTGGGGGAGGGGAGAAAGCAAAGGCAAACTCTATTCCTCCTGCCCGGTGTAATTCCAGTGTCCTTTCACAGCTGTAAATCTCTCAGAAAGCTTTGAAAGTCTTTTTGAGTGCTGAAAGCTTGGGTGGTCAAGGTCAGGTGAGTTTCTTCCTCCCTCTTTCCCCAGACAATGAATACTTTTAAGAGGCCTACCCTTCTAGTTAGGTTTCGTTATCTGCACTTTTTATATCCCTCTCCCTGCAGGAAACAAAGCAGCACACACAGCCAGCTAGGGGCTTCACTGGAGGACTGTATAATTCCTAATGCAGATTTAAAAGGGAAAAATCCTTCTTTTCTTTTCTTGTGTATTCCCAGAAGACAGGATCAGTATCTAGTGAAGCCACGAATATGTAGATCCATTCACTCCTATGCGTGATGACATTATCTTCTAAGCCATACCTGACAATGTTATGTTGCACAAAAACAAATAGCTTCCAAAAGAATACGATGCTCTGATCTTAAAGTACTGAAAATCTTTCCTGAGCCATAGTCAGGTCCTGTTCCATTCACATGCAGAAAATACCGCATGTGACAAGTCTACCTTTTACTCACGTGTGTCCAGTTTTGAATACCTGCACTGATCTGTGAAACACACTCTTGCAGATAATAGGACATGTGAAGCTTTTTGGCAGAGGGCAGCTCAAAAACATGGGCTTGTTCCAACTGTGAATTTAAAGGTACAGGATAGTGTTCTGAAAGGATGTTATGCCTTTCTTTCCCATTAGTTACCTTAAAAATCTCTCATATGCCTCTGTAAAAACACTGCAGATGGCTGTGTTTCTCAAAGATTAAACTGCAGTCTGCAGCGTATATGTCACATTAATTCCTTTGATTTTTAAATTTCTTGTCTCCCTATTCCATCTCATATGTCTTACATGCCTATTTGTCTTACATTGATGAAATTTCTCCACCATTGAAATTGGAGGTCTAGTTATTAGAACCCTTCCAAGTCAGGTCTTGAGACACTTGTTCATATTATGAAATAGGAGTGAGGTTTAATTGCTGTTACCTGCCATGCTGGATGTGATTTGCTCTGATCTATACTGACAGGTCAGTTATGGCCATCGTTATGTCGAGTTCAAATACAGCAAAATTTCATAATAAAGGCAAGAGCATGGGTAGTGAGTTTGAAGAAACAGAGTGCAGCATTTGTTATATGTGTAAGAAGAGGTGTTTCATAGAGCTGTGTGTGCTGGGCATGTAGGAGGAGATACTAAAAGCTGTAAGTGTTCAAACCATAACTTTATAGCTAAATCCCCATTTAAGACAGAGACTTTATTATAAGCAAACTCTTTTTGAGAGTTGTTATTCTTTCAACATGGTCTAAGAAGCACATGCATTTGTGACAGTAGTAGGTATCTTCAAAAGGACGAACTTCCAGAAACTGCTGGGTTTCTGGACCACTCAGAAAAGACATCACAGCTTTTATAACAGCTGGACCAGTGCCAGAACTACCTTTCTGCAGGATTAATTCTCAGCTCTACAGAGAGACCTACCTTGTAAATCTAAACTGAATTAAGGATTGGATCCTAAATTCCTTTAGTTTCAACAAGGCTCTGGATCTAAATAACTCAATATATCAGGATTTTAGTGTTGGATAATCTAATTTATTGAAGAATCTTGTCATCTATGGCATCATGCCAGTAACTGATCAAATCAAAACCTTCAACTTCTTGGATATATCTACAGAAAAGCCTTTTTTCCTCATTTTTTTCCCTTCAGGAAAGAATCCACAATATTTACAATATAGATGGGGGGGGCGGGTCTGGTTCTTTCTTTTGTTTTTCAGCTGTCAAGATAGTTATAACTGCGCCTTGATTTTTTTATATCTTTAAACTTATGAAGTCTTCCCCTTCTTACTAAAAGCTCAGTTTGTGTATAGGTTGTGATAGTCAAGACAAACACCTGTTTCTTAAAGAACATTATAAGCCAAGTTTATCATCTATTGGTATGATAACCATTACAACTTACCCAAAGCTTAGCCAGCCTCCTGGATGTGCTTGGTGTGACTATATGACATGTGAAAAAGAAGTTATATGGCAAACATCCACCCATCCTTGATTTCCCTGGGAAACTCCCAACATCCTACTGTGTTGTCAGTTAATTTCTAATTACTAACGAGTGTTTGCGAGGGAATAGAGGCAGATAGGTCTGCTCTGGGTGCACAAAAACTATAGGAAGCTTAAATTGTACAACAGGAAGGACAGTCTATTCCAAATATTGTCAGTGCCATTTGGTTGGAAGAAAATAATTACGGCATTTTCTTGATGTTTTCCATTTGTTTCTTGTAATTATATTCGATTTACTCCTTTCAACAACTGAGACTTTGAAGGCAAAACCTAAGTAATGTCCTTTTCTGTCATATCCAGCAAACTGTAGGAAAAGAAATCAGATTTTTAGGATAAATAATAACCACAGCAACCCTTAAAGGCTGCTGTCAGGCTAGTAAATGAACCACATGTTAAAAGCTCTGCTGCACTGTCAAAGACAAAACTCATTCAATTTCTGGTATGTCTCTTAAAGGAGTCAGAGTGCAAATTCACCACTCGCATGTACTGACAGTTGACAAGCAGGCTGCCACTTGCATAGGGTGAAGTAAGTATGGAAATTCTTGATATGAACTCTCACAACATGTTAAAAACAAATGCATAGTTGCAGTAAAAATATAGATAGCCCAGGTAACCCTGGCCCTAGTGTTGTTAAAACCATGTTTAAATATGTCAGGGAATACTTCTACCACTCCTATTCCACCCCACATTTCTGTCCCAAGCTCCAAGTGAGAAAGGTCACCAGCACCTCCAAGCATAAAAAAGGCCTTGCCAGTTTCTACTGCTGGCAGTTTCTTTAGTCTGTACAGACAGGGTACTTCTCTCTGAAAAATCATGCCATAAATTCCACAGTCTGTGAAATTGTGACTCTGTACTTGTTGTCCGTTTTCCCACTCCCTCTCTGCTGGAGAAGATTCCCCTTTCCTGAAGCAGCATGAAGAAACTCTGCTACTTCTAACAGATGTAAGAAATACTGAATTCTTTAACCCTCTTTAATGGCTATTTAGCAACCTCCTTTAGCCAAAGTTTATTAAATAGCAATGCTGTCTTTCTCACATTCAATCATTCAAAACTCTGAATCATAGAATCATAGAATGTTCTGAGCTGGAAGGGACCCACAAGGATGGTGGAGTCCAGCTCCTGCTCCTGCACAGGACAACCCCAACATTCATACGATGTGTCTGAGGGCGTTGGCCAAACGCTTCTGGAATATTGTCGGGCTTGATACTGTGATTGCTTCTCTGCAGAGCTGTTCCAGTGCTCCACCACCTTCTGGGGAAGAACTTTTTCTGAATAGCCAACCTAAACCTCCCCTGGCACATCGTCCTGCCATTCCCTTTTCCTTTGGGAAAGGCTGTCTCAGGAAACCTGTCCTGCTGTAGGAAGCTGTGTATTCAGCATCCCTCTGAGGAATTACAAACCCGAAAGATGACCGCCGCATCCACAGCATGGCTATCAGTTGAGTGCTTGCTCAGAAACGGCATGTGCACATGCAGAGCTATGTCCAAAGACACTTCAAGGGCTTAGGTTTTTTCACAGTAGCTGAAAACCTCCTCAGTGAGGTTTGTGTTATTAGTTTCTCTTTCTATGTGTTAGGTAGTGTCAAATAACACACTGGACTAGTAACAAGGTGAAAAGAGGATGTTTGCTGGCTAAGGTTACCAGGAAGGAAAGGAGTGGATCTGTGGCTCCTGGGAGGAAAAATGGACCAGAAACACAGCCAGAGCCCATGTGGGTAGAGGCAGGAGTTGTCTTCTCTGTGCACAAACATAACTTTTTGTTGAGCATGATCCAAAGCAGCTCAGAGGCACCAGGGCACGAGCCTGACCCTTCCGAATGCAAGTTTAGGATTGATGAAATTTTCTGTTTCACTCCAATCAAGTCCTGGAGGCTTTGCCTTCTACTTCATTCTCTCATCGGAGTCTTTATATTAGGCACAATTTACAGTTTCTGGGTTATCGTACTTGTGCCTGCATTTCTACAACCTTTCTATGGCTTGTTACATTTATGTATTTTTTTAATCTCTCTTTTCTACATTCCAGGGTTGACAAATTAATTGTCTCTTTCAGAGTTGTGTTTAAATGATATATGCAACACTTGATTGAAAAAATGTCTTCTGTAGATTTGAAGTGAGATTCAATGCCAGAAATAAGTGAAAGCTACAATTTCCTTGTCCTTCAAAATGCAATTGGAAAATTGTATGAAAGTCCTTCCATGCTCACATTTGGAAGCTCCCAAAGAGGTGGTTTCATTTTCATGTCAACGAACTTTAAGTATAATACTCTGACCAAATGTTAAGTAATGGAGAAACTCTGGGTTAAAGTTACTCGGTTAGTTGCCAAAATATTTTTTCCTTTCCATTCCACATGACAGAAGCTTCTTCTGCAACCACAATTTTAGACAGTTAACTTGTATTCATGCTTTTAAAAAATGCAGAACAGAAGAAAGAGCTCCTGAAAAATATCCACTACGTTTTAAACACAAAAGTGCTGGTTTTACAATTTTGTTTTGTTCTGATGATAGGTGATTTCAGAGAAGGGATAGCAGTTCCAGGTAGAAAATCCAGGCAAAAATAAGTGTATTTAATACAGTTACTGAGTCTTTGATTTTTTTTTAAGGTGTTAGTAATCCAAGATTCACAACTTGTAAGTTTTTAAATTATTTCTCTGTGTGATATTGTGTTTTCTGCTGGATTGATGTTTTGGTAAAAAGGATTTGTGATATCAGTTATTTCTTCATCAGAAAAAAACAAACGTTCTCTTCAGTTCTTTTAAAAACTGCTACATGCTAATCTATAAAGGTCCATTAGTCCTGAAGATTCCTATATTAAATCCTAAAGACTGACATTTTTAAGAATATTTTAACCAAGTTTCATGTCTACTGAAACCAAAGGTCAGATGCACTTAATATGCTTATAGATTTCACAGTAAATGGCTTGCACAGCTCTGTTCTAAAACATGGAGTGTTTAGACCATGTGTATTTCAACTTGAGATGGGTTTTCTTTAATCTAGTGCTAAGGTGAAGTATCATGCAATAGCATTAATGTTATGATTTACTAGAGCCCATTAAATCCAATTCATGGTCTCACGTATTTCCATTGCAGACTCAGTGCCTAATTTCCTTTATACCTCAATTTTCATGCATCTTAAAGTACTGACAAAAGTGAACTACTTGCATACTTTAAATACAGAAACTTTACAAACTTTAAACATCATGTTTTATTTATTTTCATGATTACCTAGATTGAACTTTAAAAATGAAGCTGCAAAAAAGCTGCCCTTATGACAATAATAAAGTCTTTAGGACAGTTCTTTCTTTACATGGTATGAAGAAACTTTCACTAACTGTCTGGCAGTGTAAGATTTTTGACCTACTTCTTCAGGTTTGTCCATGAGAGAATTCCATTAAGGTAAATTAAATAATCTGTATGTGACTACAAAGCTAGTGAGAAATGTTTTACCCAGTTTAATTTGCTTTGATAAAGTTTAAATTCAAATAAGATAGGAAAGGTGAAATGGATATGTGATATTTTTCAAATACATTCATTTCACAATTTTTTTATAATAAAAGCATTTACGTGCATTGCAAAACAAGTCTGCAAATATTGTTAGATCAGCATTTGTTCTCCTCACCTCATGTCAAAATATGTGGTCAGAGAAGGTTCAGTATCTCCAGAAAATCTCATTACACATTCATCAATGAAAGAACAATACAGCTAATGGAGTTAACATCCATGGCTTAGAACAAGTCACAAAGATTCATCACTGGAGCCAATTTCTTTCTTGAACACTCCTGTATAGGAGTAATAGGAGGACTTATTAAATGAAGAAGGTAAAATAAAAAATAAATGGAGAATAACACTGTATTTATGCTTTTCTGGAAAGAATGATAATTCTTCTTTGTACGATTCTAAGGTTAAAATATTTTTTATCAAATGATTGTTTTCTCTTGTGACTCACAAAGAGAAAGTATGGGAGCTGTTATGAAAAAGCTGCTGGTCTATTAATTTTACATTCATACCAATGTTAGCATTAAAGACTTTAGGACTCATTTCTCATTTGCTGCGATGCAAATGCATACCATATTTTACAAACACTTTAAGGCTCTTTTCTACCATCAGAACTGTGAAACGTGCCCAGAGGGTAAACAACACTCAACTATTAGCCTGTAGCCAAAGCCTCCAGCCTCCAGTCTGAATTAAGACTATTGAGAAAAATGTCTGTAACAAGTTCTTAAGCCTAAAGAAGGGAGATTTATATGAGATTTTGGGCAGAAATGTGAGGGTGGGGAGGCACCGGAACAGGTTGCCCAGAGAAATCGTTACTGCCCCATCCCTCCAGGGATGGGGCAGGCTGGATGGCGCTCTGAGCAACCTGATCCAGTGAAAGATGTCTTTGCAGTGGAGTTGTGATTGGATGATATTTAAGGTTCCTTCCAAACCAAACCATTCTGATTCTATGACTTTTCTTTTAGATGGTTTCCACATTCAACGAAAGTCATAGTCTTCGCAATACATTACACAACGCTTGTGTTACTACCAAATTAACAGGGAAAGGATGGCTATTTGAGGGTTAGACATAAAAATGCCAGTGCTTGCACCTCCTTTTCCATATTTGCAGGTAACTTTCTAAAATTTTAAGAGTCTCCACACAGTTTCTTCTATTCTGTTATATTGTTCCACCATACTTTCACTGATGGCTTCTATAAGTGACCAATAAGCCATTCACATGAGAACTGAGGGGTTCTGTCAGCAGGTTCAGACAGTACCTGTAAGTGCTGTGACTGAAGACAGGGTGCTTTGCTGATAAAAACCTGAGAAATCCTAAGTTTAATAATGAAGTGGGGCTAGGATACAAGAAATATATTTTCCATATCAAATATACTACCCATTAATCTCAAATAGTGTTTTTATCATTTAAACTCTCCTAGGGTAGAAACAAAAGGTTTGGGGGGTTATTTATTTACTTAGGATTTTCTGGTTTCTTTTTTTAGTAGATTTTTATTGAGGAAATAAAAGAATTAAAGAAAACAAAAAAAATATGGTTAAAATATGCAGGTCTTACTTCTGACAGTGCCTGAGGAAAACAAAACAATATCCCAGCACAAAAGTACATGTTCATTTTGCAGTCAAACCTCCTTAATAATAAAAGGCATAGAACTTCACCAAATAAATGCAGTGAGATAATGTTTGGTTAATTCCTGCTAAGTCCTGAATGTCGTGGAAGAAAGTAGCAGAAAACAGAGGACAGCTCTGAGCCTTTCGCATCTCAAACTCAGTTCCTACCTACTCTCCTACTTATTTTGTCTCTCCTATGTGAGAGGTGGAAACATCAGATGAGAATCACAACTTAGTGAGGTAGCAAATAAGGAAAAGGGACCGCATTCCTGTCATTCTCTGTGTCTGTGAACCTTCTCTTCAAGACTGCATCAGAAGTGATGCAGAATACACCAGATAGGGCCCTTGTGAGAATAAATGAATTGAATATTGCAAAGTGGTGCAATGGGAGCCATATATAAATACTAAGACAAATACAGATTTGATAAATTACCAGCAAAGACACTGGAGGGAACAATACAAGATGATGCAGTCAGGCTTTTTCATCTCTAACTCTCATGACCCTTACAGAAGACATGGCTTTCCAGAATTCTGCACCCGAGGCAAGATATTTTAGTCATTTTATAAATAATTACCCCTTGAGACCTCTCAGATTCTAGGATAATAAAATGTAGCTGTAGATGTTCAAGTGTGCTGATATACAGATGTCCATTTCAGAATACAAAAGGACATGACAGATCCAGACTTCTTGGCTCTGATTGCCAGTGCCAATGCATGTAAATGCACTGAGAAAGCATGGTATCTGTACAAACTGACCTTCTTGGTTGCACCTTGTGCTCAGCACTGCAAGGATTTGCTCCTAAGGCTTCCAGCATGATAGAAGGAGAAATTTGAGTCTTTCTGATTAGCACTGAAGACAGATCCTACGGAGCTGAGAATTTGTGCCAGCTGCCTGTGCTGAGCAGCCATTTATCTTAGCTTTACATATACCAGCACCTAAAAGCTAATTTAAAATAAAAGATTTCTAACAACTAGTGAAATAACAATAGTCATTTTTGCTCCTGATGTCCTTGTTTCTCAGAGCCGTTATGCAAAGGGATAATTTGCTGCAGAGGAAGTACAGTAAATCAAATACATTTTTACAAGACTGTGTTTATTAAGGCATACTTCTATCAGGATGCATAAATGCATGCACTATCTGAGAAAATGCCATCTTATACGAGTTCTCACAATGGTTCATATTCATGTCTTGTTACTTAGCATCTTCTTAAAGGTCTTTTTCATATCTTCTGCAAGATGTTTTGTCTTGCATCACTTTGCCTGACAGAAATATTACTTACACTAAAATCCTTAATGTGAGATGCTCTATAAAGAAGTTGTTTCATTTAATAATGCTCATTGTATTAGTTCCCCCTAAAGTAATCACTTTGATGAGAACACACTTTGTGTTCCTTTATTTGATCTGGGAATAAAATTATCTTGTCTTTACTCCAGTATCTTCTTCTTTTTTTTTTTTTTTTTAGAATAAATAAACATGAAGCTGTCACTGCAGAGCAGACACTGCCTCTCCCTGTTATAAACCTTTTGATTTCTGCATTAAGAGAATTTCTCTGCACAATGATCCTTTTAGAATATGCTTGAAGCATTATGTTTTCTTGCTTTCTTGTTTCCCTTGTAGATACATGAGCAACAACAACAAGCTCCTGCTGTCCCAGTAGTTTATATGTCCTATAAAGCTTTCTGTCCTTCTCAAAGAGCTGATCAGATTATTTATCATTAAGAAATTATTGAATATATCAGGCACTAATTTTAGTATAACTTATTGTAGCAATGAAAGCCATCAGTTGTCAAATTTAAGCCCTTTAACACCAGTAAAACATACTAAAGCCCTCTGTTCTGTAAAGTCTTACTTAAAGTGCTTGACTTGGGCACTATTCACCTACATGGCCATCACTAGCTGCTAAACTCTTGTTCTGTAGCTGAGCCCTCAGAGTTATGCCCTGTACTCTGGTGAGACCACAACTTCAGCTCTTCTGTAAGTCTTCATAAAATGGAGTCGTCATTAAAAAATCTTCAGGGTGTGAGCTTTTCTGTTCTGCGCAGGCACAGGTTGCCCAGAGAAGTCATGGACGCCCCATCCCTGAAGGTGTTCAAGTCCAGGTGGGATGAGGCTTTGAGCAACCTGATCCAGAGGAAGGTGTCCCTGCCTATGGAAGGGGAGCTGGAACTGGATGATCTTTAAAGTTCCCTTCTAACCCAAACCACTCTATGATTCTATGAGCAAACATTGATGTATGTCTACTTCCCCATTTTCATTCACTTAATCTTTTCCTAAGCATTTGAGTTAATCATGTGCTGGGGGATGGTAATGATGATGACTGCAAACTGTTTTTCAGGCCAAAGAAACTGTCATTGTAGTCAGCCTTAGGCCAAAAGTAACTTCACAACTTTTTTCAGTGTTGAAGGAACTCAGGCTGGAGAATAATGGTGATAACTTACATTTTTAGTTGTTATTTGGAAGATTATACTACAAAACTGTTCACCCTATATCTTGTCATCTCTTCCAGATGGTTATCTTACTGCCAGCCACATTCACCAAGAGGCTGGAACATCCGCTGCGTAAATATTGGAGATCTTGACTTAGAATGTGGTACCTTCTTTGCAGGACTAGCAAAAAGACCACAAGTCAAAAAGAAGAAGAAATACTAAATCAAAAAAAATGCAGAAGAAATGTGCCCACCACAGCAGACTATTGTTATCTATTCTAGAGCTTGGTGATATAGCTTTGAATCCTAGCTCAGTATTACATCTACTTGCCTCCATGTCTCTTTAATTGTGAGCTTTCAAAAAAGCTGTAAAACATGGATTACTGTTTGTGTACTATGTACTCTTAATGTACTAAACAAAAAAATTATCTTATCAGAGAAATAGAAATTCCTGTGTTTATTTACTACAAGCGTCTATCAAATTTTGAGATGTAAATGTTGTATGCTTTTAATTCCCTGGGGAGATCAGTAAGAAACCCTGATTTGCATGGTTTCTGGTAATCTATTTGAGACACCACCAGGGTTTCAGGGGATGTATTTAAATGAAATGTTATTATTTGCAGGTTTCTTGAGCTTAGAAGGCACCACACACCTTTTCGCCACATGTTATGTTGGTGACTGGATAGTTCCAGGAGCTGATGAGGAGATACAAAATCAAGGTGAACCCAGTGACAATTTCAAATCTAATCCAAGTAAGTATTGTTCCTTTGATCTTCAATCTGGTATCTAATTGAAGCAGGTGTTGCTCATTTAGTCTTTAATCGGGTAGCTATCTGATAAAGGCATATAAGAAATGAGTTGACTGTGTCATTGCAATTTGCCAGAAAGTTGTAAGAAATCATCTTCCAAAATGATGTATTTATTTGGTGGCACCTGGGAAGAAGCTAGTAACTCAACAGGAACAGAAATCCTGTCATCATTAGACAAAGGACTGATACACTTGAAGGAAGAGAATAAATATGCTGTGCTTTTATCTGTTTTCTTGCTGAAAGAACACTTCTTTGTTCAAATAACATCTGAGAGCTTAGTTAAGCAGTGGAAAGGAGGTGGCTTTACCTAGCAGAGAGAAATGCAGATGCTAGAGATCTTCAGAGAAGATGGAAATGCATTTATCACCTGTGTACAGAGCACCCAAAGCCAATCTCAAGCCCCGGGAAAAACAAAATACCAGAGCCTCTAGCATGTCTGCCCCCCAGTTATCAAGGAACAGAGTGCAACCACAAGGTTAAAAACAAGTGGACCCTAGGATCTGAGTTTTAATTTATCACAAATAGAACATATAATTTTATTTACTTCTAGCTGATTTTCATCACTTTTGAGAGGATCACTGTTGGGAAATAGGCAATCACTCTTCTCACACCATATGAGACTTTGTTGTTTATCTCAGCTTGAATCTTTTGTTGCCGTAATCACAGAATCACAGAACGGTTTGGGTTCGAAGGGACCTTAAAGATCATCCAGTTCCAACCATTCACAGACCTGTATTTCCATCCTCTCCTTAAAATCAGGAAAAGAGGGTTTTCAGGACCCTGATCTGTGCACCACCAGGAGGGGTAGAACCCCTGCCCTGATTGGCGTCCGAGCCCCACAAACTGTCACTACAGCCCCACTTAGCCCGCTCCCCACTGTTCCACCTCCCCCAAATTCCCTTTCAGTTAGACAAACTTTAAGTGGATTAATATAAACAAAGAGCGAGTAGTCCATGTAGTATAAAAGTTAACATTAGAGATTATGAGCTGAGGGACAAGGCTCAAAAGGCAGCAATTCAGCAGCCAGTCAGAATCACCAACTCAATTCTTCTTTACTTACTTTAGGGTTTTTAGTGCCCTCTGGAAGGACATCAATGAGATTTAGACACAAGCATATCACTACTGTAATGAACACTGACAAAAAAATTGAGTAACTGGAACTGGAAACGTATTTGCAATGTTCCTTCTTTGGGAATTGCTATCGTAATTACACCAGTTTAGAAAGCAATACCTTTGTAAGTGCTTTTACCCCATCATGTAACACACTAGGGATCATAGTGTTTTAATGGCAGAATCATAGAATGGTTTCAGTTGGAAAAGACCTTTAACTTAAATCGAGTTCAACCATCAATTCAGCCCTGCTAAGTCCACCACTAGGCCATGTCCCCAAGCACCACACCTACCCATCTTTTAAACACCTCCAGGGACAGTGAGTCAACCACCTCCCTGGGCAGCCTATTCCAACGCTTGACAACCTATCAGTAAACAAATTAATCCTAATATCCAACCTAAACCTCCCCTGGTGCTTCGTTGAGGCCATTTTGCCCTTGTCCTGTCACTGGTTACCAAGGAGAAGAGACCAACCCCCACCTCACTAAAACCTTCTTTCAGGGAGCTGTATAGAGCAATAAGGTCTCCCCTCAACCTCCTCTTCCCAAGACCAAACAATCCCAGCTCCTTCAGCCACTCCTCATAAGGCTTGTGCTCTTGACCTTGGTGGCTAAATTGTACAATATCTAGTATGGAATCTAGGAGTATTTTTGGTCCCATCTGAGGCCACAGAAAACATCCTACCCACTCAGTTGGAGCTAGAAAAAATCATCCCGATTTTCCAGGTATGTCCAGCTCCAGTCACAATAGGGACTTGTATTTTCTTCATACTCTTAACACAAGTGAGCTGATATTTTTTGTATAAGTACACTACAAATGACCTGAATTTTATCTTGCAAAAGATGTTATGACATGGAATACACTGTTTCTTCATGAAACATGCACCTTTTAATATCAGTAACTGAAAGGGTGATATATATATCCCTATTTCTCCTGTCACTGAGTAAAATGAAATTCATAGACCTGCTCTTAGCTAACGCAATACTCGTTTTATGGCTAAATAAGGCCTTGAAAATGAAAATCTTCTGCCCTTCTCATGAGGTATATAGATCCAAATTAAACGAGCAAGTTACATTAAGGCACCTGCAAACCTTGAAAAGGCTGTATTGGCTTGTTCATCCTTCCTACAGATAATAAACTCACCCATCAAACATCTTTGAGAGAGCAATCCACGGAAAATGAATGTTGCCCTGCCTTAGCTTCCTTTATGTGTTTGCAGTTGTCTGAAACCAGGCATGTCTTCTGGAAACAGGGCTATAAGAGACTGATAGATAACTTAGGATCAATTTGCACATGAATAGTTAATAATTGATCCCTGGCCACTCCATGACCCACTTTTTAGTGTGTTGTGCAATTTCAGAAGTAAATCAGAATAACTAGTTGAAAAATAAAAGAAGATAAAAAAGCTCCCTTTCCTTCAGCTTCAGAAAATACATGTTGTGTTAAAAAAGGTGTTGACTGACAACGTGTTTTAACTGACACAGCGATAAATATGACCAAGCACCAACATTTTCTCCAGAGTGCAAACTGCCTTTGCAAGAGCCTGGAGAGATTCCCGCTGGTCTCTGCAGGATTTGGCTTGAGATCCTCTGCAGGAATTGGTTTGTGCCAGTGGAAGTAAATAGGCCCTTGGGGATGCTGCTGCTGCTGCTGTATTTATTTTTATAATAACTTGTTGGCTGGTGCAGAGATGGGAACTCACAACCACAGCTCCTGCATGCAAAACTCCACTCCATTCATCCTTATCAGTCAGAGCCCTTTGCAGGGATGGAAAGAGCTATAAACTTGGGGGAGGGCTACTAGACTCTTCCTGCACCCTGATGGCCAGTTGCCGCGCTTCTGGGAGCAGCTTCTGTCCCAGGGCTCTGCGGTGCCTGCTGATGCCTCCCAGCAGGCAAAGACAACGCTGTGGACGATGGGGTAATGTAGAATGAAGGCATCAGAAGATCACAGGATATTTCTGACCCATAACAGAGCCAATAAAATGCACTTCTCATGAAGGAGCCTCCCTCACTAGTAACAAGTTCCAGTAATTGCTCACACCGTGTTATCATTCAACAATTCTTTCTCTAGCTTGGCTCTTAAGCACCTCCTGGCAAACAGAGCCCAGCACCATTTGAGGAGCTCTTCTTCAAGCTTCCAAAATTGTCACAAATTTTTCTGTTCTTATTTTTCAAGTCAGGCAGAAAATAGGAAGGAAGCACAACTCTCTATGCACCACCTTGAAGGAAAAGAGGGCGGATTGGTCAGTGACCACATTTCATTAGTCAAAGAAGTGAGGTTTTTCTCCTTCCCTTGACAGACTTCGGCACTTGAAGAAAACTGAAATGAAAACGAGAGTGTAAGGGCCTTTGATAATGACAGCACTTTTTCATCATGTGTGCTCTTTTATCAGCAATTACAGACATTTGAGCACTGAGTGGAGTCCTGTAGAACTGGCTGGTTTCACATTTTTAAGGATTGTTTCCTCACTAATTTCTTGTTTTCTCACCAGCAGGCCCCACCACATCCAGAACCTAGATAACAGTTGCATTGGTATCTCTGCCGGCTTTGTTTAAACACCATTTTCTACTCTTTAAACAAGCTTGGAGCCCCACTTCTTCCTCTTCTGATACATAACTTGGGCAAAACTTGACTTGATGCCAATAACATTGAAAAAAGGAGACAGAAAGCTTGGGCAGAATAGGAAACAGGTAATTCTGCTGCTGTTGCAAGTGCTGGAACATAGACTTTGCAACTTCTAATAACTTTCTCCAGCTGCCAGTTACTTGTTCAAAATGAAACACATACACTGCAGGGGGAAGAAGGCTGATGTGTTTCTAAGTTAAAGGAAATGTTATCAAACATCTGTGTGCCACCTGGTAGCCATACCCAATTTTTTTCCCTCCTCCCAGCTGCTGCTTGCCTTGCTATCCACCCGTTGGTTGCCACCTCCACCCCAGCGATGACTGCATTTCTGTGGTTTTGCACCTAGAGCACGAGGCCAGAATCTGTAGGCTTTACTTCATTTTCAGCAAGTCCAAATTCCCATTGAAGTTCACCTGGGGAAGCAGTCAGAAAAAGTGACGAAGAGCCTCAAGACACGGTTGGGAGCAACAGAGTCCTCGGGGATCCAGCAGGAACAGAACCCCCTCACGCAGCCTCCATGGAAAACCATGAACCCCCTGAATAACCACCCAGCCAAACAGGAAAGCCAGCGCTAGTGTTGGACAGCTGTACCACCTGCATGGCTTGTGAACAGAAAACATCAAAGGCCACTGAATCCCAGAGTCCTAGCTCCCTCTCCTGGCAGAGCACCGTAGTGGTGACAGAAACGGGGGCTGTGTGGGGTGCTCCCCGAGCACAAGCGTGAACTCTGAGCTGCAGCTCCTCAAAGGGGGATGCAGAGAAACCGTGACCCCACTGAGCCCTGGCTCCTCTCCACAAGGAGCATGGTGGTAATAATGCAGATACAGCTCTACTAGCAGATTAATACAGGATTAGCAGAGGCAAAATGTATTCTAGTGAAGAACATTTGCAATGTAGCTTTAGCTGAACAAAAAAATATGTACTTGAGCACAGATAAAACTTCACTGCTGTGCATTATCTACAGTCCTTAAGGTTGGGGGTAGTGCAGTTTATTCTCTAATACTTTGATACCAGACTGATTCACACGCAACTGTACCATGATTCCTCTCCAACACCACAGCTGCCTTCTGTTTGCTGTTTTCTGGGAACACCAAGCCTACAGAATCCTTCCCCAGACTGCAACTTACTCCTCAAGAAACACGCATCTATCTGGCTAGATATGAACCTGTCACTGCAGCAGGTAATGTACAACACGGGGTTTCTCATTAGTAGACTCCAGCCCCTCAGAAACCTATGATGCATTTCCACATGTGAAGGCAGAGCTCATTGACCCTTCATCCCAAGAAGCATCCATGGCATCCCTGCTCAGTGAAATGCCAGCTGACATCAGGTCCTCGGGCATGACATCTGTGGCAACACCAGAGCTGGCAGTGTGACAGCTGCCATAGAATCATTAAGGTTGGAAAAGACCTTTAAGATCATCACGTCCACCCACCAGCCCAACGCTACCATGCCTACTAAACTATGTCTCTTGGCTCATCTTTGCCCAAGGCTGAGCCAGGGTCCTTCTTGGCAGCATGTGCCTCTACCACTTCAGAGAATGAGCCCATTCTTAAAAGTGCATAAGACAGGGAAGTCTCATCCCAAGCCACTGAAAGTGACCTGACCTGCAAGCACTCTGTTGGCACAGCCCCGCGGCACTGCAGCACCCACACATTCCAGGATCCACACCAGCACGGGGCAGTGGGAGCCCGATCTGACACTGATCCTGTTGTGTAGAAGTTCACGCAATTTGGCCATCTTAGCCAATGCCCATTAGCAATTTGGGTTGGTTGCATCAGCAGTTTAGTTTTGTACCACATTGATCCAGTTATTACGTGTTTCCACACCAAAGACGGCTGAAGTCAACTGAAAGTTTTCCTAGCAAGTCAGTAGGCCCAGACTGACTGCTAACAGGTCAGGTCCTGTTAGCATCACACTTTCTCCACTTCTGCTGTTTCTGTGGAGAAAGTAGAAATGGGTTTTTCTGTACAAGTCAAACAACAGCTCTCTTAGCTGTTCACAGTGGTCTTTTTTAGAGGATTTTTTTAGGGCTTTTCCAGTTTTTGGCAATGAGTTTACAGCTTTTGTTTATGAGGAGCAAGAGACAACTCACAGATGTGCATGCTGGTTTCTGTTGCAGTTGTGTTTTCTTCTAAGTTTCACACCAGGGCAGTTTTCCCAAGGCAATGGTCTTTTGGCAGTCCATGGCTTGCTTCAGGAGGCCCTCTCCCTCCTCAGCACAGACTACAGCTCCTTCTTAAATGTTAAGACCTTAAGTATGTTCTTACAGGTCCATAAAGCAAAGCTAAATCTGCACAGGCGGCTTTCAGTCAAGCTGAGGCTGTGGCTCATAAAATGTCTCATTATATGCTAACCATCCCAGTCATAGGAGAATTTCTGTATATTAGTCGGAATCAAATTATTGTTTCTTCCTCAGGGAGAGAAAAGCAGATATTGAAGAAGTGAGAGAAAGATAAAGGGGAAAGCATTCTTCTGGATATTGTAAAGATCTCTAAACTTCACTGCAAGACTTTAACAGCATGCTCATCAATTTCGTGGTAGGTCTTGGAGGCAACTTATCCTTGCATTATTATAATGCAAAATTACATAAGGAAACAGAAGTCCCTCTCCTGCAAATGCTCACACATTTCCTTGGTCAACCCTCATTACTGCTTTCATCATCAGGCTGGGGTTCTATGCTGGCCTGCAAAGTATTAGATTATTCATTGGTTAAAACTGACTTCAGTTCAAGACACTGTAAGAAAATGTTAGAGTCTGTGATCTGAAAAACAGTAGTTTCATTTTCTTCCTTTGTTTCTTTTCAGTATCATGTCCCAGCAGCTATTATGTTCCTGAGATAACACCAAAGCTCAATATTAATGTACTATGTTCTGGAATATGTTGCACAACCAACTGTTAAATGTTGGCACTTACTCCCAGTTTAAATAGCATTACTGATGTTAACTGATTAGATCTAGCTATGTTTGTTCAGTCTGTTTTTCAGGCTGAGGATATATTTATAGAAATTGGAATACGCTCATGATTTTGTCTTATAACATTATCTTTTAATGCTATACTTACTTTTCTCAGCTTGAGCATGTTTTCTTAAAGTATAACAGGAGTATTTACTTATTTCAAGTTCTGCTTCCCCACAGTTCAGGATTTGGCCCTCGTGTGATGGTCTGTCTCGGAACACAGCTGGCATTGAAAGAAGGGGATATCACACTTGATGCACTTTTAATTAATCTATTGATTTTCATCTGTTCTACAACCGGCATTTTTAAATCAGAGAGAAAGTTGTGGTCTCAGACGGAGAAAGGGAAGATGAATCAGTAAGGACAAAAGTTTCCAATACTGAAGAGCACTGGATGAAGCAATGGTGTTATTCCTTCTGACCAGTAGCAAATCCAGGCTGAATTCCTGCTCGAAACCTGAAAGTCTGCATTTCCTGAATCAACAGCCCCAGCACAGGGCTTGCTCTCAACACCATTACTCATGTAAGAAGCCCTGCACACATCACATATGGTTTATGTCAATGCACAAGGTGGCTGATACGTGTTTTGTAGCCATGAGAACAGTGAGCAGTCAATTCACTAACCTTTGTAATTGATCACAAAGGGATGTGGGAAAGTTCACCATCAGTCAGAGTCCTTAAATCGGAACTGATTGCCTCCCAGAAAGGGACAGGCCGATTCAGCTGGAAGTGGTTTGGGCTAGTACAGAAATTGTAGGGCAAATTAATTGTGTGTTTGGTTTTATTCAGTAGAACAGATTGAATGCTGGTCTTTTAACCTCACATGTTTTTACATGAGTAGGGTGGTATGTGTGCCCCTAGGCGTACATGGTAGACTGTAACTGGGTGCTAACTACTGTTTTTGTATTTCCCATCCCTGGGTAGAGCTGTTATTCTGCTTCCCAAGTACCTGTTCAGAAAGAGATCTTAAAAAATAATTTCATGTAAAAGAAGGTGAGTCTTTTGCTCCCGGCAGCAGCTGATCTAGTAGGAAAGAGCAGCCCAGACCTCGACCAGTTTGACCACACAGCTTGTTAGGTAAGGACAGGCCATCACACTTATATTGGTGCCAGGAATATTGTTACTGATTGTGCTCACTGAACCGTGTTATATCAGCTGCATTCACATCACAGAAGCATGTCCAAGGTGAGTAACAGCTAACAAGTCTCTATTTGAGGAAAAAAATGAGACCAGAGTGAGATTTATGACAATTTCAAGTACAGAATAAGCAGTATGAACAGATGAGCCCCAAAGTATGATAAGGTGCTCTTTGCATACAAATATTTTCAGTGGGGGAAAGAAAAAAAAAGAGAAAAAAGTCAGAAAATAATAAAATTAACTATAACAAACACTTTTTCTAAGTAAAGCCTTTCAGCATTTCCCACGGGATTCAGTTGAATAGGGGAAGATAAATAAAGGAAGAGCAGAAACTGCTTGCAACACAGAACAAACCTTGAGTGCCAAAAACATGCTCCAGATTTTTTTAAAGATGCCTGGCTCTTATCTCAACCTTGATTCATCACAGTTTACTCCCAGAATTATTCAGAATTCAAGGGCTTTGCTTCTATGGGGTTAATGGGTTACATTCAACATTGAAACCTCTGACACAAATAACTGCTTAATTATTCAGTCCAGACTGGGTTTAGTGTTTAATGGAAATAAAAATAGCAACAGCAACAATGACAATGTTTTACGTTTCATGGGTGAAATTGTTTTTAATTTTAACTGCACAATCCAGGACAGTGCACAGGGAGGAGGGGGCTCACAGGAGGAGTTGTGCTGCTTGTGACACAAAAGATTAGCATGTCCATGACTGAAGAGGAGGAAAAGGAAAACACTGCCATAAAAGTGACAGCAGAGGTGAAGAATTGTGGTGAATGTGTAATGCACCACCGAAAAGATGCAGGATAAAACATACCAAACTGAAAGTCTTATCATATCTATCCTGCTATTCCAAAGCAGGAATTAATTTGAAGGGAAGAAGCTGCTTTTCTTGTTGGCTCACATCACTTGTTCATAAACACAAGCAAGAAAAATGCTAACGTGATACGATTACCATAATTACCGTCTTTGTTAAAAAAAAAATGTGATGGTGGTTTTCCATCCTGCGTTTTGTTTAAGCAGCCATTGTGGCTAGTACCAATGCGGAGCAAACAGCACGCACTGCAGCTCCTCAAGGAGCAAACACAGTAAATCTCGCGCTTTGAATGCACCAGCCACACGAGATGCCAAAGCATATTACAAACACCTTGAGGTATCAGCCAGTGTTCCTGTTAGAAGGAATTTGTGTGTAGCCAACCAAAGATATAGCAGCAAACCAATTCCAGCAAATGTATGCTCCTCCCTTAGCAGACAAAACCAATTTAGAATCAATGAGTGTAAATTTAGGGTTTCTGCAAAGCATCAGGCTTAAGATTTAATTAATTGAGCCCAATTTTGAAAGCATGCTGTGGCTGTAGGGTGGAAACAGGGAGGTCAAAGAAATAAACAGGATAATTTTAAGCCCGAATCATCGCCAAATGCAACACTGCTGTGTGAAAGGGATATAAAATTAGGGTAATCAATCCCAAGCCCCTTTAGAGTCCAGTCTCGATATGGTTGCCTAGGGGATGGGCTCTGAACAGAGCTCTTCTGGCTGGAAGAGGCTGTAAAGCCCTGGTTAAACAGGTACGTGAGTTTGTACAAGGCTTAGAGCAAAGTAGGCTAAATGAGATGCTCAGTTGATGAGTTGGGGTTGTTCAGTCTGGAGAAGAGAAGGCTCCAGGGAGAGCTTATAGTAGCCTTCCTGTACTGAAAGGGGCTCCAGGAAACCTGGGGAGGGGCTCTTTATTAGGGAGTGTAGGGATAGGATGAGGGGGAATGGTTTGAAGCTGAAAGAGGGAAGATTTGAATGAGATATTAGGCAGAAATGTTTTCCTCTTAGGGTGATGAGGCACTGGCCCAGGTTGCCCAGAGAAGTGGTGGATGTCCCATCCCTGAAGATGTTGAAGGCCAGGTTTCATGGGGCTTTGATCCAGTGGGGGGTGATTTTGCTCACCACAGGAGAGTTAGCACTGGATGGGCTTTAAGGTTCCTTATGAACGAAACCATTCTGTGATTCTATGAAAACTAGCAGTCCAATTCATTCCTTCCTTGCCTTCTTACCCCAATTTGCTCTGGTAACTGCTCTGCCTCAGTAGAAGGAGAGGTTAAAGCCAAAACAATTTTTAGCCACTTATTTTTATCTTTAAAAAATGCCTTTCACCTGTGAAGTACACAAGCCAGAGGCATCTAAAAGACTAAGTTTGGGTTCAAGTTCTGATTAATCTCTGGTTTTGTGTTCTGTCCATCTGTTCCTCCTTCATTGTATCACTGAAAAAGAGTGAGGCAAAAAGGGAAAAAAAATAAGAGTAATGGAAATAATTCTAAGATAACCATATACAGGGTTCTGTCTTTTTCTGAACACTTCATACTGCTTTCTGAATGCTATTGTCTGCTAGCAAAGAAAATCTGGACTGTATACTTTGCTTTTTTTTCACCATGGTATTTCATACTGCTCACTGATCAGAGGAAGGTTAATATTTGGATAACTTGGAAATAAAAGGATAGTGGTGTGTTAGAATCATAAAATCATAGAATCATTTGGGTCAGGAGACACCTTAAAGCCCATCCAGCTCTAAGCCCCCTCCCATAGGCAGGGACACCTTCCACTAAGTCAGATTGTGGGATGTTCTTCCTGAAATTTAACACATTGCATCGTCACTCTTGTGAGGAAAGCTAAAGAATGATTATTTTCTATTTCACAGAAGACAAAGGGTTACTTCCTGCATGCCACTAGAAGTAAGGGTTAGGTCTGCGAGTGACAGTGGAGGAAAGGGAGTTCTGTGCTCCTGTTAGAGAAGGAAAGGGATTCTGCGCAAATGATGCTCAAGGAAAAGAATTAGACTGTGTGACATGGAGAAGAAAGGTCATTGTACATACATCACGGAAGGAGCAAGGTAGCGTGACACAGGGTGGAAAGGATTCTTTTAAAGTCACATAGAAAATGAAAAAGAAGGACTACAATTGTGTGAGTGGGGCTGGAAGACAAGGTTTCTTATGGGCAAAAATAAATAAATAAAGTGGCAGCTGTATTCCTAACAAGTATGGCTTATTCTACAACCAAGCACCTACATTTTTCAGACCAGAGTGCTGCACCACTCATTAATTTAAACAAATACACCACTTTCACAAACACTTTGAGTGACAATTGAATAATGGTATCTCGGTGAGATACTTTGTCATCTTAACCTCAACTCCCCTACAGACAAGGAGTTGGCTCCCTCTCAGTTTGTTTGGGTTTTTTTCCCTTATCCTTCTAATGAAAAGTAAGAGAAAGGAGAAGTAACATGAAAATAGGAATTATTTCTATGTTTAACATGCCAATTTCTGGTTCGACTTCCCAGTTATTTGGGGATTTCTTTATTTTCACACAAAGATCCTCACAACCAGTTACTCATAACACATCACTCTCAAACACAGTGCAACACTTTGAACTAGGAACTGCATTTCGGGGAAGGTGAAGCTGGGGTCAGATGCATTCCTGCTAATTGTACTGATTGCAGGAGAGTTATTCTATGATTGAATTTGCTCTCTGATGTTAAAGGGGGTAGCTGCTAATTGCTTTTAAGGAGGACCCAGAAGAATCACTGGGGGCTGGACAGTAACACCCTGCCAAGTCGGTTGGGCACATGCGCACATGCAAGATAAGCGCTACTAATCTTTTGGGGGAGTGTGGTATGTGAGGAGGATGTGCAGGTCAAACTGTCCCAGGGTTTGGAGGAGGATACACGAACAACCAGTGATGGAAAATGGGATTCTGTATGTCCATTTTGTACTCTTGGTACTGACTGTGTAGAAGAAGTCTACTACATTGATCTGATTTCTTCCAAGCTGCCACCAGGGCAGTAGCAGAGCCACCAGCTCATTTCTGCAGTGTTTCTATAATGTTCTTACTGTCCTTAGGTGCCATAATACCTACATCTATTGTTACCATGATCCCATCAGGCAGCATGTAGGTTTCCTTCCCCTTCTGAATGTTTTCATATCATCTTCCTAATTAACAAATCTGTAATCTCTCTTTGAGTTGAAAAATTCATGGTTAGGGGAAGGAAAGCCATGCAAGGTGTAGCTAGTACAGAACATCACAGAGCAGTCCTGGCTCATTAATGTGCAATGTCACAAGGACAAGCAAACTCTGCCCCTCTGCTGTAATTTATTATTTGATACGTCAGAGTAAACCTCAACTCATGATCCAGCTTTAATTATTTCCTTTCTTCTACTTTCCCCAGAAATCTTTGGTCCCCAAACCTTTCTTACTCAGAGGTTCAAGTCCTGAAAGCTGCCCAGAATGGTGCCTTGTTTTGTAATTATTTCTGTTACCTGAGTCACCCTACACCTTATTGCTTAGAAGAGTGCAGCCCTGCAGAGGAAGGGTAATTGCCTCGGGTTTGAGAAAGCTCATCAGCTTCCTGCAGGAGGCATTGTATGGGGAAGATCTAGCAGGACGTATTTGCTGAACTTCCTCAAGTTTAGGATTAAATTCATGAACTAAAACTAAACAATGACTTGCAACAATCTGAGGTTGCTTGATTCGCAGAGCTCTTACCAGTGGTCACCTTAGGAGATGGAGAAAGCTGCAGTTCATCTTGGTTTAGGAATTATTCTATCCTTGCAGTAAATAAGATTTCGGCTGTCAAAAGTTTTGTTCAGAGTTCTTTGTGAGGATGTAGCAAAGCTGCCTGCTGCCTGCTTGGTTTTCTGTATTGAACTCCCACTGTTATTTTCCTTTCCCTGCCATTTCATCCTGCTGGGTGCAGGCTCCCATTGAAAGCTTTTAGCTTTGGAGAGGGTGTGACTTCTAAAGTTCAGGTAAACTGCTGCAAGTACACTGCTTTCAATATACTTTTGCTAAGTGAGACCATGGAGGAGGGAGGAAATTTTCCTGACAACTGATGTTTAGCAGGTCTTGTTTCAGCAAAGTTGATGGGAGACTTCCCACTGGCTTCACAAGGAAAGGAACAGCACCTGAGGATCAATGCAAGCAGTGTAATTCTGTTGTACACAAAGAAAAAGATAGAGTAACGCCAGCTAGGAATGGGATTCTGAATGATACATGTCAAATACAAAACATAATTGTAACAAGTAAAGGTTACCTCAGAGTGACTTCTAAAGTCAATCTTCTTGTTGACTTTGGTCATAATAACCCCATGCAGCACTCCAGGCTTGGGGCAGTGTGGCTGGAAAGCTGCCCAGAAGAAAATGGCCTGGGACCGTTGGTCAACAGTGACTGAACATGAGCCACCAGTGTGCCTAGGGGGCCAAGGCAGCCAACAGCATCCTGGCTTTTATTAGGAATGGTGTGGCCAGCAGGAATAGGGAACAGATCATGCCCTCTTACTTGCTGCTGGTGAGGCCACACTTTGAATCCTGGGTTCAGTTTTGAGCCGCTCAGCACAAGAAAGACATTGAGATGCTGGAGTGTGTCCAGAGAAGGGGAATGGAACTGGGGAAGGGTCTGGAAAACAAGGGTTATGAGGAGTGGCTGAGGGAACTGGGATTTGTTTAACCTGGAGAAGACAAGGCTGAGGGATGACCTTATTGCTCCCTACAAGTTCCTAAAAGGAAGTTGTAGCGAGGTCAGGGTTGGTCTGTTCTCCCATGTAATAAGTGATAGGATGAGAGGAAATGGCCTCAAGTTTAGATTGGATACTAGGAAAAAATGCTTTGCTGAAGAGTGGCAAAGCATTGGAAGAGGCTGCCCAGGGAAGTGGTGGAGGTGTCCAGGAAATGTGTAGACCTGGCAATTTGTGACATGGTTTAGTAGGCATGGTGGTGTTGGTTGATGGTTGGACTCTGTGATCTTAGAGGTCTTTTCCAACCTCAGTGATTCCATGAAAAAATCTATGAAGCCATTTCTCACAAGACCTCTGCAAAATATCCACAATGCCATTTGCAGCCATTCCCAATGTGAAGCCTAAGCTCAGGCTTCAGTATGCATTTCCCAGGAGGCAGCGAGTGGGCGTGGAGAAGGTTTAGCCCTGGCAGCAGGAGAACCTTGAAGTTTTCACCTTGAGCTTTTCTAGTTTAGAATGAGTCGATGTTGACTTGCACCTGGTAACTATAAGCAAAATCAAGATAATCCGCTCAAGATAATCAAGATAAAATCAAGATAATCCTCTCAAATTTGATGCAAACAGCATCAATGCTGCATAACAAGCAGAATGACAAACTGAGGTGGTGTTTCTGGTGCTATTACAGGGCACTCATGACTGTGGTTTGCACTGGCCCCCATGGAAGCTGTGGTTTGAGGATGGGAATCATTCAGCTTATCCCTAGGTCTTCCCAAGGTAGAAACAGCAAAGACAAGCAGGAGTCTGGCTGCTTTTCTGTTAAGTAAATGCCTGACGAGGTTGTGTTTTCTTGCAAAGGAGCCAAGCATGACCTAATTAAAAGTGATACGGTGGCACAGAGTTCTGTGATTTTTGCTCTCCCACAAGCTGGTCTTTTGAAACTCAAGGTTTCAGTTCAGACCCACTGTTCAGAAAGGCATTTGAAAGTAAGGCAGAGGAGGAAAAATATTCTTGTTAACTCATCTGTGTTGTGAGTGACTCTGTTTTCTCTGTTAAAGATGATGAAATTGCTAACCCCAACAGCTCCCTGCCCTTCATTTAGGGATTAGTGACTTCATCAACACAAGCAGAACAAACACAGAGTGCTGAACTTAGAACCTGGCAACTTCAAAGTCTCCCAGTCCGAGATGAGAAAGCACGGAATCACTGACAGCAGTGACACTATTTGAGTCTTTTAATAAATGAAGGGGCCTACAAGCGAATGATAAAAGCCTGGGAGCCAATTGGCCAAGCCTGTCCCTGGTGTAAACCTGATATTCTTCCAATTCAAAGAAAGGAAAAGGGGCAAACAAGAAAAATTCTTGGTAGCAAATATGCTTAGATGAAGCAAACAGTGAAGTCTCTCCTGTAGCCGCAGTTCATCATGCAATTAGTTTCTTAACAGTTTCACCATTCAGACAGTCTCTTCCCTGGCACAGCGCCACGCCAGCCAAATAAATCTGCTCTAAACACACCACTGTCCATCCAAACTGCAACTCCAGACCCATGAAGCTAAGCTGGAAGTCTCAACTGAAAGTGAGAAGGAAGAGAGGCCTGAACAGGTAGGTGGAAACAGGGCAACGAGGAAAGGAAGATGTAGCCAAACGGCACCAGACCAATACTCTGAGGTATCCAAGACCCCCTATAGAACAGAAGGGCTTGCCAAAGGCCAAGAACCTCATATCTCTAGCCCTGTCATTGAGGTTAAAAGGGATCATTGGGAATAATGGTGGAGTGGAAAGCATGTTTAATTAAACAAATCAACGAACCAAACTGATGTGGAGGGGCTAAATCATTAAGATCCGGCTCCTGCCACCCCTGCTCAGCAATATTTCAGGCTGCCAGCATTGCGAGTGGGTCTGGTGTGTGGTACATCACTAGCAAGGTAGCGTGGGCTTCTGTGGTGCCTCTGTTGCACGTGGAAGTGCTGTGAAGGGAAGAGGAGATCTGCTGTCTTCAGAGAGCAATTGCTAGGAAAGTAAGCGATCATTCAGTGCTGGGGAAACCCCAAACCATCAGGATCTAGAGTTCATCACAGGTGGACACGGTGACAACAAACAGCTGTACTGGGCTTTTAAATAATGCAAGATAAAACTAAAAAAAACTTGATTTTTTTTTTTTTTTATTTCACAGGAGCATTGCTTTTGGAAGCTGGTGGGAAATTGTTAGTGTCCTTTTTGCCTACAAAATTACTTCATCAAAAAAGAAACCAAACCTGCATGTGCCAATTACAGGGGAAAAAAAATCAGGTAGATATATCTCTGAAGTGTTTTGGTGTCAATATTTTCATCCCAGTGTTTAGCTTCTCTTATGATTTCAGGAAGTGTAGAGAAGACAAGTGAAAGTAAAAATCTGCACCTAACTCCTGACTGAGTCAAAGCAAACAGTGCCAGTGTTTCATTGCTCTCCTGTTTTCTAGATGCCAATACGAGGCAGCATTGGATCCTTCTGTCTCTTGTGCTGCTGAGGGGAGAGGCCAGTAGTGCTCCCGATGAAGGACCGTGTCCATTGAGGGGGATGGATGGGCTCTGCTCTCGCTCTGCCCACCTGCCCCTGAGTGCTCCCAGCGTGTGGCATGGGGGCTCTGGGAAATGGCCAGAGCCACTGGATATCAGTCATTGATCCCCTGCCCTCCATCCTTCCCCCTCTTTCTCCCCTTCTTGGCTGACTGGAGGCACTGCCTTTGATCACAGCTTCTGGTGCTGGGGAGAGAGGTGGATGCAGCAAGGAGTGCAGCATGGGTTGGGTTTACAGCACTGGCTTTCCATGAATGAAAGTCATTAAAATAAAAAAAAATAAATAAAACCAAGCAGCTCTAACTGCTGTTGGAGTCATTCCACAGTAGCTGAGTGCATCTGCTTTTTCTCACCTCTGAAGCAAATCAATATGGCTTTAAACGATTTCCCTGGTGCCTGGATTTCCTACCTTCTGCTGCTGTTATAGTCCAGCTACGCTATTGCCTGGTCATTCCTACCTCATCTTTTCAGTATCTCTCTCTCTCCCCTGGCTGCCTCTCATTGCCTTCTCTTAAAAACATGTACAAAATGCTTACTGGAGCAGCTCGGATTTCCTCATGTGCCATTTTCTCACACTCACACACACACAGAGACACATTTGCCATCACTTGCAGCCATACACATGCTCATCACAGTGCCTTAATACATGCACTGCTGGGCTATATCTCCATCCCTCTCCCCTGTACACACAAACACACACACACCGCTGAGCTGATCCCTTCCTGAGCAACATCTGCTTATCAGGAGTTTTCCTTCTGATTCGGTCATTAGTGAGGAAGTGCTCATGCTTACTTGCAGCTCTGTCTGCCAAAGGTATTCATGTTTAAATAATAAAAAAAATACATTTAAAAAATTAAATAATCTCTTGTGTTCAATGAGGTTTTTTTTCTCTCCCATACCACCCACCCACCCTGAGGCAGGCATGTCTTAGTGTAAACCTGCCACTAGTGATGAAACTAAAAGACCCCCACACAGATAAACTCACAGCTTGGGGACTGCCTCCCTTTTCTAGATCCCACCTAATCTTGGATTTGGGTTGTTTGGAACACAAGGTATAAAAAGAAATGCTTATGCATTGTCTGAGTATACTGACGTGGGAGTGATATGCCCAGAGAAACCTGCAGCCGCCTGATGCTGGAGTCACCTGAATCCCCTTATCACTTCAGCCGTGTGCATAAACACATTTGCTGCTTATTCCAGGCAGAACCCTCAGCTTACAAAGCCAAATGGCTTTTGCCAGCATCATCACTCTTATTTATTTATTTTTCCTGTGTGATGTTCTCTCACTAATTTTGCATTTTGAGGGGGTGTTTTTATGCCTTGTCACTTGCTTCAAGTACCCGGGAGCTCATTACTGGCTCCTGATTAGCACAGTGTGTTTGAGTGGTGTGCTGGAGGCAGAAATTTAAAAGGTATCAAAATGCAAATATGCCCCCATTGACCTCTGGAAAAATGCCTTACATTACAAAGTACTTTCAAAGAAGGCCAGAAAGGTAAAGAAGGGAAAGATAGAGTTTGCAGAGGTTTCTGATATTAATAAAATTAATCACAAATGTTTACTTAGAAGTTTGCATTCCGACTAATGTGGAAAGCTTTTTTTCTTTTCTTTAAAGAGGGAGTGGAGGGCCCAGATGATGCTACTCTGCCCACTTTGTGTCTCACTCCACTTGCTTTGCTAGAAGAGCCACTTCTAAGTGAATGGAGCTGCTTGTGGTGCATATTCTTTAAATCCACCATGATTCAAGGATGTAGTCTAATACATGGCAACAGCCCAGAATGAGGGACATGGAAATTATTCATGATCCTTCTTTCAGCGTGAAAGATTCCTTCTAGAACCTCAGCTTAATGACTCTGCATTTGAGAAGTAAATTACTTTCACCAAGAAAAGTGAGAGGCAGCCAAATTTGCCTGGATAAGATGAGCGTGATATTAAGACAAGAGGCATCCCTGCAGGGAGGTACAACTGAGAACTGCATTGGGGAAAAAGGCAACGTGACCCAAGAGATTTAAACTTGTTGCTCTTTAAGCCTCACTGGTAACGGTGAATATACTCTGTCACTAAAGAAGATTGCAGCTAATGTTGGGTTATGTCAGCGAAAACAAACAGTCCCTCACCCTCACAGTAAGCTTATGGTCTGGTCTTATCCTTAGTCTCCCACATGCTTTTCTGCACTTATTTGCCTGGAAGCACGGCTTCTCCCTGACCCCCTGACACAGAGCCAAAGCTGGGGGGCTTTACCTCTCAAAGCAAGTCAAATGCTTTCAAGTCACCTACCCTACCCTAGCAAGAGTTTGTGTGAAAGTTTAATACTAGCTCAGTGTTCAAATTCACAGGAAAGTTGTTACAGCATCTTTTGCTCAGTCCCCTCACTGCATCACACATTGCTGCTGTTCAGTGCCTGAAGATGGAAAGAAAACCCCAGGGAGGACCACTGCTGCTTCTGACTGCACTCAGCAGCACATATATTTATTCTTCAGGCCCTATGAGTATGTAAAGTGATAACCACAACCGACTAGCAAAAGGAAAGGAAACAGCAATAGCTGTGATGATTACCAGCATATAAAAATCATGTGGAAGAAGAAAATGGTTGCTGTGCCATTGCTTAGCTGGTGTCTCTGTCTCTGGCTATTGCTTCATTGCGCTTGGTCATAAATGAAAGCTCTCTAATGCTAATGACCATGGTGCCCACCCTAATCATGCATTTGAAATATTAATAAAAATAATTTATGTCATGTGACTGCTTTTTAACTAGCTGCTTTCAGGACTTTAGATCAGGATTATAGAAGACGTGCATTTATAAATTATTAGCCTTGAGCACATAAGCACTGCATACTATGGGGAGCACTTTTGTAGCACTTTAAATTAATTTATTGTTATTCATTCCAGCTGTCTGTGATGTAAACCTTTGGCTATAAATTTGTACCATCATCCAACACACCATTAAACTAAAGTGGTGCCCGTGCTGGAGCATATAATAAAACATATGAATAAGATTTCTGTGGGGACACTTTTTTTAAACTCACTTCTCAGTTAATGACACAAGAAAAGTGAGATAACACAGTCACCCTGTAACTATGCAATCATTAAAATATGTCTGTTGGAGGAAGAATTTTAAATTTGCTCTTCTATTGCATTTTGACTCAATGTTTTTCTTTACCAGATTGTTTCAATTCATGTCCTATCTCAAGAAAAAGGCTTTGTCTGAAGGCATCATGATGTCACTGGCTAAGATTGCCAGAGGATATTTGTTGGACCTAAACTTCTCAGTGGTGGAAACAGCTCCTGACCACTGAATCACAGCAGTATGAAAGAAGAGCAGTTTTACTGTCTTATCTCCTCTGCAGGCAAACATTCTTTCTCCTACAGATCACCATAAGAGTAACAAAACCTTATCTGCATGAGTAACACAATAATGTCTTAATCCATTTAACTGTACAGATATATTTTGTACCAGCCCGTTGGGATTCAATTTTGTAAACTTTAAAGCAAGTTGTGATCATGCAGTGCTCTACTAAGCAGAGTCAGAATATCTATTGCTTTGCTCTTTCCACAAAGATCTCATCTTTCTCACTTTAATGCTAATACTTTATGTTAATTTTGTGACAGATGACTTCTATAAAGCTTGTTCAAAGACAGATCTGCCATCATTAGGTATTACATGGATAGAACAAGGGGGAATGGTTTTAAGCTGAAAGAGAGGAGATTGAGATTAGATATTAGCAAGAAATGTTTTCCTGTAAGGGTGGGGAGGCACTGGCCCAGGTTTCCCAGAGAAGTGGTGGATGCCCCATCCCTGGAGGTGTTCCAGGCCAGGCTGGATGGGGCTTGGAGCAACCTGATCCACTGGGAGGTGTCCCTGCCCATGGCAGGGGGGATTGGAACTAGATGGGCTTTAAGATCCCTTCCAACCCAAAACATTCTATGATTCTATGATCTCAGTCTTCTATCAAAGTAAAACTTTGGCTGCTGATTTCTCAGATATAGGCTCTTGATATCCAATACAGCTTTATGAAAACAGAGACAAAAGTCTGAATATCAGGTTCTCGGCTGACATAACACAGTACAACTCTTTAATTTGTACCAGCTGCTCATAAACCTGGTGCTTTTCAGTTCTGAGTTTTCTGAGCTATTTACCCAGTAGCAGGCCTCTTGGAAAATTGGCAGAGTAGTCAATCTAGGGAAAATAGGTGAGAGATTAGACTTACCTGTTCATGCATCCTTGTCTCTCCAAACAAAACATGAAGCACTATCAGTGTTCGATTTTGTATCACTTCCAATTAAAAGAAAACACAAACTTTGACCTGATTGCAAAATCGGCTTCTACCTGAAGGTGGGGTCTTCACCTGATACCTAGCAAACAAGGAGTTAATGACAGTTGAAGCTTCCCTGGCATAGGAAATTAGGAGAAGAGATATAAATCAGGTGTCTGAGATATAAAAGGATGCTGATGCCTTGGTTAGGGGCTGGTTTTCAGCTGTTGTCTTAGCTGTCAGTAGGATGATCTGGAATGTTGCAGCAGTTGGTGTTGGTTTGGGCTCTCCCTTCCTGCAAAAATTCTGCATTTGTTTTGAGTTTCCTTTGAATGAAGATGTGCCCTGCTGCTTCTAGCTGTAGAGTTAGTCTTCACCAGCAGCTTTTACTTTCTGTCTGAAGGTGTGTGTAGACCAGCTCCTGTTCTTCATACCAATGTACTAATTTGGAGCCATTTTGTTAAGCTAAAATGTTGCTTACTTGATTAAAATGTTCTTGGTACAAAAAAGAAAACTAAGGTGTGTAAAAGAAGTTATACAGAGCTTTCTTTTTTATTAATTGCTTTATCACTGTCACTTGGTGTATTTTAAATTATTTAAGGAGACCCTCCTTCCTCGTAACACATAGCTTATAATTACTATGTAACTTAGACAGTGCCAAAAGCAGGGATTGTATTGTGTTTAAGTTCCAGTAGCTAACACAATAGTATTCATTTCCCAGCTGTTAAATAATCTTTTCAGTTATCTATGCCTCCCTTACCTTACTGATTACACAAAAAGGAGGTGTCTTTTTTTTTTTTTTTTTTTTAATTATTCCTTCTCACTTCAGCTGTGATCTTTTAGGAGTTGGCTATTTGATTTGCGGATGTTTGCTCAATTTCTCTAAAGATGCCTCATGAAAAAGAAGAGGTGCTTCACTTCACTCTCTGTGAAGAAGAACATGAGCCAGCAGTGTGCCCAGGTGGCCAAGAAGGCCAATGGCATCTTGGCTTGTATCAGAAACGGCGTGACCAGCAGGTCCAGGGAGGTTATTCTCCCTCTGGACTCGGCACTGGTGAGACCGCTCCTCGAATCCTGTGTTCAGTTCTGGGCCCCTCACCACAAGAAGGATGTTGAGGCTCTGGAGCGAGTCCAGAGAAGAGCAACAAAGCTGGTGAAGGGGCTGGAGAGCAGGTCTTATGAGGAGCGGCTGAGAGAGCTGGGGTTGTTTAGCCTTGAGAAGAGGAGGCTGAGGGGAGACCTCATTGCTCTCTACAATTACCTGAAAGGAGGTTGTAGAGAGGAGGGTGCTGGCCTCTTCTCCCAAGTGACAGGGGACAGGACAAGAGGCAATGGCCTCAAGTTCCGCCAGGGGAGATTTAGGCTGGAGGTTAGGAAAAAATTCTTCACAGAAAGGGTCATTGGGCACTGGAACAGGCTGCCCAGGGAGGTGGTTGATTCACCTTCCCTGGAGGTGTTTAAGGCACAGGTGGACGAGGTGCTAAGGGCCATGGTTTAGTGTTTGATAGGAATGGTTGGACTTGATGATCCGGTGGGTCTCTTCCAACCTAGTTATTCTATGATTCTGTGTTCCCACTGATATCTGAGATGCTTGCTGTGTGTGCTTTTTCATGTCCCTTTGTTGGGTAGGACCAAGCTCCTTAGTCCACTACAGTGCTTAGAAGCTCCAGCCAAGAGCTCTGAGTGTGCCAAGCAACAAAAAAGCTGAGGGAACTCAGATATGAGAAAAGATTACGGGTGGTTACCAAGAACTCGAGGAAGCAGAAAGCTATAGCAGCAGCGCCTCCACAGTTTGGTGAAAGTAGTCTTCAAAGTAGCTGGTACATGAATGGAACATTCCATCTTTCATCTAAAAAGCTGCCTTCAGACAGCTGTGGAGAGATCCTAGGAGGAGGGCTGATCGCCTGTTCACCCCCTTACTGAGTTCATGGACACAGAGCCTTGTGTACCCAAGAGGGCAGCTGCCTCTAGTGGAGTTGGGTGATTGTCATGCCTGCCACATCACAGCCTCACAGACATATGCTAGCATTTGTTGTACTGTCAAAATATGCTTTAAAGCCCATTTCAGCAGCGATCGTTCTTAGAATCTTTGCCAGGAAATGTTAATTACTGTGGTGCAGTCTTCTGTTTTCTGTAGAGCAATAACAATTAATTTACACCAGTTGCAAAAACACCTACACTTTTTTATTAAAAATCAATCAAAGCAAATCAATACGGTGTAAAGTACACAATAACAAAATGAAAAGCTCTTTTTATATATATATACTTGAGCTTCCCTAATAAAACATCAGTGTTGATTCAAGATGCTTGTCTGTTCTAGTCTAATGAGAATATGTCAAGTTTCTTTTTTAGCTTTTTCGGAAATGACTAAAAATGGCTGCCCCGATACATGGCAAAAAATTGCAATAATTAACCCCCAAGCTGTAAGTCAATACGATGATGCGAATGCTGCTGCATTCATCTCTCTGCATTGCATCACCTATGCACCTGGCAGCCATGGAATCCGTTTTGAATCAGCATGGAGGTTAGCTTTTATTTATAGCTGTAATTAGAAAAACACTAGCACTAATGGAGCCTGCTCCATTGCTAGAATGTGTCAGCACAGAGGAAATTCCACAGCAATTTTTGCATTTTGACAGGTCAAAGAGGAAAATAAATTAATTGCTTCTTCCAGAGACAAACTGTTTACTCCCCAGAATGTGATGATCTACTGGAACGTGGATTTCAAACTATTAGAGAACTATCCCGTGGTTTGTGTTTTCTGCCACTTCTTCAATCAGGCTGGGTGTCGTAGAGCCTGGGAGGGCAGGTCATGTCATATCATATCACTCATCTCGTGATTCCTAGGCTCCCCCGCAGCAAAGGGCCAGGCAAGACCGAGGTTGTTGGGTGACTGGTTTAAATCCTAGTTCCTGCCTCCCTCCATCGAGGGTACAGAAGCTCTGTGACTTGTCCAGCAGAGATCCAGCCTAGCAGCTCCACCACAGAAGTGCTCCCTCAGCCCACTGTGATACGTCTTGTTCTTTACAGCACCAGCTCCTGTTTCCGTCACAAACGGCAGACCACCATTTCCTTTCTACAGGCAGAACTATCATGGGTTTGAGTTTGATGTGATTTTTAATGGTGAAGTGATAGATGGTACTTTAAAATGTGTGAATTGATGCAGGTATGACAGTAGGTTTTTCAAAGCCATTAGATAAGTCTGGTAGCTCATGGCAGAGGGCTAGGAGGGTGAGTGTCACTAAGATAAAAATGCATTAACTGCACTAATTTGAAAGGGATGAAGAACTCATACAAAAGCACCAGCAGCTCCTCCTGTATTGCTACAGTAGTACTGGGAATCCAGACATGACAAGTGAATAGCAACAAAAAAAACCACTTTGAAATCAAATAAAAAAATTTCAAATTAGTATATTTGATTTGATTCATATTTAGGAATCCCAAAATGTGGCAATATGTCACTAAGATACCACAAAAAGTTGTATGTTTATGTTGTATATGCTGTGTGTTCCCCTCAGCAACAGGAGCTGTGATGTAACCACTATTTTGTTGTCACGATGTCCAGGGCTTCTCTCTGCCACAAAAATTTACATTAGTCCATCCTGCTTTTTGTATAGAGTGCTATATTTTTTATTCAGTTCTCTTCTCTGTGGTAAAACATAGCTGCTCCTGACTGACTTTCTGACGCCTGAGCCAGCTAAGCTAAGGCAAGCCCTGCGAAGGTAGGATGGTTATTTACATTATATAAGCTTTTCAGACTCTTGAAATATAGGGCTTAAGCATATTATTAACTTCAGGCATATTAGTAAGTCCCACTGAGGCAAAAAGGATGTGCTTTAGGGCACAGATGACTATCGGCTAAGAAAGAAATGAGAAACTTGTTTCCTTCCAAGGGTAATTGATTACTTGTGGAATAACTTCTCTCAGAAACTATTACTTGATCTGTATTTGAAGTGTACAGGAGTGAGCTTTATGTTAGTAATCTCCTCCTACTGCAGAATTGACGAGTTTCAATAACATCATAGTATTTTCAAATAGAAACAGATGTTCTGTTGGACATCCTACAACAGAAAATCAATAATAGGTGAGCCAGGAGTAGCCCTTCCCTTCAGGAGGGCTCCACTGTGAGAGCTGTGCAGGGTGAACTCACCATTGGAGAGTGAAGTGACATGAAGGCCAGCAAATTTTCATGACAAATTCCCATTATTATTTGGCTTAGCTCAGGTAAATTAGGTGCTTTGTATGATGATCTTTAATTACCCTCCAGGGGAACTGCGTACTGTTTTTCATGTGGAGCTTAAGTAAGCTGCCTTTCAGTTGTTAGCACGCGTTTGTACTGCATTTTTGATGGATATTTCAAGTAGAAAGGTAGGGGGAGAGGCTCCAAAAATGCACATAAGGTGGTACATGGCCCAAAGAGAATCACAGAACTATAGAATCATTGAAGTTAGAAAAGACCTCTAAGATCATCAAAGACCTCTAAAATCATCAGCCCAACACCACTGCGCCCACTAAACCATGGCCCAGAGTAACATGTCTACAGATTTTTTTTAACACCTCCAAGGATGGAGACTCCACCACTGCCCTGGGCAGCCTGTCCAGTGCTTGAACACTCTTTTGGTAAATAAATTTTCCCTAATATCCAATCTAAACATCCCCTGGTGCAACTTGAGGACATATGAGCTACTATTTATCTTAACCTGACAAAGAGCTGCTAAAGTAAAAGGCAGGGGTGAAGGAATATTTTTGCTTTTATTCAGAAGTTCATATAGAATGAGAAGTAGAAAGTGAGTTTTCCAAATGTCATAAACACATAAACACAGTCAAGGAGTCTTTGGAACAGAAGACGCTTTAGAGGCTTTAAATATTTCACCGGCCCTCTCATTCAGGTAACACAGTGTGTCACCACGCGAATGTGCAAGACGGGTCTTCCAGTGATATTCCTTCCTTTCTTTTAATGGATGTCATGACACAGCAAGAAATATTAGATGCAAGCAAGCCCTATGGTTTTGATTGTGGTTAGTCTGAGGGTTCTGTTTTGCTTTAAGTGGAAGCTGATGAACAATGGTTTGAAAAGAGAAAAGGGAAACAGCCCCAGTGCTGAGGTCAGCCAGCCACTTCCTACACCCAGCTGTTTCAGTTTATTTTTTTAATTAAGTTTGGCTTAAATTAATGATGACAGTTTAAAGAGAACTCTTTCACCTATTTAGCTTACTTTACATCCGAAACCAAGTCCCTTCTGTCCAATTGCATTTTGTTACAAGATTTGCAGTTAGGTTACTTAAAGTCCCTGGTTTCTCCCCACTTTATTTTGTCATCTCTCTGCTCTGCTATTGCCCTCTGCCCTTTTGTGCCCTTTCAAGGGAGGGCTAAAGCTATTGCTGCTGTGGTATGGAAGCAAAGTGCCTCCTAATTGATCGTTAATACTGCTGGAGTGTGAGGATGTTGGGAATTGCTAGATCAAGACCATTTACTCCAGCTCCTGGGTCAGCTCTTCAGATGGTATAAATCAGTGTTCCTTCTTGGCTCTTTGGGTAGGTTTGCACTGTGGAGGAGTAGGTTCAGGGGCTCTAATCTTCAGCTCTGCACAAGCACCAGAGCCTACAGGGTGTTTGCCTAGCAAGCCAAAGTAGATTCTCTGCTTCAGAACAGTGAAGTGCTTCAGAGCAGCTCTAGAAGTAACTGCTATAACTGTTTGCAATTTAGGTGATGGGGAGAGAAACAGAAGCCTTAATTTTTTCAGAAAGAATACAGCTTAAAACCAGACCTCTTCTGAAGCCATCAGATGCTACAGAGTCATGGTGGGGGGAAGGATGTCCTAGTGGCCTTTCTAAGCCAGTAGAGTTCCTGCTTTTTTCAACAAACTTTACACTTGCTGTACAGAAGGAAAATATCACTGGGTCTAGGGGTTTTGGCTTCATTAACATGCAGATTACTTAAACCCCTCATAACTATCCATTTAACCCATCTCTCCAAGCTTCTCTTTCCCAATTAAAGCAATTTTTTCTTCAGCTGGGGAGACCTCACTTTAGTATCTAAGGTAAGAGCTGATGATTCATAATAAATGAAGTGCCACTCCTTTATGTCTTTTGCTAGGAAGGCAATATCAATTGCATCATAGCTCCTTGCAAATATAAACATGATTGCTATGGGTGCAGTCATCTGTAATCAGTAAAACCTTACAGGTTTCTTGAATTAAAATTAATTCCATGGCCTAGGTGGTACTAAGTTTGGTGAGTCATGCTAAACTACCCAGGGAATGGTCCTTAACGGTGGTCTTGAGAAGACTGTCAAAAAACAAGCAGGTATGGGGTGGATTTGGGTCATTCATGAGTTAGAATTAGATTGTGTCTCATCTACTTCACTGTTTTCAGTAAAAGCGAGCAGAGGAGGGCTGCACTTAGTAAGAAAATACCAATAAGTCAGTCCCACACCTGATCTGAATCCCTGACAGAAATTGGCTTGAGCTAAGAAGAACTGATAGAGGACACTCTCCTGGGTGAGTCTTTTGTTTCTTTGGGATGCAGTTCCTAAGTTACAACTTGATAACAGTTACGAATATTTTATAATGTCTAATTATAAGAACTTGGTACATTATTTCCATCACATATTCTTACTGAAATGAGTAAATGGCAGGTATGAGATCAACTGAAGCCTGCACATAACAGGTAAAATGTCCCATAGGAGTTTCTGGGTCAAATTCAAGTAAGAGAATAAATAGCTCTGTGTGTATCACATAAAACTGTAAGAAATTGAAGCAAATGGAAAAAGGGTGCAACTTGCAGTATTTTGGTACTTTATACGTGTACAAGTTGGGTTCCAAAAACAAAAGCAGTCAAAAAAAGGTTCCTATCTCTGTTCTCCTTCAAAAGTGCCTAAATCATCTAGTTTATTTTGGATATCTTTTCCCTGCTTCACAATTAAGATATTTGACTTGCATTTTAAACAAAAATAGAAACTTAAAGAATGTAATCAAAGGTGGTTTTCTTCCAAGCAAATCTGCAGGACCTACTTCATCAAACTTTGCACAAATTCACGATTTACTCTGGCTGACATTGAACTGCACATTTTCATGTTCTTCTGTGACTAAAGTCTCTTCTTCACTTGAAAAAATTCTCCAGCTGTATTTCTGGTCTTTGTCTAACATGTTAACAGTCAGACACTAGCACCTTGTTCTCAATTTTGCCTCTCTTGGAGACACTGCTTGGTTTAGGCTTTTCTTTTACTGGCAGCAGCTACAATGGTCTAGGCTTTAATCATGAGCAGCTGTAGAAATGAGAATAGGATTGCAAAAGCAAATGTTGTCTTGAAGATCTGTTGAATTCACATCTGAATGTGCACTTTTTTCCTAGTATTACACTCTAGTTTAGTAAGGTTTTAAATACCTTGGGAACTCATTCTTGGCTCTTTTCCCACCTCTGAGTTAAAATCATGCATAAAATACTTACTGTGCAGGGAACGGTGATGAGAGCTGGGAAGAGTATCTTTTGCCTGGCTTATTTCAAAGTAAAATTATACAGAATTTACCTTATTGTTTTGTGGAACCATAAACCTCCACAAAACTCATCCTGGAGTCAACCAGAATATCTGCACTAGCCAAGCCTAGAGGGTATCGAAAGCTAACAAAAATCCATCTTAGTCTGATATTCAATATCCAGCTTTTCTCACTGGAGCTAGTTGGGGGCGGGGGGGGTTGGGATTTGCAGGCTTTGGACTACAGAAAAAGCTTTTGTTCCCTGATTGCCATCCTACCCCTCTGGCAGCAGTTGCTGGAGCAAGGTTGGGAGAAGAGACAGTTTCTCTCATCTTGGACCATCACAGTTCACAGCATGGTGTATGAACTCCAACAGACATTGATTTCTATTTATGTTAACACGCTGGGCTGTGAGCAGCAGCAGGAGGGGTCTCTGGTTCACACCTCCGGTCTGGTTCAGAAGAGCTGAGGTTATCACCTCGGCAGTAACTTCTTTAGTCACCAAAGGTGGAGCCAATTCAATCATAGAATCAGCACCCTTAAGTAATTCTCCTTTATAAAAACCCAAAGCAATCATACTGATGTCAAAAAGAAGTCCCAGATGAGAGTTTGATTGTTTCCTCAATATAAATGCAAAAAAAATAGTTAAAAAGCTAAAAACCGAATGGCTCCTTGGCGTAATAGATTGGGTCATTAATATATCATGTTCATATTTAAAAAAAAAACAACAAACTTACAAGTTAACAATTTAACCCTGACAGCATCTCAGGTTGAAAATAATTGCTGTTCTAAAACAATAACTCCTCAGTATTCCTTTAAGCCATATTACGTCAATTGAAACATAAGAATACTTTTTTATTGAGAAGGATTATGCCTAAGACAATTTCAGCTACACCTCCATATGTAAATGTTTGTGGTTTTCCTTCTTTTCTAAAAAGAAACCAAACCAAAGCACCTCACAAGTTGGCCATAAAAAGCTTATAGACATCACGTCTACCTGCCAACTCACCCCCATTTACACCTAAATCAAAAAAATCACTCTGAATCATTTTCCATAAACCTATATATAGAGAATAATCTTTCTTAATACCTGGGTAGATCTCTCCACTCTTGACATAGTCTTATTAGTCTTTGTCAGTATATTTCAGAGCTGTGAAGAGACAGACAAGTTATAAAAGACTCTGAAGTTTTAGTAAAGACTAAATTCTGAAGACTACCATGATTATCTCAACATTGTTTTACTGTTCAAAGCAAACATGTCAAAAGAGGCTGGAAAGGAGAAGTGCTGCTCCAGAATAAATCTTTTTACTTCTGTCTGTGGATGTCCTTACAGCCTTCTGACCCCAGAACATCTCTGGAAACACTATTTTAGTGTGCAGCAGCTGAGTGCAAGAAAGGGCTTATGGAGGCTGAGGTTGGAAGAATCTATCGCAAGAAGCAGGAAAATGCTTTGGCTTTTCCCTCCCCACCCCCACAATGACCACACAAAAGAGGGAAGCCAGGACCAAAGGTCAACTGGATTGTGCTGAATCACATCCTCAATGCTTTGAGCTTCAGTCCTTTGTAGTAGACTGGCCATGTCAAAATATGTAGTTGTTTGCCTTGCTAGGCTGTCGATCCCTTGATGACCTTAGAGGTCTTTTCCAACCTTGATGATTGTATGATTCCATGAAACCATCAGTGACTTTAGCATGTGTTCGTAAAAGGGACTTTTTGGTTCAAAGTGCCCACAATGATGAGAAGCTGCACTGATGACCTCCAGCATGGTACAAACACAGTGTGCTTCGTGGCAGTGTTATTGAGGGCACGACCCCACTGAGGCATTGCTTGCCTGGCCCCAGGTTAGGGAACACACTTTGATATAACCCCAGTTCTTTTGTCCCTGGTGTGGCTCCTGGGAGCGAAGCATGCTGTCCACTCTGTATCGGTTTCATCTCCACAAAGAAGCACAGCAGCAGCCTGCATGTGTGTAGGCAATGGGACAAACAGGATCTAGGAACAAAAAAAAAGCTAAGCAAGTGCATGTCATAGGCACACACTCATTCAGACAGAGCAACTTAACCATGATGGGTTGCCTCCCATAAATATCTACAGGATCCTGGCACTTAGCAGAGCAGGTGATGGTTAAGCAAGTTAAGTGCTGTTTGAAATCTCTGCTTTGTGGGTTCTTGTTTTGTTCTTTCTTTCTTTGTTTAATAACTGAGCTTCTCCATAGCACCCAGGGGAATTTGCTCTGGTAATGATTAGGGAATAAAACCTCTGGCAGTTGGATTCTGCAGGAGGGAGGTGGGGGCAATCCAGTGGCCTCACAAGCCTGGGTTTCGTATAGCCTAGCTGGATGCTTGAATGAAAGCAAAATAATTCTTCAGGTTCAAATTAGGGCATATTTAATCTTCTTTGGAAGTAACAACAGAAAAACAAGCTGGTGTGCTTTTAAAGATAAATCTAATAGAAGTAGATGAGTACATGCTGTCCAGCCCTGCTGAACCCCAGCCATGGCTGTGCCCCATGAACATGGTTTGTCCTGGCAGAGCTGCTGGGAGCATGACCGTGCATGTTACTTGTGAGCAGAGCCCCTGCCGAGCCATAACCAACAGGTTGCAGCAAACAAAGCTAACATGAAAAAGGCTAAACAATGCTTAACCTGGAAACAGAAAAATCTCTTGTAAAATAAACTCATCCTGGTCCATCTCTAATGCGAGTCTGAGTTCATCAGCAGGTCTGTCCCACAGAGGCTGGGCAATGGAGCCACCACCATTCCATGCTGGATTTTTCACATCTATAGAAAATTTATGGAAAAAAAATCATCATCTAAAACATCTATAGAGATTTTCATGTCTCTAGAAAGTGGAAATGTTTCTGGCTATTGGCTTTGCAGGGCCCTGGGACCTGCCACAGACAGGGCTACCCTGAGCCTCCAGCAGACCCTGCCCAGCTCACAGCTCCGAGTTCAGAGGGAGCGATGGTCTGGTGGCACCTGCCTTGCGAGGTGCAGTGCTGCGGGTGCTTACTGCTGCCCCCGAACACAGGGAAGCCCCCGGAGAGAGTCAGCAGGGCTGGTGGTTAGTGAAAGAAAAAGCAGTGCTTTGGGGTTTTTTGACTACTTAAATACAGGCTGTTAGAATCTGACAGGGCTTTTACACAATGTAGTTGCATGCACTTAAGTTACAACTGCATTTTAAGCCTCTGCTTTTGTTGCAGTAGGAGCTGCTCCAGGGGGTGTGGAGATGGGGGCTGCTGCAGAGCAGCAAGGACCACTCTGGTGTCCCCATCTGAGGTGGGGACATGACTCAGTTGCGATGCTGAGGTCTAGGGTGCCTGGACCCTAGAAGGAGGAGGAAGTCTGAGGGCAGGGCTGTATCCTAGCCACCTCAGACCTACTGACAGCTGTGGTCTCCCATCGCTTTGGAGATGTGGAGCCCAGGCTGTGTGCTGCTTGCAAGGGGAGAACAGACTCTGGCTCCAGCTGCTTCCTGCTGGCGTGTGTGTGCGTGAGCCCTCGTGGGTGGGATCAGACAACCTAACACCTGAGTGCCACTAGCTACGTAAACACAACAGTGAGTATCTATAAAGCATTTATAAAACTGAGAGGTGCAGGCTGCATAAGGCCAGATAAAATATTTCCCCAGGTAAACCTCTTCCTTGAGGGAAGAGCAGGGGAGTCTGTCTGCCAACTGAGATCTGCTAAGCTCCATCCAAGAGAAAAATCACAGTGTGAGTTGGGCTATAAGACTCAGGCAGGATGCAGGATGCTGATTTTTTTTTCCTTAATGGGTTAAAATGGAGCCAGTTGCAGCAAACAACGCTGTAGATTTATTCCACTGCAGAAGAACTGGCACACAGCGGGTGCCTTAGAGGGACAGAGGGAAGGAGCAGAGGAAAAAATGAAAAAGGCTGATGAGAGCAAGCAGCCAGGGAGAAACCTCTGGAAGGTTCGAGCATGCAGGCGGCTGCACTCATGCTTTATGTCACTGCAGAACATTAAATGAGCACTTAAAAAGGTAATTAGCACCTTTTCATTGGACCAGAAATCAAAGGTATAATTTACCAGAAGTCAGTGAACAATGTAAGAGATCTAATTTAACCACATTGTGTAGCTGAGCCAGGGTGAGAAAGCAGGAGCCTGTCTTGGCTGAATGGCTGTACTTACAGCAGAGCTGATTTTGTCCCCTGACAGGACAGTGCCATCATCACCAGTGCCATGCTTGGCACAGGTGGTAAAGTAACACAGAGTATTTGTGCTATCTGAATTGTGCCTCATCATTTTTGTTATTTTGCAGTAAAAGCAGAGGGCCTGCGATATATAGAAGAGAATGCTCTTGTCTAGAGGAGGCGGTAATTCGTAGCCAAGGTTTGGCATCACAGTTCAGATGTTCTGTTTCGCAACCTCTGCACAGGCTGACAGGATCAGACTGCTCCAAAGCTCAGGAAAATGGGCAGGAAATGGAGGTTTTGGTTTAGCCCGTTGTAGATCACAGAATCACAGAATGGTTTGGGTTGGAAAGAGACCTTAAAGCCCATCCAGTTCCACCCCCCACGGGCAGGCACACCTCCCACTGGATCAGGTTGCTCAAAGCCTTATCTAACCTGGTCTTGAAAGGTTGAAAGATGAAGGGTCATCAGATATTCAGATTTCTTTTTAGACTTCAAACTGTCCAGCTTTGCCTTAAGGATTTGGAATGGGCAACTCAACTTGCTTCCAGTTTTTGATATAAAATGAAGTGTTCAAATGATCAATATAAGAGAAAAACACTACTAAAGTTTAAGTGCCATACAAAGAAACTGAGCTCCAACTCAGTTATTTTTCAAGCCAGAGCTTTCTTAAGCCAAGGCATGTTACCTTTATCGGGATTTCTTAAATAAGAATGTGAACTGTATGTGAGCACAATTGTAAAATCAAGCTGTTAGCCGAGTAACAAAGCTGCAGTACAGCACATCATGTTCAATATTACATGTCCTAATGAGGATTAAACTTTGTCCCCTGAACACTATTGCCTTTGCAAGATTTCTTTCCCTTTTTTCCCTGGTAAATCTTCATATGTGTTTCCATGGCAGCTTGGAAAACCCAGAAGTCCTAACCACAGTAACTAGAACTCTTGATTAAAATGGCTAATCATACTGGCCACCTTTGGATAAACACAGGCAGATCCCTTGCCATCATCCCTCCATAGGGCCTCACACTTGCATCTGGGAAAGGAGGCAGCAGGACGCGAACTGTGGAGCAGGGCTGTTTGTACCCAGATGCAGTTTCTCTGTTAGTGACCGTGGAGCGCCCAGCAGAAGATAACAAACTTTGAGGGGATGTGGTATTTACTAAACATGTCAAGAGAACAATTTTAGCTAACTCCTACACGGTAGCCGTGGCACAAAGTTCTGAACTCACTTTCTTAAAGTTGTAACCTCATAAAAAACAAACATGTGATAACCATAACTTAATGGGACTGTACAAAATGAAATTTCAAACTCCTGACTCCAACAGTATGTCTAGTTTATCTACACCTCCACAGAAATGCAGGCAACTGAGATTTGGATTCAGTGAGGAACAGTCCAGACAAACAGTAATCATTCCGATTCAAGAAAACTGAAAAGGCAGTAATCAAAGTAGGTGATCTGGCAATCCCTAAGAAAGATCCAGTTTTCTTAAGGAAAATTCAACAAGCAAGTAGCGCACCTCTTCACTGCGAGACACTCGCTCAACTGAAATAGTATATTACCATGCTACTAATTATTATATCTAATTATAGATTGTCCTAAGCACAGTGGCAAGGGAAATATGTTGTAAAATGTGTGTTGAAATAATACTGTGCTATTGTTGAGTCAGCTCCTGAGACATGAGGCATTAAATATCTGAATCTCTGGCTGATTTCAGCGTTTTTATGTTGCTTAACCACTTTGTTATGCTGTATTGCTGCAAACTTCTTGCTGGTTAAATTTAGCTTCTGTGTTCTCCAGGTGCAACCTGATACCTCCTATAGAACTGCCTTTGCCATTCGTCTGCTTTTACAGCACCAGACTTTTTTTTTTGTCCAACTGGCCTTATTCCTTTTATCTGGTTTTTTTTTTTAAATCTTTACTATAAACATGGATCATTTCAAGTTTCACTGTAAAAGTGTGCTGTGTGTTGCTTCTTGCTTTGTGTTGCAGCCTGGTGTCACTCTCTTGCAAATCTTATTATCCCTATATAGGTTTTGTAGTCTTTGTCAGTGCCTGTGATCTTCTGTCACCTATATTCATCACTAAATAATATCCTACTAACCACATGAAAGATTTGGGCCTTGAGAATGAGTCCACGTAAAGTGAATTAGGATATTAAGCCACAGGGAAGAGAGATTTGACCGAAAGCATAGACGAGAGAGGCCTCAAATGGAAGAGCTATTTTTCACTCTATCTGTTCATGAGCGAGTAACAGGAGAGTGTGACACAAGCGCTGTGTTTCAGCACTCACATTAAATATATTATGGCCCTTCTTTTAAAGAAATGAAAAAGAGTAGCAGTGATTAGATGTTAAAAATAATTGCTCCAAGTTTTTGCTAATAAAATGGGGAAAGGGCCCTTAAATCATTGCATTTATTAATTTCTAACCACTAATCTTTCAAAGCAATCTCCTTAAAACACCTCTGAAATGCTTCAAAAATCTCCAAGACAGTTTCAAGCAATTACACAACAAATGACTTCAAATAACCATTGAACAGTCATGTGGTGACTTGCATTACAACTCCTGTTTCTTTGTCTCTTAATTATGATCATGTACTGTACTTCGTGACTGTATGAAAATGTAGAGCAGGCCATGCTGCCAGAACAGCCTTACGCTGTGCGTGGTGGGACAAGGATGAGCCAGGAGGCCAAAGATGTGACTAGTTCTTTGGTATAAGCCTTTTTAGGTAATTACAGACTGGAACCAGCATTGTTTAATATATTTATCAATGATCTGAAGGGTCTGGAGCTCAAGTCCTATGAGGAGCGGCTGAGGGAACTGGGGTTGTTTAGTCTGGAGAAGACAAGGTTGAGGGGAGACCTTATCACTGTCTGCAACAACCTGAAAGAAGGTTGTAGTGAGGTGCGTGCTGGTCTCTTCTCTCAAGTAACAGGACATAGGACAAGAGGAAATGGCCTCAAGTTGCACCAGAGGAGGTTTAGGTTGGATATTAGGGAAAAATTCTTTACTGAAAGAGTGGTGAAACACAGTGGTAGGCACAGTGGTGTTGGGCTGACAGTGGGACTGGATGATCTTAGAGGTTTTGTCCAACCTTTATGATTCTATGATTTTTTTATGAAATATCAGAAGCACGGTTGCCTATGGAAAGATAACATAGACATGGGACTAACAAATTACAGCACTACTGATGTCCCCAGTCTCAGGGCATATGCAGAACAGAGATTAAAACGACTATTAAAAATGTAAGAAAACACCTTCATTTTGCTGTTTACACAAACCACAGAGAGCTTGTATGGCATGACTGCTGGTTTTAGTGAGAAGGAGAATGAAAAGAGAAAGAAGAATCTCAATTAACTTCAGGTTGTTTAGTCTGAACCCTGTGCAGAAGTCTGAGGGAGTGCTGTTCTGTCCTTGGAAAATCAGCTTTTATCTCTTTGTTATAACACTGGATCTTTCTGTTGTAAAGGACCTTGATGGTGTTTTCTCCTGCCTCAGCCTCATACAAAAATATCTTTTAAGTTCAAACACTCCATGATGGACTTTAATTGATTTCCTGTCAAGACTTCTTAAATCATGGTTCTGAAAAATCCACTTCTTATTGGCAAACTGTTTCCCCTATTTGGACTAGGATGTGGTTCTTCGTTTTTCCAGCCCAGGGAGCAAAATATATTTACATGCAAAAGTTACTTGAGGAAAAATAAGCAGAGGACAAAACCGATGCATCAGAGCTGACATGGTATGGCTGTGCTCTGTGAAGTGCTGGAGCCAAAGAGACAGCAGCTGCCTCTAAAGATAGACACAGACATTAAAATGTTAAAAGTCTAATACACAGAAGACAAAGTGAGGCAAATTTCGAGTTTCAAACTGCCTCTTTCTCTTTTTCCTGCAGCCACAGCAGTCTGACCACAGGTCTACTTGATATTTATAAATTTCAATTCAGTTGCACACCACAGAAAGACAGAAGACAAACGCCCTCCCCCCACAAGCCTGTTAAAATGTACTGCTCCATGGTACCAAAGGCTGATGAGCATTGCATGTAATGATAGCTTTGAGCCCTCTCCCCTGGGCCTGGGTCAGACCTCTCCTTGTATTCAACAAGAACATTTTCACCAAGTCCATGGGTTGCGATTTGGACCCTCAGATGTCAGGACAGGTAAAACTTTCAAAGCAAAAGGACTCTGGGGAGAAAAGCATTTATTAAACCTCTTCAGTTCTTCATTCTGATAAAGAGAAAATCTTCAATGCAATGGAAAAATAGCTCAATCTTTTAAAAAGATTTACTGACACCATCTCACTTACTTAGAAGCTCAACATACTGGCTGTTAAAACAGATTCCAGTGGCCCTCAGCACGTTTGTCCAAAACTCACCTGCCCTAACGCCAAGTTAGGACCTGTACTGAGGAAATGTAAACATGCTGTTATATTTTTCTAAGCTGCCAGCAAGAGTTTGTAAACCTGGTTTCCAGCGTACACCACCAAACAGAGAACGCTGTGTCCTGCTCAGCAAAAACACACAATGTCTTCTCTTTAACAGAGAAAACTTGGAAAGGGGCATGGCTAGACTAACAGAAAATGTCTTAATTTTGTTAACCGTAGTTTCTTTAGTTTTTAAGAGTACTTTAAGGTTTTAGCACAACTCCATCCCTGCCTGACTGCTTTAGCTGTAAGGAAAGCCCATGTTGCAGGTCCTGCAGGCAGTGTGGTCCAGTGCATGCTGCTGCAACAGGGCCAGCGTTAACACCAGGCAGGTGGTGCCCCACAGGGTGATCATAGAATTGTTTGGTTGGAAAAGTTCTTTGAGACCATCGAGTCCAACTGTACCTGTCCACTATAACCCTGAGCACCTCATCTACCCATCTTTTAAACCCCTCCAGGGATGGTGACTCCACCACCTCCTTGGGCAGCTGTTCCAGTACAAAATAACCCTTTCTGTGAAGAAAGTTTTCCTGATGGATGTATTTGGAAAGTAGGTGGGATTTGTTTGAGCATGCTAATTTCACTAAAAAAATCAGTATCACTAGTTTTATTAGATGAAAAAAAAAAAAATCAAGCAAGCTGTTTCCCAAATGATATTTCTGCCTCAAAATGCAGACAGATGCTGTGCCAGCAGTCCTCAACACTGACATGAAAGCTGTCAGAGGAGAGAAACTATCTTGAAATCTCAAAATAACTTTTCATACCTTATCGGACACCACCACACAGAGCCTGGTTGGATTTTACAGTGCAGTAATGCCAATGGTTTCCACAACTGTAGATATTCTGAATAATGATTGCAGAGTTAGGCCAAAATTACAAAGACAGCTGGAGATGAACCTGGATGCCTGGCAGCATTTAAAGAAACACAGGGGTTTGGTGTCTAAGTCCCAGTGATTTGATTAGCTATTTTAAAGTAGGCTGCTACAGCTTCTCTGGGCAACCTGGGCCAATGCCTCACCACCATCCGTCCTACCCATAAACAAGCAGGAGCTCATCTCTGTATCTCAACTCCTACAGCCCCAAAGGTGGGAGACAGACCCTTGTTCTTCCCTAGAGATTCCGCTGTCACTGACATGGGAAGCTAGTGGTTGCTGCTTCCCAACAGGTTCTTGATTCTTACAGTGGAAGGGAAAAAATCGCTGAGCTATTTGATATCATTGTTCTGTGTATTTTTAATGGCTTAGAAAGTGAAACCAGAACACACTGATTTTTGTCTCTATATCTGTTGTGAAAGACAGTCATAAGAAGTGATAGGAACTGTGTACTACAGATGAAAGAGTGTATTATAAATGGAGATGCTAAAACTTCTTTTTTAACAAGTGAGCTATATAACTCTCCAAGTAAAGGCATTGTTTGGGGTATGGGAAGATCGGTAAACAAAGACTGAGAAGTGATACCTTCCTCAAAGCACTCCACAGAACTCATTTTTTCCTCCAGCTTCATAGAGAAAGAGAGGATTAGAACTGATTTGAAAAGGATACTTTTCAAAAACCCCAACTTTCTAGATGCCTTTTCTACAGTAATTTTATTCTTTAATTTTATTTAGTGGGAACACCTCCCACTGGATGAGGTTGCTCCAAGCCCCATCCAACCTGGCCTTGAACAGCTCCAGGGATGGGGCAGCCACAGTTTCCTTTGCCAGTACCTCACCACCCTCACAGGAAAACATTTCTTCCTAATATCTCATCTCAATATCCCCTCTTTCAGCTAAAAACCATTAACCCTCATCCTATCCCTGCATTCCCTGATACAGCCCCTCCTCATCTCTCCTGTGTGCCCCCTTCAGGCACTGGAAGGTTGCTCTTAGGTCTTCACCAGAGCCTTCTCTTCTCCAGGCTGAACCACCCCAACTCTCTCAGCCTGTCCTTGTATGGGATCCAGGCCTCAGATCATCTTTGTGGCTTCCTCTGAAATCGCTCCAACAGATCTATATTGTTCCTGTGCTGAGTACTCCAGGTGAGAATAATACCCATATTCATGAAAGTATCATAAACTTATATTTTATGGTAAAAACCAGAGCCAGGGTCAGCTACAAATTACATTCAAGGTGGTTACTGCATGCATTCTTCCCTTCATCTGTTCGAGTCCGCAGCTTCCTCAGCCAAAGGGTTATTCTCATTTTCCTCACAGCCTGCTGGTGACACAGCAAATGTTCCACCAAGAACAAATAACCGTGTGCAGAGGTGGCTGTGGCCTACAGATTATTACCCAAGAAGGTAATAATGAGATGTTGTACTGGCGAGGACCTCCAATATGTCACCTCGGATCAAGTGGAGGCGAGTACATATTGTGACTGAAAAGATGTAAATGGCATTGATGGGTTAGATAATCTAAGGACCAGTCATTTGGGAATGAAGACTATTCCCTTTATGAGAGCTGTGGGATTAACAGCCCAACTGAAGTTTATCTACACCAATGTATGCAATAAATAGGAGGAATTGGAAGCTATTGTAGGGCAAGGAGACTGTGACGTAGTTGCCATCATGGAAATGTGGTGAGACAACTTGTATAACTGGAGTGCTGCTATGGTGGGGTATAAATTCTTCAGGTGGGATAGGAAAGGTATCTCATATCAGAAATGGGTCACCAGGTCCAGGGAGGTTATTCTCCCTCTGTACTCGGCACTGGTGAGACCGCACCTGAAATGCTGTATTCAGTTCTGGGCCCCTCACCACAAGAAGGATGTTGAGGCTCTGAAGCGAGTCCAGAGAAGAGCAACAAAGCTGGTGAAGGGGCTGGAGAACAGGCCTTATGAGGAACGGCTGAGAGAGCTGGGGTTGTTTAGCCTGGAGAAGAGGAGGCTGAGGGGAGACGTCATTGCTCTCTACAACTACCTGAAAGGAGGTTGTGGTGAGCAGGGTGAAGCTGGCCTCTTCTCCCAAGTGATGGGGGACAAGACAAGGGGGAATGGCCTCAAGCTCCGCCAGGGGAGATTTAGGCTGGACATCAGGAAAACACCTTTCACAGAAAGGGTGATTGGGCACTGGCACAGGCTGCCCAGGGAGGTGTTTAAAAGACAGGTACACGAGGTGCTCAGGGACATGGTTTAGTGGCAGACAGGAGTGGTTGGACTCAATGATCCAAGAGGTCTTTTCCAACCTGGTAATTCTATGATGTGCAGGGCAAGTTTCAGACAAAAACATTAGTGTTGCAGCATAAGCTTTGTCATGCTAGGGTAAACCTTCATGTGGAGAACTTTATCTATGCTTAGTGCGATTGTGGTAAAGCAGACATAAGTACATGAACCGCACAAGACAAATATCAGTGAAGTTAGTTTAAGAAATTTAAGCTGATCTGAAATGAAACATGCTCCCTTAGGACTTGCCTACTGTAGGGTATTTGTGTAGCAGATTTGCATCTTAATTTTAAAACCTAACTTAAATGTTATCTCCTATTTGATTTTCCCTTTGGTTTGCCATGGACTTTGGCAGGCAGCAGAGAAACCCCAAGTGTCTCTGACCATGCCTTGACCAGACAGTCAAAGGGTTTGCCCATGCCAGAAGGGCTTTGCCCAGTGCACTGCCACTGAATTACCTTTCACTGCCTCTTGCACATGGGGTGTTTTATCAGCCAGGAAACAGAGAAACCTGCTCACTCTCAGTGTGGTCCATAATGATAATAACAAAAGATATAAATCAGATGAATGTTTGACTTGTAAGGAAAGGGTTATAGTTTTGCTATAAAAGTTTATTCCAGCTGAGGCATTCTTGAAGATTGTTGTGCCATAAGGGGGTTTACTTTATTTATGGATCTACATTATGAGGCTAGAAATGAAGGCTAGATAGTGGCTTTGCTCTTTACTCAGCTGCAATAGAGTAGAAGTGAAACAGAGCCCCTTTGGAAGCTCAGAGAAGGATGTGGAAGAAGCACACTTCTATCAGCTCACAGGTAGCTTACTGCAGTGGATGCTGCACAAGGCAGCATGTTCCAGCTCCTGTGTTTGTTCACTATGTCCTGTATATTTCTCCTAGAATAAAGTTCCTCTTCATTTCAGGCAGCAGTTTGAAATGCCTAGTGATCAATAAAATCCTTCACAACCTGCAGAATAGCCACCACCATTATAAGGTGCCTAAGGGACTGACTTGTCACAGTTTTAGTTAAAAAGGAAGAAAAACATACCCTTTATATAATGATACTACAAAGGATCCCCATTTGATGAACTTGGTTTGATGAATTAAGAGTTTTCTCCTTAGAGTTATGCTCTCTAACAAATGTTTTCCTGTTTATCAATAGCAGCAGTGTTAGATTAAGTGCTGCCTTTACAGGCTCAGAAGTAAGGGAAGATGTTGCACTACACCACAGACTTTCTCCTCTCCCAGCATGCAGCTATTGAACTATTTAAGACAAGATGGGATTTATTGTTCCCGTTCCCTTATTGAATGTGATGTGTTGAAATAGGGCTGACTTTAAGGTCTCTTTGCCAGTTCCAGATCGGTTTTCTTCTGGTTGCTCTCTGCCAGATTGGTTATTAAACTTGTCAACGGTGTCTCAGAAGGTAGGTCTGGTTCTTTCTTTCAGAAAGGACACTTGTTTATCACCACTGCCTTCTTACTCTGTATAAAGAAAAAAATAAGAGGGTATCAAAGGCTCCAGAAGCCTTAGCCAAGCACAGGCAACTTCTTGATGATGGGAACAGGAGAGCGCTCTATGCTGGCTGGAATTTCCTTTTTCAGGAGTTGCAGCTGGCACTCTGGGCCTCCCAAAGATGACGGCAATGAAGTCCTTTTTTTCCAGACCAAATAATCATGCTAATGTAAGCAGCTCTCTCAGAGGCTCGAATAATTTTAACAAGGTTCTTTTGATTCAAATCAAGTAGGTCTCTTGCCTCTCACTCTTCCAGAAGCACAAAAAGGCTTGCAGGACTTCTAGGGACGCAGTAAGAGGAGAGACTGCTATTTCTCTCTCTCCCTTGATCTCATTCACAAATGTCTTTACCATATTCTCTGAGTGTGGAGGAACCTCCCTGCAAGCTCAGCAGTTTGAATGAAAGCCTTACCTGTCTTCATATGTAAAAGGGACCATCCTACAGATTTGAGCAAGTTCTAGATCTTGCCTCATGCAGTTCAAGTGGCCAGTTCTTTACCAACAAGCTTCACTAACTGTATTTAAAGTTTTTCCCAGTCTACCAAGACTTCCTTGCAAGCACAGGAGCCTCTTGAGGAGCTTCAGTTCTACTAAAGGAAAGAGAATTGTGATAAACTACATTAGTGGATGCTAGGTTTGAGTTTTGACCTGAATGACATAATTTAAGGATCTTACTCAGTAGCTATATCATGTAAAAGTGCTCCTCTAGCTGGTAAAGACTAAGAGAAGCCCCTTCTAATTTATTTATTCTAGGAGCACCTGTGGATGCAGCTTTCAGGTTCCAGCAGGGGCATCTTTCTGAAATTCTTTCCTATGAGGGTGGGGAGGCCCTGGCACAGGTTGCCCAGAGAAGTTGTGGATGCCCCATCCCTGGAGGTGTTCAAGGCCAGGTCAGATGCAGCTTTAAGCAACCTGATCCCCCTGCCTATGGCAGGCGGGTTGGAACTTGATGGGCTTTAAGGTCCCTTCCGACCCAAATCGTTCTATGATTATGAGATGGAAGAGCCAGCACAGCTCTTCTTCAAGTGAGCTGTGAAGCAGAGCCACTGGCCGCTGTGGGCACTAATTAAGCAAACTATCTCTCACTAGTAAAGCGTTTTAGAAGTTCTCAAAGTTTGGCAGCTGCTGTAATGCCCAGCATCCTAACAGGAATTGAGTATGAACTGGTAGGTTGTACATAAAAGATGTGTTAGCTGATGACTGAAGAAATAGTCATAAGACTAAAGCGTTTATTCTCAAATGTTAAAGTATAAACTGAGTTCCTACCTTCTCAAATTCCTTAGGCATTGTCAAGCACTGATTTTTTCTCACATCTCTGTTGATAATGTGGTTATGTGTCTGCTGCACTGCAGTAAAAGGTAAAGCAATTATCATATATTGTTTATCCTTTTGTTTTGGAGGGCTATGAAGCTCAATTCAAGGGTAATCTAAATGCATAAAAGACACTAATGACATACAAAATCTTGCTATTACTTTCAGGACAGAAGAAGGACAGAAGACAAGATAGTGCATCGCTTGTCAAATATGCTGGCTTCCATCAAACTTCAAAAGCTTCTTCTCATATCTAATATTTCTGGTAAGCCATTCCTTAAATCCATACTGTTAGCAGTTTAGCTTGTATCCCTATACGTTTGCTTCTATAGTAGCCAAAAGGGGCCAGTTTGTGCTAATGATGGAAATTTCATCTTATGCCTTATCATCAGAACAAAAAAGAAAAAGGAGGATGATAGTGAGCCCTTTTGCTTCCCTGGCCCCATTAGATGTTAAGCAGTATTTCTGTGCATTCTGAGTGATGTTAGTGCTGATACTTGGTTTCAGAAGATGAATGCTCACCCATACACAGGATTCAATTAACATTCTTTTATGACTGCATCCATATTATTCTTAACGAGCTCACTCCATGGTGAGAGCGAATATTTACCTTGTGGCATTAAATCCCCAGTTTTCTACCACAGTCATTAATGATCATATAGCAAATGATCACCCCAACACTCTGGCTACATTCCAGTTCAAGTAATTATATTCTGCCTCTCTTAATTTCCTTTTGAGGGTAATTGGACCTGATAACAGTCTTCACTTGTTATCCTAAGCTGCTCTGCAGCCTGACCACATCTCAAAGCTTCGAGGACTTAATCACAACTCCCAATAGGTGAAATATTGATAGACAATCTCTCTGCTTACCCCATCTTTTTATCACCTACAAATCCATTAATTATTGTGCCACAAAATTAAGACATCTACCAAATTCAGCTCTGTAGGTGCTGTAGACTATACCATCTGCCTAGAGACATAAGTCAGGAGCTTAAATAATCTCAGAAACTTATGAACTCATTGATTTTAGGAAGCTGATGATATGAAACTGCTGTACCTTTTATGCACTCTGACTTTGTCTACATTAGCAAGCCATTAGGCACAGAAAGAGCACATCAGGACAGTGCAACTGGCTGTGAGAGCTTTACATCTACAGTGCATGGGATTTGGCATTTTCCTTCAGATTATATTTAGTTTGATTTACTGGACAGGACTTCCCAAATCCATGTGATTTAAGCGTATCCTACGAATCTCTCTTGTCCCTGCTAGGGGTTGCAGCACCACTGGCATGCACCTAGAATCATAAAATCATAGAATAACCAGGTTGGAAGAGACCCACCGGATCATCAAGTCCAACCATTCCTATCAAACACTAAACCATGCCCCTTAGCACCTCGTCCACCCGTGCCCTAAACACCTCCAGGGAAGGTGAATCAACCACCTCCCTGGGCAGCCTATTCCAGTGCCCAATCACCCTTTCTGTGAAGAATTTTTTCCTAATGTCCAGCCTAAACCTCCCCTGGCGGAGCTTGAGACCATTCCCTCTTGTCCTGTCCCCTGTCACTTGGGAGAAGAGGCCAGCACCCTCCTCTCTACAACCTCCTTTCAGGTAGTTATAGAGAGCAATGAGGTCTCCCCTCAGCCTCCTCTTCTCCAAGCTAAACAACCCCAGCTCTCTCAGCTGCTCCTCATAAGACTTGTTCTCCAGCCCCTTCACCAGCTTTATTGCTCTTCTCTGGACTCGCTCCAGAGCCTCAACATCCTTCTTGTGGTGAGGGGCCCAGAAATGAACACAGTATTTGAGGAGCGGTCTCACCAGTGCCGAGTACAGAGGGAGAATAACCTCCCTGGACCTGCTGGTCACACCATTTCTGATACAAGCCAAGATGCCATTGGCCTTCTTGGCCACCTGGGCCACTAATGGCTCATGTTCAGTCGGCTGTCAACTAACACACCCAGGTCCCTCTCCTCCAGGCAGCTTTCTAGACAGACTTCCCCTAGTCTGTAGCACTGCACAGGGTTGTTGTGCCCCAAGTGCAGGACCCGGCATTTGGCCTTGTTAAACCTCATGCCATTGGACTCTGCCCAGCGGTCCAGCCTGTTCAGATCCCTTTGTAGAGCCTCCCGACCCTCCAGCAGATCGACACTTCCACCCAGCTTAGTGTCGTCCGCAAACTTGCTAAGGGTGCACTCGATGCCTTCATCCAGGTCGTTGATAAAGACATTGAACAGGGCTGGACCCAGCACTGAGCCCTGGGGAACCCCACTTGTCACTGGCCTCCAGCTGGATTTCACACCATTTCCCACCACTCTCTGGGCCCGGCCATCCAACCAGTTTTCCACCCAGGAGAGTGTGCGCCTGTCCAGGCCAGAGGCTGACAGTTTCCCAAGCAGAATGCTGTGAGAAACTGTGTCAAAGGCTTTACTGAAGTCCAGGAAGACACATCCACAGCCTTTCCCTCATCCAGCAGCCGAGTCACTTTGTCACAGAAGGCCATCAGGTTAGTCTGGCAAGACCTGCCTTTTGTGAACCCATGTTGACTGGGCCTGATCACCCGGTTCTCTTGCATGTGCTTCATGATAGCACTCAAGATCACCTGCTCCATGACTTTCCCTGGCACTGAGGTCAGACTGACAGGCCTGTAGTTCCCTGGGTCCTCCCTGCGACCCTTTTTGTAGATGGGCACAACATCAGCCAGCCTCCAGTCCAGTGGGACTTCCCCAGTCTTCCAGGACTGTTGGAAGATGATGGAAAGGGGTTTGGCCAGCACATCCGCCAGCTCCTTCAATACCCTTGGGTGAATCCCATCCAGCCCTATAGACTCATGGGTGTCTACTCGGGCTAGCAAGGCTCTGACCACCTCCTCTTGGATCATGGGAGCCTCATTTTGCTCCTCTAGCTCCTGGGTTCGTACACAGACAGAACGACTTTCTTTACAATTAAAGACTGAGGCAAAGAAGGCATTAAGTAACTCAGCCTGAAGTAGAACTTGTTTAGGTTCCTCCAAAAGGAATACAATTCATAAGCACCAAATCAGCAAATCGAACCAGCACAGGACAAAGGGAGAGGACGGAGAGATCTGCTGCTAAGCTGCTTTGTTGTTCTGAATATGAACATTGTTAGGGACCCACTGTACATTGAAATGGATTGTCATCTATTCAAGGCCTGTTAAGGGACAACAAGTCCCCTTAACAAGGGACTGTTTTCTGACTAACAATAAGACCAGACAATAATAAGGAAACATATAACTGACTCATAGTGTTCAAAAGGAAGTTTTTGGGGAGGAGAGAGGAAGAGACATGCATGCTTCAGTAGCCTGGCGGGGTGCGGTCTTCAGGATAAAGATTCTTGAGCCCTAAGGAAACTGCTCCAGTGGCAAAGAACCTGTGGCAGACAAAACATGTAGGATTTATTTGAGACGTGCTGGTTTATTTTTGAGTTATTCCACAGAGACCAAGCAAAGAAACAGTGTTGTTGCCTGCCTACACTGGCAAGTAGTTAGAACGTGGAGGAGTTCTGAGTGTGGCAGGAACTGCCCTAGTTGAGACAGCAGATGCGGAGCTCCGGAGTCACCCCACAGGTACCTCACAACCCCAAAATATCTCATTGCAGTAATAAGAAAAACCTTTAGCATCAGGAAGAAGCAATGAGAAAAGGCTCCTTTCACTTCTGATTTTGTTGAATTCCAGATCAGATCCACTTCCAAGTTATTTAAGCTTAGAATAATTCTGAAAATGTTTCATTTTAGCAAACTACTGCCTGAAAGGAAAAGTAGAGCTAAGAAAGGATGTTACCCCTTTGGTTTTTCTCCCTGTGATGTTGTCGTTGTGGGGGGAAAAAAAACTCCAATAAAATCATCTACAGCTTTTTTTCCTGGAAAAAAATAAATATATCTATGCAAAGAGATAGATCCAATCTGTTTTTTAGTTGAAATATACCCAGGAATTCTCTCCATGGATCATATATCCAACGATTTATTACATTATATTAAAGTCGGTCTCTCAGAAAATAAATAGCTTAGAGCCAGCAGCAGCCAAAGCTGAGGTGTCCTAAAATGAGCATTAATATGGAAGGAAAAAGTAACTAGCTAGAGACTTGAGAGCTGTGTTAGAGACATATGTGGTTCCTAGGGAAGTGCATGCTCATGTTCTTGTGAAATACACCATTTAGCACTCGCTGCTCTCCAGCCACATTCTTTCACTTCACTATTAATATTTACTCACCTTTTTCTGCCTTCTGATCTTGGCCATAGCTTTATGATTTTCAGTTTGCTTCACTAAGTGCAAACAGCGTGCGATCAAATAATATGTGGTCAGGAAAATGACAAGGAACATGGTGTCCAAGGCCAGGAGGACCCGGGGGAGGGGAGTTACATTACCCTAGCGGAAATTTAGGTTGAATATTAGGAGGAATTTTTTTTACTGAAAGGGTTGTCAAGCATTGGAACAGGCTGTCCAGGGAGGTGTTTGAGTGACTTCTGCAATGGTGCAAGAGATATCCAACAACAGGAGGTTCCTCAGAATGATGATACCACATCCTCAGCCAAGGAAATGAAAAATGTTCCCAGGAAAAAACAATACGTCTAGTTTAAAAAAAAAGAAAAAGCCTATTTATGATGTGTCGCAGACAGACAACAAGAGTATCAAAGGTGTACTCATCATACCCTGCGTCATTGCAGTAGCAGAGGACTTAGTCAATAAAACTTCCCAAGCCAGCACTCTGTCCCATGTTATAGGGAAAAAAAAAAAGAACAAAACAAAAAAATCAAAGGAAAAGACAGTTCTAAATAGAGGGAAAAAATCTTATTGCCCAGAAAACTGGTGATCAGTTTAATTTGGAGAATGTGAGCAAGACACATTAAGTGGACCCCCTAAAGAATGTAATGCCAGCCACATCTTAAGACGAATGTTAGGTACCCAAACATTCTCTGCTCCAAACACATCTGCTGTGAGAGGAGGGCAGCTATCCCATGTGGTATGAAATAACCTGTCCCTTGCCTCAAGAAAGGGAGGGTGAAATAGGGTAACTATATAATGAAATGGGGCTCCATCTGCCTGTCTTGCAGTGCAAGTTCTGTTGCTATCACTCCGCCAAAACCAGAAAACAAAAGTCTAGATGCCAGTAGCATTAAAAATATGCTTCTTTCATGAGTTATAGGTTGCAGATAACCATGAGAAGAGGCCACAATGCTTATTAAGGGTCTGTAGCTCTGTCCGTGACTCCTATGCTCAACCAACTGTAGCTGCCCATTATCCTGTAAGAACTGCTGAACTTCATATCTCCAGGTTCTTAGTCACAGAACTGTGCCCTGTGGCTGGGGATCAGCTGTGTGCTGGAGCTGCTCATTCACGGCACATAACCCTCTGTGGGTTGGTAGGGTTTGCAACCGACATTCTCCGTCACCCTTCTGAACAGGGGTCAAGATGTTGCCAAACTGCCACATTTCCTCCAAAAGATACAGATGAACAGGCAAGGATGAACGTGCTGTTTTATAAAACCCACACTGATTCTTTAATGACTGTGGGCCCTTCTGGTGAGCTTGTGGGGGGTACAGAACGTCACAGATGTGGCAGGAGCCCAGCAGCTGACTAAAAAGAGTCCTGGGGGACCTATTTATTCATGGACAGATGCATAAGCTAACAACAGACATCCCATCATCCTTACTGCCATCACAAGTTGTAACTAGGAGGACTCAAGGTAAGCCCCTGCAGCATTCAGCTGTAATTCCCAGTCAATGGGAATTGTCCCGATTAAACTGTGAGTGCAGATGATCGAGTATTTGAAACTCCACTTAAAAGCAAATATTGATATGGTTTAAAGGGATTAACTGAGATGACTGGATTCTTGTTAAAAACTTTTTGAGATAAAAAGGAGCCTTTTACAAAGTCTTCACAGTGTTTTGAGAAGTTATTTCCTGTGATAAAATGGAAAACAGCGAAAACTAAAAGCATATGAAAATCTCATGTTCCTAAACACTTATCATTAAATGACTGACTCTTAGAATAATTGCTCTCATAAAACCACACATCAAGTAAGTCTTTGTGTGACTTATTAACAGACAGTAGATGATGTCACACTGGCAGCAAAGAGATAAATAGATTAAATTTCCCCAGCCCATATTCTTTAGTGTTAGCGGCGTGAAGTTGTCAGTCCTGAATTTTAATTGCTTGGCTACTTTTATTTCTGCTAAGTGGAAGTTATGCATCCTGCTTCTCTGTAGCAGTCACCCTGTGTGTAAAATGGGAATAAGACCTAAGCCATCAGTCACGGGAGGGAGGGAGGGAGGGAGGGAGGGAGGGAGGGATGGATGGATGGATGGATGGATGGATGGATGGATGGATGGATGGATGGATGGATGGATGAGGGCTTTGCCACACATTCCTGCTCCCCAGTGAGAGACTGAGAGGCAACCCCAGAGCCTGTGACTCAGCCAAAACCAGGGGATGGCTTTGCCCTGGCTGCACAGTGGGATAACCCCAGCAGCAGCTCTGTGCCTGACCCTGTGCTTATCTCCTGCAGGAGCCTGCTGTTTCCCCACGGCTGCCTGTGCATGACAGCGGGTATCAGCTTCACTCAGGCAATGCGATAGCCAGAGCAGGGGAGAAAGAGCATCCCTTGTACTGCCTGGCCTCAGAGGCAGTCAGGCACAGCAGGATGAAGCCAGCCCTGCCAGCTCCAGCCGCATATGCAGTAAACCGCAGCACGCTCTGGTTGCTGGGGCTGGGGAAGGAGCCTGGGCTGTTGAAGAAATCAAGTGGAGATAATAACGGATAGATATCGATACTATGAAAGTCTTAGAAATCAAAACAACCTCAAAAAAGCTCCCGGTTTTCTCACTGCAAAAATCCTGGAATGAAATCTTTGGTTTAGTAAACTGTTTCTTTTAGCAAAGCAAATTTAAAAATGCCACGGTGATGAACAATGTCATAAAAAAAAGCCATCATATTAAAAATCAAATAAAAGCAATTATCTGAATTTTCAAGAGGATCACCTCTTCCTTCCCCAAGGAACGGAAGAGAATGAATTCAGGAAACCATTAGAATCAGAAACTGGCGCTGCACAACAGAGCCAGTGTTTGCTGTACAAAGACAAACAGAAATCTCCCAGGCTAACAGGCTCCTTGCTAAAGCTGTTGGAATGGAAATTCCACCTATAGGTGAAAAGTGGTAATTAAAGAGGCACAAGAATTTCTTTGTAGTAGGGCTGGCTTTTCTGCTTTGGTGCAGGCTTCGGCTTTTCAAGTATTCACAGTCGTCTTTACTCATACAGAAAGGAACTGGATGTATCGCAATATTCAGAGCTGCCTGCAGATCTCCATAAGCAGAGATCCCAGGCACATGTGAATTAACACCCACTAATACATACCTTATAGCACTTTCTGCTCTCCTTTACTTCTGTCTAAATCCAGAGGGCCCAATTTATCATTTCCCTCTGCCTCCTGCAGCTGTTTAGGTTGATGGAGAGCACACACTTTTCAGCTGGAAAATGCACTTTGAGCGAAATCCAACTCTTTTGTGAGAATGTGTTGATTTCAATGACATTTTCAAAGGCAAAGAGCAGAAACACTTTATTTCAACACTCTTGTTTATTTTGATAAGAGGAAAACATTTCACGCTGACTCCTTTCAATTGCTTTTGTTTCCAATGTTACAGTATACCAAGTATTGCAATATTGATATTACTGTTTAATATTTTGATGACAAGCATGGTTTCTCAAATTTCCACAGGAAATATTCAACATGCCAGCTTTTTTTTCTTCAGATTCTAAATGAAAACTAATTTGGAAGTAGAAATCCTACCGTCAAACTAAAATGTACAGCTAGATTAGATGTATGCTGCTTGGCAGTCAGTCTCAGAGCTACTCCACTGACTTCACAGGAGTACCTCTAGCCTGCAGCATTTTTCAGGGAGAGCAGAAGTATCTCCTCTGTGTTATCAAGCACTTGTGGATGGTGATAGACCTTTTTGGTCAAGCACTGGAACAGGCTGCCCAGGGAAGTGGTGGAGTCTCCATTCCTGGAGGTGTTAAAAAAACGCGTAGATGTGGCACCTTGGGACGTGGTTTAGTAGGCACAGTGGTGTTGGGCTGATGGTTAGACTTGATCATCTTAGAGCTCTTTTCCAACCTTTATGACTCCATGATTTATAAAGAACAGACCTTACTCCGCTTGACTGATACTCATACATGCTATGACCTCTGTGGAAGGAGGAGACAGCTGAAGTTGAATGCCTCATTTTCCCTGTGATTGTCTCACAGCTTTGCTGTACTCTTCATCAAATCATTGAGGGCTTGATTCAGTCTTGCAGAACTGGGTCCTTATGTATCTCATATAATAGTCACTTTTTCTATGAGCCTGAATCTTGCTCTGAAGCCAAATTCTCCATGGCTGATCTTCGGCAGCCCAACAATTAGCAGAGCAGACACTGATTTAAAACAAACCAACAATTTTTACTCATCTTCAGTCAAAACAATTTAAAAAGAAAAACATAACAATGGAAAAATAAGACCCTAGGACATGGACAGACAGGGAGAAAACAGCCTCTGATCCTAATCTTACAACAAATTGTATGTAAATGGTCCCTCAGGGAAGCCACTGGCTGTATAAGTTTCCCTGTTGAGCATTTTGTAGAATTTGGAGCTTAACTTCATGTCACAAAAGCAGAGAAAAAACACTGCAATGGAGGGAGGTTTGACTCTGCTCCCACTGATGCCCTGTGGGATTCATTGTTCAGCTTCTCTGAAAAAAAAAAAAAAAAGCACCAGCCTTCTTGTTACATATGCTTTATAATACTAGGAATATAAGTACTGTTGGGCCAGCCTGCCAGGTTTTTTGGCATACATTTTCCCCAGAGAAACAGCTACATTCTTCAGCAGTCTCAACAGCAAAAAGACTGAGAAATGCAGGCTCTTCAAATTAAAACAGGAAACATAATCTCAGTACAGGTGTCTAAATATTACATGAATTCAGCTCTGGCAAGATGTGTCTTCCATATACCTACAAAATAGCAAAGAGATTGTTCATACATTTGGAAAGATCAGATTCACTTCTCTTTAACCTTCCCTCCAGATCAATTTAAAACAAGATAGGAGGGATGTTTCACATCAGGCTAAGGGAATTTTTCTTATCATTCTTTTGCTTTTTTCCATCTCCATCATTTGAGAGGCTGGTTGTTCAGCTTGTCTCTTCTCCCCTCCTTAAGGCCAGACAAAGTCTCCCTTCAGTCCCTCAGGACTGATTCTGAAATACCACAGGAGGAGGCAGTGCTGAGGAAAGGATGGGCTGCATTAGCACAGATTGCCCACAACTGGGATTTCTCTCACCTGTGAAAATAAGAGCAGTGCAGGCAGCGTGAGAATTCACACCTTCCCCTCACTAGGATTTCATTTAGCAAAGACGCCTTGCAATTTCAGGACTTTGACGAGAGTACCTTATACTCCATGGATCTAATCTTCAAGTCCTACCAAGCTAGGATAGGACATAGGACATAACGTTGTAGGTGTCACTGGTAACCACTGCACTCCCCATCGCATGATATTAAGAAGTCTGAACACAAATATTTTTTGTTCCTAGATTCCATCTACAAGTGTAATTCAGTATTTAAACAGAACCCAATAATGGCAGCCATGCAACATCTGCTGTATGTGCTTCCAGGTGGGTCTGGGGATCTTCTAGGTTTTTCAAGTTCAAATCTATGTAGTAATAAGTGGTCTTAAGGCTGCTTGTACATATTGGGACTATTTTGACCCCTGCTCATGAAATATGGTCCGACTGTTGACAAAAGAAAAAATTTCAGAAAGGAAATACAGAAAAGTAGCATTTGCAAAAAGAATTTCATCAGAACTCAGGAAGCCGTTAAGTCAAACTTGCTGCATGAGCCTCTGTTTAAACTCAAACAATCACAGAAAATGTAATATCATTAACAATAACAGGAAATCAAATGGCTGCTGTTTCAGTGTGTAAACTGGAAAGATGTGTATGTATAGAGATGGAATAAAATACAACTCTACAGCTAAAGAAATGGCTTAAAACATTACTGCTTTTGCATTTTAAAGGGAAAAGGAAAGTGGAACAACTGTAATTCTGCTTGGAACAATAGCATTATTCTTTTTCTTCAAAGAACAAGCACAGGAAACAAACAGCTACTGATACTTTTCCCTTCATGTCCATATATTGTACACAGCAACTAGGAAACACCTGCCCGGCATGGGGTCACGCCAGCGATGAATTTAGAGGGCTGCGCCTGCTCCTCAAAGGGAAAACCCATAGGCAGTTTGTAGCAGGTTAGGAAGGATGACACGCTCGGGTGGTTTAAGTTCCATTTAAATGATGATGACTCAACGCAGGGATTTAAAATATGCAGACACTGTTGCCGACTTGTTGAAACAAGGCACTTGACAATGCAGTTTCCCTGTTAGGAACAGGTTCGGATACAGGTTCTCGTTGTGCATCTACCACTGTTGTTTCAGTAAATTGTGATATCTAGATTTGCAAGAATGTCTTCTGTTGCTGGGTGTTTGGGTTGCAAACGTCCAGTAAAGGACACCTTCGCTACAAACAGGCTTGAAACAGCCATGGGTCATATATTCCAACAGTCCCTACGGAATAATCTGCTGTGTCAGCATTCCTTCTGTAAGGATCTCAGAGCAACCAGTTCATTTCACAACCACCACCTGTGGTGTACAATGATATGCATATATTCGTATTTCCTTGGATTTACCTATATTTAACAATTATTCGTATTTTTAATGCAGGCCAAAAGAATTGCATGGATGCTTAATTTCTAAATAAACTGTTCACTAACTGCACATATTTTCCTACCAATTTGAGACACCATGGACATGATTTTTTGGAAAACTTAATGTTGCAACTCTTCTTGCTAATGAATGTGACCATCAGCTGTACCAGCAAACTGCTTTTGCTAATCTGATTAATGAAACTGTTTCCATAAATTAGGCACTGACCAGAGAGACGGTTCATAGAAGAAGGTGCCTGAACTGGAACAGTAAAAACAGAGCAGGACTAACACTAAAATATCAGCATTGCCACCTTTGATTGGTCTTTCTAGATGACTGCAGTCATTACACCTTTTCATGATACTGTTTTCCCACCTGTGAAATGGAGATGCTGGTACTGACCTTTACAGAATCATTGAATCAGTGAGGTTGGAAAAGACCTCAAAGCTCATCAAGTCCAACTGTCAGCCCAACACCACCATGCCTAATACTCCGTGTCCCAAAGTGCCATGTCTACAAGTTTTTTGAACACCTCCAGGGAAGGAGACTCCACCATTTCCCTGGGCAGCCTGCTTCAATGCTTTGCCACTCTTCTGGTAAAGAATTGTTTTTCTAATATGCAACCTAAACCTCCCCTGGTGCAATTTGAGTCCATTTCCTCTCAACCTGTCACTTGTTGTTGACCTTGGTGGTAAAAAGACCTTTAAAATGTACTAGAAAAGTCACACTGACATTCAGGCAAAATGAAGAGAGCAGCTCTGTGTTTGTAGCAGACCTGCCGTCACTAGCACTGCAGCTCACAGCTGGAGTATAAGATACCAAAAGGACACATGTGAATAATATTAGTAGATACTACAGATGCCTTCAAATCACCAGTCCCTTAAAAAAATCCCTAGGGCCCAGATAAATTTCTTTCTCTCCTTCTGACCTGTAAATCTTCCCCTAGTGGAGGTATTAGGTTTTTCCTGCCTGTGTGAATGTATTTGCATAGCATGATGGAGGAATATCAGGTCTCAGAGACCTTACCGGACCGCAGGCTTACTCAGCTTGGGTAGTCCTGATGCTGGAAGCAAGTGTTTATCATACAAGTTGCCGCTAGACATAAACATCCGAGAGACCTTTGGTCCTGCATTACCACAAGTTAAAGCTCTAACTTAGCCTCACAATGCTGCTGTACAACAAAGACAAGCTGAAATAAATTCCCTACAGATGCGCAGAAAATGGGCTCCAGCTGTAACCCAACTCGCCTGCTTTCCATTCATGCCTGCAAACCCCACATCCTATGGTTTTAGACATCCACCATCCGTTATTTGAAGAACAGACGAACTTACTGAAAAAATAAAGGAAATTAATACAACAGATCGCTGATTTAGCAATAATTCTCTCTTCACAGAACGACTGCATTTGTGTGAAATCCTCTGTATTTCTACAAGATTCTCAATTAAAAAACATGTTACTACAAATGGAAAATTTTAAAATGACACCTCTCTATCTTTCATGCCAATCAAGTATGAGTATAAGCATTGTTATTAATAAAGGACATAAAAAACTTGAAAATACATCTAGTGTTAGAAACAAAGTAGAAAATAATTTCTGTCCCAGACAACTTCTCTGGCTTGATTGAACCCCACAAATTAAATGCTGCTTTTTAAATAATTTTGTATTCTATTTGATTGATTTTTCATCACATAGCTACATTTTTCCTTTGATTTGAGCTTTAAAATTGAAAAAAAACTTTGAAAATCACATTTTTCTTAAAAAAAAAAGTATCTGAATCATATGAAACTTGTTTGGAGTATGAGGAAAAATATGCTATTTCAATTCAACTGTAGCAATTTCTTTCCCTTAAGTTTTAGGTAAGGGCCAAAACATTTATTAGTTTCCAGAAGGAGGGGTTTGGACATTTGGGGGAGAAAGGGTTGTTTGGTTTAGGTTGTTTTTTTGGTTTTGTTTTTTTCTGTTTCTTTTGATGACAGAAAACAATTGCAGATTGCAAAAATAAGATTAAAAAAACCAAACAAAAAACCAAAAAAAAAGTGAGTTAGTGACAATTCCTTCAGCCTTGCAAGTGTTAAAGAGACCACTAATTATTGCCCCAGATGTGACTGAGTAGCCAACTTGAAACCTCTCTACTAAAACCCACTTGAAATTAGCACCTGGGTATACAGCACAGAGCCTTAGGAAGGGGCTTATAGGCTTGTAGCGCAGCTGAGTGTCTGAAGGTTGCAGGCTGTGATTTTTGTATCTTCTCCTATCCCAAAGTAGCCTATCTTCAGTCCTACAGCTAAGAAGCATGGCTGGTGTTGTGCTAGGATGCAGAAAAGGTAGGTGATATGAATGTGAGGCTTTTTGGCCCACGTAGGCATTTGGGTGACTAAAAAAACCAGCACTTGACTTAAGTGATTAAGTTCTCAAGTAATGCATTTTGAAATGGAAAACTTTTCAGTGTGAAATGCTTAGTAGTGCTCTGAATTAATGGTATCCCCCAAGGGGAGAACTCTGTTCTCTACAAGTGTCTGAAAGGGGGTTGAAGCAAGGTGGGTGCTGGTCCCTTCTCCCAAGTAACAAGTTGTAGGATGAGAGGAAATTGTCTCAAGATGTGTGAGGGGAGGTTTAGATTGGATATTGGGAAAAATATCTTCAATGGAAGTGGTGAAGCAGTGGCACAGGTGCTCAGTCTCCATCCCTAGAGGTGTTCAAAAGGCATGTAGATGTGCCACTTTAGGATATGGGTTAGTAGGCACAGTTGGACTAGATGATCTTGGAGGTCTTTTCCAACTTCTATGATTCGATGTTGTGTTGCTGTACTCTTTGAACAGACTCTGGTGCTCCTGGAATAAGGGTAATGTGATTGTTCAAGAGACCTGCTCAGGTTTGCTGTTGGAAGTGGTTAAAAACAGCTGGACAATGCATGTCCCTATTTGCTGTCTTGGTACAAGGAGGCATACACTGTGTGTTTCAAAAGCTGCATTTTCTTCGTATGTCTGAAGTCATTAAGAAGTAGTTAATTTCCTGAGGTCCGTGGAGCAGAGCAGCAAAAGCTCTGGAGAGCAGCTGTGCTGTGGCAGGCTTAGCCTTGGGCTGCTGTGTGGGCTGGCAAGGAGGAACGGGCAGCTCCTGCCTGGTGCCCTGGGGAAGTGCTTGCAGGAAGGTCTAGGTGCTCCCCAGAGAAAACCTGCAAATTCACTTCGGAACATTTAAGGGTGAGGGAAATTGCTGGAGTCTTAGGGAAGAGTAGAAAAAGGGGAAGAACCCTGAGACAAAAGCAACTTGAGCCTCTAGTGTATGACTACTGCACTCTGGCAGCACACTGTGCTGCTAGATCGATCCAAATCTAAGCAGTGCCAGGATATTTCCACTGACATATTCAGTGGAGTGTGACAAGGCCTCTGGGAGAGGCAGCAAACTGGTAATGTTAGCAAGTGATCACCGCAATAGCAAAAAGAGAGTGCACGTTCCTTTCTCCTCCTGCCTTTCACTGGCTAAATGGGAAAAGCTGGGACATGCAGTGAAGAAAGGTGGGGGCAGGGGGGGAATACTGGTTCTTTAGTGTTAACCTAACAGGAAAAGCTCAATGTGTTTTGAAAGTTTTCTGTGGAGTGGTGGTGCTGGTTTTGGGTTTGTTTTTTTTTCTTGCCTGATAAGAGGCTCTGAAAGAAACTGCCCAGGCACGACAGCTGTTTGAAATAGTGTCCTTTCTTCACTCATTTCTGTAAAAATTCTTGTTTTTTACTTAAGCAGCACATTCTCCTGAGCTTCCCCCTCCTCCCCTTTCCCACTAGGTTACATGACTGACACTTTTGCCATGGCAAATCCATGAGTGTCTTAAAAATTTACCATGAAAACCCTGGAGCTTTAATTATTGTGCATTTACATAATTAGTGCAAATACATGCAATTACCATGTGTACCTACACAATTACCAGCTACAATGATGTACTAACAATCCTTATTAAACTTTAGTGGGGGAGCGAGGCATTGATTGTGTGCACAAGCAGCATCTGTAGTTTCAGCTTTGTTCTTGAGCTTATTTGAAGCAGCCAGGAGTGTTTGGGGATGGGGCAGCTAACATGCTGAAAGCAGTGACATACTGAAAGTAGGTCAATAAGCTGCCCAAATTAGAGTTGTAGTGATGTGAAAATACAAGATATCTATTCCCAACAATGTTTCCAGGATGCAGAGGCTTCTGCAGTCAGAGCAATACCATCATTCTCTTGATTACCCATGGGTTAATTATCCAAATTGGGAGGTAACTGTGCTGCTTTGGTATCAAAGTCTTCTATCGCATCCATAGTTCACCTGAATAGATCCCCATATTTGTATTACATCTGCACTCTTTCTCCAGTTAAAAGTGCCTGTGCAACTGGAGTCTTTGTGATGCCCCCCCCTTGGCTGTTGCATTTCGCTGAATATCTGCTACTGGGGAAATACAAGTGTTTCCAAATTAATTGTATTATTCATCTTAAACTTTGAATTAAGACTTTGGGGAGGGCAGTTTCAGATGACAGTAGACTTTAAAATCCGTCCACTTCCACCCTCCTGCCTCACACCAGATCAGGCTGCTCAAGGCACCATCCAATCTGGCCTTGATATGCTTTCTCTTGTAAAACATATGCTTATTTTATTATAGAAAGTATTTAATGTAAAACTCGTATGCCTGCTAATTCAGTTCTCCAGGCTCTTCTGTTCTTAAGGAATATCAGTGGCCTTCTACTTCTCCTCGCTTGCAAACAAAATACAGCAAATGATGCATTAGGGACCACACCTCTTCCTGTTGTCTTCAGTTTTGCACTTATTCTCCTATTCAACTCTAAGGAATTTGTTGCTGGTGGTACTTTTGCAAGAGGGCCTTATTATGCAATTCTCCACTGCTCCCTGTGCCCTATGTAGTCCCTCAGAAAAGGAAGGAAAATCGCCTGCTGCTTTTTTCTGTTGGGTTTGTTTCCTACGCTTCACAGATCCCAGGTCAAGCCCTGATAGCCTTTTGTGCCACTGCACATACAGCTGCATGGAAGAGCCTTGTTTTTGTTTGGGCTTTTCACCTCTTCTTAGAGAGTAGAAAACCATGCTGTTTGTTAAAGCAGTGAAAAATTGAGGCTAATTGTTGCTGCTAAATGCAATAAAATAATAGTTTGGGCTCTCGGGCATGTTTTATGACCAATATGGCAATTACTGACTAAAATCCCATGCCCCAGAATGTTTGTTTGTGTAAACAACTTATGGTTATTTATTCATATTTTATGAATTTATTTTTCCTTTTTCCAAAATTGTATTAACCATCCCTTGTGGTACAAAATGTAGTTGGTTAGGAAAAGAAATAAATTACGCTGTATGCTAAATGGGAAGACCCATTGAGAATCTAGTCCTAAGTGTGTTTAAGGCTACATTTTATTTAGCATGATTAGCTGTGTTACAAAGCATTATGATGTTCTGGCAAGCTCTGATACAAAGCACTCCTCACACTCATCTTTATTTTACTGTTGTTTGCTCTCCTTTCATGTTGTCAGGCTGGCTAGTTTGGCCTAAAATCTCTCACAGAAACTCAGACTGGAGTTCAAGCTGAGAGTTCTTCACTCAGTGCTGGTGTTATTTGTCCTCTCTGCCTCTTGACTGGGTCAGATAAGAGGCAGAAGACAAGGGAAGAAACAGAACTAGGTGTCTGACTTCAACATTCATGCTCTACACATGGCTGCATTTGTTCTTTAAATCTCATTACCTTTCTCCACTACAACTGAGCGAGGTTAAAAAGAACCTTCCTACTGTCAAAATTTGGCATTAGGTAATCAAATGATAGAAAGCGAGAGCAGTATTTCCTCTACCGTCCATGAAATGACAGAAATCCACGCCATGGACATCTCTGCTTACACACCAAGTGATATGTTCTCAAGGTAGTTATGTGCATGCCTGGTTTTATGCAAGGTTACCCAATGGCATTATTTGGAGCAGGTTAAAAATAAGGTCCTGACGTTTGCGGTCATTTGAAATCCTTGACTACTTTTTTTTTTTTTTTGTAAGAGCATTATGCTGCACACAGCACTTTGGCCATCGTCCAGCTTTGCTAATTATATTCTACCTGAATACATTCCCCCAAGTTCAAACTTGGATAAGGGTTTATTTTCTTTTTCACTTTTTCCTCCTGAAACTGTGTGGTGTAGGTAGCAGAGAGCTTAACAACAACTGAAGTGACTAAAGTTCCTGTTTACCAATCTCAGTTGCAATGTTTGGAATTTATTTGCTTTATGGGCAAGGTTCGCACGAGTCAAGCGACTTGACCCCAGACCAAATTTTGATTTGAGATTTCTCAAAGTGGAAATGTGCTCACTTCTTGAATTTGGACTTTGATTTGGCTTTGACTGGGCAGTGTCTTTATCTTCTTTAGACGGAAAGGCGGTATGCGCTGGGGTGACTAATCTTTATGCCTCCATAAAAGTATACTTTAGGCACTATATAAATAGCATGTTTACAATGCTGTGTTTCCTCGGCTCACATATGTTAAGTTCCTTTTTGGTATGGTATGAGCACATGGCACGCTTTCTCTTCCTACCCTCTCAGCTCTGTTTTTAAGCTATATCCTTGACTCTTGCAGGTACACATCCCGGACTTGAGTGCTGTCTTCCTACATCATGTTTTTAAAGGCTTTACTCTCTTTGCCAAACTAATCAAATAGCCTTGCTCAGTCCAGCATGGTGCATACATGAAGGCTGAATACAATGCTAAAAAATACAGTTCTGACCCTCCTTGGAGTATGCTCCATTCTTTAACTGAGCCATGGGCACTAAGTTGCTCTGTGGTCACCCAAGTGTGATAGTCACTTATCTCTAGTGTTTGCAAAGACTAGAGACCTGTTGAGTGTACGTGTTGTCTTACTGTGGCATCCCAAGGAGCCCCTGGAAGAGTTCTAGATTTCTAAATACATGGAACAATTTGCAGAAGACTAGCCTAAGCAGTGGCTTGGTTCAGAAAGAATGACTGTGAAAGGAGGTGCAAGTGTGAAGTCCCATAAAAGACAAGATGTGTTTCTTTACTAAAAAATGACTTCATGCTTCCTTCCTTCCCTGTTGCTCTGAAGCTCCTTGGGAGGAATCCACTACCTCATTTTAGTCATAAATTATGATATGACTTGGGCAGTATATGTTGAGGAGCATCAAAGACGGATCAAATTTAAGACAATATGCAAACCTTTTCAGGCCTCAAAAGGAAAAGGGAAGGGGAAGAAAAATGCCCAAGCATCCAGCCACTTCCCTCTTAATGTCTCATAATTGTTTTCAATTTGTTTTTCTCAGTAAAATTGTTTACTTTTTCCTCTAGGACTCCAGTTGCATAACTGCAAATTTCCTTCATGTCTTTGCATAGCAATTTCATCTCTAATTTAAGAATCCAAATAAACTGTTTTCTTTCCCATACTCTTAAGGAAAAGATAAAAATGGACATAGTCCTTGATAAACTGTACCAGTTTCCCACTGTGCATAGTGCAATGTGTACAGTCTAACTGCAACCTCACTTAAACTCACATTCACACTGATGTAATTTAACTGCAACCAGTAGTATCACTCCTGGCATCCTATGTCACTTCTAAGTCAGAAAGACTGGCTCTCCCTAATTTTGAGGCAGTATTAGCTAAACTTAAGCATAACTATTGATCTGAACAAGCATTTACAGGAGATGAGCCCGTGAGTTCTGACAGAAGATTAGGTCAGAGATCTGTGCTGGTGGATGAACAGTTTCATGAGGGCTCAGAAGGCATCAAAACATCTGCCTGTGGGGAGCACCAGGTGCAGCAGTGCATGTGACTGTGATATGACTACTGCAAACAGCCACCAGAAAAGCGATGCTGATGTCAGACCCTATTATGAAGTTGGCACTGATCACAGGCAGTCTTTTGTGCATACCGTAAACCTGCAGTCAATGCTCAGCTTACCTATGTTAGCCCTTAAATTAGGCAGTGTAATCACTAATGGCTGTAGCACCCAATAGCTTGGTGTGGACTTCAGTATAGGCGCTTACTCCCTTTGGTCTCCACTAAAGCATACACTGCAAAAAGCTGCACTGACAGCAGTTACCTGATAAAACTTGTATTAAAGTAACCTGGGTATGTCTAGACACAATGTCTACATGCCATCTCAACTAATTCCACTTTTATTATGCTGCAGTATGAATTATGATAGCAGCAAAACCTAATTTGAACTACAGCTGAAGAGGGTTAGGGGGAGGTGATATTCTGGTTTAATGTACAATCCTCTGAAGAAAAGAGTTCAGCTCTGTCTTAGGTTATATAACAGAAATGAGGTTAGCAGATTTGGTCTAATCCCTTGTGGACAGGCCCACCACAGAGCGTGGAATAACATGGATAACTGTCTGCCTGCTCGTTTGCTGACAGCTTCACCCCTGCAGCAGCAGAACCCTGTTAAGCCAGGATCCAAGATCATGCAGTGAAGCTTGCACAGCTTCTATTCTAAGCTGCAACTCTCAATCTCAAAATTGTCCGAAGTGCTCATCAACAAAAAGCAGCCTGATCTCCTGAAACAACCCAAACAGGCCTAATCCTTGATTGCGCTACAAATACTGCTTTTGCTTTGCTTTGGCGTTGCAAAGGAGTTGGAAAATGAGGTTTATTGCTTTCTTTGCAGGGGTGTTCTTGGGACAACGCTGAGTAACCTAAGCCAGTCCTGCCATACATCAAAACTCCTAACACCTTGTTTTGGTCCAAGTGGCCAGTCCACCCTTTATGGTCCAGCAAACAACTGCCAGTGAACTGGAGTAGCTACGGTAGTGTTTTATTCTTTGTCGTGGATTAGCTCAGTCCTTGGCTGAAAGAATGAATGTCAGCATGGGTTAGAGGCATCTTTCTGATGTCATGAATCATCGGCACAAGTCAGAAAATTAAGGCCTTCTAATCTTTAAGGAGTTAAATTTACCTCAGAAACCAACTGGTGAAAATACTTAGATAAACTGACTGCTACAACTGGTTTTGGGCCAAAAACCCAGTAAGTGACTAATGCAGCCTATGGAGGAAATAAGGAAAGTTTCCTCTGGCTGAGACTGAAGGGCTCTATCTGAGCAGACATAGCATTTGGGATCTGGTTGCCACACCAGTGAGCACCTGCTGTCACTGCATGTGCTGTCTAATCTCTAATGACTGCAGGCAGCCAAGGCTGTTGCAATTGCATATCCCCTCTGGACAGGTTTTTACCTCCAGCCCCTTTGGTGCCCCTGAAGAGTGTGCTTGCTGCCCAGCTTTAGTAGAGAGAGGCTCAGAGGGCACAACGGCACCTGCTAAGTCATCAAACTTATTTTCTGCAAGACTTCTATTTCCCCAACTGTGTATGGATAAAGCCACTTGGTTTCTGAAAGATTGCAGGGGGATGTAGCTGGTAAATCCCCATGATGTGCTGATATGGAAAGTAGTCTACAGCAAAAACTACAAAATACTTGAAAATGTGTTATTACCGATCTGGTTTATGCCTGGGTAACATCAGTGGAAATTATGCTTAAATACAGTGGACAGGCTGTGCCCTTCTAATTGCTTTTCTGCACAGAGATATGTTTAATTTTCCAATATTCTATTTCTGAAAGCTGGTTTGAAGCAATGAAACATCAAACCTGCTGCTTGACCTTCCCTGTGTTCAAGACAGAAGTTTTGACACCTTACCTAGCTGATGTTTTAAGAAGAAGATATTAATTGCAGATTAATTTACTATAAGGGTATGATACAATGAAATTTGTGTGACTATCAGGAAGTGACCGTTGCTACAGTGCCACTGTTGGTTACTCCAGAATCTGGTTTATTCAGTGCCTGTTCTAGTAATGGACATCAAATGCCACACTAGAGTGAAACTGCTTATGGGATGCATTGACTTAGCAGTATCCACAGTTTTCATCTGTGGGCTAAAATCATTAGGGGCTGGTGTGGCTCTTGGGGAAGAGCAGTGCAAAAAGGAGAGGAAGGGGTCACTTCAAGTTCCTAGGAGTGGCATCTTGGCCAACAACCCCAGAAGGGCTCAGTGAGGAGGCTCTCACCCCTGGGGCTGTGCTGCTTTGTAATTACATGGCCCTCAGGGTCCTGACCTTGGAACTGTACAATCATAGAATGGCTTGTATTGGAAGGGACCACAAAGGTCATCTAGTCAAACACCCTTGCAGTGAGTAGGGACATCTTGAACTCTATCAGGCTCCTCAGAGCCTCATCCAACCTTATGCTGTTTCCAGTGATGGGGCACCTGCCACCTCTCTGGGCAACCTGAGCCAGTGCTTCACCATCCTTGGAGGAAAAAAAAAAATAATCTTTCTAATATTCCACCTAAACTTCTCTTTCAGTTTAAAACCATTATCCATTGTCCTATTGCCACAGGCCCTGCTAAAAAGTTTTCCCTGCCCCCTTTATGTATTGAAGAGTCACAATAAGGCCTTTTAGGAGTCTTCTCCAAGCTGAACAACCCCAACTTTCTCAGCCCCTCTTAATATGGGAGGCTTTCCAGGTATTTAACTATTTTAACGGCCTCCTCTGGACTCGCTCTAACAGACCTATGTCTTCCCTGTGTTGAGGGCTCCATAACTGGATGCAGGACTTGAGGTGAGGTCTCAGCAGAGCAGAGGAGCATCATCCCCTCCCTCGCTCTGCTGGTCCTACTGCTTTGGATGCAGCTCAAGATACAATTGGCTTTCACCACCTTCATTGTGAAGAGTTTCTTCCTAATGTCTAATCTAAACCTTCCCCCTTCCAGTTTAGCATCATTGCCCCTTACTCTGTTGCTCCATGCCCTTGTAAAAAGTCCCTACCCAGCGTTCCTGGAGCCCCTTTCAGTCCTGGAAGCTGCTCTAAGGTCTCCCAGGACCCTCCTCTTCTCCAGGCTGAACAAGCTCAGTTCTCTCAGCCTGTCCTCACAGCAGAGGTGCTCCAGCCCTCTCAGCCTCTCCGTTTCCTCCTCTGGACCTGTTCCAACAGCTCTATATCCTCCTTATGTGGAGGATTCCAGCCTCGGACAGCGTTCAGGTGGGGTCTCTCAAGAAGAGGAGGGGGAGAACGCCCTCCCTCGCCGCGCTGGCCCCGAGGCCCCGGTGCGGTTTCTGGGCTGTGAGGGCTCGCGGCTGCTCTCGCGGAGCCTCTCGCGCCGCGGGGGCCGGAGCGGCTCTAGGTACGGGGCGGGGTGGGGGGGGCGGCCGCGCGCCTTTAAGGGGGTTTGGCAGCGCCTCGCTCCCTGACGTCACGGCGGCCGCGCGGAGCCGCCGCGCTCGGGCTCCTCTTTGTTACTCGGCGCTTCCCGGCTGGCACCGCCGGCCGCCCGCAAAACGCGGAGCCGGAGCGGGCCGAGGGGATGCGCCGGCCCGGCCGCCCCCAAGGGCTCTGGGCGTGGGTGGCGGGGGCGGGAGGGGACGGGGCCGCTTCGGCGCCCTCGTTGGCTTGGGGGGAGCCGGGAGCGTGCTGCTGCGAGGGCTAGGGGCTGCCCCTCTCTTTTCCCGGTTCCCCCGGGCTGCAGCCCCTGCCTTTCCCGCCCCCCTTCCCCAAGGTCGCCCCCAGGACTCCTACCCCCTTCTTTCCCCCACCTCGCCTCCGGGAACGCTGCCCCTTGCCTCTCCCCTCCCCGCCCCTAGGGCTGCTGCCACTGACCACCCCCCACCCCCAGCAGCCGCAGCGCTACCGGGGCTCCACCCCCCTGCCGTCCCCGGGGCTCCCCCCCATCCCTCGAGCTGCCCCTCCCCCCCCAGCCGGTCCCGGGACTGCCCCCCAATCCCTCGAGCTGCCCCCTCGGGCGGTCCCGGGACTGCCCCCCAATCCCCCGAGCCGCCCCCCTCCATCTCCCGAGCTACCCCCCCCCACCCCCGGCGGTCCTGGGGTGGGCTTCGCTGCCGCTCCGCCTCCTCGCTCGGGGCGGTGCTGCCCCAGGGTCCCCTCCCGCCCCCCACCCCGAGGTGAGGAGGGGCTGCGGCTGGAGCAGAGCGGAGGCGCTGGGGAAGCCACGAAGGCGTCAGTTCGGGGGGCGGGGGACGCTGCCCCGGGAGCCGGGGGCGGGGGCGTGAGCCGCCCCGTGCGAATCGGGCCGTAAATCTGCGATGGGGGGAGCGCTCGGGGTTACCGATCGTAACTACGAGCGTTTAAAAAAAAAAAAAAAAAACGGGAAGGGGAAAAGAAAAAAAAAAAAGAAAACCCTCCCCACACTTCCCAAGCAATCCCGCATCCCTTTAAAGTCCAGCTCTTTCTCCTCCTCCTCCAAGAAGCCAATGCGAGCGGCGAGGAGCAGCGCAGTGCTGTTTAAATTGCTTATCTTAATTGCATAATCTAACAAGCCCCGTTGGAGCGGGGATGAATATATTAGGCTTATTAACAACTCATCATAAAATATTGATTGTCCTGGAAGTGTTTTATCAAGGGGAAGAGAAGTCGAGGGAGTTGTTTTTTAGCAGATTGGTGCTCGTCAGACAAGGATGGTTTCTTGTTATTTTCTCCCCTGGAAATCGGGCTGGATTTCCTGCAGGAGAAAAAAAAAAAAAAGCAAAACCCCACGCCCTATTGTTAGAGGTGGGGAGGGGTGTCTGCGTGTCCCCTCTGTTCCCTCCAGCAGGCGGGGCCGCCTCTCTATCCCGGCTGGCGAGTAGGGATCCCCGGGAGGACACCCCCCTCCTCTTTGGGTGGTAGGAGGTGCGGGTGGGGGACCCCCGGGAGGACCTCGCTCCTCTCTGGGGGGTGGGAACTGCAGGTGGGGACCCCCGGGAGGACCTCGCTCCTCTCTGGGAGGTGGGAACTGCAGGTGGGGACCCCCGGGAGGACCTCGCTCCTCCTTGGGTGGTGAGAGCTACGAGTGGGGGACCCCCAGGAGGACCCCGCTCCTCCTTGGGTGGTGAGAGCTGCAGGTGGGGACATCCCAGGAGGACCCTACTTCTCGGGTGATGGGAGGTGCGGGTGGGAGACCCTCGGGAGGACCCTGCTCCTCCTTGGGTGATGGGGGAGGTACGAGTGGGGACCCCCGGGAGGATCCCGCTCCTCCTTCGGTGGTGAGAGCTGCGGGTGGGGCCATCCCAGGAGGACCCTGCTTCTCCTTGGGTGGTGGGAGCTATGGGAAGGGACCCCCGGGAGGACCTCGCTTCTCCCCGGGTGGTGGCAGCCCCCAGGGTGGCGATAATGGGGGTGTTTGAAGTGAAATACAGGGAGCAGCGGCAGCTGGATGATCTTCAAGGTTCCTTCGAAGCCAAAGCATTCTCTGTTCCCGTGCGATTCCCCCGTAGTTCCTCTCATTCCCTGTTAAAAAAAAAAAAAGAAAAACACACACCAAAAAATCCAAACAAACGTTAAAAAACAAAAACAAAATTCCCCCGTGCAGACGACACAGACGGAAGCACCGCATGGTTCAGAGTCTGGCGGGTCCTGGGTGGTTTTCCCCTCTTTAATAACACAAAAATACCGAAGGGAGGATAGAGAACTCTCGTCCTGCTTTCGGTTTCCAGAGTGGAAGGTTTTCCGAGCGCCTGGCATTCAGGAAGACTCAAAACGCGAATCCCCGCCTTAAAAATACACTGTAAGACAATATTTGCGTTTTAAGTCGCATCTGAGGGGTTTTAACTTTGTGTGATTTCGGGGGCTGGGTGCGGGGGGGAGAGGGGAAAAGAGAGGGCGAAGGAGAAGCACATCCCTGTAGGAGGCAGCTCCCTTTCAGATAGGAATCTGGGACAGATTTTGCCAGCAGCCACAAGCATGGCCCTTTGGTAATAGAATAGCCAATGTAATTTGACACTTCAACTTGCTGTGCTCTCTGCTAGTTGATTCACTTACTCACCCACTAACATTGAGCTCCTTTTCACTGTCTGTGGGCAAGGGGAAAAAAAAGGAGGGGGGGAAGAGAGAGAGAGAGAGAGAGAAAGAAAGAAAAAAAAAGAAAAGCGAGGGTGGGGGAGAAGGAAGAGAAGGGGGGAGAAGAAAACAATTTATGTATTTAAAAAATAAGCGACTACAGCTGCAAGCCAGTCGGGGAGAGAGGATTTTGCCTGCTTTCTTCCTTGTTATTTGGCTGCTGCGAGGCTGCGTTGCGATCCCTAGGTAAGTTTTCGCGTCTATTTGCGCTCGCAGGGCAGGGGCTGCGCCTCGGCGGAGCAGAAACAATGGAGCGGCCACGCCGGGGGGAGAGGTGTGCGGGGAAAAAATAAAAAACCAAGAAGGCATATTTATTCTGCGAGGGGAGAAAAACGTACGGAGACCTCTTAAAGGGGGAGGGCGGCGGGGAGGCGGCTCTAGCCGCGAAATGCCCTTCGCGGGGGAGACCCGGGACCCGGAGCGGCTGCGAAAGCACAAAGAGGGGCGGCAGGGGCCGGGGTGAAGGCGCTCGGGGCGAGCGGCGCCTCCTCGGGATTCGGGGGACCTTGCGCTTGGTTTGTTTTTTTTTGGTTTGTGTTTTGGTTTTTTTTTTTTCCCCTTTTCCAGGCTCCAGGAAGCTTTGCCTGGGTGTAAATTCCTCGTGTCTGGGTTTCGAGAGGCAGTTGGGACCGGGGCCTCTCCGGCCAGGCAGGAGGAAGGCTCCCCCCCCGCCTTTCCCTTCTCTCTCTATCCCCTCCTCCTCCCCCCCCCGGTGCATCTGTCCAGGAAGCCGGAGGGGAGGGGGCCCTTTGTGCGAGGGGGAAGCTCTTCCAGGGGAGAGGGGGGAATGGCAGTCAGTTAAAAGACACTTCAGGAATGTAAACATAAAAATAGGAGCCATCCAGCCACGCTTTTACCGCCCCCCCCTCCCCCCCGTGCCGCCCGGGATGGCTCCTAGCGGGAAGGAGTAAAGCAGCCTAAAAGCAAGGGGGGACGGAGTTGTTGCAGTAATCGGGCTCTTTTTTTTTGGGGGGGGGGGGGGTGTAAAACTTTGTTTTGCACGTGTGAAGTTTAATTTCGGTGCCGGCTCGGGGGGCAGAGCGATGGGGTGTGCTGCCCCCTCCATCCCGTGTTTTTGGGAGGGGGAGAGGGGCAGACAGGGACCCCCCGCTTCTCATGGGAGCGTTTATGTTGGAAAAGACCTCCGAGAACATCCAGTCCAGCCGGGGTCCTGCCCCGGGGCTGCGCGAGTGGGGACCGATTGCGGCGGGTTTGTGGAGGGGGAGCGAGCTCCGGTTGCGTGTATTTTTGTGCTTCGGTTAATAACCTGCAAACGGCTTAATGGCTCTGGAGTGCCAGAGGAATTGGTTTTTCTGCATTTACTTCAGCAGGCCTGAGCAGGAGCTACTGTTCCGGCTGCTTCTTTCAGTGCATTGACATGGGAGAAGAGGATTTAACTTGGCAGCCTGAACAAATGCTCTATCAAAGGTTTCCTAAGAGACAGGAGGAGAGCGGGGGAGATGAATGATCTGGGATAGTTTTGGGGTGCTACCTATGCAAGTGTTCTTTTAAATATGAAATGGCCATTTAGGGCTCTGAATAAAACCCTGAGCATCAGAAAAGCAGTAGGCTTATGAAATTTAAAAGGGCAAAAGCCCATTAATGCTGTGGCGAAGCTTTGGCTCCCAGCTCTGGTTGAGTAGTTCCAACTGCCTTGAAGTGCCAGAGCTTTTAAGGAATCTTGAGCAGCAGCTTCTCTCCTGCTGCAAGATGGACCTTGGCCTTGTGCGCCGGGAGGTTAATGGTGCAGCCTCTCCTTCCTGGCCGGGGAGCCAAGGCGTGAGGGCACCGGGGAGCGAAGGACTTCAGGGAGCAAAGGCATCAGGGCACCGGGGATAAGCAGGAGGTGAAGCAAAACTAGGAGGGAGAGGGGATGCAAAAGAGCAAAGCCCGCGCTGGGATGTACGGCTGTAACCTCTTACTGGTGGGAACCAGTCGTGATGCTGGGGCGCTTACATGGTATGGTGGCACAACTCGTAACTCAGTAGTGCTAGCAGCAGCAGGAAAGTTTCACGGAGGAAAATAACAAAACTAAATAGTGCTGATGGTCTTTGGGAGAAGGATCCCTCCAACAACCACAGTTGGTGTCGAAACCTCCACTTCCTCCTCTCGGCTTGGGGAAACGCACTGTGGCATCAATCTTCTCTTGGCGGGGCCTGGTGCAGGTCTCTGAATGCCAGAAGACTTGCTCTGACCTTTTTCTGCTCAAGTTGAGGATGTTGAAACACCAGTCACCAGACAAAAGAGACATTGAAAGCCAGATCTGCAATGGAACACGTGTGACTTTGAGGCTAGTTGAGCGCATTTGGGGACTGTTTTCCTCAGAGTTTGAGGTTGGGGGGAGGAGAAAGAAAAGGCCGTTTATCTTCAAAGTGAGCCTATGGAAAACATGACTTGAAATCCTCTAAATATCCTACAGTTGGGGACCTTTCTTCTTATTATCTCTATTTTTCAAATGTCTTCTTAAAATGTCTTGATTCTTACCTTATAACTTGTGTATCTATAATTGCAAAATTACAAGAATATTTTTCTCTATGAGTGCGACCAAACATTTTGCAGAATCTCCCACATTTAAAAAAAAAAAGCTTTCAAAAAAAGAAAAAAGTGCCTATAGGATTACATTTTAAAACAATGAAAAACTTCCTGGGATTTAATTGATAGATTGATTTTTATCTGGTCTAGATAACTGTACCTTAGAAGGTGGCTGATTGAAAGATTATTCTGTAAATTGTAATTAAAATTTGCTTTGGGCTCTCAGAATTTAAAAAGAACACCCTTGGGACCAGTCGATATAGGTATCTAACCTGCCAGTGATATTCACGTCAAAGTGGACAGATGCTTTTATTGTTTGTATTGTTTATGGTCCACAATACCTTAAATAAACGTTGATCATGATTAGAAACAATAATTGAGTCTGTGGCAAAGGATCAATGGAAACTTTGTTTCAAGAAAGAAGTCAGTTGCTGTGTGTATACATACAGAGAGCGTTTTGTGCTGTCTGAGATGAAATAGAACTGTGAGCTTAATGCAGTGTACAATTCTATTTTTAGTGTATTTTAAGAAACCCACAGCAGAGAATACATCAGTTTCTGCATCATCTGAAAGATTTGTCCTCATCAACAGTGGTTATGAGGGGTGGAAGGGAGAGGAGACTTTGTAGTGCGTTTCCATTCATAACTTTTCTTGGCAGTTACTTGCCCTTTACCCCAAATCTCTTCCACTTTTATAGACTCCAAAGGTTTTGTGTTGACTAACACCCAGCCCCCCACCCCCAAAAAAAACCCAGCCCACCCCCTGCACCAACAAACCCTCATGGATGGCAGTTGCATCACTGATACTATAGTTAGAGACAAAGTTGGCTGGTTTTTAGCAGTTTGATGTTTGTACTAGCAGCCTGGAAAGCCTGGTTTCTCTCCTGAAAAGGAAGAAAAATAGATCCCAGAAAGGAAACAAAGTTGGAATTCCTTTTGCCTTCTGCAGTGTTGTTGATAAGCTTCAGGATAATGGGGATCCAGCCTTTTTCCAGTTGCAGGGAAGATAATGTGACTATGAGAGATGGATGCGGTGGCTGGCCAGGAGCTGATGGTGCCTCCCGTGCTGCTGTAACAACGTGGGTGATCAAATGCTGCGAAGGGAGGGAACTGGGATTGTTATGGCTTTACCTGGGAAGCCTGTTTCTCATAAATAAGTAGGGCTGCAGTTAATGCCTGCGGTAACAAATTTGACCACTGTGCAATTGGCTGATTTGTTCACTCCTAGTTAGGCCAATTTTTGTGAAATCCTATCCTGTATTACAGCAAAGTGGTGAGAATATTGCTGAAGAGTTGAGAATTGATTTGTGCTTGTTCTTGTCAACTGAATTTTGGGGGCTGAAGAACACAAATCCTCTTTATCTGCTTAGATGTGTTTTATGGGAAAGCACAGGGAACAGTGCATCAGTACAGACCACCATGGATGGGTACTGATCTACCTCCTACTCAGGTAGTTATGTTCTCCTTTTCCTGAATTTAGGTCCATGTAAGTTTTCCTACTGATGATAAGTTGAGGCTGTTAGTGGCACTAGAAACATTTTCTGCTTTAAAATTGTATCTTAAACCGCAAAGGTTTGTAAACTGAAGTGTTGCATTGTCATATTTTTTTTCTCCACTTCTTTTTCTGAAAGCAAAAACTTCTTATGTAGCTGCCCTCAAATATCCTTATTTCCATTGGCTTTCACATGATCATTAGCATTCCACTTAGTTAACGTTAGAATAGTTGAAAGGTGGTATAGGCTGCAAGAGAAATGTCCAGGCGATGGGTTGTAATGGATGTCCACAGCTCGACTGTTGGAGGCAGTAGTGTATTATGAGAGTAGGAGATGGTCTTACGCTTGTTAAGTGTTATTTTTGGTTCCAGTAGTTAAAGATACTTTGAAGTTCACGTTGTAACTAAAGGTGAGGTTTAGTGGCTTCAGTATAGCACCTTTACCCTTTGCTTTATGGAGCAGGGCGAATTTGTATGTGTATTATGTATCTAGCAGAAAAAGTAAAGTTGCTCTTAGGCAGACAAAATCACTTTCCATCTAATATCTCTTGTAAGCGTCAACAGAAATTAACTAACTCCACAGGGCATGACTCGTTTTTAAAAGAACCTGCCCTTCTGAAGGCCCACATTGGTGATATTTGATCTAGGCCACCTATAGGTTCCTTCTGTTGCTTGTAGTTTTTAGACCTGTAGGAGGGGATAGAAGTAGTAATTTGTACCTTTGTGTTGAGTCCTGGAACAGGCAAACACAGTCCCTCCTAACAGGGAAGGGGTGATGTTGGATGCTTTTTTAAAAATAAAGTTTAGGATCTAATGAAATATCCAAGCTCAAAAAAGAGATTTCTGTCCTTTTCATAGATAATCCAATAAATTGGGCTGTTTTGTATTTGTGTAGTGTATTATTGAGGTAGTCACGTCCAAGCTATCATGTTAACATTCCATTAAGATAAATGTGGGAAGCGTATCCCTTGGTTGGTAATCCAGCATTTGTTTTGACTCTACAGAGCAGCTCTGAATTGATTCCCAAAGTGAGGTGGGGAAGGCTGTTGGCTCAACGTGGAGGGAGACGGAGGAAAAGAGATTGCTCAAAACCCATTAATATGCATGCTGCTACAGACCTGTGGAAAATGTCATAGCACTGTGGATTTGGATTGTGCCTGCTGCTCATTGTTTGATATTTAATAGTTTGGGGTTTTTTTTGTTGTTCCCTGAATTAATGTCAGAGGGTGGTGGAGAGCAGATGTATAAAACTAATGTCTTTGTGCTGAGGCATCCTTCTCCAGCCCTACGAAACATCCCTAAGTGATCCTCTGGCTGCCTGATCCTTAGGTAGTGTGATTATCCTCTCCCTGTAGAGCCATATTCAGTTTCTCGGTAGTCAATGTTGGCTGCAAGTGCCAAGAGACTTTGGTTGCTGTGTGTATTTTTATTGTCAGAGAAAAGCAATACTGACTTCAGAAATAGGGAAAAACTTTAATCTCATGTGTATGTGTTGTCAAAGATAGCGTGAGAATGGAAGCCACAGACTTTGTGCATCTGATAGCATCATGCAAAACAAGCATGGGAGTTGTCTGTCATCTTCATTTGGTAGTCTTCAAATCTTTCTTGTTCTAATGTTCTAAACTCTGTGTCCAGTAGCTGGTAGGCTCTTCTGGTGACTTATTTTAGAAGTCAGTCTGTTGAGGGCAGCATAAACTGGAGATTACTACTGGTCTATCTAATGTACAAATGCGGATAAACTCTGCCCTGCTCATCTTGTAGCTCTTTGTACCTATAAAAGATTATTTGTGGTCTTTGCTGATTAGGCTCAAACATACATGCTTGAGAAGTGGGAGGAAAAGAAATACGTTGACAAGTTTGTGTTGTCTTTAGATTTCTTTTAATGTATTATTCCTTTGAGACTGCAGAGCTGCAGTGACTGACCAGCTGGCAAAGTGAATGGTATCGGTCACTTGGAGATTTCTAGATAGTCTCATAACTAATCAGAAGAGTTTATTTATTGGGCCTGCAGTGACATAAGATATATGACAGAATAGTAGGGCCTTCAATTGGCCATTTAGTAGCAAAAAAAGTTCCCTTGATGAATATCTGCCTGCTTCTTGGCTGTATTCCTGATTCCATCTGAGAACAGCAAAGCCTTTTAGGCTACCCTGAAATACACACCTCCTGCATCTCCATCAGTAAATTCTGAAGTGCAGGATTCCTTTCCTCTCTTGTTTTTGAAAATCTGTTTCAAAACCAGATGAATTTATTGAGTATGGGCTCAGTGTGGGATGGGAGCATCAGTGCAGGGCAATGCTGAGTCTGACTTACTGCTGGGCACTTGGCATGTGAGAATTTGGAATTGGACTTACCTGGAGATCACCTGGTCTCATGCTGATACTTGGAGGGAGAAGGTGTTCCCTAATCTGGTCATGATTTTGAACTCGCCAAACGCAGAAATCATCTTAAGCTTGGAAGGCTTCATAAAACTTTGCTTCGCCGTGTCATTGAAGCTCAACCCCATTCCTTACGGTATCCTCTGTCCAACACCCAGCTGGCAGATATTTATTCATCCTTCAACTCAAAGGCTACCGTGTGCCTTTCGGTATTTTAGAGGTACGAGAGTGTGACGGGGTGGGGGTAACCCACCGCAGAAGAGTTGAATGACAGTGAGGAAAGGCTTATGCCTGCAGTTGCAGGACTGCCACCCTTCCAACTACAGCCTCTTTCTCAAGGAAGCAAGAGAAGCTCTTGCAGGTGCCCTCCTGCTTCCCCAGTGGCTCTTTTGAGCGGTATGTCTGTTCATGCAGCCAGAAGCCCCGTAGATGGTTTGAAAAGAAGAAATACCTTACATATCATTGCTTTAACATAAACCTTAGTATTCCTTAGCATTCCATGTATCTCTGAGATTTTGGCTGTTGTACATTACAAAAAAAAAATCCTTATTAATCAGAAAATTTTCTTAGAAAATAGTTGTACTTAAAATATATTGCAGAAATACAGTTGCTGCAGTTAGAAAACAAGCACTGTCACTTTTTCATTTTAAAAAAGTAAGATACTCATAGGTCAAGGGAAGACCCATTTAGTCATCTCACTACTCCCCCATTTCCTCCCCTGCCAAAAAAAGAAAGGCAAGAGAAAAGGTTTAAAAAGTGGTTTCAGGGACTCTGTTGACATTGAATTCTCGGAAGAGCAGTTTGTTTATATGTCTGTCTATATATGAAAGAGCGAAGGGTTTATTATCCCTCAGGTTTGCAGGGGGAAAGAAGAATGATGTGGTTGTCAGGCAGTCCACCCAATCTCTTGGTGTCCTTCTTGTAAATTCTGTGTTTGTTTAATGCTTATAACCCTTTCCCAGCAGCGGGATCACAGAAGTTAACTTGTTTACAGCTGGCATACAGCTTATGTTGGCCTCCCTCACAGCAACCCCGTGTTTTCCCCAAGCCATTTCAAAGAAACCTTTTCTTTCCTCCGCTTAGCACAGGTTGATGCACTTTACATTGGATTAAACAATTTCTTTTTAAAATACTGGAATGCTCGTTCAAAAAAGACTCCTGCCAGTGAGCTGTTGTCCTGCAGATGCTCTTGGGATCCCAACTACCTGCATGTTTGGTTTGCTATTCCTTGGTGCTTTACAAAACCATGAAGTCCCACCTTGCCACGGAGATGCAGGTTCTCTCCCTGTTTCACAGAATATCAAGACACTGAGTTGCAGTTGAGTACTTATGTGAAAATGCAGGTAGCAATAGAAGGCAGACTCAACGTGCGGTGAATTCATAAGGCTGTTTATTAACTAGTAGTGTACTTCATACCGTTTGCAGACCTTTCTGACTGCTAAGAGATCTACTCTGATAGGTCTCGCCTGTTGAGACTTAAAACAGCTATCTGACTTTCTTCAAGAAGTTTGGTTTGGGAGCTATACTTCCATCTTTTCCTGTCCTTCTTAAGTATGAGAGTTCTTCCCAGATTTCTGTCACTGTTTTAAGAAATACTGGGTTGCAGTCCAGCTGGAGTTTGATATCATGACATGTGGGAGCCTATTGGCTTTCCAGCTGAATGCGTAGCTTTGAGTTTTGGCACTGTAGAACTCTTGACATCTCGCGTGTTAAAATCATAACAGTGTTATGTAAGGAGAAGTTATTTTGGGTCATGAGCCTTCTAAAACTTGGTTAAAGCATCCTTATGAGTTAAAAAGTTTGGGCTTGTGTCCTCTTCACACAGCTTTTTGGTGGTGTAAGCGTATGGGTGGTGTGTCCTTCCCCAGTCACCTGCTCTTGCCTTTGCTCAGGCTGCAATGCAGGCTTTGAATCTGCCTCTGCCACAGTAGTTCATCCCCTTGGGGGGAAGGCTCAGCCTTGCTTGGCACTGGCTTTCCCCTCCTTGCTGCTTTGGGGTGGGATTGGATTGAGAAGCTGGGATCTCTGTGACCCAGCTGCTCCAGGCTCCGTGACGGCACCTGTGGCAGGACAGGGGTTGTGTGGGAAGGTGGATACCCAGAAGGGCTTCAAAACCCAGATAAACCAAGTCCGAGCTTTTCAGCATGCACCTGCTTGTTTATGTGTAACTCAGGAGTCAGTTGGCCTTGTTACTCTTTACCAAAGGACAAGTAAAACTGTGACAGCAGCTGTTGGTGACCAGCAAGTTGGCATAGTGCAGAACGAACCTGAAGAACCTTTGAGACGTTTGTTAAATAGCGAATGCTCTCAATAATCCTGGTGTTTAGCAAAGATCTAACTTGCACATGGAAGATGCCATACTTGGACTTGTCTGAGCCAAGTATGAGCCAAATGCTTCCTTTTGAGACCAAACCTTGCACACCAAGTGATCCTTGGGTATGAATTACAAATAAAGGGAAGACCATGCAGACGTTTTTTATGCTTCAGAATGAATTTGCAACAGGACACAAGATAAATGTTTTACAACAATAACATGAAATTGCCGTGTCCTGAGGCCTCTGCAGCGGGGAGTGCACTACCAGGAGCAGTACAAATTGAGAAGAACAGAAAGGTCTCCCCAAGGTATGTTGACGAGGTGGTGCTCTGCTCTGCACAGGCTTGGGTGAAGCAGTGAGTCTTTCCACAGAGGCTTTGCAAAGGACAGTGCTGCGGACAGTTAGCAGTTCAGACCCTTTTTGATGAACGTGGGTTCTGAAAATATTTGCAGTCATTTTTATTATACTTGTAATCAGTGCCTAGGTGGTGTGGGGTCTGCAGGGGCGTGGAGGAGAAGTCTGGAAGGTTCAGAGCTTGGGTTTGAGGAATTGGCTGGAGGGAAGCAGCTGGGCACTTTCACAGAATATCAAGGTTGTTTTGTGTCTAAATAGAAAAAATATGTGAAATTTAGGATTGCTCTGTTGAAATTTCTTTTGTTAACTAATTAATACATTGAACATCCATTTTGAAGAGTTTAGCATGTTTCCTCTTGGCTAACACAGCATAACCACTCCCACAGAGCGGTGGCTGGTATCCTGGGTTTAGTGTGCTGCTTTATAACCTTTGGATATCCATCTCCAGTGCTACGCTTGGCTGTGATGGGTCCTCCCAGGCCCAGTGTGACACTGGGCTGGTACACCTAATGCAGCTCTTGTGTCTATTTGCCCTGTAGCTGGGAGCACTGGACATTTGCAGGTAAACATTGATGAGCTGAAATAAGGAGTGAAGTAGTTGATAGTCAGGCTGCTATTGTGCAGTGCCTGGCTCTGCCATAGTGACTAAGACAGCATGATGGTTTCCTTATTGGCCACCATCTGTCGGCTCTTAGCTGGCACTCAGCCTTTGCGAGCAGGGACCAGTGTGGTCCCTGCCCAGCACACAGTGCAGGGAGTCTTGAGTAGGGATAGAGGAGAGGATGATGCTTAGTAGGTTTTTGGTCACAGTTGCCTGATAGTGGTGTCATTAGGTTTGTTTAATCACTTTAAAATGTAAAAATTAAAAATTCTGAGACAGCATTTTCACTGTACCTTGAAAGGTTGTGTGTCCTAAATGCATGCATAAATTATTTATTTGGTGGTGAACTTATAGCAAAACCTTTTGGGAAAGAGTGTCTTGAACCAGTGCCTGTTTTTAGAATCGTAGTGTTTTGAAAATTTCCACAAAAATTCTGCTTCTGGCAGTTTTATGGTGTCACGTGATTGGAGGTTCAGATTTATACCTTTAGATTTGGTCACCTAAAAAACCAGTGTGTCAGTGTAGAGTCTTAGTCCTTTGTCAGACATTGCAGCTCAATGCCTGGTTCTCAACAGAAAAATGTAAATCAAAAAACTTGAAATGTTGCCAGCATCTTGTCCTAGCAACATCCCAATGTATTAAATCATAAAATGAAGAAGCATAATACATCTCTGCTGTCATATGAAAAATATACTTTTAAGTATATCTTTACTCTGTTCGTGCTCCTCATTGTTCATGAATTTGCTTCATTTCATTGTAGAAACTGGTAGCTGACTTTACTTGATAAACTAGTTATAGAAGAAACAGAAGCCTGGGGAGTCGAGCTCCCCTTTTCACTGTTACACTTGACTTCAGGATAACTCGTAGGAAGTGAAAGAAGAACTCACGTACACTAGCCTGGCTGCTTTGTTTAATAAGGATAAACTACCCAAAAGAAGCACTAAAGACGTAGGAATCCTCTGGCAGTTGATCTATTTGTGTTTTTAATGTAGAATATTTTTAGACTGAGATACAAAAATACATACTTTTGTACCCAAAGAGACTGTTGTTTCTATTTATTTAAAAACCCTGGATGGGAAACAAGACGTTAGACCTATTATAATGCAACCCAGTAATTAACATACGTTGGCCTGCCTTTGCCAAGGCTTTCCAATGAGTAATGCAAGTTGCACAAGGAGAGGAGTCAGGTTGTTTGTGAGGGAAGAACCATACATCCACGGTGAGTGATCACATCCTAAAGACATCAGCCAAGGAGAGGATGTGAATGTGTTTGAATCAAAGAGCAATTATAGTTTAAATGTTCTCTCAGCTGTCTTAGGTTTGGGGCGGGGTACTTGACCCCCTTGTTACCAGTGTTCTCTTGTCCAGTTTTAAGAAAAATGGTATGATGATGAAATGGATCTGTTACAGTGAGTCCAGAGGAGGCCATGGACATGATCCAAGGGCTGGAGCACATCCCACATCAGGACAAGCTGAGAGAGTTGGGGTTGTTCAGCCTAGAGAAGAAAAGGCTTCAGGGAGACCTTAGCGCAGCTTCCAGTACTGAAAGGGGTTACAGAAAAGCTGGGGAGGGGCTCTTGATCAGGGAGTGCAGGGACAGGATGAGGGAGGAGGGCTTTCAGCTGGAAGATGGGAGATTGAGGTGAGACATTAGGGAGAAATGTTTTCCTGTGAGGATGGTGAGGCACTGGCCCAGGCTACCCAGAGAAGTCATGGCTGCTGCATCCCTAGAGAAGTTGTTGAAGTCCAGGTTGGATGGGACTTTAAGCGGCTTCATCCAGTGGAAGGTGTCCCTGTCCACGTCAGGTGGTTTGGAAGTGGATGGGCTTTAAGGTCCCTTCCAAACCAAACGGTTCTATGACCTTCCTGTTTTTCGTTGTATGGACTTTTTGTGTGTTGTGGTTGTTGAGGAGATGGGTTTTGTTTGTGTTTTGTTTGTTTTTCAATTGTCCAGTTCCTGAGGGGCTGGAGTGAGGAATCTCAGGGATGCTTTCAACAGGAATGGATCCTCTGACTTTGAGGCATCTGTGCATTGCAGTCACACCAGGTGAGTGCCAGGTTGTTGGATCCGGCTTTTTCATTTGGATGACCTTTCAGAACAGTGAAGTGGATTGGCTTAATTAAACTGAAAATGTTTCCTCTATGATCAAAGCTAAACCATGTATTACATGTACTCGCTATGGACATACTTCCACCCAAACATGCACGTTCTGTGGTCACATGTATGAAGGGAGGCTGGGGGCAGAGTAAAAGCGGAGATAAAAAGTAGTTTAAAAAAAGTAAAAGCATATGGGAGTTCAGCTTTTGCATAGTGGATTTCTTTTTTCCTAATGAAATGCATATGACCAGTTCAGACCTATTATCCTAATAAATGTTATGGGAAGATAAATATACGATTTATGTATTTAAATGAGTGAAATGTATCCTCAGCATAGTTTGAAGGTCATATGTTCTTGGTCTCTCAAATGTGCTCCAATTAGTGTTCTATTTAAAAGCAGGATTTTTTTCCTTAGCCTGAAAGCAGTCTGTTGCACACCAACTAATTGCTTAACGTGGGCTCACAACTAGTGACTGCTCACTTCTCTGTGGTTCTCTCAGCATGACCCCATCATCTTAGTTGGAGTGACTGGAAGGTGGAGAGGCAATAGGATTAATCAATATCTTTATACATTGCAAGTATAAACTTCCAGACACCAGAGGTTCTTCAGTACTTTATCATGGCAGAGTAAAATGTGTCACTGCTTTTTCCTTTTAGTCGTGTGTTTAATTTGCAGTTTATATTTTGACACTATCTGTTCAGCTATAAATAAAGCTTGATTGTGACAGTGATGGCCTTCAGGCTACCTTGTGAGTAATTGTTAGTTTTGCCTTGAGTGCCATTTTCAAGCTGTGCAGTGTGGATGGTGTTGATGAAAAGAACTTACAATGGGTACAGTGGGTTTTGGTCCTTAAAGTACTGATTAGATTGTTTTAAGGTTGCCTTCATTACAATATTTGGGCACCAGAAGCCAGTACTATAGAATAATATAAAATAATAATAAACTTCATTTTTCTGTAAAATCTGCCTTTTGGGGTGTGTTTAGGGTTCATATTTTCAAGTTTCATCCTGAATCATGAGTACTAGAAACTCACTGAATAAACAGAGATGCTTTTATAATAGTTGACTTAAGGAGTTGGAGATTTAGCATACACATGAAAGTAGTATTAGGCTTTGCTCCAGGACTCTTTTCACTTTCTGTTGCACTTTCATGCCGTGTCCCATGCTGGTGCATCCGATTTGCACTTGGAGGCTGTGGACCCTCTTTTGAAGCAGGGTAGTGTAGTTGGTCATCACACTTGGTAACACTGCCTGTGTTTCAAATCATACAGCATCTTGTGGCTCCCCCAGAGGTTAGGTAAAGGACTACAGTGAGTCAGAACTTTTTGATTTGCTAATTCTTGATGTTTAGAAACTGTCTTTTAAGTGGAGTTGTTGAATGTAAAATCCCTTTCCCATTCCACTGCTATTGTTTATAAAATGGGCAGATTCAGCGGATTTTTAGGAGATGCTGGAAAACCTGGCTAGTCTAAGGGGAAAATAGCTGGCTGGGAAAATACATGTTGAGAAAGGTGTAGCTGGATTTACCACCTTGTTGACATTTTGGCTGTAGGAAGTGGAATTCCTGAATTTATGGCTATATATTTATTCTTTATTCAGATACCTGTCCAAATGCTTTGTGATTACTGAGTACTATTTTTAATCTTCATTTAGAAATCAGCAGGTGTTCACTGGACTGTCGGACATCCGTCCTTTTGAGGCATTTCTGAGTAAATGTTTCTGGCTATCGTAATGTCAGTTGGTCAGGTACCCGTTAATTGCTGCTCTCTATGCAGTTGTTCTAACATTTAAATACTGCCTGCAAGTAGGTTTGATTAAAATTACATCTCTAGGTGCACACTAAATACCTTTGATACTTTACCTACAAACAAGTGTAGGATGGTTGGTGAGAATGACAGCTGCAGGCAATAAATGAGGACCGTAATAGAAGTCTCAGTGCTGGGGAGAGCATCATAAATCATGAGGTGAGAGCAGTGTGTGTGCTGACAAATCGGTAAGCAGCTGCAAACAGCATTTTCCAGGTAAGAATTATTGCGCTCTCTCCTGATAACTGCTCAGAAACCACATCTTCCTTGTATGTGGGTGACTTCACCCCTGCACGGGCAGTCACGGTGGCGTGAGCTGTTGAGCTCTAGTATTTTCAGATGCTCAGAAGGCTGGAGCACCACTGCTGTGAGGACAGGCTGCAAGAACTGGGGTTGTGCAGCCTGGAGAAGAGAAGGCTTTGTGGAGACCTTAGAGCAGCCTCCAGTACTGAAAGGGGCTGGAGGAGAGCTAGGTAGGGGCTTTTTACAAGGGCCTGTAGTAATAGGACAAAGGGTAATGGCTTTAAATTGGAAGGGGGAAGATTGAGATTAAATGTTAGGAAGAAATTCTTCAGGATGAGCGTGGTGAGGCACTGGCACAGGTTGCCCAGGGAAGTGGTGGCTTCCCCATCCCTGGAGGTGTCCCTGCCCATGGCAGTGGGATTGGAAGAGGATGGGCTTTAAGGTCCCTTTCAACCCAAACCATTCTAGGATTCTGTTGTTTTGACTGAGAATGGTAGTGTTTTGCATGATGTAAGCTACATATCATATGCTGGACCTTGGTTTTCATCCTAGGTGTATTCAAGTATGAATCTTTCTGGGAGGAAAATCCCCATGTTTCTTGTGGCTGACAGGTTATTTAATTTCCTAGAGACTTTGGAGAAGTGGTCTTAGTAGGTGGAGAGAAGGGGATGTATTTGACTGGTTTTAAACCAGCTTGCTCTGTCGTCCCTTGCTGGTGGGAGCTGGGAGGAGGTACATATGCTTCTCTAAGTTCAAAAAAAAAATGCTGGAATGATGCTGGTTAAATAAAGGAGATAACAGTCTAGTCACCCAGAAAACAAACTTACTCTTCTACTGTGAGAGAAATGAAAACTATTTTAATGAAATAATGATGGGAAACAGATGGCAAAGAGCTAGCAACTGAAATATTTCTTGAACACTAAAAAATAAGTGTCAAACACATGTCCCATATTGTAATTATAGCTAAAAGCATAAAAAGAGAGAATGTGCTTTAAAATATTGAAGTCTTTTTATATATAATTCAACATTAATCTCTTGGGTTTTGGTTAATTTAATTTAATCTTGATAAATTAATGGTTTAGAAGTTTTGGCAACGAGAAGTTACTGCCACTTTCCCTGGGCTAGCGAGTGCGTGACTGATGCCACCTTCCAGAAAGGAACTGCTGTTGGCAGGCATTCATAGCTTTAATAGGTGAGCTTGGAAGGATACCTGTTTGGATTCACGTGCTCTTAGTTTGTTCCTGATGGGAGAAAAGTTGCTAAGGGAGGTGAGCTGGTGATAATGGCAGTGTGGGTAGCTCCAGCTGCAGGAAGCTGGTGGCTGGCAGAGGTGTGAGGCTCCATGTGGTTCTCCGCCTTGGGGTGCACACAGGTTCCTAATACAGTAGTCTGGAATACACCAGGGCCCCTAACGTCACTGCTACTGCTTCTGCTACTGTAGATGTGACGGTGGTGAAGTGTCCCTGGCAGTGGTGTCTTGTCCTCAGCATGAAAACTGTGCTGGAGTATCTACAAGGAGTTGAGGTGATGCTTTATATTTTGCTATACTGTCCTTATGGTTAGACTGCTGTTGTCTTCCTCTGGTACTTTAAACTGTTTATTTAAATCATACAGATCGTGCAGGGCTTCATGGTGTCCCTGGCATGGCCCTTTTCTCTATCCCCTCTACTGCCAGGAGCAGCAGAGGGAAGATGTGTGGTTGCACCAGGTCCCATCTGTGCTGCTTGTCTCGTTGGAAGATAGTGAAGTTCTGTGTTTTGTTAATGGTGCTGGCCATGCCACCCGCGCAGGGTTGATGGGCATCAGGAAAGGTGGTGACAGGGTAGCAAGGGGCCATCGCTACACCAGGGTTTGTGGCTTGAGTATGGGGTAGCATCTCTCATCGTTTTCCTGTTTGCTTCTCCTGGCCTGGAATAAACTGTAGTATTAATACTGTGGGACCTGTACTGTGATGCCCAGCATAAACATGCCAGTCTGTGAGAAAGATGGACAATCCCTGTTTGCATCCTTACGCTGTGGTTTTGCCCTGTCAGAATGACTTAAGCCTTTCAGTTCCCGCTTGCATGTTATTCCCACCCTTATGCTGTGTTAGTGTCAATGTTTGCGCAGGTGCACAATGAATCAGACTGCTGAACTGATGATGATGAAAACAAAAAACCCTTTTGTACTTCTGTATAGGTTTTTCCTTCTCAGCCCCAGCCCCTTGGATCAGTTCCCCCGTCTGCTTCCCCGTGTGGCTGCACAAGTTGCCATGCAAGTGGCACGTGGGCATCAGCCCGAAGGCTAGGAAGCTGAGCTGCGTGGAGGTGGGAAAGAGTGCTTTAACTGGCACTCCCACCTAGGAAAGTCAGATGGATCCACAGCCTCATAATTAGCAGAAAATAATAAACCTAGCTCATAAATAGGTTGGATCAATTAAAACCACAATATTTTGATTTGCGTAAACTTATTTTCTTATTAGCACCAGAGCGTCTGCTGGGGACAGGCAGATTCTCACTGAATCAAAACACAAATTGCAGGTAACCTTCCCTACATCAGGCACCACTTATTAGTACAGCCCCTGGAACTAGTCAGGAGTCCTGAAAACAAGAACTTTGCAGGACTGTGCCTGTACCTGGCTCCAAATGGTTCCTGCCTGAAGCCCTTCATCATGTGTGTGTGCCTGGGAGGCTGGAGGCCTCTTGCATCTCCAGTGACGTGACCTGGAGAAGTGAAGCGATGCTAGAAACCATCAGTCTCCAGCTGTATTATGGGTCTGCAGTTGAGGGGACTGGGGTAGCTTGGCAAGGCCAGGGCTACCCATGGCGGAGAGGAGTCCTGCAGCAGCTTTGTGCCTCCCCATGCTGAGCTAGGTAGTGTGGGAGCATCCCTATTTTGGTGCTGCCCTGTGCTCTCCTGGGGTTGTGATGGGTAGCTTGGGGTTGCTGGAGAACCTGAACCTTTTAAAATTCCTGCAAGGTAGGAGGTAGTGTGCGAGCTGGTGCTGAAACGAGCTGTGGAACATCCTGCTGGTTAGTTTCTCCAGTTCAGGCTGAGTAAGTGCCCCTGAACTCTTAGGAATGTTTGCAGAGGGTGGCTCTGGTTTTCACAAAGTGGAAACCCTGATGTGGATCTTAAAGGATACTTTGGGTTTTTCCCTTTTTTTTTTTTTCTTTGACAGTGTGTTTCAACTGAAATGGATTATTTCCTTTTCTGTCAGCCTGGGTCATGGGAACTTCACATTGCACAATGTGGCAGGAGGTAGCGGTAGGCTTGAAGCCCATCCTCCCTTATAGTTGGTGTGGCTAAAGGATACCTCTAGCACACCCTTCCACAGCAGAAAATGCCGCAATATATTGTCACAAAATGCATAGGAAGATTGAAGGGTAAAAGCTGGAAGGGGGAGCCAGTCTCCCATTTGCAGTGCTGAAGTATTCCTGCTAGCATCTGCTCTTCCCACCCTTCCTGTGGGAAGCCAGCAGCTGGTGGACAACCTCCTCTTCGTGCCCATGTGAGGCAGGCAGTCCAGCGCAGGCGGCTCCTTTCCGGGAGCCGTGGCCTCTGTCACCGAGGCCAGCTGGCAGCAGCCCCTGGCTCCATGCCTCTCCCACTCCCTGCTCAATTTTTGCAGCTTTAGAGCTGTGTTTGGGGGCCCAAGTGCTGCAGAAGAAGCCGTGCTGAAATGGTGTGTTTTAACGCATTGCAATGGGAGCCCCAGTTGGTGGCTCGGGCTCCTGGGCTCCATAATACAAACAGCCCTTGTGATTAAACCAAGTGTGTTGTCTAAATGCCAGCGGTGATTTTAAAGCATTTTCCCTCGGGTTCCTAAGGACCGTGGTGTGTGGTGTTTGTTTGCTCTCTGTTTTTAGTGTTGCTCTGTTGCTCTCAGTGCGTGGGCTTGAGCTAACAGATCAGTTCGCAAGTGGCCGTATCGCACTGGGGATTGTAGACTAAGTCGCTCTGGCTGGCTTGTGGGTGTAGATGAGTTCCATCTGTGGGGTGCCTTACGGTCGTAGGGAATTAAATGTCCTCCCTGATTATTTGGCACATGTTAGTTATTAAAGGATGTTCTCTCTCTTCATGCCTTACGCAAGCGAGGTGCCACATACTGTTGAACAGAAATGTATAATAGTGTCATCTTTAGCTTTTGGAGACAATTTCCTGTAATAAAGGCAAGGAGAACCTTGAACTGGCTCATTTGTGTGCATTTAACTGTGGACACTTCAAGCAATATCAGTGAAGTACTCTTCTGAAACTTCCATAATTACAGAGTCATAGAATGGTTTGGGTTGGAAAGGGGCCTCAAAGTCCATCCAGTTCCAACCTACCTACCAAGAGCAGGGGCACCTCCCACTGGATCAGGTTGCTCAAAGCCTCATCCAATCTGGCCTTGAACACGTCCAGGGATGGGGCAGCCGCCACTTCTTTGGGCAACCTGTTCCAGTGCCTTACCACTCCCATTATCTCCATCTCCCTCTTTCAGCTTAAAACCATTCCCCCTCATCCTATCACTGCACTCCCTGGTAAAGAAGTAAACAATTACGTACACATCCAGGTGACCTAGACTTTGTCCCTTTGCTCTGAACAGGTTTTAAGTAGACTGCTGTTTGGTGTACAGCACAGTGTAAAGATTTTGATAATCATATTCATAGAATCATAGAATGACCAGGTTGGAAGAGACCCACCGGATCATCGAGTCCAACCATTCCTATCAAACACTAAACCATGCCATTCAATCGGAATACATCCAATAACTTTGTATGCAGATATTCTGTCCTGCCTTCCTGTTTATTAGTATATTAAACCCATAACATGTTATTGAAATGAGTTGTTATGTGAACATTTGCTTTTCCTTCTCTAGCCTTATCTAAGGCAAGAGGTTATTTATATCCATTAATTTAATATTAGGGAAATTTGGGCTAGAAATTGACATGAAGATGTACAGATTTCAGAAACTGATGGTGAGAATTTAGTGTATTACAAATTAATAAAAAGTTATAAAAAGCATTATTTTTGTTAAAGCACAAAATAAATATTGAATTTTTTTTTAAGGAGAAAATTGCTTGGGGGATTTTGACTGTTGGTGAATCACTCTGCCAGTCTTTGTGGTTTTAAAACCAGAATGCATACATTTTAAAGCATTTCAGTTTTTTTCTGTCCTATTTTGCTATCAAAGGCTCTACACAAACAGAGGAAACCAGCAGATGAGCTGCGCTGCGGGAGGAAATAGTTAAAGTAGCTAAGCACAGGCACTATCAAGCAAGCAAACCTTGAAAAGTAACATTCATATTAACATCATTAACCTACTCTTTTAAAATGTTTCTTAGACTGATGCTGAAGAACTAAGAGGCTACAAAGTATGTTTGAGCTAACTGAACCTTGTTTCAACACTGAAAAGTTGAGCTGTATAGAGCTGATTTTTTTTTTTTCTTTTCTGCCTTTTTATGTTCCCCACATCCTTGGGGAACGCAAAGAGCAGGCTCAGCCCTGCTTCCTGGGAGCAAAGTGCTGTGCTTCCCTACTCGGGGGTTCCAGGAAGGGAATGCTGCTGCTCATGCTCCCAAAAATTCTCTTGTGTCTTTCCAGGTTTTAATGATTGTGATAAAACTTAAATTGGAATATTAAAAAGTTTTCAATTATTAATTTTTTTTTAATTCTGTAACTCATATAAGCCCCCTGCCTGTAGAGGTCAAGGATTTATCCATATGTGCACCAGAGAAGTCACCACTGAGGCACATGAGCTGCCTCATCTCTAACTCCTATGGAATTAAATTCTATGTAAATCTTCGTAGGAGAAGAGTAAAATGGGTTTACAGCATCCAGTTAGCAGCCTGCTTAAATTCATCTGTTCAGTTATTCAAGTTTCAGTCTCTGTCAATGTTTTTGCAGAACGCTAACCACTTAAAAGCACCTTGGGGTCTTAGGGTTTGGATTTCGATGTTGGTCCTTCTCTGTTTGCATGCTAGGCAATGCAGGATAGGGATAATACATGAAACTGAGAAAGCAACTTGCATTGTTGACCCCAGCCACTTCAGAACCAGGTGATGTGCTGAGCACAAGGGAGGAAAATCAAAGTCAGCCCTGTAAATATTTATGTACATAGTTAAGGTCAGACATAAAAATGGTTTTTTAAACTTAGTTGAACTCCTTGCACATAAAGTTAAGGATGTGTGTAAATATTTGCAGCCTGGAACCTATTTCAGGTTTCTAAAAGATTTTTAAAGTGCTTTCAAAAATAATTTTTTTAATACTGTGTTCAGAGAATGCAAAACCCGCTGCCTGGGTAACTTCTGCTGGCAGCAGGCAGCAAGGTACCAGCTGGTTTACCGACCCACAGGAGGCTTTTGTCTGCCCTTCTGGGCTCTCTCCTGCAAGAGTTAAGCGTTTAGTTAGAGGGCAGGAGGCTTGGCTTTGGGTCACTGAACTCGGGGCTGTGGTTGTCTGATTCAGCTAATTCTTTCCCCCAAGACTTCTCAAGTAACTTTGAACAGATTGCTTCAACTCTTGAGTGCCTGCGTGTCCCACTAGTAAAATGGGGTTAATTATGTGATTTTTCCCTCTCTTGCCTCAACTTTCCTGGGTTTTTTTGTGCAGAAGGTAGTTTTACAGTGCTATCACAGAATCATTAAGGTTGGAAAAGATCTCTTGAGATCATCCAGTTCAGCCATCAGCCTAACACCACCGTGCCAACTAAACCATGTTCTAAAGCTGTGTCGCTGCCACATCTCTGTGATGTCCCTGGAAGTAGAGGTGTTGGACTACCTGGAATTCAGAAAGATTGCGTTTCTGTAGGGTCCGAAAAAGCTCAGCAGGTACCAATCTTTGTCTGGAGAGATGTGGGTTTTCCTTATTTCATTAGCTCCTGTTGTGAAAGAAGCAACATTATCCTAGCCACCTGCTCTCTTCATTTGGGCTTTTAATGTATCTTGCGAGTATACACGTATGTGTTTTCTTAGTAGTGAAAGTCTGAAAACATGCAAGCCAGCCATGTGCTGATGCTGCGCTGACTCCACTTCTCGCCCACCTACCCACTTCTCTTCCTTCCTTCCTTGGAGAGCTGGCAAACACATTACAGCCTCAACATGCACTGGGGAAATGGATAAGGGAGAACATTTGGATGCCAGATCAGTGTCTCATTAGGCATTTCTTAGTATGTATTTTGCAAGTCTGTGAACAAACAGTAGTTAAGACTCGGAGGGGAAAAAAAAGTTACATGCTCCTGGCAGGAGGGGGTTGCTGAGAAGTCTGCTGGAGATAGGCAGGGGTGTTAAGATGCTGCACGCAGGAGGGTCCCATTCAAAGACCCAGTCTTATGACATGAAAGCTGATGGGCAGGCAGCAGTGGGTGGCTCTTCTGATGTCGAGTTTTGAAATGCCAGATTGATCCGTTGCTTTCTGCTTAGAGATGAGATTTAGCAACAGATTCTGCACAAAATCTTGGGGTACTGTGTGTGGTGCAAGTGTGAAATTGGGCTGAATCTACCCAACGCCACCTCAATGAATGATAATTTGCAAAGTCATATGGTTGAATCAGATGACTTCAAATGTTAACTGAGGGTTAAAGGAAACATTAAGCTTATGTTTCCTTGTTGCTGTCAGTGCTGTTTTGCCCTATTAGAATCTTAATGTTAATGTTTTCCTTTTCTTTTTCACAAACAAGATGACCTTGGCCGTTAATGACCTGCTTAGTCTTGGCTCTGGTGGGCAGTGGGGCATTCGTCATATTTATTCAGTAGTTTCATGTTACAGAAGGAGATGCTCAACACTGGCTCTGAGGAGGCAGCGAGCAAAACCGTACAAAGGGACCCTGCATCCAAGAGGTGAAGGGAGAGGGTGCTTCTTTGTCAGGGTTGTTCTCCCCTCAGTTTGCACCGCACAGAACTAGGGAGTATGAGGCTGGAGGGCATGGTGTGGGCTGATTTTAGTTAGGTCCATGCGCAGGGTCGTGGCAGCAGCAACAACGCAGCTGCCTGGTGCCGTGGAGGCAGGGAAGAGCAGCTGGTCCCTCGCCAGCACGCTCGGGTGCATTTTACTGTGCAGCTGGAAGCTGAATGGCTTCACTTCAGCAGAGGAAAGGTCGCCCCTTGGCACCTGTGTAACCATGCTGTGCAGAGCATCACACAGCAAAGGAGAGCCGGGTGTGCGATGGAGGTGCAGGCTGGTAGCCCTGCCGCCTCTTCAGCAAAGAAACAGTTAAACATGGCTATGCATCTTCTATATATCAGAAAAGTCATAAATAAGTAGTACTAAGCCTTCCTAACCCACGTCGCGCTTAATGGCTGGAGAAATGTTTAACGTGCTTGGTCTGCAAATACTTGGCACCCTGCTCTGCTTTCAGCACACTGCAGCTGTGGTGCTGCAGTCAGGAGCTTAATGAATAAAACCAAAGCTCGAAACTCTTGGGTTTAAGTCTGTTGTTGGTTTTTTTGTGGGAGGCGAAAGGCACAATGAGTTATCCTCTATTTTTTTTTCTTTTTTAATTACCATACAAAGAGGTGTTGTGTGGATTGCTGTGCTGGTGATCAATAAGCTGGTGCCTTGGAAAGAATTTCTGATTTTTGGGGCAAGTAATTTGCTTTTTAGGTTGCTTCGTTGTTTTTCCCTCAGTGTTGGCTGTGAGGGGCACCCGGCTAGGTGGGTGTTGTTGTTGGTGCTGCCGGCTACTGAGGCTACAACCGCGTGAGCAGTAATTTTATTTACGCTGGTCTCCTTTCCAGCTGTCACAGTAAATCTATTTTCCTTGTCACTCTGTAAATCATTATATAGGATTAGGCCTTTTACCAGCATTTAAGAATTCTGCAGTCATTTTAAGGACTTTCCCCTCCCTGGCTCAGCCAAGCGGTTCCTATTCTTGCTGGTATTCCTCGCTATTTAAACAACGCCAGGCCTGATTAGGAGGAAATGGTCTCTGGAAGGCAACCGACATTTTCAAAAGCACCATTCCACAAAGGAGACTTTGAACTGTGCTAAGACTTTAAAAGTTAAATAATATTTTGAATGTTATAGTTCTAATGTTTTCCTATTGTCATGGGAGACTTGGATCGAGTCCCAGGATTGTGGTTAACTTTGCCTCCACGCTCAGGCCTTATTTATTACCACTGAGATGAACTTAAAGCTACTTCAACTCTTTCTGGTTTGTTTTCTTTCTTTCTTTTCTTTCTTTTCTTTCTTTCTTTCTTTCTTTCTTTCTTTCTTTCTTTCTTTCTTTCTTTCTTTCTTTCTTTCTTTCTTTCTTTCTTTCTTTCTTTCTTTCTTTCTTTCTTTCTTTCTTTCTTTCTTTCTTTCTTTCTTTCTTTCTTTCTTTCTTTCTTTCTTTCTTTCTTTCTTTCTTTCTTTCTTTCTTTCTTTCTTTCTTTCTTTCTTTCTTTCTTTCTTTCTTTCTTTCTTTCTTTCTTTCTTTCTTTCTTTCTTTCTTTCTTTCTTTCTTTCTTTCCCTTAAAATTGACATACCTCTCTATTTTTTTTTTTTTTGGAGGAGCTTTAAAGTTTGCTTATTTTTTTTAACTGAGGGATGATGAAGATGAGCCATGTCTTGGGGGTCCTTGCGGCTGGGACGTGGCTGCTGGTACCACAGGGGGCTCTGCACCCTTCCAAAATGTGTGGCGAGGATGTGAGGCTCCTTGCAATCATTGAGGTTTGAAAAGATCATCAAGTCCAACCATGAGCCCAACACCAGCATGTCTAAAAAACTGTGTCCTGAAGTGCTATGTCTACATGCCTTTTGGGCACCTACAGGGAAGGAGGCTCTGCAGTTTCCCTGGACAGCCTGCTCCAATGTTTTGCCACTTTTTCTGTGAAGTAATATTTCCTGCTATCCAATCTAAACCTCCCCATGTGCACCAAGCAATGGAGGTAATCAAAAAGTCGCATGGAAGTATCAGATGCGATATGTGGTGGTCAAAATTTGCCCCAGGAACATCCAAACTGAGGAGAGCCACTATATTTTCCTGAGGCTGTGGCTGCCGGGTTGCCCTTGCCCTTCCAGCAGCAGCAGTGTTTTGCAGTCTTCTGGCAGAGACCTTGATCTTCTGCATGGCAGGCTGTGCTGAACTGGGCAGAGGATGGCTGGGGGATCTTGGAGGCTCAGGATGCCTCAGCCAGGAGTGCAAATCACCTTGTGTTCACATGATGAAGTGAAACAGTGGGAGCTGTTCCTCTTGGGTAGGTGCGAGGTTCTCACAAATGAGTCCATCTTTGCGCAGGGGTGTCCTGGAGGCACAGCGTAAGGAGCAGTTTTGATGGAACAAGTGTTTTTAGGAAATAGTTAATACTTTAAGGGTGTTTATGCACTTACTAAACTCTCAGAAAGCTGCATGAACTGTGATAATAAAATTCACCATGCTGCTATGCACTGGTCGCATCATGGCCTTCGTTGTTAGGCATGTTTTTTTTCCTGTCATCGTTCCCCCACGGCAGTTTGTTTGGCATAAGGTGTGATTTATTTGACATCGCGTAATCTGCGTGCGGTAGTCATGAACTCTTGCTTTGAGGGTCTAGGGCTGCCGTTGGTCAGTGTGGTCTCCCAGGGCCCATCTTCCATTAGTATGTACTTCCTGCCTGTTCCCAGGAGCCTAATTATTAATATAATAATATGTAATAATGGCTTATCGGACCAGATTACATTCATGCAACTTGCTTTTACCATAAGTCATTGTACATTAAAAGCATTTGTTGGTTTAAGTTGAGGGCTGGGGATGTAGCTCTGCTGAATAAATGTTCCTTCCAAAAGGACTGAGATCCCTTTCTATTTAACAATATTTAGTGCCTGCTAAATGCAAAATAGAAAGTTTCATAGTTGCATTTTTGGCCCAGGTTAAAATGTAATAAATGAAGCACTAGGCAGAGGAAGGGGAAGAACCTCTTCAGATGCTAAAGAGACTTTATGAATATTAAGTACTTAGCACTGAAGCAGTCTTTTTAATGACCTGAAACATTAATAGCGGTATGACTGCCTGCATCTACACCAGCTGTATAAGAGAGATAAAAGCCCCGATTTAACATGATTTTTATCAGCTTGCTCATGCTAGTGTTTGACCCACAAAAGTCAATTTGCATGTGGGAAAACAGCTTTCTAGCCAACAGGATTGTCTGTGTGCAGAACTAAATGATCTATCACTTGGTTCTTGTTCCAGGGAATAATGGAGTAAGTAATGGTAGTTAAAATACTCGGGGGTTTTGTTCCCTCCCCCTCCAAGATATCCAGCCTTAGTGCCTAGAGTTGTACTTAGCAATTCAAGAATAAACCTGTAAATGCATGTTGAGTATTTTCTGGTAACTAATTGTAGGAGCTGTTTGTTCCCAAGTTAATGAATTCCCTATTAGAGTTGCCTGCATTCACTCTGTTATATGTGTTACAAAATTATGATTATGATCTTTTGGTTTGTTTTTTTTAAACGTGTGTTGTAAATGTAAGCTGTGTCAGTAAAGTAAAACAGATTTGGCTGTGACTGTCTTCTGAATTGTATGTGGGTATTTAAATCTATGCTCGTTGCCGTCAGGAAGAGACTTGGAAAGTTCTGCTTCCTCAGACCAATTGTGCTTTCCTGCCTGCTTTGCTTGTTCTTTACGATACCCCAAAAGGAAATGCTAAGTAAGTACCAGTACTGTTTGATGCCAGATGTAAGAATTGGAGAAAGTTTTATAGTGTTTAAGAAACAAAAAAAACCCCCATCATAACAGAAAACCCCAATCCACACATAACGTTGTGCTTTGGGCTTGTCTGTTTGATTTCCTGCTCTGAAGGGCTGGACTGCTCTGCCCCTTCCTCTGACATTGCTGCTTCTCTCTGGGAGCTGCTGAATGCTTTGCTCTACTGAAGTGAACCAGGACCCGGTTTGTTTGCCCTTGGTGTTTGCAAGCTGTGATCTGTAAGGGATTAATAGTGGCCAAAGGGATTCTCCAGCATGCATCGGGTGAGCAGTCTGGAGCAGAGCTCTAAACTTCTGAGTTGGAGCTCAGTTAAAACTGGGATCCATTTTAGATGGTAACTAGTGCAGGTAATTTTTCTGTCCAGTATATTCTGACTTTGCTTGGGGAGCGGAGCCTGGGAGCTGGATGCAGGCTAAGCCAACTTCACGTATGATCCTCAAAGGTGAATATGAGAAAGAAAACAGAGTGGTGTTTCTTGGCACTTATTTGTGTACACTGCGTTACACGTCTGGAAGCAGCTTTGCTACTCTGGGTGCATTCACTATTGATTACCCTTTTTTCTATAGTGCTTGTAATTCAAGGTCTTGCCATGGAGTTAGGGAGGAGTTTCTTCAGAAGCATATACAGTGTTTTCTCCTGTACTAATTTTTTTTTAAAGCATTCCTGTTGATAGGTTTGAAGATCTATCTACTCCTAATAACTCAAATTCATTTCTTACAAAACTCAGAATCAGTAAATTGTTGTCAAGTGAAAAAAGAAATAAGGTAAATGCGAAGGAATCTCATTCTACTGCTGCAGCAGTTCGTTTGTTCCATCTGATGTATTCCTCATGTCACTGTGTTGCAGACTTTATCTATCAAAATAAGCAAATAAACCACTGTGAATACGTGTGCTTGATAATATTTTGTTTATGACCTTGGAAAAGTTGAAGTTAAGAGATCAGAGAAGGGAAATTGTGTTTCTCTTGCTTTTTTTTTTTGACGGGGGGGAGGGTATGAAGCCTTAAAACAGAGCCTTCTTGGAACTATGAAAGCATTTATTTGTTCTGTTTCAAACCTAAAAAGTTATAGGGATAGTTCTGTGTGAGGCGTCATTGCCAGATTTGCTGAAAGGAAAAAAAGGCATACTGGCTTTGTGGACTTCTGGGAATAGATGCTGGGTATTTCATGGAGATCCTTTCCCAACTGATACTGATTGGAATTTTCAACTTATGTATATATTTAAAACAGTTGATTATGATTTTTTAAAAAAAATAAGCCACTATAAGCTTGGTCTATTGTATTGCCTTATTGCATGTTTTAGTAGCTGTGATAGTTGTTTGTTTTTAAGTGAAGAAAGCCTTCTGTGTTGGAAAATACAGTCTAGAGTGGGTTATTTCCTGCAGAGAAGCTGTGTACTCTTTCTTTATTGTACCTGTTGAAACAATTGGAATCTATACAGCAGCATATTTCTAAGTTACCTTCTCCCCCGTCCCCTGCCCCCTGGGTGATTTTTATCTAGTGTCAATAGCAGGGTTTTATAATGCTTCAGGAAAACTCCTTTTTGGGGGAGCTGAAGATATCACGTGTCTGTCTGTAGCTTTCTTGGCCAAATTAGCAAGTATTAGTGGTGCACTGCAAGTCCTTTTAGTTATGGCCCAATAACTCATGGGTTACACAGTGGTGTCGGAGTGATTTGGAGCTCTCCTGGAGGGAAGGCAGAGTAGCATGAAGCTGTAGTAACCATATTTTGCCCTAGTGTTTTGTGCATCAGCTGTGTAGTGGTTTTAGTTATTGCTAAAATTTGTGGTAGGAAGCTGCCTGAAATGAAATGTGAGGAACTCTGTATAATAATAAAATCAATTGGACTGTTTCCCCAGTAATTCTAGAGACTGATGCATCATTAATGTTGGTAATACAGTGGCTGTCAGATCACAAACTTCTCAATAAATGTGCAGCTGGCAGGCTTTGATGGAAATTGGAGGCAAGCAGAGAATGAGATTTAGGGCTTTGATATATGGGGTGTCAGCCATGTGATGAAGTTTTTATCAATTTCTGTCACTTCTCTCTCTTACGCTCACTACATATGTGGTCTTCCTTGCAGATTCTGGTGGTGGCTGAAATGATAACTGCACGTTTTTGATGTTCAGTAATAGAGATAGAGGTTAAAAGACAAGCCAACTTCACTTTTAAATACTTTGTTCTGTGTGTGGTGCCGTCGCATTAGAACTGTAATGTAGCAATTGGCTGTTATACAGTTAGAGATTTATTAACCATGGTAATACTCCCGATGGAAACTGCAAGCAGAAGCAGAAGTAGTCAGCAAAGAACTTGCATGAATACAACAGCTAGATCATTGTTTAGTATCCCAATTAACAACCTGTACTGGTAGGAATCAGGATAACCTGTAGAGTGGCTTTTCCAGTCCTCCTAACTCTGTTTCTTCATGTTTGTGTTTTAAACAGCATAGTAAATCAGGATTTCTCCATAGCTTTAGAAGAACCCATTTGAAAGACTTCCTAGACCTAAAGCAGTTACTTGAAAAAAATCAGATGATTATGTAGCAAATCCCTGTCAATGTTGATTTGGGTCAGAATTATATAAACAGCTGGAAAGTGGCACAAATATTTGCAACGTAAAGGAAAAATAAACAAACTAGTTTGCTAAGAGTAAATACTGATAAGGACGCTTGAATTTGAACACCATCTACTTTGTGTTGTGAGGAACTTAGGCGTTCATTGTGGGCTACACTGATTTACATGTTCACTAAGTTGGGGTGTGAGTTTTTTCTCTCTGGACACTCTTAAAATGTGGTCTCCAGTAAAACACAGCAAGCTCTTGCCTCACTTTAAGGATAAGTTGGTGACTTTGCATCATGTTAGCAATAGAATTGTGTGGCTCTGGGCCAAAGCTGGCTTAAATAGTTTCCTGGTTGTAACTTGTCCTTGTAGGACAAGTGTGTGCACTTTGAGCCGTGCTGTTGCAGGGGAGGCCATGCCCCCTTGCACAGGGTTGTTATTTATTTCTCATCCTGTCAAACTTTGAGGAAAAGGTTTTTCTTGTTTGGCTTTTTGAAATGAAAAAAGCGAGCAGGCAGATGCTTTATACTTAAACCTCTAAAGCATAATGATTTCATCCTTATGCTACCTCTACACATTCTTTCAGGGAGGACGTAACTGGTACTTCTTGTGCCCCAGATCCCCTGGAAATTATTAGTAATGTAATCCTGCATAAAATATATTACAGGGGTTTAGTTAAAAGAAATGCCCTTTAAAAAATTGATAGCCTGATTCTCTGTGGACAGGTATCAGACTGAAAAGAGGAGTTTTTTTCAGCATAACTCAGCTCTTTTTTGGTAGTTTGGAGCTGGGTAATGCCTTATCCACATCCATGGATTTACAGCCATTTTAGCTGTGATGATTCTTTGAGCTCTAGTCAACTGAGCAAAAGTCTTTGGCCCATTTTGCCCCCTTGGGATTGCTTGCATCTGTACAAAACCAGTTTTTAGTTCTGAACACCTACAGGGGAGGTGAGGTAAGGTGCTTACTGGTGCCCAGTGTAGCTTAGTGGTGTTCCTGTAGGTTGTGGGTACTTAAGACTGTTCAGGCATGCTGGCAGTTTTCAGCAGTGCAAATGGAGGATTCAGTTCTGAGCGCTGACAGGAGTTGCTACATCTGTAAGCCGTGGGTTGCATACCTCAAATGATCTTGTGATTTATTTGTCCCAGGAATTTGCAGTACGTATGGGTGCCGAGCATCCCACAGCAGCATAAAATAAGGATTATGATCCATGGATGAAAAAAAAGTGCGCACCCCCCTCCCAGTATCTCCAACATGATTTTTTTTTCCCCCCCTCCAGCTGTTTCATGAAAGAAGCAATTTTTGATGACTGAAGCTGTTTGTTTCCCAAATTATAGGCCAAGAGTGCAAGAAGCAGAGCAAAACATGTTGATTTTTATCCCTTCTGCCGTTTGAAATGAGCAATACACAGTGTAAAGGATGCTGGAAACAGTATTTCCTGGGAAGATTTTAATTCTGTTTGTAACTAGTTTACTCAGTTGTGTCTTTAACTCCTCCTCTGGTCCTAAACCTATCTTCTTGTGTCATCTGCTCCCAGTTTCCTTGGGGCCTTAGAACTGGAAGCTGTTCAGAAAGAAAACTGCAGTGCAAGGCCAAATACAATGCATGTGACTGATATGCTATTTGTTTTTAGACACCATTGCTGGTTTAAAAGTGGGTGCCTCCCATTGTTCAACTGATTGATAACTGTGTTTCCCTAATTCAGGGTTGTTGGACGTATGTATGGAGGGGTGTGTGTTTACACACACATATATATGGTACTTCTGATACCATCTATGTATTTTACTTTCTTAAAATGACTCTGTTAGAGGCTTTTTTGGTAAGGTATGATTTAAAATAGTTTTCTCTTTTCCTACCCTTTCAATTTCTCTCTACACTTCATAACCTGCAAAGGGTTGGCATTTAGGGCTTTGCTTCTGTTGATTTGATTAAATGTCTATAAGGATATGTTAAAAATATATATATTAATGTGAGTGCAATTGCCTAAATAGACTTCATTCTACATTAGCCCTTTAGAAGAGCTTCTCTGAACTTGTACGTGTGAGTTCACAGGAATTAAAGTTGGAGGGCTGTTTTTGCATGCTGAAAGCCAAGCTTGCCTTTTATGAGTTAAACAATGGTGTTTGTTTGGGTAGATAATGTTCATTTTAGTAAAAGGGCTCTGCATCTGGCATGTAGTCTCACAGGCAGATGAAATCATGAGGAATAGCTGGTAATGTCAAGTAGAATAGATGATAAAATTATTAAATTATGTTGCATTGTCTAATCTGCTCACACAGCTTTGCCTGTTACAAGTGACAAACTAATATGCCATCAAACTTGACAGCCTTCTTAGTTTATTGTGGAAACTTGACACAAACTCGTTCATGTGCTCTAGAAGTGGTGTGTTTCAAATAACAGGAAATACATTCCTCTGGCACCTTATAAAACCATGCAGTTGGTTGAGTGTACATGAAAGAAGGCATGGAGTCCAGTTTCTAATAGCTAATTAATCTTAGGCTGAATAAATATGCTCGTTCTCTTGCTTTCCTTTTGTAGAAGTCGGTTGGACTACACTTTTAAAATGATGTGGTGAGGAGATATGCAGTAAGTTATGGGATGCACCCTGTTAGAGAGTTGTAGATCCAGACCGTATGAAGTTGTGAATCAGCATAGCATGATAATTGGCAGCAAAACTTGTCATGCAAATCTCTGGCCTCTACAATACACAAAGTGAATGTTTTCATGGGATTCAAGGCGTGCCAGGGCAGAGCAGCAAACAGGAGCCCAAGTTTCAACCCTGATTTATAATGATTGTGTCATAGAATAATAGAATGATTCAGGTTGGCAGGGACCTTAAAGCCCATCCATTTACACACACACACACACACACACACCCCCCAACCTCGCCATGGGCAAGGACACCTCCCACTGGATCAGGGTGCTCAAAGCCCCATCCAACCTGGCCTTGAACATCTCCAGGGATGGGGCAGCCATGAGTTCTCTGGGCAACTTGTCACCCTCACGAGAAAAAGAAATTTCTTCCTAAGATCTCATCTCCATCTCCCCTCTTTCAGCTAAAACCTATTCCCCCTCATCCTATCGCTGCACTCCCTGATCAAGAGCCCCTCTTCAGCTTTCCTGCAGGCTCTCTTTAAGAACTGGAGGGTTGCTCTAAGGTCTCCCCAGAGCCTTCTCTTCTCGAGGCTGAATAACTTCAACTCTCTCAGCCTGTCCTTGTGCGAGAGGTGCTCCAGCCCCCGGATCATCTTCGTGGCCTCCTCTGGACTCACTCTACCAGATCCATGTCCTTCCTGTGCTGAGGACTCCAGAACAGAACACAGTACTCCAGGTGAAGTCTGGAGTATCCAGGTTTCAGTTTCTCAGTGCATGATAGGAAGGATGGCGTGGACATCATTCCTTTGAGGCAGGTCTAATGAGTGATGCAGAGCATGTATCTGTACTGCCTTGGCCTGTGCTCCTTTATCTAGTTACTTCTATCCATATCTATATACATCTGGCTTCCTTCCTGGAAATACTGCACATGGTGCCAAGCCTTGTGGTAGTTTTGTGATGGGACTGGAGAACATGTGGCTGTTCAGCTGTCTTCTACCAATCACATCTTGGAAAGGAATTTTTCTTTAGAGGTGTAGTGGTCTGATGCTGAGTTAATACCAATCAGTTGAGAACATCCTTACATCCTGAAGCATATCCAAGTCAGATTGCTCAGACTAGAGTAAACTTGAAGCTGCTTTTCATGTAGATGCTGATGACAGATGAGAGTAAATAATGCAAATACAAAACTTTGCATCTCATTGAGTGCATTCTCTACCAGTGAGACTACCTCAACGAATAGACCCATCATCTCAAGAAAACCAAACTTCTCCCAAGAGAACATTTATTTCATGCTCTTTTAATCTACCTGCACTACTGTGTGAACTGCAATCAATTAGAAACTAGGCATAATAGCAAAGAGGATCTCTGTTCTGTTTTACTTGGTGTAATTCTCAAGTGCCGCATCGAAGAGAAGCTTTTTTTGCATTTGTATGCATTTCTCTCCTTTTCTAAGGTTAAAAGCCAACCTGTATACAGAATTCTGAAAGGACTGAAGGTTATCCTTCTGAATTCTCTTTCAGGAAGGAGGCTTCCATTCCTTGAATAAACTCAGCTGCTTTATTTCCATCTGTTTGCTTTCTGGTGCGTTGTCACAAGATGATCTGATAGTTGAAATTTCTTGCCTTCATACAACTCTGCTCATAATAAAATTTTGCCAAAAGTGTGGATCCAGATTAGCAAGAACATGACGCATCCGTGAAGTATCAGACACGATAAAAATTAGTTTTAACACATAGGATCAGGGCCATTAAGATTCCAAACTAATTAGAGATTGAATTAGCCTTGAATTAACAACCGATTTTCCTATCTCTTTGAGATGGAAAGACAATGTAGTAACAAGCAGAGAGAAAGAGTGTTTAAAACTTCCAAATTCTTCAAGGAGAATGGCTGGAATAAGATGAAGTTGCCTTGGTCTGTGTTCTCTTGTGGAAAACGTCATTTAGTCATTGTTCTTGGAACTTGGCTTTAGTTTTCTGTGGGTGTTCCAGGAATGAGAAACACTGCTTAATGATCCTTCTTGATAAGGACAACCTAGGTATCTAAACTGTTTGACGGAGCTTACTGGCACTGCACAAGGATGGCATTGCCCTCCAGACACTGTGTGCTTACATATGCTATATTTTTAAAAGAACACTTTACACCTCTGTGTCTATGCTGTATTTCCAGAGGTCTTTAAGGAGTGCATCAAGGGTGTTTCACTTACAGGCATCACAAGATATATTCGGCAAAAGTTTAGAGTTTAATATCACAGCAAACCTTATTAAAGAAGTAAACCAGTAAAGCTTCCCTCACTTCTCTTAAAACTGCTTAGAATAATTTAGAATCATAGAATCATAGAATAACCAGGTTGGAAGAGACCCACCGTATCATCGAGTCCAACCATTCCTATCAAACGCTAAACCATGCCCCTTAGCACCTCGTCCACCCGTGCCTTAAACACCTCCAGGGAAGGTGACTCAACCACCTCCCTGGGCAGCCTGTTCCAGTGCCCAATGACCCTTTCTGTGAAGAATTTTTTCCTAATGTCCAGCCTAAACCTCCCCTGGTGGAGCTTGAGGCCATTCCCTCTTGTCCTGTCCCCTGTCACTTGGAAGAAGAGGCCAGCACCCTCCTCTCCACAACCTCCTTTCAGGTAGTTGTAGAGAGCAATGAGGTCTCCCCTCAGCCTCCTCTTCTCCAGGCTAAACAACCCCAGCTCTCTCAGCCGCTCCTCATAAGACCTGTTCTCCAGCCCTTTCACCAGCTTTGTTGCTCTTCTCTGGACTCACTCCAGAGCCTCAACATCCTTCTTGTGGTGAGGGGCCCAGAACTGAACACAGGATTCGAGGAGCGGTCTCACCAGTGTCGAGTACAGAGGGAGGATAACCTCCCTGGACCTGCTGGTCACGCCGTTTCTGATACAAGCCAAGATGCCATTGGCCTTCTTGGCCACCTGGGCACACTGCTGGCTCATATTCAGTCGCTGCCAACCAACACCCCCAGGTCCCTCTCCTCCAGGCAGCTTTCTAGACAGACTTCTCCCAGTCTGTAGCACTGCACAGGGTTGTTGTGCCCCAAGTGCAGGACCCGGCACTTGGCCTTGTTAAACCTCATGCCATTGGACTCTGCCCAGCAGTCCAGCCTGTTCAGATCCCTTTGCATATATATAAATATCCCTTTGATATTTGGTTGGTTGATTGGATTTATTTCCTCTGGAAGAAATGTCTCATAGATTGTAGCTTTTGTATTGGGTGGGAAGAATGAAGTGGGTGTTGTTGCCTTTGAGTTGTTTGCTTGGAAATAAATCTTCAATAACCGATTGTTTGGGGTGTATGTGCTACTCTTCAAAAACATTTTCTCATAAAATTAGTAGTTGCAGTCAATGAGTGATGGTGGTCACCTTCGAAAAGACAGGACAGAGCCTTTTCATACTCTAAAAATGAAGTATGTGAAAAGAGATTGAGTGAATTCAAGTCTGCTTTGTGTGACTATTAATTCAGCTACTTTTGAGTCAAATTTTAAGTCAGTCTGAGCTCAAGTTTAGTCAAGCACATGTTAATTTTGTCCTTATTCAGGAAAGTGCTTACATTGACCATATGTTTAAATACCATCAGCTGCTGAGTTAAACACTGCAATCCCTCAGGTGTTCTGCTGGCTTGCTTTTATTGCAGCCCCTCTACCTCTTAGTAGGAATACATTTGGCATAAGAGTTTTAGGGACAGAGCAGAAATCTCTAAGTAGTCATGCTGTCTTATTTTGGGCTTAAGACAAGCCGGGGAATTTGGTCTGCAGCTCTACGTTCTTCATGTAGTGGCTTAAGTACTGGTGAAAATATCAGATTGCTATATAGTTCAGTATTGAAGTTTTAAAGAGCACTATAAAAATCTGTTCTTTCTTTCTTTCTAGAGGTACTTCTTGCTATAGTTTTGCTCAAATGTTTGTTTAGCGTATTCTTCGGAAGACCCAAAGGTTTAAATTGCAAATGAAAGCCTTTTCCAAGTTTGGTTTTTTGGGGTTTGTTTTTTTTTTTAAGCTTCCAGTGCCTTTTAAACTGTAAATGCTTATTTTTTTTCTCTGATCGGTGCCTTGGCATTTAAGTGTGACAAGAAAAAGGAAGCTGGAATAGTAATTTGTTAGCTTAGCTAAATGTAAGATTACAGTGCAGAAAGCTAAGAGCAAACAGCTGCTGACTGTGACGAGGGGTACTTGGTGGATGCTGTTTTAATGATGTTGAAGTTAGAGGAAGATTAATTTATATAACTTCTTATAACTTGCAAGAGGGCTTGAGATTTATATGTAATAAATATTGGTGGTTTGTAACTGAGTTTGTTGTGCAGATAAATGCCGTCTGGCTATTATTGTCAAGCTTGTTTTAACTTTCAGAGATAATTTTTTAGGAGAGAAACATACTGCAAAAGCTATCAGTCAGGAAGCCAAGAATTGGAGTCTGTTGGTCTACTTACAAATGCTACTTGTAGTGAAAAGGATTGACACTGTGAGGGTTTGGTTTGTTTTAGCAGTTCCACCCACTGAAGTATTTCGGCAAGTACTTGATTCTTCAGCTGTCCCTTAATTTCAGGGAATACGATTGTGGCAGAGCACTTTTCTGGATTCTTCATCCAGAGTAATCTGAAATAATCTGAAATGATAGGTATTCCTGTTTAAATAAACTAGCTTTTCTCTGGGATGCGCAGCCTGTTTACTGGTGCCTAAGGGCTCTAATGTAACATCTGTAGAAGTTTATGGAAGGGCTTGAAAAGTCTTTTGAAGAGTATATTTTTTAATATATTGCAGTGCTTTCTTGGATGCACATTAGGGACTAATGTCTAGTGCAGGAAACACAGGTAACAGAAAAGGAGTTTTACCCCAGAGCACCCTTCTTGCTTCTGCAAGATGTGCTGCTTCTGTTTTCAGCCCTGATTCAGTTGCAGTTATCCAAAAACCTGCTTTCAGGAAAATCTGAAAAGCAGCGGAGGTTACCCAGGTCATAGGCTACGTGCGTCAAAATGCAGTTTTTACATCCAAGAGATCCTGTTCTGTCTGGGTGAGTATAAATTGTAGCACTGGATTCTGCCGGAGTCATTAATATGTATTATTCTATGCACATTGTACAGCTGAGTGTGTTATGAAGGGAGGCAGGACAGGAAGGTGTGTGCTTGGTTCTGCTGCCGATTTCTGGAGTGGCTGTTGCAAGTCATGATGATTGGATCTCTGCTGCTTTCCTGTGCCTCTTTCAATTGAAATCTCGTCAGGTAAGATGCAGTGGCTTGATAGGTTGTGGAATATTTTGAATTAGGGCCTTTATAATATTAGGATGTGACCTGCTCCTGTCAGTGGTAATTTGCATGTAATAATGTAGAGGCTGTTCAAAAAGTATTCCAATTTGGCCATTTAACCAATATTTTCACTGTGTTAAAATCAACAGTTTGTGTTTTCTCTTAAAGCCATGAAGGTCAGGGCAACCTACTTAGGCTTTAAAAGAACGATATAAGAAGGAAAACATAGAGGCTTTTAAAATTATTGATCAGATGCAGCCAGCACTTACAATCTGGGTTGCAGTGAAGTCAGTGCCAAAGATGTGATTGACTCCAGTACAGCAGGGATTTTGCTTGTCATCAGATGTGTAAATTTTAAGTGCCTCTGTATTCAACAGTGTCAACACTATTTCCTTGCAAGGAAAATAAAGCTTGTTTACATCATCAGGTGTTAAACTGCATTTTTATTAAAGCTTTTCTCAGGAACATGGTCTTCTTCATTTGAGAACAAAATGCTCCAGATTAATGGTGAGGAGATACTAGAATTTGGAAAGTACGGTAAAGGTTCCAAGTACTTATTAGGCTCACGTTTTCATTACTATATATTCTGAAATCAGGTTTTTAGAGTTGCTGGTCCAGTTACCTTCTGGCTGATGAGCGAGAGTTACTTTGCTTACCTTTCTAGATTGGTGGCTGTGAATTTCAGCTTCCACGTAGGAACTGTGCTTTGGTTTTAGCATTCGTGTAGTAGGATGTCGATAGACTTGTGAGCTTGGTTTTTCTTTGACGTCTGTGAGGCTTTTAGGTCAGAAACAGACCAGAATAAACAGCTGACCTACTGTTTAGCTTTTTAATGTAATTAAAAAAGTACAAGTACAAAACGGACTATTGCATTTTGGGTGTGAAATGGAAAAGAAGGACCTAGGGTTTGTAAGAAAGAATACTTAAGATCCTCTCTTTTTTTAACCAACCTCATGTTTGCGGAACCTGGTTAGGAACTCTTGATTGCTATAATTACATACAGAAACAAAACTAGAGTACTTTGGAGAACCCAAGGCAATTTCCAGTGGTGTTTGTGGATGGACTAATTATTTTAATACATTTGGAGTAACGCCTCTTAGCTCTTTTTTTTTTAATTTCTTCAGCAATGCTGTAAACAAAAACTTCACTTGCAAAAGACTTAATTGGTTGTAATTTGTTGGATGGATATAAGCTGTTAGGAAATGGACAAGAGAGCTCTGTTGGATGCAAGTTCTTTGTGGTTTTAATTTATCGAAGCTTTTTGGGCTTTCTTCCAGGGTGTTGATCCAGTTGTAACTTCTGAAAATTTGATGAAGGAAATAGACCATCCCATACCTGATTTTAACATAATGTTAGTAAGAAAAAGGGCTTAAGGAAGAAAAGCTACTGCTTCTAGGGGCTTGAAAACACTTTGAGAAGACTGGATGCTTCAGAGAACTGCCAACACTACTTCTATTTGTACAGCTAGAGTTGCAAGGAGTAGAGGGAGTTTGAGACTTTCGGCTGATGGATTAATGGACAGCCATTAGCATTTGGGGTGCTGGGAGCTGACATGAAGGAAAAACTTTATTGACTTTCTATGACTAGGTTATTACCTTTAGTAATTTCCACTGCAATTTCCCCTTATTCCTGTGTACGTGGACAAAACTGAAATTGCTGATAACTTCTAAATACAGTGATTTTACAGGCTGTGACATTGGTGATGTTAAAATGAATGAAAAGACTTTTTTAATTGCAATTGATGGAGCCAGCAGACTGGGATGTGGATGCACTCAGAATCATGGAATGGTAGAAAGGTTTGGATTGGAAGGGACAGTAAAGTTCATCCAATTCCAGTCTCTCTGACATGGGCAGGCATGGTATTCATAATGAGATGGCACCTGTTATATCATATTAAATCAATACCCTTCTGTGCTTTTCATCAGTGTTTGGGATCTTTGGCCGAGAGTCTTTGAACCTTGGATTTTGTGCTAGAGATCCTTAAGAAGTAGCCCAATATAAAGCTGAAACACAACACTGTAACAGTGGTTATTGTAAAGCTGCTGGTGGTAATAGGAGCGAGGATGCCAGCCAGAAGTACCATGTCTTGTCAGCAGTTTTAATACTTTCCTAACTAAGGTCACTTAAGGTAGGAGTAGAAATGTTCTGCTGGAGCTGGAGGCTGAGGACCTGTGGGAATTTGAGGGGGAAGTGAGGGGAAAAGCCAAAGCCTAGGTATCAGCAAAATTTGTCTTGGCTCTGTTAGCTCATGGAGAAACATTTTTAATGTCTTCATTAACTGTAGAACGGGTGCATCACAGTACAGCAGGCTGGCAACGTCATGTCAATTTTTGGGAGAGAAAATTGCTTTTAGTAGTCCACAGTTTAACTTCCTATTCCTTTTAGTTATCTGCAAGTGTACTTGTTTGAACCCTCCAAGCAAAACTATGCCGACGTTTGCCAGAAGGTTGTTGTGCCATTCTGGCAAGTCTCTACAAGTGCTATTTTGGCAGGGTTTTGGTTGAAGTTCAGGTATTTGCACAGTAAGCTCAAGAAGAAACTTGTGTGTGAACCTATGTGAGCCTTTAAAAATAGGGAGGAGGAGGGAGAAAAGGTGGTTGTAACCATGATTTGACAGAGCTGCAGTCATTACCTACTGCTCATCAGCTCTAATCTGTGTGTAGCAGCTTGTTTCCTCTCTTCTCTTGAGGTTAAACTTGTATGAGTGGGGGAATGTGTTAACGTTTGAGATCAGAAGGCTTCCAGAGACTTGCTCGGCAGAGTTGCTGGCGTGAAAAGCCTCACAGGCTGGGTCTAGCAGGCAGCTGGTTTAAATGTGGGCGCAGGGATGGAAACTGTTTACTTTCTTTTCCCATTGTTACTGAGCTAGAAATTATTTTATTTGGTGATTTGGGAAGGTAAAAGCTGAGAGCAGAACGGGCTCTGTGAATCACTGCTTCTCCCTCCCTTGGCTCCATGCAGACCTGGGTCAGGAAAGCACTGAAGTGCATGGGTGGCTTTGGCGAAAGGTCCGAAGTGCAGATGGGTTGCTATTGTGAGACAGCAGCATTTGCACATGTGGAAGCCAGCGCAGCCTTCTCAGCACTCATGAGCAATGAATATAGCCGAGAAGCTGGAGAGTGGGTTTGCCTTCTGAGAAATGATTGGCAGAGCTGGAACATAACTCGTTACAGAAGGAGCAGAAGATTGGGAAACATTCGTTTATGCCAATTCAAATTGCTGTGATCCCTAGAGACTTGGCAGTGTGATTCACCACTATGAAATATTCAGGTTTTAATCACCATTGCCTGGTGCAAAAACTGTAACTTGGTCGGTTTGAAAATGTTGAGCTTTTATACCACATAAACAAACATGAACGCATATGGAAAGCGCATGTAAATAGGTACTAAGTATGGCCATATATGAAAATTTAAAAAATATGGATAGGTCTAAAAATTTTATATGCACTTACTATTTTCACTTGTCTGTGAACTTAAAAGGGCTGTGGAAGGAATGACCTGTCTGTTGGGAATGATTTCTGTATGTTTTGGCGCATGAAGAGTAGGGTGCAGAGCTGAGCATTGGGTGTGCTAGCAGATTAGCAGTGTCTCAGCACAGAAAATTTAATGTCTAGTCATATATCTTTTCACAGTATCTTAAGTATCTATCTGAATTGCTCTTAAGCTTTATTTAAAATGCAAAATCCTGGTTTTGTATGGGCCTGAAGGTGAATTTCTGTCAAAGCTGATATTTTCTCTCAGATTTCCCCAACCGCTCCTTGGTGCCAGACTTCTTGCTGCAGTACAGTCCACACTTACACATTTTCCTTCAGCTATTTTTTCCTAGGAATCCCAAACCCTAGTGCTCTTCCTTCTGAATCTGGCTATTCATACAGCCTGGAGCTGTATGTTTCCTGTTATCCAAACGAGCTGTCCCCAATAAACACAGACAGGCCTTTCTGTTCTACCAGATCATTGCATTGTCCTGTTTCTACTCTGTCACTGGAGTGTGTGGCACTCCTGGAAACACTATGTTCCTAGCTCTCCCCTCTACCTAGTCAACACGGCTTGTCTGCCAATTCATTCTCTTTGAATGTGGGTTTGGTCACTCTCATACAGCTGTGCCAAGAATTACTTAGTGATTGCAACAGGATTTGGAGTGACCGTGTAATGGTGGGGAAAACAGATTTGTATTCTTTCTGCTTGTTAAAGACACAGGAGAGAGGACTTGCTGTCCCACAGGAGAGAACTCAAATGTGGGGTCTTAACGAACGCCAAAGACCCTCTGGTTTGCTTGACTGTCTGAAGGTTTCTGTTTTAATATGATGCCAAAGGAAATAAAAGTGTGCGAGACGTGGGCTTTGACTGAGGGAGAGGGGCATTTATAAACCTAACCTAAATTCATTTTTGTGTGAGGTTATTTTGGTTTGTATGGTTTTGTATTTTGTTTTTTTTTGGTTTTTTTTTTTTCCTAAGGAACCCAGACATGTTCATTTTCCTAAGTTCTTGATGCAGTTTTCACACTCTGCTTTCCTCACATATACTGTCAGGGCAACATCATTCATGTCTCTTGAGAATCCCTGCATTCACCCTGAAAGATAAGAATAATAGGAAAAAGTAAGATTCCTGATATTACTAATGCAAAGGTTGTGTGTGTGTGTGAGGCCAGGTTGTATGGGGCTTTGAGCACCCTGATCCGGTGGGAGGTGCTCTTGCCCATGAGGGGCGTTGGAAACGGATGGGCTTGGAGGTCCCTTCCAATCCCAACTGTTCCATGATTCTGTGATGGCCTGTGTTTTGCTCTAAAGTGCATTGTTTGTATGTTAATCCCTGTCCCGTGCTCGTGTTAAGGTCTTTCCTGCACAGCTGAAGCACGAAGATATTAGCAAATAGATATTAGACCCAAGTTGTTTGTGTGTATGTTTGTGTTTTTTGGGTTTTTTTTCTTCTCAGAATTTCATTGAAAAGGTGAGCTTTGTGGTTTGGCATTTGGTGAGAACTGCAGGGTGTGTTTTAGATCCTAGGTAAAACTGCTTTCCCAAAATTGGACTATCTGCCGTGTCTGTTTTGGACCAAGGGCTCAGAGCCTGGCTTGCTGCAGCAGGAAGGATTCAAACGGTATCTGCTTTTTCTTACAAGGCTTTAGCTTGTTGATTAGTATTGATTGCTGAAGGAATTGGCCACTTGAGTAGATGCTGAATCAAATAATCCCCTTAGTTCTTGCTTTGCAAATCCATTGTCCTGGAACATGCTGCTGAGCAGCTTTGCATAGGTGCCACAGCATGATGGGAAGTTCTCTCACAGTCACACTGGTAAAAATTGCACCTTTTTTCTTCTTCTTAAAGTACTATTGACAAGGGATTTTTGTGCATAAATTTTCTGATAATAGTTTGTAGTTACATCTAATAGAATAACAATGAAAGGCCAGGAGTAGCTTTCTGATGTGTCTAAACGATTCAGACACCATGAGATTTGGCCTTCTGAGTTGCACTGTGAAATTTTCCCACATCTTTCTACCTAAAAAGTCTCTTGTTCTACCTGAAAAACACTGATTCAGCTCTTGACACACATCCTAAATGGAGTACCTGTACCTAATGCATCTTCTAAATTTTGTATTCTAAACTGGTCTCTGAGATGTTGATGGCAAAACCATTGCCTGTTCCTACCCCACCTGCTCCAGACCTTTTGCAGTAGTATAGGGTGTGTGACAGTTATGTTGGGATACAGGGAGGGGGCAGAGGATACACCAGAAAACAGCCAGGAATTTTATATGCGAGTTTCAGAGCACAGCACTTGTTCTGGTCTGTGTTAATTGAAATACTGTGAGTACAAACTTCAACTGATATTTGTAAGACATTACTACTGACGTGTGAAAGTAAGGATGAACCAAACGGGAGATGCAGGATCAGCCACGTAAGCCTTGTTTCTGCTAATTGTCTTGTACGAAGCCCAGGGAAGTCAAACGATTCCTGCTGTGGTGCTGCTTGCAAATTTAGAGCCTCTGGCTGACAGACAGTCGGTACCTGTTACACACTTTGGGGGCTGACAGCTCTGCTGCTTACCTGCTTCTGTCCTTGATTCTGAATTGCCTCTCTCTGCATTTTTTAGTTATTATTCATAGAAAAAAAAGTCAGCTGAAGTTTTCTTATTGGAATCTTCCTTTTGCATTTCACATTAGCTGTAGCTGCAAATATTGAGAAAATATTTGTTTCAGTTGATAACTTCAGATAACTGGGAATTAAATATTCACTCAACTTTATTCCTAGTCTGTTCTAAAGTATTTAAAATTCATTCAGTAGAGGAAGACATAATTCACGTGGGAAACAGGAGCTGTGGAAAAGCCTCTGAACTTGGAGGAGGAGGAGTATGTCATGAATGCATCTTATTGTATCAGGCATCTACCTAGTGCTGCTATGCTTTGTGTTAGGAATAGCAGAATTGTCATCAATAGAGTTTTATTTAGGAGGCAATCCTTGTAAAGGGTCCTTTGGAGACAATTTGCTCTCTGCTTTGGTTTCTGATTAAATTCCTGAGACTGAATTTCTTGTAGTGAGAAATTAGGTCTTAGATGGATTTCCAGAGGAAAAGTATTGATTAAGAGTCATTTGTGACCATCTGAACTTTGGGACAAGCAAACGTGCTAGAGGTGGGAAATATAGCCAAATGTATATGCACACCCAGGTTCACTGATTTTTCTTCCTTCTCTGGAAGACTGAGTCTCAGCCACTGAACACTGATAGCAGGCATCTATCACAAAGGAAAGAAACATTGGAACTGGGGAACAGTACATTAGAATTCCTTGAAGATGTGAAAAAAAATATCAGAAGTAGTTAAAATGTGGGTTATTATTGCAAAATAATATGAAACATTAAGATAATAAGTGCTTGAGAATGTGTGTGTTGTAAATAATGATGTTCCTAGCACTGTCTTTGGACATGGTGCATGTTACTTCTCCCAAGTAACAAGTGATAGGATGGGAGGCAATGGCTTCAAGTTGCACCAGAGGAGGTTTATGATGGATATTAGGAAAATTTACTTAAATTGGTGAAGTACTGTATCAGGCTACCCGGGGCAGTGATGGAGTCTCCAGCCCTGGAGATGTTCATAAAACATGTAGATTTCATGTTTCAGGACAAGGTTTAGCAGACACGGTGGTGTCACGTTGATGGTTGGACTTGATGATCCTAGATGTATTTTCCAACCTTAGCAATTCTATGATTCTAGTCTATGAACAAGTTTCAGCTAAGAGAGAACTTTCTTCTATTTGTGAAGTCTCTGAACTTGCTAGACCATTGGGATTGTTAGTGAATCTTCTGAAAACAACTGAAATCACTTTCCTAGCAAAAGAAGCAAGTTAGTACCCACAGCTAATGCTTTCCTTTCTTCTATACCCAACGTGAGCTGTTTCAGGGGGAAGTGGGTAACTGAGCTCCTGAAGCAGAACCACTTGTTCTTCACTGATGTTGCAAACCTAAAGCTAATCCATTTGGTTTAAACAGCTCTTCTGCACTGGGTATGCAATGCATTGGGATCATGGTGCCACTGCACAAGTCTTTACTAGTAGCAATGTTGTTGCCAAATGATCTCTGCATATTGATAATGAGTCTTCTCTGTTATGCCTGTAACCTTCCCTGGGGTGGTGCGAAACTAGATCACCAAAATGATTTATGAAATGGAAACCTGTTTTAACACTCATATTAGTGGTGGTTTGACACTTGCTTGGCTTTGTTATTTTAAGTGACTTCTATCATGGAATCGGTTGCAAAAAACAAAGGGGAGTGAGTGGAATCTATGCTCAGATACTGCTGTGTGTGACCCAAACATCCAACATGGAAAGATCCTCTCTCTGCTATGAAGAGAAGTCAAATAGCACAGTCTCAAGTGAGGGTCTTTGGTGTTAAACATGCAGTACTATTCTAGAAGATGCATCTCTCTTCTCTGGTAACATATCCCTTACAAACACTGATGAAGATTTGAAAGGCTTTAACTGTCAGTTCAGAGTTGCTTTCCATTAGACTTAGTTGCAGTTGTCATGAGACTTACATTGGGGGATCTGAGAGAGTTTGTTCTGCAGCCTTTGCTTATATCTTCTCATTCAAGGCTTGTTTTTATTACAAAGGGAAATGTTTTTATGCTTCTATCACATCTTTTAGATCCAGATTGGGGTGTCAGAATTAAAATCCCACATAATGTATTGGAAAACTTATGTGCTTCGCAGGTGAGGCAAAATTTAATAGCAGTTGTAACTTCTTGGAATGTGTGTTCTTAGTGGGAGGTTGGAAAGAGATGGGAATTTGAGTGGTCTAAAAATACCCAACAACAACCAGATTAAGTACTTTAAAAAACAAAAGGTTTGGCAAGAAGGATGTGTTACAAGTAGTCAATACTTTGAGACAAAAAGAACATTAACCCAATAATTTCCAACACGTTCTGCTGGGAGGTGCTTAAAGCCAGAGTTGGAACTCCATGGACTTTCCATACATGTATCGCAACCCCTTTTCCTTGTCTCACTTCCGAGGCTGATGGCAATGGGGAAGGGATTGTCAGTGCTGGTGTCTTGGGCTGCTCGACCTGTGGTTTGTTCATCTGCTGCAGCAGATTCTTGCAGGCAAGCATGGAGCTGGTCCAAGCAGCTCATGTCAGTGACCTGACTTCCATTGACCTCTTCACAGTTAAGGCAGTGGTACCTGCTAATGGCCTGAAGGACAGGCAAGCATGTTTTCTCTGGGGCTAATGCTGGTTCCTTCATCAGTGCGGAAGCTGTTAGTGATTGTGTTACATTAATAACGTGGGCTGTTGTTCTTACAGTACTGTATATAGATTAGGCTTAAAATTATACTGAAATAGATTGTGAATTACTTAGCTTGTTGATATATTATGAAATCAATTCAGTCATGTAATAGCTTTTGTATTATTACTTTAAATACTGTATTACCTTCCTTTTTTTTTTTTGATGTTAGGTAGACTTACGCTAATGATGACTGGAAGTAAGTATCTTTGTATTTTAGAACGTAATTGTCTGTTAACAATCAGGCCAGAAAATGTTTTCCAGTGACAGCAGCTTTTCCTGGCTACATTGGTATCAACATTTAGCCTTATCTAGTTGCTCAGCTGAGTGCATTCTTGAACCATTTTCAGGAAAAAAAATATCAAACAAAAAAAGCAACAAACCTTCATAGGACTTAGGGGAGCAGACAAAGATTCTTTCTGTACTTTGCTCTGAGTCTTTAACATTCAGTTTTTTTCTGCATGAACAGAAATGTTCTTTGAAGGAATTTACGCCATCACGAGGAGTGGAACACTTTGAGGAATTTTTCCTACTAGTACTTTCTGAGTGGGCTCTGGGTGCAGGCACGTGTCTCTCCAGCAGTTCTCGGCATTGTGTTTAGCTTTGGATGTGTCTGCACCATGCTCCAGAGCTGCTACTATGTTATACTTGAACAGACACAAGGTAGTTTAAAACAGATTAATCTGAGTTCCAGTAGCAGGGTTGCTGCAGGGCTAAGGCTTCCCTGGCTGAGTATCTAGCCAGAGGTGGTGTTTCTGAGTGTTTCATGTTGGTGTTTGTATGGCTATGGCTCACTTGCTGTAGCTGCTTTAGTGGTAGGTCAGCTAGGTCCTTGCATGCTGCAGCCATACGTGGCTTGCCATTGAAGGTTGTGTTCCCTCTTTGCCACATTTTAAACCAGTGAGTTTCAATAAAATTGCAGGGGATGGAAGCTGAGAGAGCAGCTTTGTAAGATGAGTCTTCAGTTTGTGCATAAAATGGGTGAAAAATGTGATTTTACTTCCCTTCACTGGTAGCTGGCATGTCCCAGCCAGGCAAGGTGCCACCAGTTGGCATCTGTCTCCAGATTCCCCATATTGACAAGGGCCATTCGGAACTGATAAAAACATTAAGTCTAGTCATAACTCACCCCAGTAAAGGTTCACAGTAGATTCAAGAGACTCTCTCAGTTCCTGTATTTCTTCTGAGCCGAGGCTGTCAGTTGGGTGACAGTTGGGTTTTTCAGCACATTATCTGTTTCACTGGTTCGCAAGCAGCTTGGGGTGAAGCCTTCATGTCGCTGAAGTTGCTGGATGCTTTACTATTGACCTCAATACTCCTCCCTCTTCCTCATATGCCATTGAATTAACATATATTTCAAATAAAGGTCAAATTTGTAAATGCTGTCAGGGTGACCATAACTGCTTTAGGCTGCTGGGTGTTGGAGATGATGGACGACGTTGTTACTGGCCCTTACAGGCGATGAGGGGAAGTAGATGGGCCTTGGTTGCTAAAATTGCCTCTCCCTCCTATTGCTGCATGTTTACTGCAAAAGACAGAAGCCTCCTTTCAACCATCCTGCTTCATGTTTTAGCCTCTCTCCTGCTGCCAAGAATATTTCTACTCTGCGTCAAGAGAAAATGAATTCATGCCTTCAGGATTTGTACTCTTTGCTCTGTGCTATGTGATAGCAACCCAGTGAGATGCGCAAGTGGAAACTGCATTAATGATTGATAAAAGCTGAGAGCTGTTTAAGTTTTTTTTTCCTGTTTAATGACTATCAATAATTTAATGCATTTACTGTATGTTTTTAAGGATATCACCCATATTACAGGCTTGGGTTTAATAGGCTAAATGATTCAAGCTTCAAAAAATATAGATTTCTGACATGAAGTATATCCTCTTCTTAATTAAGAATAGGACTGAAAAATGTAAAATCAGGCTTGTAAGATGGAAGTGGATCTTGTGAAACAAATGTTTCTGCATGCCCTCCTCCCCGCCTCCTGTATCTTTCAGGCTGTTGCGTGGAGCCCAGGTGCTTTCTCTTGCCCTGCCGAAAGTGGTGGCCAAGCTGGGTGAGATGGTGTCTGTAGTCACAGTAGCATGTGGCACACCGAAGCCTGTGTTGCCACATCAGCAAGGAGCCCCAGGAGGATAATGCTCTCCAGGACAGTAGGAAGAAGTGTTTTATTATGAGGGTGGTAAGGCACTGGAATGTGCTGCCCAGAGAAGTCATGGATGCCCTGTACCTGCAGGTGTTCAAGGCCAGGTTGGATGGGGCTTGGAGCAACCTCGTCCAGTCAGAGGTGTCCCTGCCCGTGACAGGGGGATGGAACTGGATGGGCTTTAGGGTCCCTTTCAACCCAAACCATTCTATGATTCTATGAAATAGAATATGTTTGGCATTCAAATAAAGGTGGCTCAAATTATTAAAAATCATGCCTTTTTTTTTTTTTTTAGGAACTGTATTTCATGTAAGAAAAGTGCAGTGTGTTATATTCAGATATTTTGATAACTTTCTTGTCTCTTTGTAGAAGAGCTTCCTGTCTGTGCAGATACAGTTCTGGGGAAAGAGTATTTCTCTTTGAAGGAGCTTGTTTCTTCAAAGAAGAAACATTTGTTTTACAGTGCAAGTCGATGATCTCCAAGGTCTTTTTGAATCTAATGATTTCATGATTCACAAATACCTCCAGTACAGGTGTTTGTGGGGGCCAAGCTGAACCTTATCTGTGTATGCAGGCACATATACCCTTGCGCACACACACACATAAGCATGGCTATTAGGGATATCCGTTCAATTCATACTAAACTAAATGAGTATTTGCACATTTCCAGCTTATTCTTTTTATGTTGTTGTAGGTGAGTGTTGTGTTATATGCAAGTTCGATTTCATACTGACTGTGTCCAGATTGTAGATGTTAGAAAGTAGGTTGAAGCAGGAACCAACTATAGGGGGAGGTGAGGTTCCTGGCATCAAAACATCGGGTTTAAACCACTGCACTGAGTCTTCAGGGAGAGCCCCTAAAATACCTGGGAGGTGTTGCTACTGTTAGTGGCAGAGAGACTCCAGACTAACATATTTTAGTAAGGTCCACAAGAGAGACTTATGATGCTGTTCTAAAACTTTTTAACTACAAGTTTTTACAAGAATGTATCTGGAAAAGGTCTCTTTTTCTGTTTCGTCATGATGGGTGTATTTATAATCTTTTCTTAACTTGCCTGTTTGTCTTATATACAATGAGAAATTGAGATTACTTCTTCCTTCAATAGATATTCATGGAGTAGTTGTTTTATTATGTCTCCTAGACGGAGAGTTAGAAAAATAAACAGACACCACCCCCCAAGTAATTTTTTTTTTACTATATAAACTTGACCTATTTTTATGAGTGCTGTAATTCACCTGAACAAAAGTAGCTGTTTGTTAAATGGAGACTGAAGAACTTTGAGAACACTTTTTGTCCCCTGCAAGTCATGTGAAGTGATGTTGATGTGCACTTCCCCCTTAAATCCTGCTTTGCCTTGTGTGAACAGGGTTTGGGGAGGGTTTTTTCCATACAGCAGCACTCAGATGTAATTCCTTTCTCTACTTCTTCTTGTAATGGAAGTAATAAACCTGGAACTAGAAAACATTACAGGTTGCTTGTGTATAATGGAGACTCCCTTTAACAGAGCAGTTCCCCAAAGAGCTGCCGGTGCTCCTGATGGGGGTCAGGCAGGATGAAGCGAGCAAGCTCTTTGCCAGTGGTGCAGTGCAGACTGGAAGTGAAGGGAGTAACTTTCCCTAAATTTTCCATTTTCTAAACTTAAGTCTTTGGATGAATTAAATTACAGTCTAGATCCTGTCAAATGCTATGCAGAATCTTTGCGTTGGATTGTGGGAAGTGGGTTAGATTTGGGTCCCACTTGGAAAAAAATACTGTATTTTCATTGTGCAGCTGGAGGAATGAATCTGGGGCTGATCCTCCAGAAAGAGGGATCAGTTTTTAGTCAAGACTGTGCTTCAGAATCTCTGGTCCAGGTCAACTCAGGCACTTCCCAGAATCAGCGTGAGATGTAATGAAGATCTAGCTCTAGTGGGTGGAATTGAAGATTATTTTTATTAAGCTCAATATAGGAAAGCAACTTGGCTAAACCCACTGCAGGAGTTGACTCACACACCATCTGAGGGTGTTTGTCTTAACATATGCCTCCTCATTTATCTAATGTTGATGTCAACGATTTGTTGGGTTTTGATACAGTGTTTCCCAGTTTTCTGTTTGTGTCTGTACACCCAAAACATTTTGACATCTTTCTTATACAAATTATCTCTGGCCCTGCCAGAAATTTAGTCAAGTCTTTTGGTATCGTAAGCCATTTTGCTTGGTTTCTCCACTTAGAATTTGACTTCTGGGTAATGCATTATTTCACTTCATTTTATTATTTTTCATGCCTGAGATTTGAGAACAGAGTGATCTCACTTTCTCTGGGGCAAGTAATCTTGAGTCAAAGCTACATCCCTAAGTGGTACCTGGGGCGGATTTCTGTCTCCCTGAGAATGTCATTAATAAACTTCCATTTTCTGCAGTTAGCCTTCTTTTTGACACCTCTTGATTTTGTTCAAATATATGATTTGTCCAAATCTGGTACCTCTGCTTTGAATTATTTCTCCTACCAGTAAGAGGACGAAAGTGTAAATATTTTTAAGCACTTAAAATGTAACTGGTACATCAATGCTTAGCAAACTTTACCTGATATATGGGTGGGATTTCTCATAGTACGGAGAAAAACACTGTCTAAAGCATCCTTTTGATTTAATAATGAAAAAGAAAAGCAAGTGATGCATTTGATTTAGGGATACAAAACTAGTGAGTGGTTGAAAGGGGAACACATTGTTTCTTTTCTTGTATTTTGCAGACTGGTCTGTGTGGAGCTGCTGGGTGCATATTGATTAGCACGTAGCCTGGGGATGTACATGTGTCAGGAGCAATTCACTGAGGGTCATTGCTTCTCTGTCCCCACTGTGGCACCATTTCCCTCGCATTAAAAAGCATAACGATTTGAGTACTCCAGGTGTTGGCTTCAGTTGCTTTGCATCAATTGGTATGAGAGAGCTGAAATATGGCAGAAGGCAGAAATGCGACTGAGGGGTGTAACACACAGAGGAAGTGGAATGGAACAGTGTGAAATGTTTGCCTTTAGGGAACGGGTTGGGGAGGCAGGTTTTTGACCAGGTACGCTTCTCTGTTGATCCATCCTCTCGCATTGTCAGATTATGGCTAGGGTGCATGTAACAAGGCAGAAGAGGTTTTGAATCACTGATCTCATTCTTTTCCTCCTTAGTGCGCATTTTCTGTGTGTTGTCTTCTGTGTGCTTTATAGTTTTTCATTGTTTATTTACACTGCCATAGTTACTTCATGAATTCTTTAAGTCACTGTCTATCTAGAGGGGAATCTGGACGGAATTATTCTTGCAGCTTTAAGTCTTCCTGACAGGAGGAGAGAAGAGGAGAGCTTTTGTCCCCTAGAGAAATGCAGGAGCCGTGGCCATTTAGAATTGGACAGATGTGGTCAGCTTTAAGGGAGATGCCTTAATGGGAGTGCTGCCTTCTCTGTTGTTTCCTATCTGTTGGAACCTCTTGTATGAAATGTCTTGCAGGACACCAGTTGCGCGCTGTTAGCAGACAGGATAATTGTGTTTTTGAGGGGTGCCAGAGGTATGTGTGGAAAGGTGAGGTAGCATAGACTTGTTTCCTCATTTTGAGAATTTACATTCAGATTTTCCATGTGACAGAGAACAGTAGAGTTTTCTGTATGAATATAAGCCAACAAAATATGATGGAGAACAGACTGGATGTGTTTCCCTTTGCTTGCTCCCCATGGAAAACCTTGATTGCCATTTCCTCAAACATGTTAATGTCTTGCATGCACCCTTTAAAGTAATTTTCCACTTGATTTTCCTGCCTTTCATCAGAGGCAGGTACTGGAGGTAGGGAGGGGCCCATTAGATCCGAGTGCCTGTAAGTCTCTTTAAATTCATGGTAGGAACAGGGCAGAGAGAGATATGGTTTGAGGTGAGGGATTATGGTTTGGTGGGAATGAAGCTGGATTTCTGAATGGTATCTCTAGGCACAAAAAAGCCTTTTGGTTCCCTTTCTCCTCAGTCTGTTGCTTAATATTTTTTCTCTTATTGTTACTGAAAGATTTGATATAGCTGGAAGAGGTTGTCTTAAGAAAATAGGTTGTTTTAAGAAAAGAGTATTTGTCTTAAAAGGAAATATAAGTTACAATAACTTCCGTTTACCTCATAATTCTAGGCATGATCCTTGCAGGGAAGGAAGAGTACAATAAGCACTTGAATGTCAGTATATACCTGTATGTTCAGTGTGCATGTTGGAATTTGCCTTTTGCCAACTATTTTGATAGTAAATGTGGATCATTTAAATTTTTACAGAAGTGGGCGTGAGCTTGGCTGAAGCAGATTTACCTACAGAATTGAGTGCTTGAGAATATCCTTGAATGAGACCATATTCCATTCTAGTGTGGGACTTGAATCCCATTGTGACATGAATCAGTCTTTGTTTCCCTTAGTGATAGGTGCCTTGACCTTCATATTACATATTTTGATAAGGTGATGACAAAAGGAGAGAATACAGCACAGCTCAAGCTGGTGTTTTGGAACTGGTGAAGGAGAGGCACAGTTCCTCTTCTGAGTTATTGTAATCTGTAGCCTTTTCAACAAACATGAGAGCTAATATTTTTTTGTTTATTTTTTTCTTTTTTTCCCCCCACTCCTTAGGAGGTATCGTTTAGCCGAAGAAGGAACCAGCTCCCTGCCTTTTTTCTTCCTCTCTCCCTCCTCCTTTCTTCTTGCCTGAATTAGAAGCTCCAGGAATGTGCTAATTGGCGGCGGCCTCTTCAGAAAGGTAAGTGGTAATTGTTATCTGCTTTTTGAGGTGTCTTGCCTGCTCAACTCCTTCTGGAAAGGAGGGTGATGTTAGGAGAAGCTTGTCTACATAGAGTTGAGACAAGTCTTCTGGTTTATGTGGATTGCCCTTCTAACAGGGTGATGCAAACAGAAGCATCGTGGGCTTCTTGTTCTACTTCTGTGTGCAGGATACAGTCCCTTGGGAAACACTAGAAAAAGTGGTACATTTTAAATGCTTGCAGAGGAAAAAAAAATTGTGACTTGTATTGCAGACTGATTAAATCCGTGAATATCAGCTTAGAGGAAGAGACAGTGAGTGATGTCTGGAGAAGCCAAGTTGAAGAATTGTGTCTCAAAGTGCTCCTCTTATAATTACCATACACATACATCTAAGCAGATAAATATAGATTTTTGGTTGTTTATTTGTTTTGGATTTTTTAAGCCTGATTATCTTCTCTGGGATCCTTCACGGTTGTACAGGTTGATAGGGCAGGATCAAGCTGGAACCCTGGCTGTAATTCTGAATGGTGTGTTTTATGAAGAGCTGGAAACAGATGGTGATTCTTCACCTCTCCAGACTTCTTTTAGTTTTGGGCACAAGTGCAAAATGTGGTGGGTGAGAGTTCAAATGCAGTGCATCTTTTTTTTTTTAATACTTCTAAGCAATTAAATTTTGTAGTTTTGTAGTTATCTGATGAGATCCACATGTAACCCGTGCCCCGCTATGCACTTGAAGACATTCCGTTTATGTGTCAGGATATATAAAGTACAAAAAGAGCGCTGTGATTCATAGAGCATCCTGAGCTGCATGGGTAGACTCAAGTCAGTTGCTAGACAAATTGCACATATATTTTAGTGTCAGAACTCAATGTATATATTTGTATTTGCTTAGGAATTGGGTGCAGTGCTTTGAGATGTCGTTTCCCATTCCATCTTTGTGATAGACATTAATACTCCTTGTATTGGAGGCAATATCTTCTGTCTAGACCTCAGCCATTCACGTTCACGGTTGATGTCTTAACTTAAACCAGCTCTCCGAAAGGGATTTATACGAACTTGCTGGGCTCTGAACTGAGGAGGCCAATGAGCGATTTAATTTCTTCTGCCAGATTTGCTCTGTGGTGCTAACCTTTTTGAAGGGTTTGGGAAGGCAGCACAATGCAGTAATGTCTCAAATTGCCCCGGTGAGGTTTGTCAGCATTGATTTGTCAGACCCCTCAGCCTAAGTACACTAACTTATCGAGGATAAGCTGCAGACGGGTAATGTGCCTTGGGATGTTCTCTCCCATTCTCCATTTCATTCTTGACGATGCAAAGGCAAGCAAAGTCTTTATCGTATGGCTACCACCAGCCGCCTGGCTACCTTCTGCAATAAAACTAATGACCTGATGGGCAGATGTTTCATGGAGACCTTCAGCTGAAGCAGAGACAAGGAGAAACATACAGACCAGCTAAAGGGTTCTCAAGGAGTTTGTGATTTCCCCAGGGCTCCCTCTGTGTAATTACCTGTCTGTTGCTTTGTCTCCTACCTTTTAATGCAGGAGGAGTGTCAGACTCCAGGCCGCTAATCTTTGTTACTATGGCAAGGCTGGTTACACTCCTCTTCTTGCACTTCAAAAATAGCAATCGCTGGTCCCCAGCTGGTTTCCTGAATCGAACTTAAAAACGGATGATAGCTTTTCTCCCCAGTGCCAGACTAAATAGTGCAGCTGCCTGTGCTGTTGCAGGCAAGCATTGCCTCCGCCACTGACGGAGGAATGCTGAGAGGAGGAGCCCACAGAAGCTGCCTTGTGGCCTCAGAACCCGTTTTCTCCCAGACAAGTGAAAGCTCTGACAGATTCCTTTGAAACACAGAATTTTGGGGCACACTGAAATGTGGGAGGCTTGGCTGAGCTGCAGGTGTGGAGGAAAGCTGCTATTAAGATTTGTAGCTCCAGCAAGTTTTTACGCAGTTTCTGTCTGCCGTAATTCTTTGAGTTGGGGGCTGAGGGAAGCACGAGCTCTCCAAGCTGTTTCGCAAGATTGTGGGCATCAGTTGTTCCCCTCCTAGCACGCGTCTCGTGCAGTGATGTGCACTGGAGACAAGTGCCTCTGCTCAGTTCACAGGGTCAGCTGAGAGGCTGTGTGCAGCCCCCTGCATTTCTCTCTGACTGGACACACCTGTTTGTCCCTCTCACAAGGCACTGGAAATGTGGACAGGGTTCCCTACCTGTTGCTCCCTTTCTCCTTCTGCTGCACGTGCTTCCTGTGTCAGACGGATCGCCCTTCCAAAGTCGTGGTTTGGGAAGGGCTCCAGCACAAACACATTGTCTCTGTGCCCTCCTTTCCATCCTCGTGAGGACAGGGAAACTGTCCCCATGTTGGACAGGGTGACTTTCCAGCTGCTGCAGCCACTTGTGCACCCAAGGAATTTATGTTGCTAAACTCTTTTATGGTACCTTTGTAAAACACGCTTTCACTGGCTGCAAATGTGTGATGGTGAAGCAGCTGAGACTGTATTGTTCAATGCAGTCCTGCAGACTCTGTTTCTCATGGTGAAGAGCTCTGTGAGGAGAGCCTGGATGCAACAGTAGAATTTGAGGACCTGAAGCAAAAGGAAATCCTTGCCAGTGTGTTGCAGTAGAGCAGATTCAGGAAAGGTGGAGGATGGGGAAGCATATCCCCCTTCCCAGACTGGAGATGTTGGAGGGGGATAGAAAGGAGGGAAGAGGCAGGGCAGGGACGAAGAAACAAAAGATCAAGCTGGCCAGTGGCCCACAGTTTGCTGTGGTTTGTTTCCTGCCTTTAATGCTATGCTTTCCTCCCCCATTTCCTCCAACTAAACTTGGGCAAAGATAATTTTCCATTATTTTTGCTCATTAAAAATGCAACCTTGCCTTTGTTCAGGCTGTTTCAGACGTTGTGTTGCTTATTGGTGTATCTGGAATGGTGATTTTTGCACTGATTTTTGATTTAACTTTTATTTTCCTCTTTATTTCCCCGTTTCTCTCCCGCATTTGTATGAACCTGACCAATCTCCAAGGGGAAGGTGACACTCCTGCTGGCTAGGATTTCAGGGGGTGACACTGTGTATGTAAAGCAGCATGCCTGTAAGAACTTACTTGTCAGTGGGGAATTTCTTTTTTCATGTATAAATCAAGTTCATAGCTCTCAAGCCTTTGTAGAACGTTTCAACAAGGTGTTTGTTTCAAGTCTTGGTCGTCTCCCCGCCCCCGCCAAATCCTTTGAGATAAGTTCAGGATTAGGATTTTCCCTTCAGAGACTGCATTCAGTAAAATGAAGTGTCTGTCAGAGCTATATTGCACCTTAAAAGAGGATGACAGGTTCTTCCAGCGTCCTCAGTTTGCAAAGCCTGAACCATCTCCCGGTTTGAATCAGGTCTTCACTGCTTAAGGCCTTCAAGTACTTAATTAACTTGATGTTAGCATTGAGCCTGTGCTCTCTCTCTCTCTTTTTTTTTTAATGCTGGTTTTGATATCTTTCTGGTTTTTGTTTCACGAAGGTCCTGGGTTTTAATTTTTTAGTCTGATATGGAGAATATTTCCATCTCAAAAATTTTATTGGCAAAGAAAAACAATTTCCATCCCAACAGTCCCATTTTCCAGGTCGTTTGTATGTTTAGAATCTGTTCATTGTTTAGTGTAAGGGGGAAAAAAACCATCAGAAAGCGGAATGCTTGATTTTATATCTCCAGAAATATAGTTTTAAACTTCTTTGGTTTTAAACGTGCAGAAAGTAGGGAGTTCAGAGTTGAAAGTAACTTATTCTTAAATGACTTTTTCATACACAAAGTTTAGGAAACATTAAGAAGCAGAGTAAAAATCCTGCATGTCTTGGCACAAGCACCTAAGTTAAAATGGTATTGAGAGCCTTCACTTTGAATTTTCTTATCCTTTCAGTTTTGGGGGTCAGCCCTTCTCTGAGGGCAGATTTCTCAAGTGAGTGGGGCTAGGGGAGGAGAGGTGGTGAAAAGATTGCAAGGGGTTGCCTCTGGGCATCTGTGTGGGTATGGAGGGCGTGAAGGTATTGTCTTCCCCACTTTGGTAGCTATGGCAATGACCATTTGTTGTCACTGGTTAAAACCCTTCAGTGCTTTAGTGTTAGCAGAGGGAGTTCTGGGTTGTTTGGCTTCCCTCCAGCTCAGCAATTATGGTCTGCCTGCCCCAGTCCTCCTTAATGCCACGGAGTTCTTGGTACTCCTCACAGTCATCATATTTGAGGTGTAGAGACCTACTTCTGATTATAAGGAAGAATTTTTTCACTGTGAGGATGGTGAAACACTGGCACTGGTTGCCCATGTGAGGTAGTGGAGGCATAATCCCTGGAAACATTCAAGGTCGGGTTGGATGGGGCTCTGAGCAACCTGATTGGGTTGAAGATGTACCTCTTCCTGCAGGAGGATTGGACTGGATGACCTCTAAAGGTCCCTTCCAACCCAAACCATTCTGTGATTCAATGTATGTAAAACTGAATCTACTTATTCATAAGTAAGTCCTACACTTAGTGGCATGTTCCCTTGTGCTGGGGCTTCCTCTCCTTTCCTGCTCCACCACCCCCATGAGCTGTAGTTGGGTCATAGAATCATAGAATGGTTTGAGTTGGAAAGGACCTTAAAGATCATCTAATTCCAACACCACTGTGATAGGCGGCCCCGTCCAACCTGGCCTTGAACATCTCCAGGGAGGGGGCATCCACAGCTTCCCTGGGCAACCTGTGCCCATGCTTCACCATCATTGTGAAGAAATTCCTTCTTATGTCTAGTCTAAATCTGACCCTCTCCAATTTACAGCCATTGCCCCTACTCCTATCCCTGTATGCCTTTATGGAAAGTCCCTCCCCAGCTTTGTTGTAGCCCCTTTCAGGTACTAGAAGGTCGCTATACGGTCTCTTCAGAGCCTTCTCTTCTCTAGGCTGAACAACCCCAACTCTCTCAGCCTGTCCTTGTATGGAAGGTGCTCTAGCCCTCTGATCATCCTTGTAGCCTCCTCTGGACCCGCTCCGACAGTCATTGCTCAACTCCTCTTTGCATTCACTCCCAGGGGTTGACAAGATGCTTCTGGAGACCTGCCATCACCCCTGGTGTGTAAGTAATTGCCCCAAACATTGAGGTGGTTCTCTGGGGCTTTGCAGGGCTGCTAGGAGGAGAGCTCTGGCTTGAATGACTTGCAGTGGTTGTTGCAGAGTGGTGGGGGTGAACATCGACAGTCTGCAGGAAGGAGTTCTTGGAAAGAGCCTGTGGTGCTAATCCATAATTAGTGACTGAGAGGAGCAGAGCATAACGCGTAGGTATTAGTGTAGGTGGCAGATTTTGGTGTTTTGCTTATATTACCTGTTAGTTCCTCAACGAAAGCTGGAAGGCACAAATGGGATTTGAATGTTGTTGAAGTTAGCGATAGAAAAAGAGCTGGTTTGTTGCCTGATTTCCTTACAAGTGATGACTGTTCTCTTCTGCTAGAGAACAACCCATCTGGATGCCTACTGCTCCATCCTTCAGCTTTGCAAAGATGTGTGTGAAATCCTCATGTATTTCAATTATTTGCCCGTTCAAAAAAATAACAAAACACAAACCAGACTTTTTTTTCTCTGACACAAGTTTTTTAAAGTCTGAACCAAAATGAATTGTTGTTTCAAACCCTTGTTTCCTACGTTTATTTGTCTGTTTTTTTACTGTGTCTGGTATACGTGTGGTTAAGATCTAGAAAATGTGGTCCTGCCTGGGGCGCTGGGAGGACTGGGTGCTACTTAGAGCTCAGGTGGTGGTGCCAGGATCGCTCATCCTGCTTCATCCCTTTTGGGCTTACCCCATGGGAAGGCTCCTGTTCAATTAGCCCAAGTGTTGTAGCAGAGAGCTGTGCTAACATCTTGTCAGAACAGAACATATTTGATCCTGCAGGAAGCTTTGTGTTGTAAAGAAATTTTGCCTAGAACATTCTGTGTAGATTTGAACTGGCTGGGAAAATTTGTACTGGGAAGTGCTTTGTAACATATGGTTGGAAACATTTTTGTCCAGTGCTGATGGCCTTTAGAAGCCCGATGAAGCACATCAGTGACTCATGGTCACTTACTGCCCTGCTGTGTGATGTAAACCAGATCTTCCTTTGGTGCCTGCCCACATGCAGCCTTGTCTGGCTGGATCATCAATTTCAGTCTGGTGTTTACACTCAGTGGCTCATAAGCTAGACACCCTCTTCTCTTAAACTGCTTTTAACACAAATACAAAGCTTCCTGTTGCTTTGGTAATATTCTACCTATAGTTTTCCTTGATGAAACAGAGATTTAGAGCTAAATGCTAGGGTGGCCCAGGAACTTCTATTTTGACTTCCCCTTAACTTCTCCCCAGGTCCATCCCTGAACTATGGATTTGTTACAATTTTAAGCCTAATGGTCTTTCTGTCATAGAAGCATAGAATGAATCATGGAATGGTTTAGGTTGGAAGGGACCTTAAAGATCATCTTGCCCCCACCTCCCTGCCATGAGCAGGGACAGTTCCCACTGAATCAGGCTGCTCAAGGCCCCATCCAACCTGCCCTCTCTGTGAGTGTTGTTGCAAAAGAATGAATGCTTAACTCGACAAGGAAGATGAAAGAAGAAAAGGGAAGGTGGGTGCAACTTGGGTGTGGTGGGTTTTTTTCCTACTTTCCAAACCCCTTTGGGTATTTCTGACATTCATAAAATCAGTTGAATAGAGACAAAAAATTGAGTGTATGAAGAACACTGTTTGCCAGCAAAATGAGCAGCTATGATGTATTTCAGTCTTCAGATGCTTGGCTAAAGAATGGTAACATAAGTTTTTTGCTGCTAGGAATTGAGAATTTGGCGGTAATATGCAACTGTGAAATCTGTAGGCATATACTGTAGCAGAAGCTGTCTTTATTCATATACAGCACATGGTACTTGGCTTGGGAGAAAGTTCTTTGCTCTCTAAGAAAGTCAGGTTTCTGATAGAACTGGCTGCTGTTTGTGCTTCATAATTAAAATGATTTTGTTCTGGAAAGACAAATGAGTTGTATGTATTAAGGGTGCTGTTGTTTTTCCCGTTCCCAGCAACTCTGTATTTCCCTGGCTCTTTCTCCTTTCCATGCTGTTTCTTTCCAAGCTTGTGATCATAATTACAGTGAGCAGTAGATTATATCCATCTGTATATTCCAGCAGGGAAATTTGAGTCTTGAATGAGTTTGGGACTGTGGGACCTTTCCTTCCTCACCTCTCTCTATAAAAGCGTTTGTAGTAAGCTTGGAGAGTACTGGGGATGTCAGTCCAAATGGCATAATAAGACACTGTTGGTATAGGGAGAATGTAGGATAAAAGGAAAAGAATGGAAGTATGCAAGTGGTGGTTCACTGGTATCACATTAATATAATCCTCAAATCAAGTGCTCATTCATTTAAACCAGAGGTTAATTAATCAGAGTGAGTAGATAAAATGATAAGCTGCTTTTAATGAAGTGAAGCAGCTTTATTAGCAGTAAGCAAAATGTAAAATATTTGGTGTCTGGCACATGTGGCTTTCATGGGGACGGTGGTTTGCCATCAGCTTTGGACTGTGCTGTGGGCTTTTCTGTGCTGCACTCTGCAGGCCATGCTCTCTTCCGTGCTCCAGCTTGTGGATGAATCAGAATGCAGGAGACTGAACCATTTTAAAAGCAGAAGAGAAAATGTTCCTCGCAGACCTTTCTCTATGCCAACTGCTGTATGCTATCATTTTTCTTCAGAGATAGCAGGCCTTACGCATACACAGCAAGTAAGCAAACAAGAACCCGGTGTGGATTTACAAGAGTGATGCTCTTGAAAAACAAAAGGAATGTTTTCCTGTGAGGGTGGTGAGGCACTGGCACAGTTGTGCAGAGAAGTCGTGGCTGCCCCATCTCTGGAGGTGTTCAAGGTCAGGCTGGATGGGGCTTTGAGCAGCCTGATCCAGGGGGAGGTGTCCCTGCCCATGGCAGAGGGGTTGGAACTGAATGGCCTTCAAGGTCCCTTCCAACCCAAACCATTCTATGATATGATATTGCCTGGTAACTGCTGCCGTAGCCTGAAACCCATCAGTAGTTCTCTACCAACTTGCGTCTTAGGAATAGAATTGCACCAGAGAGGTGCTGCTTGTGTGTGTGTTCAGGTGGAGGGCCAAATGCAGCATGTCACTAGTGATGGAACTGGAGCAGACTTGCTTACTCTTGTTCGAATGGTCTTCTGTCCCTAGTGCAGCTGTGCCATTACAGTGTTCCCCAGTGTCTGTCCTGAAAAGCTGTAGAAGTCATCAGGTGCACTACCATGTGCGTGGCTATGCAGGACTGTAATAGGAAATACCCAAAAAGTCATAGATGAAGTAATTGACCCAAAGAACACATGTGTATGAAGAAGGAAGCTTTGTGGAATGATGAAACTACTTACTCTGGGTTAAATTAAATAAGTGTAAACGTCCACATTTAGGCTGAAATTAACTTCACTGATGATTATGTATAAAGATGCTTTTTGAAGTAAACTCAAACTAGCAATTTGTTCATAAAAGTTACCTGACAGCAAACTCCTTACAGACAAGGCATGCGGTAAGGTTACTGGAGTTCTGTGAATTGAAGAAGCTGGTAGATGAGGTGATGAGAATAGGATGCTGGCAAGTATATCGTCCTCCCCCCACCAGCCTTTTCTTAAAGGATTGCGGTTCCCACTGCCATTCAAGTGTAAAATCCCTTTGCTACAAAGAGGAGGCTGGCAGCTCCACGGGTTCAATGCTATAAGTGATGCTTCACTGGAAAGTTGAATCCCTGCAAGGGAGAATGCTGCTGTAGAGGGAAGCTCTCAAAAGGCTGGCGAGAACGGCAAGGGGAGAAGCTGTTAAGACCCTTGAAAGCACACTGGCAATTTTTGTCTTTACCATAAAATGACCTGGAGATGAGCCTGGCAAAGGGAAAGCTGCTCTTCAGGTGAGGTTGCAATCACCAGCTTCAGGAGTTCGATTTCATATGTGGTCCCCCTTCAGAATGCAGCACGCTGCTCTACTTGCCAGTGCTGCACACGGTGTCAGTATTTTGTCTACAATATGCATCGAGTCCCTCTTAGTTTTCTTGTTTGGATTTTTCTTTCTAGCAGCTTTGCATCATCGCGAGTCTTAAAACTTCAGAAGTGTAACTTCTGGGTGTGCAGAAGAGAGTAGGGCATCTTGGACCTTGTCGTTTTACAGAAAGGATGAGGTTAATCTAGCACATTCTGAAAAACCTTGTAAATATTTGATCAGCTACTCAGCAACACAGCTGAGCCAGTCGGGTTAATGCTTAATGTCAGAGCCGTCCTGAAGTGGGTGACTTTGGTGACAGGCTAAGGGTCACGGTGTAAGCAGTAGTTCCCCATGAACATATCTGTGTTCCCTGCTCCCCATCCTCCAGAACGGCCACCCACCCAGATGTGCAGGCAGGAGGAGGTGTGGGATAGCTGTAACCACTCCGGGCAGCGTCAGCTCTGTGTGTTCGGGTGGCAGCAAAATCTGTTTGGGCTGTTCCACCCTTGCCTTAATGCTTTTGCTGGTCTACTACAGTGTGGTGATCTCTGACTTTCAGGTGAGGGTAAGCAGTCGAGGCTCCCCGTCTGAGGCTCTCTGTGACTGCATCTGGATTGGGAAGGCTTTTATGCCTATATAAAAATAGCACCAGTAGGCAGTTTTCAGTAACTGGTCACTAGAGTGGAGCAGCCTAGATATCAGTGACAAATCTGGACATGAGAATCTTAGAAATGTAAGAAGTTTGGGTTCTGATACCTGTTGTACTTCGATAATTTTAAACCACCTCCTTCTTATATTGTATTGCTGCAGTGTGCCGGATGAAATGCTTTCTAGCCATGGAAACTTAACACAAAGGTTACACGGGAAAATGTTTGCAGCTTTATGAACAAGCTGAATGCAAATCCTTTCCTTTGTTTTATGTGAACTCAGCAGTGCAAGACAGCTTTCACTTTCCTGATGTGGAGTGCTTACTCATAACACTAGGCCCCTTCAGTCCTTCCAAGTGGCAAGAGCCTTAAATATCAACGCAGATGGGAGAAGATCCATTTGGAGAACGTTTGTATCATAACAGCCAAAGTATCATTTAAAAATAAGTGCATTTTTTTAAACTATCTACTGATTTTTTAGGTGTAATGACTGTACCATACAGTGCTTGTGCTCAGCACTGCTGTCAATTCAAGAGCACAGCAAGCTATTTTCCTGATTTAGAGACAAACACAGCACGATCCAGTAATTGCATAAAGAAGCAGTACTGCCCCACCTTCTGCTCCATGAGATGGTAATGAGCAAAACTTTGATTATTAAAAAAATTAACTTGTTACATGGCATTATGTCCCTGCCCATGGCGGTGAGGTTGGAACTGGGTAATCTTCAAGGTACCTTTCAACCCAGACCATTCTAGGGTTCGATTAAAAAACTGTAGCTCTTTCTTGTAAATGTGGGTATTCTCACTATTGTTTAAAAAAAATAAATCCTTTTGTTACTTGATGGCAGTAGTTTAGTGAGGACTATACTTGGAGTATTTACCCAATCTAGAAAGGAACGGGGGCTTTATAAGTACACATAGCTGAGAATGCCAGGTTGAGAGAGCTGGGGTTGTTCAGCCTGGAGAAGAGAAGGCTGCAGGGAGACCGTAGAGTAGCTTCCAGTACTGAAAGGGGCTGCAGGAAAGCTGGGGAGGGGCTCTTTATCAGGAAGTGCAGGGATAGGACAAGGGACAACAGTTTTAAGCTGAAAGAGGGGAGATTTAGATGAGATATTAGGAAGAAATGTTTTCTTGAGAGGGCTGTGAGGCACTGGTCCAGGTTGCCCAGGGAAGTTGTGGCTGCCCCATCCCTGGACGTGTTGGATGGGGCTTTGAGCACCCTGATCCAGTGGGAGGTGTCCCTGCCCATGGCAGGGGGCTTTAAGGTCCCTTCCAACCTAAACCATTCTACGATCACTTTTCTGTGCATCCATGTATTCAGCCAGAAAAGTTCCTTGCAGTCCCCTGGGAAGTAAATGGCATAGCTGGGAGGGGAATGGAGATTTCCTAATGTCCATTTCTCTCTTATAATTACCAAACAGCGCTTTCTCCTTCGTCATTGTAAACATGAATCACGCCAAATGGCATGCACAATTAGCGATTTTTTTTTCCAGCAAAGCTGGAGGAAGGAGGGAAGAGGGAAGGAGGAAGGGCTGGAGTGATGAAGGGGGAGGGGAAAGTCATTCAGGGACAACTGTACCTACTGGGGGCACGATTTAATAACGGTGGACGGTGGCGAGTGGAAGGAGCAGCCTTTGCTCAGATGCATTGTTATCTGCAGAGTCCCCGATCTGGGAGAGTCTGCAAAAGGTTTAATGCAAATCGGAGACCTCTGCCATTGTGTGAGACAGATTAGGGCTCATTTGCATTCTTTCTCCTATAATAATTACCTAGCAAGGAGTGCCTGTTACCATTAGCTTCATTCTGTTTGCCTGTGATAACGCCATCAGCAATCTCTTCTCCACGGATTATGGGCACTGTGAGGAAGGGCAGTGGGCCAAAAACCAGAAAAAAAATCTGTTGAAGAGAGTAGTAGAAAAATGTGAATGCTGAAAAATTAAAATGTAGATAATAGTAGCAATAGCTATTAAATACAGCTGGAGCAATACTGAGCTGAACAGTAAAAGTCAATATCAATCCATAATATTGACGAGTTGTTTGGTTTCAAGTATTGGTTTGGTGATAGATAAAGTTCAGTTAGTTTTGCCCTGTTTTCAGAATTGGCTCAAATTGTTCTAAAATTAACACAATTGTATATCAGCCTTATTGAGATATAAGTGTTAGCAGTTAGTATGTGATACATCAGAAATGAATGTAAAATTCAGCAAATTTAGTGCAACTTCAGGTCCTGGAACTCAAGCAAAGCAGCTTCTTTGATTTACGAATAGAGGCAGATATTTGGTTTCTTTCTGTGGGTTTTTTGTTTGTTTGTTTGTTTAAAGTGGGAGGAGTTAAACAGAAGCAAAGGAATGCAACTAAATGTGGAAGAGTGAGGATGGGTGGTATGATGATCAGCTACTCCCGCTCCGTGCTGATTGCATTTAGAAGGAACACTAAATCCTTGTGACCAATAGTTGCCATTCTTATCATTTGCTCTCCCTCCCGTGGTTTCTGCTATCTGTATCTTGCCGAAGAAGCTGCTAGGGTCACTCCACGAGAAGCACAGTGCCCTGAGGACTCCTGTCCACCTCTGGTTCCTCTTGGCAGCCCAGTTCTGGCAGCCAGCCCTCTGCCTTGAAGCCCCAGCCCTAAGTCCGCACACCAGCTGCTGGTGAAGGAGCTGATGACCTATTTCAGGGCTTTGTTGTGGGGGAGCTGCAGTGGAAAGTCCTTTTTGGATCCTCCTAGTGCAGGATCCGGGGAGGAGTAGGGACTTAGAAGAAAACATGCCTGGTATTCCACAAAAAGCCCCAGCCAACCAAGCATGTAGACGTGGCACTTCAGGACATGGTTTAGTAGGCACAGTGCTGTTGGGCTGAGGATTAGGCTTGGTCGTCTTAGAGGTCTATTTCAACCTTAATGATTCTGTGATCCACATCAGCTTCAGGGGGAGAGCAGCGTGTACCTGGGCAGCCTCCATTCTGGTGGAAATCCCCCCTGCTGGTATTTTTACAGCAAGGTGATTCCATCTTTCGTGATGGTGGAATGGGGAAGCAGAAAGCCAAATCAAAGCAAGTCAGACTTTAATCTGCAAGCAGCCATCTTAAATGTACTTAGATATGTTGAAGCATATTTCTGATCTGGTGCTGCTTATCAAAATGATGAGTCGCATCGTTGTGTAGTTTTAGGTGGTTTGTTTTTTGAGGTCGTGCCACAATATTCACCTTGTCATCAGTGTGGGAGCAGCAGAATTCCAGGGATGCTGCCAGAACAATCTGTTACGGGTCTGTAGGGGGAGAGTGGTGTGGGGTTGCGAAGGGCTGGTTGAGCTCTTGGGCAGCAAAGGAGCTACCAGTTGTTTCTCCCAAGTAACAAGTGATAGGACAGGAGGAACTGGCCTCAAGTTGTGCCAGGGAAGGTTTAGATTGGATATTAGGAAAAATTTCTTTACTGAAAGAGTGGTGAAGCGTTAGCACAGGCTGCCCAGGGAAGGGTAGTGTCTGTCTCTTGAGGTGTTCAAAAAGTGTGTAGATGTGGCACTTTGTGACACTTTATGACATTGGTTTAGTAGGCACAGTGGTGTTGGGCTGGCGGTTGGACTTGATTATCTTAAATGTCTTTTCCAGCCGCAGTGATACTTTGAAAAATCTTCGGTTACTGTGGCTGGCCCCATTTCTGGCTGCCAAGGATTTGAAAGGGCACCGTGTTGCTTGTAAAACTTGACATAAATATGAATTCAGAGTTGAGAGACTCTTTTGTGTGAGAATTCTTAGTATACAACCAAGTTTTCTGGCATTTTCCCATTGCTGTTGGATTTATGCATTTTACAAGCATTTTACCCTCCCCCCCCCTTTCTGCATAAGGAATTGAATACTTTGGTTTTCGTTGAGAAAACAAGGGATAGTTATTTCATAGAATCACAGAATGGTTTGGGTTGGAAAGAACCTTAAAGCCCATCCAGTTCCACCCTCCTGCCATGGGCAGGGACACCTCCCACTGGATCATGTTGCTCAAGGTCCCATGCAACCTGGCCTTGAACATGCCTGGGGCATCCATGACTTCTCTGGGAAACCCGTGTCAGTGTCTCACCACCGTCACAGGGAAATGTTTCTACCTAATATCTTACCAAATCTCCCCTCTTTCAGCTTAAAACCATTCCCCCTCATCCTATCCCTGCACTCTCTGGTAAAAAGCCCTTCCCCAGCCTTCCTGTAGCCCTTTTCAGAACTGGGAGACTGCTGTTAAACAGTTGAAGTAGAAAGCTGGGGAGGTCCTTTACATTTCCCACAGTTCTCCTGCCCATCTTTTCTGGCAGTGGGCTCTGTATAATAAATCTGTGTTGAATAATAAAGGAGAATGTTCAAGGATGAGTGAGGTTGGCATTTTGTATGGTCTCGGACCTTTCCCAACTGAGGTTTCCAAATAGAGGTGCAGTCCTGCAAGTGAGTAACCAGCTTGGCCTCTTTGAAATCTATTTTATGTGCTTGTTTTTTCACTTCAGTGTTGTGTTGTTTTGTTTGGTTGTTGTTTTGGTTGGTTTGTTTGTTTGGTTTTTTTTGTTCGGGTGTTTTTTTTGTTTGGGTGGGGTTTTTTTGTAGCTGTAGTTGCAAGAGAAGAATTTCGGAAACTCTTTAAAAAGTCAAAATATTTGGATGGATCTAAGCACTGTGTCCAACAATATCCCGAGGTATTTAATGTGAATGAGGATTTACAGTGCTCAAAATTATTAGATGAGATGGCAGGGAACTGGAAATGTTGACATAATTAAGTATGACTTTTTCCACATTTTGTTTTGCCCACTATGATAGTGATAAAGATCCCAAAGCTGGCAGGTACACAAAGCTAAAGGGAAATGAAATTTAAAAATTAAGAAGTCTGAAAGCACACATTTCTTAAGTAAAACAGGTCCTTGTAATTTGAAATGCAACCTGAAGGATACGAGTAAGTTTTCTTTAAAAGCAGCAGCTTATATCTTTTGTTTATTTTCAGACCTTTTTCTAGGAGGAGGAATTACAATTTGGTGCAGGGCTGGTTCTGTATAAATGGTTTACAAGTTGTGCCGTTGTTACATAGGAGTAAACCTGCAATTGATATAATTGGAAAGGTCTAATGTGTGGGAAAGGATAGGGATGTGTTGAAGTGCTATCATGGACAATAGTGATTATGTATGTTTAAATGTAAGCTAAAGCAGAGCAACTTGCTTACTGTGTGAATAATTGAATATAATAAAAAAAAAATTCCGATTACTTAAGAGATGCTGCAATATGATGCATGAAACTTTATATGAACACACAGAGCCTGAAACTTAAAGAATTATATAAAGATAACAGAGCTTCTTGTGAAGTTTGCATTACTCCTGCAAATTGTTCGCGTTATTCCTGCAAATGGTTTTCCCCCATATGTTCCTCCTTTAATAACTGATTCAGTAAAGTATGAAAAATATGTATTTTCAGTCCTTTATTTTGAGTCTATAGTGATGCATCCCACTTGATCTGTATTTCAAGTAGTATTTAGTAGTGTTTTTCCTTTCTTTCTTTAACACACCACATGTATGGGTACGCTACTGATAGGACAGCCTCCGGAATCTTGGAGAAATGCATCAGAAACTGATCTTCAGGTTCCCTTTCTTACATAGGGTTGAACTTGAGCTTTGGCTTTGTTTGCTTAGGCTATGTACTCTCAGCTATACAGCAAGGCTCAGTTGGTTTTCAGTACTGCTGCAATTCAATGTGAATTTCAGCTTATCTTAACATTTGGGTGAAATGTGTGACATGTCCTCTACCCCAAGTCAATACCCTTTTGGAGAAAGATGTATGTGGGGCAGATAGCTGCCTACTCTGGGAAATGGGCATCCTGACTTGGTAATATCTGACACCAGCACTTTCCCAAAAGAATAATAATAACTATAATAGAACTGTGAAAGTGAGGAGGCCCTGGCCCAGGTTGCCAAGAGAAGCAGTGTCTGCCCCATTCCTGCAGGTGTTCAGGGCCAGGCTGGATGGGGCTTGGAGCAACGTGATCCAGTGGGAGGTGTCCCTGCCCATGGCAGGGGGAGTGGAACCAAATGGGCTTTAGGGTCCTTCCAACCCGAACCATTCTATGGTTCTATGAATGATAAAAACCAGGGGAATTTACCCTGTGTTAGCAAACAGAAGGACCGCAGTTTTTTAATCTGTTAAGCTGTCCATTGCACATCAATGTATCAAAAGAACAGTTGTTTATTCTTTGGTATCTTTAGACTGTCTGTGACTGATTGTCAAGCAGTCCTTCCTGTTGTAACAGAGTCCAGATGTGAACCACTTTATAGAAAAAGCAAGAGGAGTTACTTTTCTAAGTCACCAGAAGCAAGGCCACACAGATCTTTGCTGTACCTTCATGCCTCACTGTGTCTCCTCCTTCTCTCCTTTCAGCCACTGTAATGGCAAGAAGGTACCAGCTGAAAAGCTGGCTTTGTTTGCTGCTTACAGAAAGATTTCACAAGCTTTACAGAATACAGCATAGAGATATTTTTCCTAAATATTGAAACAAAACATGTACGCAGAGAGCGTAGATATCCATGAAAGCACTTAAACATATGCTTCCAAAGTAATGTGGATACCTAAACTTATGTAAGCATAACCATACACCCACACAACTTACAAGACTAGACTTATTTTCAGCTGCCTTATTATCAAAATTGCAATTTATATAACATAAATTATTTGAGTTAAAGGAATTTATGAAGCAGGATTCCAGAATTGTTTTAACTCTCCTGTTTCTGCAGACAAATTCCATCTCCGTGACTGCACCAATAACTCTTCTAGGGGTGTCTGCCTGTAGAGATATCTTATGTAAAAGGCTGAGACTTGGAAGCATTGCAGAAAGCTGTCTTTTAACATTTATCAGTAGGCTAATTGCAAAATTAGGGGGCCTACAGGAAAGCTGGGGAAGGGCTCTTTATCAAGGAATGCAGGGATGGGACAAGGGGGAACAGTTTTAAGCTGAAAGAGGGAGGATTTAGGTGAGACATTAGGAAGAAATATTTTCCTGTGAGGGTGGTGAGGCCCTGGCCCAGGTTGCCCAGAGAAGTCGTGGTTTCCCCATCCCTGGAGGTGTTCAGAGCCAGGCTGGATGGGGCTCTGAACAACCTGGTCCAGTGGGAGGTGTCCCTGCCCATGCCAGGGGGCTAGAATTGGATGATCTTTAAGGTCCCTTCCAAGCCAAAGCATTTTAAGATTCTGTGATTCTAAATGTTGCTTTTGGACCCAGTCTGTCTTAACACCAGTAGGAGTAATGAACAAAGCAAATTCTGAATGTCAAAACAAAGGGTTTGCACATTGTTGCCCGGTTATACCCAAAACTAGCACTGAGTGATGATAACCTAAAAGCAGAGCAGCACAGCAGCACAGACCTCAGCCCCAGGTAATCAGCTTTCCTGAGCTTAAAAAAAAAGAAAAGTCGCTTTTCTGGGTGGAGCACCATGTAGATATATCTAAAGACTGTAAACATAAATCTCTTTATGTGGTTTTGTGAACTTGAACTTGTTTCTTAATTTGTGTACAGCTCTGTTAGGCAAAAACATGGTGTTGCCGCAGAGAGCGTGCATGTGGGCGTACGTGTTCCTGGCTCAGCCTCCTTGAGGAGGATGGTCATGCAGGTGCTTGGACCTGTGGGGTGTTCCTATGTGTTTGATACAGCCAAGCCGTCATCCTTTTTGGGCTGTGATAGCAGAGTTTTTACAATCTCTTTTATTCTCTTCCTCCCTTGCTCTGATGTAGCAAAGGGGTTTGTGTTCAATCTTGGTGACTAGAGTGTGGCTTTGGTCAAAGATTATGATCTTCAACTGTGAAATGGTGGGTTACAACTCTAGTACGCTGCTTTCCCTTGTTCCAGCACTGTGAAGTTACTGGGTATTTGAGTGGCAAGGAGTTCACCATTATAAAAGCAGACGATCCGGGGAGAATGAGGAAGCAGAGCGCAAGCCTGCGAGCACAGCTTGTGTACATATTTGTTGAAAGCTAATTGGCAACGCAGTTGCCTTTCAAAGTTGTTCTTTCACCTATCAGTAGAGCACAACTCTGGTACTTAATGTTCTGTGGATTACGTAAACACTACCCTGAAATATTTGTACAGGCAATTAACTCTTGTTTTTACACCACTTTGAGTTACAAATGGAATCCTGCTGCAGAGCTTGGAATATTTATATTATGAAATATATTCCACAATTAGATTAAAGAATACTTTCCTCAAACTGGCTGGAATTAAGATCAGAACAACAGGGGACTGATTGTCCTGTGAGGAGCTGACAATCTTTTCAAGTTCAGTATCCAAGAAATACAGATGCTGCCTTTAGACCGCATTGTTGAGGAATAGCAGTATTTACAAGAATTTTATCTGGAACAAATATATCTGCTTGTGGTTGTTATATCTGAAGACTGCAAATGCTTGTATCAGTAGTGCTGGTCTGCATTTTATGTGGCAAACTGTGGTTATTGATGAAGTAACTTAAGGCAGTGTGGCATCACTGATACCAGAACATCATCCTCACCTAGTGTGGTGGTTGTGACTTAAGGGATACTTACATAGACACGTATTTTATTCTTCACCTTCTTGTTCTTCTCAAACTTATCTTAGAAGCATTTTTTTCCCCTGATGGAATTAAGTCAGGGCACTGCAATTTGAGCTGAATAATAAGTCTATTAAAATGTAACCAATTGGTAACAACAGCCTCAAAGACAGTCCTCCATCCTCTAGAGTTTATTCACAAGCATTTGACCTAATACGACCATGAACTTGAATAAAATGTTAATAGATTTTATTGCAATTCACAGCGTGACTTACTGCCATGATAATAAAACAACATTTATAATATCAATGGCTGTAGCACTCTGGTGTTCATCGAACTGCTTTATGCCTACACTGACCAGAAGTGTAGATACGTTCCCCAATGGAGTGGCGACAGACTGGATAAAGGAGTTTGGCAGTATTTTACATGGAATAAAACAGGCTAAAAGACAAAGAAAATTAAGCTAACTGAACCCAAATCTTTGATAGCTTTCATATGTCAGGACATTGCTACTAGAATAGGTTGTGATCGATTAAAAAACTGTTTCTTCAGAAAAAGGAAAGTGTAACTTATTAAAAAATAGTCCAAAAGCATTAGTGGTACTGATGCTATTTTTTTGTGGATGAGGGCAGCTGGACTTGACCAGTATTTCCATTGTGAAGGCAGTAGCAATTATGCACATATTGGGTTTGTTCTCTAAATATTCCAACTCAATTGCTTCTGTACTCAAATATTGGTCTTTTCTCTTGCATTTCTTTTCTCTCACCCTGTTAACCTCTTCCAGGTGAAATCATAGAATTGTTTGGTTTGGGAAGGACCTTTAAGATTGAGTCCAGCCGTCAACCTAGCGCTGCCAAATCTACCTCTAAAAACCAGGTCCCCAAGTGCCACATGTACGCAGATAGAGAATGCTTTAATTATAAGTACAGGAAATTTCAAGCAATTTACCCGAGGCTGGTCTTTTGTCAGTCTTTTGTGGATTGTTGTAAGAGTTTCTGCTTCCCCAGTTCCCTAGTGAAATGGGAGCAGCTTTGTCTAACTCTTACGTGCAAGGAGACTGGCTGCTTGGAAGGAAGAGATAGGCATGTGAAATGGTTTTTGAGATACTTGATGTCACACACAACCACTCTCCCTATGTGACAGAAGATGCTAATGGTAAATACAGATGAAACCAGATGACTTGCAATTATTGATGATTTTCAGTAGCATCTAGAAGTTTCTCTCGGATGCCTTCAAAATCCCCTGAGGCTATAGGAAATTAAAGGCATTTGAAGCGTTAGCAGATGAAAAGAGACAGGAGCAATTGTAATACCTGCATCTGGTTGCTGCCTTCTTTCAGGGGCTCTAGTTGTTCACTAAAGTAATGCTAGAAAAGATTAGAAATAAATCACTTCCCTTAAGAAACTATTTTGGTTTGATGTTTCTCTGCTTTAGGAATGTAAAATTAGTACTTAGTGTAAAGATGAATAGGCAGATGAATTTCTGTTTCATTGGCAGGGCAGGATTTGTAGGTAGAGGGTTTTCTTATTAGTTCAGCTGGTGTAGTTAGAAATATAAATTTTTGTGGACGTGGACATTTCTTCAGATTTACATTTAATGTTTTGGTGGAGCAACTGACTGTCATTCATGTCAGGTTGACGGTCAAACCTGCTTCAGTTGGATTTCTTAATCCAGGGTCAGGAGTCATTGGTTCTTAATGAGTGTTGCAATGTGTAAAAAGGCCACAGAGTTAGTAATCTGATCTTTGAGACTAACTAGGAAGGAGGTGTAACTCTGAAAGAAGTTGAAGCCTATTGTAAAAGCCTATTTTTGAATAAAGGAATGCAATTGCATTTTAGTGGGAATAATTTTCTTAACATGTTTTAATTTGATGTATTGGTTAATCATGGCTGATTCTGAAAACGTCGCCTGTTAATCTAGCTGTGTTTCTTCCTTTCTGTCAGATTCCTGTCCTTCTTTCCTTGATAGTAGGCACTGCCTACCTAACTTCAGGCTTTTTCCCTAGTCTCTTTTACTGGTCTGTGTTAGGGGCTTGGTAAACTACTATTATTTGGACTTGTAGGACAAATTATATACATTGATGTGAATCAGTGGCAACTTGGTTATAATGGCTCTGAATATGATCTGTAGTTTATCTGTTTAAGGTTGCTTTTGGTAGATTACACTGACTTTCAGGTTAGAGCATCTTTTTTTGTAGGTGTTCGTAAAGACTGTAGGCAGAAGCCAGTGTGGTTTGCTGTGGTATTTGTTCATACAGCAAGGCAAATAACAGTAGCAAATTTTTATCTTGGAAACTCCTTACTGCCTGGCTTCTTCTGCCACCGGTGTCACTAATTCTCATCCTCTCATTTCCTTTACTTGTCACAAACCATTTAAGCAAGCAGGGAAGCCCGTATGGATTACTGCTTGGAAAAAAAATAAAGCAAGTAATTGTAGGTGGCGGTGTTTGACCCACTCTTCTCCTAACACAGTGTCTGCAACAGTCCTAAACATTATCTGTCCAGACCTGCATGGTTTATGCCCATTTTCTGTGCTGTCACTGTGCTGAGGGACTTAGTTGTAGTAATTACCAGACTGTAGGTCAGAAATGATCCATTAATTATTATTCTACCTCTTCACAGAGTATAGCTTCCATTAGACTGTAGGAGTTAGCTGAATGAGTGCTTTTGGAGCTGTGGATGCATGGTTGTTGGGATGTTTTTCTTGCTAATGATTTTTTAATATATACCTAAAGTGAACAGTGAGAAGTCTTACTTTTCACATCTTTTTCCCTATGGAGACAAAATATCTAAAGCACATTAATCCCCATGTCTGACTTCAGGTATAGTGGATTTCAAAGCCAGGTAAACTGTAGGACTCTGTTCCCCCCTCCCCTCTTCTCCAAGCTTGCATCCAGAGAGAGAAGTAACCTAGTATCTGAAGAATGCAAGTTATGCAGATGTTCAAAAGGCCAAATAAAACAAATAGATGGGCTGCAGCTGCTAAAGCAGCAGAAAGGAAAGAATAGTCACTGCTGTGATGGGAATGCTGGATTTCAGTGTGTCGCTAGCTTATGCCTGTTTGAAGAAAAAAGCATAGTGTATTAGTTTAAACAGTTTTTATTTTGTTTTTATTATAAATTGTCATCGTTTTCATGATTGCTGAGCTTTTGAAAAAGCACAACTAGTTGAGGAAACAGGAGAAAAAGAAGTGGTAGTGTCTTTTCATGGTCAGGAAAGAGGAGTTCCACAGAAGTACAAGTGTTGTAGTTTTTTCCTTATCTTTCAGTAGGAGGTGACAGACTTCAGACTTTCAAACAAGTATTGCAGGGGTGGAGGGGTGGGTGAGGAGGCAAGAATCCTACAACTGGGAGAAGTTAGTAGTGTGAAGATGTCTTCAAATATCCTGAAATTAAACCAGAGGACCAGCCACCCTGCAGTATATTAAAGGTAACTTTCTGTCTGAAGTTTTAGGGTTGAGAGAATGAAGAAGACTCCCTGCCCAGTATGCTCTTCCAAACTGGAGGGTAGCTGGAGATAAAAAAAGGTTAAAAAGTTATGCCAGATTCCATGGGACCAAAACACTTCTGGGGGTGAGTAAATCATTGACATGCAGATTAGTGGAATTGTTAAACAGTTGATCTGCTGGTTTAGGGCATTCCTAAGCTGCACAATGGAGTGCCACAGAGAGATGCCCAAGCAAATACTACCCTCCTCTGGTACATTCACATAGCACAACCTTGTGCAGAAGTACTAGTATTGTCCTGGGAATAACACGGGCATTTTGCTGTGGTGTAGCCGTACACCTCAGGTCTGCAGAAGGAGAGCTTGCTTGGCTTCTGCCAGCGTTTGGTTGCTACTTCAGCTCTCCTAGCATGGGTAAACACGTTTCCCTGGCAGGGTCCAATGGACATCTGAACCTGGGCAGATTACTCTTTGTCCATATGTTTTAAGGATGGTGTATAAAACAACAAGCAAGATGCTTTTGTCCTGAGCCTTTGGCATTTGGTCTTATTCAAATGTAGGTTTCAACTGTGGAATCGCACAGAGGTTGCCACCTACCCCTCTCCTGGTCAAAGATCCTGCTGATGGTTTTCTGTTTCCTCAGTGCTGCAAAATCCAGTTGGATAATTGTTTTAACTCCTGAAAAAAAAGACCCAAGGTCATGTTTTCAAGCATTGGAATTAATGCTTTGGACTTGTATGTTACATATATGTGTGGCAAGTATATCATCTCAGAAGACAGTCAAGTTCTACATATTTGGGAATTTGGTTCAAGGACCAAGCTTAGATCCCCATGGGTTTTTTTTTTTTTTTGTAAGGAACTAACAAGACCCTGAATTACCCAGACATTTGAGTTGGATGTGCTTAGACCTTTTCCTATAGTGAACCCCTCCAAAAGCACCCCAAAGCTGTTAAATGTCTGAAAGGGAGATTTTATTTGAATAAGTAGTAGAATAATTAACTTTTTAAGTAGAAAAACTGTAAAGCAGACAGATAAGGAAAATGGAAGTAAAGTTTTATGAGGAAGTTACTGTTTCTGCTATGTTTCTGCAGCTGGGTCTTAACCCAAGAGCAGATTTTATCCAGCTCCATGATTTTCTGAGTTGCATAAAGCTCTGTGCAGTCCTATCTGTCCCTGAGAAACTCCTTCCATTTCCTTTGAGGCTCAGCTGTGTTTGTGCTCTGTTCCTCATTATAGTCTGTTCTTGAGCTGTAGGCACCAAGCTGCTTGCTATGACTCTTACCTGCTGCAAGCACAGTATTTAAACCTTCTCTTTCTTAAGTATGCTTAAAAGCTCTCCATGAAAGTGAACAATCTTCTTGCATAGGGGTCCACTAATCCAGTCAATTCTGAGAGAAACAATATTTAACTCAGAAATTAAATGCTAACACAAATGTCTGTAACTTCTTTTGTTCCTGAATCTCTTGACCAAAGAGGCAATACGAGATGTTTTGTGTATTCATGAATGCGTGTATACATGTGCACTTGTACCAATGAGTACAGCCTTTATGAAGGAATTTGTCTATTTTGATGAAGAAATGTACTGCAGCATGATTATTTCACCAGGCCACTGTTACCTGCTTGCAGATACAGAAATCCTCTCACTAGAGGATAATTAATGTTTAAGAAGAAATTAGCAATGGGACGTAACAGAACACTTTTGCCCACTTAAAATGGTGTTGAGTCATACCATTAAGGCTTTTAACTTGCTTATTTGCATTGCAAACTTGTTATGAAGTCTATCATTTTCTCTTGTGGAAGTATCTCTTGGGGAAAATGAACTCTCTTCTTCACTTGATGACATTTGCACAATATGTTCCTGGTGTTTGAAGAGGGGTGGGCATGATCTTCGAGCTCTGCTAGTGTGGTAATAGGAGGAAAAAAATAATAGTAAAGACATCTGCGTTGTACGATAATAGCCACTGTTCTGGGTTTATTTGGGGCTTCTTTTGCTAAGAACGATTACAAATTGACCCAGGATGGAGAACAGATGGGGAGCGAAGGAAACCATTGTGGTAAGCTTGGTCACCTTGTTCCTGAAACATGCCCAGAATCTGCCTACTTAATGGTAATGGAGGCAGAGCTTGCATGATAGGATGGTTTGACCTAATTAAACTGGGTGGGTTTTGTTTGTGGTATTTTTTAACTTTTATTGTGTAGCCAATAACTGTCATTGTTTAACTGTAGTGCAGTATTTTATGCAATAAAGTTTCTACTGCTTCAGGTTAGGATTTGGGGAGATTTAGTAATACAGTTCGTGGAAGAGGGTAAAACGGGTGCCTGATTCTTGTGTGACGTTCTGAGGATTTTTGTACCCATAATTGCATGTATGTCTGGACTTGCACTTGTTTGTTCCAGTGAGTCAACTAAGTAGGTGCCATCCAGATGCTTGCTGTATCTGGTAATCACGTGCAACACTCTTGTGTGTGCTGTGCTGCTTCCAAAGGCTGCAACATATCTGAGCTCTTTGTTGGTCTATGCTGTTCGATGCCCTTACAAATACAGATACTAAAAACCGTGGAGCTAGAATTGTAGAATCATAGAATGGTTTGGATTGGAAAGGACCTTTACAGGTCAACCCATTCCACTCCCTCACCCCCTGCCATGGGTACCCCAGTTCTGGTACTGATGTGTTGTTTCCATCAAAGAGCTGGGACGCAAGTACTTTGTCTGCTCCAGTGCTGTAGATGACCGGCCAGATGATGAGCTGTCCTTGTAGTTCATTCCTTCCTTACTTAGCAGTATTACAACAACGCTTAATCTTCACCTGAGGGTGGACCCCTGCTATGGTAAATCACTCTGCTCATTCAAAGCAACAGGCAGCCTGTGCCCCAAAGCTTCATAGTTGGAGTCAGCAGTGATGGAAGGAGAAAAAGGCATTTAAAAAAAGATATAACTTGTCCCAAGTCATGCTGAGAACAGAAGCATCAGGGACAGAAAACAGCTCTCAATTCTTGCTCTGGCGCTGTCTATTGTCTGGCGCATCTGCTAAATCCACCGAGGTGCTTCCTTCAGGGTGGATTTCTTTTGGGAGGAGCTACTTAACTAATATTTGTGAGTTGAAATGACAGCTAGCTTTTTTGTACCTCATTATGGTTTTCTCTTTTCCATATTCATGTCAGACTCTTTCCATATTTAGTGTTTGAGATTTTATGGAAATACTGCTAGTCAAGTGCTACACTTGTGAGAAGGTGAAATGAGGACAAAACACAGGGGACAGATCAGAATCTTTAATCTTTACTGCTGCATGTAATTTATAAAATGAATTAATCTGGTTTCACTCACTTGCTGAACCATTTTGCAGTCTGTCTTGCTGCTCTGCCTTCATTTTGACTGGTCTGAAGCCAATTTTTTTTGAATAACAAAGACTCAGAGAGCATAGGAAAGAGGCTTAGCCCTTGTATGTTTTCTGCTGAGATCTTGAGGGTCTGCCCTCCAAAGTTATGGGGGAGTGGAAGCAGTGGTGTTTAACTTAAATCAATTTCATTGCAGAGCTTTCCCTGTCATAATGATCAGTTTGCAGCACAAATATCATTGATTTTTCACAGCCCTGTGGAAAAAAAAAACCCTAGAGTTGATGAATAGCACCGGGAGAGACTCAGGAGACGCTACTTCTGTGGCTGGTGAGAGCAGCTGTGGCTGTTCCCAGCCTCCTTGCTGGCTTCCCTAAGTCTTTTTCATTAAGCCTTGCCTTTAGATCATTAGAAGGAATTTCAGTGGTACCCATGAGATCCTGTGAGCTCTTGAGATGATGGAGAAAGAGCAGCACTGGCGGTGATGGAAAGAATAACCTTGCCAGAGTTGGCGGTGACCCGTCAGCGAGGGTGGGCGTGTCACTGGACCTGGGTGCTGGGGCTGGTGAGCCTCTGCCTTTTATAAACTCGGAGACAGTCATCGGTGCGTCACAGGCTGCCTTCTCTCTCCCCTCCCTCCCTCCCCTGCTGCAGATTTTTATAGCTCTTTCCCAGGGACAGAGGTGGGGAAATGATCTGTACGTTTCTAGAAAAGACCAAAAAACACACAGTTTTGGAAAAGCCAGCATTCTCTCTGTAAGGTTGTGTTAATCGTACTCCATGTTCAAGCTGTCTTCTTTATTTTTACGTTCTGATTCTGGCAGAGAATTGTCCCTGCGCTGACCCCTTTTCGTCTGCTCTTATGCAAGGTGTATTTAAATAGCCAGACTGTAAATCTGGCTCTGGAAAACTTCCCACCTTGCCTGCCATTCCCCTTGACGCTACTATTCTTGTTTAGCCGATGTGGAGAGCTGCTGCAGCAGCCGTGGGGCTTGCCGTGTGCCTTCTGGCACAGTCTCTGCTGCTTTTGGCCATTGCTTGCTGTCTGCTATCGATTATCCACGTATGTCAAACCTTTATATGATCCGAGTTTTTTTTATGCTCTGTATTTTCTGAGCCTGACTGTATTTTTGAAGCCTGGTGTGCCTGTACTGGAAACTCTAGGTGCAGACAATCTGTCACTGGCAGTAAGACATGCAATATTGTATGTTCTGCAAGTAGAAGCTATAATCGTGGAAGCATGGGATGATTAACAGTGGACTGTTGGAATTGGTAGTTGTTCTAAACTAAATATTTGTTGGAATACCACACGACTTTAAAAATCATTGGACTGCTTGTTAGAATGCTGCCTTTTTATTATTTCAAGTTTCAGCTTTTGACAGATTTGCTATTCTACTGAGATCAAATGGTAAAGGATTCTATTCTTACCAGATGGAACATGGGTTATACTGATTTTGTTCAACATCATAAATTTCAAATGGAAGAAAATAAAAGCATAGGGAAATTGAGAAGTTAACAGAAAATGTGAATTTTGGTCTGATTTTTGTGATTTTTTTTTTCTTCTGCTGTCATTGTCTGTGTGAGGTTCCTGAGAGTAGGAGCTTCAATGTACCCAGAGTAATCAGAATCCCCTAAGAATTAATGTGAGGATCTGGCAGGAGAATTCTGTTCATTTGCCCTTTGCAGTCTGAATTCCCAGAAAAGCAGACTGTATTGTGATCTATAAGGTGTGTAAAAAAAGTTTGAGTTTGAAAAACAGATAAAAAAACCCCGAGTAGAAGGTAAAAGCTGAGTGATGTCAGCCATTTCAGCAAAGGAAATGGGCAGAATTTGACAGAGTTTAAGAACTGTGTGTTGGGAAATACCAGGTACAAAAAGGCTTTAGGCATTCCAAGTGGATTGACCTACAGGAGCAGAGTTAGGAGGTTAAAATAACAGCAAAAGAAACATATTAATGGTGGGAAAATTATTGTCTACTTTATTATCAGACATTTTATGTGACTAAAAATAGGGTACTGTTATGCAGTGTGATGTTGTGGGACAGTGGTCTCTTGGCACTTTGAGTGAAGTTTTCATAGAATCATTAGATTAGAAGAGACCTTTGAGATCATCAACTCCAACCATACCTGTCCACTACTAAATCATATCCCTAAGCCACTTCATCTACCCACCTTTTAAATACCTCCAGGAAGGGCGATACCAGTTCAGCCACCTCCCTGGGCAGCCTCTCCCAGTGCTTGAGAACCCCTTCTGTGAAGGAATTTTTCCTAATGTCCAGTCTAAGCTTCCCCTGACGCAGCTTAAGGCCATTCCCTCTTGTCCTATCACCTAGCACTTGGGAGAAGAGACCAACACGCACCTCTCTACAACCATGTCCTGTTACACATCTACACACTTTCTGAACATCTCCAGGGATGATGGGCACCCATCAGTTCCATGGGCAGCCTATTCCAGTGTTTCACCACTCTTTCGGCAAAGAATTTTTTTCTAATATCTAATCTAAACCTGCCCTGGTGCAACTTGACACCATTTTATCTCATCCGATTACTTGTTACTCGGGAGAAGAGACCAGCACCCACCTTGCTACAGCCTCCTTTCAGGGAGGTGTGGAGAGGGATGAGGTCTCCCCTCAGCCTCCTCTTCTCCAGGCTAAACCATCCTAGTTCCTTCCTGTCCCTGTGTTGTCACTGCATCCCTTGAGTAAACTCTTAGTTGGGTAAATACTCAGCTGCCCACCCTTAACTCTTACTGGGTGGTATTTAGCTGAATCAGCTCACTAAGTTATCAAAAAAACCACCCTACTGAGCTGGTTCTTTGCTGAGTTAAAGTAAATAGGTTTCTTTAGTCTGTCAAGTGCCAGAGCCAACACAAAGTTGGCAGCAGAGAGCGTGGCCAGAAGTGGGACCAGCTTTTAGGGCAGCAGTGAGCCATTCGATTGTCTCATTTGCAAAAAAACCTCACTCTTACGGCTTGATTTTGCATGCAGTGTTAAGAGCAGGAGCTTCACAGTATGCGTTCACCATATTTCCCCATAATGTGTGTTATGGTCTTCAGAGGCATGATTGGCCATACCGCAAGGAGAAGACTGCAGGAGAGTGAAATACAGATGAGAACATCAAGAAACTCACTTTGCACAGCACTCTTCTTCCTGCACATCTCCTTTCCTGCCACCTGCCTGTGGTGGGAGTCCTCTGAATGCTCCCAAATGCCTTCCAGAGGCAGGCAGGTTATTTTAAGGGGCTGTGTGGAGCTTGGCTAATTTGTCCAGTTTTGCCTGTCTGGCTCAGAGCTTGCATTTTGTCTTCCCACCAAAGAGCGGGGGTCAGTGATCACTGACATCCAGCTGATGGCTTGCATTAACTGGAGGCAGCAGCATCCTCAGCCAGCTGAGCCAAACACCACTGAGGATGGCAGCGTGAGCCGTAGGGGAGGCACGCACAGGGTTATCTGCGCACGCAGTCAGGCAGAGCATGAAGTCCACTCAGGGATGTCAGATGTCTGCCGAGCGTCTGGAGAGTCCTGGCTTGCTGCTTCTGCACCTGCAGGCTGGAAAACTGGTTTTGCCATCTGCCTGAGGCGTGGAGAGGCCTCTATGAGCAGGACTGCCTGGTCCAAATGTGTCCGAGGGCTGTTTCCCACTTGCACAGTTTGAGGGAGAAGCCAAGTTGCATCTGGTCCTGTCTAACCCCTCCTCACCCTGTAAAGGAAACCTCCCTGCATGCTTGTTGGCAGCTGCCACAGGGCTCTCCTGCAACGTGGAGCTGGTGCCTGTAAGAAAAGACTGATGCGGGATCTGCAGGAGAGGATTATTCCTGCCTCGTGCAGCTTTGTGTCGTCAGCCTGGAAGGAGCGCTGAGCGGCTTTTTGCTGAGGCCAGCAGGCAGATTGAAAAGCAACCCCATGCAGGGACCTTTTATGTCCATCTGCTGCAAACTGCGCTCTTAACAGGCTGCATTTGGGAATGAGCCCCCATCGCTGGGAGTGCTTGTGTGCAGCCAGGTCCTAGACTGGCCGCTACCCTTCCCCGGCCCGCAGGAATGGGGGTAGCCAGTGATAAAGCACTGCATGAATGTGCCCCCTCTGTGTAGGGGGTATATTTGGAAGTGAACTCGATTGAGAAACAAAGAGATGAGAGTAAGGTGTCTGGTTTGGCAAGGAGAATGTCAAGATGCGGCGTCGATGTCCGTGCCTTCTGCAGGCTGAACTAATTGCTGCAAAAAAAACCTCGCAGGGCCTCAGTCCATTTAAATAAAGAGTATGCACGTTAATCCTTGTTATTCCCCACATCTCTTTAATTGCTCTCTTCCATTAAATGTAAAGGATTTGAAATGAGATATGGCTTTCGGAGGCAGGAGAATGTACGCATTTGTGATGGCTTGCTTTCTTTTGCAATCCAGGCACGCATTTCAAAGGATTATGAAATGGGAGTCAATAATGTGATTCGGCAATGTTGCCTTGTCAGGAACGCTTCCAGTTCCATAGTAACCATTAGTTGTTGGATTTTCAGTGGCAGGGAGGTATTTGAACACCATATAGGATTGTGTGTGGCGAGCTCTGTTACTGCTGGGGTTGGAGGATGCCAACCGCGTTTGAAGTGTTCTTACTTGGGAATGACTTTGCCACTTCGAAAGTTGAGAGAGGAGATTATGCATGTTAAGAATCAAATTTCTGGCCCCATTAAGTTGCTGTCAGAATTTTGCCACTGGCTTCAGCCCATTAGTGATTTCAGTAACAAGTTTAACATCCAAAAGAAGATCCAGTTGGCTGATGGGAGAGTTGGAAATGATGACTTAGTAAATGAGAAGAGGTCGACAGTCCAGTTGTGTACAACTTTAACTTCTTTGTAGCAAAGAGAAGGAAACTTTCTTAATATTCATTATATGTTTTATTCCTTTCAGTCTTCAGATTTTGCGTGGCTGCTGGGGAATCCTATAGTTTTAAGAGTGTAATTGTAATAAAATGAGGATATTAAGAAATATGCTGTGACATGAAATGTTACTGCGAAAAATCTTGCAGTTTAAATTGTTCTGTTCACTCTATTATAATGTCTAACAATACTATTATACAATTTGTAATTGTACAATGGTATTAAATAAAAATTATTTCTGTTAAGGAATATCATAATAAAATGTTCATGAATATTATTACTTCTGATCAGCTCTGTGTATAGTCAGATATCTCACATTATAATACTAAAATAGAATTTTAACACCATCAGTAAGTGTCTGTCTTTTTACTGATGGGTTTGTTAAAAGTAGCCATTATTACAACATCTGTGATAAGGGGAACAGCAAAAACTTAAACAGGAATTTGTGATAATAATAGAATTTTTTCTGGCTAAGGTCATTGACATGGTGATTGGAAATTAGGGTCCAAATTGGCACTTGATGATAAAATACATTTACTTTAGACCTTTTCAGATTGCTTCCACTTAGAAGTTTTAGCTAATCCAGAAGGCAATAAAGCCAACTGTAAACAGTCTTCAGCTTACCACTGGGATTTGTATTCCAGCAGCTTCAAGATTCCTTTGTCATTCTAGGCACCTTATTAGGATGTTTTCCCTAGAGGGTTTGCTATCACCTTAAGTTGGGAAGGCTATCCAGACCATCCCCCTCCTCGGAGGTGTCCAAGGCCAGGTTGGATGGGGCTTTGAGCACACTGATCCAGTGGGAGGTGCCCCACTGTAATTTTTGTACTAACGCATGGCAGAGCCTAGAGACTCAGATTCCCGTTCCCCGCATCCAGACTGTTCATTGACTTAGCTTTAGATTTCAGAAGGAAATCACTGAACTCTGCACACCGCAGTTCCATTGATCCGCGTACCCAAATTGTTCTTCCCCTGCCTCAGCCCAGCACTTCTGCACAGCTCTGCAGCCCACAAATCAGCTCAAGGTGGTGTAACCACTTGAGCAAAGGCGTATATCCCATTCATCAGATAAAGCAGCTGCTTTGAAATGCTGTGCACGGCTGTAGCTTATGAAGCAAAGTGCCCGTTGTTGTTTTATGCCTCTACATTAAAGTTTCAAAGATGCACAGAGTTTTTGTAAAATAAATTGTGTGAAGAAAACCTGATTTGAAATCTATAAGCAATCTGCTCTCGCTTGATGAGAATGTAGTCATTATTCCTTCAGTCATAAACTTACTGAGACTGTTTCTGTATTCTCTAGGAAGGTTTTTGGTTTTGTTTTTTTTTCAAGAAGTAGATATCTAAGATTTTCTCTATTATTCAAGTTTTATAGTAAGATTATCATCTCTCCTTAGTTGGGCTACTCAATCAGCTAAATGTTCTGTGTTTATAAATACATATTGTCTAAAGTGTTTGCCTTGCCTTTTCTGTAAATATTACTGAAAACCTATACTTAATTCTTCTTTTTTTTGACTTTTTGAACAAATTTCTGTGCAGTGTTAATTAAGTAGTAGGTGCCAAATTTTTTTTATTTTCAGTTCATGTTGTGTATTTAGAGTTCTACTGAAGTCTTCCTTTATCAAGTGGAGGCAAAGCAGTTGGCTTTTATAAATAGTATGATGCTTTATTCTGCTTTTTAATCGAATTCAGAATTAGTGCTGTGCTTTTCAGTTTTATTGGTGGTATTCATGTTGATGGGTTTTATTCCCTATCAGGGTGAAACTGTTTTTAGCAACTGTGTTAACTGTGGAACAATAAATAGCTGTTGTAAACAGTGTTTTCTCCTTAGTCCACTAAGGATGCATTCATGCTCATATGTAACTTTATGCCCTGGTAGGCAGATCCTCCTCAGAGAGTTACGCTGAGTTGCACCTTTTCTGGTGCATCAAGTTAGTGTTGTCTGTACATGCAGCTCTTTGTTGGATTCTCTTTTTATGTTAAATACCTGTTTTCCCACTCCTCCAATAACATCATCCTCTCAGCTCTGTTATCCACTTACAAAGAAGCCTACCAAGGTAAATGATTTGATTTGTCTCTATTGTGTTTCCAAGGGAGTAATTTAACCCATCGTAATGAAAATTTCAATCGGGGCAGACGCTGTAACGCCTTAAAAAGCAATAGAGTATTATATGTTGTGACTCAGTACTGATCATGAAACTTGATGTGGTTATTGTGTGACCTATGTTTTGGTCCCCTATCATGCAGTAAATATAGTAGATGGTAACTGTGCCCCAGAAGTGGTGCAGATGTGCTGCATCCGACATCCGAGGATGTGCTCTTCTGGTTGAGTGCTGGAGCAGGCTGCACGTGTTGTTCATGGGCTGGGAAGTGCTTTCAGTCAGGCAGCAAGAGAAAGGGTTTTGAACTTTGGGAGAGAAAAGCAGAGGTCCAAACTAATTTGCCAGTGTCACAGCAGAGTCTTTGTAGGAAGAGTGATAAGGAGTGGCCATGATAAGATGGATATTTGTTGGGCTGGAACACATGTGACGACAGGCTGAGAGAGTTGGGATTGTTCAGCCTGCAGAAGAGATGGCTCTGGGGAACATTAGAGCAGCCTCCCAGTCCTGAAAGGGGCTACAGGAGAGCTGGGGAGGGGCTTTTTGTCGGGGAGTGCAGGGATAGTATGAGGGGGATTGAGATGAGATATTAAGAAGAAATGTTTTCCTTCTGAGGGTGGTGAGGCACTGGCCCAGGTTGCCCAGAAAGTGGTGGCAGCCCCATCCCTGGAGGTGTTCAAGGCCAGGCTGGATGGAGCTTTGAGCAACCTGATCCAGTGGGAGGTGTCACTGACCATGGCAGGGGGATGGAACTGGATGACTTGTAAGGTCCCTTTCGACCCAAACCATTCTGTGATGTGAAAACTGAATCAGTTCTGCTGAGTCTAGATTCTCACACTGGAGTTCCTCAAAAGAAGGAGCTGGGTAACTAGGGAATTAAAAAGATTTTTAAAAAAAATTGACAGCTAAAACTTTGGTTTATGTGCTGCAACAGATAGTGTGTGCAGTGTAGTTCTTAGTCCAGGAATCAGGCTGATGGTGAGATGAGTGTCTCTTGCACCTCACCGAGTACTCAGTTATCGCTTTCTGTCCAGTTTATCAAGAAAGCAGATGACTTCATGTCTCTGCATACCTGAAATGCATTCTCTCTCCTACCTCCTCTCTCATTTGAGGGTGTTACCAAGTTTGATAAAAAACAATATATTTAAAAGTGATCCCTCATCTGTATTCAAAGTGACTATGACTATGCTGTTTTTTCTTCTTTTGCTTTTGAAATATATATTGATGAAAATCCAAGGTGCCATAATGATCCTAAGTGCTTATCCCTGCCTGTGGAACTAATTTGCCTACCCTGCTATCACCTGCGGGCAGCAGAGGGTTTGGGAGTGGTAATGTCTCTAATTAATGCCCTAATAGAAAATTTATGGAGAGCTAAACAGCACTTGCCTACAAAACTGATGTTAGTGGTGTCACCTTCGTTGATTCTTGCTTTAGCAGCTGCTCGTGCTACAGGTACTTGTGGAACCAGGACGAGGTTAGTGACAGCTGTGCATTGAAGTCGGTGAAGATTTTTCAATATTGCACAGGTTAAAGTTACTTTTTTCAAGTTAAATACAATGGAGTTGTGAGAAGAAAAGCTGCTTCTGGGGGGGATGCTCTGCATGGGCTCTTGTGTGCTGCAGCTGATGTGCTGTCAGCTTACCCAGGGGGACTGTGTGGTTGGTAGGGATGTGGTTGTGGATGGGTCCTGCTCTCTGCACGTGTGCCTGGAGGGATCAGCTGGTACCTGAGGTGTTTCTTCCCTCTGTTTCTGAGGGCTGACCAGATTTTCCTTCAGAAAAGGACAGATCTTTAAACGCTGACAGCAGTTCTTTGGTTTTTGTGTTAGCAGGGCCCTAAGCAGAGGGGATGCTGCTGTAGAGGCTGCATTATAGTTGACTTCAGGTGAAGGGCCTAGTCAATTTCCAGCTTGTGGTGGAGGGTCCTGTGGGACTGCACAGCCTCCCCTCCCTGAGCTCTCACGCTGTGTAGTGCCCCTGCCAGATTTGTTGTGCCCAGCAGGTTTCTGCTTTCCCACTGGGTCCTTCAGTGCCTGGCTAAGGGCTCACAGAAGATGAGAGAGGTTTTCCACTGAGGACCTTTCCTTTACCCTCACCAGCTGTGGGGCCAGCAGAGCATGTGTGCGCAGCCCAGAGCCACAGCTGTCACCCTTGCTGTCCCGAGTCATCGAGTGTGGGTGACAGATCCTGCTCAGCCTCCTCGTTTCCTCGCCTGGTAACTCTGGGTCCTGGTCCTTGTGGAATGACAGCTATAAAATTACATAATTGGTTAATCACTGGTAAATTAACTTTGCATCTTTTGAGAACAAATACAGTATTTATGTAAAAGTTGTTAGGAGTTTTTCTCTTTTTAATTAGCAGAAATAGATGCGGAATGAATGATGATTAGGCAGCTGATGAATTCAGTAGTGCGATTATGCCTAAAGCTGTGCCCCAGTGTTTTGTGCTGGATGCTCTGAGCAATTAAAGAGGCCCACTTATGTAATTGATTTATTAAAAAGAAAGTTGGAAAAAAAAGAAGACTGTGTATATTGTAAGTATATAAACTTCAGTGTCTGAGAAAACCTTTCTAAAATTCATTAGGGTAAGTATTTTTAAAATACTTTGTTTAATTTAAAATAAAAAGAAAGAATAACAGGATCATTACTGCAGTAACTTCAACTTGGAGGTTTATATGAAAAGCTTTTCTTTTAAAAATAGCTAATAAAATCCTGAGCGTTCACTAGTCAAGAAGGATTCTCCATGACACAGATTGTGAAAATGAATGCCTGTTTATTCTTCCTCTTTCTGGGCAGTCTGAGCCAGAGGAGCAGAGGAAATTACAGAGCCCTGGGTGTCTGCTCTGGGGGGCTTTAAGAAAATGCAAGTCGTGATGAGCAACTGCCTCTTACGCAGCCGGTTGGGAAGGCTAAACTGATTAGTCTGTAAACAGTAGGCGATGGTAAGTGGTGGTGTCAAAGGGACTGTGACAGTCATCAGATTGTGGTTTATCTCAGGCTGCCGTTTGAATGATGGCTCTCCCCCCAGAAGCAGTTTTAGGCTTTGTAGAGCTATAATCTGAGCTCGGGCTGATGGATCCAGCTCTGCTCCAAGCAGCTTCCTGCTTCACTGTTTTCCACAATCAACCCTGGGCTTTTTGCAAACAAACCTGTTATTTTCTTTTCACCAACCGGGCATTACAAACATAAAATTTACTAGTCCTAACAGAGTGGAAATTGGCACTTGCCCATTTGCAGAAGAGTACCGGACAGCAACAGAGTCTCTCTTTGGGGGAAAGCGTGGGGGCTGCTCGCAGGAGCGCTTCCTCTCCCATGTTTGCCTGGCACAGTAGCAAGGTTACAATTCCCCCTTTGTTCTCGGAGATGGGCCACAGGGAAACGCAATCCTGTAAACAGATGGACTTCCAACCTACCACAGAGCTGGGCAAGAGTGTGAGGTGATGGTTTCCGCTGTAGCTCAGCAATGCTCTCGGGAGGGGATGTGACGTGGGCAGTGCACGTGGCTGTGGATGATGGGTACGGTCACCTCCCAGTGGGGTTCAGGGCAGGCTCTTCAGTGAGGCACCGGTATGTTCTCATCTCTGATGGAAGTTCACTAGCTGCGGTACTTGAAGTTGTGTATAAAATCCACACTCAGCTTGCTTGTGCAGTGCTGAGAAGAGCAAATAAACTTCTACTCCTCTACATGCGGACTTCTTAAGTTTTGGGTGTTTTAGTGTGTGTTGATGTAATGACTTACACTAAAATACAGATGGTGTCAATGGGAAGAAAAGGGGATTTACTTGCATTTGTAGAGCAAGGGACCTTCCCAGTAAGGGCTGCCTTTTTCCACAGCAGATTCTGTGGAATTCTCTATTCTGGGTGATGCGTGAGCCGTTCCATGCTAAACCTTTCCTGGCAGCCCCTGAGGCAGCATCACCTGGACACTAAATTATTATTTCAGTAAGGGTCAGGGAGCAGTCTGAAGCTCTGGAAGCCAGATCCAGAGTAGGAGGATAAACAATAAATGGATAGAAGTTAGAGAAGGTGAGGAGATTGCTGTTAACCCCTTTACAGCAGAGAAAGTTTTTAAACTAAGCAAAGTGAAATGGAAAAGAGTTTGGAGGCTGAGGGAATATACAAATGTTACTCAAAAAGGTTATTCCTGCTTTTGGAGGTTCTGTAGCAAAGAAGGAAACAATTATAAGGTGGGCTGGAGTTCTTTTGTTTTTGTTGGGTTTTTTTGAATTCAGAACAAGGACTTGTAGGGGAAGTGGTTTGAGCTTTGGAGCAAAGGCTGGAGGTGGGAATTTGGATGACTTGGCACAGTACTGATAGAGGAAGAAAGGGAGTTTGTGGAGAAAGCTATGAGATGTAGAATATCATGTCTTTTTTCTCTCTTTAAAAAAAATTGTCATATTTAAAACTGTTGTGTAAACATACATCACCTTTCACAATTGGTCCTCTGTAGTTTACTTGTATCTAAAATAGTAATGTTTGTGAATATCATTTGAATTGTATAAGAGCATCTTTCCCTTCCAATTCTCTTGAGTGTAAACCATCCCTAGTACAACCTGATGAGGCAATTCAAAATGCTTATATGCCTGGTACGAGCTGTTTCTTTAATAAGGGCCAGCAACGGTCCCTCTGTACTTGTTCGATGGAAGAGCATATTTTAAGATGCAGGCTTTGATTTGAAAGCTGTTGGCAGCTGCCTTGAAATAGGTGTTTTCATCTCTGCTTCCCTTGCTGAAGATTTGTATGAAATGCGACAAGTAAGAAACCAGTTTTCCTGTTCTGGATGCAGCAGGCAGCACTCGTTGATCTGCAAGCTGGAAAGGTGGTGACATTGGCTACTAGTTTGCACGGATAAGAGGCTATTGATTTCTGGCAAATACATTATAGTCTAAAGCAAACATTCATAAAAGCCATGGAGAGAGCATAATAATATTCAGCAGTGGAAATAAAAATGCAACTGATTTACTGTACTGTTGTGAAGCAGCACTCCTCCCCTCCCTGCTGTCTCCCCTGCTGCTGTGTCTCTGTCCAGGCGCCCGCCAGGGAGCTGAGGGCACTGCTGGCTCCAATTACCTGGAATTTGGCAGCCTGGAGGGGATGCCACTCACTCACCTTGGTCTGCCTCGACATTTATAACTTGTGGCTGTGCCATCCGAGCCTGAACTTGGTGCGGTGAACCCAGCTAGTCCAGAAAAGCCGAGTTTCTCTCCCTGTTTCCAAATGTTCCCTCTGAGCCCACCCTGCCTCACCCTGGCACATGGGCACCTTCTGTGCCCTCTGCTGCTCTGGGGAGGTCAGCAAGATGGTGTCTCATGCAGGGACTGAGACTTCCTCCCATCTGATTGTTGTGTGACTGGGAAAGATGAAATCGGGGTTTCTTTTTTCTTGTCATGCATGAAAATTAATCCCTTGTGAGCAGTTGCTTGGTGTATTGTGTTTGTTTTTAAATTCAACGCCATGACCGCTTCATAAAGAACAAGGCACATACGGCAGCAATGTGCCAGTGGGATGCCACTGCAGTTTGTACACCAGCTAGGAGACTTTCTCTTCTACTTACAGAAGTTTAAGATCAATGTTGTATGATTTTGTGGATGTTGGATGCCTTTTTCAGGGGTCTCGGATATTTGAGTGACAGGGCCAGTGACAGGGAAGGGACAGACTTTTTTTGAGCATCTCCAAGCAGACTCAGAAGTAAATGGGTCTGAGTATAACTTGGTTATATCTGAGGGTCCAAGTTTCAAACACACACTTGAGATTGGGAGGCAATAGGTTTTTCTCTTTTTTTGCTGTAAAGTAATCTTGCATCCCTGGGACTCCAGGTATTCTGTTAGGCCTTTTTAATGGTACAGGCTTTTTTAAGTCTGAGCAGTGATACCAACATATGATTTTCCTCCATTTTCCACTTTTAAAAAGTAAACTAGCCTTTTGTCGTCTATCCTGTGGTAGTCACCCAACGTGCTTCATCTCGCACCTCGAATCCTGTATCCAATTTTGGGCTCCTCAGTACAAGAAGGATGTCAAGTTGCTGGAGTGTATCCAGAGAAGGGCAACAAAGCTGGTGAAGGGTCTGGAGAACATGGGTTATGAGGAGAGGCTGAGGGAACTGGGGATGTTTAGCCTGGAGAAGAGCAGGCTGAGGGGTGACCTTATGGCTCGCTGCAACTGCCTGAAAGGAGGTTGTAGCAAGGTGACTGCTGGTCTCTTCTCCCAAGTAACAAGTGATAGGATGAGAGGCAAAGGCCTCAAGTTGCACCGGGGGAGGTTTAGATTGGCTATTACGGAAAATTTGTTTGCCAAAAGACTGGTAAAGCACTGGAAAAGGCTGCCCAGGGCAGTGGTGGACCACAGAGGGGTTCAAAAAACATATAGATGTGGCACTTCGGAACATGGTTTAGTATTCATGATAGTGTTGGGCTGATGGTTGGACTTGATCTTTGAGGCCCTTTCCAACCTCTGTGATTCTATAAGCAGCCCCTTCTTCCTTCGCAGCCGTACTGAAACCTAAGGCCCTCTTCCTAGATCGTGATGGTGCTCTGTTGCGATGTTAGAGCTGTGTAGTGATGCCTCTTTGGAGTTTTCTGGCTTGGTCATAGCTTTTATGCAGACTACCCTTGTGCAACGTTGCTCTGGCTGTGTCGCTGTTTTGCAGACTCGGTTACGGTGCTCGCTTCCTCTTCTCTCACAACTGGAAATAATTCACTTCTTCAACTAGATCTCATTTATTTTGCCTTAGAGTACTGAAAGAGACTGTTGGTTTTTCTTTTGAAATATAGAACGTGATCTAAAAATCTATCCAAAAAACACTATTCAAGTAAAAAAATTTATCTAAAAAATACTATCCAAGTATTTGCATGGTAGCTTAAATACCGTATGGCTTCCAGTGCACCCTGATAAAATTGTGCAAGGTGGTTGTTTGCAGGTAATTAATGGTGTAGTACTGTTCCTTGCATTAAATAAATTAATGTTGAAGTATTAATCTGTTGAAATACAGAACTGCAAAGAATTTATTTATGACCTTTGATATGAAATTAAGTAAAATTTAGATGTGTAGAAGACCTTTTGAATTGGCTGACATGCACTAACCCAGTCTCACTTCCCGAGGACTGCTGAGTTGATGTTAACTCCAGTAAGCTTGGTGGAAGTGGGAAGGGAGCATTTATAAGAGGTTTCTGCTATGTCGTTAACATACTTTTTATTTGTCAGATGTTGCCTAAAATAAATCCACACAATATGCATGAAGTCTTGTGTGCTTTGGTGACCACAGGTGCAGTCTCAGCGCTAATTTGTAGCGAATGAAGAGCTTAATGGCACCTCAGAGGATTCTGAGGCTGGGCTGGGGAGAGAGGCAGCAAAAGCTTTGTATACTCAGCTAAAAATCCTGTCATCTCTCTCTTACAGTCACTAGCAGCTTCAAAGATGACAGGTGACTTTCTGTTGTTCTTAAATAAAATCTAGCCAGTGAGTTAAATCAGTTTTTCTCATTTTATGAAAAGTTCTTGGCTACGCAACACATGACTAAATAATCTCCCACTGGATCAGGTTGCTCAAAGCGTCATCCAGCGTAGCCTTGAACACCTCCAGGGAGGGGGTGTCCCCAACTTCTCTGGGCAAGTTATTTCTGTTCATAACTGATATTCAGTAATCCTAAGAGTATATTTGAATATTCAGTTTTCCACTCATCATTGGCTCTGTTTTCCTCCAATGTCCCTTTTCCAAACATAGGTAAGGTCATAGTTTTCTTCAGATAGCCTCAGTATCATAAATTTGCCAGCTGTTGTTCGAAGAAAAATAGAAAGCGCAGAACAACTTTACCAAATCCCATCTGTTGGCATATTCCGTGCATTCACATTCCTATAAGTATCCTTAAAAAAGTGCTATGGGTCTCGTCTCTTTCTTTATTAATGGAATTACAAGCTTTTCAAAATAATGTTTGTTCCTTGCTTATGTGTTTGCACAATGTGAAGCACAATTGACTTGCAGCTTTGACTGAACCTGCAGTTTTTACTGTAAGACAATGTTCTTTTTCTATTGTCACCACAAGCTCTAGTTAGCTCCTTTTGCCCCCAAATCCAGCATCCCCTTTAGACTGCATATTGTCCTCAGGATACAGAATAAGGTCAGCATAGAAGAGACTTCTAGAAACGCGTGCCTTCTCCATGCCCTCTGTGGTACAAGTGTAGTCTTTCTGACCTCAGCGGATACTGCTGTATGTGAGCTGCATTCTCTTGAGTATAAATACACCATGTTAAAAAAGGAAAAGCACTGAATGCAGTTTGCTTTCTGGTGTGTCGACACTCTTCTCGGAAACGATAGGGCAATTCCTTTGTCCTGAGCTCATTGCTCCTGGATGAGCTGGAGGACGATGTCTCTCCTTCTGCCTGGCTCTGCCAGTTAGACAAATCTGGCCTTGGCACAACAAGTGAATCCCACGGGAGGGTGTGCTCTGCCAGCAGAGGGATTCTATTGAAGTTCGTCATACTGCTTGCTGCATGTCTTACCTGACTCAGTTGTATCCTGGGCTGCATCAGAAACAGTGGAGCTCTTGGACCAGCAGGTCGAGGGAGGGGATTCTCCCCCCTCTACTCTGCTCTGGTGAGACCTCACCTGGAGTCCTGCATACAGTTCTGGGATCCTCGGCACAGGAAGGACATGGATCTGTTGGAGTGAGTCTAGAGGAGGCCACAAAGATGATCCAAGGGCTGGAGCACCTCTCATAGGAGGACAGGCTGAGGGAGTTGAGGTTGTTAAGCCTGGAGAAGAGAAGGCTCTGAGGAGACCTTAGAGCATCCTCCCAGTACTGGAAGGGCTACAGGAAAGCTGGGAAGTGGCTTTTTATGAGGGAGTGTGGGGACAGGATGAGGAAGAATATTTTTGAGCTGAAAGAGGGGAGATTTAGATGAGATCTTAGGAAGTAGTGTTTTCCTGTGAGGGTGGTGAGGCACTGGCACAGGTTGCCCAGAGCAGTGGTGACTGCCCCATCCCTGGAGGTGTTCAGGGACAAGTTGATGGGACTTGGAGTAACCTGATCCAGTGGGAAGCGGCCCTGCCTGTAGCAAGGGGGTTGGAACGGGATAGACTTCGAGATCTGTTACAAACCAAACCTTTCAATGATTTATCTACTTTGGGAGGTTTGGGGCCCCTTTTCTCTCCCAAGGGAATTTAGTTAGTGAGAATTTCTGCAATTGTTCACAGTGGCAGAATAGGCGCAAGCTTCAGGAGGGTGGGAAGGAAGGGGACCTTAGTTTGTTCACTGCTCTGGAAAACCTGCACGTATAACATGCATAATGTAAGGTATGTTTTGGAGGTGACAACTGGCAGGAAATATTTTAAGTCTTTAATTTGTGTTCAGCCTTTAGCATAGAAGCAATATCCATCTTGACAATTTAGGTTGCTAGCACAGTTGCTGGACTAATGGCATGTGTGCTTTTTGCCAGCGGCCACCACAATAAATGTGATGGTGTTTTCTCCCAGCTAGTTCCCTTATCTTTATTGTATTTTATCTGAGGTTGCCTTTCATCATAGCATTGCTTAGCAAGTGTCATGTCAAGCTTTGTAAACTGGCCATCTCCTTCCTCCTCCACGAAGCACTGTGTGTGGTGATGACATTGGTATTCATGTGCGTAGGCAAGACAGCATGTTCTGGTTTGGTTTGCTTTTTGTTGTTCTTGGGAAAAAAAATAATTACAGCTTTTAGAGAAAAAGAATAATTCTAAAACTTGTGATTTTTTGGACAGAAGTAAAACTGACACAATTATAAGTCTTCAACAAATGTTATCTACCAAATTTTCAATAAACATGAGGAAATTCATCTCTATGTAGATATATTTTTAATGCAGTTCAGCAGCCAAAACAGGATGAAATACCATTTGCTTGTTTTCTTTCTTGCTGACATAAAGCCCAAAACAAATGCAAGTTGATGAGAAAACACAGACACTTATATCCTTTAATAATTTTTCTTTTTAATGCTATAGAAAAATTAAAATATTGTTTCCTAAAATACAGATCCGCAAAAGTAAGGAGAGTGTGTGTGTGTATGTGGACAACTGCTTGGTGAATGCAGTATTCCCATGGCAAGCAAAAAGCCTGTGATCCTTGGTTCCCATGTCTCAGAAGAGCTCTTTATACAGCAGGCCCCAGGATAGTCTGCAGAGCATCTCCCTTGATTGCTGCTTTTGGGGCACTGTGGGAAATAAATCACTTTGCTTATAGTCACCTCACCTAAGTCCTTTCATACAAGCTGGCAACAGGTCACTTTATTACTGAAACCACACAGCTGATACCTACAGGAAAGGAATAAATATACTTGTGTTACGTCAAAAAGTCCATCAGAAGAAACTTCTGTGTTTCATTTTCCTTGAAGATTTTGATTAATATTTTATCATGATTGATTGCTTTTCTTTGAGTCAGTGTTGCCTGGGATAGACTTTCTGAAGAGTTTTCGGTAGAGAAAGGTTGAGATAGCACCGAGCTGCCACCTAAGCGTGGAACACCCAGTTCTAGTCAGAAGGTGCAATGAGTTGCTGCCTGGACCTGAATAATTGTTTAATATGATGGTCTTTGTTATTTGGTTTGAACAGTAGAAGTATGGAAACAATACTGATGTCAACTACCTCATTTATTTTATGATCTGTGTTTAAGGTTGTGACCTGAGTAGATGACTGGATTGTTTATAAATGGTGACCAAGCAGGGTTGGTGCTGCAAGCCTGTTAAAATTTCAGCAGAATTTGTAAAGAATCTGTAGCTTGAAAAAGACCAAACCAGGTTTGTCTGATATAAGGAAGAAGTGAGAAATCCTTAAGTGAATGGAATCTTTCTGGATTCCCTCTGAAATCTGGGATAAACTGAGTTTGTATTCTCAATAGAAACATAGGATGGTTTGGGTTGGAAGGGACCTTAAACATCGTCCAGTTCCGGTCTCCTTGCCATGGGCGGAGACACCTCCCACTGGATCAGGTTGCTCAAAGCCCCATCCAACCTGGCATGGAACACCTCCAGGGAAGGGACAGCCATGACTTCTCCAGGCAACCTGTGCCAGCGCTTCCCCACCCTCGCGGTGTTGTAGGAAGTGTCCATCTTGGGATTTGTGTGTTTTGACGTGAGCATTTGGAGATGAATGGTGCACGCTTGGGTACTTCATATTCAATGTGATTTTACTACTGTTTTCATTACTATTTTACCAGTAATACCATGTTTTGTGATTTAGTTAATGATTGCAGTGTGCTTCTTGATCACTGTCATAAGTAGTCCAGGTCCCTAAGGAGATGCGAATGAAATGTCATACAAATGGATGTGTATTCCTGAAAACTTTAAAAGTAATACATTCTTTAAGAAAGAAAATTTCAAGACAAAAAAAAAACCCAAACCCTTCTGGTTCTGCTGAGATCGGGCTGTTTCTTCAAGCAAGGTCCGAAGACCATACAAAGTGGGTGGCCCAGGGCTGTGTGCTGGTGTTTTCCATGCAGTTAATATATAATGAGGAGCTGTAAAGCTCCAGCCAGTGCTGGTTCTCATGGCTCCAATCCACACATGGCGTTGCCAAAGATTGTTTGTTTGCGTGCAGAAATCTCGGTGATAGCGGTGTCTCTTGGCAGCCATTGGAAACTGCTGTTATTAAAACCCCTACGTTTCTCATTAGAACAACTCTATTGTACATATTGTTTAAATATAGATTACTAATGAAATGCCTTTTTATTGCTTTCCCAGTGAATACTTTCAGCGTAAAGTTAATTTGCAGTGTTATGTAAATTCTGTTTAACTTCAATCAAGTTTTTAATTATGTTTTTACCACAGTAATTCCCATTTGATTTGTCATCTCCTGTTAGGTATTTAACATTGTGCAGGGTGGTTTTTTTCTTCCTCTCCCACTTCTCCTCCTGCTTTAGTCTTTGATGTCACCTGGAATAGAGCCCCACTCTAAAGCTGTGCAAGTTTGATTTCCTTTCATGCAAGTATGACTTAATGAAGAAGAATTACACAAAACCAATATTGGAGATGCTTTATTGTTATGGTATCGATTAGAAAAAATAAAATTAATTGAACAGAACTGCCACTGAGAAGACAGCCAGCTATTTCATTTGCCTTTTCCTTTCACCTTTTTTTCCGGTGCTCCAGTTCAGTGAACCTTTGATGCTGACAGCCCTTGGATTTTGTTTAAAATGTCAGTTGCTATTTAACACCTGATGACCACTCAGCCTGTGGCCGCCTTGCATAGATACCAATTGTCCTCACAAATGTTTGCTTGCCCACGGAGCACACAAACAGACCCTTTTTTGGCAAATTGTCAGCACATTAATCACTGGTGAGATAGGACTTGTCAGGCAGCATCTCTGCTCTAGGTAGATATTTTCAGCTCTAGACATATATTTTTCAAATCTTTTTTTTCTGATGAAGTGAAGTGGAAAAAGTTGAATCTTTTTTCAGAGGTCATGGCAAAAAGCCTTCTTAAAAAAAGTTGCATGATATTTTGTGTATTTTTTGTACAAATCTTACTGTGTACATGTGAAAAGATGGGAATTGGGTTTGTACAGTAGTGTTTAGTTTTTGAATTAAAATACAGAGACTTTTCGTTGCTGAAATCAGGTTTTCCTTGAACTCAGCAGTGTTTTTACTCAAAAATTGTTCATGCCCAAGTAGAAACTGTGTAAAGGATTTATGGCACATCCTGAACTTAGGAAGCTCAGTTGGATACTCAAAATTAGCAGCAAAACTTGTAATATTTGCTTTGGGAGTATACTATAAAAATATAAATTAATTGCTAGCTTAAATTACTTCCAGGACATTTGTGTACTTGCAGATTTGGTTTTGGAAGGTTGGGATTATAAAGAACTTAAAATAGCAGGACAGTTAGGCTATTGTAAGTACTCAAGATACCTAACTACTGGTTTTATTTTAAAAAAACATTTTTGAGTTATTAGCAAAATATTATCCATAGTATGCTTGTACACTTTTCATCCTTGGGTAGTGCTGGTATTCCAGTGTTCTCATAGTGCTACCAATTTGCCAGGTCTCCTATAGGAATGAAAGGGGAAGAAATAATTGACTCCCCCTCCTCAAAAATTACATTTTATATGTAACTATTACAAAGTGTTAGATTGAGATGGGAATTGTGTTCGTTTCTCATGGGAGTTGTTTGAATTTCCACTGTTTAAAAATCAATTCAACTTGATGAGCGGTGGATTCAAGCAGTGGAACCCATTAGGATGATTTCATATCACCAGTTGCACCCTATTTAATCTTTCTGTTGGGAGGTAATTAAGTTGAACTCATTAATGTGCACAGATGTTGAGTTTTGCCTTCAAACTTGCCTTTCTCCAGCCTCACCTGGCCTTTCTGCCCAGGTGCGTGGCACGGCCAGCAGTATAGATGGGGCGATTCACAAGTGACTCATCTCCTTGCATGGTTATAAACTCATCCTGCAGCCAGGCCAGGCAGAAATCTCAGGCTCTTAACATTGTGTGCGGCTGGCAGGCATAAAGATGACTTTATTTTTTTTCTTTCCTGCCTGAGCTAGAATGGCTAATAACCTAGGAATACATGGCACCTTTCTTTTAAGCCATGTATAGCATGGTTATTTTCTTTAAGTAAGAGTCTGTGAACCTTCATTTTTCTTGATTTCTGTGGGCTTTTAATGCCTTTGGTCCTTTATTGTTGTAGAATCCTCTGAAAAAGACCTTCATAAGGATGGAAAGAAAATAAAAATTTACCACTGTTTTATTAATACTCCAGAAGTAAGAGATACTTGGCTTTTTGCCATATGATCCAAGCTTTCTTGAATCCTTTCCAAAATGAATGAAATCTTAACTGCTCATGTGGCTATTTTTCCTATTTGTTTAAGTGAGCAGTTCAGTCTTGGTGGAGCTGGAAGCGCCTGGATTTTTAAGCCCTTGTGTAAAGCAGAGCGCCGAGGCCAAGCAGAAGGGAATGCCATTAGCAGGCAGTGACACCGGCAGCAGAACTATTTAGACAGCTGCATGTGTCATAGCATGTTCTTGGGTCTCAGTCATGCTGCTATTTCTGTCTCGTTAGCACAAATCATAGCATCTACTTTTTACGATGTGTCTGCGCTCCTTCGCTTATGCAGGAGCGCATCCTTGTTTGAGTGAGAGTTTAAAAAGGATGCTAAAAATCCCAAGTCCAGTAGTGAGCTTTTCATTTTACTGCAGGGTTCAAGGCAATGCCACCAAGCACATGGCTGGCCCCGAATCAGACACCTTCCCCCTTTGTAGACATTTGGAAATGGTACCAGAGTGCTTGTCTGGACTCTTGAGAAGCAGCATTGCTCACCAGTGTTACCAGTGTAAGAAGTTTGCACGTAGCCAGACATGCTCTTGAAGGTCTTCAAGAAAAGATGCCTAGAGGAAAATCTTGTGTCTCCCAGCTGTTGTGGCTTCAGTGGGCACGTATTCTAGATACTGTCTGTAAATGGAAATGCCTGAAAAAGTGCCTTAAAACTGAAAACCAGTAGGTTTAAGATAGCAGCCAAATTCCAGGAGATGTAAACTTTGCTTACAATGAAACTCATGGTGAAATGATGTGTTTAGTAATTCCAGCTATAAATGGTATTGTGCTGAATTAAGGAGCTTCAAGGAAGATAAAATCAGGACAGTGGATGGTTCAGGGTGGATGGTTCAGGGTGGGATGTTGTTTTGGTTTACTGTTATTTGTATGACATGTTCATTTCAAGAATTCTTAAGTTGTGCTGGTTGTTGCTAATGCTGCCCTGTGGGTTAGACGCAGTTCAGCTCTATCTGTACCTGGGATCGTGTGTATGTGTATACGTATGGAGAAATGAGTCTTTCTGAAGTTGATGTTGGATACCCACAGATACATCCCCAGGAATTTTTTATGAGAGTGAAAATGTGTTTAGGTTGTATATTAGGAAATATTTCTTTTCTGAAAGGGTGGTCTCCATCCCTGGAAGTGTTAAAAAAGCATGAAGACTTGACACTCTGGGACATGGTTTATTAGGCCCCGTGATGTTGGGCTGATGGTTGCACTGGATGGTCTTAGAGGTCTATTCCAACAGTTACGAATCTGTGATTTCTTGGTTTATGAATTTGCTACCTGTTTACTGTTTGATGAATAATGCATATATTTATTTATTTAAAAAATAACACTGTTAATAACAGCTTACAATTTTAAAAAATTCTGAGGCTCCTTAAAAGACGTAAACCAAACTTAGTCGGTGTATTGATTTAATACTTCTCCTCATATGGATTTTCTGAAAATCCTTTACTTCTTTCAAATTGAAGGAAATTAGAGTTAAGTTCGTCACTGACCATCTGTCTTGTGTTCTGCGGGACCGTATGTCCTGCTTTATTTATGTCCCAGCTCTTAGTATCCGTATAACTTTTTGTGGTTGAATTATTTTTTCAATAAAAACAAGAAATAGAGGAAGATTATTTTGGGTGAGATGAGATAGAGCACACCAGTGAGTTCTGGGAGAAGCCTTACTAGGAGAGTTGTTGATGTGGTCATCACAAAAACAACTGGTGTTGCTGGTCTCCGAGCTTCTACCTACAGCATTGTGCTTGAATGGTTGTCGCAACAGCAGCTGCTGTGTCTGTTGTCACACAGCATTCAGGCTTCCTAGTTAGTTGATGCTAAAGGTGTCTCTTTTGCTGTCCAGAAATACTTGACTGTGAGTTAATCTAAGAAATAAATATTCAGTAATGATATTTCTTGATGGCGTATTCAACTGATAACGGGTGTTTGGAACCATGAATTCCTTAATTCAGTATTTGGTATTTTTTACACAGCTGAGCTGAACCAAAGCTGTGTGGGGCACGTGTTGTATTTGCAAAGTCAACTACAGGGGAAAGATGGTTTTGGAGGAATTTAGAACTTGTTACAGCTGGGCTGATGTCTTTTGAAGTTGCTGCCTTTGCTTCTAGAACAGTGATGCCAGCAGCAGGCTATAAATGCGAACTTCCCTTGCACAGCCCTGTGCTGGTCAGAGATGGGTGCAGTGCAGGAAGAAATCTCTGAAAAGGAGACAAAAAAGTCCACTTTTAATGCATCTTTTGCAGGGTTGTGTGTGTGTACATGTGTCTTGGCCAGTGAGTCACTGGCAGCCTCAGCAGAAAGGGCCACTGGCCAAATTCCTTGTGCTCTGCTTGTACTGCTGCACGTTTGATGGGACTAAACTGGAGTCCAGTTGCTGTCCTCTTCCACCTGCAGCCGAGCAGCAGGGTAGCTGTGCCTCAGTTACAGGAAGGGGAGCGCAAACCTTCACAGCTGGTCTGTGTAAAGAATGGAATGGACTAAACCCACTTTAAGCAATTTGCAGGAGAGCCCTTTCTATGGAAATGGTTGTTTTCACATTTTTGTCTTGGAAACCCCTGGAGCTTCCAGCAGGGATTGGGTTTTCTGTCTTGCTACTTGCTGTGCGCACAGGCAGTAAGAGCCAGCCTTAGTGCTAATCAGCTGTGATGCATTGTGCCTTGCCCTCACAATGTCTAATATTGAATAGATTTGAAACCTTTGATATGTCTTCCTTTGTCAGTTTGTTTCCACAACTCGCTTCCTCCCATTAATTTCCAGGGCCGTAGGGATCTTTGTTTTCGCACTGCTGATGCTGGCCCCCAATACACACGCAAACGCGCAGCCGGTTACGCCTCTGCCTGCCGGGCTTGAGGAGCAAATTCCTTCTGCACAAGCGCGCAGCTCGCCTGCTCTGCTCCCCACTCCCGCCTGGATTACAGTTTCATTAATGTCTCACACATATGTGATATTTTAACTCCAATGGGCTATAATAAATTTCATCTGAACAAGCGATACCTTTTGTGTGTCATAAATTTTTGCCTTTTCCTGTCCCCACTAATATGCTTCCCCCCTTAATATTTTAGTTACAATACTGATAAACTCCTCGACATTTAAAGACTAGGGCAGCAGGCGCCAGGTGGAGAAGTGGGTCACGCAGAGCTATCAAGAGAGCCGTGACTTTTATAACTGGCTGAATAGGGAGCTCCCGGCTACTCGGATTCCTGCGAGGATGACTGCCGTTGCTGAAAGGAGAGAAATAAAGCGTGCTTTCATTCTCAAAGCGCTTCTCACACATGAGTTAAGCTTTTCAGTGCTCTGGTGTGAGGTGGGTAAATGTTGCTTCAGGGGAGGACACTGAGGCAGGAGGCTTGTATGTCCCATTCTCCTGCCTAGCAGTGGCTGGGTGCCGACTCACAGGCTTGCTGTGCCTGGTCTTACAGCCTAGACTTACCTGATAGGATCCAGCAAGCTTGGCCCTTTTGCTGCTGTGCTGAGATCCTGTTAGCATAAAACCTCCACTGGTTTTACACTGTACCTGCAGGTGGAATATATTCATAGAATCACTGAATCATTAAGGTTGGAAAAGACCTCTAAGATCATTGAGTCCAGCCATCAGCCCAACACCACTGTGCCTATGAAGCCATGTCACAAAGTGCCACATCTGCATGCTTTTTGAACACCTCCAGGGGTGGAGGATGGTATTGGCCATTTCAAGTTACCTGTGTGGGTTTTTGTTGGGTTTTTTACCATTTTTTTTGCCTTCCTTACCCTCAGATTTTGGTCCAAAATAGTTCAGCTTGCTGAGTAAAAATTACCTGATTAATTTGGTTTACAGTCCTACAATAAGAAATAAGATTTTTTTTTCACTAAAAAAATTCATTGTTTTAAAAGAGAAAAAAGGTACCATATCCTGGGCGGCATCAAAAGAAGTGCAACAAGTAGGTCAAGGGAGGGGATTCTGCTCTTCTGCTCCTGTCTGGTGAGACCTCACCTGGAGTCTTGTGTACAGCTCTGGAGCCATCAGCGCAGGAAGGACATGGATGTGTCACAGCGAGTCCAGAGGCGGCCACAAAGATGCTCAGAGGGCTGGAGCACCTCTCATATGAGGACAGGCTGAGAGAGTTGGGGTTGTTCAGCCTGGAGAAGAGAAGGCTCAGAGGAGACCTTAGAGCAGCTTGCAGTACTGGAGGGGCAACAGGAAAGCTGGGGAGGGACTCTTGAGCAGGGAGTGCAGGGACGGGACGAGGGGGAGCCATTTTCATCTGAAAAAGGGGAAATTGAGGTGAGATATTGGGAAGAAATATTTTCCTGTGAGGGTGCCCAGAGAAGCTGTGGTTGCCCCATCCCTGGAGGTGTTCCAGGCCAGGCTCGATGAGGCTTTGAGCAACCTGGTCCAGTGGAAGGAATCTGTGCCCCAGGCAGGGGGGCTGGGACTGGGTAGGCTTTAAGGTCCCTTCTGACCTGAACCATTCTATGATTTTCTGACTGTTTTTCTTGCCTCATTTTAGTAGGTTTCTCATTACCTATGGTACACATGTACTTATATCTGCAACAAGCTTATCAAATCTGTTACGTGCTGCATAATCCAAGGATGACCCTACTGAAGTATAGCTTAGAGATCACCACAGTACTGAATCGTTGTTAGTGGAGAGCTCAGTTTAGACGGCTGTGCTTGTAATCTTTTGGGACCTTAAAAATGTGTTGAGGTACTTTATGCTTACGCACTTTGATATGAGATTATTTGGAGATTGTCCTTGGATTTATCTGTTGAGTACCTTTGGGATTTGTGCAAATTCAGCTTTATTTCTTTAAAAAGAAAATTTTCATAGGTCAGTCTTCCTTTTGAAATAATGTTACTTAAAACGCACATATGATCAGTACCAGACTTTCTTGCTTAATTTTGCGTGCTAAAGGAAAGCTATAAAGGTCATTTGCTGAGCAATTTTATCTGGGATTTTCTTCTACTAGTTGAAACCACATGATGTTAATAACTGTTTACATAATCCCTAAAAATGGGTAGGCAAATTGTGCGTGTGGAAACATGAAAGGTAGTGTAAATAGATGAGCTGATTTATCCTGAGATGTGTGTTTTGACTGTAAAGCAATAGAAGACTGGAAAAAGGCAGAATTCCTCTGTGTTTCTTTTGACTTAAGGAGTTGGTGAATTGTGAGCCCTCTTCTAGAAAATGGATTTTTGTTTTTCTGAGTGAATCTATAAAACCCCTTGAAATTGCTGTCTTTGGCTGTTAGCCAGATAGTCTAGTAAACAAGCAGGATTGATTATCTACAACAGTTATTTTTTATGTTAATGTTGGATTTAGGATATATAGTGTCACATAATTCACCTTCGAGTCTCCTAAGTTCACTCATGTGAGGTATATTTAATCCTGTATCCACTTCCAGAGCTGAAGAAAACCATATATTCTTGACATATACGTTGAGCAAGCTTAGTTAACAGTAATGAATCCTGCTGGCATCATCAAGTAGAAAAGAATGAAAGTGTGGTGCCTCGCAGGAAAACTTACGGTGTCCTTCAGCAGAGGTTTTGAAACTATGCAACCAGCAAGCAAGCACTGTGTATTGTTTTTGTACAGATGCGTGCAATGAGCAAGTATTGGACTCTTTGTTCATCTCTGAGAAGGGAGATCACTGAATCATTAAGGTTGGAAAAGATAAGATTGTTTTCCATTCCTAAAGTTCCCAGTATTGCTAAATCCATAAGAAGGACAGAAAATGTAATTTAAGAATATTGGAGGAGTTTAAAGAACAAATAACATTACTTCATGATTGTCTTTGAAGTTTGAATGGTTGATTGATTGTTACTGATCACTTGTGGTGTTAAACACAGAAATACCTCGTTATGTTTCCTTGATTTTAACTTTGAGGCCTTGAAACTTACCATTGAAACTATTTTCCCGCCTACCATATAAATTCATAGAATCATAGTATGGTTTAGGGTTGGAAGGGACCTTAAAGCTCACCCTTGCCTTGGGCAGGGACACCTCCCACTGGATCAGGTTACTCAAAGCTCATGCCAGCCTGGCCTTGAACACCTCCAGGGAGAGAGCAGCCACAGCTTCCCTGGGCAACCTGTGCCAATGCATCTCTTCCTAAAATCTCACCTAAATATCTAAATATGTTATTTGAGAATGACAGATGTAGCCTAGTAAAAAAAGATAGAAAAATATATTGTGTTGCTTCCTCATTGTGTTATTCACTGTATATATGTTCCATCATTTCTACATTCCTGTCCTCTGTTTTTCTCATATTATGCCCTTAATTTGGAAGTGACTGTCTGTCTTCTGGTAGCCGCTTCCATGATTGCTGCAGAAAACAAATAATTGTAATTATTTTCAAAATTAAACAAATGGTAGGGAGTTTCTTTCCTTCCACTTGGGGAACAGTTGTCAAAGTTCTGGTTTTACTTGGACTCCTCTTTAATTAGAATCTCTTACGTGTCAGTTTGAAAACAAACCAATCCAACAGAACAAAAAGTTTCTACCCACAACTCCAAAAAAAAGACCCTCCAAACCAACCCACCACAGGTATTTACAAGGTGTGGTTTGTACAGTGACCTGAGAACAAAGCTGGCCTTGGTGCCACAAGGCTTTTCATCCTGTATCTTACAGTAACACCCTATGGCTTTTGACAAATGACTTGGCCTCTGTTGGCCAAGTTGGCCGCTGGTGTGCAAGAGGCTGAATCCTCCCAGGCCTGCGGAAGCGCATCAGGTTATTCCAGTCATTAACTGACTCCTGGAGGTAATGTATATTTCTCTCTATCTGTAAAATGGGGATGGTAATACTTTTCTGCCTGCCTCTCAGTGGGATCTGTGAGGATTAGTTCTGTCTATACAGCAGCGTAGAAGCAGTAAGCATGATTACAAAGAACAAGATGTGCAATTACAGTGGAGGGGCAGCAAGCCGCAGGGGTCTCCTTACACTTACATCGTAGAGCAGCTGGCTGATGAGCTGTCCTGACCTCTGCAGTCAAACCAGATTTCAGCACAGTTGGCTCGTTTGTGGGCTGCTCAGATTCCTCATGTCAGGACCTTTGTTTTCTAAAGGTGGCATCAGGTAGGGAAATACAGTTGACAGCTACTCACCAGAGCTGTACTCTTCTCTTTCACTTGACAAAGCGATCTTGGATGTTGTGGATGTGAGCACCTCTGGGAGACCATCCTTACCAGTGTGAGGCTTGATGTTCCAGCCACTTGCTTCTCCCATAAGAGCCTTCATGCCTTTGCTGGTATCACCTTCTGCGCAGGGGACGTGCCTCCTTTTAAGATGTCCACTTCCCTGCTTGCTCTGCTCAGGTCCTGCCAAATGACTCAATACATGTGCAGTGTCGACAAGAAGGGCTTGTTTAGCCTGGAGAACAGAGGGCTCTGAGGAGACCTTATAGCAGACTTTCAGTACTAAAAAGGGGTTATAGGAAAGCTTGGGAGGGGCTTTTGATCAGGGAGTGCAGGGATAGGACGAGGGAGAATGGTTTTAAGCTGAAAGAGGGGAGATTGAGATGAAATATTGGGAAGAAATGTTTTCTTGTGAGGTTGGTGAGGCACTGGCACAGGTTGCCCAGAGAAGTTGTGGCTGCCCCATCCCTGGAGGTGCTCAAGGCCAGGTTCAATGGGGCTTGGAGCAACCTGATCCCATGGGAGGTGTCCCTGCCCATGGCAGGGGAGTTGGAACTGGATGGGCTTTAGGGTCCTTTCCAACCCAAACCATTCTGTGATTCTAAGTTATAGCAACTGCTGAAATTAATGAGAATGAGTGATAAAAAAGAGGGTTTCTTTGCGTTTCCATTAGGATCTAATAAGACTAATGTCACATTTTAATCCCTTTTGATTACTACCTTCTGTGGGTCGTCAGTAAATGTAACAATCAAGTTATTATTTTAGTATCTTGCCTTAGGGAAAATTAGGATGAGGAAAAAAAACAATTGAGGTGTGATGCAGTATGCTTAGGTGTGTAACACCCACTTATTTGAAATGCATGTTAAACATTTTGAATCCAAGCAAAATAACTATGTCTAGTTTTCACTTTGAAGCATCAACAAGGAACTGCAGTGCAAATAAAGGGGTGATATTTTAAATAAAAGTTAACAGAGCAATCAAAACAAAGCAAACGTAATTTTCATTAGAAGTACAGGAAATAGGAGCTCCAGGTTTAGATTTGGGTGCTGGTTTTTGAGTTTGCTAGTTTGTATCTCTTAAAAAACTTGGTTTTCTAAGTGAAGTTGCTGCAGCCTTTCTGACACATGAAAGGCATTTGAAGTCTGTAATCAGTACAGCTAAAGTATTCTTAGGTATAAACAGTCCTGTGGGAAGTTCATAGTCGGCTCTGTGTATATAAGCAGAGTGAAACGGGTGGCGATCTCAACAGTTTAATATCATGGCATGGTTTCAGTCAAACACAGTAGAGATGTTCATTAAAATTACCTGCTTCAATAAAGGATTGCACATCCACTTTTGTCCTGCTCCGTTCTGCCTGTATCTCTCATAGGCAATGCTATCAGTTAGTGCTGGCAGGATAAAGCCCTAAGAATATTAGAGCAGCATGATTTTTATCTTGACCATGTCCTGTTTGATGGGAGCTACTGCTTCTGACTAAAATGTTCTGCAACATTTTGACTTGATTCACGTTACTTAAGTTTTATGGTAGGATTAGCATCGTTTGCGTACATCTCCCACAGACAGACCTGGGATTACACCTCAGAGTTACAGAAGAATAGCATATCTGAGATTACTGGAGATAAATGTTTGTCACCTTAATAAAGAATAGATTGTATTTAATCCATTTCAAAGCTGTGAGTTATGGTGTTTATCTTTTGAGTGCGTATTAAACTATTTGTCCTGCTATTCCTTTGGTGTACTTCAATTTGTATTTGTCTTATGCATATTAAGGCTTCTCCCACACTTTAAAGAATAGTTTTAGACTGCAGATCAGGGCATTTTTCCCTAAATCTTACATAAATGAATGCTTTAAAAGAAGAAACAAAACAAACCTCATTTCCTCTCCATGGTCACAGAATCAGTTTGGGGATGCTCATTCCTACAGATCTTAAGCACCCAAGTCTTTTATATATGTAAAAGACCCAACAAAGTCAAAGCAAGGTCTCTAAATTTATGAGCTGTTCTGGGATTAGTGGTAAAAGCGTGCAATGTCTGCAACTTTCTTCCTCTCGACATGTGGTTGTGAAAAAGGCCTTGAGTGTGATGGGCAAGGAGGGAAGACAGGGGTCTGTAAGACTTTGGAAATAAGATCGGGTAAACGACTCTTGATCCTAGTGCTTCTCTGGAGATGGGAAAGTTGAGTGGGACTCTACACGTCAGGGCAAAATTGACTCCTAGTTTGCAAAGTCTTTTTTTAGCCATTAGGCGTGTCAAGCTGTTGTCCCTAAGAATATTCAGGCAGACAGAAGGTGGGATCTTGCTATTTTGGGAAGGACTGGCTATGTAATTGTCATCCAAAGAAGCGGAAAGGCGCAGGAGACCTGTGTAGTCGTGTGACTTGGGTACAGCTCGACACTGTCTGAAGCCAATGGGAATCTTTTTTTGCAGCCTTAATGGGTGTTAAATCAGACCCTGTTTTATTTCAGAGTTACCTTGATCTGCAGTCACCTGAGAATGTGCTGTTATATACATAACAAACCTTTAAATATCACTTTGGTCTGAAGAAACTTATTTGCCCAAGAGTAATTTTTTAAGTTCTCTGCTGCTGCATCATTTTTCTGCTTTAATTTTGCTCATCTTACTTGTGCATTAAGTTACATTCACCTGGTAACTTGGATACATGCGTTATGTATATTTTTTGTTGGTTGTGTATTATAATGAAAAATCATATTTGGACTCTGAAGTCCTCAGTCAAGATCAAATTAAGGTTTGTATGATTTTGTAGCTTCATCTGTGAAATAAATAACAATTACACTGTGATACTTTGTGCCTCCAATTCCCACGTTTTTCTGGGAACATTCAGTGGTTGTGCTGGCTTACTGTGTTTTTCAAGCAAGTTTCTCCATAGATACAATGGAAATTACTTTTCATGTTTTCCTAAAAACATTATGATGTGGTTAAACCAGGAGCTGCTCAGGGCAGGAGTAGTCTTAACTCCGTTTCTGTAGAGAATGACACTGGACATCCTGGGTGTGTCAGAAGGGGAATGTGTAGCAGCTGCAGCTGTTGTCTGTAGGATCGTTCCATGTGTGGTGTGTTCAAGCTTGCCAACCAGCGGTGTGAGTCTTGGGCAGGGAGGTGTGCAAGATCTCCCAGGCTGGTCAGGAGGCTCAGGTGGAACATGCAAGTGTCTGATCCCTCTCATTTCCAAATGTGATTTCCAACTACCTTTTTTGTTGTTTTTAAGCATACGTTTTTCTGTTTCCTGGGAGAGAATCAGGGTAGTTCCGAGTGTGGTTTTGAGCTGTGGGAAGGATCTATTGTAACATTGATATTGATTGTGAGAAGAGTCTCATGCTAAATAGGCCAGGGATACAGTGACCCCTGGAAAATGGCCTCATTATAGAAAAATCCTCAGTTTTACTTCTCATTTCCCTTGGCCCTTGCTGTTCTGTTGCTGATAGCTCAGGATACTCTTGCCTCAATATATGGAGACTTCTAGAGGAGTCATGGAAACTGGTTAGTTATTATAAAGCGCTTTGTAAATAATAAGCAGTAGTAGAAAAATAATTGTAGTATTGTTGAAGTATAATTAATTCTTCCAATAAAACTATAAAGAATTAATTCTCAAACAGAACTCAGGTCTGGGCTCCTCTGTCAGTAAGACTCAAAAGACATTTCTGTGGTCATATTTCACTTGCAGTTTATGAAATAATGTATTTTCACAGTGTAAAATTACCTAGTATGCAAACTCTCTTGATTCACTACTTGAAAACAAACACAGCTTTGTGGTAACTTGTTATTTTCCCTGAAGAATATGTGTGACCTTTCTTGCTTTCATGCACTTGGCATTGTACCACTTCATGTGGTTTTGTCTTTGGTGTACAACCCACTGCGCTCCAGCTCCACACTTGATTAAATGGCATTATGAACTCTCTAATTATAATACCTTCACTTTATTACACTCAAAAGGATTGGCTCTGGTGGATGGTAGTATGAACAATGTGTAATTTGAATGCACTGTTTTAGTTGCCTTGTTTGTGTTATCATTATATGCATTGTGATCTTGCCTTCTGGTCACCGGCATGGAGTTAAATGTGATCGTAGCACGACACATAATGAAGGGATGGTGCCTTTCACAAATGCTGTGCTATCCAACTAATAGTTTATAGTTTTATTACAGTGGCAAAGTCTACGTTCAAACAGGTGTCTGTGAATGCAATATCCAAACTGGATACTGGGAGGGGCTCTTTATCAGGGAGTGCAGGGATAGGAGAAGGTGGAGTTGTCTTAAGCTGACAGAAGAGAGATTGAGACGAGATATTAGGAAGAAATGTTTTCCTGGGTGGGGGTGGTGGTGGTTGTGAGGCACTGGCACAGGTTGCCCAGAGAAGTCATGAATGCTCCCTCCCTGGAGGTGTTCAAGGCCTGGCTGGATGGGGCTTGGAGCAACCTGATCCAGTGGGAAGTGTCCCTGCCCATGGTGGGGACTTGGAGCTGGATGGGCTTTAAGGTCCCTCCCAACCCAAACCATTCTAGCATTCTGTGAAAATACAGAGTAAAAGCTGATTTTTTTCTCTGGATGACATGAAGCAGGTATTAAGACATAGGTTTTCAAGCAACATTTTGTTAGAGGAGGAAAATAGATAATAAGGTTTTGTATGTAATTTGGAGTCTGGAACCATAACGACAACGAAGTTTGGTGTTGTGGAAGTCTGCCTTTGGTTTTCTTTCCCTTCAGCTCAGTTAATGTCTTGAACAGTGATGAAGCTGCTGCTGCATGGTCATTTGTATTTCTGCATTTATCACTGATGTACAAATTCTTCAACAAGAAATTGTGGATATTCTCAATGGGGTCTCAGTGTTGAAGTCTATAGTGCTCTTCATGTGGTGCTATCTTCACTCAAGGATCAAGTTGTTTGGGTAGTATGATAGCAATAAGGAGGGGTAATGTTCATTAAAGCTCTCTTAGTACACAAAGTCCTGAGAATTTGGTAGAAAAAAGGACAGAAATGGAATCTGCAGAGACTGCTCTGGGATGAGAGGTATAGCGTAGATTGTAACAGGAAATAAGAAAAAGTCAAAACCATGGTGAGGATCTTGCTGAGAAAAAATAGCGTATTGAAACTTGGATTGAATAGAAAGAAAGAAGCACAACAAATGGATATGTTGGAGTATGCTCAGTGCAGGAGCAGGATAAAAGTACCTGAAGTGCTGAAGAAAATACATACCTATAAAGTCATCGCACCAAAAAGCAAGTAATAATCATTCTCATAGCCTGAGGAGCATGGCTTCCTCCTTTAATTCCCCTTTATTCTAGGCAGATGCTCTCACCTTCCCCTTTACAGGTAGTCCCATGCCAGGTTATGTGAGTGTTCCTCCCAACGCTGCTTTTAGCTGATGTCCAAGTAGACCAGCTCCAGAAGCCCCAGACCTCCGTCCTCCTTCTTGGAGGTGGCAGTCAGCCAGGGTGGAGCCACACTTTGATCCAGACATCATAGTGTGAGTAAAATTGTAGAATCATGGAATAGTTTGGGTTGGAAGGGACCTTAAAGGTCACCCAGTTCCAACCCCCCTGCTGTAGGCAGAGATACCTTTCACTGTTATCTTAAAAAAGAAATGTTGTCATTGAGGCACTGTAAAAGAACCCTCAGTAATTATTTCTGAGTGCTGCAATTGTTTTTACAAATGCTTGGAAGGTTTGCAACCAAAAATATAGTGAGCTGCTTATGCCCCACACAACAAACCAAAAAGCAAATAACAAAACCCAAGCCATAAATTTATTTGGTGTCTTGTTTAGCCTGATCATGGAGGGTTGTCTCCAAGGATATTTTCTCTCCTGAAAGAGAGAGCTGCCGTTCTCTGTGTTTGTGCCTGATTTTGCAGTAGGCTGGCAGAGTCGCTGGGTTGAAACCAAGGGTTGGTGGCTGGCTGGTGTGGCCAAGTTCAGTTGGGTATAAAGAGCCCTTACGCATGCTTTTCATGAAAAGAGGTGAGACTATAAATGTGAAATGGTTGAAACCATCCTTTGCCTTTGAGCTTGAATAAATTCAATTTGCTTTAAAAATAGATCCAATAGCTAGTTTTCCTGCTTAAACACAGCTTGATGTGTATAGGATCTTGTAGAAGGCGCAGGGGGGGTCATGCTGGAGCAAAGCAGATCATTGGCAGATTTAGCATCGTGTATGCGTGTGCCAAGTTATTCTTAGCACAAGTGGAGCTCAGTCAAAAGGCTTCTGGTTTGTGTGCTATTCTGCTGTATTTCAAACTAATGCTGTGCATAATTGTCATTAGTTAAGGGCAAAATGTAGTGCTGTTTGCTTACATCATGCATGGCAAAATTAGTGACCAAATTAATAACTCATTTTTTCAGGCAAGGACGGGAAGCCAGTTGTGTGGCAGTCCTGCATGAGGACGAGGCAGCCAGCTCAGTTTTTATATTGCACTCGTTAATATTTTCCTCCTCCTTCTATCCTTTATGTTGACATTAGCTTTAATTAGTTACTCGCAGCAACCAAAAAGTATTGATGAAAGCCTGCGAACCCAATGTGCTTTTGTAAAATTAGTTTCCTGCTTAAGCAGATATTTCTCCAGTAATTGACACAAACCAGCCTCCAACGGGGAGGCAGAGGCAAGCTGGTTGTCTGATTAATTCACCATGTTCTGTGGTTGTTTCATGTTTATAGTAAAAGGATGACTGCAAATACAGGGCCAGATGCTCCACCTGTGTCCTCAGCTGAAGATCTGGCCTGAATAATTTATTAAGGCACTGTCCTTTGCGTTCTTTTCAACTCGAGGTCTCACCATAAAAGCACTAGAATTTATGAAACCTTCCTGGTTTTTTTCTTTGCCTTTGTTGAAATGTTGGAATGCTCCAGGCAGTCACAGTACTGGTGCAGAACAGCAACCCAGAGGTGCAAAGGATCCTTTGGGTATATTATAATATAGGGAAAATAACCACTTCTTTGTGGCTGTATTCTCTCAATTGCTTACTAATTGCAGGTGTTCAAGTGACTCATCTAATGTTCTGCGGACACATTAAAGTGGTTTGTTTGTGTCAGATTAATAAATAGGCTCTTTTAATATGCCAGGTAACCTAGAGATAAGAAAATTGCATCAAAGAACTACTGACCCCTACATTTTCTCTTGGAAGGGATAAGCAGTTGCCTGGTGCCAGCCTTGTTGCTTCAGGGTCATCTCCCAAAGAGGAGAGAAGCTTTGCTACTTTAGATATTGACTTGCTAACACCTAATATTCCCTTCTGTTTTACAGGACAGCTAATCCTCCTGATTTTCCCCTCTGTTTTGTTTTCTAATTTCCCTTTTTGTCTAGGAATGTCTAAATATTATAAAAGGTCAGGTGGTTTCTGTCAAAGTAATGGATTGCTCCAGGCGTTAAAAATGATGCCTGTTTATGGTCCTGCCATCTGCAGGAGCAGCAGCGTATCATAAAGTTACTGTATTGATCTGTCACCAGTGCTGTCTTGTCTGCCAAATGAAAAATGGCTTAAACTCATAACCTGGGCCAGCAGTTTTCTTATTGTGAGCCAGACAAAAATGCTATTGATCTTCTTTGCTGAAGTGTTCTTTTCACAGCTTGCCAGCGTCAACACATTGTTGTCCTTACTCAGGGCTAATTAGCTAATAATTTAATGCAGCCAAGATAGCAGGCTCAAGTTTGGTTTAGCAGTAAGGGAATATGCTGTAACTTCAGAAGTACGGGACCTTTTAAAGTGTGGTCACAATTGCAGCACTTGTCTTAACTTTTATGCCCCCACTTCAAGTTTCATTTCCTCCACACTAAAGAATAATGGTCTAGTTGGATGGAGGTGTGCCGTCACTGCAAGATTTATAGAGAGCAACCCACCGATGCAGCGTTGCTATGTATGGTGCTCCTGGTTATGCACTCACACTTTAGCTTTATGATCGCTTCTTGAGTGGAATCAAATAGTTCATTGAATTAATCATGGGAACTGTGCGATTCATGAGCTACAAACCAGGCAGATTCAGTAACATCTTGTGAGACGGTCAATTCTCTCTTTTTTCTTTTCTTTTCTTCTATTTTTTTTTTTTTGGTTCATTTTGTTGTGCTGGGGTCCAACCAAACCAAATTCCACTGCTAAATTGTTTTAAATCGAAGTTTATATGATGGATCCTTCTTCATAAAAAGTACATTTTCTTAATCCTCCTACTGTTCTGGAGGCCAGAAGGCTGCGAGGAAATTCAGGTTGGAAACATGGAAAAAAATGTAACTTGCTTACACATGTTGAAAACTCCTGAGTCTTCCACAAGGTATTTTGATTTATTTTTTTAATTCAAGTGTTTGGATAATTAGGTGTATAAATGGAGATTGCTTGTGTCCAGACCCTGGCTGCCTACAATAAGCAGTTGGTACCAGTTCAGATGGGAGTGGCCTAATGTTGCTCAGCCCATGGTTAAGCTTAGTCTGATTCCCCTGGCTTGTCTCATACTCTTGTGGTGGTGAATGATACAGCCTGTACAGTGTTTATTTTAGAATACACAGTAATAGGAGATTCTGAAATATAACAATAAGCATTTTGCTGAAGAGAGACAGAAGACAATCATAGAACGGTTTAGTTTGGAAGGGATCTTAAAGATCACTCAGTTCCAACCCCCTGCCATGGGCAAGGACATCTTCCACTATGTCAGAATGCTTAAAGCCTCATCCAACTTGGCCTTCATCACCTCCAGGTTCTAGCAGTTTTCAGCTGTTTTGTGTTTTTTAAAAGATCTTGACCAAAAGCAGCAGCTTCTGTATTTTTTGCTCAGCCACATTTTAGTTTATATTTCAGAATTATGCATGATTCAAGTTGTCTGTTTGTTTTCTGTTCAACATTGCTGAGCACAGTATGAGGTAAGGGTGTACAGGAGGTGAAAGAAAACAGATGATCCCCCAGGGAAGTTATTCTTTACATTTCATACGTTAATTTCTCTGGAGTGTGGGTGCATATGTTAATTTTGTATATGAAAAAGGAGTTTTAATCTATGAGGACACTTACAGTTTGCTTCAAATAAGGGAACTTTTAATCTCTGAAAGCATCCCCGAAGTACAATTATCTGTTCTGATGTCCTGATGACTCAACAGATGCTTCTCTAAACCAGAACACATCTGTCAGATTACTGAACTGATATACCACTATATTTGATTTAAAATAATGGAATCATTTGGTTGGAAAAGACCTTTGAGATCATCAAGTCCAACTGTACCTGTCCACTACTGAACCACATCCCTGAGCACCAGGGTGCTGGCCTCTTCTCCCAAGTGAGGGGGGGGGGGGGGGGGGGGGGGGGGGCGGGGCAGGACAAAAGGGAATGGCCTCAAGCTCCACCAGGGGAGATTTAGGCTGGACATTAGGGAAACATTCTTCACAGAAAGGGTCATTTGGCACTGGAACAGGCTGCCCAGGGAGGTGGTTGAGTCACCTTCCCTGGAGGTGTTTAAGGCAAGGGTGGACGAGGTGCTAAGGGGCATGGTTTAGTGTTTGATAGGAATGGTTGGACTCGATGATCCGGTGGGTCTCTTCCAACCTGGTGATTCTATGATTCTATGATCTACCTCTTAAATACTTCCAGAGATAGTGACTCCACCACCTCCCTGGGCAGTCTCTGCCAGTGCCAGAGAACCCTTTTTGTAAAGAAATTTTTCTTGATATCCAGTATAAATCTCCCCTGGAAAAACTTGAGGCCATTTTCTCTCATCCTGTCACCTGGGAGAAAACAACAACACTCACCTTGCTACAGCCTCCTTTCAGGCAGCTGTAGACAGTGATAAGGTCTCCCCTCAGCCTCCTTTTTTCCAGGCTAAACAATCCCAGGTCCCTCAGCTGCCCCTCATAAAACTTATTCTCTAGACCCTTTACCAGCTTCGTTGCCCTTCTCTGGACGCGCTCCAGCCCGTCAATGTTGTCTTTGTAGTGCGGGGCCCCAAACTGAACATATAAATGGATGTATTGTGTTAAATATCATATAAAAGGCAAAGATGTCAGTCTTTTCGATAGTCCTGTAATGACGTTTCACATTGCACAATTCGTTGTCGCTCTTTGGAGGCTGCTATAGTATTGTGAAACGCCCAACTCTTCCTTCGTATCTTTGTAAACTTGTTTGGGTTTTTCTGCATCTCCTTGTCTCCTTTTTAATGCAGGCAGGCTATTGAGTGGTATTTTTAATAAAACAGTAGAACTAAAGATTTTTTTCTAAGCCTTTCTGAAGATTCCCAGTAGCCAATTTAACTGATTTTTAGTCTGTGCTCCATCTGTCTAGGAAAGAAAGGAAATACATTAGTAGTCCGCACATGAGCAGCTTATTAGTTCATTTGGTGTGCGCAGTACAGTGATTCAAGGCTGATCTAAAATATTCATCCACAATTAGTGGCGCAGCACAGTTCAAAGTGCTTCAAATCTGTGGGCTCGACACAGAAATTTAAGGAAAATAGCTGCAAATTGATTCTGTATGTAATTAATGAAACATTTCATTCGTATGTAAATATTAAATGCTTGGGTATTTTTTTTTCCTTTTTTTCCTTCCTTCTTACTGCGCTCCCCCTCCCTGACCTCCATTGTGTGTGTGTTTGTTTTATGGGATGGTGGGTGGGCTGGCATGGGGGCATATTCTTTTGGGAGGAAGAATTAATAGCCGAGTCCTGTGACTCATTCACTGCGCAAACAGCTGTTCTCCCTCTAATTCACCCCTCCTCAGATGTCCATTCCGCCCCCGGAGAGGAGCAGCCAGAAGGCAGCTCTGTCTCCATTGTTGAAACTCTCCATCCACTTTCTTAAGGAAAATTCACTTTCCTTCACAGATCCACCCCACGCACACATAAAGTGGAGGTGCAGATATGGATACGAGCCTCTCCTCTGTCAGCAGCTGTGATGGTCAGTAGCAGCCACATCTCTGAGGAAGATTTTCCAGGGCTCCCCTGTGCCAGAGTAGTGGCTTTCTCCCAGCAGTGCCTGGTTGGAGCCGGGGCTGAACGCTGGTAGCTGTAATATGGGTTAAAAGCTTTTGCATGTTGGAGAGAAAGGGCTTTCGAGGACAGGAGGGAAGCGAGTGGATGTTGATGCGGATGTAAGGAGCGAAGTCAGTGAGGCAGGGCTGGGATTTTGTTTAGGGTCTCCCCTCTCCTCTTTCAGTGTCACAGAAAATTAATCAGAGTTTTACAAATGCTCTCGGTGGAGGAGTTTAAGAACAGCCTGCAGTAAAACTCAGAAGATCCCAAGGCAAACTTCAGCTTATTTTGAAATGACTGTCTTTCCAGCTCAGATGTCCACACAGAACAGAAATTGTGTAATATTCCCTGCTCGTGGTTTCATCTCCAAGCTGCTGACGACCTCGAGTTTCAGTGTGGGCAGCCTGGCAGGGCTTGGCATGAGGAGAGGCCCTGGATCCTGCCCTGCAGCCCTCCAGGGGACCAGGATCAAGGGCTACCAGTCTGGGAGTACTAGCATGTGGTAGCAGCTCATATGCTGCAGCCAGATGATTTACAGGGAAGATTGGGAGAGGAGGGGGATCTGCCCCTAGCTATTAAATCCCAAGATATGACCGTTCCTCTGAGGCATCTGCTGTTTTCCCTTTTGATGCTTTTATTTCTATGACATTTATTTGCATAAAAAGCTTGGATCTGTAAAACTGTGTTTCTCTGTGTCTTACTTGGGTGGCAGTGTTGGCTTCCCTGGCACGACAGCCCCGTTCACACGAGCAGCGTGGGCGATAGCCCCCACGCTTCACTGTGTGCAGATGTAGGTTTGCGTGTACGCACACGGCGTTTGGTCTCACAGAAGATGGTGTGAGGATGAGGGTGTTCGGTGAGCTGATGGGAAGGCGATCCAGAAAAAGGAGTTGGCAGTGGATAGATCTGAACCTATGTGAGATGCCCACCATCACATTTAGAGAGATGTGTGTTCATCCGTAGATTTTGACACACCTGCTAGCAACGGTGGCTAAACCCAGTTAAATTAGTGTTTGTAATTTTTAATTAACAAGTTGACTGGCAGCACTATAGGATGTTAAAATTACTCCCTTTTATTTTTTAACTTCTGCACACATGAATTTGTTTCCCTCAATGTGAATTTCCAGCACATCACTTAGACTATTCAAATACCAGTAGGCGAGTTCCATTCTGATTTAAGCAAAAGGGGGAAAATAACCTTCTCATCTCCACTCCCAGGAGTGGAAGATGATGGCAGGAATGGAGATGTGTTACATTGACTGATTTCACATTGCTGACCTTTAAACTTTGTTTTCCATAAGAGAATGTGATAGAAGGGATGGATTACGTATGTTTTATTTAGATACTTGAGTAAGAGTTGTTCTTTGGTTTTGAAAATGAATGCATCTAACTTTGAATTTCTTCTGTTTTAAGAAGTTGAACTGTAGGAGTGTTTGCTTTCTTCTGCTAAGGTCAGAGCTCTGTTTTGCCGTTGTTATTTGAGGCAAATGGGAAAAAAAGAGAAATTTTAGGAATCTCAGCCAAGTTCTAGGAAAGGGTTTTAGTAAATGGGGGATCCAGATTCAAGCTACAAGACAGAAGTCGGGGTTACTTTCCACATGAAAAAAACTGTTTAAAAGGAAAAATTAAGAGTTTTCCCTTCTAAATCCTGAGCACAAAGCTCTCAAAGTGGGGGATTGTTTGTTTGGTTTTGGAGTTTTCTTTAAAAACCACCTTTCCTCACTTTTGTGCTCCCCTTTATGTATTGCTGTTTACACAACCCCGTTTCTTTCATACTGTAGTAGTGAAGGATGTTTTCCGACCAAGATGAAACAACACTTTTTGTTTGTAAACCAGAGTTTTTTAGTATAGTGAAACAAAGTGGAGAAGGTACACCACCATCACAAGTGTAGTGTTTTCAGTTTTTCACTCCAGTATTTTCCCCTGAATGTATGTTTTGGGGTGTTTTTCCCCCCACCAGCAAAAGTATTGCCTAAGTATTACATGCAGCTCTAAGCCATTTGCTTTGCTGCTGTGCTTAAGCAGTAAAGCCATAAAGATTTAAAAAAATGCTGTACTGCCAGATATAAGACATGTGTTAGTCTCAGAGATGATGGCTTAATTTTTAGTATTCCTTGGTGCTTTATATCTTGATGTTTCTTATGACCTACAATTAAAATTACTCTTGTGAAGTCTCAACTTCTATCCAGATTGTGGAGTGTGGTTGAGTGTCTCCAGGGAAAGCCTGGAACTGCTCGCTAAATCAATTTGTGCTTTTCTCAAAACAGATTAAATATGTTTTACCACTTTAAATTAAAAAATAAATAACCCCACATGACATAACAGCTACATGTAAAATTAAAAATGTGCTCTGCACGTTTTGAAGGGTGGTAATTTTGATGCCAATGCCATGCTGATAGTATTCCACGAGAGAGAGAAATGAATGGTTAAAAACAAGCATGTCTAATCCTGTCTCACTGTTCTGTTAGTCTCATTTGAGAATTAAGTTGATGGCACGCTACTTGGGTGGGTGCTAACTGCTAGAGGTGGCAATAATCTGCTTTAGCAGAGCCTGCAATGCTCTGCTTCCACTGCACCGCCTCCCTGGAGTTAGGTTTATTTTAAATTCGTCTTGCTGAGGCACACTGCTTCCTTTTCGGGTCAGCCTTCTCCTGCCTGTTCCTTTAGCAAGATGAGCTGCAAAACTTGCTTGTGATTCACCTGCACCCTTACGCAGTGCTTCAAGGATGGTTTTCATAGAATCATAGAAGGGTTGGAAGGGACCTTAAAGCCCATGCAGTTGCAGCCCCTGTCATAGGCAGGGCCATCTCCCATTGGATCAGGTTGCTCCAAGCCCCATCCAGCCTGGCCTTGAACACCTCCAGGGAGGGGGCAGTCACAACTTCTCCAGGCAACCTGTGCCAATGCCTCACCAGCCTCAAAGGAAAACATTTCTTCCTAAAATCTCATCTCAATCTCCCCTCTTTCAGCTTAAAACCAATCCCCTCCTCCTATCCCTGCACTCCCTTATAAACGCCCCTCCCCAGCTTTGCTATAGGCCCCTTTAAGTACTGGAAGGTTGTTCCAGGAGATTCTTCCTGCCTGTTGCTTATTTTGTACCAAACACACAGGAGAAACGGAGGGAAATCAGGAGCTTCTCTTGCTCTGTAAATCTGTGCAGGGCATGCAGGCAGCTGTGCATAGGGAGAGTCGGATGCACTGGATATGCCAGAAGCACCCTTTGTTCCTTCAAACCACTTCCACGGCTGTGCTCAAGTGCATTATTGTTTAGGGCTCTGAGTACAATAGGACAGAAGGGAAAGGGAAGGGGAAAAATTTTCTAAAATAGAACAAAACAAACTCAAAAAGTTGCTACAGAAATAGATGGCAAATGGTGCCTAATAATGGTATTTTACAAGAGATGCCCATTCTCCAGAACAGTGATTCGGTTTAAGCCGAGGTTAATAGTGCTCGTTATCCTGCGCCTCTGAGTTGGCAGCTCAGCCCTCTGCTATGAGCACTGCCAGTCGTGTACGCTACTGTCTGCTGCAGGCTATGTGGGAGTCATTACTACAGTGGTCTCTTGAGAAATGATAACGAACTGGGAACTTTAATTGTTTAGGTTTCATCTGCCTGGAGCTGGTTTTGGCTATTGCCATCTGGGGTGGGTGCTGGAGGAGGACCCCTGGCTGACTCCCTTGCACCAAGCAGACACCAAAATCTTTCCTGTTCCAGTTCAGGTCAAAACTGCGTCAGGTTATTGTTTCACAGCAATGCTGCGGCATGTGTCTTCCCAAAGATACCTGTCCTCCAAGTCTAATTTCACTGCTTCTGCTTACATTCCTTCCCTCCCTCCTCGTGCTGGATCTCCTCCTGATCCAGCCCACTGACTCATGTGCAGCCCCTTAAATCTGGGCTAGGAGGAGAGAGGCATCCTGGAAACTTTAGGGTTTCCACAGTTGTGGCAGGAGAGTAGAGGCATGGACAACAGTTGATGTGGTGGCTTTAGGTGCATGCAGCATGGAAATGAGAGCTGGACTGGAGAAGTTGTTCTTCCAGTAATGGGATTTTTGTGATACAGTTGGGAGAAGCAAAGGATTTCATAGTTGTTGTAAACAAGATCATGATAATGCTTACTGCTGCTGTTGGGTCCCGTATATGAGAAAGGTATGGCACAACCCTAACGTTCCCTTCCATCTCAAAGTGCAGAAATGACTACTTCATGGCTTCCTACATCTGAGTAGAAGTATACTGTAGTTGTATTAAAAAAATTGGAAAAACTAATCGAGGAAATGGTGACTCAATAAACAAAACTTTACTTTTATCCCAGTGAAAAATAGTGAAAAACGCCAAGCAAAAATTAAAATAATTGTCACTGCCATTCTTTCTTATTTCGCTATACCCTGATAGCATTCTGCCTCACAGGGTGAGACTGAAAAATCTCCCAGGTGGACTGGTTGCAGCAACAATGTGATACAGCGATCAGAGTTTTGGTGGCCAAGGTTTTGTGGGAGCCTTGTGGGGCACAGAGAGCACTGGAGGGACGCAGGTGGGGGCTGATGCCAGAGCTTTAGAGCAGGGAGGAGGATACCTTTGGCAGTGCCAGGCAAGGAACATGGGGTGTTTCAGTGCAATGTGGCTGCTTTCTGCTGCTTGTGCTTGGAAGAAGTATCTATCCTTTCTGTTCCAACAGATCAATGCTGATATTTTACAGCCACACAGCTGCTGCATTTCAGTGTGATGTGTTTGTGTGCTCTTTGGTTCTTGTTTTCATAAGGGTTATTGAGGACCATGTCTAGGTGTAGGCAAAATTGAATGTTGTTGGTTTGAAGCTTTAGTCTGTCTGCCCCAGCTTCCTTCTGCTTCCCTCCCCCCGATCTTTTCTTCCCAACTTTACTCTCCTTCCTTAGTCTTGCTCTGCCTAGGAAAGGAGCATACTCACCTGCTTTGAACTTTGCCTCCGTTTCTTGCTCTTTTTTTCCCTTTCAAAACCCCCACCTATTTTGAATTGCTTACTTTAGCAACACTTTATACTACCATTTCATACGAAACTAGCAGATTAGCCCCTTTTTTTTGGCAGAGGGCACCATCCAGTGCTCATACACTCAACATTGATTCCGAGTTACTTTAGATTTTCTAAAAACTCCTGAGTTGATAGAGGGCTATGCCAGCTAACAAGGTCTGCATACAATATTTAAACAGTGTACAAGCTTATAAGTTTTCCCATGTAGCAAAACTATCTTCTTGACCAGTAAGCTTAGTTAGAAAGCAGAGCAGTTTGAGTTCTTAATTTATGACCCATTTACGGCCCTCGATAAAGGAGAAGTCAGGATTGCTGACATGCTGTGATTTTAGAGGAATTTTGAGTTTGAACATACTCTGCCGTTCAAGGAGAATAATGCTAGAACTTGGCTCTAAAGTGCACCAGCCTTATGTATTTCTATAAGAAGATTGTGCAACACACTTAACTGTGTCTCTGCAGTATTTTTGTTTTCCAAGAATTTCTCTGTGTGTTTTGAATTTGCCATCTATTCATTTTTGTTTGGGTATTTATGGGCCAAGTGATGTTTTGTGTGTGTAAACTAAAGGTTTTGCTCTTGTTTACACTTAGAATTTTATTTATTTACAATTCATAGAATCATAAAACGGTTTTGGTTGAAATCCTTTAAGTCTAGCACAGGCTGAGCACTGGGGTGTAAACAGTGAGGTAGCCTGGAGTGCCTCTTTCTTCCCTTGGAGGATAAGGCTGAAGAAGAGACACAGGAGTCCAGGAAAATATGTAGTAGTCCAAAAAGAGTTATAATAGACCTGCCTCTGAAAGCTGGTGGCCGCCAGGTGGGACCAGGGTGTGATAAGAAAACAGGGAAAGTTGTTTGTGCTTGACCCGAGTCCATTGCAATGATACATCTGAGCCTTAGCAGACCTAAAGATGAACTCTGTATGCTTTCCTGTTGGATTTCTTCCAGTTCCCTCCTTCAGTGTTGTTTATATGCCTTAATTTTAAGACTTGCTGTGATGCACAGTTTGCTCTGGGTGTTTCCTTTATGTACATTGACCTTTTTCATTGATTCATCTTGGCAAAACCATGAAAAAACAGAGCACTGTGTTAAAAGAAAAAAGATTGAAACTGTCTGGTGTATTGGGCCTAGATTGCTGGGTTTGGTGGCATTCCTGCCCTCAGGTATGTTCCAGCGGGACTGCAGCCACCCCAGGCCACAGCAAGAGCATCCTTGGGGGACTGTGACTGGGACAGGGGAAATCAGGTGAAGCAGCAAAGAACAGTGGAAGGATGAATGAGACAGCAAGAAGGAGCAGACATAAACCATTGTTTGTGGGACCTGCAGCCTCCTGTGCTGCCTCTGGCCTCGCCAAAGGCATTAGGATGGACTGAGAATAAGGCATGGTGGAAACAAGGAAAGTTAGGCTAGCAAAGGAGAGGGGAAAAACGGTGTTTGGCTGAAGCTGAGCCTTGGGAAGAGAGAGGAAAAGTTTCCTTCAGTGCTTGCTGAGCTGCTTAGTCTCCTTTTATCACCCCAACTCCTGAAACAGTAATTAAAAGTGCATTAATTGGCAATACATAATGTGAAATTAAAGTATAAAAGTATGTAGAAAAGTAAAACTAAAATCCAAAAGCTGAAGTTCTTACGTGATGATGAGACTTTTGAGAGGTGGCTTTCAGAAAAATTCCTTGTATTGCCGGAGGCACAATAAAATTGCCAGTGTTGGCAGCCCTGCTGTGTTGCCTGTCCATCCTCATCTCAGCTTCTTCCGCTGTCCCTCCTGGTGTTGGGCATCTCCTTCACCGCATTGATTTTTACAGTGTAATCCACTCAGAGCAAGGGTTTTGTGTATTGTGTGCTTGTAATGCATAACACATGCATTACTATAGAAATAATCTAATGCCCAGTGCCTGAGATCTCGAATGTGGAGTGGTTTGTGCCCAAACCGCTGCATGTTTGATAGGAATGGTTGGACTCGATGACCCGGTGGGTCTCTTCCAACCTGGTTATTCTATGATTCTATGTTTGTGGCTTTGGAGAAGTGGGAAGTGTTCCTGTCTGGCATGCCGCCCCTGCCTTGCCTCGCGCATCCCCCAATGGGCCCTGGTGGGTATTTGTAGGAAGGATGTGGTGTTTTCCAGTGTCTGCTGGTACAGCTGCATCACAGGACATGAACCGATTATGAAGGTGAAAAGGGTTGGAGGATGTGTGGCATCAAGTTGTGCCACAGCGAGGCCCTGGTTTCATGCCTGGGAAGGGTGGCTGATGCTGGGCTTAAGGTATTTCCAGTTGTCTCCTCTTCCCTACACATTGGCTAGGTGAAGTGTGACTGGAAAGCTGCCTGATGGAAAAAGACCTGGGAGTGCCACTAGACAGCAGCTGAACACGAGCCATCATTGCGTCCAGGGGGCCAAGAAGGCTAACAGCATCTTACATTGGATCAGCAATGCTTTGGCCAGCAGGAGCAGGGAAGGAATCATCCCCCTGTACTCAGTGCTGGTGAGGCTGCACCTCGAATCCTGTGCTCAGCTTTGGGCCCCTCATTACAAGAAGGACATTGAGGGGCTGGAACTTGTCCAGAGGAGGGCAATGAAGCTGGGTAAGCGTCTAGAATACTAATCTTGAGAGGAGGGGCTGAGGGAACTGGGATTATTTAGTCTGGAGAAGAGGAGGCTGAGGGGAGACTTCATCGCTCTCCACAGCTACCTGAAAGGAGGTTGTGGTGAAGTGGGTTCTGGTCTTTTCCCCCAAGTAATAAGTGGCAGGACAAGAGGAAATGGCCTCAAGTTATGCCAGGGGAGGTTTGGATTGGATAATAGGAAACACTTCTTTACTGAAGGAGCGGTGAATTACTGGAACAGACTACTCGGGGTAGTGGTGGAGTCTGCATCCCTGGGGGTGTTCAGATGTGACACTTATGGACATGGTTTAGTAGGCACGGTGATGTTGGACTGATGGTTGGATTTGATGATCTTGGAGGTCTTTTCCAACCACAATGATTCTGTGATCTGTTCTTATTGTCAGGTGCTGACCATGCCAGTGAAACCATTTTGAGGTTCTTCTAGAAACAGCATGACAGAACGGCTCAGGCATTAAAAGAAAGCTCATCTTATTTTTAGAAGCTGGTTGCATTTCAGAGCAAAATCCCATGATGCGTGCTGGCTGAGCTGGGGCTGGCGTGAGAGCATGGATGCAGGCTGGAGTAGCAGTGGTGAGACGGTACAGCCCCTGAGAAGGCCGCATGGTGAAACCAGGGAACAGGTGCTGGCAGGGACAATGCCAGCACCCTTAGAATAAGCTTGGACCTGATCTGCAGAAGGGGTGTGTGGTCTGTAATGTGAATTCACTAGAATGTTAATGGGATAACCCTTTTCAGAGGTGCTTTATAAAGCAGAGGAGGAATTGTGGTGCCAGTTTTACAGATGGTCAGAGCTGAAGCACTGAGGGGAGTGAAGCGTTGGGAGTGATGCGCTGGCCGCATGCACTGCAGCAGTGCAGTTTCATCTGGCTTCAGCAGCCTCTATTTCTACCCTGTGCCATCAAGGCTGATCACTCCTGCAGATGTTGTGTTGGCACGTCTGTTTACGAGACAACATGCTTGAAGGCAAAGAGTTCCCCGACCCAGCTGCATAAACGCACGGTTTGGAAGTAAGTGTCCAGCAGGGAGACCGGAGAGATAGAGTTTAAGCTGTGAAGTAAATGCTACAGCCTGATTTGTCACAGTCCCATCCCATCACACCTGGGATGGTGCTCCTGAGGTAGACAGAACAAAAGTTTAATGTTTGGAGGAACGAAGTTAGAAGTTGGATAAATAACTAATTCCAGCTTCTTTAAAGACCCAGTCTGCATTAGCTGACCAAGTCATGTTAACGCATCCTAAATCTGAATCAATTAACAAGTTTTTCCTGGCTTGTATAAGCAGAACAAAAGCAGTGGGGACAGCTTCTGGATGAAAATAAGTATGTTCTGGGGGAAAACATTCACAATTCAATGAGGCCCTAAAAGCAAATCATTCACCCAGGATGCCTGTCAATGTGTAACTCCTCTAACACTGCCTTTTGTTGTGGGACAGGAAAGTCAGCAGAGTTGCTGTCTGAAGCAGACAGTCCTTTGCTGACACTGAACATATCAGGGGTGGGACAACCGTTTCTAACTTGTATTTCTCAGATCTGTTTCTATACTTTATGAATTAGAATCATAGAGTCATAGAATGGTTTGGGTTGGAAGGGAGCTTTTCAGGTCATCCAGTTCAATCCCCTGCGGGAGCAAGGATATCTTCAGTCAGGTTGCTCAGAGCGCCATCCAACCTGACCTTGAGGGATGGGGACTCCACTGCCTCTCTGGGCAACCTGTGCTGGTGTTTCACCTCCACCATTGTAAAAAATGTGTTCTTTATATCTGGTCTAAGTCTCCCCTCCATTAGTTTAAAACCATTACTCCTTGTCCTGTCACAACAGGCCTTGCTAAAAAGCCTGTCCCCATCTTAGCTACTGGCCTCCTTTAGTCCCTGGAAGGCTGCCCTGGAGCCTTCTCTTCTCCAGGTTGCACAACCCCAACTCTCTCAGCCTATCAGTGCTGAATTATCAGTGACCAGAATAAGTAGAACTACAGAGCAACTATTGAATGCAACTAACAAATTATTTATAATAAATTGAGGTTTTCCTTCTGCATTTTTTGTGACCTGTGACTTCTGCATCCCACAAGCTGGTACAGAAGTGTCTGCTCCTGCAGCTGGTCTGGTTGCAAGTTGTGTGCCTTACTTTTTTTTCCATAATCCTTGCTTTCTCGCATTTGATAGAAAATTCTTTTGCATAAAAGTTCTTTGGAAGTTTATCAAAAGAGAAGCAAAATGTGGTCATCGTGTTCCTTTCTTCAGTAGCTGCCGAGTTTTAGAGCTTAGGATTGTAGGGCTGTAAGGAGGACCTTGTCTGCCTGCTGAAACAGCATGGAACAAAATAGAATACACACTGCCCGTAAATGTTCCCCTGCCTCCCTTTGCAGTCTTTCTTTGTAATTAAAAAGCATTTCCTAGAAGTCGAAGTAATGCATACAACTTGTTTTGTTTTGCTACAGCCAGTATGGTGATTTTGAGGTATTTTGGCCTATTTGCTTAAGCAGAGATTGGGAGTTGGTTTATTTTTGTAATGGCACTTAGCTCACAACAGTCAGCAAGTACCCTTTATAAAGAGAATAAAAGAGACTTCAGCGTGACCTTTAACTGAAAAAAAAATACCATTTGGCTCAGGAAATTTTTATATAAACCTCAAAAGAGTTCCTACTATCTTCTTGTCTCATTGTTGCAGGCAAGAAAACCTGTAAGACTTAAATTGCCAGAGTGAATCTCAAAAGCTTAGGGGTGGCAGAGCTGGGCTGGAACCCAGCTGCACATCTGCTCCTCCAGGCTAGGTCCTGGGACGATTCAGTGCTCTTTATTCCTTTCAGGTCTGCCTACTGAGCTGCTTCAACTGCTGATGTATTATGCAGGGAGGATGGAAGCGTCATGTGTCTGTGTTTTTATTGCAGGAAAATGGATCTCGTTATGTGAGAGCGTTGAGGAAACAGTCCCCTGCTACTGAGAGGAAGAAAGGCCGGTGGGAAATATTCAGGTAGGAAAGGTTGTGGACAAATGCTTGTGGGCCTTCAGTATTTTTGCAGACACCTCATCGTTTTTTGCGCTTTAAGGGCTGATCTGGTCACTATCAAAGTTTATTTGTTGCTTTAAGGAGCACTCCTGTTTGGTGAATTGATTGCAACAACAAAACACTGCAAGCAAAGCCCTCAGCATAAACATTCTTTGGGCCATCCCTGCTGCAGTATTGATCCTCATACAGAATGCAAACAAATCACTCTTTGCATGAGCCATTCGAGCTATAAAACAGAGCAATAATATGTTCTACATGCTGCCAATAAATGTGCATCTATAATAAACACAGTAGAAATCTCTGAGTAGAAGTGAGCAGTAGTTTCAATGTGTTTGATAGCTCATGTAGCTCATGTCCGGCTGTTGTACAGGATGAAAACCAAAGTGGGCATTCCAGAGTTTCTGTTGCCTCCTTCCCTTAAGAAAAATAAACCTTGCAAACTTATTCTGTTGCTGCTTTTGCTTTGGTTTGAGGCTTTTTAGGCATTTTAAGTATTTTAGAAAGCAGTAGGTAATCTTATTTTTGCCTGTTTCCAGTGTAGTTCAGAGCTTCTGAAGAATTTGGTCTATGTCTTAATTTTCTTGTAGACCAGCTGCCTTCTTACACTGTTATGTGGGTCATCTTCACTTCTACTCCTTGCCACATCCCCCTGGCATTGAATTGGGAAATAGCATTAAAGAAGCTTCAAGGTATTTGTAGTTGTTTTGAATGCAGCTGAAATCAGGGCGGGGAGGAGTCAGTGCCCTGGTGCCCTTCACCACTGAGGGTGCATGGATGATAACTGAACCCAATTCCAAAAGGAAAAAGTTAATGATCATCAGAACATGGATTATTTTTTTAATCTGCTCTACCAAGCTCATATAATCCTCCTCCCCCTCATCCGTGTGTTCAGTGCTGTGCTTTGATGAGCTACAGACAGTTGACCTGGAGGCATTTCTTGATGAACATTTCTGTCTGCTCTCAGCCTTGAAAAACTCAACCTTTTCAAGACCTGTATGGGAGGAAAATGTGTAAGACTAATATTTATAGGCTGAAAGAGTGGGGAGAGGAAAGACTAAAGTGTAAAACTTGCTTCTAGCAAAAATGCCATCCCTCTTTTCCCTCTGATCCTTAGAAGCGTTTCTGACATGGCTGCTAAAGCAAGAGCGAGTTAGTGGTGTGTGCTGCCGTTTGCTGTGCTTTTGTACTGCAGGACTGTGTTCTGGTTTGTATGGCGATGCTTTCTTCTATTTTGTTCTAATACAGAACACAAATTTCAACTGATACTCAACTATTACACTATGATTCATCCGTACTCCTACATTTTAAATGATAACTTCCAAGTACTTACATTTGATTGTTTGTAAAAAAAGGGAGGTTGTTATTCAGGTTCACTTTTTGAATGCTTTTTTCGTAGTGTTTAGTAAAGCTGATGTGAATAAATCCGTTCGTTAATAGCTGTAACTGCCATCATATGGGAAGACCAGAAGGAGGAGAGGTTTTATCTGTGCCGTTGTTTTTACTGGGAAAAGATCTTGGCTATATTAAGAAATACATTAGTACTGATTGTAAGACCAATAGGAGATTGAGACGACATTGCAAGTAGTTTTTAGTGGTCCTTTAAAGAGTATACTGCATTTTACACCCCCTGATATAGGTGTAAGACTTCAGTCTTTGAATATAAAAAGAATGTGTGCAGGCATAGAAGTGCAGCAAATACTTAAGGGGGGAAAAAAACCCTACATCCTAACTCACCCTGTATTAAAACTGTGTTCCTGAAAATTTCTTGGAGATTACTCTAGGCTTGGATCCTGGTTTAAAAAAATAAAAATCACTTTTCTGTTTGGTGAAGAAAGTGGGGACAGAAGTTCCTTGCTGTGCCTTCAGGTCACGTGACCTCACTGCTGTAGAGCTGGAATGTTTGCCATGGTATTTCCGGAGGCTTCATAAAAACAGAAAGAACAGGGGGGGCAGGAGGATTTATTTTTTAATTATGATATTCTCTACCACTTCCCCTCCTCCTTCTTTTTTTTTTTGGCAGCCTCAATTCGTTACACTTTAGATGTGGGATTTTTTAGGAATTCAGAAGTTTTTATCTGTATTCATCTGTTTTTATAAGTATTCATCTGTTTCTTAAAGAAAAAAGTTAAAAGATATTTGCCACTTTTTAATCGCTAAATCTGCCTAGAATTCTTTTCTTACTTAACGAGCAACCTACATATTAAGCCTAACTCTGCTATTTAGATGGTCTTAATGGTTTACTTTTGGCATGTGTCACTGTGAGTGGCATTCAGTAATCTGACTTGATAGCTGTCTTCTTGCAAACTCCAGTAATGCAAACAGAAGATGAGCACTCAAACAAGGTTATGGTGAAGAGCCATTTCCTAAGTCCTGCTGCGGCAGCCGAGAATCCCCACATCAAATCAGAAAAGCACAGAATTAGTTCTGGCTCCTGGGATGGGAGGGTTAAGATGATGCAAACCTCTTCTTGCTAACTGTAGGGAGAGCATGTGTTCCTTTGGAGATTTTGCAAAGCCCAGCGCAGGCTGGGGCTGTGAGTTTCTCTCTGTTGGTCTGTAGTGTCACGGGTATGTTCTGTCTTCATGGCAGAGGGGCTGATGGAGACCCTGCAGCCTCTTTAACACCCCTGGCTGGCAGGAATGCATATTCTCCTTCTCTGACTCTGCAGGCCCTCTTACACCCCTGGCTGGCAAGGATGCATCTCTTGTTCCTCCTCCTCCGACCCTGCAGTCTCTCTTACCTCCTTGGCTGTCAGGGATACATCTCCTCCTCCTCCTCCTCGCATCCCCTTCCAGTCAAGCTGAGCTGCCTGTTGAACAAGAGCAGAGAACTGATCCCTTTTAAAAATAACCTGCCAAAAATGAAGAGGGAGGGGGAGGATGAATGGGCTATTTTTAGCTTAACCAGCTCTGTTAGCCACACAGCGCCTTAAAGCTGTCCTAATGCTACCAAGAGGGGTGAGGAGAGGGCAGTGTGAGGCGAGCTGGTAACAAACGGCCAGAGGTAGGAAGCTGCTTGTTCCATCTTTACCACCCCAGCAATGTGGCTGTGTGTTCTGTGAGGCCACTTAGAGCATGAGCAGTCGAAGATTTACAACCATATCAAGATAGGCTTGTTGCTGAGTCAAGTTATGAATGACAAAAAGGCAGCATAGTTCATTGTAGAGCTTTCCTTCAAAGTATAAAATGGTAGATTTTTTTCCCCCCCAAATTCCAGCCTTTGGAAGGAAGGAGCCTTGGTAGACTGAGACTTGAGTGTGGGCTTGGGTTCTGCACATCGACAGGGCTTCCTTGCTCCTTCCTCCTTTCCCCTACCACACGTTCTGAAGCCCATCTTTAAGTGTGACTGATTATTTAATGCTACTATCCTGGTGTGGAAATGTAGCATTGTTTACTTTATTAAAGTAAGACATATGTTTGTTTCAATAAAACGTGGAATGTCTGACTGCCACAGGTTCCATATTGTCCCACTCCTTCAGGTCCTCCTGCACACCTGTGTGAACACAGCAAACAAACATTGTCAAAATCATATATTGAACAGCTGGGAAGGAAGGTCTTAAGGTGGCAAAAAATAAGGCAAAGACACAGCAGGAAAAGAGGCTTGATGGTTTAGTAGGCACAGTGGTGTTGGGCTGATGGTTGGAGGATGATCATAGGGGTATTTTCCAACCTCAGTGATTCAGTATAGGTGGATAACATACTGTTTCAATGATCATCTTAACTTAGAAATACTTGGAAGAGTTATATTATCTTATATTATCTTCTGCAAAAGTAAGCCATGATTTATGGCAAACTGTGTTTTAAGTTGAGTGTTATCTGCTTGTATATGCGTTTTTTTTCCCCCAAGTGGACCCACAAACGTTTGAAGCAATACCCCAGAAATCTCATGCAGTATAACTGAGGGGATGTTGGTAAATTCTTACTTGAATTCTCTTCAGTGCTGTGCTCGTTAGTGGAATTCTGTAACACCTTAAGTTTTAGGTGAAAAAGAGACAGCAATCCACCTCTTCAGGTAGCAGAAATAGCACATGAGGATTTCTGGTTTTGGAGATGTTGCAGTTTTTTATCGTGTTCCTTATTATATCTTACTGGTTTGTAGATTATGCGCCTTTATAAGCATGTGCAAAGTCTTTTTACAGTTAATTTTGCAACGATAATATGTATACTTCAATAATACTTTTCATGCCACTTGGCTTTGCCCCATGCCATCTAAGACTTCACAAGCCAAGGAAACTTTGTTTAGGCAGGCCAATGGGAATCATGGTTGAAACTTGTTCTCAAAGGCTTCACGTTCCTAATTGCCTTTGACAGCTGCTGGGAAAGATGTCACTTTAACACAGTGAAAAGCAACCAAAATAAATTATGTTTTTAATGAAGGATTCTCGATCTGGATGAATTGGTACTGGCAGGACAGTATCAGTTAAAAATAGAACCTGCTGCAGACACATTGCAGTTGCTTCTGGTTTTATTTTGTCTAAACAAAAAGCAGTGTATACACACCAAGTCTAGATTGGCCTTTTAGTCTGAGGGACTTCCTTTGCAGATGGCTTCTGCTTATTTTTAATTATTATTTTTTCTAAATTATTTATTTTTTTAAAAAGTAAGTTTTGCTTTGAAGGGAGACCAAATAGGGTCAGCATTCAAATATCCTTGCTCTCTTGAGACCTCACCTGGAGCCCTGCATTCAGTTACAGAGTCCTCAGCACAGGAAGGACAGGGATCTGTTGGAGCCAGTCCAGAGGAGGCTGTGGAGGTGATCCAAGGGCTGGAGCACCTCCCATACCTGCACATGCTGGAAGAGTCGGGCTTGTTCAACTTGGAGAAGCAATGGCTCTGGGGAGACCTTATAACAGCCTTTCAGTACTGAAAGGGGCAACAGGAAAGCTGGGGAAAGGCTCTTCATCAGGGACTGCAGGGATAGGACGAGGGGGAACAGTTTTAAGTTGCAAGAGGGGAGATTTAGATGAGCTGTTGGGAAGAAATGTTTTCCTGTGTGGGTGGTGAAGCCCTGGCATAGGTTGCTGAGAGAAGTGGTTGGCTGCCCTCTCCCTGGAGGTGTTCAAGGCCAGGTTGGATGGGGCTTGGAGCCCCCTGATCCAGTGGAAGGTGTCTGTGCGCATGGCAGAGGTTTGGATCTGGGTGGGCTTTAGGGTCCCTTCCAGTCCAAACCATTCTATGATTCTGTGATCCTGTTTGTCACGTACTGGCATGGGAAATTGCTCTATCCTAAACCTACTTAATTGTGATATGCACAAGTTTTGTGATGTGCACCACTCTGTGATTCTTACAGCCTTAGACAGGCTGCATTTGTCTGTGCAAAGAATTCTTTCCTAAAGAAATAATACCCTGACTATTTATTTTTGTTCAGTTCAAAAGTATTTGTAGCTTAGTGGCAAATATTTTACTTCTGTACCCTCCCTTTTGCCCTTATCTTGTTTGTCTCCTCACTGTTTTCTTCCAGCTGTTAGAAATATGTACTTCTAGAGTGTGTTAGGTCAGCTGCTTTATGAGCCAAGGATTTGTGTCTTTTCACTGAAAACAAACACAAGGAAAGGGACTGAATGGCAATTTGAGTTGTGCAGCTTACACATAGGCATATTGTATATATTAGACATTAGATATATGTGTGTAAGTTGAGATCTTGTTTCAGACAGGAGATTGTTATTGGTTGGTGATTACATATCATATATGTATTTTTAAATAGTTTAAGTTAATCTGCAATAATACTGTTGCAGAAAATAAAATATGTTTCATACTGACCAGTATTTCACTAAATTCCCCTCTTACTGAAGTTAGAAAATTCAAAGTACAACTATTTTTTCTTGCATTTTGCCAGGCCTTGATGGTTCTGGTAGCACAGCTTTCTTTTACAGTCCTTCAAGTGGGAAAAGAGAAATTTATTTCCTTCCCAAGACAAAAGAACAATGCAAGTGTAATCTCAGCTCTCAGTTCTATTGTCTCTAAGTCCATCTCTTAACCTGGTATGATTAATCCACTTTGATTTGTTTGTGGTTTTAGAAGTTTATGAAAGGACAGAGAAAGGGAGGAAAAAAAATCCTTTGAAGCATCTCAGTGATTCAAGTGCTGCCTGGAATCATAAAGATATGGGTGACTGAGACCTGTGTTATCGGAGTGCTGGGAGTGCTGGTTGGAATGCTGGCAGGAGTACAGCCCTAACTTGGTCAGGGCCAAGTATTTAAACTCATCGCGCACTACTGAGAGTATGGAGTCTGCACCACAGATCAAACTACAGCTTTTCAAAGGAAAGCAAACAAATCATGGAAACCCTCAATATACTCAATCCAAAATCTCACAGGTGACAATAAACCTTAATAGGGCTGTAGAACAGGAAGATGCGGAGGAATGTGTGTGGGGCACTGTGTGGGGTCCCTTCTCCTGCTTGCTTATACCTGTCCTGTACAGCAGAAAGCTGAAACAACTGAAAATTAAAAATATTGCTTTACCAATAGAGTAGGAGAAGAAGAAAACAGGCATGAACACCACTTTTCCAAGATGCTGTGTTTGCTACAGCGACAGTCTAAACAAATTAATTGCACGTGGAGTAAGAAGGTGTTTCCTTTTGTTGCCTTTGAATGGGGCTCTTCCTTAATGGAATTTCCTCATGCTTGTGTGCTCTCTTACTGGGTGGGCAGAAGCTCACTAACTACTGTAGGCTGGTTTCTGTTTAATGTAGTTTAGCAATGACCATTTCATTACTCTCCTTTAAAACATAAACATTCCTGGTCTCTTCAGGCACTCTTCTTAAAACATGCTTCAACCCACTGATTTTCATTCCCACCCTTTGAATTTTGTTTCATTTTGTTCTGAATCCATAAGTTTCTTTCACAGCCAACCACCAGATTATCATTGTTCCTTTTATATAAACTGTGGCATTAGAGGAGCACTGTTTTCTCAGGTCCCCATTTGGTGGCAGATTTCCTTCTCTGAGCCCATTCCTCTTTTGGACTGTTCAAACGTCCACCAAATTGAGTGGATCCTTCATTAGTTGGTGGGATGGATTCCTTCCCACACAGACAGGCCATTTAACATCTGCTATGTGGTAATGAAAAGGACCAGGGGCGACAGTTTTAAGCTGAGAGAAGGGAGATTTAGATAAGATATTAGGAAAAAATATTTTCTTATGAGTATGATGAGGCCCTGACACGGGTTTCTCATAGGAGTCATGGTTGCCCCATCCCTGGAGGTGTTCAAAGCCAGGTTGGATGACGCTTTGAATACCGTGATCCAGTCAGAGGTGCCACTGCCCATGGCAGGGGGTTGGAACTGGGTGATCTTTCAGGTCCCTTTCTACCCAAACCATTCTAGGGTTCTGTGAATGTGGGGAATGTGATAGAAGCTGAGAAGCTAGAGGTAGAGTGCTCTTTACCAGTTTGTAGTCTTGCAGTACTTCACCCTATGCTTTCCTCACACCTTTGGTGGTATTTCTGGTGCCAATCTCCCACCTGGTGCCTAACATCTGCCTGGTGCCTTTTATCCTCATATGGCTTCTGTCGTTCTTACCTGGAAACCTTCATTCCCACAATCAGCTCACAACCCTTAGGGTCCTGTTGGTTTGCAGTCAGTGTTTTGGGAACTTGTCTAAAGGGAAACAAATAGTCATAGAATTGTTAAGTTTGGAAAAGACCTCTAAGCTCATCTAGTCCAACTGTCAGCACAACACCACTGTGCCTACTAAACCATGTCCTGAAGTGCCACGTCTACATGTTTTTTGAACACCTCTAGGGAAAGAGACTCCAATAGATAGGTTCACCCTGGGAGAACATGTACCTACACCACATCTCACTGGCAGACATGAGCTCGATCTACTCATCTTCAGCTGGCCACACTCTTTATGGAGCCAAACCAAAAGCCCCATATCCATCGTTAGCATTGTGTTGAGCTTGAGATAATAAGCTTGGTCTCTTGGCAGGATGTGTTAGATCAGGCTTACTGCTGTGCTAATTGTGCTTACACAGCTTCCAGTTTGGAGCTGGCTCATTTACAGCTGGCTTGGATGGTGGCCAGCAAGGCTCGCCTCTGCCTGCCGTGTGCCATGTAGATGTACACGCATCCAGCACTTGAACGTGTCTGTCAATAGCAGGAAATTATATTTGGAGGGAGGGGAAAATCTTTGGCCTGGCTGCAAGCATAAACAAGGACAATATTAATGAATGAGGAAGTCAGGAACAATTTTAATAAGGAGAAGGATTGATTATTCTGAATGAAGACTTGCTACCACAAGTTGTTTTCAGCCCCTATATTTGGCCCCATCTTGTTTCTCGTTTACCAAAAATGTTTTGGGGGTGGTTGTTTTGTGTTGTTTTTTTTATTATTTATTTTTACAATGTATCTTGGGAACTTTTCCCAGATTTATGCAGCTTCATTGTAGAAGTGAGCAGCCTGGTATTTTAAAGCGGGAGATGGAAACTAATCTAAAGACAAGGTGAAAAATGAGCAAAATTTCAGAGAGAAGAAATTTGCCTTTACCACGAGCCCAGCCTCTGGTTTTGTCTTCCCTTACTTCATATGTTAGCAAATTATTATGTACGTTGTCTATATTACAGCATCAAGGACCTTCCTGTCTTAATGTTGAAGTCCTGTAGTTACCTGATGGTACAAAATACTCACTGATAGTAGGAATTACATAGGAAGAATAAACCAGAGCTGTAAAAAGCTGATGTTTGTTTTCTTAGGATTGGAAAGGTAGAGCACAGAACAATTGAAAGCCACATCCTCAGATTGGTTTCTTTAGTTACCAACAGCTGTTATTTACTTGAGCAAGAATTTGTCCCCTCAAATATTAAGAAATCTTGCGTCTGCAGAGGAATGTGGTGGCGGACAGGAACTTATGAGTGTGTACTTGTATGAATATAGAGAAATCAGGACTAGTCTCTTCTTTTATTGTGAAATAATAAAATGATTCATCAGCCACATCGCTGTGAGCTCTCTTAATATTTGAGCCCATTACTTTCTTGGTCCCAAGCATCCATGCATCGCAGCATTAATTTCCTTGACAGTTTAGAAGCCACTTCGTTGTTTGAACAAGCCTCCAAGAGACAGCACCGACTTCTTAGTTCTAAACCTGCTGTTATTAGAACAACCAGAGGAATGTGTCCCTGCAAAGACAGACCTGAATAATGATTTAGCTCCCAGAATTAATTTGAAATCTCAGCAGCACTAAGTAATATTTTAGTGGCACTATAATCCCATACATTACATATTAAGTCTGTAGCCCGTGCTGCCAGTGGAAGAACCCTGCAGTATTTAAATGACACTGTAGCACTCTGGTATTATGTGTGGGTCATTAGGGTGCATTTTACGGGATTGAAATGATCTCGCAGAATGTCACAGGTGACTCGTGTAATCTCTGTTTCTTTGCTTCTCCAAATATGTAGATTAGGGGTTTAAAAAGAAACCCAAATACACCTAACTCACCAGTGTTCCTTCTCTGTCTCAGCCCATTGTAACTCCTGTGTACTGCTTGCGCAGTCAATAAACACTGGGAGCGTAACCAAAGGAAAAGGGAGTAATGGGTAGTGATGGCTCAAATGGCTGGTGATGCCAGTGAAGACAACAGTGTACTGAGGGCTGTGATTTGTTTTATTCCCTGTGAATCAGAGCAGCCAATAGATAAGCATAAATCCAAGTATTTGGCTTTTGTGGCACACGTCAGCAGGTATCCAGAATGATGGAAAATACTGAGCCCCAAGATGAGTGTTTTCCAGAGCGGATCCTGAGTACTAACCTTCTGAAGAGGCAGGGGCATGCTTGCAATTGCATGTACAAAGGGAGATGAGCACCTCTCTCCCCTTCGCAGCTTAGAAGCTCCTTTTAAATTCATGTTCGTGGCCCATCATAACGATTTTGATACCTCTTTTCAAATGTACTCATCATTCAGACAGCTCTGGTTGAATTTAGAGAGAGATATTAGGCTGTGAAAAGCATGTGCTCTCAGCAGCTTATTGCTGCCTCTGGCAGAAGTTACTGCCATTCAGATCTGCTAGCTGGATAGTTCACATGATTATTCTGTGCACCATTAGAGACAAACTGAGCTGGGTTAGTTTAAGCATGTAAATAGTAGCTTTGGATCATTCTTTCCGCAAGAAACAGATAATCATCACAGAAGTAGCCTAGCTGGCTGATAGGCAGTAAATTTCACCACATGAGTCTTCCCTTGTCTTTCCTTCAGTGAGTTTTAGCTACAGCTTTTGGGATGATGTGAACATTTGGAAATGTTAGGAATGGTTAGATTCGATGATCTGGTGGGTCTCTTCCAACCTGGTTATTCTATGATTCTATGAAATCATAATCATAATTTCCATCATCACCTTCATTATCATCGTCATGAACAGGTTGCCCAGGGAAGTCATGGATTCCCCCCCTCCTTGGAAGTGTTCAAGGCTAGGTTGGATGGGGCTTTGAACACCCTGAACCAATGGGAGATGTCTCTGCCTGTAGCAGGGGGTTCAAACTGGATGGGCTTTAGGGTCCCTTCCAACCCAAACCATTCTATGATTCTATGGTCATCATTAAGGATCAGTTAAGGCAAGTGAAGCTGAAGTGATATCTTTTGTCCAGTGGTGAGAATAGCGATGGTGACATGCACGTTGGTCAGGGGTTGATAAACTTCTCCACCAGCTGAGCAGCCATTGTGTGGAGAGGATACGTGGTTGTGCCCTTTCTGTGCTCAAAGCGATTGAGGGGGAACTCCAACAACAGTTTACTTATTTGAAGAGTTTATTTTCCTCTAACCTAGAACATAGGCCAAGTTCCATACTGTATGGTAACCCCTGTTCTACTTGCTGCACTCCATGCGATGGGAAATTCTTAGAAGAGTCTTGAGGGTAAGACCAGTGTTTGAAAGGAGTGCTGAGGGTACTGGAAATTGTTTTTACAGGCGTTCCTTTCAAAAATAACCTTAACTTCTTTTTAGGGTATAGTGTAAGACTCATTTGTAGAGAAGCGTTTGCTGTGCTAATGGGAGAATTGACTTCCTTGACAGACCTGCTGCTGCCAGAGCTTGTGTTAAACACAGCTGTGGACAACAGATCCATGAAGAGACACCAGTGGGAGCCTGTGTTCCAACTAGCTTTTGGCTGTGGATGCTGGGAATTAAAAGCCATAAACTATGCGTAATGGCCGGACTCACATACCCTGCCTATGTAGAATCTCCTGCTGCCATCCTTGGAGACAGGATGCTGAGCTAGATGGAAGGATTAATGTGTTATGACATGTTTTCTGTTCCCATTGCATTCAGGTATATAACAACAGTTAACATCAAACCATTCTATGATACACACTGTATTTTAAGTTACATCAGGAATGGCAAAGGCATAGGGTATTCTCAGTCTTATACTTTTTATACATGAGAAAAGATTAAACTTTGATGTGCATAGTTTTGTGGGTTTATATAGCCTGCTTTCAGAGAGGATCAAGCTTCAGTTAAGATTTTGAGTACTGTGCTCTCTTGATCTCAATGATTTTGTTTGTCACTAGCTTTTGTTTTACAATGTACAGCAGGAAGCCAGTTCTGCCCAACCATTGCTGTTCAATGTTCAGTGTTATTTCAAGTTAAAGGCAGTGGGCTTTGCTGAAAAATGTCTGTAGACAAAAGACTGTCTGGAGTGGGTCTGTACTGATCTGTGCAGTTAGCAATTACTAGTATGAGCTGTCATGTTTGAATAAAAATAGAAAATGTAAAATATTGACTACATATGTAAGCGCAAGAAATATACATGTGTACTAGCTCTCTAGAAGCTTGTAGAGGAAAACAGATTTAAATCATATATTTCCTTCTTATGTGGCAAAACAGGTAATAGTTTTGCTCTTGAGGAAGTGTGTATGAACCTGTAAGGCTATGAGCTTGTGGAAAGAGCTTAATTCCAGCTATAATGTTAAACAAAGTAACATTAGAAATCTTCTGGGACTCCTTTCCCTAACTGAGGGACATGTGGTTGTGTCAAGGCGCAGCTGTGAGCAATACCATGGAGTTCAGGATGGAGAGGTCTTTGTTGTTTATCAAATAGATACTGTATACCAGGTATTTACTCTGTACACACTAGAACAGGAGCCTGGCACTTAATGTCACTGTGCCATTTGTACAGCCTTGTCAATGTATTTGCTGAGGCTGCAACACAGTTTTGCACTAAGGTTTAGATAATTCAGCATCTGCCTTTCTCAACTGAAATAAACATGCAGCTGTCACTGGTGGGACACAGCTAACACATGTTTTCCTCCCAGCTCATTAATGGTAAACATCTGGAGTATGGACTTCACTGTCCTTGGCCATTCTGTTGTGACTTTTTGGATGCATGCAGTCACTGCAAGAAAGACATTGAGGCCCTGGAGTATGTCCAGGGAGGACAACAAAGCTGGTGAAGGGCTGGAGAACAAGCCTTATGAGAGACGGCGGAGGGAATTGGCGATGTTTAGCCTGGGTAAAAGGAGGCTGAGGACAGACCTTATCACTGTCCACAACTGCCTGAAAGGAGGTTGTAGTGAGGTGGGTGTTGGTCTCTTCTCCCAAGTGACAGACAGTAGGATGAGAGGAAATGGCTTCAAGTTGCACCGAGGAGGTTTGGATTAGACAACAGGAAAAATTTCTTCACCAAAAGGGTTCTCGGGCACTGGCAGAGGCTGCCCAGGGAGTTGGTGAAGTCACCATCCTTAGAGGGATTTAAAAGACAAGTAGATGAGGTGCTTACGGATATGGCTTAGTAGTGGGCAGGTATGGTTGGACCTGATGATCTCAAAGGTCTTTTCCAGCCTAACGATTCTATGATTCTGTGAACCGTTACATACAGGAACTTGTCAGACCAACTTGGGCCTCCAGCTTTTTAATAGGAACTGGTCAGGGAGATATTAAGATCGTAGGACAATCCACATTATCGTATGAGATGATGTCTATGTAATAAGCCCTGAATAATTGCACAATAAACTAATCATCCAGCAAATTATTATGTTCCTCAGTAGGGAACCTCGATAATAGTCCTGGCATAAATAGAACTTTTCTTTTAATAGCCATTGTCAGAGGGCTTTAAGTATTAGCAGTGTTTATCTGAAGTTGAACTGATACCAAGTTCGTTTTCCTGTTCTTTGTAGAATGAAATTTCATTGCTTGGAATGAACGTTAATGATGAATTTAAGGTATTTTAGAAATAAGATCTGCCGTGGAGGTAATTTTCAGTGTTTATTTCCTTCCTCCACAGTGTGGTGCAGGATTGGAGATATTAGTCCTGATTAGTCTAAATTCTGCCTTATTATGGATTCTGAGTAACGAGAAACTGCTCTGGTTCTTAACCTGATGATGTTGGGAACAGAGAATCGACCAAATTTACTCATTTTGTTGCATAAAGGTAGCTGGATTTCTGCGGACAGTTTAGTGAGTTCAGTTCAGTTTTGATATTGGTCAGAATTGTACCTGTAACAACATCCAGCATTTTTGGGGATGTTTTGCTTTTGTCTTCTGTATCCGGTCAATTTATTTCTTTGGCTGTTAAAACACGCAAAACCAACTTACTACTTGTAACATGGACGTACTATGCAATCAACCAGAATTGTAATATTTATGGATGTGATGTTCTCCGATGGGGATGATGTATTTTGCAGTACATCTGCTTTCTAGCTTTTGTAGGCTTGCAGTTGATTTTTGGTTTTGGCAACATGCGTGCCTGCACACTCACACACAAAGCGCATCACCAGCCTGAAGCTTCAGGCTAGAAGTGTGAGCCCAGGTGTCATCTCTCTAATGCCCTTTGCATGAAATGTGAAGCTCAAGTGCAGGCAGTGTGTGTACGTTTATGAAACGTGAAGTATAGTACAGTCAGTGATTACACGTGTCTTATGAAGATGTGCATGTGGTAAGGCCACACTAGAGTCACCCCAAACTTCCCCTGTTCTTGGACATTAGACTTCTCCTTCCTTAAAAGTGGAGTGAATGACAGAATACCTTAAATGCCTCTGTGTTTATGTTTAGTACATATAAAACCACTTACACTGAGCTAACGTGCTGCAAAGGAGAAACATCAGCTAAATCAGTTTTCATGAAGTAGTTCTCCTTAAGCTTCTGTGTTGTGAAATTGTTTCTTCCCATCCAAGAGGGGAAGAAACATGCAGGTATAGCAAGCTGTTAAATCATAGAATCACAGGCTGGTTTAGGTCTAGGGACCTTAAAGATCGTCCAGTTCCAACGCCCAGCCATGGGAGGGACACCCACCACTGGATCAGGTTGCTGAAAGTATCATCCAACCTGGCCTTGAACACAAGAGAGCAAAAAGAGTTCATACACAGAGAACAGTGGAAAGTGCCTGTCTCTCCATCATCATCCCAAACTCATACAAGAATCAAAGGTTTCATTCTTACTGGAGAGACTGAAAGAAGGTAGAGTTAAAAAATAGGCATTGGGTTAAAAAGGAGGGATGAGAGGGAGGTAGTACAGTCACCGACATGAGTTCCTTCAGATAATGTTTGGATGTCTGGTCACTGAGAGAACTTCTGCTTAGGAAGAGGCCTGCCATTGCTTGTGTTTTCAATACAGAACCACATGAAATCAATACCTGCAACAAGCTGCTCCAGGTGCAGGTTGTCATTATACCCTATTTACTGGCCGCTATCAATCCTCCTTTTCTCTGTGTGTGATGCTGGGACTTCTGAGACCACATGTCTTGGTTGTCTTGCGACAATAAGCCAAGCCATCCTATAAAATATTCCTATTGAATTGTGGATGGGAAAAACCTGTCCTGTTCCCTAACTGGTTAAGGCTTTTAGAGGACAGTGAAGGACCTTGTGTGATTTAACCCCTGTGCTTGTCCTCACTTACAAAGCTGTAAATTGTCATGAATATTGAACACATGCTCTGACCCTCATCACTTTGGTGCTACCTTGAAGTTGTGACTGAACTAGGGGGTTTGTTTTTAATACGTTGGATACAAGTGATGTCAAATAAAACTGCACAGAAAACTGAAAAAAACCAAGTTGTTTAATAGAAAAAGTTGTTTGAACTAAAACTTGTGGTTTGGAAATATGGCTGTATCAGTATTACTGCAGTTTTTTACTATGAACTATACCAGTTTTCTTGCCCTAAGAATAAAGGGTGTGTAAGAGCCTGGGTAACTTGTAAGAAATGTAGATCCTAGAGGTAAATGTTCCTGTGACAGCTCTTGGGACTAGATATTAGTAAGGACTTTTTTGAAAGAAAGAACATGACCAGCTAGGAAACATCTATTTCCAGCTGTGCCTCAGTATTATACTGTTCAACTCTGATCTGTAGAGTCCCTAGTAGAAGAGTAATTTGATTTCTGTGCTATTATTTTTGGCTCCCTCAGTTCTGCCTGCCAGGAAGAGTGCTAGTGTAGTGGCACCGAGTCTACTTGGAGGCCAGCAGCTAGCAGTGAACCCCAGGGTTCAATACTGGCTCGAGTACTGCTTGGCATCTCCATTAGCGAACTTGATGAGGGAGCAGAATGTACCCTCAGCAAGCTTACAGATGGCACAAAATGGGGAGGAGCAGCTGATAACTTCAGAGGGTGGTGCTGCCATCCAGAGGGACCTGGACAGGCTGGAGAAACAGCCTGGCAGGAACCTGGTAAGTTCAACAAAGGGAAAAGGGAAGTCTTTGACCCAAGGAGAGCAACAGCCCCAGTCATCAGTAGATGCTGTGGCCCACCCAGGTGGAAAGAAGCTTTGCAGAAAAGGATCTGTGAGTCCTGGTGGGCACCAAGTTGAGCATGAGCCAGCAATGCGCCCTTGTTGCAAAGTAGGCTAAGGGTGTCCTGGACTGCATGAGGCAGAACATTGTCAGCAGGTCATGGGAAGTGATCTTTCCTCTCTGTGGCCTCACTAGGAGTGCTGTGTCCAACGCAGTACAAGAGAGATGGGGACATACTGGAGAGAGTCCAGCAAAGGCCACAAAGATACTTGAGGGACTGGAGCATCTCACTGTGAGGAAAGGCTGAGAGAATCTGTTCAACCTGGAGAAGAAAAGGCTCTGGAGGTTTTCATAGGTGTTTATAAATATCTGAATGGAGGATGCAAAGAAGAGAGCCAAGCTCTGTTCAGTGATGCCCAGTGACCAGACAAGAGGCGATGGGCACAAACCTCAACCGTTCTGAAATTTGGAACTCTGGCGATGTTTTCACAGGCGGATTCTCACCCACCAGAGCCAGACTGAGGTGAACAATTGATTTTTGTGTTAGCTAGGTATGGTTCTTTGTGAACTTGGATGTGGTGATTTCAAAGATAACCGCAGAATGAAATCAGAGGGAAATTGCATCATGAGGCCAGGACCTTTGCTGCCAGATAAGGGAGCCTTGTAGGTAGTGTGTCCTGAAGAGCAGGGATTGAGTGGGAAGTTGTGAAGCGTTTGTAACAGCAAAAGTGTTTAATGTCACTCAGAGTCCTTTCTGATACACATTAAAAATAAATGTGAGGTTAGCCTTAACCGTGCATGTGCAATTTTCAGTAGATACTCTCTGGATTTAGAAGCAAGGCGGGGTCTCATGTGCCAAGGAGGAAGGGGTTTAATTTTTTAAAACCCTTTGTAACAGGTTGAGTGCCTGGTAATCTTTGCAATAGATACCTGCAGTTAGCTTTTAAGAAAGCTCATGTCTTCTGCAGGCACCTCAATGTTTTAACTATAGTTTTCAAAAACAAACAGACAAAAAAAATTGAGTGAGGCTTAATGCTACTGAATGAGATACAAGAGCCTAAACCCCCCTGCTCAATAAACTGATAATGTTCTTCAGGAAATTGATGGTATATCAAAAGCTGTTTCTTCAGATAGGAATCACTGACTTAGCTTCCCAAAATGAATGTGAAATTCAAACATTGAAGGCTGTGTCTGCCTATAATGGTGCTGGTTTTGTGTACAGAGTTCTGAGGTTATCTTGAAAGGGATTCTGACACACAACAAAACTGATGAAACCTGTTTCAGCCAGCAGTACTTTCTACTGACCTTAAGCATTTCTTGGTTTATGTGTATGAGGTGAGTTCAAAGACGATTTGATATTTTTTCTTCCATTTTTTTTTTAAAATGACCAAACATAATGGATGAAAACAGGTGCTGCAATTAGAAGATAAGATATACATTTAAACTGAAGCATATTCTCCTACAAAGGAACAAAACTATGAATGTTTGTCTTTCTATTAAATCTTTACGTACACGGCATAGAAGGTTACATCTGTGGTAGTGTCAGTGTTGTTTTGGGTTTCTTTTAGACTAGCTGTATGTTTTCTTCAGTTAATCTGTTTTGTGACTAAACTGTAAGTGTTTGCCACCACTGTGGAAGTGAAGCAGCATCCACTGGATCAGCTGTTATCTGGTGTTGGGGTCTGCTGGTTAAAGGAACAGCAAGACACACATGACCCATTTAGGGTTTTTTTATAAAAGATTGTGTCTCTTGAAAATTATAGCATCATAGGATGGTTTGGGTCAGAAGGGACCTTAAAGCCCATCTAGTTCCAGCCTCCCTGCCATGGGCAGGGACACCTCCAACTGGATCAGGTTGTTCAAAGCCCCATCCAACCTGGCGTTGAACACCTCCAGGGATGGGGCAGCCATGACTCCTCTGGGCAACCTGTGCCAGGGCTTCACCACCCTCACAGGAAAATCTTTCTGCATAATACCTTATATAAATCTCCCCTCTTTCAGCTGAAAACTCTTACCCTTTCTCCTATTCCTGCGTTCTCCAATCAAGACCCCAACTTTCCTATAGGTTCCGTTTCAGTACTGGAAGCTGCTCTAATGTCTCCCCAGTGCTTTTCTTCTCCAGGCTGAAAAACTGCAACTCCCTCAGCCTGTCCTTGGATGGGAGGTGCTCCAGCCTTCAGATCACCTTCATGGCCTCGCTCTAACAGATCCATGTCCTTTCTGTGCTGAGCATTCGTAGGTTCTTCTGGTAGACTGTAAGTTACTGTTGTAAGGGGTGCTGGTTTTGCTCCCAAAAAACGCTGGTGAAAGGTGCCCCATTGCTGTCCCACTCTAAGGGGCAGTAGAGCCCCAGAGGTCAGTTGTGGGTATGGAGCTGCTGAGCCCAGAAGGGCTGCTGGGCAACGTGGAAGCTTCAGAATGAAGTTCAGGTTTTGAGGTGTGGGTAGATGTTGTTTGGTCAGTCAGTGTCTTTGTGGTTTTTAGCCTTGTTGAGATGCTTTTAATATTTAGTGTGGCGAGCAGCAAAAAAGAAGCATTGCTCGCTTGCACTGAACCACTGCCTAGGTGACCAAATCTGTAAGCAAGGTGATTTTTGCACTGAGCAGTTCTTTCACAAACTGACCTAATTCCCACTCGTTCCACTGTAATATCTGTTTAATAAAATGGGAGATCTTCAGTGTTTGCACATGATGTCTTGGAGTCATTAACTATTTATGTTCATGACTGCATGCATGTGAGAAGGGATTTGGTTATCCTTGTTTTACAGGAGGCAGACAGGGCATGAATTGACTTGTAGGCTGTGCCTGCACTATCATAAAATGCTCCATCATGTCTTAAAGCTTTTCAAAAGCTGCACGGAAGGGTATTTCTCATTATGCTGTGCTTATTTTTAGAGGATCTAAGAGCAAACTGCTGCAGACACCAGACTGGAAGGAATATTGCCTTTGGTCACTTTTTGTTTAATCTCTAAAAGTCCTTACCAAAACCAGTTAGTATTTCAAAGTCTTACAATGGTTTGAGAGCCTCATGCCTACTGAAGGAAGCCCAAACCACCTCAGTTGTTCCTTTTGAGGGCAAGGTGCAGTGTGGCGTTTGTGCAGCTAGCCTTGGCAATGCCTTCCTCTCCCCAACTTCTTTGTCCCCCTTCTTCCCTTCCCCCTCCTCCCCAGTTATCTTTCCAAGACCTTGGCCTGCAGCTTCTGGGGCAGCAGCAGCAGCTGCTAGTGCTGTCCTGTAATTCTTCCATCGTGGTCACAGGGGACTGGAAGGGAGAAGACGGTCTGTCTCAGCAGCAGTCCACCAGCTGCCGCTACATTCTATAATGCCTAGATTTGCAAGATATAGCCTTTAATTTTGCTTTGCAGTCAGAATGAAGAACTAGAGAGCACCACCACTGCCATCATTGATTGATTAATAGAAATTTATGCTCCCTGCTCCCCCAGACTTGAACAAAAAGTACTGGGAAGTGGATAAAAATAAAAGGTAAGAACCCAGACAGACTTTCACACCAATGGAGTAATTAACAATACTGTGTTGTATATGTAGTCTTGAGAATATGCTCTAGCTAAAAGCTATTGATTTACACAAAAATATTCAACTAAATTTTAGTATTAAAATATGCTTAGGGTCATAATGCTTTCTGAAGCACATGGACAAGCAGAGCTCCTTTGTTACGGTGTGAGCAAATGAGGGATTTCTGCAGGTTCTGCTGAAAATGTGTGTTGAAATGTATTTTTGGTTTTGAGGCATTTTTTGAGGGAAAGAGAAGGGACGATGAAGGAGAATAGGTGGTGTAGTTGCTGTTTTTTCTCTGCTGGCTCTGAAGCTGGAGTAGCAAGTGTAATGCTTGTTTTGTGTCCAGTCTTAGAGCTCAGGTAAGAAAATCATACATAAAAATGGTAACCCACCCCCAAACTGCTATTAAAAATGGATTTGTAACCTTGTTAGTGTCTGTTTATGAATGACTAATCTTTTTGTTGGACAATTTAAGAAGAACCAGTCCAAACATGGCCAGAATTTGTGAAAGAATGTGTTTGCACTCAATAGTTTGACTCAGTGGGTAGTTCAGAAGACTTAGGCTATAAAACACTGTTCATCCATAAAAATAATTCATGTGGTTGTGGCACACATTGTTGGCCAAAACCAGACTGATTTTATCACTAGTCAGTTTTGCAGCTGATGTCCTCAGAGACCCTGTTGCCCTCTTTGTTTTTCTCTCTGAAGTCCTTTCTTATGGAAGTTGTATGGGAACTGTAGTGCATGAAGGCTGGCACAGAAACCTTGGAACACCAAGTCGTTATGGGGGCCGTAAGATCCAGGCTTCATTTCTGGTAGAAGAGCTCATGGCAGCTTGTTATCTGCTTTCCTCCATTGGTTTCCTTGGGACCAAGGGGCTTAAGGAAGCCAGCTGCCCTGTTGGTATGCCTGCTAGGTGGTGTCGGCAGGGATGTTGGTGGTGTTCTTGGTTGCGGACTGCTGCCCTCCAGCACGTGCTACAGAGTAAATCCAAATTGGATCAATTGGATCTGGTTTTGACAGTGTGTCCACATTTTAACTTCTGTGCTGAACACCTGTGAGTATGTAAATGTGTGAGTTGTACTTATTTGCTGCTGATCAGAATGCACTGGGTCCAAGCTGAAGCTTCAGGTGCAAATTTGCAGCTAGTCTCACAAAAACATTCCGCTTTCAGTAAATACAGTGTTCAAGACCAGGATGGATGAGGCTTTGAGCAACCTGATCCAGTGAGAGGTGTCCTTGTCGTGGCAGGGGGTTGGAACTGGATAATCTTTAAGGTCCCTTCTGAGCCAAACCATTCTATGATTGCAGAGACATGCTGGCAGAACTAAGCTAAATCCAGATGTGTCTTCAGGATTTCTGAACAAAACCAGTGTAAAATAGTTTAAAGAATAAACAAAGCACGCGTGTGTATGCGTGTATTTGCTGGCATTGTTAACTGGTGAAAAATGCGCCCTGAAGTGTGCACCATGCCCTTCAGCTCCAGGGCAAATACAGTAAGAAGAAATTATATAGTGACCTTTTATTCAGGTACCTGAGTAGTAAGAGAAAGGAGGAGGAGTGTTTTGCCCTAAAATCCTTCGTGGTTACTTTTTTAAAATAAACATGGTATGCTCAAATATTTATATAAAAGTGGTGTTCAACGGTCTCACTTAATTGGACAGAGAAGTCAAATTTAGTGAAGTGCATACACTTTGAGTAGTTTGAATGCCATGTTTTGGGTAGGTTATGGGCCGCCCCTCGTAGGGAAAGGACAGAAATGAAATGACTGAGATGGTTCACAAGTAAACCAGGAGAATTCTTGGAAATACTGCTTTAGCCAAACTTTTCAATATCGCATGTTACTGGTCTCTTGAAGTATCAGAAATTAACTTATTGAAAACAATTTGAGCTTTGGATCTTAAAAAAGATGGCTGGAGTGTGCTTTAAAAATTCAGTGATAGCAAACTAGAGTGAAGCTTGCTGGCTTTTGATGAGGCAGCAACAAAGACCGCTAGGACTCACAGTCAATTGTAAAGAAAGCAGACTCCCTTTTCCAATATGTATTTTCATTTGTCTTCCTGTTGCGGTAAAGGCATCGGCCTTCTGCCAGTGTTTTCTGAGCTCTGAATTCTTTTGAACATTACTGGATTAGTTTTTTCCTGACTTTTCCTTCCCTTCAAAATTAATATCTTTATTTTACCATTCGACCAGCCAGCCTCCCAAGCACGGCTTCTTCCATACAGAGATGGTTATCTCAGCACTACAAACGAGACCCTTAGTGGATACTGGTACTTACAGCACAGGCTGCTTTCCATTTGTTCTGCGAGGATTGATTCTTAATGAAAACAACAGCGTTAAGTACTAAATGAGAACCAACCTTCCCTTGTTGCTTCCTCTGTGGGGATTTGATCAGTCTCCGCAACTTCCTGCGTAGACATTGCACGCAGGGTATACCACTCTGGGGGCAAAGCGAACCTGGGAATAATTGAAAGAGCGGTTTTGAGGGAATACACTGCAATTTTCTGGCAGCTGCAGCCTCACTGTGCATCATCTCCCATGTAACTGTTGACATGGGAGTTAGAAGGTGGCCTTCACTGTTGTATCCAGTCTACAAAACTTGGGCTATGCAATAAGCCCATAGCCTAATTTGTAAATCCACTTTGGATTTGAATTGAACATTTTGAGAAAAGAATAAAAGGAAATTTGCTTTAAAAGAAGGTGTTTCAGAACACCTCCATGGCTTGGTTTAGTAGACATGGTTGCGTTGGGCTGATGATTAGCCTGGATGATCTTTTCCCAACACTTAGGATTCTATGAAAAGGGACCTGAAAAGCACACTGCCGTCTCCCTGAAAGGATATGGTATTTAGACAATGAGAAACTTAATTTTTTAATTCCTCAGGCACAATACTCCCTGGTACGTCATTCCTCTTTAAAATCCATATTCCCACAAAGCTTTTTAAGGATGGGAGAAAGCAAGAGGCAGAACAAAATGTAAGTACTAAGCTTGCCTGACGCGTCACTTGGGATAACATCACTTCTGTTTGTCCTTAGTAAACACAACGCCAGAGCAGGAGCCAGAGGATAATCTTTTGCTCTAAATTGTTTTCCTGTTGTATCTGAGGCTGCACGGTATAAAATCAAGAGTGAAGAAGGCTATCCCGAATCTCCCACTTTGCCTGCTGATACAGGCACGATTCCATTATACAAACATTTGCTCCATTAATTGTGATTATTCCTAATCCTCCATTTTGCTTAATGGCAAAACATTTCACAGGAGGAAAAAAAATTAGATTAAAGTAAAGACTTTCAGGAAGTAAAGGCTCCTAATTGAAACCTGCAAGGGATACCCCTGTCATGGAAATTGAAAATTACGAGTGTTATTAATGAGGTAACTGGAGAAGCAATACCCGAAAATCCTTAGGCATACACTTTGGATTAAGTTTTTGTGTGTCTTAATTTAGTATTTTTCTCCTTGCTCCGTAAACATAAAAGCAGAGCTTTAGTAACCGTGTGCATGGTGATACATGTGTGTGTTTGTACAGCAGGCATTTCTTTTGTCTTTTGATGAAAGTAGAGGTTTTGCTTCTTCATGTGTGCCCATGTGGACCTCTAAAAGGAGATCAATCACAGATGGTGATGCTAGCATGTCTTGATTCTGTTTCTCTCTGCTCTTTCCTTGTGGTTTTTTTTTTTTTTAAGTGCTTGTCTTCTCCTGCAGTAACCTTGCATGGAGATCTGGGAATAAAATGGTTTTTCCCTGTGCAAAGCTTGTGTGTGTTTTTGGTTTTCCCTCCACAGGCTGTGGCATACAGCAGGGTATTACAGTTTTTATTCTCTTGAGGCTAGTAATACTTGAACCAAAGGAAAGCTGAGGTATGTGAAGGTTTCCCTACCTCCTCTCCCACAGCTCGCGCAGGAAGCGGGGAGCAGCATGCTGCTCCCAGGGCAGCTTTCCTGTAGGATAAACCCTTCGCTTGCAGGCACACAGATGGGTGGCGAGGGCAGGAAAATAAGAGTGTCAATGCTTATCTGAGAAGGTCAGCAACACTGTGTGTCTTCACTGGGTGTCTGTACGGCGGTAGGACAGCCCTTCCTACATGGATTGTGAGCTTGCATAGCATTTGGTGAGGCTTTTGAAAGGAAGCAAATAATGTTCTAAAAGACAAGAGCCCTCAAATACTTGTCAACTATTCCTGTTGCTTTGAGGAGTTTAAGCCTATCTGGATCTTTGAGTTGGTTTTTTGGGTTTCTTGCTGTCATGCATTTTGGATGCACAATTACACCATGTAGGTTATATATTTGGTTAAGGAACCCCAGTAAAATACAAATTCATGGGGTTAAAATGACTTGCCCTGAAATGATCTATTTCCCGTGTGTTTCCCGTTCCATGTTTCCCTCCATTCCCCCACCCTCAAGTCCATTCAGCATAAATCTGATTAGCTCGGTGACTCTTATCAGGCCTTTTTTTCCTGTTACCCCTAGATAAATTTATGTGATTTCGAGGGAGCTCCAGGCATAACCTTATTCCTGCTGGGGCCAGGAGCTGCAGTTGCTGAAGCTTCTGGGCTGGTGAATAGTACCCCACTGTGCTCTATATGGGAAAGTGTGTGGGTGGCAATTTACATGGTAAACAAAGACAGGCAGGGAAGGAAGACAGTTAAGCTTCTGTTTCTTAATGCTTTAGATCTCCTTCAGACATGTCTGTTGAAAATTAGCAGCAACAAATATCACAAAAAGGAAGATCAGTGTAGATCTTGCTGGTTTTAGGTATCAGCGTTTAGGGAAAAGGATTTTTACATATGGTTGTGAAATTAAATTTGTTATGTAAAATTAAATTTATTACTATAATTTGGACTGATTTTGTGGTAACAGAAAATGAATAGTTGCAGATGCAGTCTCCCCTTTAAGGAGAAATGGAAACCTTCTGTTTTATCAGCAAAATAGCCTCAAAGTTGGCTGTAGGACCATCCCCCCTCTCTTCCCTGCCACGCTAAATAGGTACTTTGCTTGTTTGTCATCAAAGGTGTAGGGAGGCAATGTGAATTAGATGGCGAGGGACTCGAGAGTGTGTCAGGAAGTATTGACATCCTTATTTGTGCCGTGGATCTACTGTGTGACCTTGGACAAGTCTCTTCACCTATGCCATATCCTGTTATTGGATTATAAATCTCTGCTGGGAGAATGCTTGTCACAGTTGGCTTTTCTATCTAGCAAAGTCTCTTGGATATTATTATAAAACAAATAATAGAAATACGGGTAGCAGGGTTTTTTTCTTCTGGAACAGTAGCCTGTGATGGAAATAGGGATTTCTTTTTAACCCTGGTGCCCAGCTCAGCTACAAATAGGTTCCTTCACTCTGTTGCCTTCTTAGCTTGATTCTTGCCAGATGCCTTCCTAGGCTGATTCTTGCCAGAAAAAAAAGACCCTAACTTGGATTTTGCTATTTATTCAGATAAATAAATGTTGTGAGCGCCTGTATAGTCTTTGAAAAGTTTTGAAATGTATTCTAAAATAGAAAGAACAATATATGATTATTTGGAGTATTTTCCCCTAGATGAAACTGGAGATTTTTCTGTGTCATCAGTGTATAAATTGGATATTTAAGCTGTGGTCACAATATATGCTTCCTTAGGGGAAGACTTGTCACACAGAAGTAGCTGATCAGTGTGATAACTGTTCTCCACTAACGTGCTAACAAGCACAGCTCACGCCACTTTAGGGAGGAACTGGCTTATTCCACGTGATGAAACTCTTGTTCCAGTTCACCTCTTGGTTTGAAGTGATACCCTTCATGCTTGCATTGCCACTGGAAAGGAACCTCACATGGGAGACTCTCCCTTCCAGTTCACTGACTTGCATCCAGGCCAGTTGCTGATGCTGCCGTGCGGAGAAGCTGCTGGTCTGCGTGGAAGGAGAGCTCGTTGTGTAACACGCTGTGGCCCAAGGGTTTGTCGGTACAGCTGCCCACAGGCTGAGCTCCTTCCCTGTGCTGAGTCTGATCAGCAGCGCGGTTGGTCTGGGATTTGAATTCAGTTCTGTCTTTTGCAAGGTTTAATAATATATATATTATATATATATATTATATATATATATAATATATATATTATATATATTTTCACAGGGAGGAAGACTTCCTTTGCTTCTGATTGCAGCTCTGTCAGCTTTTCTCTGGAAAATGTGCAGATGTGGAGAGGCAAATTTACTTTTTTTTTTTCTGTTTAAGGAGGTGTTCAGTCTTTCTTTGTGTTTTTGCGTTTGGGTTGTTTTCTTGGTTTTTCTTTTATGGCATTCAAGACACTGGAATTATATTTTCCAAGGTTTTTGCTACTAACTACCAAATCTTAAAAAGGGAGAGAAATAAGGTTTCAGGTGATAATCACTTAATTCTAGGATTGAATCTTGCAAATAGCACTTTAATTCAAAATAACATAAGAAAGATGACTTTTTCATTGTTTTATAATGTCAGAAAGGATAAATATGTCAATGTAATCTATGCTTCTGCATAGAGCCAAGTCTCCTTTCCAATAATATTTCTGTCAAGCTGTTTAATTTGTTGGAGCTTTTAAAAGATGTCATGTGATGCACTGTTTTTTAAAAAGTAAATTAAGACAGTAGAAAGAGAATGTACGTGACATGAAGACAGTGTAATTTCCATGTGTTTTCACATTGCTTTGAATAATATTCCTCTAATGTCCCCCCCCAGTTTGTTCCTTGGGTGTGACTTTGCTGGTAGCAGTGAGGGTATTGACTAAGGTCTTTGCTGATAATTACTTCCTAAATAGAATTGAATATGAAGGCAGTGCTAGCAAGATGCTGATTGGTTCACTAAAAAACTTGGAGTTTCTCCCTTTCCCAGAACCGCTAGTTTAGAGCACTTGGTGCCGCAGTTCTTCAGCAGGAGAAACGGACAGTTGTATTGCTGGAGCCAGCACACAAGGTGTCTGGTGGTGTCGCAGTGGGGATGGGGGCTTTGTGCTTAAGGCACCAGCAAAACACCGATTCCCTAGCTGTGGGACCTCAGAGAAGTCACTTTGGCCCATGCTCTGAATGAGCAGTAACAGCAGTACCCTTGTTTCTTGGCTTCTTAGGTTGTAAGCACAGGTTGGGTGTTTTTTTCATGTATTTGTGAAGAAAAAGTCAGTTGTTAGCTTAAAATGTTGCTGTAATACTGGCAGGTCTAATGTCCTCAGCACAGGAACGACATGGAACTGTTAGAGCAGGTCCAAGGGAGGCCACAAAGATGATCCGAGAGCTGGGGCACCTCCCATATGAGGACAAGCTGAGAGAGTTGGGGTTGTTCAGCCTGGAGAAGAGAAGGCTTCAGGGAGACCTTAGAGCAGCTTCCAGTACTGAAAGGGGCTCCAGGAAAACTGAGAGGGGCTCTTGATCACGGAGTGCAAGGAGAGGACGAGGAGAAACTTTTTTAAGCTGAAAGAGGGGAGATTGAGGTGAGTTATTAGGAACAAATGTTTTCCCATGAGGGTGATGAGGCACTGGTGTGAGTTGCCTGTAGAAGTCATAAATGCTCCATCCCTGGAGATGTTAGAGTCCAGGCTGGATGGGGCTTTGAGCAACCTGATCCAGTGGAAGGTGTCCCTGTGGCAGGGACAGTGGAACTGCATGATCTTTAAGGTCCCTTCTAACCCAAACCATTTAATGATTCTTTGCTGTGTTTATCATTGTGCAACAAAACCATTATGGGCTGTCGGTATTAGTAGGGAGATGTCATATTGCAATTACACTGACCTTCAGCTATGGTCAGCTGTTCGGAAAGGCCCCAAATGCTGTTCAGGCAACCCACCTCATTCTTCCGAAAGCCAAAGATTTTGTGGAAAAGCAGTAAGTGTGATTTTTGAAAGCATGCTGCCATGGGAGCACTGTGAGATCCAAAAGACAAAAGCAAACAGAGGCTTTAATAAGCACCTTTGTAAAAGTTAGCATGTGGCTGGTCCCCAGCAAAGGGATACACGGTGGTTGTGTGGTGCACGCGTGACTGATGGCTGTGACTTAAGAGGAAGCCTTGAACTGAGACGGCTGAGCTGGTTTCACCTCTGGCTGTCTGTTCCCTTTCTGCGAAGCGTGCTCTGCTGCAGCAGGGTGGGCAGAGCTGCTCACCAAGCAGCTACCAACCTGCTGTGGGTATGTCATGGATATGTCAGCCATGACATATAAAGGGAAACAAAGAGGCAGTGGTGCTGGACTTTGTAGTAGTGGTCTGTCTGTGATACCTGATATGTTAAGCCTTGACCTGAGAGTACTGCAGAAGGATGATGGTGATTCAGTGATGATTTTCAGTGGGAACACATTTCACCAAAGGCTAAAATCATTGCAGTGTGCCGCAAAGTGATTGTGGACAGCTTAGAAAAAGAAATATGGTGACTCATTGGCAGCAAACCCCCTCTGTTTCTTTAAAAACAACCTAATTTTCTTGAAATTTCCTGTCTTTAAAGTTCTTGCATTACTGCTGTCTGTTACAAGGTCAGAAAAAGTTTAGGTTATCCCTAATTTCTCAAATCCAAGGGGTCTGTAGCTGAGGCCAAGCATAGGAACATACATCTGCTGAAATGAGTCGTGATGCAGCAAGATATTACTTGGCCCCAGTAGGTATTACATCAAACGTGATATTAAATCTTCTGGTTGCCCTGCTTAAAGTTTTTCAGACCTTTGAGTTTATCCTGTAACTGCTCTCAAGAGCTGATTTTTATCAAAATTTCATTATATAAATCTTTTTCTGTCTTGAGAAGATAATATGTCCTTGTGCAAAACCTCCTTCTTGCTGAAATCAACAACCAGCAAAGCCAAGTTGCTTGCAGGGCAGTGGTATTGTTGCAAGGTTATCAGAAGGCTAAAGGTACCAATCGGCCATTGGTGTCAATAACTCCCATGAGGGAAATATGGAAAAAAGATAGCTCTCTTTGTATATGAGACAGCATAGTGGGAGGCTCTGCTGGATTCTGACCTTTGCTGTGGGAAGTGCAAGTGCAACAAGATGTTGCGACTCCAGGAAGAGGAGATTGAGATGCTCCCATTTGTGCTGTAATGGGAGGAAAATGTTCACAAAGAGCATGCATGATGCTCGTCACGGGTTACCACTGTCTATCCTGCTTCAAAAAGCAAACCTTTATCCACGGCTTTGATCCAGTGGTTGAAGAAGGTACAAGAGACATTTTACAGCATTTTTCACATGCCTCTGAACTGCTGGGTTTGTTTGGAAGCGGAAAGAGAAATACCACAGAAAAGGCTATTCTTGAAATATTTGTGACCAGGAAGAGTTGAAACTCTCCCAGGATTTCTAGATCAAAGAGATGCTGTTAAGTATGTCAACTTCTGGAAGCTAGCCTAAACCTCCAAGAGTTTGGAGATTTGCACAGTGCTAGAGGTAATTAATGATGCCTGGAAAAAAAAAAATGCACATTTTGGGTTTTGAAAAGAAAAACTTGCTGTGATTCATAAAATAAAGTATTTTAAAGCATTTTGAGAACTGAAGAATGATTTTGGGTTCTTCTACCCTGTCTTCTCCTATTCCTCATTTTTGTCCCCAATAAATCTGCAATACTAGTTGGAAGTTTTGGAAGAGATTTGAGAGGACTGGTCAACACTCTTCTATGTGAAAGGCTGACATGTTAAGCATAAGATTCTGAAGCATGTTTTTGAAGAAGCATTTCTTTTAACATTTAACCCTATTATCACTTAAACATCATAGAAGGTGATGGTAATGTGCTTAAAATATTCTGTATATTTTGGTGTTTCTCATAGATATTGTCATCCTGTGTTTATAGTGGAACACATGGTGAGTTTGGAACCTTGATAATCATGTATTTTGAAATTGAGAAATAGGATTTTTCAGGCAGTCTGAGTTTCCCTCTCAAATGAACTGGAAATCCAGAGTTAGGAAAAAAAAATTATTTGGAAACTGGTGTCTCTTAAAAGAAGAATGCCACCATTCTCCAAATTCCCAGTAGCTTTGTCTACAGCACTATTCTGTAACAAAAATGTTAGTGTACCTGCATTGTTGCTTGAGGTCTGAGGAGCTGCAGTGGTAGGGTAGTCCTGAGACCCTGCCTTATCTTAGTCACTGATTTGAGCAAGTGTTCACACTGCTAATTATTGGACCTCTGAAGCTTTCAGTATCTAAGGCAAGGAGCATTATTTAAAAGTATTTCATACTGAACCAATGTTTTCTGAGCAAGCTTTATTTTGTCAGGAAAGCCTGTACAAACCATAAATCCTGGGTCCTGATCCAACAAGGAGTTGCATGCAAGCAGAAACCTGCCTGAATGGAATTTTCATGAAGATTTAGTGTCTCTAATGAGCCTCTAAAGAGGGAGATTTAGATTAGATCTTAAGAAGAAATGGTTTCCTGTGAGTGTGGGGAGGCCCTGGCACAGGTTGCCCAGAGAAGTCATGGCTGCCCCATCCCTGGAAGTGTTCAAGACCAGGCTGGATGGGGTTTAGAGCAACCTGATCCAGTGGGATATGTCACTGCCCATGGCAGGGGGAATTGCAACTGGGTGATGTTTAAGGTTCCTTCCAACCCAAACCATTCTATGATCTTCAGAAGTTTAGAGCTAAAGCCACTCAGTTTAGATTCCAGAGGAGTTTTTTAAACCATTCTGGAAACATCAACTTCATGTGACCTGGCCTTGCTAGGACAGGGCTCTCCATGCAGGGGTCTTGCAGATCCCAGCAGGTGGGAGGGAAGCACGATCTCCTGAGAAACCCATCCCTTACCACACATTTCCTTCCCTGGGTTTTAAAGGCTGTTTGACAGCCTTGTTTCCTTTGGAAAAAAATCTGTAATTGATGAACAAGTTTTAAGAAAAGTTCCACAAATAGCTTACCAGAAGAGAAGTTCCCACTTTTATGCTATGCTTTGCAGTAATTTCTTCTTTTTTTTTTATTTTTAAGCTCAAACCATTAAGAGGTAGCATGGGTTTGCAAATCAGCTTGTTCATCTATGGAGCTTGCATTTGAAAACTAACCAAACCTTAAAACATTACAGCTCAAGGAAAGCAGGGGTAACTCCCCTCTTGTTCTATTAGCGTTTGTTCTGGTTTTAACGCTGAGAATAAAATACAGTTTTAGCAAGTGCTGTTGTATTATGCTCAGTGATAAAATGTCTGCAAGTTCTGGTCCCTTGTGTATTACCCACAGTTATGAAAAGGGAAACATTTTCTCATATCTTTATGATATCAAAGAAATCAGTATGTTCTGTTTTTATATAAAACAGTCTAATTTTATGCATTTAAATAAGTGCCTATAAAGGCAGGAATTGAAAGAGCTGGTAAAAGCGTTTGAGATTTTTGAGCTATAAAAATATTTACTCATGTGTCACTGTTAAGACTAGAGTTTAAAAAGGCACACAAACACCTGTCTAACTTAAGTCTTGATGCTATTTTGTGGAGTACTTAGAATAAACCTAATTACCTATAGTAGTGCTGTCCTGACTCAGAGCTATCTTAGAATCATTAAGGTTGGAAAAGACTTCTGCGATCATACAGTCCAACTGTCAGCCCAACACCACCAGCCTACTAAACAACGTCCCAAACTGCCACTGCTACACACTTTTTGAGCACCTCCCGGGAAGGAGACTCCACCACTTCCACGGGCAGCCTGATCCAATGTTTCACCTCTCTTTCAGTAAAGTATTTTTTTTCTAATATCCAATCTAAACCTTCTGTGTTGCAACTTGAGGCCATTTCCTCTGATCCTATCACTTTTTACTTGGGAGAAGAGACCAACACCCACCTCGCTACAGCCTTCTTTTTCAGGGAGCTGTAGAGTGCAATCAGGTCTCTCCCCTCAGCCTCCTCTTCTCTGCACTAAACAATCACAGTTCCCTCAGCCACTCCTCATAGGACTTGTTCTCCAGAGAAACCAGCTTTTTGCCCTCCTCTCGAAAACACACTGAGGAGCATAGCAGGAGAAATGCAACTGATTTGGTGTCTGGTTGTAGCTACATTTCTCTAGATACTCTACAAACCTTTAGATCTTTACAAATTTCCTCTGAAGTCCCTTTGTTTTTTGTGTAGCTCACTTGCAAACCTGGCATGTGGAATTGTTTTATTCAAACTTCACTGAAAGACAGGATGTACCTTAGAATTAGAAATATGATGGGCTGTCAGCTTCTTCCCCAAATTCCATCAGATCTCTGTAGTTCTTAACAAATGAACTGTCAGCTTATTAACCAGATGGTACAACAGGGGCTCTGTTCTGTTGTAGAGTCTTAAATCATGTTGTTCTAACAGGTCTGCAACTTATTTCTACCTCTTCCTCTTTGGGAGTGAGAAAGTTGATCCCTCTGCCCCATTTCTGGCAATATTAATAAAGAATTTGAGCTTTTGTAAGGTTAGGATCCTGCAAAAATACTTTCAGGCACTGAAAAATTAAATTACTGCCCAGGGTTAAGTGAAAACTTGGAGCGTTAAGTTTAATGCTTTTTTTAGTACCTTTGTGATTCCTGGTAAACAAATGGTATATCTAACAGCAAAAAATTACCTTATCATTTAGTTAGGCAAGCTACCGGATCTCAATTTAAGTCTAAGCCAAAAAGAGATCTTAGGTTTTGTCATTGTTCCATGGTAAAATCAGTCTGAGGAGAAATCAGTAACGTGTGAATGCTGTTCCTGGCTGCATATTGTTGTGCACTTACGCAAAACTGTGTTTTTCTTCCTTAAGTTGTGAAAAACTGTTAAATTCATGGAAACTGCTAGCAAGAATAATTCCTTTATTTATCTTTTCTCTTGGAAGGTCAGGTATGAGTCAAGAGAATTAAGGACTGTAGTGCTTTGTCAGGTCTGTAACCAGCTCCTCTATGGTGATTAAATAATACAGTGCAGGAAATGTTTCTCACAGCTGAAAACTCTCCATGTGTGGCTGAGAGAGTTACGAGTTGTTCAGCCTGGAGAAGAGAAGGCTCTAGGGAGACCTCATAGCAGCCTTCCAGTACTTAAAGGTGTCCTTCAAGAAAGCTGGGGAGGGGCTTTTTATCAGGGAGTGCAGAGATAGGATGAGAGGGAATGCGTTCAAGCTGAAAGAGGGAAGATTGAGGTGAGATCTAAGGAAGAAATTGTTTACTGTGAGGGTAGTAAGGCCCTGGCACAGGCTGACAAGAGGAGTTGTGGCTTCCTCAGTCCTTGAAGATGTTCAAGGCCAGTCTGGATGGGGCTTTGAGCAACCTGATCCAGTGGGAGGTGTCCCTGCCTTATGGCAGGGGGGTTGGAACTGGATGGGCTTTAAGGTCCCTTCCAACCCAAACCATTCTATGATTTTCACAGAATCAGGTTGTAACAAACTGAGCTGGACTTAAAGTGTTTAACTGAAACATTTAATTGAAGGTACTAATCTTCAGGTTTTTTGTCTGTGGGATACTTCATGGTTGAGTTGTCAGCTCTGTTATGCCTGGTGGCCTCCAAACTAGGTCCAAATAGGAGCATAATTTTCCTCAGTATTGCCTGTGTCACAGGGCAGCTGCTAGTGAGAGTTTGGGTAACTGGCTTTGCTTTGAGAAGCATAAGAAGTTATTCTCTCCCTTCTAGGAAGTAAGAAAGCCATGGGAGAGCTAAAGTGCTCTAGAGTGTTTGTGTGATTGACAAAAAAAAAACCCAAAAACCAAAACCAACAAAATTTTAGTCTGACTTTATTCCTCTGGAGGCATATGCTGCAGTGTTGCTTTTTTATCCCAGTGTGAGAAATGGAAAATACTGTGTGCGTTGTCATCAAGTGTTTTTACAAATGAGGGTTAGGGGTTTTTTGCCTTGCATTTTAAGCTCATGAGATTAGATTTATATCAGAATGAAGATGTTTGTATGCATTTGCAAGTTTTGAATCATAGTTGTGTCAAAACTTCCTTCACATGCTTAGTTATTGTGACCAAGGGCTTCCTCTTGGGTTGGTGAGATGACCATCCTGCCCCAGGGCAGCCTGCTGAGCTCTGGGTTGTCCTCAGTGGCCACGGTGCAAACCAAATACCAAATGCACTTTGATATCTGCAGTTTGAGTTGGTTTGGAGACAACTGGAAAGCTGCAACACTCGTTGCAATGCCTTCCTTTAAACTTTATCCTGTTTTTTCTTTATAGGAGACTGTTCAGTATCTGCTATTATCCTTAAAGTTGCCATGGTGGAAAATAATGAGAACTGACCTCAGAAGAACAATAGTGAACTCCATTAGTGATAGGGGTTTTTTCCTCTTTTTTTTTTTTTTTTTTTTTTTTAAGGCAGCTTTCTCCTTGTGTAGTTGTTGACAAAGCTGAATGTTGAGCAGGTTACTTCTGGCTTGGGAGTGACAACTGGTGGGAATCTTTGGATAGTGAACTGGAGAGGTTTTGCTGTGGAGTACAAGAATTTGAGGCCAAGAAAGAACAACACTGGTTTTCCAGAGTCGACTTGTGTATTTCTTCTGCACTGAAATGTTATTTTTAATAGAAACATTTTGAGTTCTGTGTAGAGGCTGTTTGCTGACATCCATATGTTTTGCCTAAGCAAAGCTCTCTTCTCCCTCCTCCTTCTTCCCTGTCTGTCCCTTTGGACATACAGTTGTGAGTTATTCCTGTGTGTGGAGGCTCTAGTGTAGTTCTTCTATCTGAGCTTGTGCCTAACTCCATGACACGCTAAATACAGAATCATAGAATGGTTTGGGTTGGAAGGGACCTTAAAGTCCATCCAGTTCCAACCTCCATGCTTTGAACTGCATCCCACATCCTGGTTCTCTGACATGGTCCAAACCAAGTTCATGCATTTCTTAGGATAAGCAAAGAAATTCTAAGTGAGTGAGTGTGTTTGGTTTTCTGCCTTGAATTAGTGATTCCATTTGTTAGACATGGAAACTTACACAAACGCCTAAACTATAATGTAAATTTATAATTATAATGTAAGTTTGGTGTGGTGGATGGATGGAATGAGCAAATGGAATGGGAGCACAAGAGGAAACAAGTATTAGTCTTTATGTGTGCTATAAAAATTTATTGCAAATCTAAATATTCCATAAACATACTTTTGAAACGGAAATTAAAAGCTAATATAACTTTATTTTTTTTAACAACAAGGTAGTTGTTTTCTGTGTAGGAGAACAAATGAACCACCATAATTTGGTTAATACTATTAATTAGAAGAGGCTGAAATAGTCTTTTTTCCCCTGAAAAAGGTTATGTAAGCATCTTTCTGTTTTGAGAGTAAGTCTGGGCATTGGACTATGAAAACAATGACTATACTTTATGCTATGGCAATAATAATATATATGGGAGAAATTACTATTGATTCTGACATACTAATCAGTGTCAAGGTTTGAGAACCGCATAGAAATAATTTCTTAAGCTTTTTATTTCTTTTCTCTCTCTTCTACTTTCTAACCTCTTTACATCCTTTCCCAACATACTTGGGTAATAGCTAAGAAATTACTTGGAAGACAGCACACATGAGCGAGGTTTAAACCAACACTTAAACTCTTGAGCACATAGTCTGTTAAAACCTAAATCTGTTCCCTTTTCTGTCAGGAAGAATTTAATCATAGCTAATGGATAAGTTGTTTTCCACTTCCATGTTCAGATACTGCAAGCTCATTGTTCAATGCTTTCAGAAGGGATTTTGGTCCAAGGATCTCAAAACTTTCTTTGCAACATTTCTAATAGAAAAGATTTCACCCACACCACAAAATAAGGCCACTTGCCTAAGGCCGTGTTGTGAGTCAGTGCCACAAGCAGGTATTGAACACAAGAGTCCTTGAGATGATGATGATGATGGTGATAATGATAATAATAATAATAAATGCTGTGAGCTATCCTGTCTTCTGAAACAAAGCTCTGACTGGGATGAGCTTTTTCTGATACACCCCAAAATATACTTTGTCTTTTAAAGCTATGTTCTCTTTAAATACCAGAAAAAGATTAAACGGCAATTGCACAAACTTTTTTTGACCTCGTCATAGTGGTTGAATGAAGACAAGCATCCATGTAGAGAAGTATGTTAGTAAATATGTATACTTTACAAACAGTGACCATAGTCTTTTAATCGGAAGTGGTTTGCTGGATGTATTCAGAACCAGATTTAGTCAGATAGGTTGGCAAAGTCCTACAGGATCCTACTGGAATTGGCCAAAGAGAACGTGAACTTGAATGTTGGCAGTTGAGGCCTTTATTTACATGCTTATTCAAATATTTGGAGACACACAGAAATAGTTCAGACACCTCTTAACCAGAGTTGGCCTTTACATTTCATGATGGTGCAGTACAACTGATACAGAAAAGGTTCTGTTTATACTAGAAAACAACTCAGTTACATAACTGAAAAAAAAAATTTTACAGAAGGTGTGTAAATATCCTTAATGGAAATTTCAGCAGAGAGAGCTTCCAAAACTAAAATGCTTCTCTGCATTCCATGCAACTGTAGAAGTTCACAGTGCTTTAGTGTGCATTTGTTGGTAAATATCAATGTGGATAATTTTTCAGAAAAGCAGCAGGGAGAACAGTGTTTTGTCAGATTTGCCTGAGATACTTTGGATCAGAAAAAAGACTTTAAATTACTTTTTCTCTTCCGGTTAGATCTCAGTGCAGACCTTCCTTGTGATACCTTGTAAATCTTGAGTAGTGTTTTTATGTAGCACACACAATTAAAGCAATTGCATGTTGCTCACATACATGGATAACAGTCTGTAAAAAACAGATTAATTTGAAACATGAAGCAAGACCAAAGAGTATAAAATGGGGTAGGAAGATTTAAGGTAGGCTTTCTTCTCACACGTAACCACCACAGGGAACCTTCTTACCACAGCTTTATTATGCCCATTAAAATCGTAACCCAAAGTTTTTTGAAATGGATAAAAGATAGTAATGTGTGCCAGTGCCTCACCACCTTCACGGTAATGAATTTCTTCCTAATATCTCACCTAAATCACCCCTCTTCCATCTGAAAACCATTCCCCCTTATCCTGTACCGGCACTCCCTGATAAAAGGCCCCTCTCCAGCTTTCCTCTAAGCACTAAAGTAACGTAGTTCTCTTCAGCTGGCAGGGCAGTGCCACTGCAGAAGGAAGAGGCTTTGAGCAACCTGATCCAGTGGACGGTGTCCCTGCCCATGGCAGGGGGTTTGGAACTGGATGGTCTTTAAGGTCCCTTCAAGCCCAAACCATTCTATGATGCTGTGATGTAAAAGGAAAAGAAATTGTTGAACCTCTTTTTTAAAAAGAAGTTGAAGATAAGGCATTTTAACTCAATACATCTATCAGTGGCAAGCAGAGTAGAATTTTTTTGAGCGGGTCTGGTCATCTAATGTCATTGAATAATGATAAGGATGTATCTTAACCTGGTAAGTTGTATATTATAGTTTATACTGTTCCTTTGGTGTCCAAATGACCGAGTGTATAAGAATTTAGCTTTTACTAGTCACTCGTGAAATTAAGATCTCTGTAGTGTTGCTTACTTCCCTGGAGGAAGCAGTTAATTCTTATGTTGGTAAACCATTGATCTAAATATAATACTTGGACATGTCTGTCTGAGAAGCTTTAATTTTTTAATTGTGTGTAACAAGAACTTGCTGTTCTGGAAATTTTTTAGAAATGCTTCCAAAACCAAAAATTGATTTATTTTTTTTTCTCTCTCTCTCCTTTCATCGTGTTGAAGGAAATATATCCTGCACGTGAACTGAAGTATGACTATAGGCTGGATGTTTTAATCAAAACATGCTTTTCTGATGCATTCTGCTTATGTTAAAAAGATAAATGGTGCTACAGTTAGAGAAATGTATAGCTTTCCTTTGGATTAGTCTTTTGTAACATACATAAATTATCCAGAAGGTGCTCAGGCACAACCCTTTGGTAATACAGGTGTTTAAATGGTAATAGCTATTGGGATTGGAATGGGAGTGAAACAATAAAGTCATTAGGGTGTTACAACATGAAATTAAGCTATCACTATTACCAAGCAATATTATTATCCTAAAGTCTGCAACTTGCAGAGCAAATGAAAACAATGTAATACCCCTCTAACAGTAGTTTACATTAGGATTTAGTTTAGCCATGGTGTTTGCTAGTGTTATAATATCTTCATTAGACAGCGCTCGTGAGCTGGAGCACGAGCTGTATTGCAGGAGGAGTGACATAGAGCTACTGAACATCTACCTGCAAAAATCCCATTCCCTACAGAAATGTTATCCATTGCTCAAAATTCCCATCATAGTGGTGACTCTCAAATTATGACTAGCAAGAATGCAGAATACTAAGAACTTTGTGTTTACTCTTTAAATTACTTCTTTATCTAATGAAGACTCAGATTCTGTCAACTTCTGTATAAGTCTCTGTAATCTTAATGAAATTCCTTGCCATTTGGTTGAAAATCTCAGCTTGCAATTTGCTCAGTAACTGTTCCTGAGATAAGGAAGAATTTATGATGCGAGAATGACATCTATGTGAATATGCTGAGGAAAAAATAACTTCTAATTAATTTTACTTGAACACGGGCACAGTGGACTTGGGCTGACAGTTGGACTTTATGATCTGAGAAGTCTTACCAAATCTTAATGATCCTATGGCACCTTCTGAGTGGGCATTCAGTAGGACAAGGCTCTGTGTTCAGCAGTGCATTCTAACAAAACCAGCGCAGGATGACTCCAGCCAGTTAGGGGATGGTCAGCTTACACAGAGACAATGGAAATTTCTTAAATTGAAACTTTTTATTTTGGTTTAAATTTAAAAGTTCCCTGGCATTTTTGGCCAGCATTTTAATTTTCTAAATATAAGGCATCAAATGTATGCTGCTGCTTCTCTTGGTGTTGTCATTTATTAGTGCTTTAATGGAAAGAATAAATTATTTTCATTGTTTGAACTGTGCTGAAACAACTTTTTCAGTTGTTTATGATATTATTACAAGGAGGTGCCCCACCTCCAACCTGGCTGCAGTTTCCTAGCTCCTATACATGCATAGATGGTCACAGAATCACAGAATGGTTGGGTTGGAATGGTCCTTAAAGCCCATCCAGTTCCACCCCCTGCCACGGGCAGGGACACCTCCCACTGGATCAGGTTGCTCAAAGTCCCATCCAACCTGGACTCGAACATCTCCAGGGATGGGGCAGCCACGACTTCTTTGGGCAACCTGTGCCAGTGGCTCACCACCCTCCTAGGAAAACATTTCTTCCCAATATCTCATCTCAATCTCTCTTCTGTCAGCTTAAAACCATTCCCCTTCATCCTATCCCTATGCTCCCTAATAAAGATCCCCTTCCCAACTTCCCTTTAAGTACTGGATGGGTGATAAGGAGGGATGATAGAAGGAAAAATAATTTTTAAAAATGTTAGAATATTTTCTTTTTCAAGAACCTGTGGTGTTTCAGTGCAGATTAATATAAAACCACTGCTGCTGCTTGGGGACAGATCATAAGTTGATATACATTATCACAGTGTCAGAGAAGAGACAGAATGAGGGCAATAAACATCAACTGATAAATCACTTTCTTTTGTTTGTATAAATGAGAATTTTTCAGTTTTAATATTGCCTACACGAGGAATTCCCAGTGTATCTTTGAGGGGCGCATCACCACTTCGCCTTCCAAGCAGCTCTGCATCTTTCCATGTTTAGCTCTGTCCTGCCTCCACTGCAAGGGACTTGCCCTTCTGCTTATCCAGCTCCTGTGTTTCTGTCTCATCTACTGCTGCTGGCCTGGGACCGAGGTCTCCCCGCAGCGGCAGGGGATGCGCCTGTGCTGGACCTTTTCCAGGAGCAGCATTTCTGCTCAGGAAGGCACAGGCTTATGAATTGGAGGGGGTGAGAGGAGGTAGGAATCTGAAGTATCTCAAAGAGCAGCATCCCTGCTGTGCTTCATCTTCCAGTGATTCCCCTTCATGTGCAGGGCATAAGCTAATAAGCCGAGAAGATCTTACTGGTATTTGTTTTCTTCCTTCTCACCTGCTGACAGCGTGGCATGGGGAGATTTCGCTGGCACAGAAGCCGAACCTGCGAACTTTGGCTCAGCACAGGGTCCAAAGCTGCCAGAGGGAAGGGTGCTCTGCACACACGGATGTGTGAATCCATTTAGGCTTCCCTGCACCTCAATTAATCCTGTGAGGGGTCATGGTCCTAGCTGAAGTCTGGTGCCATCCCTGTGCTGTGTGGCTGGATATGCACACATTGCGTTACAGGCTGCAGAGCCGCTTTATCCTCTCCCCCACCTTGCGTGCAAAGACTGAGATGGCTGAACCATGGAAAATAATCCCTCGATGTTTGTGGGATTACTCACATTTACAGTCAGGCCCCTGCAGCACCTCCTGCGCTGCTCTGTGCCGGGAGCCTTGAAACGGCGGCGGTGTGCAAACACAGACAAGTGATACTGAAGTACACTGCAGATTCATTGCTGAATCTTGTTGATATTTCCTTTGTTTCTGAGGGAGTAGTGCTTACTGCTGCTTTCTTCTCTGTGTGGATTAACCAGGGCATTGTGGACCTGGGAAAACCAGCAATTTTTCACTTCTGAATCCTCTGTTGTTGCATGCTCTACTCTTTGGGTTTGTGTTTTGCTCTTTTACAGCTCTGCCCCGCGCACCACTGTTTCTACAGTAGTTTTGTTTCTAGAGGAGGAAAGAAAACAAATTAATCCTTTAGTGAATAGTTTGTTGTGAAGTTTACTTTCAACAGCTCCAACATAACTCAGTTTGCCAGTAGAGTTACTCTGCAGTACAGTTTTTCATGTGGACCCAGAAACTAAAAAGCTGGTTGTGGTTTTGTAACTTGTAGGGAATACAGAGATTTCTGTAAGAACGAGTGTTATTTCTTATAATATTTTTAAGCAACTTGTGTTCCTGGGTTTAAACAAAACTACCCCTTGGTTGGGCTGACACTTCAAAATGGGTTTGTCAGTCGTTCTATTTGGGGAATCGTAACCTTGAATCTTGACTTCACTGGCAGGAGCCAAAGAGCTGTGTCTCAAGTTCTGAAGTGACAGTGAATCTACATTTGAGAACTCCAGGCTTGTCTTGATTTATATTGCTGTCTGTCTTCCATAAATGATGGCTGTTCTTTTGGTGTTCTGACAATGAGCGAGTTCAGTGTAGCAGCCAGTCTTCAGAATAGAGGCTGGTTGTTTGAAATTAGAAGAGGGAAACATGTGCGTGTGTAAGTGCATGTAGAACATATTTGTAGTCGTGCCTTAAAATTCAATCTTTGTCTCTTCTTGGAGCCCATTCAGGTTTGGTGACTATATGCTTTTGATCTAGACACACACACAAAAAGTTAGAAATAAAGACGGGGGTGTCGAGGGGGGGAGATAAGGGGTGGAGAGGAGGGATGAGAAAAGGCATGCCAGCCAGTGCAGCTGCAGGTTTTGAGCTTTGTAGGAACTGAAGCAATGCTGTAGGCTGTCAGCACAAGTGAAGAGCCAGAAAAGATCTGACAGACATAAACATGACTGCTTTCTTCAGCTGTAGAAGTGCAAAGGAACAAACACAGACCTTGATGTACATCCTCCTCCTCCTCAGACAGTGTTAAAAAATATATTGTTAGTCACCAAGTTTTATAACCCATCAAAGCCCACCTCGCTTGGACACCAGAGAAAGATCAGATGGCTCCACCTGTGTAAACCTTTGGGAGACGGTTAGAAATATCAGCTGTCTCACTGTGGAGATCTGTGTGGAAAGCAGGATGTTTTGTTTTCAGAAAATGTAAGCAAGCTGATGGCACAGCTATTTGAAATCCTGGGATGGTTTGTGAGTTGCTTTGAATATGCATGGTTTCAAAAATCGCTGTTGTGCAAAGCCCAAAATGATCAGAACATCCAGGATTTCTCAGCTTTGATTCCACAACCCTTCCGTGTGTGAAGAGAGCCTCCGTGTAATTTTTTTCTTTTCCTTACTCTTGGAAGTTTTTGCTCAAGCAATGGAAAAAAAATCTTTGATGGCAGATAAATGTAGGTCCTCTACTTTTACTGCAGTGTGATGCTAGTCTTTTTTACTTTGCCATTTCAAAAAAGGGACATAGATGTGATTCCGAAAAGAAAAGAAAAATAAAAACCTCAGTTCCAAATCCACTTGCCTCCTTGCAGTAAAATAAGGAGGAGATAACCTGATCAAATAAAGGACACGTCAGCTGCAAACATGATGTTTCCTGTTTGAGGGATTTTAAAACACTGGACTTCATTTGAGTTTGGAAAACTGGCTTTCCCTTCAGGAAGTGTTTGCTCCCCGCTGCTCTGCACAAACAGTGGAAAAGAAAAATCTTTTCAAGTCACTATTTCCACTGTAAATAGAAGAAGAATTTATAATGCCTAGTTTCCATTTTCCTCTTTGTTGTTGTTATTGCCGAGGATCTCAAAAATCCCAGTTTTCTTTTCCTGAGTGAAGCCTGCAAGGCAAACAGATAGAAAGTTAGAAGAAGGCTTGTGGGAGAGCACGAGAGAAGGAAGAAGCTGGAGAGAGAGGAAACGTCCAGATCAAAGGGATAAACTAGTATATGGTTTTTTTGGAAATGTTTGTGTTTTTTAGAATCTCTTCAAAATGCTTGATTCCGTATTGTCCTCGGGTAGTGATGCACAGCAGTAATTGCACAGCAAGCCCCAGTGGGCGAGAGGAGAGCAGCCTTTCCCCATGTGCCTTCTTCCCGGTGAGCAGAGCCCTCTTTCTCCTTCCTCCCTCCTGACACATGTGTAGTTGCACTTATTTTTAATGTCACTGAAGTGGGTAGAAAAACTCAGAGGATAGATATGAAAAGTGAATCATATCTGTAGTCAAAGGAGCCTTTCTTTAATAACTCTGTTCCTGTGAGTAGCGTGGATCTCCAGCGCCACCGTAGAGGGATGCTTTCCGCCTGTGTGGATGGAGCCTGCGTGGCCAGTACCCAGCAGACAAGAGGAGGCAGAGAAAGTTTTTGCATTGGTAATTCAGCGTGTCAATGTTAATGAAAACTTGTTTTAAAAACAAGCGCATAGCCATGCATCTTAATTGTGCTTTCAAATTGCTCCTTTACTTAGGGAAACAGGGAGAGAAACTCTTCGGTGTCTTATTAGCACATCAGTAGTGTCCAAATGGCCACTTCTAGGAAAAAGTACGAACAAAACATTTATTTCTGAGTTATTCTTGGTGGAGAAGGTCTTAAAGAGTAAAGAAATACAGTCCCACTGTTGATTCGTTTGCCCACCACTGTAATTATCGTGAAATATCAATGTAACTTTCTTTCTGTCTCTTTCAGTCGCACATCGTGGTTTTACTGGTACTACAGAAACCCTGATTATATTACCCTGGCATTCTCAGGGACTGTTAAGCAGGAGTCTTCTCTCTTTTGCTCTAAAAACTCATCTAAATGGAAAACACATTGTCTTCATTATATGCCAGTGTTGAATGAACAGAGTTGCCATAGCAACAGCCATCTGAGGCCTTGCTGATTTCAGGCCAGTGAATGGGGTAGACAAACAAAGTACCTTCAAAACCAGAAGGGAACAATTGCTATTCATTCAAGCCAGGTTTAAGATCAGCAAATGTCTTTAGCAAAAGAAATGCAGATAAGAAAGTATCAGACATGGCCAGAGAAGAATAACAGGAAATTATCATAATCTTAAACTTTTCTGCCTGGCGGTGCAGCGTGAAAGATGATTTTGAAGGTAAAAAAATGTACAGAGCGCTGAGGAGACAACCCACAGTTTGCCCACAACCTGGCGTAGCTTGTTGGGAGTTCGTAGAATCGATAAGTTGGAAAAGACCTTTGAGATCGTCAAGCCCAGGTGTAATGATGTGCAGAGTCCGTGCAGGGCAGGGGAGCTATGGCGCGAGCCTGCCGACAAGGTGGCCCCGTCCCTGATCAGGAGGCTCAAGCCACAGGGGGCAGGAGGAGCATCTTACATATTCAAGGGTGTTATTAAAGAGCTAAATGCCATGACTTCGGTCGTGAACCTCCACAGGTTCCTCAACGGCACTTAAAGGTAGTCAGGAGCCCCGATGTGTTGTTTCACCATTTTGACTGTGATGTGCAGCTTTATGTATGACATGGTTGACATATTCAACGTAAAATCTGGTTAGGCTTAATATGCATTCACATAAAATGCCAAGAAACTGACTGTGAAATGTTTGCCTTGAATTAGAGATTGGGGGAGGGGGGTGATGTCTGCAGTGTGTAACTCTGTTTTCCTTCTTCACCCTACACAAAAATTTAAATAAGAATTTTATGACTAAAGTACAGAAACCTTGATCTCAGCGTCGTCTAGCAGGTAATGACACAAAGAGGCAGAGGCAAGAAAATGAGCATGCACAGGTCACTTATTGTGTTGGCAGTGTGCTCATGAGGATTCTTTTGAGAGCGGTGGGGCGATAAAGGGCTCCTCTCCTGGCCCCTGCCTCAGATTTGACAATAGCCATCACATGCAGAGGCTGCAAACAGCCAGCGCAGCAGCAGGAGGATAAGCAGGTTCAGGAATGGGATTGCTTATGGGAGGCTGTGTCGTCTTACACCCAAGTGAGCACTTGGAGGCTGCCCCAAGTGATCAGCTGGATCACCGGATCCCTCTCTGGGAGGCCCTGGAGAAATTCTTCTTTGTGTTTATTTTTGTATGTTAGGGAGCTGAAGAAAGGGAAATTTGTAACAATACATAAGGTGCATAACTTGCTGCCGTTTAGGCACGTTAATCTATGTGATGATACAAACTCTGTGCTCTACCAGCTGGAAATTTGGAGCCAAGCTGCCCTTGTGAGAGAGAGAGAGCAAAACCCTCGCTAATAATTGGACAATTGTTACCATGGGAAGCTGGGCTTGAATACGGAGTCTGTCAAACTTCACCTGTTTTCACCACTATATTTTGTATAGCCTGTGTACGTGAAGGAAGCGTGATAATAATTAGTGATCAGCTGTGGATGTCAAGGAAACTCTTTAACAGTGATGTAACACTGGCAATGTGTATCACCGATAATTCAGTGTATTTTCAGGCTGCTCACAAAGGCGTATTCCTGTGTTAATAATTCGTAAAAAATGGGAATGGTGTAACAAGGTGAATTTCTCAAGGTGAATTGCTGTTAGTATAATGGGTGTTTTGTGTTCCGAATGGGGAGAAATATGAAGTAGAAGGCTGTTTCCCCTAGAACTTAGATGAATTGGGTCTGAGGAAATATTTGGAGAACAGTACTGAAAATAGTTTTGGATGAAACACAGGTCACCTCACCTTGAATAAAAATTTATTTTCTGGTTGCTGATGAATCAATAGGATAGCTAAGATTTAAATCCTGGCAACAAAATTATTAGTCAGAAGGATGAAGAGAAATTAAATATTGACTTATTCAGTTTACAAGACAACTAAATGGGAACGTAGGGGGGGATATGAAGAAAATAATAGCATGGAGGTGAATCAAACATCTTTTAGTCTGTCTTTGTAGCTCAAGAACAAAGATGGATTTGCTGGAACTGAAAGGCATAAGGCAAACACATCTAACTGAAGTGACAAATGACACCGAGGATGCCGTCATGGCATGGGGAGATGGTGGGCAGATTCAGAAAACTGCAGTTAGTTTTATTTGTGTGTGTATATATGTGTCTGTGTACTTTATATATACACACTAATTTAAGCTTCCACCTGAGATACGTTAATTAGATTCATTTTCTTCTAAGTAAAATACACAAATTAACGAAGCTTTGTCTATATTACAGGTAGCAAAGCTTCTCACTTCTGTAACAGAGGCTTTTGCTGGATTGTCGGCTGTAGCCTTCCACAGGTGTGGCTCTGATCGCTCTCAAGATATGATGCTGCAATACCTCTCTTTCTGCTTTTGTTTATGAAATTTGCCAAGAGGTGCACACAAAGGAAGGGTTTTATTTTCTTATTGGAGATACTGCTATTATTCTGTGAAAACAGAATAATCCCCTCTTGTTTTTTGTAATGCCACAGAGAGTGATCCACAGCTGTCTGTGCAGTGTCATACACAGACCAGGGTTTGCTTTGTCTTTACGCTGTTATTGATTAGCAGTCTGAGCATTATGTCTCGTGAGAATTTTTGGGGACTGACAGTGGGCAGTTTGGACATGTAATTCCAGCTATCATTTCTGAGAAGTTCAAATTGATTTGATGTATTTGTCAAAAAACACAGACATAAAGCAGACATTTGTATGTGTATTTAGACTGTGATCAACAGAGGGTTTGTATCCTGCTTCCAAGGAATTAACAATCATTCTTAAAATGCTGTTTTTAAACACAAGAGTGTTACGTATCTTTCTTGACTCTAGAACCTGTTAGTAAGTTGGTGCACACAGGACTGTGGTTCCATCTGTTGTGATAACTGGATCACAGTTACAACTTTCAGATGTTTCCAGCCTAAGCATGGGGTTCGTTTTGCGCCTTTCTCCACATCCCTTGCACAGTGTTACTCCTGTCACAAAGCTGTACTGAGAACCAGCATCCTTATCCCTTCCATCATCCTTTGTGCTTCCTGGGAGAAGTTAGGCATTTAGTCCATGGAAGGCAGGTGAAATGCACAGGGACGGCTGTCCTGTGTTTTAGAATTTTACACTATATGATTGCTCCTGACTGAGCTTGAAGGCTGGAAACATTAAAGTTTCCTCAACAGTGGTGCTTGGACAGCACCATTTAGGGCAAGCCTTTTCCAAAGCTTTCCTCACCTTTGTGTACAAATGTCTAACAGGGCTCAGAACATGTTTCCTGTGTCTTCAGCAGCTCATGCTTTATACTTGTGGTTTTTGGTGTTAGTACCTCAGTGAGCTTAAGCCTCATCTAATATAAAGGCAGAGTACAAAGAAATAGCGTTATAGGTTGAGCAGGTCGAGCAACTGGGCAAGATGATGGATGTGCACCTCGGAAGCAGCCATTACAGAGAGATTTCATTTTCCTATGTGGGATCTTGGTTGCATGTAGAGCTTGTAAATCAGTAGCTTCACTGGAAAATTACTTGACTAGATGAAATAGTTATGGGCTGCTTTTGAGTACTCTCATTTTTCCGTGTTTTAGCAGGGAACTAGTTACTAGATTTTAGAATGTTTTAATGGTTTGGGTAATGAGCAGCAAGAATAGTAAAAACAATAGTTAACTTGGAGCAGATCTAAACAGATGTTTCTCCTTTTGCTGAATCTGACCTGGAGAGTGAAGCCAGTGATTCATTTTAGCAAGGCATGCTGAGTGTGTTTTAAGAGGCACAGCAAGCAAAACAATCCAACACTTGGTGGTAAGACCACTTTTATTTCCTCATTGCACTGACATCCTCCTTTAGTTCCCTTACTGCTTCACTAAGGTTCAGGAGTTTCCATGTTACGTTCCAATGCACTCAGTCCTGAGGACACTTGGGAGGAGTATCCAGAGAGAAGCCCTTTCTGAAGAAGAGAGACCCTACTAAAGCATCATTAAACTACTTTGGTTGAAATAGAAGAAAGTTGACCAAAACTCTTCAAAACAGGCTGCTGTGTCCAGTCCCGGAACTTGAAATAGGAAAGGATAATCTGGATCCTTGAAACTAGCCTTCTCCAGAAACAGGCAACCATCTCAGGATTCTTGACTCACAGGCATCAGGGATTACTTTGTGTATTGTACTCATCTGATCCATCACCAAATGAAATGGGAGTCAGCAAACTCTGTTGTTTTTCTAAATGGTGACAGCGCTCATGGATTCACTGCTTAGTGTCTAGGAGGTGACACTGAAGATGTCAACCTCTGGAGACTTTTCAGCTCTCTTTGTATATTATCGCAGTAACTTGTGTATTTGTTTCCTAATATAACAATTATTAGACAACCTTAGGGTGTGTTTTATACATAGAGCATAGGAGGCTTCACAGAAGTTTGTGACCAGGTTGTGTCTGACAGTCTTGAAATACTGGATTGTTCTTTTCCCAAAGAGGCAGTCTGAATAAACGAGTTATGGCACTAAAATAGAAGTATTTCTGCAGGATTATATTGTGGCCTGCAGATGAAGCTGGAAACGTAGCATATCCATTCAGCTGTCAGGAATGTGAATAACTTGGAGACCATAACTTGTGAGGAAGCTACAAGACATGTGGATCGTATCAGAATATGAAAGGCAAAGGGATGGGAATTCCTTCCTAATGGAAAGCAAGTTTTTCAGTAAGGGAAACCAAAATTATGTGGTGGCTGAGCGGTAGGCATAGCCTAGGCATAAATGATATTACACTGTTTTTACACAGTTGACCTCTTGGTGGTTATCTGGACAAACAATGAATAGAGTGGTTGTCCCTTTTCTTGAAATGAGTGGTTTAAACCTGGAGACTGTTTGACACTATCAGAATGGAGACGACCATTTCTGCTACTTCTCAGGCTTGTTTGGAATGTAGATAGTAATTGGAGATAAAAGTCAAAAATATTTTCTTATTTACTTCTAACCTATTATATCAACTCATATCTTCACTCCCCAATGCATTTCTGCATGCGCGTGCCTTGCCAGACACAGGTATGATCTATGAAGGACAGTTATTTTCCAGGAATTGCATTACTGCTTTCAGGTGTGATACATAAATCAGTTGGACTAGAATTTGTTTTCTTTCTGTCTTAAGAACACAGAGTCTGCTTGGGTGTGTGTCAGTGCTGGGTGGCAATTACATAAGCTGCAATTTGTTGTGACTTTGTAAAAAGACTAACAACAAATTCCCATGTCTTTATCTCATAGTTTGGGTTTGCTTGGGTTTTTTTTTAAACAACTCATTAATAGGAATTTTTACTTTGTGGGGTTTTTTTGTTTTAAATATTAATATTAAATAATATTCATACTTACGAATTAAGGAAAGCATCTAAAAGCATGCTCCAAATAAGATAACAGTGAGAAATACCGGGAGCTGAGTGTGAAAGAGGCACTTTAGTGTTTCCCAAAGTGGTGTTGAAAGTTGTTCTTGTATACTATGACAAGGAGGAATATCTGATTTGCCAAAAGCACAGCTTCATGACAGTTGTAATATGAGAATTGTTGGGCAAGCCTGAGTAAGCTCCTCCTCCTTGGACAGACCTCACACTCATGTTCGTGTTCCCAAAGATACGTATGCACGTACAGGCTCTAAATTGCACAGCCTTCAGATTACTTCTCCTGGCAGGGAGTAGAGCCAAGTTACTATCTGTCTAGAATTTTTCAAAGCTGATGCTTCAAGCTATCTTCTCTGGGCATCTGACATCTTCCGGCTTCATTGTTGATGCCAGCACAACACTTACCATGAGAATCAAAACAAGGTAATTATCAGATAATTTCAGTGGATTTAAGCAGATGTGCAAAATATAAGTATGGGTAGTGGGAAAAAAAACCCGACATTTTGGACTAAGTCTATGAAATCTTAGCTTTTTGGGGTACCGTTATAAATACAAGTGTACATAAAGGAGTTAAAAATAGGCAAGAGTAAAAGCGAAGAAGGGTTTATTACCAGTCAGTCTACATAAAGAGTTTAGTTAAGACAGTTCTACTAGCACTGTTTATTTGCAGATATCAAAACCTGCAAGATAATAAAAAAATACGGATTTCCTCTTGTTTATGAAAATATCAGTGAAAAGCAATGCACCTTCCCAGTGCTGTCACCACCACTCTCAACACTTAAAAGCCTAGGTAGCTTTCCAAGTCCATTGTATGAAGCACAGCAGCACTGTGTGAAGTAGAATGGTGTGGCTGTGGCCACATCTGTGATCTGTCCATCTGGAGGACCTGAGCACCCCTGGGCGTTCAGAAGGCTCCTGGTATTGAGCAGTGCAGCTGTATAAGTCCCAGATGTGCATACACTTCTGTTTACCTCCAGCTGATGCTAGAGAAAATGGGAACCAGTCTAATAGCTAAATTTAAATCAAATTATAAATTGGTTTATTCAATTCTGTTTCCATTTAAAAATTAATTTAGTCCAGTGACAGCCATGTGACTGCAAACCCTGAAGACTGAAATGCTCTTTATCTAGACAGCAAGCACACAACTGCCTTGACCCTTATCTAGAGGGACACTTCAATCTATTAATTCATGTTTTATGCCCATTCATTTTTTGACCTCTCTGACTCAACTTCCAGCTAGAGACGCTGGTGATGGTTGTTCCTGTGCTGGAGACACCTGCCCGTTAACAATGGGACTGAGCTGAACAACCTTTCTCTTCTCATCTCGGCCACTAAGCAGGCAGATGGTGACAACATTTGGCCACCGCTGATTGGGCTTGCATTTGAACCCTCGACCTAAAGGTGAAGGCCACTGTATCCTATTAGGAATATGAGCCATCAGATTTAGTTTTAGTTGCGATACGTCGACTGGGATGTGTGTGAAGTCAAACACTTCACAGATATGGGAAGGAAAGGAAGACATTTGTCCTCCATCTGTTCCTTCTTTTATTGTTCTATGTTATAGCTAACTCTGTAAGCTCTTGATGATAGCAGCCTCTTGCTTACAGTGTCTTGTGTTAGTGAAAATTAACTGCCAACAAAAACACTCTCCAAGATCCTATCCTGGGAACTATTCTTCATTTTCCTTTTGTAAAATACAATCCTTCTCTCTTTTTCTCTTTTTTTATACTCCGCGCTGCTACTGTCATTTTTGCTTACATAATTAGGAAGTATTTTTTCTGAGAGGTCATTTTTCCTATTAAACAGTGACCCTTGTGACTCTCTTGCTCTGCCCTCCCTGACTTGTACCTGACGACACAACGTGAATTTTTCTTCAGGGTTGGTGTATACATTTACTATGCGTGTAACTACGAATATCTAGCTCTGTGCCACTACTTTCAATATTCTCTGGCTTCTAATACATTATTTACTTTGTCCTATTCATCTTTATTTGTAAAACTCTGTATAATTTGTTGAAAGCCACAAGATTGTCTTTCCACTTCTTGAAAACTTGGGGGTGAGGGGGGACAACAAAAAAAAAATGCTACTAAATCATGACCTCTAAAGTATGAATATGGTTTTCTTTAGACCTAACAAAGATGGATATGCAAGTTATTTAGCTCTACAAAGAACTGCCTTCATGATCTGACAGAAAAAAGGTCTCTAATAAGTTAGAAAACACCCTGAGGCTGACACTGCAAGCACTGCTACCAGGCACGCTACAAGATTCCCAGTTGCTTTACGTTGCTAATGCATCAGCAGTTCTATAGTATGAAAAGAACAGGACGCAGGGTTTCTTCATCTGCCTTTTTGATTGTGCACACTGCATTTTATCTGCTTATATAGTGTCTGGGTCTGTTGGTTTAGGTATCATTTCCAGTTTTAGTAGTTTTAGTCTTATAAATATGAACAACAGAGTAAAGCAGGTTGAAAGATTAGAGGCGAGCCTTTCAAAGCATATAATAAGAGGGCAAATATTGCTAGATGAGTTTGTGTTTGATGTCTGTTTATTAAACTCTTCCTCCTGTTAACTAACGCTGTGTCTGAGCCTGGGCGTTCTCTGCTGCTGAGCAAACAGCCCTTGTGTAGCGCTGCAGGGTGTACGCAATGGGACTTTGAGCGACCACGTCTGTTCTGGGGTTTCCCCAACCAGCCAGCCAGTGCCAGTTTTCTGTTCCATCAGTGTTGCATAAACCCACACTGTCTGCTCTTGCTTTCCCATAGTTGATGTTGCAGTGTGGGAAGCACGTTATAGTAATTCTACTCCAAACAGATCAGACCACCTATGAAGATAGAGAGGCGCTAGCTGACAAGTGTTCATACGCGGCTCCCTGTGGAATCTCACTAGAGGGCACTCCTGGTTTTAGCATTAAAAAGATTATCCTTTCAACTTTATTTTCTCTGCTGTTGCCGGGACAAGCTACCCGAGCAGCTTTGGAGACTCTACCATGCCCACGGAGATGAATAAACCTTTGAAAGAAAATTGTCTTGTGAACAAGAAAGTCTTGGGAGATGCAGAGGAGGAAGACAGTTGAACCTGAAGAGACTGGAGGTGTAAATGTATGGAGATGTGCTGAGCTGGAGGATTTGGATAGGATATAGTGTGATTCAATTTCTTCAAAACCAATTTGAGATCTGGAGTTACCAACTACATTCGTGACTTAGATGCCTGTAAGAGACGTGGTAAGGAAATATTTGCTGTCTTTTCGTGGTGAGCATGCTCTCTGAACTGTTCTGTTTGCACTGAGCAAGGACTCAGCCTTCCTCCTTCCTTCATAATTATTGCACACAGTTGAGCAATAATAGGAGTAACCAAAACTCAGTCTTGCTGGACAGAAATGATTTTTGATGAGGAGTTTAATATAAGAACAAGACCGAGCTTCTAATTCTGAAGGGAGCAGATGGAGGTTTGCAGTTCATTTTAAATCATGGCTAAAGGAAAACGGGGTTTAGATTCCATTAGTGGACACATGACCTTTTTGGAAACAAATCTTGAGCCTTCAGACTCTCTAGTAACTGCTAAACAACGGAGCCTTTTTTTATTTAATAACCCAGCTCATCCAGATACCAATAATGAGGTAAAGCAGCGTATCGTCTTGATGGCCCAGTGGTCGGTAATCAGTGTAGAGCTGAAGATGGCTTTATAAATAGCAGTTGGTGTGTTGCAGGCTGCTTTTGTGGGAGCTGTGAGCCATCTGAAAAGATGCCCCAGAACAGCTCACCAGCCACCAGTAAATGAGAAATGCAAGCATTATGTTAGCAAAGGTGAGAGGGGGTGGTGGCCTGTCTGTTCCTGGGAATTCATTACATGCCTGCATGTCCTGAAAAGGGTGATAAGGAAGATATGTGTGAGAGATTTGCAATTCTGTTTACTTTCAAAGCTGTAAATCAGTAGCACTCTCCTCTATTAAGGCTATACTAGGGCAAAAAAGAATGTGCTAATGGTCTTGCCCCAAGTGTCACGTTCTTCATGCTCTCTTTAAAAATTGGCACTAGGATAAACTCTCTGATAAGGCAAAAAGCCTCAGTAATCTGAGAGTCTTTAATTTTTTGTAATAATTAAGGGTGGTAATACATCACCCTGGACTCCAGGCTTGTTTTCTTTCAGGATATTCATCTGAGTGAGCTTTTGTAATTTGGCTTTGTGCATGGCTGAGTGAGATGTATTTAATTTCAGGAAAGCACTGGAATTGCAATGTACTTCATCTGGATACCTTTATGGTACCTGTGTGATTGAACTAATTGAGTAGTTCATAATTTTTATGTATCTATTCCCGTAACATCCCAGGAAAGTGCATTATCTGTATTCCACTGCTGTTAAATAATTGCATAGGAAGAGCCTGTGTCTTGCCCAGGAATGACGGAGTTGAACACAACTTCCTAGATCTCTTGAGCAGGGCTCCAATTTATGGGTAAATTTCTTCCATTTTATTGTGTGTGAGAAGTCTGTACATTTGCATATGTTACTGTAGAGAATGAGGCTTATATAAATTACTGAATATATTACGTAAAATGCCTATATCTTATAAAACTTGGGCCTCTGGAAAGTTCTCTTCACCATATTTATATTTAGTGATTTTTGGAAGGGACTAAGCTTGTATTTTATTAATGGGCAAGTAGAACCTACAGTAACATATTTGCATATGACTTATTATAAAATGTAAGAAACACTTCTAATATTTTTGTAGTGAGAAACCAAGGATCGTGTAATAATTAAGGACTCTCTTTTTCAGATACTTCTAATTATACTCAAAATTGATGTGTTTCATACCATTAGCAGACAATGTCCAGAAGTGTCAAGCAAATAAATGTTTCATTTTCAAACATGAGGCAGTGTTTAAAGAGTTGACATCATCCTCCAAGTCAGTGAAGACTCTGGTTTCTTAAAAAAATGATCAAGACTTGCTCTGTAATCAAGGGACAGAAACAGGTATTGATAGCTTTTAGAAAGGGACAAATCGCCCTCCGAAAGTACTGCTCTCTATTGCCTATTGATGGAACCTGAGCCGCCTGGTCTAGTGGGAGGTGCCCCTGTCCACAGCATAAAGGTTGGAACTGGATGATCTTTAAGGTCCCTTCCAACCCAAACTGTTCTACGATTCTATGATAAGCTTAGGCTAAGGCCTCTCTGTGAGATGACCAGTTCCTATGGTATAGGAACCCATACCAAAGCCATTTCTGAACAAGTGGAAATAGGAGTTGTTGGTCCTTTTGCTAAGACAGGAGGAAAGTCACAGCCAAGCAAGGAGTTTCATTTTCATTTTTAATTTTTTTCCCCTGTGTGCAGAAATCTCTGAAGGACCTAAAAGGATAAGCCAACCACGTCTGAAATTGAAATTAATAAAATTAATATTCTATTGAAATTAAATTAAATTAGTTGTCTTGTTGTTGTTGTAAGCTTTACTTGCTCTTAAAGTGTATTTTTACACCATTTTTAAAATTTTGGATTTATCATCATATATATATGCGCATAAATATATACAACCTTTCTCAATTCTATAAAACACAAAATGTAAGGATATATGCCATCCCATTCACTATCTAACTGCATGCATTAGAAACGTATTGCAAAATAGAAGCCAAAGATGACAGTAGCTCTGTATGATCTGTAACCCAGTGCTTACAGACCCAAATTAATGACACAGCTCAGCAAATCCTAACCTTACGTACAAAGTTAAATGTCTTGTGGCTGCTTCTGAAGGGGAAGCTAATGCTTTCATTTTTCTTAGCTGTTTTGGTACTTGTGTATAACTTTGTAAGTAAAATTACTTTTTCCACTGATTTGTCTTTTTCCTGTTATATTGGACAAAATATTTATTGTTTCCTTTTTCTAGTAGAGCCTGAAATTAATTTCTTAACTACATTTCTTAGTGCAAAATCCATGACCACTGTGCTCAAAGAAGGAGAACTATTTATTTTTAGCTGAGGCAACAGAGCACATAAAGGTTTTTGCATAGATTTCAGGTTTGGGTTTTAAAAAGGTGCTGGTGTATGTGTGTTTGCTGTAACTGCTGTTTTAAAAGTTTTAAGTAATCAGCTCAAACCTTACTTAATTACATATATAGTACTCAAACGGCAGCACCATGAAACAGGACGTGATTTTACTATATTTAAATTTTCAGTAGTAACGTATAATTTATTCCACTGGAACTTTAATTGCACTGTGTGCATGTTATTTGTATTTTAAGGTCCCTATGATGTTTTGTCACCGAAGCTTTAGTTTTTCATAATGTTCCGGTAAAAATACGGATTCTTTATTTTTCCCCAAATTACTTCAAAGGGAAACGTTGAGACAGAATTCCGGGGGTGCTGCAAACTCAGCAGTGGATTTGGTAATCTACTGGGGTTTGTTTGGAGAGCTAGGGATTCATTTTGTTGATGCAGTCTTTCTGATAATGAAGACTGTGGAGCCAAAACACTGCACAACAGTTGACAATTGTTCATGATACGTCGGGATTTTTTGCAGAGTTATCAATAAAGTCACCTTGCGTTTGGTTTTGTCAGTGAAAACTGCTCCATCGTACAAAGATGAAGCATGTGCTGAAAAAACATGGACCCGTTACATAATAATTGTTCTATCTGTAATTTTATTTTAAGTGAGAGTGCTTCTTCATATGACGTGCTTTGAAGTGTTCTTTATCATGGGTTTTATGGTGTTAGTTTTAGGAGGAGATACACCAACCTCTGTTGCCTTTTAATATCACATGAAGAGCTTAATTTTGCATCTCAGCAATAACCAGTGAAAAGGAAAAGATTACAGCTTGTGAAGAATTGTTGTTGCAAAACAGAAATTCTTGATGAAGAACAGTAAATGCTGGAGCACTAAAAGGGGAGGAGGGGAGGAGGAGGAGCTTGAAAGCTGAAAAGAAATTCTTCATGTATTCTTCTTTCATCTTTGTAAAAATTAGCTTTTGTATTTCTATTGATTACAGCAAACTGGATGGTTCCAGGGGGAATTCAAGCTGGGACAGAAAAATAGCTTTATGGTATTGCGCCCAGTTCATTTCTCACCAATGATCATTATCTTAAATATAAATATTTACATTTTGGCTCAGTACTTTTGTTGGTAAACCTAGACCTGCAGTAACAGTTATTTTGACACCTGTGTGTGTGTACAGGAATTTCATTTCCTGCAAGTTTGAGACAGAAACAGAGAGTAAACTCTTATCTGAGTATGGGTACTTCATGCAAATTGTCAGTAATTAAGAATCATAAAAGCCTGTAGCCTGTCTCTCTGGCTTATACTACTGGATGTCTCAGTGTTGATGTTTCCTAGCTATAGCTCCTTAAAGAAGCCTGATTTCTGAAAGAAGAGAGTACCTGTCTTTTGAGGATAAGCCTGGTCAAAGAGTACCGAATTTGATGCTTGAATTCATTCAACATTTCTGAAATTTTATCCTGGCCTGAGGAGCAGTTTGTTGTGTACTGGGTTTTAGAGAAAATATTTTACCCTGTTAAAATTGCTACAACTTTCCTTAAGGAGGAAAAGTTTAAGCATAATCGTTAGTAGAATCATGATGAGCATTTTTGTAGGTGCCCTTAAGTGCAGACCATGTTTTATGGTTAATATTTTCAGTATTTGATGCTAAAATGGAAATTACTAAAATACTCTGCATCAGGTCTTCCATTTAGCATTATCCTTTCACACAGCGGAGTAAACTAATGAATTACAGCATGATTACATAGCACATAATTAACTTTGTAATTAATATGCAACTGCCACTTAAACTAAAGTACTGCTTATAAAGATGTACGGCAACAGTAAATCACAGGTCAGAAGTAGCACTTTGGAATTTTCAAAAGAATGAGAGTAAATGCAGAATCACTTACAGCAGCAAAGTAAGTTAATTAAAAAGCAGATTAATTGTGAATGTCCTGTTTAATTTTAAATACCGTTGCTGTTTCTTTTCCCTGAAGAAAGAACAAGTTTAAAGCCTAAACTTCATTGTTTTCTTAGATGACATATTTAAAAATGAGAAATTGTTTAGCTTTAAGCTGGCCTGGTTGCGATTAGGAGGTGGTTAGTATTCCTCGCGTGTCTTGCTGGGTAGCCTAAAACCAACTACTTTTTACTTTGACTTAATTCCAGCTTTCTGCCATGGTCGGGTTATTTGTTTTTTTTCACATCAAGTCAGTGAAACCAAGTTAGCCAAACCAACTCTGTCCTTTGTTCCGCCACGCTGTTTGTAAGGGAGATGAGGGTGTGTGCTGTGCTGTCGGAATCTGTGAAGAATGCAGTATAGGTTTGGTTATTTCAGACAACCTGGTTTTGACAGCAGCTGTCCACAATTGCTGGGATTTCCATCAGCAGAGCTCATGCTCAAGGCTTTCATCCATGGGCATCCAGAGCTGGGCCTCCCTAAAACTGCCCTGCCCATCTTGCTACAGGTTTGCAAAGCAGTAGCTTGAGTCCTGTCCTTTCCCACACCCTTTTCCTTTCCATTGGCCTGTATGGAAAATCCTGATGACCATGGCAGGAACGTAATTCTGATGCTTGAAGGGGGCCTACAGGAAAGCTGGGGAGGGGCTCTTTATCAGGGAGTGCAGGGATAGGATGAGGGAAAGCAGTTTTAAGCTGAAAGAGGGGAGGCTGAGATGAGATATTAGGAATGTTTTGCTGTGAGGGTGGGAGGCCCTGGCACAGGTTACCCAGAGAAGCTGTGGCTGCCCCATCCCTGGAGGTGTTCAAGGCCAGGTTGGATGGGGCTCTGAGCAACCTGATCCAGTGGGAGGTGTCCCTGCCCATGGCAGGGGGTTAAAACTGGATGGCCTTTAATGTCCCTTCCAACCCAAACCGTTCTGTGATGCTGAGAAATAAAATCCCCAGTGCAGGTGTGCTGTGCCGTCTTGGTTTGGACTGTGCTGGATCAATGGAGAGCACCATTTGCTGTCATACCAAACACGGTTATGCCAAGGGGTTTTGGATTTTTTTCAAGAAAAGAGATTTTAAGCATCTTCACAACTTGTTTGCATGAAGTGTCATACAGCATGAAGACACACCCCTTTAACAGCCCTGAGAAGGATATGTGGTGTTAGGAATATTGGCATAGAATAACAACAGATTAAATGAGTTCCCTGTCTTCTCCAGGTGGCATTCACAGGAGGGTTTTTTTAGGTACTGACTGACCTCAAGGTCACTTTTTTTCTTTACTGTGCTAGCCTAGGTGTAGAAAGGGACACAGGCTGGAGAGCTCTGTCCCCAGAGGCCATGGGAAACTTAAGTGTTCCCGCTCTTCTTTTTGACCACTGGAAGGTGATGGGATACAGGAACTAGACCCAGTGAATGTATCCGATGCTGTTGCACACTATTCACTACTTCAGCATTGTCTCATTCATTGGCTTGATCTACTGTTGGGTATATCCTGCTTAGTGTCTGCTTAAAAGCAATTAAACAGGATATATATCACCATCAGTAGGAAATGGCCATCCTAAGCATATAATGCATCTTTGAAAAGAATTCATATGTTTTGTTAATGTCTCTTTTGCAAACCAAACTAATTTTTTGCGTTCAGGAATACATGACAAACGGTTCGAACTTCCGAGCTTGTGTGTTTCTGGCAACACTTTGATTTGTGTATTCAGTATTCATGGTGCTCAGTATATTGTTAGTTACTTCATCCACATTACACTTTTTTTTTTGTTTGTTTTAAATGGCTAGCTGAAAATTCTGACCTGGAACAAAGACTGATAGATGCTTCGCAGTTGCTCTTCATTCTGGGTAAATAATCATTCAGGCATAATTATGTGCATCTCTTAGTACTCGTGACTATCTACTGCCTGCTTGACTAGCTGAGAGGGGAATATACACGGTCCTTATAAATCCTTCAAAATTGTCTTTTGCTTGTATTGTGTTTAGGAAAAAAAAATAAAACAAAAACAAACAGAAAAAACATCCAAACCAATCAGAAACCTAGAAAATTTTGTTTTCTGTTTGCTGACTTTGTTTTTCTTGTTGGTCAGCTGCTCACCAGAGTAATTACTGTGAAAACTGACATGTAAGATTGTCAATGCGCCCTCCCTGAAGGTGTTCAAGGCCAGACTGGATGGGACCTTGAGCAAGCTGATCCAGTGGGAGGTGTCCATGCCCATGGCAGGGGGTTTGGAAGTGGATAGGCTTTAAGGTCCCTTCCAACCCAACCCATTCTATGAATCTATGAATAAATGTCCTGAGTTATTCTCCAAGAATAAAAAAAAATACGGGAAGTGAGGTATGCACTGTAACTGGAGTCAAACCTAATGAAATTTCCAGGGAATCTTGTCATTTGAGATTCCTTTGCCACTTAACAGGTCATAATAAAGGTCAGTACAGTCTTCAGGTTTTTGTGTTAGTGGCTCAGTAGGGAAATGATGCTTTTGGAAGGTGTCTTTTTCTGAAGAAGATCTGTGGAACAGTATTGGAGTCTCGGTTCTATGCATCATGAACAGATGCTTCTGAACTAATCTTAAATGTCACATTTCATGCATAAGCCCTGAAGGATTAACAATATCAGGATTCCCTGAAAGTGTTCCTGGAGGTTTAACTTAATACTCTCTCCCAGGGAAGCGTTCCACCTACTAACTTGACACATCCTTCCAGGCCTTCCCAAAGGCCTTCTTGCTATATGCGGATCCAAATAAGGCCAGGGTAGAGATGACAAAAGCAATAAATTGCAAAGCAGTGGAGCTTTGAAATGGCAAGTAAAAATAATGTGGTCTCAAAAGAGGCAGTCTCAACAGACGTGAAATCACGAGATGATTTTGCATTAAAAATGGAGTCATCAACATCTGGTGGAGGAACAATCACAGCTCCATAATTATGACTGAGTTCCAGCAATTGGGAGAAATGCAGATTATTGAAAATATAAACAAGTTAATTTCCTGCATAGCAAATACCCACCTTTGTATTTCAAATATTTCAGTGATTCTTCAGGAAAGCTTTTATTTGAAACTAAAAGCCCCATCATAATTAAAAAATTCATAGAATCATGGATGGTTTGGGTTGGAAGGGACGCTAAAGCCCACCCAGTTCCAACCCCTCTGCCTTGGGCAGGGGCACCTTCCACTGGATCAGGTTGCTAATTCACTGCTGTCCAAAAATACAGGTGTTTGTGAAGGACGCTCCTATAAACCCTGTAACTGTAGAAGTATTGACAGCTACGTTTTTAACACATTAACATTTTTTTCTCTGACTTGTATGTGTGATATGTTGGGGTTCAAATAAAAAAAAAAAAAAAGAAATTATTTCCTTAAGCCTCTGTTAGACTGAGCTCCTGTCTAAACAGAAGATAAGGGAGGGAGTTTTGCTGCAGTTCTCTTCCATCTACACAGATTTTTTTGCAATGAGGCTATAATGTATGTTAACATTATGCTGACATGGGCAGCTCCAGCCAATATGTTAAAATTGTTAGGTAGTTTGTCTTTTTGACAGATCTTGTCTTCATGTCTGGCAATTTATATGACCTTCCAACTCTGATATTTTCCTTGCTGGTGCGTGGCCTGAATGGCTCCTTTCTACGTACCAGCCCTGCTTCATTCTTAGAGACTGACAAGGCAGCCCATGCTTTGCTGACCCTGCGTGGAGCCCACTGGGTCATCGGTTATGATAAATGCTGCTTTATTCCATTGAGTGTTAAATTGCTTGTTCAATTCTTGAACACGTTTTGTTAAATGAATGTTTTAAGCTAACTTAAAAATGCAATTTCTTGCAGGTAGGGACATAGCAGTAGGATACAAAATATATCATTTTGCCTCTTATTTTCCCTTTATAATCTAGTACATGGGATGATTCATAAGAACCTAGACCAAAGCTAGGTATGTTCTCTGTGATGGATGAATTTAACTGCAGAATAAAATCTCTGTTTCTGGAACAAATCTGCTAACTCTCACTTGCGTGAACTGTTCTCCCATGTTTTGTAACAGTTGTTGTTGTTCAGTCTTGCAACAGTTTACATGCTTTTGTATATATAAATTGACTCTTCCCTAGCATTTCATCCTGTTGAATCTGTGCATGTGTGCTTATCATAGAATCATAAAATGTCCTGAGTTGGAAGGGACCCATAAGGATCATCAAGTCCAATTCCTGTCCCTGCACAGGACAACCCCAACATTCACCATGTACTTACGTGTTTGAGTGTTAATTTAATCAAAGCCTTATAAATAGCAGCTCAGTTGTTTTTTTGCAAGGAAAAATAGCTTATTAAAAACAAAAATATGCTGGTGAATTAGTTTTCCCAGGCCAGACAGAAAGCTCCTGGGAACTTTGCTTCTTAGACCCACCAGAGGTTTTGTTCCCTTAGCTTTACAGTGGCTTTGCAGTTGCTGTGCAGTCCATTAGTGATTCTTGACTCTAGGACAGGTGTGAGGCATTAAAAGCACTTGCATTATGATACTGAGGTTTGAAGAAACTTGAGTGGCAGGTAATACAAACCAATCCTTTTGAGAGTTTTGATCAAGTCTCTAAACAGAGGAGTAAAGATGGCAACTGTGATACACTGGGGCTGAATGCGTGACAGAAATAAACTACCTTTTGTCCTTGGTGGCATTTGAGAGACTTGAAAATAAATTCGAGTCCACCTAGGGAACAGATACCTAAATTGGTTTTAAATCATTGTAGTGAGTGAGGCGATTGTCCTGCTCCACTCTGCACTGGTGCAGCCCCAACGTGAGTACTGGGTGCAGTTTTGGGCGCCACAGGATAGAATGGACCTAAAGCTACTGGAGAGCATTCAGAGGAGGGCAAGGAGTTAATGAAGGGTTTAGAGGGGATGCCACATGAGGAGCGGCTGAAGTCATTTGGTCTGTTCAACCTAGTGAAGAGGAGACTGAGGGGGGACCTCATCATGGCCTGCAGCTTCCTCACAGGGGAAGGAGGAGGAGCAGACGCTGATCTCTTCTCTCAGGTGACCAATGACAGGAGCCGAGGGAATGGCAAGAAGATATGCCAGGGAGGTTTAGGTTGGGCATTAGGAAAAGGTTCTTCACCCAGAGGGTGGTGGAGCACTGGAACAGGCTCCCCAGGGAAGCAGTCAAGGCGCCAAGACCAACAGTATTCCAGAAGCATTTGGACAGTGCCCTCAGACGCACAGTATGAGTGTTGGGGTTGTCCTGTGCAGCGACGGGAGTTGGACTCGATGATCCTTGTGGATTCCTTCCAACTGAGGACATTCTAAGAATCTCTATTCCTCACATTAGCTAGAAACAGCATAGGATAACCTATGGGTTTTTTAAACATATTCTTCTTATGACAGCTGAGGGCTGACAAATTTAAGTGATGCAGAGGTTCAAAATTGCTTGTGTTGTCACCTTGGCCAAGTCACCTAGAGAACATGCAACTGGGCTTGTGCAATGCATCTCTGCTGTAGAAGAGGCCAGACTATCACAACTGCAGTAAAGATCCAGTTTGGCTCCCTAAACTAAAGTCAGCCTTTGAGTGAAATACTGTCCCACTCACCAGTTTTGAAGAGCTTATAATTTTGTTGCTCATCAGTGAAAATAAATCACCACATTGCTATATGACATCATACTCATGCCCCTAAATTTTTTCAGGCCTATTGAAGGCAGTTAAAAAGAAATTTATGTGCAAACTGGGTCCCTTCTCATAGAAAGCAAAAAGGCAAGAAGCTTGAAAATTAGTTGGCTTGTTCAGTGGATTTATGACTCTCGTGGGTGGTAGTAGGTCATCGGTCTGTGGAGCTGGGATCCACAGACTTCTTACTGTTATCTCTAGCATCATGGGATATTTTCAGAGGCTGAATCAATCTTATAAGAAGCTAATGCGTTGTATTTCGATAATTTCAGACCTGGCATGCAGGGCTTCCATTTATTTGTTTTCTTTGTTTGTTGTTGACGAGCTTAACATTGGATTAGGGTAGGTGATTACTAAACACTGATCTTTTTACTGGAAATTTTACAAAGATGTTTCTAATGTTCTAATGATAGCAAAGGGAAGTGATTTTGCTTAACTTAAACTCTGCAAACTTTGTGGCAGGGTCTTTTCTATATATACTTCCATTTTTATCTTTGCTTGCTGAAACAAATGGCTTCCAATCCACACCTGCTTGCATAATTCTAGGCCAGAGCAGGTTTCCAGCCCTTCAGGTTAGGATGCTGTCTGTGGATAATGTGGCTTACTTCTTGCTGGTACATACAGCTTCCCTCCTGAACCAAACCTTCTGGAGTCAAGAAAGGGTTCGTGCCCTGATGTTGTCCTGCTCTACAGATGGTGACAATGCCTGGTATTACAGTAATAACTGTGTATTTGAGCTGGCAGGAAAAAGAGGTTGTCAAATAAATCTTATACTTCTAAAGAAGAGAAGTAGCAGTTGAAAAGAACTGAGGAGTCATGCTTTCTCCTATGGTGTTTCATGGAAGTAGGAAGAGACTGTACTCTGTCATGTCTTGTATTATGTCTGTCCCACTTGCCTGTACATCTTCTGCATTAGTGTCAACCTGTGAAGACATAGGTGAACACTGTTCTTTTAGACTTTTCTTTTAAAATTATTCTTGTTTGCCAGCAGCTGACTTAAGGACTTGTTTGGTAGAAGACATTTACGTAGGTGTTTTTTATGCTTTGTACAGCTGGAAAAGTGAAATCATGAGCTGAGAAGCGTAGAGAGAGAGGACAGGCTCTGCATTATTTAGTAGTTTACTGTCTGCCTGTTTTGAATGCCACCATCACCTTCAGAGGAAGGAGTAGGACTGCCTGACTCTTAAACACCTGATAGCACGGAAAAGTAAGAGAGTAGAAGTTTCCTTATCCAGGGCTGGTGAGCATCTAAATGTATTATAAAGGATAGTGGAGCTAGGTTCAATTTTTGACATATGGAAAAGATAAGAAAGGATGGCTCAAAGAAGTTCTTAATTTGAAGCAGTGCGAGTTGATGAGATGGGTTTTAGTTGGGAAGGAAGAGCTGCTGTTTACACAACTCCTCCTTCATGGCTTGATTTATGTCCAAAGAAGCAAAATCAGAAAAAGTAAAACCTCTCACATCTGGTGCTAACTGACTGAATCTGTTCTCTTGTCCAGGTGGGACAGGAGCGAATGGGCTGCTCCTGCAGCACAGCCTGTTCTGTGCCAGCCTGCCCTTCCTTTTTACATCTCTGCTTGGATCAGCCATGCAGTAGGCAGGAACCTTTTCAATCCTGTTATGTGGCATAGCGGGCAGCTAGGCTTCTTGAAAAACAAACCGCCTTTCAAAAGCTAGCCCTCCAAATTTCTCATTTAATGAAGCCCAGCTAATCAGGGAATAGAAGGTGCCAAAATACAGCCACTCAAGGATGACAAAATTGAGAGCAGAGGATGAGGAGAAGTTGGATAGAAGCAGTTTTATTGTCTTCAAGGTTTGAAACTGTCACAACAACATATCTCTCCTTGAGTTCATCAGAACCTTTTGAAAGGGGCTACTGGTTTGCTTTTCAGGGCGAGCCGTGCATTGTTTCAAATCAGATGTTGCACCTACTCCTGCCTGTCAAAGACTTTGCTGCACGGCTGCTCTGCCAGCTTTGTATGCATGTCGCCAGCTCGTCATGTTTGATCAGAATGAAAGTCGCTCCAGAGTATGTCTAATCAGACAGGGCTTCAGAAATGCGTGAAGGCTATAAAGCCGACCTCCCGAGTCTGTAGTGATGCCTCTGGGAACAAAGACGAGAAGTGTGTAGCTTTTTGAGGTCTGTAGCACTGTGTTGTAATAACCGTTTAAACAAAAAATCAGAAAGGAAGGATATGAGTAGAAGAAAAGAAAATGCCATCTGGACTTAAACTCCTTTTATCCAGATGTCATCTGGATGTATGGTGTTAAGTTTATCAGGTTCATTTAATTCTGTATTTGGTAGTCAGGCTGAATGTTCGAAATTCTGTCTTGAAATTGCATGAAGGGTAATATGAGATGTTTTATCCTTAACTTATAGCTGTACATACATTAAAGGTTGTATTACATCCTTTTCATTCTTTATATTGCACTAGCCTGGGGTAGCCCCAGTCTGAGTTGTGATCTGTGTTAGGTACTTTATGTGTATTCGGTGGAGATAGCATCTACCCTGAGGAGTTCTCAGTGCAATTGGAAAGCCAGAGGAGCTGAAGAAGTGAAGTGTTTGGCAATGGTAAGTCAGGGGAGGAGCTCAGGTCTCTGTTCACAGGGCTCTATTTGCCTTGCAGTTATGGGAAAAAGCTTCTGGGCAGATACTTCATAGTAATGACAGTGGAATGAAGAACACAAGATGGTCCTAAGTGTCTTAATTTATGGACCACACTGTAAATAATTCATTAGCAATAGCATTTCTGTTTACGTTGTCTGTAATAAAAATGGGAAGTCTGCTTCATTTTGAGAAACAGCGGTCACTAAGTTGTTGGGCTTGCTCTTGGCCTGTTCCACCCACAACAGCCGTGGTGATGGGAAACGTGCCCTCCTTAACAGGGATACCACATTCATTGCTAGTCTTTTTCATTGGTAGCTTTTGTTCAGGCCCAATTTAGCATTTGTATAGTTGCTGCTTTCAAATACTTCAGAGGATTTTAAACCACCTGCTCGATATCTGCATTGTATTCTCCAAATGCCATTTCAGCTTTGCCCCTGCTGTCACCTGAGGGTGAGAGACCTAGTGGAGCTACACTTAAGAGATCTGAGGTCTCGGAAGAAATGCTACTGAAATCTGTTCCTGATTATCCCAAGAGGTTTGTGAGCATAGCAGGTGACAGATCTTTAACCAGGGAATTCATTAAACCTTTGGAAACTGAATTCTCTGTTAGGAGTCTTGGTAAAAAGAAACTCACTTCATTGGAAGTGTGAAATTCTCTTCATCTGCCTGTAAAGTAGGTCTGGGGCACTGACAATTCTCAAAGACCAGATATAAAGTTCCTCTGAAGCGATAAGACAGTAAGAAAACAGAATGGGCGGTGCAGATATCTGATCCGTGGGTGTTCCAGTTAAATTTTTTCTCGAAGGTAGCAGACTTCACTGTGTAAAGCTCCTGCAGTGCTTTGTGATCTGGCTGTCTAGAATTTCCACCTTACTGGAATTGTGGGCACTTGGAAAACAGGAAAAGCAACGACTGCATTATAAAGTGTCAAACAGTAGGGATTTGTGCAGCTTTGACTTTATTGGAATGAAGGTACTGCAGTTGAAACTAGTTTTTAGATTGTATTCTTGTCAAAGTCGACTATAAGATGTCAAAAATATTTCTGGGCTTCATAAAGTTTTGGTGGCGATGGATGTCATGGTCACTTCAGTTGTATTTCGGGTGCTTGAATATTAACTGTTGAGACTAACATAAACAGTAGTCACGCTTCAAGCAGTCACACAATGCTTTGTACAAAAAGGATCCACAGTCATTTGTTTTATTTGTCCAATGCTGGATCCTTTTACTCAGACTGTCAGCAAAGTTTCTTATAATTTAGGATTTGATGATGGCTTAAAATATTGCATGTTTGTCTGCAGGACAATTCAGTAAAACCAATTCATATATCTTTATTCAATAAAACCAAATTCTTCCAGTGGGAGGTGTCCCTGCCCGTGGCAGCGGGGTTTGAATTAGGTTATCTTTAAGGTCCCTTCCAACTCAAACCATTCTATGATTTTGGATTTTATGTGGGTTAATACAGATGGATCTCCAATCATCTGCCTTAAAATGAAGATGATAAAATAGACCATGGAGCTCACCAAAACTGTAGTTCTGTTGTGTGTAAATGTCCCGTATCTTTAGTTTGAATTATTTTAAAGAAGTGGCACCCCCAGCACTAAATTGTCATGATTCAAAATAAGGGGAGAAAGAGAAGCCACATTAGGGTAGCCACTGAAAGTAGTGCAGAAAACATAATCTGACTACCAGTGACTCTGTTTCTCTGGCTATAAAAATTCACAGCCATCTAATTTCTACCTTATTTCTTCAGCTATATTTAGCCTTTACAGGTTTTGCTGGTTCTCCTGGAATTTATCTTGCTACTGTTTCTGGGGAGTTGGGTAAATCTTTACTTAAATTTCATCAGCACAGACTAGGATAATGGCAGATATCAAAGCTATTAGTGCTTGCGTCCCAAAGCAGCTATTCAGTTGCTCTGTTCTCTAGAGACTTTGTTGATTGAGGTAATGCTGCTTTTCTTCCTCCTCTCTTTCCTTCTCCCTGAGTGATTTTCTCCAAAGGAGTGATGCATTCCCTGGTGGCTTACCAGAAAGAATTGGTCTTGGGAGCAATTTCTTAGTTATCATAGGATGAAAGAGGAGGTGAATAAATCTTATGTTTATAAATCATAAAGAGAAATTACCATCTACTTTGACTACATGCCTTCTTCACAATGCTAAACTTAGCAAAAAAAAAAACCAAAAACCGAAGCGAATTCCAAATCAATTCTCATTCCTTTACTTGGTGCAGTATGGTTTGGGGAAGGGGGATTGTTATGTTTTTTCTGTTGCCACCCAGAAATGAGGAATGTAAGTTGTGGTGATGCAGTATCACAAGAAGAAATCAGCAAACAATTTCCTTCAAATGCTACAGTGAACTTCCAAAACATGCCTGGTTTCATCAGATAAGTAAGAGGACATTCAGTGTCAGAATGCAAATCCTTCTCGTTTCTAATTCACAGCGGGCTTGAGATATTTCTTGCTAGGAGCGCTTCTTTGTGCTGTCCCAAGAGGTGTATACAACCTCTGTTATATAGCAGGCTGTCTGGTTTGAGAGAGATGTTATGGGAGCGTAGCAAATACAGAATAGCATATTTGCTTTTTGATAGGTTATTGTTGAAAATATTTGCCGCTAGTGCTACTTCTCTGTCTCTTTTCTCCTGCTTCTGAGAGCATCTTTGCACAGATAGATTGAGTTGTTATTGTTTCCTCTGGACTTTTAGAAAATGCTTGTATTAGATCATCTTCTGTAGCTCATCTTTTAGGTTTTGAGCAAATAACTTGGATGAATATGTCAAAACCAGCTGGCTTTCTTCAGTAGCTGATAAATGTCTAGCAAGAGCAGGAAAAATTTACACATTCTTTGTAGCAGGTCCGTAAGCTCAGCCCTCAGAAGGCCTATAAGCCAGATGATGTTAGCAACACTCCATGCATGTCGCAGTGTTTGGTAGGCAAACACAAAGCATTTTCCACAAATACTTTACATCTCACCACAGAACCTTTGAAAGAAATGAGCTTTCATTAAGTAAATAAGTGAGCATCACATGCTAGAATGCAAATCCTTTTCAGTTCTTATGCTCACCTGATTTCCTCTCCAATCCTCTCACTGAGCCCAAAAGGTGGGAAAGAGATGTTGGATTCTGCCTCTGTTTAGGAATTTGCAATTTATCAGGGAGGGGTGTTTTTACAGCGTTGTTGTATGAGTGATCAGGGACACTGGTTATGAAATTATTTGAGTGCAACCCTGCAAGCTTTTAGGGATGGCTCACTTGCTTATAGCTGTCCCGTTGAGGATTAGCTTTTCTTACCTGCAAGCTACAGTACACTTAATAAACCACTGGATCAGTGGATTCTGCTGTGGAACTGTCAATGTTTGTTCTAGCAGATCTGTCTATGTTGGAGTGTGCAAAACCTCTGAGAGCACTACAGCAGGTCTGTCAGCCCCATCTCCCCAGGAGCACGCTTCTCCGCACTTTTGCCTTTAATTTTGTTATTACTTCTTGCTGTTTTAAACTGCAATGTCCTTTTCCCTCCTTGCTCTCCCTAAAGATAACAAGCTGACAGAGCTGATGACACCAGGAGCTGGGTGGAATGCAGGGAAACCAACCTTGTAATATAAGCATGCAGCAGGGCAATTACCCGAAACCAGGATCTGCAGATGCTGCTCTTGCTCTGAGGAAACCGGTCATTTCAGCCAGCAGGCTGGAGGTGAGGGCTGCCAGCACAGGAGGCAGTTCATGTGCTTCGCAGTTAGTGCTGGCCGGTGACCAACATGCACAGGGTCGCAGGAGCGCTCTCCTTAGCTAGAGGTGTGGTATTTTTACATCCTTGCAATCCCACTCTTAGCTGGGGGGGTGGGTTGTTGTTTGGTTTGGGCTTTTATATGGCTATGCCTTAAGCATAGGTCATATCCCAGTGCCCTGTGTGTGCTTCCAGCTCGCCCTACCACCTTTGCTTTTGTAATCAGGCTGCAGATGTGCTTCATGATTGAACAACTTCTGCGCACCGCCGCTCCTCCTCCCAGAGGAGTCCAGCAGGCTTGCTTATGCAAGCTGTCATGCTGTCTTTTTTTTTTTTTTTTTTCAAAAGCATGTGTGGGTTTGCTTTTGTGTGTATCCGGCTGGCTGTTCGTGCCTGCATATAATAGGCTCTGTATATAAAAATGCTCCCAAGCACACGGCTGCGGAAACGGCTTCTTTAAACCCAACAAAACTGCCAGCCCTTGCAGCTCGAACCACAATAAATTACACGAACCCGCTCCCACCTCGCTGAAGCTTTGCCTGCTGGCAGCGTACACACACACACACACACACACACGCGCACCGCTCGCTTTCCCCCCTCTCGCAGTCAAAGATGATAGAAAGTCTTCTGGGGATTACTGCACATTTGTAGAGCAACAATGGAAAGCAGCACAGCACAAATATCTATTCTTCCTCCCCCAGCATAACAAACGTTGCTTTGTCTCACATCTGGCCCTTTTTAATAGCTCAGACCTAACAGCAGTAGCTATTTAGCAGCTTATGGTAAACAAATCTTTATTAAAACAACTTCCTTTCTCGAGTGTTTGATGATTAAAATGGCCTTTCACCTGACATTTTATACTCCACCCCTCCAACCCCCCTAAGCAGTATATCTAGCAGGGGAAATAAAATAGTTGTCATGGATGGATATTAAACTTCTGGTTTTATTCTTGAAAGGAAAATATCATAGAATGGTTTGTGTTGGAAGGGACCGTGAAGGACATCCAGTCCAACCTCCCTGCAGCTATCGGGGACATCTTCAACTCAATCAGGGTTTTCAGAGTCCCATCCAACCTGACCATGAATGTTTCCAGGGATGAGGCATCTACCATCTTTCTGGGCAACCTGTGCCAGTGTTTCACCACCCTCAGCACAAAATAATTTCTTCCTAATGTCTAGTCTAAACATCTCTTCTAGTTTTAAACCATTTGCCCTTGTCCTGTTGCTACAGGCCCTGCTGAAAAGCCTGTCCCCATCTTTCTTACAAGCCCACTTTAAGTATTAAAATCTTTAAGGGCATCTTTGAGAATTCTCTTAGCAAAAAGCAGACTTAGACCTTTTTGTACGGTGTGAGGATGTACGTCTGTGCCTGTGTGAGTGCCTGTGTGGTTTGGGGTCTGACTCCAGGGATGGGGGTGTGGGTTCTGCTGTGTGCACCACGCTGGCATTGAAACAGAGATTTGGAATGGTACAATGGGTTGGGTTGGAAGGGACCGTGAAGGTCACCCATTCCAACCCCCTGCCACGGGCAGGGACACCTCCCACGGGATCAGGTTCTTCCAGGTCCCATCCAGCCTGGCCTCGGACACGTCTTTTGGGGTCTGATGCCAGGTGCGTGGGGGAGTTGCTACGGGCATTGGCCTGAAAAGGAGAATCCATGCGTTATAACTTGTATCTGTGTGAACAGCGTTGTAAGGTGCTTAATGTCAAGGGAAACGGCAGTGGATTAGAGGCGTTCTGTCCCTGAACTGCCGCTGTTTGCTGCTGAGGTGGGGGCGGTGGATTTGGCGGCGGCGGGGCTGCCGCTCCCCACTGCGACCCTCGGGGACCCGCCCCGCTCTGCGCTCGGCAGAGCTCGGGTCGCCTCGGCTCCGCTCGTTTGAGCTCGGCGCCGTTCGGCTCGGTTCGGCAGAGCTCGGCTCGGCCTCGGCTCCGCTGGGCGCGGCGCTGCGGCGCCCTCTGCCGGCGCGGCGGGGAGCGAGCGGCGCTGCCGGGGGACCCGCTGTCCGGCTCGGGGCTCGATCAGGGTCATTTATTAGACACAGATTGGCTGCCCTCGGCGCGCAGGAGGGATGCAGGGAGCAGTTCCCTTTAGCTGATGGAATAAACAGAGTTAACCAGGTCCTGTCCCGAGCCAGGATGTGCTTGGGAGGAGAAGGGGATGTTTGCAAGTTGCTGTGGTTGAACAGCTGTTGGCCGATCTCATAGAATCAGAATCATCACAGAATAACCAGGTTGGAAGAGACCCACCGGATCATCGAGTCCAACCATTCCTATCAAACACTAAACCATGCCCCTCAGCACCTCGTCTTCATCCACGATCTGGATGAGTGGATCGCATGCACCCTCGCTTAGTCTGAAGATGACACCAAGATGTCATGGAATGCACTGAGCTGGAAGGGATCCACAAGGATCATCGAGTCCAACTCCTGTTCCGCACAGGACGTCCCCAGCATTCACACCGCGTGTCTGGGGACATTGGCCAAATGCTTCTGGAATATTGGTGGGCTGGGCGCCAGCTCTGCTGCCCTGCAGAGCTGTTCATTAGTCCCAGGGTGGCAGAGCTCTGGATGCGGATGGCAGCCCTGGCCCCCTCTAAAGCGCATCTGAAAGCAGAACCAAAACCCCACTTACCTACAAACATGCTGCAGTTTATGTCTGTGTGCTGACGCAGGGCTGAGGCTTTTGGATTGGTTTTTTGAAGAGGCTCTTTATGCTGCTTTAGGAACTGGTAGGGACTATGCGTCATTAACCTGCTCTTCTTAAATCATAGAAGCATAAAATGGTTGGGTTGGAAGGGACCTCAAAGCCCATCCAGTTCCAACCCCCCTGCCATGGGCAGGGACACCTCCCACTGGATCAGGTTGCTCAAAGCCCCATCCAACCTGGCCTTGAACACCTCCAGGAATGGAACAGCGACCCCTTCTCTAGGCAGCCTGGGCCAATGCCTCACCACCCTCACAGGAAAAGACTTCTTAAGATCCCGTCTAAATCTCTTCTCTTTCATCTTAAAACTGTTCCCCCTTGTCCTATGCCTGCACTCCTTGATAAAAAACCCTCCTCAGCTTTCCTGTAGCCCCTTTCAGTACTGCAAGCTGCTCTAAGGTCTCCCTGGAACCTTCTCTTCTCCAAGCTGAAGAACCCCAACTCTCTCAGCCTGTCCTCATTTGCAGTACTGGAAGTCCAATTTTTTATATAATAATTGCAAACTCCTAATTTGCACATTCAAACATCAAAGAGAGTGGCAGAAGGTTGTGAAGGTCTCTTTCTTGCAGCCAGTGCACAATTTCAGTTTTGGAGCAGGTATTGTACTAGTCGTTTAAAGAAAAACATTCTGTGTGTTTAGGGTTAAAAAAAAGTCTAACAGGTCGATACATCTGTTCCTTTAAAAAAAACACGTTCTCCATTTTTGAGACATCATAAATATGGAAATGAGGGCTCTTTAATTACTGCCTTGGGCTATAAACTCACATGCTAGAGGGGAGGGAAGGAGGAAGGCAAAGAATAATTCACATAATTTTTTCTTTATTTTATTTTTTTTGTTGTTTAAGAGGGAGAGATTGGGTCTTTGCCTCAGAAAAGACACCAGGAGAATGAGGCTTTTTATTGCTGAATTACCAGAAGGTGCTGGGAACACTTCTTTTTTTGTTTATCTTTTTGGATGGAGTTAGCATATAAAGCAGTAGTGTATGACCTTTCTGGGTAACACGTGCAGCGAACAGAGGGGATTTGTTATGAAGCACCGGCTAATATTCCCTTCTCTGTCCCACTCTGCCAGTACCCTTAATCGCCAGCAGCAACGTCCCCTGCTGTCTCTTGAGCTGTTTGCAGGGCTTGAATCCTGACAGGGTTTCTCATGCAGGTACACCAGAGGGACCTGGCAAAGTCATTTTTCACTCGGGACCTGATAGGCACTCTGCACTTAACTGAATAGAAGTCTGCACTTATTCAGCCCTGCCGGCCTTTCTGTATCTTACGCACCAGTATTTGCATGTAAGGTTATCTTGCTGCTACTTCTGAAACAGTGTGAGATCAACAGAAAGGGTATTTTCTTGAGTTTCAGGATGTGGATGTGCGCATGGGGAACCAGACCAGAGCACAGAGGTACCTGTGTAGTTCATATCATAAAATCATAGAATGGTTCAGGTTTGAAAGTACTTTAAAGATCATCCAGTTACAACCCACCTGCCATGGGCAGGGAAACCTCCCACTGGACTAGACGACTCAAGACCCCATCCAACCTGGCCTTGTTCCAGTATTGTTACTGGAAATCTAATTCTGCTGGTATTTTTTCTAGGCAAAAAGATCTAGTCTTAAAATGCTTATTCTGCCTTGGTGAAACTTCTGATCCATATGATAATTCTCACTTTCCGTGTTTAATCTGTTAATTCTGAAGCCTAGAAAAGAATAATTTCCAGGTGAAAATGGTGTTCTGCTAATAACTCCGTGTTTTTTATAACAGAAGAGGAGGGTGCTGGCCTCTTCTCCCAAGTGACAGGGGACAGGACAAGAGGGAATGGCCTCAAGCTCCGCCAGGGGAGGTTTAGGCTAGACGTTAGGAAAAAATTCTTCACAGAAGGGGTCATTGGTCACTGGAACAGGCTGCCCAGGGAGGTGGTTGAGTCACCTTCCCTGGAGGTGTTTAAGGCACAGGTGGATGAGGTGCTGAGGGATATGGTTTAGTGTTTGATGGGAACGGTTGGACTCGATGATCCGGTGGGTCTCTTCCAACCTGGTGATTCTGTGTGTGATTCTGTGAAATTACTTAGAGCCAGTAATGCTCACTGAAAATATTTTGTTTGATACTCATACGACGGATCTAAAAGAAAGGTAAAATTTAGCCGGGGGGGGGGAGGTGGATATTAAAAGTGCAAAATGTTAATGACAGTATATGTGATGAGGCTTTATATGTAGAATTTTGGCTGTTCGGTTCATGCAACAACTGTTTCCTGCCCAGGGCTGTTAGTGAGCTGAGAGGCTTCTCTTGGCTAGGATAGAATAAATGACTTTGGGCTGGTGAAAGCAGCAAATTAGTGGTGGGGAAGGGCTGGTGGATGCTCATCCATGCAGTGAGGGGGCTCCAGGAAAGCTGGGGAGGGGGCTCTTCATCAGGGAGTGCAAGGACAGGACAAGGGGGGATGGTTTTAAACTGAAAGAGGAGATGAGATCTTAGGAAGAAATGTTTTTCTGTGAGAGCGATGAGGCACTGGCACAGGCTGCCCAGAGAAGTGGTGGCTGCCCCATCCCTGGAGGAGTTCAAGGCCAGGTTGGATGGGGCAAGGGCTATTTTAGCCATAGAGCACCAGTGACATGAGAACAAGCGGGGATGAGGATAGAAGCAAACATACTTCTAGTTACTATGGTAAGGGTGAGAATCAAAGAGTACTTCTCAATGGGAGTCCTTGGGTCTTAAAAGCGGAACTATTTTTAGACTGAATTTGACCAGTTTATGACAGAAATTGTATGGGATGTCTGTGTAGAACAGGGGACTGACTGCGCTTCCAGTCCTGTATGCAAGAGCCCTGCCAGACTCCTGCTCAGCCTTGCGAGTGCCCTTTCTGTGCTCTGCCCTCTGCTTCTCAAGGGGGCTCTGAGAAGCTGTGCCAGGTGGGAAAAATGACAATTTGGGCAAGTGTAATAGTAAGCTGTGGTTCAGGTAGCTGATAGCAACCTTCAGTGTTGTTTATGGGTAACTGAAAGGCAGAGAACTGGGGTGATATTGTATGTACAGTTCATAAATCACCGTGTAGGATAGTTTCTTGGCATGAGTGACAGTACACGAATGCAAGTCATTGTCCTTGTCTCTGTCAAATCTCTCTGTGGTTTCCCATCCCTGAAGTTTATTGCCAGTAACACCAGAGGCAGCTCCTGTTGCTGCTAGCCATGAGTGTGAGTGCTGGTATATCTGACTTGACTCGAGAATTGTGTTTTCTGGCAGTGTAGAGTGTGTCTGTTGCTTGGGATAGAAACTCTTCACAACTCAGCTCCCAGTTTCTCTGTGTGGCTACAAGGCACTGAGGAGGTTGAATAGGTAATGCCAAAATAGACAAAAATTGTGTTACCAAGTCAGCCAGAAACAGAGTATTTTGCTTAGTGGCTCATTAAGCAAAATTGTTTTAATTACTTTAAAAAAAAATGTGTGTCAGTTTGGATTTCTTCAAATATTTCCACAAAAATCTACGTGTGTGTGTGTGTGCGCGCTTGTTTTCAGCGTGCCCTTCTCAGTCTGTCCTGATGCTCAATTAAAATGCAGATATGTCCCAGCTCGTAAGATGGATCGCTGCTGAAGTGGTGTCATGTCTGGGCTAGTTTATCTCTTGATAAATACTTCTGCTGTCCATTGAGAGATTAAGCTTCATGACTCCTGAGGTCTGTTTGGGGGTCTTGCAGGCAGATAAGACTCTGTTACTTGCTTTTAATAAAATATATCAATTTATGTTTGTTAAGGGACCTTTGGATGGCATTTGCTATTGAGAAGGTGGCACTGGCATAATCAAACGATAATACTTGTATGTGAAACTGGCTTTTCCATTTTGTAAGTATTATAATTTATTGACAGGAGTGCTTTATTGAACCCTCTTGTGTCTAGAGTGGAGATGAAGAGCCTGAGCTGCTGTTATAAGACCTCATTTAGCTGTCTAGCAGAAAAGATTTCTTTCCCTGAGTCTAATCCGGCAGGAGCCATGGAGAAACATTATCAGTGAGGTACAGAAATCTCAGGCAGCCAGGGTGTGTGGGACGCACGCTGATGCTGTAGTCTGGAGTCCATCATACCATGACAGTTGCGCAGTCAGGGTTCCCACCAAGGGGAACACTCTTCTACTTGAGTATGGTCAGTGTTGGACTTGCAGAGGTGGTTTACTGGCAAGACCATAGAATCACAGAATCGTTCGGGTCGGCAGGGACCTTAAAGATCATCCCGTTCAAACCCCCTGCCACAGGCCGGGACACCTCCCACTGGATCAGGTTGTTCCAAGCCCCATCTAACCTGGCCTTGAACACTTCCAAGGACGGGGCAGCCACGACTTCTCTGGGCAACCTGTGCCAGTGCCTCCCCACCCTCACAGGAAAACATTTCTTTCTAAGATCTCATCTACTCTTTCAGCTTAAAACCATTCACTCTTGTCCTATCCCTACCATCCCTGATAAAGAGCCGCTCCTCAACTTTCCTGTAGACCTTCTTTAAGTACAGGAAGATGTTGAGTCATGTGTTGTAGGGGTGGTGAGTGGCCAGCTTCTCTCTGACCAAGCAGCTACCAGGAAAATGTACTGTCTTTTAGTTGTGTGTAGGGAGTGGAAAAGAATTTTTGTCATGGACATCTCTCTGAATAACAAACTGCTCAGTACCAGTGCAGAAACTCATGAGGGAGAGGTTTCTGTGCGAGTCCAGGTCGTTGCTTGTGCTAGTATAAAGTTTTATATAAATACAGTGTTTGGGTATGTATTTCTGAACCACTGCTCACTGCTTTTTCATGAGCACAAGGGAACAACTTAGACTCCACTGTTTTGTTGCGCTAAAAAGATACAGGAGTTTGTAGGAAAAGACTGTTTTCATGTTACAATGCGCAACATCTATGGTTTCGTTTACATTCAGATGCCATGAAAGTGAAACAACAGAGTGTACGTGTGTGTTTGAAACATCTCTGTGCCCTGGAGAAGGGAATTACAGAAAAAGACATTTAAAACTGTTCAGATTGTTAAGTCTGGGCTGGCGTCTCGTGTAGTTTTGCTTAAAACACAAATAGGTAGGAGTCATGGTGCAAGCTATTGAGTAATAACAAATCATGGGCTGAAACTGTTGATGAGTTGTTGGCTTCTTTCTTTATGATCTTCTGTTCTGCCACTATAGGAAAACTGTAAGGCAAGGCCAGAGAGGGGGAATAGAAGGGTCCCAGTGAAATGTGAATCACACCAGGAAGCTTACTTACACCTACTTGTGCTTTTAGTGTCTTGCTCTTGGTCCAAGGTTCAGTGGCATTTTGGTCATTCCTACCTTTCAGATCAGCAGAGCTGTTTGTGCCCAAGTTTTGCAGAAACAGGAACTGCTTGGCCCTTTGGTTTGAATATCAGGTCTCTTCCATATGTGCTGGGTTTCATGTTCTGAAATTCTTGGTTTAGTTGTGAATCCCAGTCACACTCTGTCTCCTTGGCCATTTCAAGGGCTCATTAAACAGATTTGCTAGTTGGAGGAGAGTCCAAAGTATGCCCATTGCTTTTATTTTCAATACAGAAATGCCAAGTCTTCATAACGCACATTTTGTGTTATTTTTTGCTATATAATTCTCTGCTGTATCGGAATAATTTAGTATTTATGGAAGGTATTTTCTCCTAGAGGAGGATTAGGAAGAATCCCTGTGCCCTTGTCCATGCAAAAGCCAGACTGTCATTGATATTGGCATTACTCACAGTGTGCTCAGGAGGTTCTTGCAGGCAGCTCCGCTCGATTTTTCAGGTGGTAGAAGTACATGGACCGTGCTCAGTGATCTTTACTGTCTTTTTTTGTCTTGCAGATCGAGGGATTTTAATGGCTTTCAGGTAGAAGCCAAGTGGAGACAATCAAAATGAATTCTATGGACAGGCACATACAGCAGACCAATGACCGGCTGCAGTGCATAAAACAGGTAAGATGAAGGCAGAGAGCGTTGCTGCTGGATGAGAGTTACGTTGTTACATGGCAGGGTGCATTGTGCATTACGGTTACCTGTTGCTTAATGAGTTTCCTCACCTTTTAGAGGGGAGAAGGGTGGTGGGAATGAGGCATTGTAGTGTCATTGAAGAGAATTGTATCTGCTGCAAGAGCTGGTGTTTAAACCTCAAAAGCCAAGAGTTCCCTTTACAAGAAATCTTCAGCCTGGAGGCTCACCAGATCTGTCTCGGCTGAAAGCAGAGTGGTTCTGGTCCTGCCAGCTCTGCCCTGAAGGCATCACAGCAGGCGGCCGTCATACTTGTGCACAGTAATCCAACATTTTGATGGGCCGGTTTTGATTATAATCCAGTGTCTGCCCTGAGACCTACACTGCCTGGAGACTCGGGCTCTTGGCATTCCTCTAGTGCTGGGGGTAATTGGTGTGCATGGAGACGCAAAAACTTCTGTTTGCAAGGTGAAGTTCTCAGAAACATCTGTTTGTGAAGATGAAGGGCCCTTATAATGTAGTGGGATCCAAGTCTTATTTATGGATTTCCCTGCTGTAACTGTGCTTACAAATGCTTTCATAGCCAACTGAAACTCCAAAGGCAAGGATCGAACGATCAGGTGCCATTTTGCCCTGCTTTTCCCCTTCTTGGTGAGCTGTGCTGCCTGGCATTGCAGGCAGCCTGTATTCTCTCCTTGCATACCACCTTCTCCATACGCAAGAATCCCTACAGAAAATTCATAGCACCAGTCCTTTGTGTGGAGGTGATGAGGAAGAGAATGATTTCTCATGTCTCTGTTTGCGTTTTTCTCTCTAAACCCATACATGCAGCAAACAGGTGCATAAACGCAAGCAGCGCAGAGGTATTTTGAAGACAGGTTATCCCAGCTGGATTCATGAGATGAACTCCAAAGTTAATCTCTTCAGAGCTGTTTGAAATTTACTGAAGTGTATTGGAAAAACAGAAATACATTATTCTGTGAAATAATTTTCCCAAACCATTTTTTTCCTGTTGTCTGAGCAGTTTTCTCTGTTGGGTCAGGCGAAAGTCCTACTGTTTCAGTTTTATATTTGTATTAACCAAGTCAAAAACCTACTTGCCTACTTTTCACAGAATCGTTGTAGAATCATAGAATGGTTTGGGTCAGAAGGGACCTTAAAGATCATCAAGTTCGTGGGACATGTGCCCGTTGCATCTTGAGGGAGTTCAGCATTTTCCTGTTCATAGATTTCTGTGCGTTGTAGATGCGAGCACCCTAAATCAACAGAAGTGATAAGAAATAAGCATGGGGGTGGTACTGGATTGGTCTGTATCTTTAAACTTCTTTTCTTGTCTTTACAACTTCATCAAGGCGGGCAGCAGAGGGGAACTGGATGTTCTCTCTGTGGTGACCAGGAATAGGACATGAGGAAATGGAATGAAACTGTGTCAGGGGAAGTTCACACTGGACATTAGGAAAAGGTTCATCACTGAGAGGGTGGTCTGTCACTGGAATAGGCTACCCAGGGAAGTGGTCACAGCAGCAAGCTTGTCTGAGTTCAAGAAGCATCTGGACAATGCTCTTAGTCATATGATTTGTTTTAGGTGTTCCTGTGAGGAGCAGGGAGTTGGACTCAATGATCCTTATAGGTCCCTTCCAACTTGAGATATTCTACAATTCTGTGATCATCTGTTTCCATTCTCTTAGTCTCAGCAATCTCCATCGTTATGTTTTGTCATGTTTACCATGATATTAGGAGACGTTTATATTTTCTACAATGTCATGTAATGCAAATTACAGAAAATATGTGTTTATTTGCAAGTCTGGCCATGCAGATGCTTTGGGGGATATAAAAAAAGAACAGAGTTTAAACCTAAACCAGCTGATTTTTCTCTCTGTGTTTCCTTTATGAGAGAGGCTTTCAGAATAAATCAAACAAAGCCAGTTCGTAGGTCAAGGGGCAGAAATAGGAATCTGTCCCTGCGGAATTGCTGGTCATAATCCAGCCTCTGTCTGTGGTGACTCTCTCTCTCTTTCATCACTTTGTGGTGAAAGTTAATGCATTTCATGGCCCTTTAGAGGCTTGAGTGAAACATGAATTTTGGGATTTCATCCCAGTTTCTTATAAACAGCTATCTGGTTCAGAAAAAACATGCCCTTGACTGGCACAAATTGGTGTCCTTTTTGGCCATCCTAGCCCATAGGATGAAGAATGAAGTGACTAACAGGACAATTTAACCTCCCAGCTGTAAGAACAGACCTTTAGATCAAGTGAGGACAAACAGAGGATGCTGCTCGGTTCCTTTTTTCTAGAGCTGTTGGTTTCTGTACATAGAGAACTTGTATTATTTTAATTAGATAAAAGAATATCAAATTATACTTCTTCCAGCCTTAAAGAGATATTTTTGCCTATGTAATGGCTACTTTTGTCAGTTAAATCTCTAACTTAATTTATATGTACTGCTGGTTTATGTAGGCAGCTGGATTCTTCAGCAACGAAAGCCGAGGGAAAGGAGGGAAGGTCAGACTTCCCAGCATTCATTGTGTTTGATCCTGCCTGGAAGAAGGTGCAGGGTTTTCTGATGGGCTGGTGCATGCTCACATAGCTGCTCTGTTCTCTCAGACAGCAAAGGATGCCTGACAAGGAGGTCTACTTGGTCAGGCTTATGAATTCATGGTGCCCGAGTTCTCTAACCCAAATAAGAGAACAGGGATGCTTGTGTTTTCAACTCACAGGGAAGTCTCATTAAATAAGACAGTGGCTGAACACCAAAAATTTATATTAAACTTCTGTGAAAGTGGCAATGCTTTTATTTTTGTTGGAGAAGAATGGCTGATTTCTTTGTTGTTGTTGTTGAATTTAGCATAGAGATTGCTCTCTGCTTTTTCAGATTTCCAAAATCTTGTGCTGTTCCCTTTGCCATAGTGGAGAAAGAGGCAGAACACCAACTCTGTAGAGTTTTTTAGAGGAGACTCACCTCTCTGTCATAGCGTCATAAATTTGCAGCTTGGAGACATTTACCTTGTGCATTGAGATGGGTCATTAGCTGGCAAATTAACATTGTACCACAAAGAGTCATTTCCAGTTCACCCACAGAGAACTGGACTGCATACTGTTATGTTCACATTGGATCAGGAGCAAACCAGTGCCTTACATGACCATATCAACACATCTTCACCCATTTTGGGGATTATCTGCAGGGTCAGACAGAAATATCTCTGCCTTTTATTCCCTGGTCTCCTGTCTTTTGTCCTTTCTTCTCAGCCAGCGGACAAGCAGCACTGCTGTTCTCCAGAAGAGACATGTAGGTAACACACCAGTGGTGTGGAAGGTGCACTGCAACAGGAGGAGGAAAACCATCCTTCCTTGGTGCCCAGTATCTGCACATTTTATAGCCTTGCTGGCAGCCCTCGGCTCCTGCAGCCATACCCAGGGCTGTCTGCCACCCTCCTCGCCCCTCACCCCAGCCCTGGAGAAATGCTATAAATGGTGATCCGTGTGCCTCTTTTAACTAGATCAGGTTTCAACACAGGGTCAGGACGGGCTTCTTCCTTCCCAGCTCTGTGACTTGTGAGACACCCACAATATCCTTGCTGACTTCTTTTCGAGGATCAAGGTTGTGTTTTGCCTTCATCTTTTTTAGTGCTTTAAAGCTACAAGCCTAAAACTTGTATATGCTCAGCTAGTTAGGAAATGAAGAGAGAGAGAGTGTGTGTGTGTGTGTTTCAGGATAGATGAAAGGGCAAACTGAAGAGGTGGCTGTGTATTTACGCTTTAAAAAAGCCAGACTTCTGTGGAAGGCTGGAACAGCCTGTGTGGTCTCTTTGTAGCTGATTCCCTCAGTATTTGTAAGTGTATGTTCTTTAAAATCAAGCCTTGGGGGTTTTTTGATGTTCAGTGGAAAAAGCCAAAGTAACAGCCTTCCCTTAACACACGCAATTAGTTTGTCGTGACACAGGAGACTCTTCAGGCTACACTGAAGGAGGCTGGGTCTTCAGGGTGCAGTCTCTTTTTCTTTAATTCTTTGTCCATACAAACAAAAGCACAAAATGATTTTGTGCTTAGTAAAGGTCCAACTGCCCCCAAGAACTGCCCTCTTCGAGACTGCAGTAATCGGTTATCTGCTGAGTACTCACTGCTCAGATGGCTCTGATGTACCATCCACTATGGAGCGACCAAGCTGGCTCAGGCAGGCACAGAGCAGAATCTGAAAGAGACAGCTTGGCTCCCAATGCATAGAAAATCTCAGCAGATGATCGACTGGTTTTCTTAAACTGTTCCTCATGATAGACCAGCAATAGGGCTTCAGTCAAACACCACCCTTTGTTTTCCTTACAAACGAGCAAATACCAGGCAAAGTTAGTCAATCGCATGATGTCGCTCTGCTCTCCTAGAATCATAGAATGGTTTGAGTTGGAAGGGACCTTAAAGCCCTGCAATGGGCAGCGACACCTCTCGTTGTTTCGGGTTGCTCAAACTGTTCTGTGATTCTACAGTTCCTCCCATTATCATAGAATCATAGAATCACCAGGTTGGAAGAGACCCACCGGATCATGGAGTCCAACCATTCCCACCAACCTCTAAACCATGCCACTCAGTAATTCATCCACCCGTACCTTAAACACCTTCAGGGAAGGCGAGTCAACCACCTCCCTGGGCAGACCGTTCCATTGCCTAATGACCCTTTCAGTGAAGAATTTTTTCCTTATGTTGAGCCTGAACCTCCCCTGGTGGAGCTTGAGGCCATTCCCTCTTGTCCTGTCCCCCATCACTTGGGAGAAGAGGCCGGCTCCCTCCTCTTCACAACCTCCCTTCAGGTAGCTGTAGAGAGCAATAAGGTCTCCCCTCAGCCTCCTCTTCTCCAGGCTAAACAACCCCAGCTCTCTCAGCCGCTCCTCGTAAGGCCTGTTCTCCAGCCCCCTCACCAGCTTTGTTGCTCTTCTCTGGACTCTCTCCAGAGCCTCAACATCCTTCTTGTGGTGAGGGGCCCAGAACTGAACACAGGATTCGGGGAGCGGTCTCACCAGTGCCGAGTACAGAGGGAGAATAACCTCCCTGGACCTGCTGGTCACACCGTTTCTGATACAAGCCAAGATGCCATTGGCCTTCTTGGCCACCTGGGCACACTGCTGGCTCATGTTCAGTCGGTTGTCAACCAACACCCCCAGGTCCCTCTCCTCCAGGCAGCTTTCTAGCCAGACTTCTCCTAGTCTGTAGCACTGCATAGGGTTGTTGTGCCCCAAGTGCAGGACCCGTTATGTGCGTTAGTACAACAGCAAATCCATAGCAGGCAGGACTTGCATAACGTTTGCACTTCAGGACCATTGTACCTGACTGTAAAAGCAAAAGGTATTTTTAAAAAAGTCGTTTGAAGAGGTAGTACCACTGTTAATAACCAGGAGCCTTCAGCTGTGCAGGCTTCTACCATCATCTACTGAGGTGGAAAACTCTCCCCACTGCTGGTGTTCACTCCTTACTGCTTTGTGCACCACACAAGAAGAACCATTAACGTTGCACATAGGTAGCAAAGCACGTGCTGCAAATGAAAAAGAAGGATGGGAAGTGTTTTTCCTGTTGACTTTGAAATATCTGAGCGATGTCTAGCTGGCTGGTAGGGCCCATGAGAATCGGTCATGTGAATTTTACACCTTCCATGGTTGCATCAGTTTGTGCAGTGGTCATTTTAAATAATCACCTTGAGACTGCACAGATTAAGAAATTAAAATAATAAATAATAAGTCAGTTGATTAAAAGTGCTATAAAAACCACAATCAGTGAGTAAGTAAATTACTCAAATGTGTCAAATCAGTCCTGTGTCCAGTTCTGGAATCCCCAGCATAAAAAGGATATGGAACTGTTGGAGCAGGGACACCTTCTGCTGGACAAGTTGCTCAGAGCCCCATCCAGCCTGGCCTTGAACACCTCCAGGGAGGGAGCAGCCACTACTTCTCCAGACAACCTGTGCCAGTGCCTCCCCACCCTCACAGGAAAACATTTCTTCCTAAGATCTCATCAAAATATTCCCTCTTTCAGCTTAAAACATTCCCTCATCCTGTGCCTGCACTCCCTGATCAAGAGCCCCTCCCCAGCTTTCCTGCAGCCCCTTTCAGTACTGCACAACTGCTCTAAGGTCTCCCTGGAGCTTTCTCTTCTCCACCCCGAACTCTCTCAGCCTGTTCTCATAGCACAGGTGCTTCAGCGCTTGGATCATCTTCGTGTCCTCTTCTGGATTTGCTCTAGCATATCCGGGTCCTTCCTGTCTTAAGGACTCCAGGCAGCAGAACAAGTCCATTCAATTCCTAGGCATTCACCTTTTCTGAAACCCATCCTGATTTATACGCCCACTTTATACTAAAAGTGTAGGAGAGAAGCATCTGTAGAAATCTTCATTAGTACACGTTTTGTTCTGTTGCTGCTCACAACTGGACAGCTTGCTTTTTGCAGTTAAGTAATGCTCATAGATTTTATTTGTTCTTCCTCATATGTTTAGCAGATCTCCTGTCCTGTGTTAACTCCCCTGCTCATCTTACCCAGTGTTTTCGTGTAGTTCGAACATCTGATGAAGAGTTGCTGATCTTTGCTCAGCGTTTACTGTTTTTGTTTAAAAAGAAGCTGAGGTGGACAAATGAGGCAAAATGACTCCCTTTCATCTTGTTTTTTTGTAAGTTAAGGACAGCTGACATGGTCTTAACCTCTCTTTCAGTATCAAGTGCTTCTCAAAATGTGAGCTTAATAAAATATTTATGAAGCTTCCAACAGAATGAGCCATGTGATAATTCTATTAATTAGGGATCTCTCAATCTCACAAACACTTAATTGGGAGGGGGGGATTATCTGAATACAAAATGCACAGTTTGAGCCTTTTAATTTTTTGATAAACAAACCAATCTTTGATACTGAAGGGGACTGTGGAGAATTGAACTCTATGTAACCATATCCAGATAAACACAAATCACTCTCCCAAAAGGTAGAAAATAGCTCAATACTCCCCTCTATACTCTTGAAAAAGGCAATTTATTTTGAATCTTCATTGCAGATGAGTCTTTAATATACTGAGTACAGCTGATTGTGGATAAGGCCTTTGTATAAACACATGTAACCATGAAAAACAAAGTAGAGAAACCACCTATTTCAGGTTATGGAATTGTCTACATTTAAAGCGTATCCTCAGTTGATGGCCAGTGTTTCTGTAACTGCCCTGAGCTCTGCTGCAGCCAGCAGAGAACATGCCAGGGAGAGAGAAAATTTGTGTTGGATAGGGATCTGGAGTAGAGACGTGTTCGTAGGATGGGGAGAGGGGCTTGTGGTTGCACTCACTCACGGAGCTTGCTCGCGTTTTAAAGTAATAAAACCTCTATTAATGTATGACAGCAAAGGACCCTTGCTCATTATCAGGTCCTCTGCTGTTTGCTTATGGTGCTGAGTGAGCAGTCAGATTCAGGTCTAGTGAGAACGTACTTGTGTGCTGAGTAGTACAGAGGCCAGCCTTGTGTCCCCTTACGTATGCAGTGTCAAGGGTGTCTGAGCTGGAATCCTGTTTACATTCCTTAGATAGATGATTAGTTTTCATTTGGGAGCTGAACGCCCTTTTGCCCAACATGCAGGAGCACAGGAATTCCGCTCCTAGGTTGCTTTAGTTGAAGGACACCTCACTTCTTTCTATTCTCTCTTTCCTTTCCTGGTCCACTTCTTTCCTGCTCTCACCTCTTTGCCGCCCTTCAGTACAACAGTGCATTTCCTCCTACACCTGTGGTTGTAGGCACGTCTGGATGAGGGTTAAGATTGACAAAAAACATCTGAATTGCCTGGCAGAATCTGCGAAAGCACCTGGATGCCAAATCCTGTCTTTCAAGGGTTAGAGTGGGTATGGACCAGAGTTAGAAAAGTCATGTAGGCATGGAAGAAAGTGGGTCAGCTCCTTCCTCAACCAGTATCTATTGGTTTAGTTTCAAAGGAACTACGGTTTCTGCATTAATCGTTTTGGGCCTCCTTATTTTATATATAAGTTTATAGCTGCTGTAGGTTTCATTTTGCTTTTAAATTCCTGGATTTCACAACAGCATAAGAATTTTCACTTCCATTGTTGTGGAGGAAGGCTTAAAAACCTGCATGCCAGCAGCTGAAAATAGCAAGCAGATCATGTGGACTTGAGTTGTACACATGCGTTTCAAATGTCACAAGCTGTATGCAAAATCTATGGCATGCGGGATATCTGGCTCATCGTTTGGAAAAGAGGGGCTTAGTACTGGGGTTTGTGTCACTTGAAAGTCTGGACCCGTTGCAAGCTTTTGCAGGACTCACAGATGAACCTGTTGTCTAAACTAGGGATTACTTGGCTGAAGGCTGAGGATTAACCCCCAAGTAAGCAAGTAACAATATCAGAACGTTTAAAATGGTTATTTCCTTTTGGAACTTTTCTTTGTATACATTGTGTTTTATGGAGATTAAGAATATTAGTAACAAAAACTATTTCTCTAGGTTGTACTAAGCACAATTACTGTTCTTTTGAAACTGGGGAGTGTGGTGAGGTGAGAGGAGTATTTGTACTGTGAATTTGATTTTGTCTTCCTCTTACACTGATGGTAGAGCTCCACCTTCGGGAGATGTTGATGCTGCTGAGAGCAGAGTCCTGGTACCTTCCCAGCCCTTGTGCTTAGCGCCACCTTCTCTGAACCAGGTCTAGTGGTTTTGTGGTCCCACAGGGAATCTCGCTGTGAGCAGTGGCTGGGAATTGGTGTTTGGGAGGTTTATGATCAGAACGTCAAGCATGATCTGATGCACTGGAACTGGTGGAAGTATGTGGTTTGAGGAGGAACCTCTCAGGGGCGGCGTGCCATGAGACTGAGCATATCAATAAAATTTAGCCTTATTTTTAGGTCAACTTCAGTCTGATATTGGCATAAAAAGGTGATGTGCTGTAACCCATGACCCCCCACATGAGCTCCAGAGTGGCCAGCTGCTGGAGCGGAACGTGCTGCTGCTCTATCTCCTGCTGGTGCTAAGGTTCAAGGAGCTGCACCACATGCTGTTTGGAAGAGCCAATGCAGCTGACATTATTAATACAGGCTGAGGCTAGTTCACAGTGCAGCCATGCAGCCTCTTGTGCTGCGCAGGACAACAGGCGGGAGAAGGCAGAGCCGTGGGAGGCAGGCGCCGTTCAGGGCTGGCAGCCACTGGCGCTGGCATTAGCTCGCAGCACTTGTGGAACAGCAGCCATAGCTCACTGTCCTGCAGCACAACGGCTGCCTACAGAATTTAATTTCCCCAACTGGTGTATGAGGTGTTTTGCCAAGCCTTCCCACAAGCTGTGTAGGTATGCATTAATTCCAGAGTGAAGAAAAAGCTACCTACCACGGCTACCCACCATAGCAGGGGGGTTGGAACTGGATGGGCTTTAAGGTCCCATCCAACCCAAACCATTCTATGATTCTCTGCAGTCAGAAGCTCCGTATGTTGCTGGTGAATTCCATCACTAATGCATAATTCCCAGACTCGTCGATTAGTGAAGCTAGACAGTAGACAGGGTCCAAGTGGCTAACCATGTGAGAAATGCAGTGACTGTAAGCTACTGTTAATTAACCTAGAAGCTAGCAACATGGCACAGTGTCTGTGTGATAAGTTATATTATCTTCAGCAGCTCAATTAAATCAAGAAGTGAGATGCAACAGACGTAACTCGGCAAAATAAACAGACAACTTGAGTCAGCTTTCATAATTTGGTGCGACATCACGTAAATAAATGCAATAACTTGTTTAGCGTAGTTAAGCAGTTTGCTGCTCAAAAACTTATTTGTGTGACATCTCACGTTGAATAGGTTAAGTTGTGGCAAATTAGTTCTGTGCCTTCAATCTGATGTGTTCTGCAGAGAAGGGGAAAAAAAAACCCTCCACCAGAGATTTGGAAATTGAAAATCTACGTTTATTTTCTGTAGCAACAAAGTGGAACATATGGATCCCGTGTTTACATGATTCACTTGCCATACCATTGGTGTCGTGTTAGCATTTCTCAATGTGTATGCGAGATAACTTTAACCCTCTGTAATTGCTTTTAATTTTGACTGTTATTCTTCCGTTCCTTCCTAGACTATTCAGTCTAAGAGACATGAGTGTACATCTGGGTTTAAAGCTTCTATATTTAGAGGAGATACGGCTGTTTCCCTTGCCGTATTTCAATGTGGATAATTGGTTTCTGTCTCTCAAATCCTATTGAATTTTTGGCTGCAGGAAGTGGTTTGCACCCACTTTGGTGTGGGTGTGTAGACTGAAAGTACTCAACTGTGCTTTAGTATCCTCTTAAAAAACAAGATCTGTATTACGTGTGCCTGTTCCACTCACAGGGGCCTGAATGCCTATGAGTATGAAACTTATAATTGTGGACCCCTTGCAGAACTTTACTGCACGTCAAGTCTACTTGATCACTGTCTTAACTGGAAGGGAGTTATAGTTTCAGGAAGTGGCTGTATTTAGAGTTGTTTGCACCAAAAATGGCCACATATTGGCTGTGTGCAACTCTCCATGTGAGTATTGTTGTTCGCAACAGACCACGGAGCCGGCACACAAATAGTTGCCGTGAAAGCTGATGAACTTAGGTCCTAGTGTATCGTATCCTCAGCCCATGTGTCACAAAGTCATAGAATGGTTTGGGTTGGAGGGGACCTTAAAGCCCATCCACTCCCACCCACTTCCATGGGCAGGAACACCTCCCACTGGATCAGGTTGCTCAAATCCCCATCCAGCCTGGCCTTGAACACCTCCATGGATGGGACAGCCACGACTTCTCTGGGCAACCTGCGCCAGTGCCTCCCCACAGTCATCATGAAGAATTTCCTCCTAATGTCTAATCTAAATCTTCCCACTTCCAATTTAAAGCCATTCCCCCTCATCCTATCACTAAACGCCCTTGTGAAAAGTCCCTGCCCAACTTTCCTGTAGCCCCTTTCAGTACTGGAAGGTCGCTTATAAGGTCCCCAGAGCCTTCTCTTCTCCAGGTTGAACAACCCCAACTCTCTCAGCCTGTCCTCATAGCAGAAGTGGTCCAGCCCCCGGATTATCTTTGTGGCCCACTCCAATCTACAAATATGATCTGTTCTTTACATAAACAAAACGATTAAACCAAAAGTGGTCACAAGCAGCAGGTAGAATGTTCCTTTTTTTTTCCCTGGAATCTGGCCTAAATGTCAGCCCTATCCTCAGAAAGAGGCTTTGCTGGTACAATTCACTCTTGTAAAGCAGAGAGCAAAGTCCTTTGCTGTTTTCTCCCTCCCCCTACACCAGACTGTTAATTGAAGTGCTACAAAGAACACAAGATTCTTTCCAAGACCAGAAAGAGAGACTGTCTCTTCAAAGCTCCACCTGGTGATCCCTACAATAATGATACTTTCGCATGCATCAAGTATTTCTGTGATTTCTTTTCCATTCAGACTAAGAAAGTGTCAGGGGTTTGGCATTACAAATGATTACACTGAAAATTCTCATAGGTTTTGAAATAATGGAAATTGTCCCGTTTCACTAATAGCTTTCTCAAAAGCAGATGATACCGAAAGCAATCTGATAAATAACTGATTCATTCAGTTCATTGACTTTGTTTGTCTGTGCTTCAGATCTTATTCATACAAATCTTCTCCAGTTGTTGAAAACACCATTGCTTGTGGGCACGGTGCTGTTAGGCGCCCCTTCACGAGTAGCTCTAAAGATAGATCAAGGTGTATCATAGCCAGCTCTGGGTCATTGTCACTTGTTTCTAAACCATCTCCTAGTGAGGTGATTTTTTTTCCTTGTTTACATGAAGCGCAGTTTCAGACCAGACTCTTCAGGCACGCGCCTTGCTTCTGTTAAAATGCTGCCAAATAATTTCAGCTGAAGAGGATGGAGCCATGCACGGGAAACGCTTCACAACAAAGCTGATGGATGGGTCTGGCATGAGCTTTGTTTTGTACTTCTGTTCTTGGATCGAGAGCTAAGAAAATGGCTTTAATTTCTTGTTCAATGAATGTAGTAGATGTGATATTCTTCTCAAGCAGGCTTCTTGTTGTGAGGATGTGAATGACATTGGGGCTTTTTGCCCTGGGTGCAGTGTTTAAGCTGTCAATAAATAAAGAAACCACAGTAGGCATTTGGAATGTCTTCTTGCATAACTGAGGGGAGGAATTGGACCTGCCTTCGTGCTTTGATTCATGCTGGAGCTTCTCTTTGTCTTCCATGGAAGTAACCTTGCCCTATGTAATCTGAAAAAGAAACTGGGAGAAAAACCTTAGTTTAAAAATATTAAGAAAGTCAAAAAGCTGTGAGAAATACATTTTGGACAGAACCATGTGTGACATTGCTAGCAGTGTCCCTGCAATACCAGCTTTTCTCTCATTCCAGAAACAATTCAAATCCACTCTGCAGAGAAAGAAACCACTGATATTCTTGCTTTTTGCTGATTGATGAGAAGCTTGACATGAGCTGGCAATGTACCATTGCAGCCCAGAAGGCCAACCAAATTCTGGGCTGCTTCAAAAGAAGTGTGGCCAGCAGTGTGGCCCAGGAGGGGATTCTCCCCCTCTGCTCCTCTCTTGTGAGGCCCCACCTGGAGTCTTGTGTCTGCTTCTGGAATCTCCAACATAAGACGGATATGAAACTGTTGGAATGGGTCCAGAGGAAGACAGGAAGATGATCCCAGTGCTGCAGCACCTTTGCTATGAGGACAGGCTGAGAGAGTTGAACTTGTTCAACCAGGAGAAGAGGAGGCTCCAGGGAGAACTTATAGTGACTTTCCAGTACCTGAAGGGGCTCCAGGAAAGCTGGGGAGGGGCGTATTCCAAGGGCATGTAATGATAGGACGTGGGGGAATGGCTTTAGACTGGAAGGGAAAGATTTAGATTGAACGTTAGGAAGAAATTCTTCAGGATGAGGGTGGTGAGGCCCTGGCCAAGGTTACCCAGAGAAGTTGTGGTTGCCTCCTCCCTGGAGGTGTTCAAGGCCAGGTTGGATGGCGTTTTGAGCAACCTGATCCAGTGGGAGGTGTTCCTGCCCATGGCAGGGAGGTTGGAAGTGGATGGGCTTTAAGGTCCCTTCCAACCCAAACCATTCTATGATTCTTTTTGTTACAGTTTTGTTTGGGGCTTTTTAGCCTATAATGGGTTTAATGTAATTGCTTTTCTTGCCCACCAAGTTTCTAAACTAATTTCAGTTGCGTAGTTGCATTTAACAAGTGAAGATTTCAGCATCCCATCTGTATTTAAAATGTGGCTTATGGTAACAGCGTTCAGTCCTGATGCAGTGAGATAACCTGGTAGAGAGTTACAGAACAAACAAATTAAGTCATTGAGGTCATCTCTGCTTTGACCCAGGCAAGAAGAAAGAGCCTTTTCTTCCACAGGGAAGGGAAAATTTAATATATGTTGGAACTTTACTCTGGGGAAGGGATAACTTGCTTTTCAGCAGTGTCATGGTAAGTAGGAATTGGCATTTATGTGGTGCTAAACTGAAAATTAAGCATATAGCTCAGGACCTGCTCTGCTTTTTATTTGTAAGCCTGAACCTATGAAAATTGTTCCAATTGAAGTACAATGTCTGTTTGTCACTGGGGAAATTTCATTGTAATCATTAAGCAGAACATGTCATGTGTGTAGCTGGCAAATGGTAACGTTGGTGACAATAATATCTAGCTCTTAGGTAGGGACTTTCCTCAGCAGATCTCAATTCATTTCACAAGGAGGGAGGGATTATTAAAGGCTCCCCTGTACAGAATTGTGTAGCTTTCAGTGCGTTTTACCTTATGTTGGTTTTGTGTGCAAGGGTTTTTTGAGTTTGGGGTTTTATTACTATTACTAATCAGAGACCCATGTTCTACTGCTCTACTATATGTTCAGTACGGTGCAATTTCTTCACCAGCATACACACCTTTCTTGCCGTCTGGGAATCACGTTTGATAGCAGGAGTGCTTACGTGCTCTGTTGTAGCAGAGTTTGAACCAACTTCTGTTTCCCTCTCAGATGAAAGTGTCGCTCAGAAGGAACAGTGTACACTGTGAGATTTGGTGCCAGGCAGTCGCTTCTCAGGAGGATTAAGTGAAGCCTTCACAAAGGCATCCTTTTCCCTTTAATTTATAAGATTGATAACCTAAAGTGCTAGCTCTGTTCATGGGACTTTTTTAACAATAGGTTTCTTACTTTTATTCACTTGGATTCATAAAATCCAAGCATGTAAATGCTTTCGATTGGAAGGGACCTTAAAGTCTATGCAGTTCCACCCCCCTGCCACAGGCAGGGACACCTCCCACTGGATCAGGGGGCTCCAAGCCCCATCCATCATGACCTTGAACACCTCCAGGGACAGGACATCCACAACTTCCCTGTGCAACCTGTGCCAGAGCTTCACCGTCCTCATCGTGATATCAGCTGGCAAGCTTTGTTCTGAACTGCAGCCTAGGTAAAGCTGTCAGCTTGAATGGTGTCAGAAGCTATCAGCTGTGTCTGTAGAGCAGAGGAAGAAAACAGCAGTGTCCAAGGCTGATCTGCTTTTTCACATTCTGCCCACATGTCAGTCTTTTCTGGTTAAAAAAAAGGTCTCCGACCAAGAGCCTTTATTGAATGAGAATTACAGTAACACGATCCAAAAGCTCCCAGACTGGGAACTTCTCAAAACCTGGCATTGGAGGTGATTTTTTTTTTCTCCTTCATTTGTTTTAGATGGTGCACGTGGCTTCTTGGGCACAAGGGGATGAGGAGGAAAAAAGTAGTTGTGAACATTATTGTTAATACAAATGCTTAGAAATGAGCTATCATGTTTTCCTAAATTATGCAACTGATTCAAAAGTAATAATATATTTTAAAGATGATGCCTTTGAGGTTTCTGCCTTCCAGATAGAATGCTCATCTCATTTTCATGTTTTTCTCAGCAATCCCAAGAAATCTAAAACTACTATTTAAAAAGATACCAACAATATCTAAACACGCAGTTTTCATTTCTGGAGTTTTCCTAGCATCACTAGAACTGAAGAATTTAGTAGCAATATTATTAATTTAAACTGAATTCCTTCTTTCCCATGCCCTCCCTCTGCTCCAGCTAAAATGTTGGAATACTTTGACAATGTAGTACAGTGAGATGGTGATGTGAATAATATATCGGGTAAGTTTACTAGATGCCTTTAAATGACAGGACTACATTGTTCAGTATACAGGCAGAGAGGAGTATAACAGTTAAAAAAATGCATTGCCCATGTAAATGTCATAGAATCATAGAATAACCAGGTTGGAAGAGACCCACCGGATTGTCGAGTCCAACCATTCCTATCAAACACTAAACCATGCCCCTCGTCAAACCCAAACCAGTTTATTCTCTCAGAATTGTACCACCTTCTTCAGGGGACGTAGGGTTCTGCTCTGAAATGTCTACGTGCGTTCTGTGCACACAAAAGCGTTTTCAGTTCTGGCAATATCCCGTCATGCTTCAGTCAAGAAATAATCTTCTGTTTTTCATCATCCCAAAGCTGATCACCAAAACCACTCATCCATTGCAGTTTGCAGGCGGGAGAGGTGATGTGGAGGGGGGAATGCAGGGGATCTCTGGTATTTCACCTACTGCTGGCCTTGAACTAATGAGTTGTATTAGAAAATTAGAAAATCCACATAAGTATTAATAAGAACAAAGTATAATTTTCTGTGTTGACTTTACAGTTTAAGGTCTTCCTTTCCAATTGTCTGTTCTTCCTAGCTTCCAGGCTTTGCATAAATGTAGTGCAGAAAAAAATTACATCAGCCTTTGTGTGTATTATTTACCATGTTGCTTTGTCTTCTCTCTCCAGCACTTACAGAACCCTGCAAACTTCCATAATGCAGCAACAGAGCTCCTGGACTGGTGTGGAGACCCCAGAGCCTTCCAGAGACCGTTTGAGCAGAGTCTGATGGGTTGTTTGACGGTATGTCCGTTCCTCCTGTTTTATACCATGTCTGCTGTGGCCAAGGGGACTTGATTTGATTGATGAGCTGAGACCAGTGGTATGAGGTTCAGCAAGGCCAAGTGCCGAGTCCTGCACTTGGGACACAATAACTCCGTGCAGCGCTCCAGATTTGGGGAAGAGTGGCTAGAAAGCTTCCTGGCAGAGAAGGGTCTGAGGGTGTTGCTTGATGACCCACTGAATATGAGCCAGCAGTGTGCCCTGGTGGCCAAGAAGGCCAATGGCATCCTGGCCTATCAGAGGCAAGCAGTGTGGCCAGCAGAGCCAGTGAAGTGACTGTGTCCCTGTACTCGGCATTGGTGAGGCTGCACTTTGAATACTGGATTCAGTTTTGGACCCCTCACTACAAGGACATTGAGGTGCTGGAGCACATCCAGAGGAGGGCAACAAAGCTGGTGAAGGAGCTGAAGAACAAGGGTTATAGGAAAGACTGAGGGAACTGGGGTTGTTTAGCCTGGAGAAAAGGAGGTTGAGGGGAGACCTTATTGCTGTCTACGACTGCCTGAAAGGGGTTGTAGAGAGGTGGGTGTTGGTCTCTTCTCTCAGTTAACAAGCGACAGGACCAGAGGAAATGGCCTCAAGCTGTGCCAGGGGAGGTTTAGATTGGATATTAGGAAGTATTTCTTCACAGAAAATATTCTCAGGCATTGGTAGAGGCTGCCCAAGGAGGTGGTTCAGTCCCCATCCCTGGAGGGATTTAAATGATGGGCAGACAAGGTGCTCAGGGACAGGTACGGTTGGACTCAGTGGTCTCAAAGGTCTTTTCCAGCCAAGAGATTTTATGATTCTGTGATTTTCAGAATCTGCTTTTTTTGGAGTTTTTTGTTGTTTTATCTTAGGTGTGTGAAGCCAGATTTGAACAACTGTTGATTAGACTCTATTCTTTAACAGGAAGCAAAATGCTGTAACAAGAAGTTAAATCATACAAGGGAAAACCATTTATACTTAAGATACTTGCAAGTGCGCAGGCTCAGTTACTTTATATGCACATCCAGCACTTATTTTTGTGGTTTGAAATTGCTAAGTGAGCTGTGTTGTTACGGAGTTAACAGACTATTCGGCATTTATTTTCCTTTGCTCATTTTTGGTGGGATTGGAGGGCTACTTGTCTTCTAAATGTGCTGCACTCCCAGCTGAGCAGGGTTTCTGGCATGCCTGTTCGTCTTACTTTGTTACATATATTGACTGCTGGTTTAATTCTGACATACTAATTCCAACAGTTTTATTGACTTCAGTGCTTTTCTTTCCATTTCACCCCTTATTAAGACCGCTGCAGTTCCTAAAGCAACTTCATTATAATGCATTGAAAATATGTTTTATTGCATACACAACAGCTTTTTTCGTTTTGAAAGCTTTTTTTTTCCATGCACCCAGCAGTAGGATCCAGTCCAAAATTATTATTTGGAGTCAAGACTTTAGAGGCATTAAATTCTGACTGGAGTAGGAATGTTCAAAAGCTTCACTGAAATTCACAGAACAAGTTGCTATAAATTAATAGTCACAAAGGAGATAGAAATTTTTAAATCATAGAATCATAGAATAACCAGGTCGGAAGAGACTCACCGGATCATCGAGTCCAACCATTCCTATCAAACACTAAAAATGAAGAGACCATCATGTATTTGCCGGGGGGGGTGCAGACATGCACAGGTTATTTTCATGCACTGTGTAGCTGATGTACATAAAACAGACACCAAGACGGTTGCCAGAGATCCAAATGTTAAAGAATGGCTCCATCTTAATGTGCTCAAGTGTATAGCATCCCTCAGGTTCCTGTGTCAACAAGTTAGAATATATCCAGTGATCTAAGGATGTGCACAGCATTTTTCCGATCAGAAAACAAATTAGAGAAAGTTAGAAATGTTAGTAGAGTCCAAAGATAAAATACTCAATGATTCCATTTGAAATAAAAGTTATCTTCAATATATAACCTCAGTCATGAAAAGCTGTAATGGTGTGACTATAAATATATTTTATTCTTTTTAAATAGACTGAGGGTAATACAAGTTCATGAAGAAAATGCACTTCAACAACTAAATAAAAAAATCAAAGAAAGGGAAGGGGAAGTTTTGAATCTATTTAATTCCTTGCAAACTACAGACTACCAAAAAGTTTCCTTAAACAGCTTTGATGGGACTCACACAGGCAAATTATAGAGACAATAAACTCTCTTCTAACTTGCCAAGGAAGGCTAGGTGTTACTTTTCAACAGTAGTTATTTCAGATCAAATAGAGCTGCCTGTAGGCCAGAAATGCGAATTATAATTAAATAATTGATTCTATAAATTATTATAACTGCAACAGGTAAATTGTTCTTTGGTAGGTAACGTTACTGATTGCATAGCTTTATAGGGAGCTGATTAAAATATCCTCCACTTTCCACAAACCAGACAGAGCTATGGCTTTATTATGGCTGAAACACTTTCGGATTCTCCTGTTCATAGTTTATAAACCATTTGGGGATGAGATTATATTATGGTGAGGTAAATTTAGGGATATCATTCTCTAAAAAATGAACTCTGTATGGCTCTAACTTACAATCTTCTGAAGGAAACTGCTTTGGTTACTACACAACAGTTAAAAACAATACCTCTACTTTGGTTGGACAAGGTTGTCTCGCACTCTTCTGACTTTTCCCGAATCTACTCTGATCTCATCTCATAGGTCTGCTCTTGCCCAGTGGTTTGACGTGTCAATGATCTCAGTGAGGGCACTGACTGTCTTTAGTCTTGGTGCTGCAGCAAAAATGGAAATGAGGGGACAGCTGAGGGCAGAATGGGCAGATTTACAGACTCATCTTCAGTAAAGGACGATAGAGTTGCTGCTTTTTCTCTTACTGCACTTCAGTGTTACGAGGTGCTGAGTTCATTGTTCTTCAGGGCTCTTCAACACGCCTGGAAAGGAAATAAAAGGGTGAGAGAAGCGCAGCTGTGTGCAGTTACTCTGTAACTGTTCCTGGAAGCTTAGTCTAAGAAATAAAAACCCAGCACCAGAATGAGTTTGGACAGTAGGGGGGATTCAGCAGCTTGTGCTTACCTGAGCCAGCTCTTGGCTGAAGCACTGAATGTAACAGAGCTTCTCTAGAGGAAAACGACCACCATGGTTAGGACCTGAATCATAGAATGGTTTGGGTTGAAAGGGACCTTGAATCTCATCCAGTTCTACTCACCTGCCATGGGCAGGGGCACCTCCCACTGGATCAGGGTGCTCAAAACCCCATCAGACCTGGCCTGGAACTTCCTACCTCATTTTGTCTACAAAAAGCTATACTGAAATAGTCATTAAAAATGCCTTTGTTCCCTACTATCTCAAGTGTTCAAGAGTTCGTCTCTAAATGTTGGATCCACCTCCGTCATCAGATGTGGGACACTCACTGGTGTTTAACAAATCTTTCTCTTTAATTTAAAGAAAAGCAACAGCTGACACAGCAGTCCTGGTTGTACTGATCTGACGGTTATGGATTTAATTTACGTCGTTTGTGCTGCTTGTAGATATCTGTACTGAGAGAGTTGCTGAAATAACAGAAACCTGTGTTAAACTGATGGAAGTGTTTGCTATGGGTTATTTTTTTTGTGATACTGAGACCTTTTCAATTGCATTTCTCTGGAAAATCCTGGAACTGAGACTGTTGAGAATTTTTAGGTCATTTCAAGGAAAACAAAAAGAGCAGCTTTTGGTTTCATGACACAGAAATCTGTTAGTTCATCCAATGTAATGAAAAATACCATTGATTTACTTTTTTAGAAAAATAAGAAGAGAATAATGGTATCTTTGAATAACGCTGAGTTTCCACAACAGGATGCCTCAAAACCAGAAAAGTCAAGCTAATGCTAATATGCTCACAAGGTGTCTGCTGCTACATTAGCTTCACGCCTGGTTGGGTTCATTCTGTTAAATGCAGGAAAGTATGTAATCAAAAATCAACACGTGACATTCCGAAATCAGGTTAGGATCTCAGTGTGAGTAATTACAGATTTGGTTCAGCTCATCTGTCCCCAAAACAAGGCAGGATGCAGCTGCCCGTTAGAGCCCTGGAAATGTTGTGCTTAGTCTTTGTATCTGATACTTCCAGAGAAAAAAGTTCACATGGGAGAAATTCTGCTTCCGTCATCCTCTCCGTGCATTTGTTGAGCACACAGTCTGGTGTGTTTGCAGTGCCTCGCAGTCCTCCAGGGCTGCGTACGTGCTGTGCTGTCCGTACTGCCAGCAGGCACAGAATGCTCTGCTGCAGAGCACCTCATAACACGACCAGAGAACTCGGTGTCACTGCTGTCGTGTGACCTCGTGTTGTCCTACAGCCCCCTTTTAACTTAATTTTCTTAGTCAAGGTTGTTTTTTCAGCTCTAAACTACTTGTTGGAGGTGCGTTGCTGTCCAAATTAAAATGGAATTTGATGTTTGGAATGTCTTTGTTCATGTGCTGGCTGTCTGCTTCATCTGTATTGTTGTTCAAAGGCTGCCGGGACTCAGGTGGCAGCAGTATTGCAGTGACCCCGCAATCAGCTGGCTTAATTAAAGCAGAACTCCTGCATCTTTCCCTCTGGGAGAAAATTTCAGACGGAGAGGGTTGAGTATAGTGACCTTCTCATCTGTGTTTGTGGTGTTTAGAGATGTAGGGAGGAAAGGGAGAGGATGTAAAGGAGGAGGTACCCTTATTCAGCATGGTTTACTCCACTGTTGCTGTGAGGGTCAAGGAGAGTGGTAGCTGGCAGGGACACTGCTTTATTTTATTTTGAAAATATAGCCCTTATCCACGTAAGAAGGTGGTAAATATACTTTAAGAAAGCCATAGTTAGAATGCAAGAGCTCTGTAGAGTCTCTTATATTTGCAAAGCCCACATAATGTCTGTGTTGAAGCATTAAAAGCAAGAAACCAGTTAATGATACATAACTTCATTCACCTGCTCTGATTGTCTGTATTGTTGAGGCAGCCCTTCTGCAACTGGAGCGTGAGAGTCTCATCAGACCAGGGCTTCAGATCACAAATATTTCTGCCTACCTTCCCCCCCCCCGCTTCTATTTTTTTTCCCCGTTTGAGGCAGATCACTGTTCATGTTGCAAAATTCCTCAATTTGCTTCCTATTTATCTGATCTTTGTGTGTCACCGAGGGGGAAAAAATTACCATCTCCATTGCAGAATTCTAATTACAAAATTTCTGCTGTAGTCTTCAAACTGCATTCAGATAATTTCAAGTATGCACAAGTGGCTGAACACAGAGCTGTCTGAACTGGCAATCAGCTGGCATTTTTAGTTCTGAGCAGCCAGCAAATTGAATTGGTAAAATTCATTCTGATGCCAGCAGGGGGGGGTGCTCTTGACTGCTGCTGGTTAAGAGATTCACTGAAAGTGCAGCATAATGGGAAGGGAGTTTTGTAATAAGCAGTCGCAGAGCTCTCTTGATTAACAAGCCTGTTAGGTGAAGAGGTGCAGTGTTCCAGTGCTTCATGGGGTGGCGACAAGAAGGGCAGGGAGTGGGGCTTGCTGGGGTGTAGCTCCTTAGCCTTGTGAAAGGAGGAAAAAAAGGAGGGGAAAAATATTGCAGTTAAATTCAGCAAAGGGAAAAGAAGTTGGTAGCCGAATTTCCCTGCTTTTCACTTACTAAAACTCATGCTCATCATTTCCTCTCACTGAATGACCCTGAGAGTTCAGGCATCTGGAGCTGTGTCAGTGAATGCATTCTATAAGTTTTAAGTGCAATATTATTCAGATTAAAGATTTCAAAGGTTTGAGGTAATCAGTTTTTCTTATTAGTGGTTAATGTTATGGTAATGTTTGTTTGCAGATAAGGTATATGTGCCTTTAAAGACACAGCTTGAACTAGTGGCCAGCACCAAAAAAATCGTAGAGTGGTTTGGGCTGGAAGGGACCTTAAAGATCATCAAGTTCCACCATCTCCCCCTCAGCCCTGCCATGGGCAGGGACATCTTCCACTGGATCAGGTTGCTCAAAGCTCCATCCAGCCTGGCCTTGAACACCTCTAGAGATATATCTAGGTTAAAATAAAAGCTAGGTGATCCAGGCATAGGTAGGAATTAGGGTAGCTTTTATAAGGTCTGTCTCAACTGCTATGAGAAATAGCAAGTGTTGAACCTGGGGGCTGGTCAGGCACCTCTCGCAGCTGTGATAGAGGATGAGCTATTCAGTTTATGTTTATGGTTATCACTGGCAACACTGCCTGTTTTGGTTTTAAATGTTCTGCTTTCCGATGGAATTTTGTGGCATGAATACTTAAGTCAGCTAAGATACATCCTTACAACATTGCAGTATGGATACATGGTGGAACACATGGTGCTGCCTGCGTGGTGTCTGAGTTTTTGCTGATATGCCTAGCTTGAGCTAGCAGTTAAAGAAAGCCTGAGCATGCTTGCATGGGCTGTAATATGTATAGGTATGTTCATATATATGTATTTATATATATGGTCATTTAGCCATTACCTGAGACTGAAATTAGAGGAGGTTTCAGACTTGCAGAGTTCCTGGGACAGGCTTCAGACAGAGCTGCATGGCTCTGGTCAGCAGCAGGTATGTGAAATCGTGGAGATTCAGCTTGGGACGGACCTAAGTGAATGTGGTGTCTGCTCTCTTTCTCTAAGCTGGGATGTTGTATGGATATTTCCTGGTTAGAGTGAGTCCAGAGGAGGGTCATGAAGATGATCCCAGAACTGGAGCACCTCCCATGTAAGACAGCCTGAGAGAGTTGGTGTTATTCAGCCTGCTGAAGAGAAGGCTCTGGGGAGACCATGTAGCAGCCTTCCGCACTGAAAGGGCCTACAGGAAAGCTGGGGTGGAGCTCTTGATCAGGGAGTGCAGGGATAGGGTGAGGGGCAATGGTTTTCAGCTGAAAGAGGGGAGATTGAGATGAGATTTTAGGAAAAAATGTTTTCCTGTGAGGTTGGTGAGACATTGGCACAAGTTGCCCAGAGAAGTGATGGATGCCACCTCCCTGGAGGTGTTCAAGAACAGGTTGAATGGGGCTTTGAGCAACCTGAGCCAGTGGGAGGTGTCCCTGCCCATGGCAGAGGGTGGAACTGGGTGATCTTCAAGGTCCCTTCCAACACAAACTGTGCTATGATTCCCCTTACCCTCCAAACTCCAGGGACTAGTTGGGCCCCTGTTGCAGTACTTGATGATCTTTTATACCTAGAACATTTTCCCAGTATTTTTCTGTAGTCACTTGTACACTGAACAGATGAATCCTGCTGTGTGTTCCTCATTTTCTGTTTGGATGTTTGATTTTTCTTTCCCATCTATGGTATTTTGTGTGTCTTGGCCTGTGTTTTGGAACACTTTTCCAGTTTATAAAGATCATTTTAAACTCTTCTCCAGTTGTCTTAACTGTTTGCAGACTCTTCTGCCTGTTATCATCTAGAAGTTTTGCAATTTACTCTGTATCTGTGTCCAAGTCATGACTGAATACCTAGAAATTAACTGGATCCAGGACAAGTTGTGGTTTGACAGAGGGCAGTTAATTAATAATCTGAGTAGAATTTATAGTACTGTCATCTAGGCTGTGTTCCTCTGTTATGGCAGTGTCATACAGGGTGATTGTAGAGTTAAGATACGGAGTCTCCATACCTGGAGGTGTTCAGAAAGCGTGTAGCTGTGGCACTTTGGGATGTGGTTTAGTAGGCACGGTGGTGTTGGGCTGATGGTTGGCCTGGATGAGCTTGGTGGTCTTTTCCAACCTAAGTGATTCTATGATTCCTTACACTTACCAGGCCTGTTAACTCATCAGAGAAGGAAATTGCACTTTGTCAACAGATTCATGATGATGTTCTGGTTTACTCACCTGACATTTGTTTAGTAATTTGTTTGGTTTCTGTCCGGGTACCTGCAATTTCTGAGGTTCACCTTTTACCATCTTAAAACCAGAAACTTGATGTGCCTCCAAGGTCTCTGTCTTGCATGAATTCCTGAAGACGATCGATAGCAGTGGCTAAGTTTGCATGGACTGGTTCCTTTAAGGGTCTCTAAGGTAAATTTCAGGAGGGTCTGCTGACTTGAATATCTTAAACTTACCAAATGCCTTCTAGTTAGTTCTTTGCATTTTCTGGATCATATTCCAATGACACATTTTTCGTCCTGTTTGTGAGAAATTTCAGTGTTAATTGAGAAGGCCAGGAGGTCCCTTGTGTACAGGTTCGCCAGAGGAAGCCTTCCAAGTACCAAGTGCACAATGTCTGACTGCGGTTGTAGACAACAGGGTCTTTGGAGGATGTAGGATCTGTTCTGTTCAACTTTAACCTTGAAATACAACAAGTCTTGTTGTAATACAAGTCTTTAGCTGTCATAACTGAAAGAAAACTTTAAAAGCAATTAATGCAAAAATTCATGAGCCAGTGAAGAAACTGGAAATGAAAGCTGAACCACCCCGTAGTTGTTGACCAAGGGAGTTGCTGAGGAATGGTGAATGGAAGGCAGGGGCTGGGGGACAAGGGCCCAGAGGAAGCTTTATTGAGCACAATTCGACCAGTTTGTTTTACAAAGCCTCTTTTGGTGTTTAGCGGAGTCTGCAAAAGCAAAATTTAGGTGGAAAATTACTCTGGGCAAAATGGAAATTTTATTACAAGTGTCTGTTTCCTGTTAAGTAGCTGAGAGCTTTGTTGTTGTTCTTCTGACAGGAGGAAGGAGGTTTTTGCAGTTTGTCAGTGGAAGCACTTTCTTTCAAATTGAGACTATTTTTTAAAATTTTATTTTATTTAGCTAAAATGAATTTGCACTTTGTTTTCCCTCACATTTTTATTGGAAAACCTTGAACAATAAGTCATAGTTTGGCTGGGTGACTTCTCTAGGCTCGCCAGCTGAGATTGTACCTTCTCACACCTAGTCTTCTGCTTGTGGTGCTTGCCAAGGTAGAGCTTCACCTGCTTCAAGGTCGCCTGTAGGTGGGATGATGCTGTGGCCATGCTGGGGCTGTGCACGCTGGCATCTGAAAGCTCTGCTTTCCACCACGGTGAGGAACAGTGTGATGCTTTCTCTGGCAGAGGGAGTTTAAGGAAAGGAAACTGATGTCACATCAGAGGTAGAAACAGGTCAGGCCTCAAGCCTGTTGTTAGGTTTCAGAATGACCTAGGCTTTGCAGTCTAATCAGTGAAGCCACTGCATTCATAGATTGGCTTTCAGGGGCTCAGGGCTTTAGGATTCCCCGAGTTACCTTGCAGAAATCTTTCTGTAATTAGCAAGATGTCCCTTGAGAGAAGGGACTTGGCCTCAGTGTTTGTAGCTTCATATATTAAAATGAACCAAGCATATAAGCAGACAATGGGTTTCTTAAGTTGCCGCATACCCACTGATGAGCAGGTATAGCCGCCTTTCATAGAATCATAGGTTGGAAAGGACCCACTGGATCATCGAGTCCAACCATTTTGTTGGATCTTTGTTGATGTCTAGTTTCTAAATAAATCATAGAATCCTAGAATGGTTTGAGTTGGAAGGAACCTTAAAGCCCATCCAGTTCTACCTCCTCAGCCATGGGCAGGGATGCCTCCCACTGGATCATGTTGGTCAAAGCCTTATATGTGTGTTGTTTCACAACAGAAAATGGGATGCCCTTTTCTCCTTTGTTTTACAGCCCTGAGTAGGGCTGAAATGCATTCCTCTGCAGTGGTACAGTAGATGATGCCTAAAGGATTTTAAATAATGTTGCATATTGATGAGACATTGCCCTGAGGAGCCTTTCACAAGATAGGGTTTTTAGAGGAGCTTTCTGTCTGCTTCCTACTCCTCCTTTCCCTGATATCTACCTGTCAGTGGCTGAACTGTGGCAATACTGGGAGTAGGAGAGGGGAACAGTTAGGTTTCTGAGTGTGTAAGCACCTTCCAGATCTCAGAGCTGTCCACCAGTCTTCACTTCTGTCGCAAACTTAGCATGAAACATGAGGGCTCTCCTTGTTCTGCTCTTGCTTTGCTTGTGTATGTTTTATCTTATGTTTGCAAGTTTGGACCCAGAGCCTTAGTCAGGATATTAACAACAATCAGACTTCTAAGTGTAAAGGATTAAAAGCCAATCTACCAAGTTCAAAATGTTCTCTGATTTATCAAAAATAAATCATTCTTTCTCCAAATTATATTTTCTTTCCTATCTAAAATTACAATTGTAGTCGTGGAGGGAAGCAGGAGGTAAAACAGTAGGTGTGTGCTAGGGTTGGGTATTATTGTACAGATTATCCCAAATTCTCATTTCATTTCCCTGAAGCTGTCTCTCTGCTCATTGCTGAGATTGGGAGGGTTAAAAAATAATTAGGGAGAGGACATTCCCACCTGATAAATCCATGTGAGTCTAATTTCTGAGTTAGTAGGAACAACAGAAACAACCAAAATCTACCCAGGAACTTTATCCATGCTAATTCTTTCTTAATTGTTAATTAGGAGAAGTGGGTATTGTAAAGAGTTCAGAATAATAAGGTTCGTGTAATAGTATTGAGTATGTAGGGTAGAATCATTGAGGTTGGGAAAGACCTCTAAGATCTTTGAGTCCAACTATCAGCCCAATACCACCATTCTATTAAACCACCTCTCAAAGTGCCACGTCCACATGCTTTTTGAATAGTGCCTTTCTTTACTGTTTATAAGCTATCACATACATTGATTCTTCACTGTGTTCTATACAGCTGCTTTTTGAGGGATCCATTGCCGGACACAGATAATTGCAGTGTCATTAATTTAGAAAGAAGTGTTCAGATGGAAATAAGGGTGGGAAAAGGCTATTTTCTTTTATTGTAAGTTATTCAGGATAGGGACTTTCTTTTACGTCACCCAAGGAAGTGATGTTCTGTTTCTTGTGGAGTTCCTTGACAATTGTTTTGATGAAAAGCACTAATGGCAATGTAAGGAATAATCTGTTTTATCAATGCCTCTGCATCTGAAGTCATCCTGTGCCACTAGAAGACAAAAGAGAAGCTCTGCTGTGTATAACTTCTACATAGGCTGCCAGAATGACCACAACATTGTTTATACTATGTGAGTTTTCATGAGGATACATTCTTGGCTAATAGCTGAGTTGCTGGCCTGGAGAAACAGTCGACTCCAGCCTTTGATTTGTCTACTCCTTCTAGATCAGTTCCCATTTCCAGGAGAACTCAATAAAACCAAACAAAACAGCCCCCACACTTCTTTCCCTATTTAATGTGTTTGGCAAATCCTTCTTACACAGGCCTGTTTTTTCTAAAACTGCAGTCGATGTGCTTCCCAGTGTGGTATAGTTGGGATGCAGTAACTGCGACGCTGATCACAGCACAGGAGAGCGCTTGGAGGAGGGTGTTATAACCTAGAGGACCTGGGCGCAGCTCTTGAGAACAGAGCCACCAGGAATGACTTGTGACATAGGTAGAGACTTCAGGGGCTTCCCATCCTGAAGTCTCAAGTACAATAAAATGTATTCTGTACAATCTTGGCACATGTTTCTTTTGCGTTATTTCTTCTGGAAAAGCTTTGTCTCTGCAGCTTTCATGGAACTACCAGCCCCTTCTTGTGGTGAGTGGTCAAACCACCAGATCACTGCATGACTCCAGGGTTCAGTTTGCTGTGCTTGCACTCGAATCTGCTGTAGGGCAATGTCTCATGCCGTGTTTGTGCTGTGGCTGTTAGAGCAGATTCAGTTGCCAAAGAGTAGCACTGAAAAGCAGGTTAATGTAACTTAACAAAGAGCTCAAGTAGACCCTAACAAAGCTTCCTCTCTCTCTCTCTTTACAGGTGGTCAGTCGAGTGGCAGCTCAGCAAGGATTTGACTTGGATCTTGGATACCGGCTACTGGCAGTATGTGCAGCCAACAGGGACAAATTCACTCCAAAATCAGCTGGTAGGTGAAGCGCTTTACTGATTTTTGGATGATCATATTCTGAATAAATGCTACCGAGATTGTCTTGTGTTCTTTCAAAACCACAACTAAACATGCATTTGGTGGTAACGGTGCTGCTGCTTGTAGCATTTCATTGAAACGAATGCTGTTCTGAGGATACGTGACTTTGGAAACTTGTATTTTCCCCAAATAGTGCTGTTTGTTGCCTTGTTTGATCTTGTGGATGAAGTGTTACTTCCAGAAGCACTGATGTTCAGTAATTTCATAGTGGGAAAGAACACACTCAGGCCCTTCTATCTTAGTAAACCATTGATTTTCTGTCACATGTCAGCCTCTGCATCTTTCACATTTATTCTGCACACCCTGATATATCTATTGTCAAACTTTTACTCCTTGGCTCCATGTGTCTGTGCAGAGAAGTATCATGGCTTCTTGTACGTCTAGTTGTTAGCTTTAGAATTTTAAGCAGAGTTGGTTGCAGTGTTATTGTATCGAGGAACCGTTTTTTCAGTGTTTCACAGCAATAATCTGATCTCTGATCAAGTAGCAATATTTGACCATGATGTATTTCCATTGCTTCTGTTTAGTGCAAGTAGAAAAGGCACTTTAGGGTCTTTCTGGTTTTCACATGTTTGATTTAACTGGTGCATTTAATTGTGGTTCTCCTTTTCTTTGCTGATGAATGTCAACATAATGTGCACTGGCTTGGAAAACAGGCAGATAACTGTTCCGTTCCAGATTGAGCTTGGGTAACTCTTCTGCTTAGCACTAAACTGGTAGGCAGTCCCTGTTTTAGAACATCATGAAAGGTTACCTTCTTCCAAAACAGTAACTTGTTGTAAACTGACTGAGTTGCTAGCATTTTTCATATTCCTTTTCCATTTTTCTCAGCCCCAAATTTCTTTACTCATGGCTCCCTTTTCCACCAGTTGCTCTAAGCTCTAAGGTGGTTTTCACATCAAGGCATATTCACTGCACTTACTGATGTGTCTTTTGTGTGGGAAGGGGTCATTAATTTTACTAAATGTTGAATAAACTGTCTGATTTTCATCTGGGAAAACTGTATGGAAGCTAAAATGCTCAGTTGACCAGGCACAATCTCCTTTTTTAACTTTACCTATCATATGTTTTCTTCTGGATTTTTTTTTTTAAACAAAAGCTTGTCAAATGTGGATTTCCAGCAATAAGTGCATTCAATGAGACATTAAAACCTTACTCCCTGTGAAAATACACCTATTAAAAGTAGTCATACCCCCTCTCTTGCCAATTCTTCCCGAGGTGTACCTATCAGTGCGTTAGTGAAGGTGAGGTGGTCAGTCTTTGGATCTTTTCATGTTTTAGTCCTTTTCCTTTAGGGCTTGGATGAGAGGATAGTCTTGAAAAACACCGACCAGTTGTCATGTCCTGGGAAAGCCCAGTGTCAGTGTTTGATTTCTACCAGTATTTTTTGAGGGGAATATATGCGCATTTTTCCCCAATTCTTTCCCCTAGCAATCTGTAGAGATTTCAGTCTTTCAGTTGTTAATTGATGAAAGACTGGGAAAGCTGGTAATGGAATCATGTGCTCTTCTCTCTGTGTTCTAAAAACCTTCTCAGTCCATTGCTATGCTTCCTAATTCCCAGTTGCATATACAACTAATTTATCTCCAAAGATCTTAAACATTTGGTTTCACAGCTACTTTAGTTCTACCATGTATATGGTTGTTTCACCAGTTATTCCTGGGCTTTCTTCGTGCCCATCCGTTCTGTGCTTCTAGTGCTCTTATTCTCTGTATTAAATACTCCTGTTTTGGGCTATACAGTAACATATTTTGTGAGATGTCACACATAGTCCCTACTCTAAGGATGTCACATTCCCATATGTACATCATGGAATGGGCAACTTTCAAGACTGACAGGTTGGGATTACAGTCATGTGGTTGTTTCAGACCATCCTGACTTTAAAGAGGGTTGATTTCCACATCCAAGCGCATTAACATTTTCTGCTTTCTAAATCAGCAGTGGCTCTGCTCCCTCATTCAGTTTTTGTACAAATGTTGAGATTGTTCGTTGCTTTTTTTGTGAACCACACAGCATTGAAAGCTGCCTTTCATGACTTGCTTAAGTTGTTGCTCAAGGATGCGTGCATGTTTTTGAGTAACTTATTCTTTTTTCTGTTACATCCATTGAAAGACACCTCCAACACTTCTTCCAGTCACTTTCCTGCAGCAGCCCCTGATGTAGATAACAAATGGCATTATTTTTAATGAATAAGCATTTGTTTTTGCCTTCCTCCAGGCTTAAGAGAACTTTACAATCATTTGAATTTGTTCCTCTAAGTATGAATTTTATGTTGCTGAAGGGATAGCTTTGGTAACATTTCTAGTCTATTAGTATGTTGTTTAGTGTCTGACATTCTGAAATGTAAGGAAAAAAACCCCTTTTCTAATTAAAACATATTTGAGTAGGTGAACATTGAGTAGGTGAAATATTTGTCCTTTCAAGGTCCATCCACTCTTAGTACCTCTGCTTGGCTTAGGAGAAGGCTTGTTGGCCAATGCCCTGCAGGCTGGGATGCCGGGAGTGGCCTGGTGGTGGTGGCTGGTCGGCTTTGCAGCCCTGCTGTGTGGGATGAGTGGGCAACCCCAGCCTGATGTCCCTCAGCAGAGGCAGCTGGACCAGTGCCATCAGTAGTCAAAGAACCATAGAATGTTTTGGGTCGGAAGGGTCCTTAAAGATCATCCCATTCTAACCTCCGTGCCATGGGCAGGGACATCTCCCACCAGACCAGACCTGCTTCTGTTTTTCTGGGATTCCCAGCCTGTGCTCGCTCTGGGACCTGTACCGGCAGGAGAGCTTTGGCTGGTCCAGCTTGTATATTGTTTGATGGGCTCTGCTCCCTGAACTGGCTCTGCAGGGTCCCTGGAGATCAAGGGTCTCGTGGTAGTGCCCACAGGTCTCTTTTATCCCTGATGGAAGAGAGCTGGAGCCTAAGGCTAGAAGGCAGGGTAGTCAGCTGACAGACTGGCTTAGCTCTATGGGAAACCCACAGCCCGGGCTCATGCAATTGGTGCCATTCTGTTCCATCCAGGTTGGTATAAACCATTTTGGAGGTAGCTCCCTGCTAAGCTGGAGAGGTTGAGGAGTGATTATAGGAATGCAGATGACAGATCAGGACACAGGGAAGCGTGGGTGGAGGATGGGGAGATGGGACGCTGAAGCCAGGTGGGACAAAGTGACCTTCTCTAGTGGCCCAGGCTGTAGCAGGAAAGGCAGGGGAAGAGACCGGGAGCTGTCAGCTCCTTTGAGGGCATCTCCCATCCAGAACTGTTTGGTGTTGCCGAGAGTGTTTGATGTCCTGCTTTTTTGTCTGTCTTGTTTTACTTGGCCATTAGTGTTGTTAATAATTAGCTAATACAAATTGTTCTGGAGAATGCCTTGAGGGGAGACCCGTGTGGCATAAGAAGTATTAAAATGTCTTGTGTGCTTTTAAATAGTAGCAATGATTTAATGACTGTGCCTTTTGTCTCTGCTTTCTGGTGTTTGTACCTGAAATAATAGCTGTGCCACCTTTTATTCTTTTAGCCCAGGCTGCTGTGTCCACGCTGCTGCCTCAGCAAGAGGTCAGGTGCAGCATTTCTCATCCTGAAGACAAATGACAAAGCCTTTAAAAATCTGTGTGGATCTTAGTGACAGCTGCTTCTCAAACCTTCCATGGCAAATTCTGTATTGTGACACCTATAGGGGATGGCAGGTTGGCTGCCTTTTCATTTGCTTGCAAACTGCAGCAACCTCCATCACTTTCTAGTACAGGAGCACATGGGTGTCTGTCTGTGTGTTCCTGTTGTCCTTCCTTAAGCCTGAACAAGACCTTCTTTCTGAATAGTGCTTGCTTGGACCTTTTCTGACTGTGATATCTGCTGCTTTTGTCCTTCCTGTAGAAGATTTAAAGTGATTTGGTAGCTTTATGTAAGGTCTGCTGTTCAAGTAAAGCAAGGTTCACTGATCGAGGGCTTATTTAAGAATAAAAAAAGAGAGAGGGAATAATTTTCTGTTCTGAAGTATTTTTTAAAGAATACTTCATCGAGCTACGGAACTTCACTGCTCTTGTAGCTGCTTTTGCTTCTGTCAGGAGGCCAAGCTGAGGCCAGACTAGGGGACGACAGGATGAGATCATACAGAGAGCTTTGTCAGAGAAGGACAGTGTTTGCTATCTCTGTGAAAAGGGAGAGGGAGGAAGGAGCCTGAGGGCAGAACTGTGCAGAAAAGGTACTTTAGCTATCACTGAGAAGCTACAGCAAACAAATGCTGTGATAGCTTGGATGGACTGCTGAATGTTAGATGTTTGATAGCAGAGATAGCAACCTCTTTTTGATATTGCTTTGTTTTCAGCCCCTTAGGCTCTGCCTGGTGTGCTTTCAATTTTCTTTTCCAAAAGCACTATTGCTTAATAGTTTTGTATGAAGCATAAACTAGAACTTTATGGTACTTGAGGATTTTACATTGTGTTTTATTTGTTTAGTTTAGTCATTGTAATGTATCTCTAAAATCATGGTGCTCTTCTTAGAGGATCTGATAACCAAATCTGCGAATAAATTGGACCCCGGGTTAACAAAGATATTTGCAGCAAGAGTACTGTCACACGGTGGTGTTAAAACATCACAGGACAAGACACTGAGACCTAAGGTATGTTCTGATAAGGTTGTATCATCTAACATGTTCTACTGCCATATTTCAAAGCAGTAGCATAGATTGGGCAAAGTGCATTTTGGCATATTATCAAATGAAAATTAGACGAAATGAAATGAGGCTGCAATGGGAGTGAGGAAAAGATAGAAAGTAAGGGTAACCTCTAGATTATGGGGGACCATAAGGCTAGATTAACACTTCGCCTGTTTCCACTAGTAATGCTAACATTGTGTGTGCAAGACAAAGGAGGTGGCTAAAAGGATTACAAGTATAGAATGGAAATTACTACAGCCAAGGCTGATGGCATCTCTCCAGCTTGAGGGGATGGAATGATCAAGATGCCGGCATTTGGAGAGAAATAGCATGTGAATTGTCAGTCTTGTGCCTCACACCAAAGATTTTCAGCAAATCACTTGTGTCAAATGGTCTCGTATGACTGGACAAGAAATACAAACACTGTACCTGTACTTAGCTAAGTGCCTGAGAAGAATGAAAGCTGATGCTGTGCTGATAGCAGAAGAAAAGAGCTTGGCTTAGGTTGTTCATGAAATGATATCTAAGCAGAGTTATGAAATGTATGTAAATACTAACAAACAAGCTATGAGCTATGAAGGTGCATGACAGTTTTGGTGCAAAAACGTGTATGTGTGAATTGAATAAATTGCTGAAATCAGGGGCAAGTTCTGAACTACTTGGGGCCGTTGGATTTGGAATAGATTTTCAGTTAGAAGGACAGCGGAGAAGGAGGGAGCAGAGGAAGGACAAATGGAAAAACCAAACTACGTTTTTAAAGATAAAACTCAATAAAAATATGAACCTGACTGTATAATGTAGTTCTTGATCTAGCTGGAAGATGGTTAAGAAGCTTTTATCTGTGTATTCCTGAATTCTTGGTACATTTCCATGCAGCTGTCTGGTGCAGTGGTACTCGGTGTCCTAAAACTGTCCACTTGACACTCTTCATTACAATAACGGCATGATTTTCTTTTAGCTGTTGCCTTCTGTAACAGCTTTTGATGCAGAAGGCTGTCTGCCTTTCAGGGGATCTCTAGGCTCCCTTACGAGCCCTTAGCACAGACTGTCACTGTGTGCCCTTGGCTGCTTTGTGCTCTGTTTTGCGGGTTTTTATCTTTCAAGAAGGATAATAGTACACCTTCCATCTCATTCTTATTTGTCTGGTTTAATTAGATGCAATATTACACAGTGCAGAAACTACTCCTTCCCCTGCAGCTGTGTATCCAGTGCAGTGGAGCCGTGGTTTCAGCTGGGATACTTACACTTTGTTATCCTACAGATGAAATAATTCTATTCTGGAACAAGGTACACCTTTGTTGCAACTAAGGCTCTATTTCCTAAAGATTTGCTCTGTGGATACTGCAAATAAATGAGTAATTCATTCTTAACTCACTCAGATTATGGGGTTAGTTTCATTAGTTTCTGCTAATGGACGTAAGCAGCTTCCCTTGACCAAAAAGGGAAGCACAGTCAGTGCTGTTCCTTCGTGGCAGGCAGCATTCATGTATGTCTGTAGTCTGATAGCAATATTTCCACTGACTGCAGAACAAGGGATGATGAGGAAGACACAGGGGACTTTTCACATCTGTCTTGCTCATGAAGTTACTCAGAACAAAACTCTACAAGATCTGCACTTGAGAAAGTTATATTGTCTATTTTAAGCCTCTGGTGGGTTGGCTTGGTGTGCAGCAGAGTTCTCAGGAGTCAGCACTCAAACATCTCGAGATGGAGCATCTGAAGAGCCCGCAGAATGAGAAATGGACACCAGTTGTTTGAGCAGTTCCCGTTCCCTTCTTCTGAGCTGTCTGCTGCTGCTGCATTGGTCAGCCTTCTACTCTTAGAAGAAACATGATCATACTTGTGTCAGTCTTCAGTTATCCTCGCATTGGCAGTTCCTTTTTGTCTTTACTGTGAGTTTTAGGGCCTCATAACATACCTGTCTAAATAGGTGTTTCTTTGCTGGAATGGGAATTTACTCCTTTTAGGCTTTTGCTGCTCTGTTGTGCACTCAAACACCTCTGTTTCTAAAGGAGGTTGCATGGCCAAGCTGCTGCTGCTTTATTGTGTCAAGCCAAAATATCAGGTGGTTTGTCTGAGCTGCTGTTTGACATTTGACAGGTCCTTGTTACCATGGTACCAACTCTGACTTTGAGGGATGTAGCAGTACGACTCTGTTGCCAGGTTGGAATATTTTTTTGCTAATGCCTTTACTGTGGCACTCAGGAAAACTGCAGAGACTCCACTATAGCAACAAGCTAGCTCTGATGTTCTCTGATTCTGTGCTTGTGGTTTTTTCAGATGTTGGTGCTTACCTGGATGCTCACTTTGCTGTCAATTTGAAGTGTATAACAAATTAGTTCATCATGTGATTCCCGGGCAGTATCTTTTCCTAATGTGCACAACACACTTTCACTTGGACTGGAACTGTCGTTCTCCAGAGAAAATTTCTGTTGATTTCTGTCACTGTTTTCTGTCTCCTGTTTCAGGAACCCCATATGTGCTGAGAGCAACTGAAAATTTGGTGATAGAAACAGACTAGAGCTTGGTCTTGGTGTGGATTTTGACGTTTTATATTCTGTTGTTGTTTTGAGTAGTATATCTGTCCCTTTGAGCATGAGGTAGGTCCAAACAGAAAATAAGAAAGGCGTCTGCTGTGAAGATATCCATGTATTCATGGGAGAGAAGGAAGCAAACTCTTCAGAATGGCATTTGCCTTTTACAATTTACCTTTTCTCAGCTTAAACCATGCAGTCCTGAATGTTTTCCCTTTTGAGTTGTGGTGCATCCAATTGTACCTCCCTGCCAGTGCTCTTTTATCAGCCTGTGTGTGTCTTGGAGGCTTTCAGAGAAGCTCCTGAGGAGTCCAGCTGCGAGAACAGTAACAGAACAACTTCCATGGGGACCAGTAGCTTTTTTACTGCTGGAGGGCTAAATGACTGAAGGCGTGAACTTTGCAAACAGATCAAATCATCAAGCTCCAGGACAGCAAGTCCTCTTCCTAAAAACAATTGAGGTTGTAGTGGTTGAAATCCAAGTTCTGTTCCTAATTCCTGCAGGTTCCTCTGCAGCGTGTAATCAGCTTGTTAGGAAAGGTTCTTGCTCCAAATACTCTAGAGATGACACTCTGTGAAACACACTGGCTAGCAGACAAGACGTTATGTGTAGTATTTATCTTTAAAAAGAGGTTTCCTCAATGCATAGGTGTTTTAGTGTTTCATTTTCTTTAATGCTTACGTTCAAATACACCTGTTACAGTGTGCTGATTGCAAGGTATTTACATAAGTGTTAGATGATAAAATACATTCACTTAAACATCAGTTAAAGAATAATCAAAGAATCATAAGGATTTGTCATCATAGGTTGTTCTAATTTGTGTTCGCCTTTGTGCCTCTTTATGAGAGGGAATTAAAGGAGAAAGAGCACAGAATAACAGAAAATGGATTTGAAGAGGGCTGTTAAGTAATACAGTCTCAAAACAAATGCAGTATTGTTCCTTAGAATGTGTGATATCTTTCAGAGAAGTTCAGCAGAGCTTAGGATGTTCATATTTGAGAAGGTTTCTGTTTCCATTTTACAAATTCTTTTTGTCTAAACTTACATTGGTTCCAATAACACATGTAAATAAAACCATCAAATTGACTTTCCTCTGCAGATTTTCCAGATGACAAGGTAAATAATCCCTTTTTTATTTTTTGATAGTGTGATTAAAACAGCAAGGATATGTGTCTTATTGTGAACTTTTGTTAATATGCTAATAAATCCATACTTTCCTTACTCCTGACACATCTGTATATGTTAAGTTGTGCTTTGCAGCAGGTATTGATAACACCTGACTTGAGGAATAAATGGAAGAAATAAGATTTCACCTAAAAAAAAAAAGATGTGGAGTTTAGTAGCTTAGCAATAAAAAACCCAAAAGGTGATGATCTGAAACTAGGAAGTTACGTTGTTTTGAGTCTTATTTCTGTGACTTAAAACAGGCTTTTCTGAAAGCCTGGATGTGAAGTCCAAGAAACAGGTCTGTGATGCTGAATGTGTTTTTGCTCGTGTAAGAGCACAGAATCATAGAATGGTTTGGGTAGCAAGGGACCTTAAAGCCCATCCAGTTCCAACCCACTTGCCATGGGCAGGACACCTCCTACTGGATCAAGGTGATGTTTCCATAGCTGCACTTATCAAGGCTGGAGATCACAGGTAGGATTATTTAATGTGCTGGAATGAAAAAATTATCTGATGTCAAGGTGCCTAGACATTGTGCAGTCCTAAGCAAATGTCTTTAACTATTTTATCTGTCTGTATAGTACATATCTCTGTCATACCTAACTTTGTTTTTGTGATTATTTATTACTTCTGTGCACTGCTACAAAGAGCCAGTGGGATTTCATGTTTTGTATGAGCTGTAACTTCAAGTAGTAGCATTTCATAAAGAAACTTAGCTTCTTGATCAGACTAACAATTTAGTACAACCCCCTACAATATGTTCCTTATTTCTTTGAGAAACACCTGCATTTAAGTTGTGCTAAGGTTACTAATTTTAGTGGACAGGACGAGTTACATGTTTTTAAATCCCACCTGCCTGTGTTGCCGTTTCTCAAAGCCCTGTTCAGGGCTCTGTAGATTGCAACCTCCAGCCACAGACACCAATCCCTGGTTTCAGGTTCACAGACTGGTTTAAAACGTGCATCTTCTAAAGTGAGCTCTCACAAGAAATGTACATTTAAATGTTTTAAAAGGCAAATATTCCTGATTTGGCTTTCAATGCAATAATAGAAGGCTGAACAGAGGCTGTTCTTGAAGAGATAAATTCAACACTGAACATCTGCGTACAAAGCAGGGTGTTTGTTTCTTGAGTGATAGTCTCCCTGATGATTGCCTGGTCAGACCCGAGTGACATTAATCTTGCTCACTCTGGAAGATGCTGCCTTTCCATCACAGGAAAAACAAATGAAATTATTTAGTGTATTTACTACAGAAGCAATTTCAATTAAGGCAAAGAACCAGAGAGACCTCTAGGTTCACACTGTGAAAAATGACACGCTGCTGGTCTAAAGTGAGATTGGGAGATGTACGTTGTTGGGAATTTGTAACAACTGCTGTCTCCTACTGGGAATGTGGGAGTGGTCCTAGTGGTCCCTGGAAAGCCAGATACCATTGCAAGCAGTAAGTAGGTTTTGCTTTAGAGGCTTTCTAGTATTACAGCCAAATGTGTGTGTTTGAAATAATTAGCAGTAACTGTGACTTGACCACATAAGAGCAAAAGCAAAAAGCAAAGACTTCAGGTAGATTATTGTTAGAACCAAAATTCTGTAAACCTCCCTTCTCTTCTGATATGACATCTGGCATGGTCTTCAGGAGAGTAGGTTGTTTTTAAATTCTGATATAAATTTTACTCAATTTAGCTGAATATGCATCTGATACCTCGGATGAACATCACTGTGAGTTGGAGAAGGGCTAGACTGGCATCGTGGTCCAGCCACTGTCAGAATGGAATGAAGAGAATATGTTCTTCCAAAAGGGATTCTTTTTTCTCCTTTCAGTGTGTGGCAAAATTAATAGGTAAAGACAAAGTCTTTAGTTGGAGCAAATTCAAACTTAGTTCAAACTGAGTGAATTTATTGCTGTTATGAGAACCCAAACCGTGTCTCAGGGCAGAGAAGTCAGTTCCACAGCCAGTCTTTCTGCAGGGTCCCTGCTAGGAGCTCAGCTTCAAGCAGATCTTGGTCCTTATAAAGGACAGCAGGGTGGTTTTCAGCATCCCTTTAGAACAACCTCTTATGCAGAGGCACTTCAGTGTTTTTCTTTTTTGTCTTTGACTGAAAAGTGTGGAGCTGCAAACATTGAAGGTGATGTTAGAAAAGCAGAGGGGAAATCCTGCCTACCATGTCTGACTTGGCACAGTTCTCTTGGTTCAGTCAGCACTACAGACTGCCAGACTGCCGCAGCTGAAAGTGTGTTCTGTGTTCCTCCTATTTTCTTGATCTTCATGCATCAGTGACAAATGCATGCTCTCACTCAGAATAGGAGAGACAGCTTCTCCAGCTCTGGGGAGGGCGATGTTTTCAAACCAAGGGAGGATGGGAAATATATTGGCCCCACATTTCATCAAACCTTCAACTTGTCACTCAGATTGTCTTAAATGCTATGGAAAGATGATGATGAAGTCTGAGGACAGTCTTGAAAAACCTAACTCTGATGCATGGCTGACAGTCTCTGCATGGTACAAATCATTCTGGAGGGGAAAATAAAACTAAACTGAGGATCTGGAAGGAATATAAGTATAGGGTCTGGAGCACAAGGAGGAGCTCAGGGAACTGGGGCTGTTTAGTGTGCAGAAGAGTAGGCTGAGGGGAGACCTCATAGCTCTCTAGACCTTCCTGAAAGGAGGTTGTAGAGAGGTGGGTGCCGGTCCCTTCTCCCAAGCAACGAGTGATACAATGAGAGGAAATGGCCTCAAGTTGCACGAGGGAAAGTTTTCGTTGGATATTAGGAAACATTTCACTGAAAGAGTTGTCAAGCATTAGAAGAGGCTGCCCAGGGAGGTGATTCAATCACCATCCCTGGAGATATTTAAAAGATGTGTATGTGTGGTGCTTAGCGACATGGTTTAGTGGTAGAGTTGGCAATGCTAGGTTGATGGTTGGGCTTAATGTTCTTAAAGGTCTTTTTCAGCCTTAACGATTCTGTGTCTGTGTATTTGGGCTGTGATTTGAAAACATACTGGAAACTTAGAATAGTCAGATATTAATTATATATGTTGCCTCATGAAAAGAAGTTGTTTATCCGACATGTGCCATTTAGTCTAAAAAAGTGGAACAAAAAGTCTAAAGGATCATTGTTCTATTGTTGTATTTGTTTGCATAGGTGATGGTTTTATCTGCCTTTCATCTCTCTGTCCAAAACTCTTTACTTGTCAGGTCACTAAAGCAGTAAAGGTCACAGAGAGATTGAAAATATAAAACCATGCTTGAGGAAGCTTGTGCATACAGGAATTGCTGTCTTCTATGGCAATGTTGGGATTACTTTTTAAGGTTCTGTGTATGAAAGCATAACTCGTCAGTGATGCCCTTTCTGGACTGTAAGTCTCCCCTTCTCTGGAGAGAAAGCCTTGATAGGGTGGTGGGATACTGGCACAGGTTGCCCAGGGAAGTGGTGGCTGCCCCATCCCTAGAGGTGTTCAAGGCCACGTTGGATGAGGGTTTCAGCTGCCTGGTCTGGTAAAAGGTGTCCCTGCCCATGACAGGGAGTGGACCTGTATGATCTTTAAGGTCCCTTCCAACTCAAACCATTCTAAGATTCTCTGATTGGTGAGAAATTGTGGGTCCAGTGTGCCCAGCCTGAACATTGCCGGCCCTGCACATTAAACAACGTCGATTCTTTAAGTTTTTACAGCAGTAGAAGAGTAGAGATAGCGGAGTTGAACTAGGTCTGTTCATTTCAGTGATGCAGCAAAAAGACAGGGAGCAAAGAAGGGAGAGGTCACAATGTGGGTGCAGAGGAAAAGGACAGCATATGCCAGCTCTGCCTGCAAAGCTGGCAAATTCTGGATAAATGTGTTAGTGCAGGAGAGCCTGAATTTTAAGCTAAAAATAGACGGTTTAGGATGAAAAATCTGTATATGTCCAGGGAAACCTAATCATATGGTAATGCAAAATCCAAAGTAATGAAGTTTTATGGGATTTGCAGGTAATAATGTGGTTTTCGTTGTGGTGTGCACAATGTTAATAAGCAAATAATACTCCGCAACTAAAATTATGAGCTAAATGTTGTCCTTCAACCCCAATATGTCAACCTATCTTAACAAACCAAACTGCCATAGAAGAATTTAAGATGAAAAAGGAGAGATTTAGTACTTCAGTACTGAAAGGGGTCCTACAGGAAAGCTGGGGAGGGACTCTTTATCAGGGAATGCAGGGATAGGATAACGGGTGGTGGTTTAAAGCTGAAAGAAGGGAATCTTAGAGGAGATCTTAGGAAGAAATATTTTCCTGTGAGGGTGGTGAGGCCCTGGCACAGGTTACCCAAAGAAGTCGTGACTGACCGGTCCCTGGAGCGGGAGTTCAAGGCCAGGTTGGATGGGCCTTTGAGCAGCCTGATCTAGTCGGCGGTGTCCCTGCCCATGGCTGAGGATTGGAACCGAATGATCTCTAAGGTCCCTTCCAACCCAAACCAATCTGTGATTCTAATTGTAATAGCATATTGCTTTAATAATCCAACTAGTACATTCTTAGTCTGTTCTTGTGGCTCCAAAGCACTCATGAAGTACTGTAGGTGGGTAGTTAATTTCTTGATCTCATCAGCTTTCTCTTCTGTGTATTCTGGGGCTGTGCCTTTCTAAATGTTTTTCCCAATGCTCTTTTGAAAGCAGAATGCCAGGTATGTGTCTGCAATTTTTGAGTATGTGAAGGGCTAGCCAGCCATCTCACTGTTTGCACACAGTTCTAAGTGGGTTTCTGGAAAAATCACAAAAATTAATGGGATTTCTGGTGGTTGTGTCTCAAAGACGTGTTGGTATTGTGCAGGTGTGTGCTTACCAGTACAATTAATACAAACTGCATCATAACTCCTTTGCTGTTCCGGTTGCTCAGCACAGCCCAGGCACCTGACAGTCATTCCCGTAGCAGTGCACCCTGATGCAGCGCAGTCATCCCACCCATCGTTGCAGCATCTTTGGATGGAGGATCAGGGTACCCTGCAGTGAGTTTTTCAGGTGAGGGTTGTGATAGATGACAGAGTCTTTTAGAAGAAGCATTCTTTGGGATTGCTTGTTTATTCTGAGTAACTCTTTCAGGAGCATTTTCCATAGTGAATTTGCTTCTTGGTTTCCTTCTGTTTTCCTCTTCCCCCTCCACTGCTGTATCCTTCCAAATCCTCCTTTAATTGTTGCATGCCTGCAGTTAATACTGGCTGTCATGTATTCCAGGTTTCAAAAGGGCAAAGACAAAGAAGAATAAGCTGAAGTATCTGAGTTAAAAGGCTTGTTCAGATGCTATCTGTGTGCCTGTACAATTGCATGGGCATGTTAAAAGGCATCAGTTTTTCCTCTGGAGGTGTTTAGCAGATCAGCCTGGTGGGAGCTGGGGCTCTGATCTTTCCCCTTTGCTCCTGTGTGTGCTGGGGAGGCACAGAGCTGTCTTCTGACCGCTGGGACTTGAGCTGTTGTTTCTCTTGTAAGGATGAGAGGCATTTGTGTTCTCTGCATTCTTCATGCCATTTCCTTTTAAAAATTTATTTAATGCTTTATTATTTTGTGTTTGGTTTTACCTGACTTCAAAATATCCCAGATATTGGGACCTAAAAGCCATAAGTCAAATGAATACATAAGAATTTATTGCAGGCTTCTCCATGCTGCAAGAACAATGAAAAAGGATTCCTGTATACAATTAATCCTCTATGAAGTAGCTGCTTGCTAGGAAATTTTCACTTATAGGAAATGGAGCACAACTTTTTGCTCTTTATTTACGTAAATGGAGAAGAGTTTCTGTCTTTTAAAAAAAAATCTGACTTAGGTAAAGAAAGACTGACCACCTGATTTGCTTTACGAGTGAAATAACTCTCTCAATGTTCTTCTCTCATGAAATTGTCATTTTTCAGGAAGGCACTTAGGCCTACGCTTGATTTTTGAGGCCTGCTTAGCCTCTTTTTGCATGTTGTGAGTGAAGATGAGTTGTTTTAAGTGCATTCTTGAAAAAAAACCTTAGCACTAATCCTTCAGTCACTGCAAAGAATAAATGAGGGACAAAGACAAAGGGCCAAATTAAAATCAACGAGATTCTATTCAGATGGGCTCTGCTTCAGCAAGCACATATCTAATTATAAGCACACAAGTAGGCTCACTGACGTCAAAGTTAATTAAACTGCTTAAATTTAGGCACATGCTTAAATTCTTTGCTGAATCAGTATTTTTCAGCCAACAAATAATAGGATAGCATTGCTGGTCCAAAAGAAGGAGTTTAAACTCCCCCTTTCTCCCATCAACTCTTCTGAGGTCTGCATGCTGGTATGTTGTTGGAGTCGCAACAGTGAACATGGGGAAGTTTCTTAGAGTGTTTGCTAACAACGCCTCCAACGTGGCAGTCAGATCTCTCATGCTTCTAAGGCACCTTTCCTCCAGGCAGTATGGCAGGATTGTCCCAAACACAGCAGTCTCTTCAGCTTCATTTTTCCTGATGTGACTCTTGTGAAATTAATCCCTTTATCCAGTCTCTGAAAGCCAAGTTACAAACTCCACTAACCAAATTATGAACTCATTTTCATAACAAAACTAGAAATTAAGAAAGCCTGTAGGCAGAAGTATTAAACGACTGTCATACAGAAGAAGCTCTGATTCCTTTGGCTTCAAGTGGGTGCTGGTCTCTTCTCCCAAGCAACAAGTGATAGAATGAGAGGAAATGGCCTCAAGTTGCAGGGGAGGTTTAGCTTGGATATTAGGAAAATTTTCTTTACCAAAAAGAGTGGTGAAGCATTAGAACAGGCTGCCCAAGGCAGTGTTGGAGTCTCCACCTCTGGAGGTGTTCAAAAAGTATGTAGATGTGGCACTTCAGGACATGGTTAGTAGGCACCAGGTGTGTTGGGCTGGTGGTTGGACTTGGTGATCTTAAAGGTCTTTTCCGAACTTAATGATTCAATGTGTTATTTTAATTTATGATGTCATAAATAAATAACCCATTATTTTTTGGCCCAGAATCATTAAAAGCCTAATAAGAATTTCCCCTTTAGTAATATGAAGGACAACATGATGCTTTGTACACAGAAACAAACCATTGGGAATTTCAGCTGCCTTTTGTAAATGAGCTGGGACTGATTTGGAGCTTTAACTGAGCTCCCAGCCTACGTAACACAGTGAAGTCGCCCTGATGTACCAGCAAGGGATTAATCAAGGAGGTGCACTGCAAAAGATCAGATTTCTTCCACTTGGTAAAACTCACGCCATGGGGACTTAGGGGCTGCAAAGAGAGTTAATAAAGTCATCAACAGCAATAAGTTCAAAAAAGAAAGTAAGAAAGAGAGCTGAATAAGTCTAGGCTGGAGTTTTAAAAGGTACTCAACGTTTTGTTCATGTGTACATTGTCTGCTAATCACTATTTCCTGGTAATTGCCTGAGTCTAAAGCTTAATCATCTTCCTTTAGATACCAGAAAATTACAGGTATTCATTTATATATACATATATATGAGGGACCTGGGGCTGTTTAGTCTGGAGAGGAGGGGGCTGAGGGGAGACCTCATCGCTCTCTGCAGCTCCCTAAAAGGAGGCTGGAGCCAGACGGGGATAGGGCTCTTCTCCCAATTAACAGGTGATAGGATGAGAGGAAATGGCCTCAAGTTGCACCAGGGGAGGTCTAGATTGGATATTAGGAAACATTCCTTTACTGAAAGAGTGGTGAAGCATTGGCACAGGCTGCAGAGGGAAGCGGTGGGAGTCTCTATCCCTAGAAGTGTTCAAAAAGTGTGTAGATGTGGCACTTTGGGACATGGTTTAGTAGGCGTGGTGGGGTTAGGCTGACCGTTGAACTGGATGACATTAGAGGTCTTTTCCAACCTTAATGATTCTGTGATTTACGTATTCACATCTTTGTGGTTTAAAAAAACCCTGCCTTCTTTCATGATGACTTTGCCATCAGTTTCACCAGGAGTGACTGAAAGCTGTTGCTGTTGGAAAAGTGCCCTGTTACCCATGCGAGCTGCCTTGACAGAGAACGGGTCACCTCGTAGGCAGTGTTTGTCTGTGTGGTGTAAGTTATTTCATGCCAGTTGGCATCCATATTCACAGTTGAGAGCAGTGTGGTCTAACAGGGGGCTTGTAAGTCAGGGCAGAGCTTCTGTTTGATGTAGTTCACGTGGTGAGGTAGGGAAAAAGGGAACAGCTGTTTTAACAGTGAATGAGAGAACATTCTCTTAATGAGAGAACTGGGCTACTGTCAGTGACAAAGCATCAGCTTTCCTCTGATGGGTATCATCTCCCACTTTTAGAGTCACAGCAGCCAACGTGACTGCTGAAATTGTGTGCATGGAGTTAGAGGAAGGAAGCAGCCCACAGTGCAAGAAGCTCTCTCGTGAATGTACTATAAATTGTCTTTTTTGGAGGAAAACATATCAGACAGCAAACCAGGATAAAAACTCAGGCCTAAGTGGTGGAATTTTGAATATTTTTTTGTAGAGTATTCCTTGACTGCATCCTATGTGTCTCCCAAAAATGAAGATTTAATTAATTTAAATCAGGATTTTCTTTTACCAAGTTTCTTTTCCAGTCATATCTCCATATCTTGCACACTAAATGGGACTGAAGTGTCAAACTATATCCAAAACACTCCTCATGACAGCAGAAGGATCAAAGTGAGGGTACAGTCAGTTTATACGCAGGAGTTATCTAAATAGATAACAGATTACAGTAGAACCTGTACTAAAATCACCCAAGTGGGCAGATTTAGTTATGATCAGAGCATGCTAGAGAGGTCATGAGTTACAGCTGGGGCTTCACTAAAGACTTGTCTCTCTTTTCTTCGCAGCTAGCTCTCTGGATTTCCATTCTCAGTTGCCCTTGGTGTTTCACAGGGACAGCGGGTGGCTGTTGGAGCCATCGGGCAATCACTTGTTTGCATGAGCTCTTTGAAATCTTTGTTTGGAAGCATCCCAAATACAAATAATTGAGATTGTGTAGAACAAATAATTGAAGAGAGAAAATGGTCCTTTTCTACTGAGAGTTCTTTGAGGAGCAAATCCATTTCCCACTCTTCATTCTTTTCTTTTTATCACCTTTTTCTTGGGTTGCTGTTAGGGGACAGTTAAGAATGAGTGGTACGATCTGTCTTTCATACTCGTGTTGCAGAGAGCAAGAGTGTGAGGCATCGCTGGGACTCTAATAAACAGTGTAAATCCCTTGTCTCTAGTGCTCATGGCAACCGAACATCCCGAGTGCACATACAGGCAGGATCTGTGCAGTTTAAAGTACTCCTGCTATCAGTAAGTAACTTTCTCATTCAAAAGGCTAAAGGCGTGTTCTGATTAGAGGACCTAAAGTGGAGTATCTCCAGAAAGTACTGCTTTTTGACATTTAAAGCTCTTACCTCCAGGGCAGAGCAGAGCGGTATGTTTGCCTCACTATAGACTGACATTTTGGACCTTAATATAGATCACTACAAACCCTTTCTTGTTCAGACTGGCACCCTCTATGGGTATATGACGTTCACTCAGGTCCTGTTTTTCAGAGGTCTGGAGTATCTGGATGTGCCACAGCACCTAAATTGAGGCAGTCAGGTGAAAAAAAAAGAGGAAGGAAGGTACCTAGTTACATTTTTATTTGCTGTAGTACAGTAAATGTTTCCTGTAGAGGTGTTTAGCTCAGTCAGTGTGGTGTGATCAGAAATGATTAATCCACTTAGAGATCCTTCAGCAATCGTAAATGGCTGCAGAAATCTATATAAACCAGAGGATCTTCTCCATCTCCTCCATTTACATAGTTAAGCTATGTTCTTAGCTACAAATGTATGGGTTTATTCCACACCATAACAAATGTTGTAGCGTAATAGCGCTTATTATCAATATTTTAATCATATAAAATAGACATTTGGTCATACTACTTATATTCTTTGGATGTCTTTTATATTATCAATGAACTGTTGATGATATTTAGATTTTTGACTATATGCAAAATTCAAGCGTTTTTATGAAAACATTCTATTTCCTGCTAGTCCTGATGACTGCAAAAGGCACCAAATGTGAATTTACACTGGACTGGTTCAAAAATGCTAATGAAAATGAGAAATTTCATAATGCATTTTATTTATTTTCCAACCAACCTTGTTAGTCATCCAAGGCCATGCAAACAGACTCTAGCTGTCCTGGTTACCTAAATCCATGCTCACCTTCCTATAGTTGAGTTGCTTCTTTAATATTGATATTAAATGATAGCATATGGGAGTTCCTGATCATGGGAATACTGAGAATTAATGTTTACAGCAGGAAAAAACTCTTTTTTAGTGGGACATTCAACTTGGACAAGTTGACATAGTTAGGTAGAGGTCATATTCCCTTTCACTAAATATGTTTGCCTTCCTAGATTAGATCACAAGCTAAATCATTTGGGGTCCTGATAAGTCTTTCAGTGTTGTGAAGAAGACTGCAGCAGCTCTTGATGTTGGGGAAGACGTTTTTCCCTCTGGTGCCCTGGGAAAGAGCCGGCATGCCATTTCAGCTCAGAGCGGTACAAAGAGCTGTGTCAGATCCCCTTAGAAGTGCAAAGAAGACGCAGTGGGAAGCGGAAACTGTAGCGGTACAGTTCCTTAGGGAAGATGAAAGTGGTGCAGGGGAGCAGTCATTCATGTGGCTCAGTCAGGTAAACACCAACGCTTGTGTTGACCCACCCGTTACCCACATGGAGGACACTGTAACTTGAAGATCTATTCCAATGAGCTGTAGGATCAACCTTTTCTGTTTGCTTGGTATCTCTGAGGACTGTTTCTTCTTCATTTGGAGATGAAGAGCAGGGAGGAGAAATCACTGTGTCAGAGAGATCATCACTTGGAAACCCCCCTACTGCTCCTACCCTACTGCTCTTTGAGTACTACAAGAAAGTCATGGCAGGTCTGCAACCTTTGAGCTGAGGAAATATGTTCTCCACGTTAACAAGCAGTTTCCCACCACAAATAGCAATGGGAACTTTTGGGTTCTTCCGTTGGAAAGAATGATACTAATTGTTTTGCCCTAATAAAGTGGCTAATAGGAGCTCCTCCTCCCATCTCCCTTTTTTCAGGTCACCATGGCACATTCCAATTTGTGTTTGCTTCAAGGCACAGGAGGAATCCCTCATGGAGGGGGAGGGTTTTTTACCACGCTTGAGCGCGCAAGCAGTAAGCCTTTTGCTTTCTTCAATCACCCCAGTTTCAGGGTAGTTGGGAGGATTCTGGATTTCCCCCCACGCGCTCCAGAAACGCAGCATTCTTTGTTTTTCCACCACAACTGAACTGAAACCCATAATCTCTGCGCTGAGCAGAAGTGATTAAAATAGTGTGGAACAGATGGTTTAAAAGCTGCCAAAGACTGAATCTTTTGCTATTTTGTTTCTTGAAACAGCTACATTAGTTCCTGAGTCAGCTTTGAGTGGGCCATCATAAGGCATCGGGGATGAGAGAGCACCCTTGGTTTCTCTGCCTTTGGCTGCTCATTAATAACAAGTAATTGATTTAAGTTGAGAGTTTTTGTGTTTTGGAGGGATTTAGGGTTTTGGGTTTGTTTTTTTTTTACTTATCTGTGTGTGCTGCAGATCAAGGTAATGCGTTATTTTCAGGCAAGACAAAAATGGAAGTTTTCCATGGAGCTTTTAACAACATTTTTTTCTTGGATGTTTTGCTACTTGTGTTTTGGTTTGTTCCCAGGAGGGGAAGACCATGTTCCAGTTCTTGAAGAATAAAGATACTACAGGGTTTTTGAAACATTATGTGCTTTTGTTGCTCAGGATGTGCAAGATAGGCAATCTGTACACATTGATTTGTACAGAGAAGTTTCCAGACCATCTCAGGGTTCAGAGCCCTCTCCTAAAGCTGTTGGCATCTAGTGCTCTCACTCTGCTGCTCCAGAGGTGTGGGTGCCTTCCATAGAAGGCTTAGGACCAGGGCACATGCAAACAGTATGGAATCTGATCCTCCACAGTGCATCTTGTGGAACAGCATCTTCCTCTTCTGAGCTGCTTTTCTTTTTCAAGCCATAGGCTGTAGTTTAGGTCAAAGGAGGATTTTTACTGTGGACCCAAAGCATATCAGCTGTATCTGTGAATGTGTGAGGGCAGAACACATGATTCTGGCCTCTGGTCTTTCACTTCTGCCGCAGAGCCACTCTGGCAGTTTTATAGGCTGCAAATTCTGGCAAGTTCTTTGGATATTCCTAACTGTAATACCAATATTTTTGATATACGTAAGCATTATCCCAATAGTTTACTAGTGCTGCTTGCAGTGTGTTTTTACATAGCAATTCTCTACTCTGATAGCAGATCAAAAAGTTTGGCTTCACCTTAAGGAATATTTTTAGAGACTGGTTTTGGGGACTTGAAGAAATATTTATTGGTCATTTGTGATTTTTGTGAAACCTTGTGATTTCTTTTTGTTGTACAAACCTTGAGTGAGCTGAGCCATTACCATTTTGTGGACTTAATTCCAATTATAGAATCACAGAATGATTTGGCTTGGAAGGGACCTTAAAGATCATTCAGTTCCAACCCCTCTGCCATGGACGAGGACACCTCCCACTGGATTAGGGTGCTCAGAGCCTCATCCAACCTGGCCTTGAACACCTGCAGGAATGGGGCAGCCACGACTTCTCTGGGCAGCCTGGGCCAGCACCTCACCACCCTGAAGGTGAAAGAATTCTTGAGATCTCATCTAAATCTCCCTTCTTTCATCTTGAAACCATTCCCCGTCATCCTTTCCCTTCACTCCTTGATAAAGAGCCCTTCCCCACTTTCCTGGAGGCTTCATTTAAGTACTGGGAGGCTGCTCTGAGGTTTCCCCGGAGCCTTCTCTTCTCCTGGCTGAATAACGCGACTCTCTTAGCTAGTCCTCAGAGTTATGTTACTAGAAATAAGACAGCAGCCCAGTTGCTCAGGGCTGGAGATACCACCAAAAATGCTGCTGTATGTCAAGGGCTTGGAGGATTCCGGAGAGATGGTCCCCTGGCTCTTCCTGGTGGAAGGTGTTTGCTGTTGTGGATGCTGCAGGTGTATTTGCTAAACCTGAGTTATCGCAATACACCTGAGACCCACTAGGACTGAGCCAGGTTTCATCTTCTAAACATTTACTCTGTTTTGCTTTGTTTCCCTGAAGGTTTAAAGGCTTGATACTAAATTGGCTTTTATTCCCTGTTTTTTCCTTTGGGAGGTGCAGTGTCTCTTGCTGGTCAAACCTTGGTTACTCAGTTAATGGACTTCATATCTCCTGAAGTACCCGTTCTTTTCTAAGGCAGAGGAAGGCAAATGAGGAGGGAGGAAGGATTTTGAACGTTCTCTGTTGAGACTTCTGGTTTTGTTTATTTTTTTTAATTCTCCTAAATGCACAATCTAGGAAGTGACATAATTGCATACACTTTTAATTTCCTCAAGGCTCTGTGTGGTCTCCATACAGCTTCTCAGATGTGGGCTACAGATGTCTAAAATCGCTTCCTCCTAATTAAACATCTGCTCTGAAGTGGCAAAGTGTAAGACCACATATGTCTGAAGGGCCAATGTATGCACAAATATTTTTCGTTAGTAGATATAACGAAAACTTTTTCCCTTGCCTTGGCTTTTAATGCACAGATGGTGAGAAGTTGCTCTGCTTATTGAACACCATGGGAAAAACTGAGTGCCAGTTATAAGTACATGTTTAAAACCGAGCTGCTTCTTGTTGATTTGCTGTGTGACTCTTTTAGGTGTTTCTTATTCAGGAATGTCACTTGCTGTACTATCTAAGATTATTTGCTATCCCACTTGGAATCTTTTTAGGTCAAAAGTAGTAATGTCAGCTGAGCTGATGACTCTAGTTGGAAGGAATATGGAAAACCTCTAATTTTTTTTAACACTTGGTACAATGTGCCTGTGGGGATGTAGATGATATCTTAGGAAGAAATATTTTCCTGTGAGGGTGAGGAGGCCCTGGAACAGACTGACCTGGGAGGTGATGGCTGCCCCATCCCTGGAGGTGTTCAAGGCCAGGTTGGATGGGGTCTTTGAGCAACCTGATCCAGTGGGAGGTGTCCCTGCCCATGGCAGGGGGGTGGAACTGGATGGGCTTTAAGGTCCCTTCCAACCCAAACCGTTCTATGGTCACTCAATGCCTAGTGGTCTGTGCCTGGAATGGCAGCAGAGAAGATGTAGGCAAGATGAAAACTGACTGAATAAATGGTGATAATGGTACTGCACCTGGGAGAAGGATGGAGAAAATGGTAGAAGTGGTTTAGTGTTTTTGTGACAGAGATGAAATATTGAATATTGGTGTTAGGTAGGGGTAGGTTTATTCCATGGGGGGAAGCCAATAAAAAGCAAACAGTGGTAAAGAAAAAGGTTTTCTGATGAAAATTCAGCAATTTAAGTTAGAATTAAAACATGTATGAGGAGAATGTATGTGTGTATATTATGAACACACCGTGGTGTTAGATGATGACGTCCTATAGGGTGTTATTTCTTTTGTTATATCTTAGCCTGCAGAAGTGCAAATGGGTTGTAAAAGCATAATGTGCTTTGCTGCATTGGTCCTGCTAAGTAACGGGTTTAAGGATTTTTAGGCGGGGGGGAAACACTGCTAAAAGAGAAACATTCCCGATTACAGGCAAGGGATAATGTTTCAGGGATGCAGCCCACTGATTAGGAGCTTATTAAGCATGGGATGACAGATGTAGTGTGAAATGTTTTCAAAAAATGTAACGTTTCCCCAAGCAGAATCCTGCAGTAGGAAATTCCCTTGAGCTGTGGACAGTTGCAGCGTGAGCGAAAGATCAGCAAATGTTCAAAAGCAATTTGGGTCTGAGTAAATGAACCAGGCGATCAATACCTGGCTTAGGTCCTTTACTTCTTGATCACAATAGGTTCCAGAGAGGCTGAGTTCAAGATGACAGATCTGGTGGTGTAGGCGTGTGAGCTGACCTGTGACCAGAGCACTCATTTTGTGTACACTGCTGAGCAGCTACTGATGGCAACGCGATAACGCAGGCCGTATCACAGCCCAAACTGTCCAAAAGGCTGCTCAACCAAGCTAATGTTATCTGGAACTCAGTTGTTGTAGTCACATCCCTGATTGTAGTGAAGCGTCTTTTGAAAAGGAAAGCATATTATCACTCGCAGCCTTCTTAAAATGTAAAAAGCTCCCTTTTAAAATGAGAAACCTTAGTTCTTGCCTTAATCTGTACGTTAGATAGCTGAATATTTGTTATACCCTGGCCGCAGTCAAAGTGCTCTCTGTCCTGAGAAAGGAACCTCACCTGTGGCCACCAAAAAGGGAAGGGCACAACTTTTCAAAGGATCCAGTGTGTGTTTTTCCTGGTGCCCTAATGCAGTGTGGCTTGATTTTGATGTTGATGGTCCTCACTGGTGCGCTCAAAGGTCCCTTATGAGATCAAGGCCACTTGTGCTAAGGAACTGTGCACAGTTTGCAGGTCCTGTCTTTGAAGAGCTCATAACTGAGATAGAGAGCAAGGAGGGCAAAGGAAGGCAGGGGCTGGGGAGGAAGAGGTGAGAATGGACTTAACCCTTTCAGAGTACTAGGAGCTGCCGTCTTGAGTCTCCCAACTGCCTCGATCATGCAGTTGCTTTTCTGCTACTGCCACTTTGGAGAGAGAGGATAAAGAATTTACAGTAGTTGTCAGTTTTCTTCCTGGATTTGACATCATCTCCTTAAAACGGATGAACCTCCTGGGGAAATGAAGAGTGTTAACTCAGTCACAAGAGCTTTTGGACTAATTGCAAGTTCTTGTCTGAAAGCAGTCAGAAACCTGATTTAACCAAACATTTCTGTTTAAGGGTTGTGTTGAGACCTGGTTCAGGGCTGTACGGTTGGTGACAGAAGGGAACCAGTCTCACCACAGGGATTGAGGGCTCTGTGCCAGTCCCCAGCGCTGCGCGCTCAGAGCAGGGTGACTCCTCACCTCCTGCCTGTGGCATTTGCCAACAGCCCTCAGTGCCCCTGAAGTGAGGGTAGCAGATGACCAGTGGGTTTGCTGTTATGCACCAGCACAATCGATTGCGTTAATGTGTTGAATTGCTTCCAAGCAGGGGTCAAATAGCAACTCTTCTCTTCTCTTCTCTTCTCTTCTCTTCTCTTCTCTTCTCTTCTCTTCTCTTCTCTTCTCTTCTCTTCTCTTCTCTTCTCTTCTCTTCTCTTCTCTTCTCTTCTCTTCTCTTCTCTTCTCTTCTCTTCTCTTCTCTTCTTCAATACAACCAACTGGACTGGGGTTTAGGTACTGCTTCTATTTCATAAGTTGCTGAGCAAAAGTGCCTTCTTTTTTTCTATGTCTCTGTGTTTTTCATTTACACACACAGAATGGAAAGCGTATGAGGTTACTGGGAAACATTTGGTCCAGTTTTCAGGGATTCCCAGCGTGGCTGCCTCCCCAGAGCACACCTCAGCCTTGAAAGCTTTTCCTTCCCTGTGATCCTGCCTCCCAGCTTTGCCCTCCTGGAAGGCAGCGGCCATGGTGGCTATTCCGCATCTTGGTTGCTCCTTCCAAGGACACCACTTGTTGATCCAGGAGTTAATGGCAAGAGTTAGAAGGATGTATGAATTTTCCTTCAGATTTGGAGTCCATGTTTGAGCTTTCTCGCTAGCTGGCATCACAGTGATTGACACAATCATCCTCAGCAGCGTTAACCACAGCACACAAGAGTTCTTTCCCCACACTTTTTTCTCTTATCTTTGCACTCCTCTGCCTGCGAGGTGATTGTTCTCAAAGAGCATTGTTACTCAAATATCATCTCTTTAATGTAATTATTTAGAGACTATTTTTGGTTTTGACAAAATCAGCTATCTCAGTCAATACTTTGTCTGAAAGTAACATAAATATTTCATAAGAATCATGTAAATTATGTCCCACATTTTAGTAGATGTAGGGTTATGACTTGCCTTCCTGTGGTGTTCTGTAGGAATTCATGCCTTTTTGTAATGCTGAACACCCATAAATTGGTCTTGCTGTTATATGAGGGAATGTGGAAGTCTTAAGAATTTAGTCGTACTTCTAAAGTGAAAAGTTAGTCAATAGTACTGATCATTTCTGTTACAGTGATAGTCTAATCCTCCTTGGGTCCTTGGGCAATAGTGTAACTCCAGTGATTCATCATAGGAACATTAATTACATTGGACCCATGTTCCTTCAGCCCAGCCAATGTCTCACTGTGGCAGTGGTGATATTTAAGACAAAACAAAGTGTTTATTTGATCAGTGTTCTTTTTTTCGGCTCATCATAAACCAATGAGAATTGCGTGCTCACTCCTAGAGGTATTGAAACTACTTGTATGGGCTTTCTTTCTTCTTTTGATTTTTAAGAAACTTTTGATTTTTTAAGAAACAAATTTTAAGAGATGATTTTTTTTTTCCTGATTGATCTGTTCCTTTATTTTGGAAACTGTATTCAGTAACATAAATTAAGTTGCAACAGGAAAAAACAAGAACATTTGTGTATGTGTTGAGAAGTGCAGAGGGAGCTGGGTTTGTTTAGCCCGGAGGAGGCTGAGGGGAGGTCTTCTCACTCTCTACAGCTTCCTGAAAGGAGGTTGTGGTGAGGTGGGTGCCGGTCTCTTCTCCGAAGTAACAAGCGACAGGATGAGAGGAAATGGCCTCAAGTTGCGTCAGGGGAGGTTAAGAGTGGATATCAGGAAACATTTCATTACCGAAAGAGTGGTGAAGCACTGGCAGAGGCTGCCCAGGGAGGTGGTGGAGCCTCCGTCCCTGCAGGTGTTCAAAAAAACATGTAGACAATGCACTTTGGGACAGTGTTTAGCAGGCACAGTGGGATTGGGCTGATGACAAGGTGATCTTAGGTTTTTTTTCAACCTGATTGATTCTGTGACACTAAGACAACAAACCTAGCTCTGGATTCAGAAATGAATCCAGGAGTCAGGAGTGTGGTGCCCGCTGTGGAGGAGTGGTTATGGTCGCTGGTATAACAGCAAGATTATGGTCCTGTCTGGCTTTGAGTCTGAAGTCAGCGTGGCAGTGCAGGACAGCCTTGCTGCATGGGAACATATCAAGGTAGATGCTTGATCCCTGGAAGCATGCAAGGCCAGGTTGGATGGGGCTTTGAGCAACCTCATCAAGTTAATGTCCTTGCTCATTGCAGGAGGGCCGGGGCCAGATAACCTCTAAAGGTCCCTTCCAACCCTAACAATTTTGTGAGTCTGGAAGGGCTGTGGCTGTTTGTATTTCATGTCATTGCAAGGTATAGATTTGCTCAAAGTAGGCTGTCTGTGCTATGAATACTCTATTAAATAAGGTCTTTTTAGGTACATGTCAGAAGCCCTCTTCTAGTGAGAATCACTTCTTTCAATGGAGAGCCAATAAAGGCAATGTCAGACATAGTTTCTTGCCAGAATGGACTGTGTCTGTGCTTGGTAGCAGCTGCCAGAACAGCTCTCTTCTGTGACTGTACTGCAAAATACTTCTCAGAGTAGGTCTAAAAGACTTTCAGCCTCCTTTAAAGAAATATATATACTGCTTTAAACAGAAATATGCAGAATTATCATGTTAAAAAGAAAAATCAGATATGTGAGTGTAGCTTTTTAGTAGGAGAATTTTTACAAGGGCATGTAGTGATAGAACAAGGTGGAATGGCTTTGAATTGGAAGGGGGAAGATTTAGATTAGGCATGAGGAAGAAATTCTTCATGATGAGAGTGGTGAGGCACTGGCCCAGGTTGTCCAGGGAAGTTGGGATGCCCCGTCCCTGGAGGTGTTCAAGACCAGGTTGTTTGAGGCTTTGAGCAACCTGATCCAGTGGGAGGTGTCCCTGCCCATAGCAGGGGGGTTGGATCTATATGGTCTTTAAGGTTCCCTTCCACCCAGACCGTTATATGGTTCTGTGAATGACTTGGTTTGGTAAGTTCACGTTCCACTGCTCTCAGCTTCTTTAACTCGCAAGCTATGATGATTTAAAATGAACCACAGTTTAAGAAGGATTAAAAGCTCTTTATGAATCCTTCTATATCTATATATAGATGTATGGTTATCTGCAGTGCATGCCCTTCTAATTTGTTCTGAGCTATTCTGTTTTCATTATTTGAGAAGACACAATTATGCTGTACATATAAGGAAGGTGCTTCTTAAATCTAAGTAATAGGTGGTGAAGGGTTAAAAATCTGAGGTCCTGTTAATGTTGGGAAATGCTGACACAAGTTCTTCAGTCCTTTTCCTGACAGAACACCCATCTTTAATTTGCTCGTCTCTTTACCCGTCTAACATTGTACATCTGTCCTTGAAAACAGCGCTTGCAGCACCAGCACAGCCAGTGGAGTCAATTTAGCAGAGGCTGCTGTCTGTGTCCTAGCAATGCAGGCAGACAGCCTGGAGCTACGACTACAGGTATATGAATAATTACTAAAGATAGAAGCCTGTGTTAATTGCCGGTTTTAATCTTGTTCTCATTAATTGTTACAGAATTATTCCCCTCCCAGCAACAACATGTCAAAATGAGTGGTTTTCTCGAGTAATCTAGTGGATTTTGGAACATTTTTAGTTTTAAGAAGATCCTTGCTAATATTAAAGTATACACACACACTCTCCCGAAGTCCTTTATATCCACTTTAAAGCTTTGTTCTGCTGTCAACGTGGTAGAACAAAACATGGCATGGAAAAGGCATGAGACCAGCAGTGTTTGGAGAGAAAGCTAAAAAGAGTATCAGTAGCTCTGCTCTCATGAGACCCCACCTGGAGTCCTGCATTCAGTTCTGGAGTCCTCAGCACAGGAAGGACCTGGAGCTGTTGGAGCGAGTCTGGAGGAGGCCATGAAGATGATCTGAGGGCTGGAGCACCTCTCATGTGAGGACAGGCTGAGAGAGTTGGGGTTGTTCCGCCTGGGGAAGAGAACACTCCAGGGAGACTTTAGAGCAGCTTCCAGTACTGGAGGGGGCTTTTTACAAGGGCTTGGGTTGATAGAAGGAGTGGTAATGGCTTTAAATTGGAAGGGGGAAGATTTAGATTAGACTTTAGGAAGAAATGCTTCAGGATGAGGGTGATGAGGCACTGGAACAGGTTGTCCAAGGAAGTTGTGGCTGCCTCATCCCTGGAAGAGTTCAAGGCCAGGTTGGGTGAGGTTTTGAGCAACCTGATCCAGTGGGAGGTGTCCCTGCCCATGGCAGAGAGGTTGGAACTGGATGGACTGTAAGGTCCCTTCCAACCCAACCTATTCTCTGATTGTCTACCAAAACATTTCCTGTTGGCCCCAGCTTGCTGAGCTGCCCCTAACACAAAAATGTGTTGGAAAGGAAACCTAGGCTATTTGCTTATATCCTCCTATTATTGCTTTTTAAAAGCAATCCACTAAAATATGGATGGTATCAGTAGTGAGAAGGAATATGTGATAGAAACATCTTGAGTGTGACATGCATGGAATAAGAAAAGATGTAAAGAGAAAATATGTCCTTCATTAGCCACAGTATTGGCACTCTGTGCATAGGAAAGGTAATGACAGAGCCCTTTTTCTGTTCTATGAGTGAACTATGAGAACATTCAAATGAGAAAATTGAAATGCAGAGTGTTTTTTTGACTTAAAAAAAAATCCATGAAAGCAACACTGAATGTTTCTCTCTCCAAGACAATGTGGAGTCTAGAGAACCATCAGAAGTGCATACAGATGTTTAACGATGCCATATCTAACATATGAGGGGTTACACAAACAAACAAAGAGATAAAAGCCCAAAGTTACAAATTAAAAGAAAAGTTACAAATTGGTAGCTATGCATCACTGTCTTGGAAAGCTTCCATGCTGTAATACAAAGACATTCATCATTTGGAGGCCAGTTCATGCTTTGAGCTTTGTATTTAAACAAATCCATCTACAATAATCATACACTTTTGATATCAATCTGCCAGAAAGCCATACCGGGTTATTTTTAGTGAGACAAAGTACAGTTTAGCTTGCAAAGCAGCCTAATAAGGCAAAAATCTTCTTAGTAAAGACCTAATGCAGTCACTGTCCCTCTTCCCGCCCTACACTAATCAATCTCTAAGAGCATCCCTTCATTTTCCCACTTGCTGTTGAGGATTGCTGCAATAGCAAAGCCAAGATGGAACCAGGGGGATCGTTATTGTTTTGTTTTGATAGTCCAATACATAGTGACTGCAGAAGAAAGGAAATGGTCTGAAAAGAAAGTGGGTTTGCTCAGATTGGTCAAGGAAACCTTCTCTTCCCCAGGCTAAACAAGCCCAACTCTCTCAGCCTGTCCTCATATGGGAGGTGCTCCAGCCCTTAGATCATCTTTTTGGCCCTTTGTAGCTTGGTTCCTGGTGCAATAGTGTTGGAGACAGCTCTGAGCTGATGCTGTCACTGCACAGTGCTTTTTTTAGTTCTGTAAAGCCTCTCTTCCGACTGTCATCCTGCCTTACAGAGGTGATTTTTCCTCAGTGCACTTCATTCTTTATTTCTGCATGGTTTGGTTACTTTTGCGTCTCAGTTTTCTATAAAAGCATAGCTTTGAAGAGAGCCAAAGACACAAACATGACGAATGTGACTTCACTCTGTAATTCTGTTCCCCCCCCGCCCCATATTTCATTGTAATTTTATAGATCTTTTTGTTTTCCTGCACATGGTAAAGACATTTAATCAAAAGAAGGAAGGAAGGAAATAAAAGATTAGAAAATTGCAACATTGCATCTTATTAGCCAGATTTGAGGTAGGCTTCCTTTTCCAGAGATGATGGCATTGACAGGGGTGTTTTTTCATTGCAGTGCCTACAAGTCTGTCCTGAGCATAGGTTTGAAGGAACAATTTTTCATAATGAGTCAACAAGAACATGAGCGTTTCTGTGGTTTTAAAAGCTGAACAGGGCATAAGTGTTTCTCAGAAGGTTTTGAGTGTCTTAGTCCAATTGTTGTGTGTTTCCAAACCAGCGTTCAGTGTTTCCAGGTGCGTAGTCTGGATCAGAGGGTCCATCAAAACATTAGGCTACCAAGGGTGCATGCAAACAGTGGTCATGGGCAGCAGAACCACCACTTCCTTTGTTTTATAAAGCTTGACAAAGGGAAGTAAAGAGTGAGTCCTTCGGTCATAGTCATCTCTGCAACGGAGCAATCTTTGACTTAAGATAGGACTAAACCACCTAGTCTTTTTTACTTTGCTTTGTACACTAGTTTTTCCTCTCACACCTCTCTCTGGCTGGAGTTGGTTTGATCCTGGAAAAGTGGGTTATGCATGAAAGACACTTGATGCAGAGTCAAAGGGTTTTCTTTCCCAAGTACATGGTTGGTTTCTGACTGGGATGCAGCCCTGTGATTTGTAACAGCTTAAACCGACTCAGCCTACTGTGAAACATTAGGAAAAACCCACAAGACCACTGATCCATGCATTCTGTGTATTTCAGCTATGTAATTGTAAGCCTTCTAAAGAGTTGTTTGAATCCTTTGAATCAATAGTAAAATATATACATATCCAGGGAACTAATTCTTGGGCAAATAACCTGCTTTAGACAAATGTTGTAAGGCGCTCCCCTGCTGTGTTCAGCAGTGCAGCAAAACTCTGATGAATAAAGCTTGGTCCCCAAGATAAACCTCTAATTCTTTGGCCATAGAAAATTTGCATTGCTAAAGGGGTCTAGAACGACTCAGTGGGCAATAACTGGCATTACAGGCACCTGAAGAGAATTTCCTTACTGCTGTCATATGTTCTTTTTTCTCTAAACACCTTTTCTGCTCTTTTCCTCTGCACATCTCTTGTAATGAAATTAGTGGAATGTGATGATGTCCCGCCTTGTACAGTCAACCTGCTACTGAAGCATCCACGCTGAGGATTTGATTGCTCCCCCTCTGCGGCCTTTCCTTCTTTTCCTCTTGGCAGTGTCTCTCCATTACAGGTGTCCCTGTATTAGGTTCATTTTTTGCAATATCACCAAAGATGGGCAAGGAGGGAGAGAAGCAAGAATGACATTGAAAAGCCACTGGACCTACTTGAAGATAAGCACCATGCCATTTATGCTGAGCAGTCAGAGGCACCTGAACATAGAAATTGCCCACATCATTTTCTTGTTCAACATAAACATTGGTATTATGTGGGCATGCAGGCACCATTGTGACTTTGGGATGGAATTCTGACTTCTTGAAAGTGCTCTTGAGACAGAAGCATCTTGGCATGGCGACCAAAGAGCGGTACTGTATGGACGTGTTGATGGTGATTTGTTTCTCTGCCAAGTGGTGACTGATAGGACTGACATTTGGGAGGATTCTGATTGGTAATATTGCTTGGCTTTGGTAACATATTAATATGTTAAATAGACAAACATTGTCTCCTGTTTCAGGGTAAATGGGACATTCAGAATCTTTCCACTCTTCATAAAATCATAGAATGGTTTGGGCTGGAAGGGACATTGAAGCTCATCCAGTTCCACCCTCTCTGCCATGGGCAGACGCACCTCCCACTGGATCAGGTTCCTCAAAGCCCTATCTAGCCTAGCCTTGAACACCTTCAGGGATGGGGCATCCCAAGTTCCCTGGGCAACCTGTGCCAGTGCCTCACCACCTTCATAGGAAAATGTTTCTTCCTAAGATCTCATCTCAATCTCCCTTCTTTCAGCTTAAAACCATTCCCCCTCATCCTGTCACTGCACTCCCTGATAAAGAGCCCTTCCCCAGCTTTCCTGTAGCCCTTTTCAGTACTGGAAGGCTGTTTTAAAATCTCCCCAGAGCCTTCTGTTCTCCTTAATCAGCTAAAGGTGGGCTAAATGAGCATTTCATCTTTTCCTGCTGTAGGACTGAACAAAGACCTGATGCCCTGATCTCTTTCCCTTGTGGGGCTGAGGGTCTCACTGGCCCTGTGTGAGAGTGACCACTCGGGATGCAAGCAGCCAGGCACAGCACTGAGTGGAATCCCCTGGGCTTCAGTACAGCCCCACAAAGCACAGCCAAAGAGTCTGCTTTCCCACCCCTGCATTTTAAAGGTGCTTCCACAGTGTGGACCTGCTTCTCCCAGTAGTAGATGTCTTCAGTGAGTCTTGTTAATAGTTATCACTGCCTGAGATAACCTTCCCTGTGATGTAATGTGACACGTTGCTGTCAGTGGGGCTTGAACATAGTAATCTTTAAAAATTATTGGGAATTTGCCCTAGAGAAAAAACTGTTATGATTAATTTCTACAAATGATAAACCACTCCTCCTTCAAAATGCTGCGTGCTATGAAGTGTGATTTAATCCATTTAGCTACAGAGCCTGATGCTTCTGACAACTGTGACTCAAATGTCATCACAGAAAGTGATATTTCAAGTGGCAGGGTGGGATTAGAAACCTGCTGAAGATTTGTCGAAGAAGTAAGTACATAATTTTTAGATAAGTGATTTGTCTATTCTAAACCACTTCCGCTGAAAAGACAGGCAGCTTAAAAGAGAAACTGGCACTGTTACACTAGAAAGAGCATTTATTTGCAGAGGGAGGGGAAAAAAGGCAATCCTCTTACTTTTGATGGTTGTTAGAGGGAAAAACACAGGATACCGGTGAATACCAGTTTTCTATGCAGCGATAGTAAATTCATTTTCCCTCAGAAAATAAGATATCATTGAGGCTTGTACAAGGAAGCAGCCAGTGTTGGTATTTGGGACATCCCAACTGCCTGATACATTCTTGTTATTGTTGCTTTGTGTATTTTTTGACACTGTGAGAGCTTACAAGCTGTGAACATTTTGTAAATGCACTAAAACCTGAAGCAAGCACAAAAAAATGTCCATTCTTTGTGTGCCTAGAACTTTAGGAGTTACAGTCCGTTATAAATGTCATTTGCATCCACCAAGTCTGAACTTAGTGCAGTTACATGAGCAGGGAATTCCATCCTTGTGGGGGATTATCAACGTACTTCTAGTGCTTTGTTAGCCCTCCAGAACCCATGTTTGCAACTATCTGTTCTCCCAGCCTTGCTGCATAATTACAGCTCCTTAATGCATTTGTCTACTCTGAAAAGCAACAAAACCCTGGAGGTGTTCAAGGCCAGGCTGGATGGGGCGTTGAGAAACCTAATCCAGTGGGAAGTGTCCCTGCCTGTGGCAGGGGGTTGGAACTGGGTGGGCTTTAAGGTCCCTTCCACCCCAAACCCATGAAAACCAGTCACCTGAGGTTCCCTATTGTTATTTTGCGTGACTGAATCTCAAATCTGATCAACAGCTGTGGAATCTGCATTTTGTGTATGAGTTTTTTCCAGGAACTCTGTGTGTCCACCTCGATTGACAACCAAGGAGAAGGCTTGCCTGTGCTGTACAGACTGTCCACTGTGGATAATGGCCTGGCACTGTGTTTTGTACCACCTGTAGCAGTCATATTTGTTAAGAACTCTTCCTTCAATCAGGCTTGTGCTGGGCTGAGGTTGCAGAAGCGTTCTGGAAGGATCAGTGTGCAGTACCGCTTGGTCTCCTGCTTGAGGAGAGAATGGATCAGCCCTGTCTGATGGGCTGACCTTCAGCTGGGATGTCAGGAGTGGAAGCCAGGTGATTCCCTTGGAAACAAACTAACATGAAACCTGGCAATGCTGTTTTGTGGCATCATTTTTCAGAGAAGAGCTTGTCTTTGATATCTGGTGGTTTGCAGCTGGGAACTGTCATCTTGCAGGCTTTGGCTGCCGAGGTGTTTATGAAGCACAGTTATGTGACTGCGAGCGTGGCGTGGAAAGCCGAGGTCATTTCTGAAAGGAATTTTCTTGGCGAGCCAGTGTTCGGCTTTTTTGCTCTCCTTTTTTTAGAATCGTTTGGTTGGAAAAGACCTTTGATATCAAGTCCAATAATACCTGTCCACTCTGAGCACCTCATCTCTGAGCACCTTGTCTACCTGTCTTTTAAATCTCTCCAGGGATGGGGACTCAACCGCATCCCTGGGCAATTTCTCGTTCCCGTTCGGTGTTAGGAAAGGGCTGGGGGTGCCTTTAAGAGGTGGAGGTGCCTTTGTGCAGGTCGTGTCGGGAAGGAAGTGGCTCTGCACCGCAGGAGCCTGGCAGGAAAAGGCTGGGGCTCTCCTGGCCACAACTGAAAATGCCAGTTTTCCCTCCGAGGAGGAGCAAAATTCTCACATTAGCTCCCTGCTTGGGTTTTCCCCTTTGACGCTGGGCTGCCCTGTGGCACGGCTGGATACTTGAAACCTGTGTAAAGCTCTTCGGTGGGCAGTTCTGGGCTCGGCGTGGCGTGGGGAGGGGGTGCTGTGAGGAGGGATGAGCCCTTGGACACCCCGAGTGCGGCCAGCCCGGCTGGAAGCCGCAGCTCCGCCGCCTGCCTCAGTTTCCCCTCCACAGGGGGGTCCCTCGGGACCGCAGCCGGCACCCCCTGCCCTGCCAGCCCCCTTCCCACCGGCACCTCCCGTCCTGACGGCCGCTTTCCTGCTCGACGTCTCTCGCCCCGGTTCTCCTGCCCCGCTGCTTCCTCCCGCTCCATCCCTCGCTCTCCCGGTCCCTTCTTCTCCATCCCTCGCTCTCCCAGTCCCTCCTTCTCCATCCCTCCCTTTTTGGTCCCTCCTGCTCCATCCCTCTGTCTCCCGGTCCCTCTCTATCCATCCCTCCCTTCTCTATCCATTCCTCCCTTCTCCATCCATCCCTCCCTCTAGGTCCCTCCCTTTTGGTTCCTCCCTCTCCATCCCTTTCTTCTGCCGGTCCCCTCCCTCCCTCCCTCTGTCCCTCCGTCTCCATCCCTTCCCTCTCCATCCCTTCCTTCTCCATCCGTCCCTCTCCCGGTCCCTCCGTCTCCATCCCTTCCCTCTCCATCCCTCCCTCTCCATCACGGTGCCTCCCCCGGTCCCTCCCTCTCCATCCCTCCTCCCTCCCTCTCCATCCCTTTACTCCCCCTGTCCTTCCATCTCCCGATCTCCTCCCTTTCCCGGTCCCTCCCTCTCCCTCTCCATCCCGGTCCCTCCCTCTCCATCCCTCCCTCTCCCGGTCCCTCTCTCCCGGTGCCTCCCGGTCCCTGCGGGCGCGGGGCGGGCGGCGGCCGCTGCGGAAGGAAGGAAGGGGAGGCCGCTCCTGCCGGCGGGGCCGCCCGCCCCGGGCGCTGCTCTGGCCGCTAATTAGCAAGCCTGGTTTGATGGATTTAGTCAACAGCATTCAGCAAACAGGGGAGGGGGGGGAACGAGCGCCTGAGGTTTCCTAAATCCGAAGCCTTCCCGGCCCCGCTGCCCTCAATGCTTTGGTTCGCGGACCCGAACAAGTGTTGGTCCCAATTAATTGATCGGGAGGGATTTGTTTTAGCGTCCTGGCCGGGTGCCAGAGGCAGAGGCTTTGTCCTCGCGTTTTAAGCACCACCCCTCCTTGCAAGTTTGAAATGTGAGCTGCCTGGGTGGTTTTTTTTCCTCCCCTCCTCTCTCTCTCTCTCTCTCTCTGTCTCTCTCCCTCCTGGCAAAGTGGCTCTGTGTGTGTGTGAGTATGAGCAGGGGGGAGAGGTGTGATGGGAAAGCAGGAGATGGATCACTAGAGGCAGAAAAGAATCCCCATCAATATCAGTAACATGCAGCCGAGGTGAGACGATTTTTTTTCCTGAGCGTTTGATTCCCCTCCCGCCCCCCTTTAAAGCCCCTTTCCAGAAGCTGTGAAGCAGCTTTCTGCCATGCTGCGCGCTGGAGCGATGTCACAGGGATGCTGACATGTCTGATGCCGTTCTGGGTCCGTGCGCGTACGTGTGAAGTTTTAAAGCTTAACCTGATTCTCTTTATTGTCTCTAGAGGGTTGTAGCTGGAGCACAAATAGCCTGTTGGCAAGTACGGCATGAGCCCATTAGCAAGACTCCATCTGTGATTGGTTTTGCCTGGAAACCGGGAGACAAGCGATGAATAATTGATGTGTGTTGTGCAGTAGCTGGACAGGCAGAGAGCGGAGCGAGTGAGCAGGGTGCCCTCAGAGGGGGGAGAGCGAACACGCTTGGAAATAGCTACTGGCTGCCTTGTGCTGAGATGAAGGCAACCCCGGCTGTCTTTGTTCTGCACTGGCTGCTTTCTGCCTAGAAGTGTTTGCAGACATCTGTGGCCTTTTTCTGCAGCAGAAGAGAGGCAGGCGCGCCGAGGAGGGGGAGCGCAGGAAGACGGGGGGGTTTGGATGGAATAGAACTTGTGGGTAAGTTGGGGGGGGTGGTACCTACGCGAGTGGGGATGTTTGTGTGTGTGTCTGGCTGCGTGTGTGTGTGTGTGTGTGTGTGTGTGTGCCCGCTCGAGGGTGCATTGTGGGTAAAGGCAGTGCTGCTGCATCTTGTCAGCGGGGATGGCAGCGGGAAGCCGGGATGGGGCGCACGCAGCCACCCTGCCCTCTGGTTGCCTCTCGGGAGATTCGGGGCCGCGACAAGGGAATTCACGGTTTGCTAATTTACCTGGGCTTTACCATATTTTTTATTTTAGGGGGTGAAGTGCTTAGTGCTATAAAAGAATCTTGCTTATTGCATTTGCAGTCATTAAACGCAATGGCAACAGCAATTAGCGGCGGCATTTTCTCCAACTTTAGCCTGCCTGGCACTGTCAAAACGTAACGTGCTGCTCTGCGAACAGCAGTGACAATACCGCTGCCACCATTTCAGTTTTAGTGTCTTTTAAAAGACCTCACCGTGCAGAACTTGCATCTGTGGCAAATGGTTTCAAAGCAGCTCCCAAAGAAGTAGCTATATCAATGGCAGCCTCGGGTACTCACATTGACAAGTTTTTTGCCCTTTGTGTTGAGTAATAACAAATGTCTTGTTCATTCCTTTGCCTGTGTAAAACCTAAAAATATTATTTAATTTGCATTTGATGTTACAGACTTCTCAGAAAGTTTGAAACTAGCGATGCCAGAGTGGAATTTGAGATGTTGGTTTATTTTTTTTGGTTTAGTTACTTGGATTAAAGCAAATAATAACTTAAAACTGACTAAAATGGCATATATTAACTGTAGCAAAGAGGAAATGCAAGGGGTCCACACAGTTTCAGTGTTAGCAACAGCATGGTTTGTTGGGGGAAGAGACTTGCCATTGCATACAGCAGCTCCTCAACCAGTGCTATTGATGCCTAAAGTAGTGGCAGTGTCCTGTGTCCATTGAAGTCATTGCGAAAACAAAGATTGACCTCAGTCATACAAAGTACTACCCTTGTGCTGAGGTGACCCCACATAAGATCCAGCTGAAAATCCCTTAGTAGGTACCAATTTTTGATGGGAAATGCTCTCTGACGGGCTGAACTGGCCAATTGGAATGCCTGTTTATGACAACAATTTATCTTGGCTCATGAAACTACAGAAGATGATGTTTGTGGTGCAAATCTGTAGTGTTTTGAGAGAAAAAGTTACTGTGGTGGCAGTTCGTTTTCAGAAGTCCTGTCTGGATCAAGCTGTGCTGACCAGATCATTAGACCTAAGAGAAACACATAGCGTGGCTGAAACGCTGCCTGGAAATGCAAGTTCATAAAATTAAGATCCAGCTTAAGTTGCCAACGATTACCAAATATTCCTTTAATTTTTCCTCAAGTTAGAACTTTATCACAGTTACATTGGTAAAGAAAGTAATTGTCAGCAGGTAATCATGCGTAAAAGTAGAAGCTGCTCTCAGTCAAGCGAAGGCATGTTTCCTCCGTGCTGTCCCCGATCTGCTTAGCGGGATCTTGTTCCTCTTTTCGCTCAGCACTTAAATCAAGATGGCAGTTGAAGCACATGGGAAGTCAAGAACAGAAGTTTGGGTTTCTGTAAACTTGTTTCAGAAGAGCTTGGTCAGTGACACTTCAAGTGTGAATTGAAGCCATCAGAAAAGAGCTACCAAAGCCTCAGGTTTGAATTCATGACTAAAAGTTTTATTTTAAAAAAAGTGCTTAGTGTTAATTTGATTCCCACCTACCCCACTTTTATCATAACATCCCTGGAGGAATATGTCTGGAAAGGCAATGGCATTTCACTAGTGAAGAAGTCATCTGAATGCACAAGGGACAGGTTCATAGCAACAGCTGAAATTACCGAGCGTAGGAGAAGTTTGGCACTTAAGCCTTTAATCTTGCATTGATGTAGTAGTGTGGATGCAGACGTCAAGCCCGTGCATGTCAGTGTCTCAGTGGGCCTGGCAGAAATGTTGCTGTGTTCATACTTCAGTGGGACATGTGCAGTCTTACTGGTGTGCAGTCTTGCTGGTGTTGCTTATGCCGAAAGGAGCGTGTGCTCCTGGAACCCTCACTCAGAGGGGACGTCTGTTTACTCCAGAGCAAAACAGTGTGCAAATCAGCAATGAGAGAGGCATACCTGGTACTTCGGGCTCAGTTAATAAACAATTTGTTCTTGTGTAACAGGTACTTTAGAGAGAATGGTCTGGCAAAGCAGGCTTTCTGTTGCCAAACTGATTGGTGAAACAATGAGATTGAGAGATGCTCTGAATCCAACCCCCCAGTTAGTGTGTCCAGCCCTCAGCATAGGAAGGACATGGAGCTCTTAGAGTGGGTCGCGAGGAGGATGATTCAAGATACCTCCCATACAAGGACAGGCTGAGAGCGTTGGGGTTGTTCAGCCCAGAGAAGAGAAGGCTTGGGGAGAACTTACAGCAGCCTCCCAGTCCTGAAAGGGCTACAGGAAAGCTGGGGAGGGGCTCTTGATCAGGGAGTGCAGGGATAGGACAAGGGGGGATGGTTTTAAACTAAGGCAGGGAAGATTTAGACAGGATATAAGGAAGATTTTTTTTTTTTACGAGGGTGATGAAACATGGGCACAGGTTGCCCAGGGAGTCAGTGGAGACCCAATTCCTGGAAACATTCAAGGTCAGGTTGAATGGGGCTCTGAGCAACTTCAGATGTCTCTGCTCCTGCAGGGAGGTTAGATTGGATGACCTGTAAAGGTCCCTTCCAACCCAAAGCCATTCTGTGATTCTATGATTACAAGATGTGTAACTAAGACAAAAGAATCATGGGTTTCTCTATCACGAGGTGAGCGGAGGACACAGAAGCTCCCATATTGGCCTCGGTTGTCACTGGCTGCAACGCTGCCAGGCTGTGTTCTCATGAGCAGGATAGGAGTGAAAAGGATATTCCTGATCAGCTGCGAGGAAAAGAAACCAAAAACTGTCTCTCTGTGGGATTTTACAGTTGTAATTTATTTTTTTTCTGACAACAAAAGGAAGGACAGACCATTCTATTAAGCAGCAAAAGAGCTAAATGGGGAAAGCAAACCCAAAACCTTACCACGTGGAACATTGCTTTAAGGATGTTTCTGAGGTCTTCCTGAAGGTACTCACTGGTTTTGTTCATCTTGGTTTGAGAGCAGAGGCTGCCACAGGAACTATCTTCTTCTGGGTCTCCTCTTGAAAGCAGAACTGCTCTTTTGTCTTGGGAGGAACAAGCAGAAGCTGCTGCTAACAGGCCACCAGGAAACTGCTTATAAGCAGCTGGACAGCAAGGCTTTGGCTCAAGGAAGGGTTATATGGGGGAAGTAGGAAAAAGTGGCTTCTTCCCAGAATTGCTCAGCTGTTGCTGCAGGGTGGTTCCGAGCTATCCAGGCTGGAGCTGGCTGATCTAATCTGAGGATCAGAACCTGGCTGAGCCACGTGGATAGCTGTGCAGGCTGGGGGGATGGTTGCCACCTCCAGTACCTTGCAGGGTACAGTGTACTATGCAGCATAGATATATTCTGGGAGTTATAAAATATTGCTGTAGCAAATGTCCCCACTGCCTGCCCTCTAAATTTCCTAGAGTTTGCTGTGGTGGTTTTCCTTGTAGTGCCTTTCCAGAAGAAACGAGAGTGTTCTGTGATAAAATGCTAGGCATGGCACCCATTTCTCTGCAGTGGGGAATGACTGATCCTCTCTTTGGAGAGACCAAAACAAACAGATCCTTATAAAAATAGCTAAAATTTAATACACTGGCAAAAAATATATTGTGTTAGTATCTATTGACTCTTCTAACAGCAGCATAGGGACAAAAATTCCACCAGGTATATCTAAAATGTTTCACAAGAGGATATTAAAGGTATATAAAACAGTTGTTCAAGAAGTAGTTAAAATCAACTTCTTTAATATTGGAACAGTTTGAAGTTATCGAACAAAACCTCTTAAACCGGACTGGAAAAGGATGAGCGAGCCTTCAGATGGAATGGATGTTTGGGTAATTATCAGAGGTACAGCAGTGCACAATAAAGCAAAGCAGTAATAGCTTTTAAGACATGGTGAAGAGCGCGTATCCGTTCATCATCAATGAGAAGGCAGCCAGCCAGTCTGGCACGTGTGTCGGCTTGGTCACTGAGGATGCAGTAAGGAGATGAGAGAAGCCCAGAAAGATCACAGGCAGGTTATTTTCCCATGCTTAATAGGAGTTCCCTGAAGAAATTACTCCTTAAGATCAAGACAAGCTATAGTTATAAAGTAAAATGAGTGGCACTGGGGCAGCGATGACTTCAGCAGTGTGGAAGGCTGCCACTCAGCCTAACTGCAATAAATATTACACATTTCTCTGGTTCTGGACATGGATCATTCTCAAATGTGTTGCATTCGCTGGAGTGTGTTACTAATCATAGAATGGTTTGGAAGGAACCTTAAAGATTATCCAGTTCCACCCTCCCTGCCATGGGCAGAGACACCTTCCATTGGATCAGGTTGCTCAAAGCCTCATCCAGCTTAGTCTTGAACACTTCCAAGGATGGGCCATCCACAACTTCTCAGTCTTAGTATGTTGGGGCTCATTCTGTTGACAATAAGCCAGTGCAACCTATGGCAGTTTTACCCATTCAAGTAAAAAAAAATAATTGATTTTGTTCTCAGTTGTCTTTATTGTTTATCAACTTTTAGTTCTCTAACAATTTTCATGTTAGTAGTTGATGTTCTTTGTACCTTCTCGGTGCCTCTTGCTTCCCTTGAATTTCAGGAGGTTGGCTGGACTCCAGTCTGTGGTGAAATCGTGGAAGCAGACCAAACCCCACAATTGTTGGTAAATACAAGCTTGTTAGGATGCTTTTGAAAATCACCAGTTCTTCTTTCATGTCCTTATCATTAAAACTATTTGTACTGGATTTCCAAAGTCATTCTGACCTAGCTTAGTGACGAATGAAGGGAGTAGAGGTTCAGCAAAAGCAAACTAGGGCAACCTGAGATGCTCCTAAAAATCACTGCTTCATGTATTCTTCAGTATCTTTTTTTACTCAAGCCCATGAAAGTAACAGAGCACAATGAGAATGTCTTACGCCTCTTTTAGCTCTGCTAACCAGCTTTACTGACCTGTTGTTTGTTTTAGTGGTTTCATATATATAGAACATTTTATTAACAACTTTAGTTCTGTATTAGTAAGTAGTAGGAAAAAAATACTGTGAGGGGTTTTTGCAACTTAGTTATTGCCACTTACTTATCTATATTCCAACCAGATTTCAAAGAAAGGTGTTAACAGTACTTTTACTTTCACTGCATTACCTATGGGCAATATCCAACTGTTTAAGAAAGCTGAGTTTTCCAAGCATCGCCCTAACACCATGGCTTTCCGAGAAGCCTGTCATGACTCACTTATTCATACAGATTGCAGTGGCTTATGTAGTCTTGATCCTGCTTGATCTGCCAGTGGTATTTGCTTCTATTGATCACAGACTGTTATTTGACTGCCTTGAGCAGCTTGTAGGTCTCCCTGGCTCTGTTAACAGGGGCTGCTACGGATCTCACTCAGCCTTCTCATTTTGTAGCTGTCGATAGTTTTGACTCCAGCCATCGTGCTCAGACAGACATGCCACGGAGTTGTGTCATCCCCTTTGTGGCTTCTGATACGTTTGGCGAACTTCAGTGCCATAGCTGGCGTTCTGTCCAGGTTTATAATGTATGTTGGGCAGCGTGCCCGGCTGTTGTGCTGGTTTGTAAGTGTGCAAAAACTCCTCCTATCCCAGGGGTAATAAAATGGGATGTTTTTGGAAGTGAGCACAGGTCCTTCATGTTCCTATGTACCTTTTCATCCCTATGCATTCCTGCTGCTTTCTAGCAATGGAGAGGTTGGTCTGGGAGAAACTTCTAAACCATGTTGTCTTCTTGCACATAGACAAGCACTGTTAAATTGTCCTGTCCCCAACAGCTTTCCAAATGGCTGTATATATTTTCTAACTGTTCCTTAGGGTGGAAATGTTGTAGTTCCTTAATTGGCTGATCTACCTGGAAGGTCCATAGTGTGACTGTCTAAAGTCATTTGTGGCTGTGAAGAAATGTGCTTCATTAGACAAAAGTTGCATTAGAATCAGGTTAAAAATGGCAACATTCATGTAAGCTTTTATATGGTTTTAGTCCATTATAAACCATGGATTTTAATCTTTTTGCTACATGACTTTACAGCTTGCAAATGTACATTGAAGCTCTTTGAAGAATAGAAGCATAGGTGGTCCTTGTGTATTTGTGTTTCTGGTTTTAATATGAGGGTGACCTTCTTTTGAGCATGTAATTAAGCTTCTGTCTTATTATTTGTGGCTCCTTGTATTGTTTTTGTAGAAAATGAGCCCAGCGGATGGTGTTTGAGCAGAAAGAGGAGGTAGACAGTGGCTGGATTTTTGAAGAACTAGTTGAGATGGAGAATGAGGAGGACCCTTTTTTCTCTTGTAAGGAACATACATAATGTGCTATGACCCACTGGTTTTACCCTCCCATATAGCACTTGTACGTTTAGTGAGACGAGGTTGTTAGCCTTCTGGCTTGCCTGAGGTTCAGCAAGCTGCTGCTTTGTCTCTCCAACTACAAAAAATGTTGGGGGATTTATTCTCTCATTGAGAGAGTTTGTTGATTGTTCCTATGTAATACGTCATATTCTTGGATTATGTATTTTGCAATAAGAACAGAAGATACAGTTTACAGTTTCTGCTAAGAGCAGATTATAAGAGATTAGGAAAAGGAAGTTTTGAAGTCCCACCTGAAGTGTTGACTTACATCTCTCTTGTAGCACTTATGAACCATATTGCAAAGGCAAAAATGTCCTCCTTTTAAAATGACTCTAATCTGCAATGTTCTAGAGAGCTAAATGATTTATCGATGTCTATTTCTGAGGCATTTACCTGCACCTGTAGCCAGCCCGTTCCATTTAGTTTGGCTTGCAGACAAATGAGCAAGCCATTTGTACATCAGATTTGGTCAGTAGTCAACTCCCTCCCTCTTACCTATTGAGCAGCTTTTAATTGAATTGATTTTGGTGTCAGCATTTATTATTCAGATGGATGTCACTCAGAATCTTTTGAAAGAAGAAACGAAAAACCTGAAGATCTATTTATGAACAACCTAATGACGTCCTATAGGAGAGAGTATGCAGAACACCTTTTCTGCACACACAGGCAATGATCTGTATGATTCTGTCCTCTCTGTTAACTAGTTTGGAATGTGAAATGTTAGGTTTTATATTTGTTGGGCTGGCGATTGGACTGGATGGTCTTAGAGGTCTTTTCCAACCTGTATGATTCTATGAAATACTCTTGGGCAGGGTTGAAGCATGCGTTGCCACCTGCAGTGATTATGTGGCTGTTCTCGAGTAAAGTGTGCCAGTGATTTAAGCCAAAATTATTGTGTTTTGCTAGTTGTTTTAACTGTTGGCTTAGATGCTTATCATGGTGAAGATAGGAGTGATACTTCTCAAAATCTGAATGCTGTCCTGTTATCCAGAGGTGCTTGCAAGTCACCTGACTGCCATGCCAGGATGTCTCCTACCTTGTTGCCCTGCTGCTGATGCTCCCAGCTGAAGAGGACTAGTGAAATTACTTTAGTAGTGACAGTGGCTACAGGAAAGCTGAGGAGAGGCTCTTTATCAGGGAGTGGAGGGACAGGATGAGGGGGAATGGTTTTAAGCTGAAAGAGGGGAGATTTAGATGAGATATTAGGGAGCGATTTGTTACCATGAGGGTGATGAGGCACTGACACAGGTTACCCAGAGAAGTCGTGGATGCCCCATCCCTGGAGGTGTTCCAGGTCAGTTTGGATGGGGCTTTGAGGAACCTGATCCAGTGGGAGGTGTCCCTGGCCATGGCAGGGGTGGAACTGGATGGGCTTTAAGGTCCAAACCAAACCAAACCAAACCATTGTATGAAATCTATTGTGGATGCGTGTGTTCTTAACCTTGCAGCGGATGAGTTTTAAGTAACATGGAAAATTTGATACAGCAAACAGGATTACCATGTCAGGTGAGCATGCCTAGCGCTGGCCTTCCTGGCCACCAGGTTCTGCAAAGCCTCCCAGGGACTGTAGTTAATGTAAAGACCTGACTGGTGTTTTTCTCCTCTCAAGCAGTATTGTGGCTGCTAGTTAACATTGTTGACACTGTACAGCTTGAAATGTTTTATGGTCTTACATCTGCTTAACCTTTAATGTTTTCTGTCAACATCTATTATGACCTGGTGGCCTCTGGTTAGTAAAATGTGCCCTCACAGCCTGCCAGAAACTGTAATGGAATTAAGCATTTAAAATTATCAGACCTGTCGAAGGGTCTTATAATCCTGTGAGAGCTTTGAGTGGTTTCTTACCACCACTTAAACACACATTTGACCTGGTTGGAGTGTGTTTTTTTCTTGCTTGTTTTGGTTTTACTTCCTATTAATACTTTCAAAACTGGGGGGAAAAAATTGGTTTCCTTGGTGCCTTTGTAAGTCGTTTCCTCAGTTCTGTCCTAGATATCTTTTTTTGGCTGCTTTCCTCTCTCTTGCACTTGTAGATGAAGCTCTGCAGATATTTCAGTGGGAATAAGGAAAGGAATAAGGATTGTTCTGTGTGTTAGTCAGTGTACACTGAGGGCTGACTCGGGTGAGGAGAAGACGTCAGGCTGGCCTGGGGGGTCAGGCTCATTGTAGAGCTTGCAGAGGTACTAAACCAACATCTCTGGAAATGAGCGTCCTCAGTAGAGCAAGCGTAGGAAGGACTAACACTGCACAATTACTCATCTTCACCACCTCTCTGCTTTATCCTGAGCTGAGGAGAGTACTAGAGATGCAAAATCATTTAACATAGAATCATAGAAGGGACCTCAAAGCCTATCCAGTGGGAAGGGACGCCTCCGACCAGATCTGGCCGCTCATCCAGCCTGGCCTTGAACACCTCCAGGGATGAGGCATCCACCTTTTGCTTGGGAGTTTTCAATTACTTGTTGAAATGCTGCAAGCAGTTTTGTATAGCCTTGATTGTCTTGCTGTGATTGTAATGCAGTGCCTGGTGGCCATCAACACTGAGAGGTTCTGTGATGTTTCTGAGCTGAGAGATGTTACATATGTCCTATACAGTCCTATAGAAAGTGGAACATGCAGTAGACGTGGCGTAATGACTGTGTTACATACAGCCTGTAGCAGTTTGTGAAGTCACCTCACCTGAGCCTGTTTCCCAAGTCCCACCTCAGAGCTGTTTCTGTCTCTGAGGCTGTTCCATCTGAGCAATTTGCTTCATATTATTGCAGGCTGTTAGAGTGGCTTTTTTTACTGAAAGGGTATTCTGGACTGTGACTTCTGATGTCATGCCACACTGACTCAGTTTCTTACCACCGTCAGGGTGATGCAGGGTGAGGAAAGAGAGGAAAGCGAGGAAAGCTAATAAAATGCTACCATTGGAAAAATACATCTTGTTCGAGACCTTATGCATAAGGGATAGAGGGAGATGCACCACAGCCATTCAGTTGGCAAGGAAAAGACCTTCCATTACAGAGATATTTTTCTTTACATCTGCATTGTTCTCACATAGCACAATCAAGCAAGGTAACTGAAATTGTGATCCCTGCTACTGAACTGTGTGTAGGTATTAATCCCATAAATAAAATTAATTAAAAAAGAAAGTTTGAGTTGTCTGAGGTGACGTTAACTGGGATAGACACTGGAATAGGTTGCCCTCTGAGCAAGGAGAACAAATAGACATATACTTGTCCTCCAGAAAAAGTCACTCCTCTTTCATTTTTGAGAGCAATTGCATTATAATCTTGAGCTGGAATGCCCCAAAATCCTGATTCCTCTAAAGTTATTCTCTCTTCTTTGGCATACAAATCCCAAGAACCTCCTAGGGCCCCTGCTGCACTAAGCAGGAAGAGATGTGGATGTAGGAATGACATGGGTCATCAGGCAGCCCTTGAGAGTGTCGTGGGATGGGTTGTCCCTGCTGATCCAAGAGCTGGAGTCTATTGACAGGTAATGTTTTTAGTTCATGACAGCCTAGTGGATGATCTCCTCAGCTGTTGGCAGCAGATGCAGAAGTGATGAGCGTGTGGTAGGAAGCCAGACATCACACTGCTTCCTGTGCTTGTCTTGGGATACAAGAAACAGGCACGTCACTGACAGTTTTCTTTTTGAAATGGTGGCATCATTTTGGAAGGGTTCAGTGTAGATGAGAAATAATTGCTTGGTGGAAGGAGAGGAGGCGATCCCTGCGAGGCAGTGGCTGCCCGTTAGTGACAGCCTGGGATTGTCTCTGGTTCCTGGGAAATGGATGTTTGAAAGGTTCCACGACTGTCATCACAGGAAGTACCTAAACTGTTGCTGTTTCTGGTTTCGTGGCAAAGACATGAGGACAGCTTGGAAAAGATGGGTAGCAATGATTGTCATCTTTCAGTACTCAATGTTGTTTATTTAGCTGGATCACAAAAAACTCAAATCCCTACTTTTTAATAGGTGTTTATTAAACAGCAAGGAAAAAACAGTTGATGCAGTCAGGCAAGCAGATATCCGGTTCTTAGTGTCAAGTCAAGAAAGGCTGAGGCAGATCCCTGGAAAATAGGACCTCTGACAGTATTTAGGTTGCATAATCCTCAGTGTTGATTCCCAGTTGTCGTGATTCCTGTTACTTGAATGTTTAGTCTGAGCTTCCTACTTACTCCTCAGTTTTAAGTGTCTCTTCTGTAGGCAGAGCACATATGTCCAAACTGTATCATAGAATCGTAGAATAGTTTGGGTTGGAAGGGACCCTAAAGCCCTTCCGCTTCCAACCCCACTGCCATGGGCAGGGACACCTCCCACTGGATCAGGGATGCTCAAATCTCATCCAACCTATGAACACTCAGGAATTTTCCCAAGTCATCCCAAATACCGGGTGACAGGTACTTTACTTGAAACATGCTTACGACTTTGCAGTTTAAGGACATACAAATTGCAGTAGGTGTCAGGTGACCCAAAGAAGATGAAAATAAGGGAGTTTATTTGAATGAGGCAGAGCCTGATCATAAAGTAAGACTGTATGTGAGTTAAACAATTCTTGTTTCAGTGCCATCTTTAGTAGTGGCTTGAGTATTTCCTCAGCAGCTCAATTCTGCCTGCTTTCAACTCTGTGTTTAATACATAGTGACACTTTCCCCCAATGTTACCTCACTTTTTGCTTCTGTGCCTGCATTTGTGCAGTGCCCTGACTGTCAAAACACCTGACTGCAATATGAAAGTAATATTTATTATTCATCATCTTTACACAGGAACATCTCTATATTTGTTGATCTTCACAAAGCATGTCAAATAGCTGATAATTGTTCAAAATTCTCACTTTAAATAGCACTTTTTACCTTGAAGTGGAAGTTGGTTGTGATTCTTGGTTTTCTGTTGGTGGAATCACCATGAACCACCCTTCTGACTGATGCCATTTCAAGCTGCTGTGCAGTTTCACTCGTAGTATTTGGCAAATTTTTCAAAGTTTTCTTAATTTTTTTACCAGTTGTCACAGTCCAAAACTGGAGTCTACAGCTGAGTTTTCCCATCTGGATTTTCATTGTTTGCCTAATCTGTTTTGAGATCAGTTTTGTATGAATCAAGGACCCTAGGGAAGAGGAAAAAAAAATAAAAAAATTTTAAGTGGCTCTCTCCAGAAGCTTCTGCTGCAGATTTCATTGATGATTAAGATATTTCTGGCCTGTCCTTAACTCCCCTTTCTCTTCCTAATTACACTAGAGATTGGAGATTGCGTTACATGCTGCATGAATAGTAATATCCGCAATACCAGTATTGACTCAAGTGGCAAAATAATCCATAATCAGATTGCCTCCATTGATAGTAATTTCTCTCTTAAAGGCTGGAAGAGAGCTCTACCTGTGTAAGTTACAGAATGGACCTGTGTTCTGGTTTGACAGTGCTCTAAGTAAGCAGGGAAAAGAGAAAAAGAAAGGGGAAGATGATGTTACCAAAGGCCAGGCTGGTTGAGGCTTAAAGCAACCTGATCCAGTGGGAGGTGTCCCTACCCGTGGCAGGGGGGTTGGAAGTGGATGATCTTTAAGGTCCCTTTCAACACGAACCATTCTATGTCTCTATGAATTATGTAATTACTGACATTTTAAATTTAAATAAAATTTTGGCTGCCATAAATCAGCTTTCAGATGGGTAACTTCTGCCTGCCTTCTACAACCCCTTCCCATTTCCCCACGGAGCTGCACATGCTTCCCTTTTCATAATCTGAGCTCTGACAGTTTATCTGCTGTCCCCTAGACTTTAGTTTTATGTGATGTGAAAGGCATGCACCTTTTGGGAGAATATTTATTACTGGGTTTCAGTGATTTCTCTGAAACCTGAAAGAAAGGCATTAAGCAACAGCAACGGGGAGTTTTGTGGAGTGAGGATGAGATCAGGTAAAGCAAGATCAACACATAAAACTTGTGTGAGCATGGAAATGTTGTTAAGGACTGTGCTTATTTACAGCTCTGGATAAGGCAAAAGTGCTGGGGTAGATATAGTTCTACAACAAAAATGGCCTTTAGCTGATGCAGCTTGTTTCACTCAAGGAATTAGTGTGAGCTATAAACTAGCAAGACCTCTTGTCTTTGCTGATACAAACTGTGTTTGCAGTAGGCACATATATCAAACTTTTTGAGGGTAATTGTGCTGGCAAAATATCTACTGAAATGTCCACAAGGAGTGGAAGAGGCAAGGAACATGGTCCTGGAAGTAACTTCATCTCTTACTGCTTATGTGAACTTCCCAACCTTTTCACTAGCCACTGGGTTCTGGGTGATGTTCTGTTGCACTCTCAGTGCACATTACACCTCAGATTGTGCCTTCAGTTACTCGATTTGGTTGATGTGAAAGCATATTTGTAGCTGTTGAGGTTAGTTCAGGTATATGTTCTGGCAGATTTGCTTCCAAAGTCTCTCTTCCAGATATTCTTCAATATCACCCTCTGCAACAGTCCTTTTCCCTATAGCATCTATTTTCTGTGTCATGGATTGTCCTTGAACACCAGTAAACCTGCCTAATAGACAAACTCTGTAGAGGAAGAAAGGGCTGGCTGTTCAAGACGGGTAAGCAGTTGGACCGCACCGCACTGTTCAGTCATTCCTGAGAGTCTTCTTTCATTATGGAAATGCGTAACTAAAGCTTTACTGCTAGGGTGTTGTTGTTACGATCAATCTGATGCAGACCTGTGTGTAATTTGGAGCGTTTCCCTCTGGAAAGGCTTGATCCCACACTAAGTTTCATGTTGAGTTCAAGAAGCTGTCACAGAAATGATGAACTCTGTTTAAGTGGGCTTGACTTTATTAACAACAGCATCTTTTATACTAGTTGCTGGATTTGTAGTTGCCCAAAACGACTGACCCAAGCACATCCGAACCCCTTTTGCTCTTGCAGCACCCTCAGCTATGTTTCCTTTGATAATTTCCTGAAGAAGCCATTTGGCCTGATTTCAGTATAAAAATATTCAGCTCTAGCTCTGAGTGCAAACTCTTTTTCATGTATTCCCAAAGCTGCTTGGGGTTATTTTTTTGCTCTTCCATGCAGCAGCCTTCCCTTTGGAAAGCAATTGGGACTTGCCAGAGCAAGGCACATTTGCAACTTGAGCAACTCTTATCTAAACCACATCTGCGAGCTTTCTGTAAATGAACTAAAATGCAGTTATGCCTTTTACACCAAAATTGCTGTGGTTCATTTTTTCCCGGCCAAGTGGTCTTTAACTGTATTTGGAAGATCTTCTCAAAGATAAATGTTGCTGCTGGTTGGCTTTGCCTGATTTTGGTTTGCTTCTGTAGAAAAATGATCTTTTTTTATTTTTTTGCTTATCCTTTAGGTTTGGACAAATAAACTAGTAATTGGATCAAATTATGAAAACATGGGAAAATCTTGCTCCATATTCTGGCAATTTAAGTGTAATAATTATTTCTAACATTTGATAATCACTTGTCTGGAATATCATGTTTCGCCTCTAAGTATCTTGTTAATCCAGTAGTAATGGGTTGTTGATGTTCCAGTTAAGTGAATTCAAGCCATAAAATGATAATCCGGTGATAGACCAGCCCGCTACCCAAGGCAGGGCTGGAATTCCTCTCCCTGTGGAGCAAGTGTTCAGAGCAGTGTGGTTCCCTGCCTGGGGAAGCCTGTGCTGAGCTCAGGCATGTGACATTTGTCAGGGCTGACCTATTCCCGAGCACTGTGCGCTGGCAGGCAGGGAGCCCCAGTGTGAGTTACTGTGGTTATTTTGCTGTAGGTAGTTTTTTTCGATTTGAAAATGGATCATGTTTTCATCTGCATGATGGTTACTTGAAATAACAATTTAGAATAAAAACTAATCAGTAATTTGTTTTGGTTTCAATAACTATAGAATTCAGCTCTTGATCATAAATGGAATTATTTTGTTTCTGTTAATGACAATTAAATATTTCTATTTTCATTGAAACAGCAAAAGTGGGAGAATGTAAGTTCAGGCAAAATGTTACGGCTACAGTCCTACAAGAAGCTCAAGTTAGGTGAAATGCAGTCAGGACTGGGACCTGCTGTGAGTTACCACCGTAGCAGTCCTGATCCCCACACACGGCTTCATGGAAATGACTCTCTCTCTCTCTCTTTCTCTCTATCTGAGAAGATAATGTTTTTAGTTTCTGCAGAAAGATTTGGTCTGTCAGCAGGACAGGAGTTGTGTGGTCTCTTTGGACTGCATAGCTAAAGGTGCTGTTGAGATTCCAATTCCAGAATAAAGACAGCTGAATAAACAGTTATAACACCCGAACACGAGCAGGATAACTGAATGCTAAAACACAAACCAAAATCTGACATCAGTCGGGGTGAGGAAGAACTCCCTAAGTTAGAGAAGATAGAAGGGTACAGGTCAGGGGAAGAACAAGTGTCTGATGGCAGTATTGACGTTCAGATGTGCTTTTTGCTTTACAAACTTGTAATTGACCAGAGAGTTTGACTTTTCTTGAGAAGTTCAGCTAACAAAACCTTTGAAGTATGTGATATCACAATTTTGTCTCACATGTTTTCAGGATCTCTGTCCTGATGGGGGAAGGGGCTGCTCGATGCATTGGTCAGTCGGCATGCACAGGCAGATGGGTGGATGGACACATCTGACTTCCCTGCATGCCAGCTGCACCCGTTAGTCTGCATCTCAGTATCTCTAGTGCCATATGTTCTTTTCCTTTAAACAAACAGGTAGGTAACTGCTAGGGCAGATGTGAGCAGCAAAATGGTGTAAGCAGTGGAATGATTTGGAGCTACATTCAAGTGATTAATCTTAACACCAGGAGTCTTAACCTGTTTATGATAGAACTGAATCAGTACGTGCTGTGCAGTTGCTTTGACCATCCCTGTCATTGCAAGGGTATCTTTAATCAACTTATAATTTTAGTTTCTATGTCTCTGCTTATGACTCATTAGTGCTTGTAATTCCATCCTTTTTGAGCTTAGCAGCTTGTATATTACTTACTAATGTGCTTCAAGAGTGTTGCAGATTAGTTTGGTAGAGGGTCTAGTCAATCTCGGCAGCAGAGAGGCTCACGCAACTGTTTTTGTTGTGTTTAATTTAATTTCACCAGTACAGACTCATTGAGGTAAATGCTTTTTTGAAATGCCTTAGAAAACAATGGTATTAAAAGCATCAAATATAAACATGAAGGAATTAGCATTAAATTACAGTGATTCAGCAGCTGGGAATGTAATTGTGTAGAGAGCTACTTTCTAGCAAGAAATCCAAGAGCTGTTACCTGGTATATTATGGAATTGCACAGGTTTTGTTCACAGAGATACTAGGAGTGTGTCGGGAGATTGGAACGGGAAAGACGTTCTTGTTTGTACAGGCAGTGTAGTGTCCTCACTCAGACTTGAGTTCTTTGATCTCTATTTTCTCCTCAATTCTGAAACCTGTAAGGTTATTTTTTGTTTAGAGAAGAGCGTCTTTGAAATCAGTGTCTACTATTATGAATCTGAACTTCTTGTTCCCATTCCTTGTCTGCTGCTTTTACCACATCTAGTGACGAGTGCCTGAAGATGGCCTACAAGGAAGCTGGGGAGGTACTTCTTACAAAGGCGTGTAGTGATAAGACTAGTGGGAATGTCTTTAAGTTGGAAGGGGGAAGGTTTAGATTAGACATTAGAAAGAAATTCTTCAAGATAAGGGTGGTGAGGCACTGGCACAGGTTGCCCAGTGAAGCTTTGGCTGCCCCATCCCTGGAAGTGTTCAAGGCCAGGTTGGATGAGGGTTTCAGCTGCCTGGTCTGGTAGAAGGTGTCCCTGCCCATGGCAGGGAAGTTGGAACTGGATGGACTTTAAGGTCCCTTCCAACACAAACTGTTCTATCCACCAATACAGCACTAAAACATGGTTGGATTTCTCATTATTTGCTGCCTGCACTTGATTTCTCTTTTCTTCCCCAACCCTTGGTGTTAATGGGGATTAGTTCACTATAGTTTCCTATTCTCATCATGTGTTTTAAATCTGACAATATTAAGGACAATAAATGAGGAACCTTAAAAAGGTCTTTTTATAGTTGCTTATCAGAATTCAGTTCCTACATTGATAACTCAAGGATTTATGATACATACAGAGTTCCAAACTCCGTTTGCTGTAACTTATTTTAACCTGATTTGTTGTTGCTGTTTGTATATTTACATTTCTTAACGTATTAGGAGGAAATAGCTTATTGCACATAAGGCATCAGAAGGCAATTTAGTGTACACCTTAGCATCTGTTGCTAGAAAGACAGGAAGATAGATCTGCTGGCCTGATTGAATGTAATTTTGAAAGCAATACTGTATAAGTTTGCTGGGAGAAGGTAGGGAAATCCCAGATGAGCCAAGAAAACTGTTGAGCAAATCTACTACAGGATTCTTTCTTTAATAACCCACTTGGTTTTCCAGGGTAGAGCATGGGAATAAGCTCTGCAGCTTGATATGTCCTCCTTGCTGAGCTGCAGTGGTTAAGTGCTTCAGCCAAGTCCCTATGCCCGCTGAAGGATATGGAAATGAGGGTGTGGGAAAACCTGGCCCAAAGGTCCATGCTTCTGCTCTGCCCAGAAACCGAAGGGTCACTGTGAAATGCAAAGGGCAGTGTCATCATCGTTGCCCCTAGAATAGTAGTTAGAATCCTCCCTAGCAGATAAAATCCCATCCTTGCGGTGGTTTGCCATTCTCATGAGCGCGCTCAAGATGTTATCAAAGGAGTTCATTTTCCTATACTTGTTTCTGCCATTCTCCATAAATGAAAAAGAAACTACTGAATAAATTTGCTCTTCAATTCATGTCTGTTTGAATTTTGACATGATAGCTAATGACTCCTGATATGCATTTTATAATCATAGAATCATAGAATGATTTGGGTGGAAAGGGACCTTAAAGCCCATCCAGTTCCACTCCCTGCCGTGGGCAGGGACACCTCCCACTGGATCGGTTTGCTCAGAGCCCCATCCAACCTGGCCTTGAACACCTCCAGGAAGGGGGCAGCCACCACTTCTCTGGGCAACGTGTGCCAGTGGATTTAAAATGCTGCCTCAAATATGAAGATGAACTAAGTGTATTATCAGTGAGACCTCCATGTACTTCTTGTCTTTTGGGCATATAATCTCTACTCATCATCATGTTTCCTTCTTCACATTTTATTAATTTGTTATGGCCTTCATTAGTACTGTAAAGCACAAGCTGTTTTCATGTAAACGGCTTTTATGGTGACTAAACATTGGGGAAAGGAAAACAAATAATTGTCCCAATATACATATTGCCTAGGATGAACAGATTGATTTGAAGTGCATGGCTCCAGCACTTTGTAAAGGCAGCAGGTGTGCGTGATTCAGTTTTCTTTTCTGGCCTTTGCTTAGCTAATCCTGATTTTTCAGCTTGTCATTTCTTTGAGCTCAGCCTGTTGCCTTTGTAACTAACACAAGAAGTTTATACATGTTGCTTTCCTTGTGGAAGTAAATGCTGAATAGAATCATCAGGTAAGAATAATTGCTGGGTCTTTTTTGAAGTTGGTATCCTACATTTCAGAAAATGACTTGCTTTCTTCTTCCACCTTTGATCTTGGATGTCACATGTGACAAATGTATGAAACGTGCTGTACTTCTGAGAACAAGAGCTAATGTTTAATGTCCATTTATGTCATTTATCTTTCCTAATGTCAGTGAGCATGTGTACATATAAATGCTTAATTTTATTTTGAGTTCCAGTCTGTTCTTGGCTTCATAAATACTTTGTAAAAAGGATTTCAATGAAATTGACTGAGTTGTGTGAAAGAGAAAACCAGCAGTAGTAAGAAAAGATGTGTTCATTTCTGAGTACTAGTAACATAATTTTGAAAACTTTTCTGTCAGACCTATGTTTTCCATGGAGCTTGATGTTTCTGCATTCCTCTTTTTATCAATAATATAGTGTTTTACTGTTTATTCATTCAGATCTCATTGAGTTTCTTCAGCCGTGTTGTTGATCTCCAAATCTTTTAGCTATTTGCTTGGCTTTTTAAGGCAGAGAAACCAAGACTGTACATGATATTCCATTGAACAGTGACTTAAGTAGCAGTAATTAAAATAGTATTGTCAGTTCCTTCTTATATCCCATCTTTCTATTTCTTACTATACATTGATGATTTAATCTGTTTTTATTGTGCCATACCTTATCCCGAAAGCCTGTTACAGGTTAGAACCCAGTTATGTTTTAATCTGGTGCAAAAGGTCTTATTTTCTGCAGAAAAGCTGGGGAGGGGCTCTTTATCAGGGATTGCAGGGATAGGAAGAGGAGGAACAGTTTTAAGCTGAAAGAGACTGAGATGATATGTTAGGAAGAAATGTTTTCCTGTGAGGGCAGTGAAGCACTGGCTTAGGTTGCCAAGACAAGTTGTGGATACCCCCTTCCTAGAGGTGTTCAAGGTCAGGCTGAATGGAGCCTTGAGCAACCTGATTCTGTGGTAAATGACCCTCGGGGATTGGAATTTGGTGGGCTTTAAGGTCCCTTCCAACCCAAACCGTTCCATGATTCTATGATTCTGTGATTCATCAAAACAAAATGCAGTGTGGCATCCCCTTGACAACACACTTTTTTCTTCTTCCCTATCTTGTCTTTGTCTAACTCACAACATGTGTCATCTGCAAATTTTGTCATCTTACGTTCAAACTCTTTTTTCCAGAGGCAGGGTGAATGCAGTAATCACCTTTAATTTTTTGCCTGATTTTGATCCCTCTCGTATGTTGAGAACTGTTGATTCTGTGTGTCTCGGCAGCTCCAAGTGGATGACCAAGCTCTTTGCCACAGATCCCATGACTACTGAGTTTCCTGGTAGGCTGTTGCTGGGGGCTTTGTCCAGGGACCCTCAAAAGGGAAAATCAGTTATCTGAACAAGCTTCTCTTCTGGCACATCTTCATTGATAGTGTCAAAGAACTGTCCTGCTTTACCTCTGCCATATGCTCATTTGTGTGTTTCTGGGTGTTAAACCGAGGTTAACTGGTCTGAAACCCTTAAAGCTGGGACTGGGCACACCTCAGATGTTTCACAGTTCAAGAAGGCAGTAGGATTAAATGGCCAGCGTAAATCTGTGCGCTGTGATGGGGGATGGTACATCTTGTTACTGTGCTTGCCCTGTCGCCAGTGCAGAGTGTAATTAATTTATATCCCCTGTAATTGTAAGGCACATGGTAAATTGAACTCTTGGAGCTCTTGTGTGGAGCTGTAACTGTCCATATTAACAAATGCTAATTGGTGCACCTCTCCTTGAACAAACTTTTCGAATGCCTTGTTCCCAAGACTCAGATTTCATGTCAGCGATAAAAGCCTTGCAGGCAGAGTTTTGCTGACGTTGTGCTGCAAGTCAGCTGCCTGCCCCGCGCTCCGTTTGTATAAATACCGTGCGCTGCCTCACGAATGCGCAGATCAACAAGGTCAGCTCAAGAAAGCAGATAAAGGAGACAGCAGTGTCTGCCTGCTGTTTGCACCATGTTGAATAGATGGGCTCGGGTCATGTTGCCTGTGTGGGTTGGTTTTTTTAATTCATTATGCTCTGCTCAAGCCATTTGTACAAAGGATGCTTTTAAACGAGTAATGAGTGCTTTCCTGTTTGGCAGTTGGTTAAACCGAACTTTGTGTCACGGCTTTTTACGATTCACTCATACAAGACCTAAAATATTCAAGACTGGTAGGGGGGCAAAAAGTTCTGTCTGCCTCATGCTGTTTGTAGGAAAAGGGAGTCTTGAGGGGGTGAAGAAAACCCTGCAAAGACCTACAAATTATGCAGTGTTCTTTCTGTCCATGAATAGTTTCTCTTGTGAGTGAATGAGGCTGTATTTTTGGACTCGCAGACAAAGCAACTTTTGCTACAACTGGCTTTTCTCCAAAGCACGCTTTCTGTGCTTATTCTAATTATTTTTTGTAATTTAAAAAATATAATGACAGATAGCCTGAAGGTGATCTGAGGGCCTGAGTCAAACATCCAGCGTCCAGTGGGCCTTGTCTGTAGTGGTATTGCAGGTCATCTTCCTGGGCAGTGAGGCTCCACTGAGCCTCTAGAGCCACGAGCCTCTCTGTTTTAGCAGATTTGTTGTTCTCTGTCTTTATGGAACCATAGAATTGTTTGGATTGGAAGGGACCTTAAAGATCATCCACTTCTTCCCCCTCTGCCAGGGGCTGGGACACCTCCCACTGGATCAGGTTGCTCAAAGCCCCATCCAGCCTGGCCTTGAACACCTGCAGGAATGGGGCAGTCACTGCTTCTCTGGGCAACCTGTGTCAGGGACTAAACACCCTCACAGCAAAACATTTCTTCCTAAGATCTTATCTAAATCTCCCCTTTTTCAGCTTCAGTTTTTTCATCTTCCTACTGAGAACTGCCCTGTGCTTGCATGGGAAGTCCAGAGCTGAATCAAATTCAGATTTTAGATTGGTGTTCTTTACCTTTCACTGCACCTTGTAAATAATGATAAAAGATTGTGTGGTTTCAGCCTGAATTAATATCATTAATGTAGCACCCTCAGCTTCTTTGAGTATGTGGCCTTCTGTGACCTCAGGACCTAACTTGAAAGGTCAGTTTGACATAGGTTACTTTTACCTTCTGGAGCCAGATCTTTGAACTAGGCTGGTGGATTGGTGATCACAAGAGGCAGGAGGAACCTGCAAGGAGGAGAATTGTTGGTTTGGTTTCCTTTTTAAGCTTGCATGTCGGTGAGGGTTGGCGGGATGTTACCCTGCGTTGTAGCTTGTGGGCATAACCAGAACTTAACCATCTCTGCCACCACCAACAGAACGCCTGCCAGGACTTTGTACGAATCAGAAATACGGGAGTAGATCCCAGGGAAGGTGTATATATATTTCAGAGAACAGGCTAGGTCGTTGTTTGTGGAGAAACAATCCTACTGACCTTTTCCTTCTAGATAGCGGGTTTCCCATTTGGCAAGGTGCTGGTCTTTGAGTAGCAAAGTCATCTGGGTTTTTTTGCTGTTAAAAAAAGCAATCTGCCCAGCTTTGGCTAAGCAGATGCACAGCTGAATTACTGTGGTTTGCAAGTACTCACAGGGGACCTCCTTGGCTTGAGAAGAGAAGATCTCAGAAGGCCTCCTCATGGCTGACCGTGTTTGAATGGCTCCCAGCTTTGGCTGCTAACCAGTGTGTTCAGGCGCCGGCCCGACTTAAAGCTGAGGCAGCATAACCAGGCAGCACCCGTGAAGCCAGACCCCTCTGGCAACTATTGCGAATCACACTGAAAACAGCAATAGGTCAGATTATCAGTGTCCAGGCATAATATCTGGGAATTCAGATACATAATCATAGAACAGATCTGGGTTGGGAGGGACCTTAAAGCCCATCCAGCTCCAGTTCCCCTGCCATGGGCAGGATCACCTTCCACAAAATCAGGCTGCTCAAGGCCCCATCTAGCCTGACCTTAAACACCTCCAGGGAGAGGGTATCCACAGCTTCCCTGGGCAACCTGTGCCAGGGCCTCAGCATCCTCATCCTGAAGAATTTTCTCCTAATGTCTAATCTAAATCTATCCTCTTCCAATCTAAAGCCATTCCCTCTCATCCTATCACTACATGGCCTTGTAAAAAGTCCCTCCCCAGCTTTCCTGCAACCCCTTCAGGTACTGGCCAGCCATCCTAAGATCTTGGAGCCTTCTATCCTCCAGGATGAACAAGCCCAACTCTCTCAGCCTGTCCTCATAGCAGAGATGCTCCAGCCCTCTGAGGATCTTTGTGGCCTCTTCTGGACCCGTTCCGACAGTTCCACATCCTTCTCATGTTGGGGATTCCAGAACTGGACAGAGGGCTCCAGGTAGGGTCTCACGAGAGAGGAGTAGAGAGAAAGAATCCGCTCCCTCACCCTGCTGACCACGCTTACTTGGATGCAGCCCAGGATTCGGTTGGCCTTCTGGGCTGCGAGCGCACATTCTGTGGTACATGTCAGGACACAGAATCACAGAATCATTAAGGTTGAAAGAGACTTCTTAGGACCATCAGATCAGACATTTGCATGTTCTCCCATCAAAAGTATAAGGTCTTTACCACCTGAAGCAATGTGGAAGCTGAGAGATTGGTGGACCATTTTGTGTTAGTTACTGTTGAACTGATCTCAAACAAATTGAATGCAAGTTACTTAGCTGTGCCAAATGGAATACTAATTTGCAAGCAGTGTAATAACACCCAGCTTAAGTGCTTAGATAAATGAATTTTTATTCTTCATAGTTAATTTTTCTAGTACGAGCAAGCTGTAAAACCTGAAACTGTTTTGATAGCAGTAGAAGTGTTGGAATTGATTTGAATAACATGAAACAGCATCTCTGTAGGAGAAGGGGAAATGGTTTTAAGATTAAAGGGGCAGATTTACATGAGATATTATGAAGAATTATTTTTTCTGTGAGGGTGGTGAGGCTCTGGCACAGGTTGCCCAGGAAGTCGTTGCTGCCCCCTTTTTGGAGGTGTTCAAGGCCAGGTTGGATGGGGCTTTGAGCAACCTGATCCAGTGGGTGGTGTCCCTGCCCATGGGAGGGGGTTGGAACTGGATGATCTTTAAGGTCCCTTCCGGCCCACCATTAAAAAAATCCCAGTTCCAGAAGTGCTATTTTATTGAGGTTAAAGTATTTGCCATTATTAGTTATTAATATTTGGTTAGTGATTAAATGCCCATTGTGCTAAGAACTGTACAAACACATTTGGGGAGATGATCTCTGCTCCAAAGAGTGGAGCAGATTTATACTTTAGTTCTTTCACGCTACCACTTAATGCTTCTTTTTTACACTTCAGTTATGCTTATCTAATGGATCTCTGTGCTACTCATTCCTCTCTAGTTACAGCAGTGATATTTAAATAGCCAATTGTTATCTTGATCAAATCCAAATTTCCAAAGAATTAACAAGAATTTCAGTGTATCATCAAATTGCCAAAGACTTCAAAAACCCTAGTGCCCAACAAAAAACTGCTGGGTGGTCCTGTCTGAAAAAGCAATGCTCCCTATATTTTAAAGGTTTGTTTAGAATTGGGGATTAATTTGAACTTCCCTGTGTGTATGTTACGATTGGGATTGCTGTGTTTTCAGTTCTACATAGGTTCACAGAATCATTGTGGTTGGAACAGACCTCCAGGATCATCAAGTCCAGCTGTCAGCCCAACACCACCATGCCTACTAAACCATGTCCCTAAGTACCACACGTACACACTTTCTGAAAACCTCCAGGGAAAGAGACTCTACCACTTCTGTGGGCAGCCTCTTCCAGTGCTTCACCACTCTTTCAGTGAAGGAATTTTTCCTAATATCCGATCTGAACCTCCCCTGGCACAACTTGAGGCCATTTATGGAAGATTATTATTAAGTCTTAAGTTTCTAAGCTGCTGTTTGTCCAAACACTGGAAGGGGCTTCTCTGACCCCTGTAAGGTGCATTTGCCAAAGGAAGCACATTTGGAATACTTTCTCCATTGCCTACAATGGGTGAAAATAGTCTCTGAACTTAAGAGACCATTGATCTGACTCACTGTAGTTCTTCACCTTTACTGAAAGAGGTTTTTACTAATGACCTTGTGACTTCCAATGGTCGAATGTCTGGAACAGAGCAGCATCAGTTGCAAGAGATCACAACTGTCTTTGTTGTCGCAACTGTCTTTGTTAATTGCTCTTCTGTTGTCTTTTATTAGTGTAGTGACTGTGCTTAGTGTCTACTCTTTCTCCCTCAACTTAGTCCACAAAGGTCCAAGTTGTAGCTTTTGCCAGTTGTTTTTTTAACTAGTGCCTATCTGCAGAAACCTCTTTGTCAAGAACCTGTTTGGTAGGAGGTTGTCAACTGTTTCATAGTGATGCCCAGAAAGATGTTTGCTGCAGATCATGCAACATTCCTCCAGTCTCCCTTATGACTTTTTTTAATGCATCCTTTTTATCTCTTTAAGCTGTTCGTGTTGGCTTACCTGTGTTGGCTTCTGCTATCCTTAATACCTGGATTTTTCCAGGATGAAATACGTTTTTACTTTACGAGGCTTCCTTACACATACTTTATTAGTTTATTCCAGTCTGTAATAGTGGGGGCTTAGACTGCACTCCATGAAAGCTTTGAGATACTACCTTTTATAAATACTGCAGTGAACTAGACTATTTCACTTTCAGGCTTTGATGGCTTGATCCTAGGCTTCAGCTTTGAACCACCTTTTCTCTCTTAAACGTTCTGGCTTTAGCTGCTGGACTGGTGCTATATTCTCTGCAGTCGTTGCTCTGGGTGTCAGACAGGCTCCAGTCTTGAGCACTTCCCCAGCATGTGCTTGGAAGTCCACTTAAAAAGATTTTTAACCTTTCCCACGTAGTTATTATTTATTTTCTAACATTCAGTGGCACGTTTGCTTGGGCAGGAATTTGCAAAGAGGTTTCAGAATCCTCATTTTATGTTCCGTGACATGAATCTGTGTTTTTTCTAGCTGCCTACAGGAACTCCTCCTGTCAGATTAGCATGGTCTAGTGGGCTGCATCCAGGCTAGGAAAAGAGCCTCTGAGCTCTAATCCCACATCTGATGTTGAATGCATTGATCCTTTCTTCTTCAGGATGCTATGGATGACTGTAAATGTGTGTCCTTAATGACTGGCATTATCCTCCTCCAGAGCAGTTCCTCCCTTCTTTCAAGACCCTGCTCTACAGATGTGAAAATCCTGTTCCTATGTTGATGTCCAAACCCATTCGCTCCTTCCTGCTCTTTTTGTCAACAGTTACCCAAAAGGTCCCTCAGGGAGAACCCAGCACATGAGCCAGCAGTGTGCTGAGGTGGCCAAGAAGGCCAATGGTATCCTGGCCTGCATCAGGAATCGTGTGGCCAGCAGGAGCTGGGAAGTGATCCTTGCCCTGTACTCGGCGTTGGTGAGGCCTCACCTCGAATACTGTGTTCAGTTTTGGGCCCCTCAATACAAAAAGGACATTGAGATGCTGGAGGATGACCAGAGAAAGGCAACAAAGCTGGTGAAGGGTGTAGAGCACCAGCCTCATGAGGAGCGGCTGAGGGAGCTGGGCTTATTTAGTCTGGAGAAAAGGAGACTGAGGAAGGACCTTATCACTGTCTACAACTACCTAAAAGGAGGTTGTAGGGAGGTGGGGGTTGATCTCTTCTCCCTGGTAGGCAGTGACAGGACAAGGGGGAGTGGCCTCAAGATACACCAAGGGAGATTTGGTTTGGATATTAGGAAAAACTTCTGTAGTGAAAGGGTTGCCAAGCATTGTAAGAGGCCCAGGGAAGTGATTGAGACCCCATCCCTGGAGGGTTTTGGAAGATGAGTAGATGTTGTACTTGGGGACATGGTCCTAGTGGCAGACTAATGGGGCTCTATCCGTGGTTAGACTTCATGATCTTAAAGGTGTTTTCCAACTGAAACCATTCTGTAATTCTCTGAGAAAGGAGAACGGACAGGAATTTTACCAGTCAGCAGCTTCAGAATCCTTCACCCTGGCAGCAGCTACATGTGATTTCACTGTACCTTTAGACAATAACTAGTCTCTGTGGCATCCTAACCTGAGGATTTTCCCCAAAGGATTAGTTCACTACCTTAGCTTCCCTCTTTGTGAAGCTAGGATGATGTTCTCTTCACGGGATTAGGTGAGGATTAGCTAGTGTTTATCAGTGACTTGTGGATAAAAGAAGTTCTTTGTTTACACGTATATCTTCTAAACTGTGTGGTTGCAATCACATACCAGTGCTCAATTCTGCATTTGAAAAAAATCTGATTTAGCATAATGCTACAAAATAATTGCTACAGACAGTTATTAAGTTGTGCATATTTTTAGAATTGAATCATGCTTCTTGTAAAGTGAAGCATTTTGCAATTTGGAATTATTCTGCCCTACTCCTTTTTTTTTTAATTACCTTGAAACTTTATTGTATTAGTGTTAAAACATAGGATTTTTCACTCTGCTCTGGTGAGACCTCATCTGGAGCCCTGCGTTCAGTTCTGGAGTCCTCGACACAAGGAGAATGTAGATCTGTTAGAGCCAGCCATCTCCACGAAGATGATCAGAGAGCTGGAGCACCTCTGGTACGAGGACAGGGTGAGAGAGTTGGGATTGTTCAGCTTGGAGAAAAGAAGGCTCTGGGAAGACCTAAGAGCAGTTTCCAGTACTGAGAGGGGCTAAAGAAAAGCTGGGGAGGGGCTCTTGATCAGAGAGTGCAGGGATAGGATGAGGGGGAATGGATTTGAGCTGAAAGAGGGAATTTAGATGAGATCATAGGAAGAAACGTTTTCCTGTGAGGGTGGGGAGGCACTGGCGCATGTTGCCCAGAGAAGTTGTGGCTGCCCCATGCCTGGAGATGTTCAGTGCCAGGTTGGATGGGTCTTTGAGCAACCTGATCCAGTGGGAGGTGTCCCTGACCATGGCAGGGGGGTGGAACTGGATGAACTTTAAGGTCCCTTCCAACCCAAACCATTCTATGATTCTGTGATAATTTTTGTGGTCATGCTGAACATTTCAGTATCATTTCTGTCTTAATGGCTGTAAGAGCTGTACCAAGGTAGGAGGAAACACAATGCCATCCTTCAGAAGTTACCTTTCTAGACAGACATACAATGTCTGCTGTTACCTTTCTGTACCAAATATCCCTGGTTCAGCAATTAAAGTATCTGGAACTTGAAATTCACCATATTTGTTCTACTTCTTTTATCATTTCTGAAAGTAAAGGTTTTGCAGCAGCTGGAATCAGCCAACAGTCTTATTGAAGATACATCTTGTTCTTCCTTAGTAAAGCTCTGTTGGGCTTTCTTAGTAACATGAACAGATATGACTCAGAAGACAGGAGGAGAACAACTATGTTGTGTAGGAAGTTAAAAAAATCAGGTTTTTACCATTTTTTTTTTGGCCAACAGCACAGTCAAGCTGCAGTGCCTGCCTTTTTTTATTTTTTTTTTTACCCTTTTTGACAGCCTTTGGAAATGGAGCTGGTATCCTGAATTGATCCTAGCAGTCAGTGTCAAATCCAAGAGAGAACAAAACTGATGTGCTCAACAACTCAGTTTGTTCCTTTCAAGAGGGTTGTGCTAATGCAGAGGCAGAAGGGTGTTGTGTGTCTGCAGTACAGGAGCAGGAGCAGTTCCAGTGAGCAGCTTTTTCTCTGACATCAGTGAAGTGACGTGAAATTTTGAAATGCTGTAATTTCTAGTTTTCATAGCACCAAGCCGCAGGTTGCTAATGCAGATTGAGTTAATGAATCATAGAATGGTTCTGTGGGCAGGGACACCTCCTACTGGATCAGGTTGCTCCAAGCCCCATCCAACCTGGCCTTGAACACCTCCAGGGATGGAGCAGCCACAACTTCCCTGGGCAATTTGCTCCAGTGCCACCCCACCCTCACAGGAAAACATTTCTTCCTATGATCTCATCTAAATCTCCCCTCCTTCAGTTCAAAACCATTACCCCTCATCCTTTGCCTGCACTTCCTGATTAAGAGCCCCTTCCCAGCTTATTTGTAGCCCCTTTCAGTATCTGAAACTGCTCTAAGGTCTTCCCAGAGCTTTATCTTTTTCAGGCTGAACAAACCCAACTCTCTTAGCCTGTCCTCATGTGGGTGGTGCTCCAAACCTCTGATCATCTTTGTGGCCTCCTATGGACTCACTTTAACAGATCCATGTCATTCCTGTGCTGAGGACTCCAATTTATATTGCAGTAGACAAGATTAGATGCGGTATTGCATTGACTTCATCCATGTTTGGGCAGTTTGTCTCTTTGGAGGCTCTCTTCCATGGGGAGATAGATATATGGGCTCTAAGCAGGAAGAAAAATTATTAGGAACTTGATCTCAAAGTACATGGATTCGCGTTGTGGGGGGTAAAATCTTGGAGCGCACATAATTTCCCATTCTCCTTTCTCATTAAACAGTCAGCCAGTACCCTCAGATCAGGTCTGTGTGTTCCTTGGGTTTCTGTTGCTCTTGAGGATCCTTCTTGTCTCTTCCTCCACCCTTCTGTTTTCAAAATTACTTAAGTCTATTCCCCTTAGAGAAGATTTCCTAATGCTTGGCTGCAAAGCCTGTCTTTCTTTCAAGCCATTCAAGAAGCCAGCTCCTTCCAGAAAGCATTCCTGTGTTAATTTCCCTGAGAAACTGTTGCCCATGCCATCTTGGTTTTGAACTTTTATTGCATTTCTTTCAAGTTCCTTATGGAAGGAGCCAGTTCTCATGTGCTTGTGAAAGGCCGTTTATGTCGCCCCTAGACAGTCAGTAGCCAGGCACAATCTGTAAGCAATAAATGTGTCTCTCACCTTTCAGAAACCTTCTCTTTCTGTAATATAGTGTCATATCTTTTGCACTCATTTCTCTTGTTTTCAACCCTCTGTTCTAGCTGTTTTCCCACTTAATCTCTTAATTTATTCACTAAAATTATCTGCTTGACTGACATAAAATTACTTCTCAATGTATAAAGGAGAAGTTACATTTTGTAAAGTACACTTAAAATGGTGTATTTCAAAAGAAAAGATCCAATGGATAGAGTTTGAACATAATATATGATATTCAGCCTTGCTGCCACTTAAAATTGTTTATGGTATTTTCCACCCACTTCAGTAGGAGCAGGAGCTCAGATAGCCCGTTACTAGGTGTTGCCCCTTACTAGGTGTTTTACTAGGGTATTTGTTGTTCCAATGTCCATTTTGATTCCTTGTATCCAGGTGTGGTTGCTATTTAGACACAGGGTGTTTGCTCAGTGCTGCTGTTCTGACAGCTTTGAAACAGTAACGCTGTCCCCGGGAAAAGCTCTGTGGAATTAACAGGGCTTGAAGTCCTGGGAAATCCTCTGGGTCCCTCCCTGCCCTCCCTCCTCCTCTCTCCTCTCTTCCTCTCTATGTCCTCTCTTCAGTTTTAGTTTCCAGAGGTGAAAATCTTACCCCGATAATGTCTTGTGGGTATTACAGCCTTGGATAAACAACATTTTTTGTAGGCTCTATTGATCACGTCAGGTTGTGTTGGAGTCATTTTCCCAGAAAACGCCCTGAGGAGCCGCATGCATCTGAAATGGTTTCCTATTTGTGCTTGTTCCTAACACTATGGGATTGTTTAAGCATCCAGATTTTGTATATATATATATATTTAAATCATCCCTTATCAGTGCTCTAACAGTTCTGCTGTAAAAAAATGGCGCTAAAAACTGTTTCCATGTGTCATTAGGGCTGTATTATTCTCTCTTCCATCCCAGTTCTACGCCTGAAATATTCACAGGAAGCTGGGAAGACTCATGCTGCAGTTCTGCGCGAGATGGGGAAACTGTTCCAGCGTGTGGCATCCATGCTGTGCTGTCTGTCTCGCATTCTCACCCGCCCACCCCTCCCCATGGCTGCCTCGCTCTCGCCCATTCGCCTTTTCAGTGGCTGGGAGAAGATGTCAATGAGAGGGGAGGGAGGATCAGCCGAGCTGCTGGAGGAATTGATTCTTGTCTGCCTCCCCAAGCAGTCTGTCTGCGCAGCAGCACAAGACACTTTTGCACAATGCCCCATTAATGTCCTAGTCAGCAGCTTCCAAGGGAAGGATGGAGTGGAAAAAAAACATAGCGGTCCTCCTTGAGCCACAGAGCATAGGCCAGGGCTAAATTTGGAAAGCTAAAGCTTATTTCATGCAAGATTATTAGAATTATTTGGGTTTTGGAACGTGTGCTCGCACACATGGATGGTAGTGCTGGCCAGCTTTGCCACATGACTCAGCTGGATCCAAATGCAGTTGTTATTTATAGATGTCAGGAGCGGTGATGGCATTATCTCACAGCACTCCAGTCCTGAAGTGATAGTGCTGGTGTGCCGAGAGAGAGGGGCCAGATGCCCTCTTGGCAAATTCAGCAAGGCGGAGCTTCTGTCTGTATCCATGGAATTAGGCAGTCACAAAGAACCCTTCACCTCTTCCCCATTTCTTTTTTAGGAGCTGGTGATGTGCATTCCTGGCCCACAAAGCCAACCATATTGTGGGCTGCATCAAAAGAAGTGTGGCCAGCAGGGCATGGGAGGGGATTCTCTACCTCTGCTCTGCTCTTGTGAGACCCTACCTGGAGTCCTCTGTCCAGTTCTGGAATCCCCAACATGAGAAGGATGTGGAACCGTTGGAGTGGGTCCAGAGGAGGCCACAAAGATGCTCAGAGGGCTGGAGCATCTCTGCTATGAGGACAGGCTGAGAGAGTTGGGCTTGTTCAGCTTGGAGAAGAGAAGGCCCCAGGGAGACCTTATAGCAACCTTCCAGTACCTGAAGGGGTTGCAGGAAAGCTGGGGAGGGACTTTTTACAAGGGCATGTAGTGATAGGGTGAGGAGGAGTGGCTTTAAATTGGAGAGGGGAAGATTTAGATTGGACATTAGGAGGAAATTCTTCATGATGAGGGTGGTGATACAATGGCACAGATTGCCCAGGGAGGTCGTGGATGACCCGTCTCTGGAAGTGTTTGGGGTCAGGCTGGATGGGGCTTTGAGCAACCTGATCCAGTGGGAGATGTCCCTGCCCATGGCAGGGGGATTGGAACTGGATGGGCTTTAAGGTCCCTTCCAATCCAAACCATTCCATGATTCTATGATTCTGTTTTCAGACAGAGAAAAGACAAGTATCGAAAAATCAGTGTGGGCTGTGTTTTCTACTGGCTTCTTCCTTAGCTGTGTGTAAAAGGCAATTAGTCATGTGTGGTTTTTTCCCCTCTTCCTTATTCCATAGATAACCTACCTATGTAAAACTGTAAACATTCCCCTGAAGACAAGGAAACAGCAATTTCTAATCTGTGTAAAGCTGATGTTTGTACTTTCGCTTTTAAATAAAACAGCCTCGTGTTCAAAGCCGCTAGGTGCTTGTAGCTCAGCTAATTGAACTGAGGCATGTATGCAGAGGACCATATGATGCTGGGTGCAGACTCAGAGCTGTAGCAGGGAATCCATCCCACTGCAGAAGAAGCTCAAACCCAAACCAGATGAATATTGTGAGGGAGAAGGAAAAAAACAGTAGGATCCAATTCCTGGTCTGGTTCACTGGATGGTCACACAAAGAGATCATAGAATCATAGAATGTGGTTTGGATTGGAAGGGACCTTAAAGCCCATCCAGTTACAACCCGCCCGGCCCTGGGCAGGGACACCTCCCACTGGATCAGGTTGCTCAAAGCCCCATCCAACCTGGCCTGAACTTTTCCAGAGAGGGGGCATCCACGACTTCTCTGGGCAACCTGTGCCAGTGCCTCACCAAACTCACAGGGAAACATTTCTTCCTAAGATCTCATCTCCATCTCCCCTTTTTCAGCTTAGAATCATTTCCCCTCATCCAATCCCCACACTCCCTGATCAAAAGCCCCTCCCCAGCTTTCCTGTAGCCCCTCTCAGTCCTAGAAGCTGCTTTAAGGTTTCCCTGGAGCCTTCTCTTCTCCAGGCTGAACAACCCCAACTCAGCCTGTCCTTGTATGGGAGATGCTCCAGCCCTATGATCATCTTCATGGCCTCCTCTGGTCTCAGTCCAACTGATCCATGTCCTTCCTGTGCTGAGGTTCTTTAGCAGAGCCAGGAGCGTGTGAGCCAGAGCATGTCATGGGCACAGGCAGCAGAAGACAGAGCTACCTCAAGACAGTATTGCTGCTGAATGCTTTGTGTCATGAAATCAATCAACATAACCTGAAAACCAGAGTATGGTTTTTCAGTTGTTCCTTATTTTACGCCAACTTGAATTTTCTCTGTGGTCCTAATCATAACACAGCATAGATGATTTACTGGTTTTGCTTTATTGGTAATAAATAAAGCAGACAAGGTGCCCAGAGCAGTGGTGGCTGCCCCCTCCCTGGGGGTGTTCAAGGCCAGGTTGGATGCGGCTTTCAGCACCCTGATCCAGTGGGAGGTATCCCTGCCCATGGCAGGGGATGGAACTGGATAGGCTTTACAATCCCTTCTAACCCAAACCATGTTCTGTGATTCTATGTTGTGTCTTGAATGCTTTAACAGGAGCGTCTGTGGCTCACAAATACTGCTTCTTTAATGAAAGCATGTTTGAGGTAACGAATGTCTGTTAGCCCAGTGGATGCAGAGCAAAGAAATGGACTTTCAGTAAAGAAGCCCCTCTCTTGCTCAATTTAGTTACTAAGTTCCCAGTGCAGCTTGGCAACAATTATTTGGCATTTAACTTTGGTCTGTTAATTGAATGTTAATTAATTAGGCAGTTCTCAAGGAAAGGTGATGGGTATCAGAGGAGCAGAGCAGGTTGCTAGTCAGAGGAAGATGACAGGGATGGTGGGACACAGAGGGGAAATGGGAGGTAATGACTTTGTTAGGAAACCAACTCATTAACTGGGTGGTGTGATGGGAAACATTCCTGCCTCCAAATTGCAGCATGCACACATTGGTCTACTCAGTATTGTTTGAGCAGAAATAAATAAGTTAACAACTCCCGTACACCAGGTTTCTCTTTGCTGATGTTCTCAACTGTTCTCATGTTAAGCTTCCCCTCTCCTCTGCTCTGGTGTGACTGCACTTGGAGTGCTATGTCCAGTTCTGGAATCCCCAAGATAAGAAGGATATGCAACTGTCGGAATGGGTCCAGAGGAGGCCACAAAGATGCTCAAAGAGGCCACAAAGAGGGCTGGAGCATCTCTGCTATGAGGACAGGCTGAGAGAGTTGGGCTTGTTCAGCTTGGAGAAGAGAAGGCTCCAGGGAGACCTTATAGCAACCTTCCAGTACCTGAAGGGGTTGCAGGAAAGCTGGGGAGGGACTTTTTACAAGGGCATGTAGTGATAGGATGAGGAGGAGTGGCTTTAAATTGGAGAGGGGAAGATTTAGATTAGATATTAGGAGGAAATTCTTCACGATGAGGGTGGTGAAATGCTGGCACAGGTTGCCCAGGGAAGCTTTGGATGCCCCGTCCCTGGAGGTGTTCGAGGCCAGGTTGGATGGGGCCTTGAGCAGCCTGGTCTGGTGGAAGGTGACTAGGGCAGGGTGGTTGGAACTGCATAGGTGTTAAGTCTCTTCCAACCCAAACCATTCTATGAGTCTATGATTATTTTACACACAGTTGTGATTTTCTTTCAGAATGAAAAACAAGGTGCAAGGTTGGGGTCAGGATGCTTTCAGGTTGGTTCTTTACCAGTACAAAGTTTGTAGAGTGTGAAAAACAGTCTGGCAACCCCCAAATTTGAAAGCTAATAGGTTTTTCCCTTCAATGCTTAAAGAGAAATTGGCAAAGGTTGTATTACACTAATCATACAGAAATAAAAATTCTGAGGACACCTGATAAAACATTCATTTCCCATAAAAACATAAAGTAATGTAAAATTAAAGCAAAGAGTGAAACTGCAGAACCAAGAAGCAAAAGTGCCTAAAATAGCTTCTGGTCCTTCTCAGAAGTTGTGGCTGCTCAGTGTTAACTTTGGAAACACGTTTCTGCTATAAATTTTGGTTGTGTGGGTTTTATAATTTTTTTTCCTCCTTGCAAGCCTCTCCAGATGTTTTACAGTTGTTGTTTGAGAAAGTTCCATGGCAGGCACAGAGACCGCGGGCACTGAGCAGGAACCCCTTGATGTGGTGGCTGTGGTTTTTCCTTGCAAAGAGAGGAAGGTGTCTGATCCTCTTAGTTCTGGGACTCATTCTGTCACAAATGGGATGACCTTCAGCACATCACCTGCTCTGGGTTTCTTTCATCTTTAAAACTTAGCCAGCAAAGCATGTAGCTGGCTGGCCACTTCAACAGACTCTGCAGGAACTCTCCACTCTCTAAGTGAGATGTTGAATATGTCACAGGATCACAGATTCATTTGGTTGGAAAAGACCTTTGAGGTCATCAAGCCCAGCTGTACCTGTCCACTACTAAACCATATCCCTGAGCACCTCATCTACCCATCTTCTATAATCCCTCCAGGGATGGGGACTCCACCACCACCCTGGCCAGCTGTTCCAGTGCCTGAGAACCCTTTTTGTGAAGAAATTTTTCCTGATGTCTAATCTGAACCTGCCCTGGTGCAGCTTGAGGCCATCTCTCATCCTATCACTTCTTACTTGGGAGAACAGACCAGCACCCACCTCACTACAGCCTCTTTTCAGGTAGTTGTAAGCAGTGATAAGGTCTCTCCTCAGCATCCTCTTGTCTAGGCTAAACAACCCAAGGTCCCTCAGCCGCCTGTCATAAGGCTTGTGCTCCAGACCCTTTGGCAGCTCTTCTCTGGACATACTCCAGCACCTCAGTGTTCTCCTTGTAGTGAGGAGCTCAAAACTGAACACAGGCTTCAAGGTGAGGCATCGCCTGTTACATTTCTTGCGGTTTTGGAATAATTATAAATAGAAGCCAAACTGAAATATTTTTCTGGTGCAGGCTGTTGGATTGAATTCCTGTGTTCACAATCATAGATTTGTTTGATTGTAAAAGATTTCAAAAAGTCATTATGCTGTGCCCCCTTGCCTGAAGAATCCCTAATGCCAGATGTTTATCTGACCTTTCCTCAGCATCTCTGTTCATGGAGATTCTTCAGCTTACCCCTTAGGATACGTAGGAATATTAGGATGCTCCCAATAGCCAACCTGTGTCTTTTCTATCTCTTTGTGTATTATTATTTGGGTTTTTCTACTGTGGATGTGGATAATGCTTTGTTACTCAGTGAATTGGAATAGTGCTGTCAATCTTCCCTCTTCTGAAAAACAAAACCAAACCCACCAAAACCCCTACTCCATGCCATCTTTTCTAGTTTTCTCCCTAACCATTCTGATGACTTTTCTCCCCCTTCTGCGGCTGCAGTTTGCGGTGGGGTAGAGAGAAAGCAGAACTGTACATCTTTCAGCCTTGGCTTCCGCTTCTCCAGCTGAGGAGGCTGCTTGAGTTTGCTGCAGCAGCACGGCACGGCTCAGCCTCTGCGCAGCTGCTGCCTTCAGCTCCACTTCCGAGAATTGCTGCCTTCAGAGATGGTTCTTGCTTTGTTGTTGGGAAGGCACACAATGTCATACTTTGTACTTCTCCCTGTTGGATGTAGTTTCAGACTGGTTCTCCATCTTTCCAAGATGATTTTAACACTGAATTTCTGTAGTGAACTGATGCTTCTTTCCAGCTTTTGCCATCTGTAAATCAATGCAGAACGTACTCTAGCCTGTCATCCATCTGCATCCTGGATATCCATAAGTGAAGCATTCAGTAGTTTCAGACCCAGAATAAACCCCTGCAGAAGTCCACCCAGTGCGCTTTGTTTCTGTTAATGACCATTGATTTAATAGTTTGCTAAGCCAGAGTTTCCAGGCATTTTGGTTTTTGTTTTATGTTTAGCTAGGCCTTATTTCCCTCATTTATTAGAAAAAATTCATTTACTGAAAGAGTAGTGAAGCATTGGAAGAGGCTGCCCAGGGAAGTGGTGGTGTCTCTGTTGCTGGAAAAAATGTGTAGTTGTGGCACTTCAGGACATGGTTTAGTAGGCTGATGGTGTTGGGCTGATGGTTGGACTGGATGACCTTAGAGGTATTTTCCAACCTTGATGATTCTATGATTCTGTTTGTAGGAATGTCATGTAAAGCAGCCCTGAAGCCTCACTAAAATCCAGCAAATCTATGCTCAGGGTCTTTTATCCACTGATGTAAAGAAGGTATGGGAGTGTGGCATGATTTGTTCCTGAAAAACTCCATTCTGTTTGTTACTCATTTTTTACTTTCTTCTTGGCTCTTTGGAATAGTTGGCATTGTTTTTCCCTAGTAGGAAACTGAACCTCCAGTTCTACTGTTATTCCTGTTCCTTTTTTTGAAGATAGCCTCTAGATTTTCCTTTTCCCATACTTGCATCATCATACTGATTGCACATGGATTCCTTGTGTTCAAGCTATGGTTAAAATGACTGTGGTATTTTACACTGAAATAGAGAAGATCTAGATGACATATTAGGAAGAGGATTTTTTACTGTGAGGGTGATGAGGCCCTGGGCCAGGTTGCCCAGAGAGGTCCTGGATGCCCCATCCCTGGAGGTGTTCAAGGCCAGGCTGGATGGGGCTTTGAGCAACCTGATCCAGTGGGAGGTGTCTCTGCCTGTGGAGGGGGTTGGAACTGGACAGGCTTTAAGGTCCCTTCTGACCCAAACCATTCTATGATTCTATGATTTTTTCCTATCCCATTTGGGTGCTGGTGGTATCAATAGCTAAGGAGTCGTTTATTCAGTAATTGGAGGGCTCAGGGTGGATTAAGTGAACCCAAGCCTTTCGCCTCCAGGCCACTGGTTTGAATCTAGCCAAAGATGGGTTAAAGTGAGTCACTTCCATTTTTCAGATGCTCATATTGTGTGTGAAATCTGTTGACGACTAGAACTGGCATTACAAAATAGAAGCGTACAGCAGCTATGAAAGGCGCTGTTGTTTGAAATCTAAGCAGCGAAACCAGCAATTGGATGAGTAAGAAAGCAAGCAGTCTAATGCTATTGGAGTGCATTTGCTTTGGGAAGCTGTATCCAAGATTTGCTCGCTGGTGGCCTTTCACCGCCTTTGTCTTCTCTTTATCGTGGGACATGTTTTCAGCTGTAGCAACGTGGGTACAGCTCAGCCTCAATGAGATGCTTACGTATTTTATCTGGATCCATGCAGTGTGTTCTGTGCTTGCCAAATCGAGCCATTGTTGCTACGTTTTGTAATGTATTACTTCAAAGTTAATGTAGTGAATCTGGTAAGATTCTCTGCCAAGTTTTGGCGAGTATAGAAGGAAATCGGGGAATCCCAATTCCGCTGAAGTTGTGGGATAAGGATAGCAGTGTTCAGATCTGTGTCTCCAGCATGTGCTATTCCAATTGGCAAAGAGCTTTTGGGGAATCCTGTATGGATGTGTCTTGAGAGGCACTAGCAAAGAGCTGAAGCCCGACCAGGGCCAGCTGGAACGGTGTTCAAGATGAGACTTGTTCATGGTGCCACCTTCATGCTGCAGCCCTGAAAGCATGTGCTGGGGAACATTCAGGTTTGCAGTAAGGGTTTTATTGAATAAAACATCTGTTAATTAATTGGATATTAGTTTCGGTTTAATCAAGCAGTCCCTGTGTTATCTATTTTACTGCAAGCCTGCATGGTGTTTCTTTTTTTAATGGTATTACATAACTGCACTGTAAACCCTATAGGTGCAAAGCTGGGTGTTTCTGTGGGACACAGCCATCGCTATAGTAATGAAGGAGGTGATGAGGGTCATTACTTGGATATTAGTGGTGGAAACATGCATCACGCTCTTGTTTCACAGCGTTGAACCATAGCTGTTGACATTCCCGTTGTGATGAGCAGGGCCGTTCCATGTCTCCTAAAACAGGGTTGGAGCCAGCCACCCCTTGGAATTAAGTTCCAGACAGTTTGCTGTGCGGATATCGGGACTAGCGCTTCTTAGAGCTGTGCACACTTGAGGTGGTACCAAATATACAACCTGCTCTTCGCACTGCTCTACCAGTGGAGCAGTTTTGCTTTGGCACTCCTAACCACAGGTAAAACTGGTCAGCGTAACTCCTTGTGTTGACTTGGACCATTCCAGCCAACATCACTGGTTTTGCCTCATGGAAAACAGCAAGCAGAGTCCTCACCTGCTCCGGAAAATCCATCAGCTGGGGATGTAAGCCTCCCAGTATGAGGTGGGAGCAAGCACTGGGTCTGTGTAGTGAGACCCTGTGTGCAGAGCGGACATCTGCCAACAGCCGGAGAGGGAGGCCTGGACTCCCTGGGAACCACTGTGAGTCCATGTGGAACACCCAGGCTGCTGAGATGATTGCTTCTCCTTTGTGATTGGCGTTGTATATACTGCTTTTGTGCTGTCGGCGTGGAGGCAGACCCAGAGCAGAGGCGTGGGTAATGACAGGGGTAGGGCTCTGCTGTCACGGCGTTTGGACACATAGCGGTGCCTTGGAAGAACTGAAGAGGAGGGACAAACACATGTACTTGGAATCCCTCCTAATGGATGGTTGCATCCTGTTTCCTTGGTAGCCTTGCTCTCTTGCCCTGACCGACTGTCAGACAGGTTTCTCAGCTGTTGCCAGGCTCTGCCAGAGGGCATGAGGAGAGGAACTGTAGGAAAATCCATCATCGGAATGGTTTCTCCCTGTCTTTCCATTTCTCAGCTCTTTAAAAGCATGAGCAGCTTTTAAAACACAAGGAAAACATCTAATTTACTGCTTCCCAAAATTGTGGACAAAGATTCCATCCTTCTAATGCAGTTGAAGTTATCTTTCTAATACTACAGCACGTCAGGCGTTAGGTAGTTAACATTTTAATATATATTTCCAAACAGTACGGAGTCTCCATTTCCCTGTGTAAAAATAATAATATTCTTAAATAATAGAGACAATAGTTATTGCCACTCCTCTCCTTCTCTTGTCTTTGCTGCTTCCTTTCCCACCCCACCAAATTATCTCGCTGGATGATTTATATAAGCTGTATTTCAATGGCATTCTATGCAGAAGAGGAAGGAAAGCCCTCGGTAGCTCTGTATTCCACTTATCTGGAATCCTTATGTGAAAGGCATGGATTTGTTTCGAAGTGCAATATTAAATTAATGGACACGATCTGTGAAAAATCGCTGTATTTTCTTCTGCTGTAAATATCTTTTCAGCGAAACGCGTTTTGTTCTGAGACACAAAACCAAACAAGCGAGATTGTGCTGAACAGCGAGTTCCCTGAATCAAACTCCTCCTTTTGCCCTAATATTTTCCTTGCAGTGAGTAAGAAATACGAGGCTGCCAGCCTGCCGATTGAACTATCTACTGCAGCTCAACTGCAGCAAGGAAGCGGTAATCCTATTGTGCTCCTCCAGCGGTCTCCCGGGAAGCAGAAGGCATTGAAATTACTGAGCTGTTGTCCTATCCCCTCCTCACCTGTCTTTGTGGCTGTAAATATAGTGTCTGCCTGTAAATAATGGTTTGCTGCACCTTTAAGTGTGTTCCCTAACAAGAGGCGGCGATTTACTGAGGTGATAAACTGTAACTAATACTAGGGTATCATAATCGGTAAATAGATTAGCACCGCGCTCCTCTGTATTTTGCTTTCTAGGGAGCCCACTGGCTCATTCACTCGGAGATGCTTACTACGGCACTTTGCACCGCGCCGAGTTAAATCAGGCCCTTACAGGATTGCAGCTCTCGGCGCCGGGGTGGATGCAGCTAATGAAATGGATTAGTGAGTCTATGGGGTAGCATTGATCACTTAGCCTGTCTTCCTTCCTCTCTCTGTTCCCTGGCCCAAAAGAACTTGGAATGGGCTGTTCCAATATTCGATATCATGGCTATAAACTATGCTTGGAGCTGCGTCATCAGCATCCATCATGGTATTGTTGCAAGAGCGCCAGAATCATTTGTTACCAAGAAATAAGAAGTGATGCGGGCAGCCTGGGAGTGATCCATGGCTTCCCCTGACTTGAGCTCCTTGGTTTTCCTAACAGAAGGGCTGGGTGCTCCCAAAGCGGTTGTGATGCCGGGCGATGGGCACGCACTGCTCGCAGGGATGGGAAGGTGCCACGGGATGGGCAGCTGAGGCCTTTGTTTCTGTACCACCCAGCCAGTTTGCAGCACAAAAGGGCCCTGGAAGGAAGGGAGCAGTAGCAGGGGATGTGAAACTGGTACCCAGGGATGTGGAACAGTACTGGGGGATGCGGAACATTTCCAGGGCATGTGGAAAAGTACCGGGGGATGTAGAACCACTACTGGAGGATGTGGCCCATCCCAGTGATTGTGTCACAGATCTTGTGATACTTGGCATGTTCTTAAAGACCTGGCTCCTAGAGGCAGGGGATTAAATAACAATTGCTTCCTTTCTCTTTCAAGCAAGCTTAGCTCTGTGGTTGCAGAGAAATGCTTGAAATGTGACTCGGGCTGAAGGGAAAAGAAAATAAATTTTTGCTTTCCAACCCTCTTCCCTCTCCTTGTCCCCAGAATCCACATGTGGATACATTGCAATGTCTTAGGATTTTTTCAATGAAAGATTTTAGAGCTATTGGAGGCGTCCAGAAGGACATGAAGTGTGGCCAACTCTGGGTGTGTGGGAGTATTTATAAGTATTTTAAGGAGAGGTCAGTCACATTCTGTGCTGAGATGCACTCTTGCAATGTCTGGTCTTCCTCAGGGAAAGGAGAAGCAAAAATGCGACTGGTTAGTAGCAAGCTCATTTTTTCCCTCACTTCCTTAGGGAAACCCCTTGGGCTGTACGGAATTGAAATAGCTCTTATTTTTGCATCTTTTTGTTTTCACTTTTTCACAAACGTGAAAGCTGAGGATGCTCATTTCTGTGTTGGTTGTTGTCGTTAGCAAATCAGTATTGATTTATTCCTATGAAAATACATCAGTGCTTAAAGTGAAATGCAATCCCATTATGAATGATACAGGTTTTGCAAATGGAGAAAAGTAGGTCAGATATTGCACCAATCATCCCGTAGTATGTCCCTAAGCCAAATAAATGTGTGAATACACTTAAACTGTCAGCACATCATTTGGTTGCCATTATTATGCATCTTTTGGCATGAGCTGACTGAACAGGCATTGAAAAATATCAGTCTTGGTGCATTAACCAGGTTGTATTTTACACCTGGATTGCATATGGGCACATTGAGGGAATCTTCCTTCCCCCCATTGCAACAGTTGACTTCAGCTGAAGTAGGAAAGCCTCATCATTACATGCAAGGGGCATTGTAGCAATGCAGCATAGGAACACGATTTAAATCTGATCATTAAACTGCTGCAGCAAGAGGCTGCGAGAGACAGTGTGGATGGTCCATCTGCAAAATCTGTACTCCTGTTGTACAAGGAGGAGGGGCGGGGGGGGAGAGAAAAAGCAGCTGCTTGGCTGTGCGATGAGAGGGAGAGACTGACTGTTGGCACCATCTGTAGCCGTCCTTTGTGCTTGCTGCTTTATCTGTTCATTATAGTCTGATACTGAATTTCTCGTGCTTTGAGTGTAAATGAGTCGAGATGCGCCTAATACTGTCAGCATAAAAAGCAGTAACTAAGTACACTAAAGATGAATGGTGTAATCTGTAAATTCATTTTGAGATTGTTTCATCTCGCTTGAATAGCCCAGGAAGTGATGTTCTCCAGAAGCCAGCTGTACCAGATGTGCGTGGGGGGTCTGTGTTCATCTTCCCAAGCAGAGAGCAGCGCAGGGGAGAGGGGAGGCTGCCCTAGTACTTCCAGCAGAGGAGAGGAGGTACCTTGAGAGGGTTCTTGCTCCTGCTAAGCAGGATAGAGGGGGCTGGTAACTCCTACGGCAGCTACAAACAGCCCCGTTTTCATTCTGTGCACAAACACCAACGCAGGGAAGAGAGTGATTATTATACATGGTACATGAGTCGAAATGTCCCAGGGGAGGGGAGGTTAAACCTCTCCATAATGAGTGCTGTGATAGAGATGAGGAAATTGCCACTTTTTATACTTGCAGTCTCTTCGTTTTGAGAAACACAAGTCCTCCCCAGATAACTTGTAGAATGAAACCGTCCAGCTTAACTTGAGGACCTCTTTGTTCTCTGACGGTTTACAATTCACCTTTATTAGTGTGTGTATTGGATATTGGTGGTAGTAACTTATTCAGATGTTCTCTTATCTTCACCTCACCAAAGGAATGCCATCTCATTGGCATATCCCTTTTCTGAGAGTTACTCTGCTTTTCTTCCCAAGCAGCTTTGGCTTTTGTTTGCAGATTCGTGCCCTCAGATGCAGTGGGTTGCTGCCTTTTATCTTATTTGCCAAGTGCATGTAGGTGTGCAGAAGGAGCAGCTCCCTCCTCCCCTCAAAGCCTCGTTTAAGATGGACGGTTTCCATTTGACACTGTGGTAATTACACTCGGCTGGGGAAGTGCTCAGCATCCACTATTCCTCTGCGACGGCTGCATTGAGCATTCGGTAGAACACTTTGTTCGCGTTTCTCAGGACTCAAGTGGCCGTAGTGCATGGGAATAAACCCTGCAAGGCAGGGATTTGTGTCCTCAGGTGGCTGGAAAAGGCGGGGGGGCTTTGTCACTGGCACATTAGTAGTGATACACCAGGGATAAAAGGTGAGTATAATTTGATCAAATGCGTGTTCACAGATTCCTTGGTTAATAGAGAACAGCTTAGACTGACACTCATTGCTGGAACGTTTCACAGCGGCTGACAGTTTCCAAGTGACCATATTTAGTTCCATAAAGAGGTCCCCATTTTTGTCACAGCAGACCTCTAAAATGCCTCCCTAAACGACACTCTTGACCTCCTGCTTGATAAATGCAGTGAAATTACCACCTCTCCTTTGTCCAAATGTGTGCTTAATTCCCAGGAATGGCATGGGCTTGAAGTATTTTTCTTTTGTGGCCATTGAATTTGAGAAATTCCAGTTGTTTCTCGTCCTGAAAAATTGTATTTATGTGTGTTCTTGGCAAAGCAGGTTCCTTTCCCCCCCTCTACAAATACAAATTTACAGTTAGTCTCTTTAGAATTTGTTCTGTGTTAACTGTACCTCTGAGCAGCTACTGGAAGCAGAAGGAGGTGTACCCTGGAATGACAGTTTGCTGCTGCTTCAGGTGATGTTATTCGGTGAAAAGACAGACATTAGAAAAATAAGAACTGCAAATAAAAGCCTCAGTTTTGGAGAACTTTGCACTTTTAAACCAGCAAGCCTAAAATGACATGTAGACCTCTCCTACCCGAAACTGCTTGGGGTTTGAGTAGGCTTCTGGTTCTCCCCTGCTTGTGCAATCTGCTAATTTGTGTTCTGTTCACAACACCTCAGGAAAGCACTTAGTTCAAAATGAAATACGAAACATTTTCTTGTTCTGAGGGGTTTGTAAAGCATACTTTAAAGAAGGAAAAACCCCAAGCGCTTCCACTCAAGAATGTTTCTTCAACAGCAGAATTATGCAATTAGTCTGCACTTCATTCCAGTGAGACTTTTCACCGTGTCATGCCTTGGCGACTTGGTGGGGAGGGACTTTTTACAAGGGCTTGTAGTGGTAAGATGAGAGGGAATGGCTTTAAATTGGAAGGGGAAAGATTTAAATTAGACCTTAGGAAGAAATTCTTCACGATGAGGTTGGTGAGGCCCTGGCACAGGTTGCCCAGGGAAGCTGTGGCTGCCCCCTCCCTGGAGGTGTTCAAGGCCAGGGTGGATGGGGCTTTGAGCAACCTCGTCCAGTGGAAGGTGTCCCTGCCCATGGCAGGGAGTTGGAACTGGGTGACCTTCAATGTCACTTCCAACCCAAACCATTCCATGATTCTCTGAATCTTTACCGGAGTCACTTCTGATGCTGGAATTCAACAGGCAGCTTTGAGGCTCAGTCAGGCATTGCTGGAGGCTCAAGTGAGTCTCGTGGCTGGATGCACTCACAGGAACCAGATTTCACCTGCATTCACTTTCCAGAGCTTTGCTTACTGCGGAGTCCATGGTTTCTGTACCAGGGGCTGGTCTTTTCTGAGCATGGATGCATATTTTCAGAGATAATGACCCCTTTCCTGTCTTCAGAGGGAGCTGCAAGAGCTGCAAGCTTTGTGTCCCTCTAGAAAATTACTGCATCGTCATAGTCCATAAACGTGATTTTCCTGTAAGCACAGAATTACCTTCATTGACCAGAAGATTAGGCACATAATGGAAATACACATCTAGGGGTTGTGAGGGGTCAAATGCAGATTTAAGTGCCTAACTTTGTGTCCATACATCAGCGTAGCCATATTCTCCTGTTTTATCTCTTCAAGACTGGTAGCTGATAGCAGGTTTGGAAATGAATTCCTGTGCATGGGTTTCTCTTCATGCCTCTCCAATGAAACTTTTGCACAAAAATAACCACAAACAAAAAAGAGATCTTCTTGTTCCTTGCTGTGAATGATGTCTTCTGTATGTTTTTCTTACATTTCTGTTAGTGTGAAATGAATTCTTCTGCTTCTTTTTTTCACTCACAGCAGCTGTCCCAAGTCCTTGTGTCTCATATCCATCCTTAATCCCAGTGCCACTCAGCTCAGACAAGTTCTGGGTTGTGCAGAATGTTTGTACCCTGTGTAAAAACAATATAACAATAGGCTAGGGCAATTGCTTACTCTTATTTGATAGGATAATAATGTGACTGGTGGTTAGTGGACAAACATTTCACTCCTATGGTTTGTCTGTTAGGATTATAGCTCCTGATACAGTTGTTTGCATCTGCCCTTGGCTGTGCTGGTTCTTGGGTTGTACACTTACTGTCCTTTTGTTCTGTTTGCACAGCGCTGCTTTCTTCGTGGTGTGAGGAACTGGGACGGCTCTTGCTGCTTCGCCACCAGAAAAGCCGGCAGAACGATCCTCCAGGGAAGCTACCCATGCAACCCCCCATGAACTCTATGAGCTCCATGAAACCCACCCTCTCACACAGGTGAGTCTCAGCCTGGTCTGTGGGAGCGATGGTCTGTATGGATGTACTGCAGGCCAGACCTGCTAATTGAAGTGCTTGTTAGCCTTGACGGAGGCAGCTCCACTGTTTCATGCACTGAACAGCACTACAGGGGATCTGTAATTACAGCAAGTGCTAAATAACCTCAGATTCTGTCTTTGCTGGTGCCTGGTGCGTAGTGAAGGGGGCACTTGCACCCGCAAGTCTGTGCTCACATCAAGCGGGCTTGCTTTCAGACTACAAGGTTTGCCCTAGTGATAAACTTCTACAACATGTCTCTCACCAGGTTTTTTCCTACTCCGTTGAAATATGGGTGGCTTTTCTTGAGATTGAAAACATTTTACTGGTGTTCTGGTTTTGCGTCATTAACGTCATTGGAAATGTGTTGTATGCAAAGCAATCGTATAGCAGGCGTAGCTGTAGGTGGGAGAATGTCCTATGGCACCTGATACCAGGTGAAGGTGACAAAGCACTTGTGTTAATTTAGAGAAGATGTGAGCATTAAAGGACACTAGAAAAAGCTGAAGATGTGAAGCCTCTGATTACCAAATTATGTGGAGGAGCAGGATTTGTATTTCTGGTCTGCAGAGCCTAGTAAGGGCAAAAGTGTAGACAGGATTAAACATTTATTGCATGCTTCGTTTTTCTGGCAGTTTTTTTCACAGCTTTCTTTTCCTCAGCATCAAGCTAAGGACATCACAAATAATACAAATTGTTTTTAGTGTAGGATGTTTCTGTTAGTAAAGGATTATAGGAGTGCGGATGAGCTCGGTTCCTGGTACCTAGATTCCAGGGTAGTGTCAGTAACTTGAACTAATGTGCTAGAATGGAGCTTGGGGACATCTTTGTACCAGTGCATACACATGTGAACTCACCTGGAAACCACTTTTGGTTTTGACTTGGTTTTTTTTCTTTATTTTTCTTGTATTTATGGCAAAACCATGCAAATACTATCCCTTTTATTACAGCCCTTGAGAACAAAGTCTTCCTTTGTAATATAACTAATCCAGTATCACTGACTTTTCAGAGCACCTGGACTGCCTCTTTTTCCAGTTGAAATGATCGATTGTAAACACTCGAAAAAAGCCTCCAGAAAACCTTCTGTTCTAAAATAACTTATTTTACACCTGGGAGAAGCTTTGCAGAAGCTAAGGTGAAATTAGTGGCCAGTCTGCAGAGAAAGTGTGGAGCAGTGTATGCATTCTCTTAGGTGCAGTTTTATAGGTTTTAGATACCTGATTTTCATCTGACCTTTTAGCCTCTCTTCCCCTGGAGTCTATAAAGTAAGGATGAAAGCACTGTTCTGTCTCAGAGGGACTGTGTGCCGTGATCCTAGACAAGATAGGCACAACTCCCTTCTTTCACAGCAATTTTACACTGGAATTCTGTCACGTGTCAAAAAATAAATACTTTCTTCTGCTAAACCAAAATACCAGCATTTCTGGGAATACCCAGTGTTCTGTCTAACAGTAGAAAATGCTGCCCAGTATCAAAGAGTCCCTGTAAGTTTCTCTTGAGTGTTGCCCTTGAAATGCTTTACTGAGGAAGACACTTGAAGTCAGTTCTAAATTACTGCTGTTTACTCATGAGATGCCCTTCTCAAAACATATTCCTGTGGCCTAACTTCTTATCTGTAATAGCTGCAGCAGCCACTGAGGGATGCAGGATGCCAGCATCACTGCTTCAGTGTGGGCTGGTGTCTCATCTGTAATTTAGCCATAGCCATGACTGCTCAAAGTCTCTCAGGAGGTACGTTGGAACGAGACACGTTGTGGCTCTCTAACTTCTTTTCCTAACTGGAACTGTTTACTTTCATGTATGTTTTCTATTCAATCTATAAGACAGTAGTGAAGTGTGGGGGAAGTAGAATTAGGTTTTCTGCTTTTTCGAATTGAACAAAAGATGAAAAGCCATTTAGTACAACCCCAGTGATAAAACTGCTGATGAAGCAACAATTGTATTTGCGTTAGACTACATTTGGGTCAAAAGCTTAGTGTTAAAGTTCACAGTATCTTATGTCTAATTCACAAGGGGATTGTGTGAATTCAACCGAAAAAAGCGTACGCTTTGCATTTCCTACAAGAAATTAATGTGGCCGGCTACTTCGAGCTGTGCAAAAGAATTAGTTATAAAATTAGAGCATATTCAAGAACCTTGTGTGGCTTAACAGAGGGAATACAGGCTATATGTCAGCCACTGGATATCACTAGACCAAAAAACCCTTCCCTTTGCATCAGACTGTCTTGAGTACTGCACACAGAGCTTTTTTATAGTCATTGAGATTGGAAAAAACCTAAGATCATGAAGTCCAACCATCAGCCTAACAGCACCGTGCCTACAAAACCATGTCCCAAAGTGCCACATCTACATGCTTTTTGAGCACCTGCAGGTATGGAGACTCCACCACTGCCCTGGGCAGCCTGTTCCAGTGCTTTCACTAAAGAAATTTTTCCTGGTATCTAATCTAAACCTCCCCGATGCAACTTGAGGCCATTTCCTCTCATCCTGTCACTTGTTACTTAACGGAAGAGACCAGCACCCACCTCACTACAACCTCCTTTCAGGTAGTTGTAGGGAGTGATGAGGTCTCCCCTCAACCTCCTCTTCGGATAGTAAACAATCCCAGTTTCCTCAGCGGCTCCTCATAACACTTGTGCTCCAGACCCTTCACCAGTTTCGTTAGTGATGCTGTTGGTCCAGTCAATATCAGCCATACAAGGATGTGTCCACATGCTACAAATGCTTTCAGAGTAGGGACTATATTGGGCTAATTTCTTTCAAAAGTTAGTTGTTCATTAACAGAATGATAGTGTTGCATATAGAACAAAAATTCAGCCTAATACCTACCTTCTCATTTAGGACAGTTGGTTGGACTGCAGACTCCTGGGCCTAATGAACAGCATGAGCATGGAGTTCTCAAAAAAAACCCTCGAACTTACCTGATTTTTAAGTGCAGTGTAATAATGGTTAGCTCAGACCTGAATGTGAGATTAATTGGATTATATTTTTTTAAATTTTATTTTTAGCCTTTTTTACTGATTCATGTGGGTAAGTTTCACTCCTGTACTGAAAGACCAGAATAAGACCCATCCACCTTCCTTAATCCTGTATAACTTCTAACTTAAGTCCTGCTTAAAGGATTTATGGGGAACATAAGGAGAGCCAGCGACCTTTGGGCTGGCCTTTTGCATGGAAGTGATAATTCATGCTTTCTAGCTTGTAGGGAGTAACATAGCTTATTTGTGTTGTAGTTTTCCAATCTGACATAATGTCTGTAATAACAGATACTACTCAAATTGGCTGATTTTCCACTTTTAAATTAATTTAACGTCTATTGTGTAAGTACAAATTATTGCCATTATACACCTTCATTTGCTTTGATCAGGTTCCTACTTAACTCTTCATTGCATTAAGTGGTGGACCTTTACCTGTGGATCATATTGAATCCTGGTTGAAATGAGTACAATTTCCACCACTCCTGTCAGCAATTCATTTTAAGGTGGGCCTGACCCAAGCAGACCTTAAGGGGCTTCTAATTTCTCACATGGCTTGTAGGAAAGCTTACTTAGTCAACAAAACCACCTGAAAATAGACAGGTCTTAGGTGCATTTTGGTATGTGGTCATGAGCATTCGTCAGGTTCTCACTGTCTTCTCTCTTGCTCCAAATTGTGGTGTTCTGTGTTAATTGGCAACTGTCTTGCAGTGAGTGACCGAAGGGTGGCAATATTAGTATGGGGCAGTAAAGACTAATGGAAAATACGAAGATAACATTATTTTTATCATAAATTAATTAGTAGCAGAGGTTTTGAGGAAATTAAACAATAGATCAAATTAAGTAGTACTTCAATATTAAGATAAGTGCTTTATTTGTTATTGTTACTGGGTTTTATTCACACAGGTGCCATAAATACCTTTTATTGGTTAGACTTACTTTACGGGAGGGCTTGGGTTTAATGTTTGTTTTATCTTTTTTTTCCTTCCAATTTAAACTTCACTGAGAGCTGAACTTTCGCCATTGGTAGGAGCTCTTGGAAAAGAATAGGAATTCTGTGTCTGAATTTCTGCTGTACTGGCCCTTCCACCATTTGCAAAGAACCAGGAGTGATCTGGCTATAACATAGCAGTAGAAACAGGGTCAGAGTTTCTGCAAAGGTTGCTGCCTTTCAGTTTTGTTATCACAGGTGATTTTGATGGATAGTGATAGTCACTTTAAAAATGTATGGATGAGAAAAATGGTTTAAGCGAAAGCTCTGGTGCGTAATGAACACACTTCTGTGAAAACAAAGCACATTAAGCATGTTTTGTACATCAGTTTGAAGTCAGCGATCTCTTTATTACTCATAGTATCACAGAATCATGAAGATTGGAAAATACCTCTAAGCTCATCCAGTCCAACTGCCAGCTCAATACCACCATGCCTACTATGTCTCAAAGTGCCACAGATACATGCTTTTTGAACTCTTCCAGGGATGGAGACTCCACCACTGCCCTGGGCAGCCTGTTCAATGCTTCACCACTCTTCATTGAAGAAATTCTCACTAATACCCAATCTAAACCTTCCCTGGTGCAACTTGAGGCTGTTTCTTCTCATCCTATCACTTGTTACTTGGGAGAAGAGACCCAACGTCCACCTCACTACAACCTCCTTTCAGGTAGTTGTAGGGAGTGTTGAGGTCTCCCCTCAGCCTCCTCTTCTCCAGAGTGAACAGCCCCAGTTCCGTCAGCTGCTGCTCATAACACTGGTCTCCAGACCCTTCACCAGCTCCATTCCCATTCTCTGGACATGCTCCAGACCCTCAATGTCCTTCTGGTAGTGAGGGGCTCAAAACCGAACACAGGGTTTGAGGTGCGGCCTCAACAGCACCGAGTACAGGTGGACAATTCCTTCCCTGCTCTTGCTGGCCACAGCATTGTTGATCCAAGCCAGGTTGCTGCTGGCCTTCTTGGCCACCTGCACCACTGCTGACTCATGTTCAGCCACTGTCAACCAGCACCCCAGGCCATTTTCTTCCAGGCAGCTTTCCAGCCACTCTTCCCCAAGCCAGGAGTGTTGCGTGGGGTTGTTGTGACCCAAGTGCAGGTCCCAGCACTTGGCCAAACTGTATGTGGCTGTGGCATGCAGGAACAATCTTTGCAAAAGAATTCAAAGCTCTTTAGGTAAAAGATAAGATTGTTTCAAAGCCATTTAATCTTTCTGTTTGTGAAGTTGTGAAATAAATACAATTAGAGACTGAACAGATGGTAAATCCTAACGTAAGAGAATGCACCCAGCAAAGCAACCTGGTTACTCCTGACTGGGCAAGAGCAGCCTTTCTTTTTCACAAAACCGCAGAGTGGTTTTAGTTGGAAGAGACCTTAAAGCCCACCCAGTTCCAACCCCTCTGCCTTGGGATTCCTCCCACTGGATCAGGCTGCTCAAGGCCCCATAGCTTTTCTTCTGTTTTCCTTTCTGACAAGAAATGGTAAAATCAATTGGGAGAAAATAACGGCAAAGTTCAGAACCCAGAAATATTTTCGCAATAGTGCTGTTTCTTAAAGTAAAAAAACAGGCCCTCAAGATTTGTTCAGAACAGAATTACTAATAGGGCTTCTGATTGCTCTAAGCATTGTAAAGACAAAACTAATCGCTCAAAAGTACTGTCCCACGGCTTGTTTGCTCATCGTGTCCTCCACGTGAAACCAGTGATCCCAGTTCTAGCACACACACTTACTGTGGGGAGGAGGTGGAAGAAACCTTGAGAGAATGTGGAAGCTAAAAGCAAATGATTGGCACTCTAGTTGAAACCTGATCGTGTGTAACGGTTAGCTGTTAATAATTAAACCTGTCATATTTTCATGTAAAAAATGTCCATTTCATTTTCGGTGAGAAAAATCTGTGGTCAATTCTTGTGGTAACAGGAGAGACATGATCTATGAAAACAATGATGAGCAGCTTAATGTCTCTTCAAACACATAGCCTTCACGTGCTTGGTAAAAGTATAGGCTAAGGATCATCTTCTATTGTGTGTGCAGCATCTTGCACTGATGTGAAAATAGGGCTTCAGTATTGATCAGAAACTCGGAGTGAGTGCTGTGGCAATAGGTAGCAGCAAAACTCCTATACTATTGTGATTTTATTCTGATAAGTACATGTGAGTGCTATGTGCTCTGCATCTTTTCCCACTAAGCATAGTATATACCACGTAAAAAGTTTAGGGGTTTTGTTTTGAGGTTGTTTTTTTAAATTAAGAAGTGCTGGCTGGTATTTTTAATAACCCTGACAAAGGCTTAGTAACTACCATGAAGATGATGTGCAGGCTGAAGCATCTCTGCTGTGGTGACAGGCTGAGAGAGTTGGGGTTGTTCAGCCTGGAGAAGAGAAGGCTTCGGGGAGACCTTAGAGCAGCTTCTAGTACTGAAAGGGGCTACAGGAAAGCTGGAGAGGGACTTTTTATGAGCGTATGGAGCAATAGGATGAGGGGGAGTGGCTTTAGATGGGAAGGGGGAAGATTTAAGATTGGACATTAGGAAGAAATTCTTCAGGATAAGAGTAGTGAGGCACTGGCACGGGTTGCCCAGAGAAGTCTTGCCCCCTTCCTGGAGGTGTTCAGGGCCAGGTTGGATGGGGCTTGGAGCAACCTGATCCAGTGGAAGGTGTCCCTGCGTGTGGCAGGGGGTTGGAACTGGGTGGCCTGTAAGGTCCGTTCCAACCTAAACCATTCTGTGAATATTTAAGGTATGTCTGCTGACTGAGCCAAAATCTGACCACCTCACGCTTTGTTCTGTGCTGGGATTTAAGAAATGGTAACTAATGCATTTGGAAAGACAGCCATCATTCTCGCGTTCAGGCCATGAGGAACATCCAGTTCCTGAGGATGTCTGATCGATTCCAATTCACTGTTTAGCAGTAACCACAATCATACTGTGCTCTTTACGTGAGGAGCAGATGATTCATACTGAGTCGAGGTGATTTTCCTCCTCCAGTGCATTGGGAAAGTTCCCTCCGTCACTTACTCTTGATGAATCCAACTCATTTCTGATGGCACCGGAGTTAAAAACCATTCAGCTGTGGCAGCACCCCCAGTTTTACCAGTTTTGCCTGTCACCATAACTGCACAGTGACACTGAAAGCTATACTTTGCCTGGCTCTTTGATGCAAAACTCATTAAAATCATCTGGAGTCTTTTAACTAGCTTGGGTAGCTTTGGATGGGGAACATCAGGACTAAATCAGTGCCCTCAAACCCTGCAGCGTCAGGTCCCCATGTGCTGTTTAGCAGCCTTTCTGTGCACAGAGGGCTTGGGGAGCCACATCCCGGAGCTCCCGGGCACTGAGTTCAGCCTGAGCAGTGGGTTGGGGGTGCCCGTGCTGAGAGCGCTGCCTGCCAGGAGGGGATGTGGCTCCTGAGCAGGGAAGTTCTGCACTGGTGATGCTGCCCATTTGCTGTGGAAGGGGAAAAAACATGATGGCTTAAAAGATGGCAAAACCCTTGTCGTTTTTGAAGATTTTTGTCTTTTTGGATAATTTGGCAACAGGAACACAGATGTGTGTTTTGTCTGAAACCTGATGTTGTTCTTGATGTCTTTATCTGTCATTCATTCACTTGGATGAAAATCTGACCCTGCACAGGATTTCCCTGTGAACAGATTACAAAAGGAGTGAATTCCTGATAGATTATTTTGACATTTTTTTTTTTTACTTCATTCTCGTACATTTGAGTTCTCTTTAGCATCGCAAGGGGGAAGAAAAGGAAATTGGTGTTACTATTTGCAGCGATGGAGGGCATTTCATAGGACCACAGAAGGCATTTCGTAGGATCACAGGATGCATTTCTAACGGTTTCCCTAAAACAAAACGGGTTAGGAATCCTTGCTCTCCATTCCCAGGCTGGTTTTGGCTGGAGTCGCTGGCGAAGCCCGCTCAGCAGACGTGAGCAGCCTGTGGGTTGGGGACATCGATGAGATACTGGCCGTGTCGGGGAGCAGGAGCCGGCGGTTTCTTCCCGGGAAAAGGGCTGTTCCGGGGCCGGGGAGCAGCGCGGCAGCCGGGGCATCGTCTGTCCTTGCCTGCACCGCGCGGGGGGGGTTCCCGGAGGGGATTCCGCTCGCTCCCCGGTCACGGAGGACACGGGAGGATGCTCTGCTGGGACGGCCCCGGCGCTGCGGTTCCCCGCAGCCCCCCAGACCCCCGGCCCCGCCGCCGGCGCCCTCCCCTCTCTCCTTTCCGAGAACGCGGAGCGGGGAGGGGGGGTGTTTTCTGCTGTCGGGAGCGTAAATCAGGTCGATGGGCACGGTGGGAGCCGCGGCCGCGTCCCCGCGCGGTGCCCGCAGCGCCCGGGCTGCCCCCGCTCCCCCCTTCCCTCCCTCGTCCTGGAGGGAGAAGCGGCGGCGGGATCCGCTCCCGCTTCCCGCCGCTCCTTCCCCGGCGGCCGCTGACCTCCGGGCGCTGTGAACGAACGGCGAAGCCGGGAACAAAAGGCGAGTCTGGTGGCTGCCATTCTCTCCCGCTGAGGCGGCGGAGGCGCTGCGGGGCGAACAATGCGAGGCTCGTTCGCCGATAACCAGCGAGCACCCCGGCACTCGGATTACCAAGGCGACGGGCGATGGTAGAACGCCGGGTGGGTGTGTTTTTTATTGTAAAGGAGCAGTCGGATATGGAAACCGGGGTGTGTGGCTAGAGCCGAGCAGAAGGGGCGCCCGGCGGTGGGGAGCGAGGGCTCGGGGTCGCGTTCCGACACACGTGGGGGGAGCGAGGCGCGGGCTGAGCCCTGGGGCGCAATAAAGGTTGAGCTGCAGCTGCCCTCGTTCCAGCGGTTCGGACAAGGTAACAGGTGGCATGTGAATAGCAGGTGGATTTCGTGTGGTCCGGGCTGCGGTGCCGCGGTGCATGGTCTGGTGACAATGGAGCTGGGTGGGATGCCGTGGGCTCGCTGCCTTGGATCGCAGGGATGCTCTGCTCCCGCCGTCTCAGACCGCAGGGACCCTTTCAGCTTCCCACTGCTGTTTTCCTGTCTTAACCTGCATAGCTGCGATCCTTCGTTCCACACGGAGAGCGATAAGTTGTGTTATCCCGGTGTCTCTGCGCGTGTGCGCACACACGTGTGTGCGTGGACATATATGAAATCTATAGCGCAGCAGGACTCTGTGTGTGCATGCAGGGTGCTGCGGGCGTTTGAAAGCTCAGAAACTTCGGAATTAATGGAATTACATGCATTTTCCTGGTTTGGGAGGTCAGATTCAGAGGTGCTGGCTCTTGCAGAACACTTTGCAGGCATGGCTCTCGCTGCTGGGGCTGCGTGTCTGGAGTCAGGAGGCAGCAGCAAGCGTGTCACAGCCTGACCTGTAGCAACCCAAGGTGAAATGGACGGCAGCGTTCCCACCTCCATAAGTCATCCAGGCCTCACAGGCCTTGTCAGAGGTAGAAAGTTCAGGGCTTTCAGCATCCAGAGGGACTCTGCATCACCTGCTGAACCGCTGGCTGGAGTTTGCCATCTCGGTCTCCAGGATGCCAGCGGCTGCATCGTGTGTATGTGTGCGGCTGCATGAATGGTTATTGGAAACGTGCATGTTGTGGTAAGGGGGTGGTAGCCACCCACTAGTCACAGGTGCCATCCGCACTGCTGAGCTGATATATAGCTCCTGCTTTCACCTTTTGACGGCTTCACCTGCACCTGCTCACCTAGAACAGGTTCAGAAGGCATCTGTGTTTTTGCTAGGAAACAGCCTGCCTTCTTGTTCCTGTGAATTATGGAATTCATCACCGCTTTCACTCTTCCTCTTCAGTTTACATTGCTCACAGCCCAGCACAGGCAACAGCCAGTACTGAAACAACACTTGGAGTAATTCTTTCTTGGTAGGGAAGAACTAGATATGGATCCTCTGTGCATTTGGAGAGCTGGAAAAATCGAAGCTTTCCAAAGGATTAGAACATATCTTCATCTAGTTGGAAAGAGTGGAGGGAAACCACGGACTTGAGAAGTGGTTGGGAGATAATTTTTGGAGCTGTGTTTTCTCTGTAAGATTTGAATGTCTGGAATCGTGCCGTTAAGAGGCAGAGGGAAGTAAAGTCTTGCAAAGTGCTTCCAAATAGACTTTTTTTCACTTCTGTATTGCACAAATACACCCAGTGATTCGGATGGGACTCTGTCTTATGTATTTATTTAGTGAAATACACGATGGAGCCTTCATTTATGCCAATACTGTTTAAACTTCCTCAAATTATAATGCTAAGTAGAGGAATGTGTTTGAGGAAGGTACACAGCACGTGGGCAGCTTCAGTCAAAAGTGAATTACTGCCATCCATCCAAAGCCAGTATTAGTATAAAAACTTACTACACCACCCTCTTTTTTCCTCATCTGTAATGTAAACTTCTTGCTACCTGTACACAATATCGGCTTTTACTTTGCTTTCGAACAGTGTGTGATGGAAAGAGGCAGTTAGTCTTTGTTTTCTTTACACGATGTCTTCCTATTTCCTTGCTGACCATAAGTGGTCTTCATGTCCTTTCCATGCGATGGCTCCTTATTCTGCCATACTCTTCTGTGCGAATGGAGAATGGGTTGTGTAGGGTGATTCCTATACTTTATGGAAAACACAGTGCCAAAGCTGAAGGGATAACTTGGTTATATTTTGTCTTATGACAATTTTTTATAGTAATGCATTTCAATATCTGTTAACTAAACTAAAAACTAATTTCAGGTGTTTAAATTGAACACTTTGGCTAAGTGCATTAGACATACAGATGGTGGATGTATCTCTGCTGGTGAGGCATCAGGTTTGTTCCCCTGAAAAGAAGTCTCAATGAAAAAAGAGAAGTTTTTCCTTCTAAATGTCTGGGGGTTTTGAAAAGAAAGAAAAAGCAAATCTCTGAAATTGTTTTGATTGCCAGTAAGTGGAAACAGATTTTGTCTTTCAGGTGTTACCTTGGGTTTCTTTCAAATTAGTAGTAAAAGCCAAGGGTATTTTCAGTGGCAACTTGTAGAGAGTAAAAAATCCATTTGATCTGTTATTTATGAATAGATTGTTGGGAGTCCCTGGCTTATATAAGTGGGAACAAATTAACTGAAGTCCTTCCTGGAGCATTTTGGTGTCACAGGAAACTGCTAATAGTTTTCCGTCTGTTTTTGCAATTTTATTTTGGAAGAAGATGTTAGACATCCTTATACTGATAGGAAAATTATAAAGACATGGTGAAATTTTATGCCTCTTCTGTAACAGGAGCACACCAAAAAGGCCACTCCAATTCAGTATTCACCATGTACCATGCTGAACATTCTTTTTCTTCAATGTATGCTTAAAACAAGCTTATGGTGGTGCCCTAATCAAGAAGAATTGCTAATTGAGTCCATATCAATAATTAAAAGCTACGTGAGTGGTGTTTATTGGTGAAACCCAAGTAAAACCAAATCCTGACTGAAGCTGCCACACTTGTGAGACAGTACAGGCGTGAAATGCATGTGCGGGTGCTGCAGTTACCCAGGGCTTTATTTTTTCTTCAGTTGGTTTTCTACGACAGATGAGGTTTTAGGGGAAAAGAGGGGTGAGGCAGGAGCCTTGTTTGGAGAGTGTTGTGTTTTACTTTGTGGTAGTGTCACCTAGAGGCTCCAGCCAAGAATACAGCCCAGGGGTGCTGGGCACCCGGGCACCCTGCACCTATGGGCAGTGGCAGAGGTGCACACACAGAGGTGCTGGCAGGTCAGAAAAGATCAGGAGCCCTGGTTCTGGGCTGTGTTTGGACCATTCTGATTTGTGGCCATGTGTATTTGCAGAGGAGCATTTGGCTTGGGTAGGTCTCTGACACCTCACTGCTTGCAGTCAGATGCTCTTAACTCCAGGTGTCCATGGGTGTCAAAAGAAGTCATGAGAGGAGTGACAGTCAGTGTTACGTTGGCAATTACTTGCTCATCTTGGTGTCAGCTGAAGAAGTTATGATAGAGTCAGTAGATTTAAAGGACTGTGTGGGCTCTGTGTGTGTCAGGTCCTACTCGAGTGGGATGGCTGTGCCTCAAAAACATTACAGACCGCTGAGAAACTGTAAAGCTGGCTTGAGGGTGAGCAGCAGGAGCTAGTCACAGAGAGCCTGGTTGTGGCAAACTTGATTGCAGCACTCGGAGGGAAAAGATTTTGTAGAAAGGCAACATCTGGTGCTTTTCTGCAGTAGCTGGTAGATTTTTGGTGTTTAAAACTGAGATAGACACTTATAAAGCTGGTGTTTTAGACACCTGGCCTTATCAACAAGTGATGTGAAAAATCACCAGGAAGATTTAATTCCAGTTTTTACCCTCCTCCACAACATGTAAATCCAAAACTCTTTTTTTTTTTTCAGCTGCCCCGACAACAAGCGAAATTGTGGTCAGGCTCCCATGTGCTTGGGGACTTGTCACTCATCTTGCGTTGCTGTCTGGCAGCTTTGTGGCCTCCATGGGGCTTTGAGCAACCTGATCCAGCAGAAAGTGTCCCTGCCCATGGCAGCGGGGTTGGAACCTGATGGGTTTTAAGGTCCCTTCCAACCCAAACCATTCTGTGAGTCTCTGTGAAGCACCAGTGCGCTAGGAATGTGTCCTTCACTGAACCATGTGAATCTCTCCTTCCTCCATCAATGAGGACCTGTAAACAGAGCATCAAATACACATACTGTTGCTTTAATGACAACTTAAATGTATTTAAAATACAGCATTTTCAAATAATTCCGCAAATCATATCTAAATTACAGTAATTCACTAGTATTAATTCATGAAGCTCACCTTTTATTAAGCAACTTTTGTTAGGATTAACTAACAGTCTGTGTCTGACATGAAGCCTGTAACTGTTCCAAAGAAACTGGATATCTACTGGTTCTGTTTTACTAGTGCTAGGATTAAGAGAACCTGTTCAGACCTAAGTACCAGTGTCCCTTTCTGGTGTGAGTGTTTTATTACAGGTGGTTCCAGTACGTTCGCCAACAGCTAAGAAATCATTTCTCCTTATTTTTTGGTTGCAGTTTCACTATATGGTAGTTTGAGAAATTATCTCCCTCCATCTCTTCCTTTTTGCTCTGTGGCTTCCCCTGCTGTTTGGTCTTTAATGTTGACCAGTCCTATGTATAGGTTCATTAACGCTATTATAAATTTAGTCAATACTCTTTTAGTGGACTCCAGCTGAGCCCAAACTGACTCAGTGCCCTCCAGGGTGCAGTGAGAGACTTAATTACGCTTGTAGTGTTCAACAGGAACAATGTTGTGGGCAGTGTTGCGTTGTGGCTGGAGAGGTTGAAGCTTCTTTCTCTATTGGCTGCCATTTTCAAGTTTAAAGAAAGGGATTTTGGGATAATTCACAGCTCCGTGTGATAATAGCAGAAAGCCACTACTCTTTTGCAAAAGAGAATTGGATTGGTCACATTTCATTAGGGTACTTACATGGATTTTCCTTTGATGGTGGGGAGTATTCCTTTGGGTTATCTAAGGACAGAAAAATGAGCTGAAAGAGCTGAGTGGAGGAACAAGTAATCCTTTAGTTGAGTGGAAAGTGTCTGAGCATCTCCTATTGCCTGAAACCTAGGAAGCCTTCAGCAGTGGAGGAAGGGTGGATATTGTATCCAGTATGGCACAAGTCATGCTCAAACATTCTGCTAGGGAGTGCAAACCATGGGAATGCCCTGCATTTCTCACTGGGTAACTAAAGTGAAGTTTGATTGAAGGGGTGCCCAGTGCAGTAGTATGTTAGGGTGTGTAGATGCTGTACAAGGCATATCCATCACTATTGCAGTGCTGCCAAAATTTCTGAAACTAATGTTTTCTGTGATTTAATGCTCAGTCCTGTGCTGGATAACTTAATAGTTATGCAAATCAGTGTGCACATTTAGTGTTTCTCAAAATATCTGTGCCTGGTCTTTTTTTTTTTTTTCTGGCTTTAATGTGCTGTGCTGGGTCCTATGCTGGAGGCTTTCAGTATGTGTCAACAGTTGGACTTGATGATCTTAGAAGCTTTTTTACAACCTTAAGGATTCTGTGATTCTATGCCAACAAAAAACAATTTCTTGAGGTGTCCCCCATTTTAACTGTAATAAATCATTGAATCATAGAATGGTTTGGGTCCGTGCAGTTCCAACCCCCCTGCCACGGGCAGGGACACCTCCCACTGGACCAGGCTGCTCAAGGGCCCATCCAGCCTGACCTTGAACACCTCCAGGAAGGGGACATCTGTAACTTCTCTGGGCAGCCTGTTCCCAGTGCCTCACGACCCTCTTCATGAAGAATTTCTTCCTACTGTCTAATCTAAATCTTCCCCTCTCCAATTTAAAGCCATTCCACCTCGTCCTGTCACTTCATGCCCTTGTAAAATATCCCTTCCCAGCTTTCTTGTGCACCCTCTTCAGGTACTGGAAGACTGCTAAAGTAAAACTTGGGCAATATACTCATCTTTGTAACTACGTGAAGTGATTGTATGGTCTTTGAGAACCCTGTGCAGCCTTCCGCTAAACAAATGCTCCAACTCTGCCATTGGGAAGTCTGGTTGAATAATAAATGAGATCTCTTCTGTGTACTGTGAAGGAGAGGAACGGGTGAGAGAAACATGCTTTAGAGGTAAAGAAAGGGAAGAAGTAGTTATAACTTCTTAACAGCAGGCTAAGGCATTGCTAGCTTGAAGTCTGGGTGCAAACCATATGGCCAATTTGCATTAGAAGAACGTTCAGCGACTCTGTAGTTTGATTCCTGCCTGTCATTATCCTTCTCATTCACTCATACACTTGAAGTCTATTTACCTTGTCCCTCAGGTTTTACTACCTGTCCACAACGCAACAGCAGAGAATAGAGAAGAATGGCTGCAGCGAGTCCTTCAACTGCTTACATCATGGAGAGGGCTTCTTTGTAGTCATTGAAGTGTACAAACACTCATACGTGCCGTAAATATCCAAACAAATCACACAGCAGACATCATCCAAACCAGTTGGAGAAGAAAGTAAAGTAGGAGGCATCATTCAGAGCAGGGAAAAGAGGAAGGCTTCACAGCAGTCGCAGATTCTGGGTTAGTCATCGTTTGTCTCCGTGCTGGTGGAGCGGACTTGCATTGCGTCATTTGCAAATATTAGTCACCGAGGCCATTGCCTGAGCCTCTGAGTGAGAGGGGCAGGATTTTCAGCTTTCTGACAGAAACTATTTTAAAGAAAAATGGACTAGGAGGATTTACTGATTAAATATGCCCTTATTCACATACCGTTATATATGGATGCTGTCAATGTAAACATTACATGTTAAGCATCTTATAGAGAATTACTATTTCCATTAATTTTCCCTAATTATTTGTTAGGGGAAATTATTCTTTTCCCTAATTTAATTTAATTTGTATGCCCCTGTTATTTTATTGCTGAATTAAATTGGAGTATTTTGAAACAAATAGGTCAGTTTGAATTCACAGTGATGTTCTAATATGATGCTGTTTTGCTGGCCCAGCTGTATGAAATTTGTTTAAGATTTCCTAGTTGTTTGTAAAATGTTGTTACATTCTACCTTGTACAGTTGCTGCTGCTGTTATTAGATTATTGGCTATTTGGGGTGTAGGCAGTTTCTCATTGTGGTCTGCAGCTTCCTCACAAGGGGAGGAGGAGGAGCAGGCAGTAGTCTCCTCTCTCTGGTGACCCATGATAGGACCCAAGGGAATGGCAGGAAGACGCATCAGGGGAGGGTCAGATTGGATATTAGAAAAAGGTTCTTTACTTAGAGGGTGGTGGAGCACTGAGACAGCTTCCCAGGGAAGCAGGCAGGGCGCCAAGCCTGACAATATTCCAAAAACATTTGACCAACACTCTCAGACACATGGTGTGAATGGGGTGTCCTGTGCAGGGGCAGGAGCTGGACTGGATGATCCATGTGGGTCCGTTCCAACTCGGGTCATTCTATGATTCTGTGCGTACAATTTCTGTTCTTCAGTGATTCACACTAAGTTTTATGAACAAGCTTAAGAATGAACACATCCTTAGTTTTGGCTTGCGTCACCTAAGGAAGGAGAAGTGGTCCAAGCCTGGAGCTGCTGTCCAGGGCCATGGGAGAGTCCACTCCCTGTCTGCCACAGAGCCCTTTCTAGGACATTAGCAGGTCAGTTGTCTGACCATGTCTTGTGTGAACTGATTGTGTGGTGCTTCGTGGTGCAGGCTTTGAATACAGAACCTGTACAGATTCTTTAGGCAAGGTAGCCCTGTCTAGAGTTCCTTTGATAACTGGCAGTCCAGGCAAAAATGCAGTTATTGATATCAAATCCAGGTCAGCGGCGTTTGGCAATGAAAGAGCAGTGTATGTATTAAATGGGGTATAGATATCTAGCTGAGGAAAGAACCCATGTGCGTGTGTGTACATCTATGCAAATAAAAACCTAATTTACAAGTTAATAGTACGAGTACGAGCAAATTTCAAGTGGGATATATTTTACAGTTATGGGATTAATAGTTACTTTCACTGGATTTAACATACTTGATTAATTACACTGGCTGCATACCTACCCGGTGTTCAGTTTAAAACCTCCAATGCTTTCCTATGAGAAGAAATGTTTGCTTGTGTCTGTGGGCACAGCTAATGGAAAAACCCAGTCCTCTCATCCACATATTTATCTGAAAGATGTGTTGTGTATCTGCAGTTGATTTTCTAGAATGCTGATTAGCTAATACTGCTTTTGGCATGCAGCTTATCCACCGTGTGGGAGAACACTATCTGAATTTCAATCTCCTTTGCAAAATGATGTTGAACTGCTGTTCCTTTCAAGGCTCTTCTGGACATTTGGGGATCCAGTGCAGACGGTGGAGTTGCAGCCTGGTCTCAAAATCGAATTGATTTGATACAAGGCAGCTGAGGCATTGGTTGTTGAAGAGCTTCAGATGGATTGCACTAAATAAGTGCTTCTGAGCAACTCACGTAGTATCCTTGTTTGAAACTCTGCCTCGAGTTTATTTTTACTTTCATTGGTTACAGACCTTTACAGTAAAAATCCTGTGCTTCGATATAGTTAAGGAATTCATTAGTTCTGTGTGGGTTTGATATGGTCACATTGCTATTAAAGAAACTTTATGCATCTCAGAGTGCTAGGCTAGCAATGGAAAAGGAATGTGGAGTTCAGGTAATTAATGTCAGGTGTTAATCCCTTTGTCCCCACCAGCAACTTGCCACTGTTTAAAATTCCATAATCTCACCCTCATAAATGTTTGTTTTTGCAGTGATGGGTCTTTCCCTTACGATTCTGTTCCCTGGCAGCAAAATACCAACCAGCCCCCCGGCTCTTTATCCGTGGTCACCACAGTATGGGGTGTGACTAACACCTCTCAAAGCCAGGTAAGCTTCATCTTTATGCTCCCTCCCCTCTCCATACGGGTTTTCACTCATGTTTGCGGAATGGAAAACTGTTTGGAAAATAGTCTTGGGATCGATACCAGTGTCTGTGTTCTCTTTGTTGTGCATGCTGCATTTTTTTTCCAGTCATGTCCTCTTTGGTGGCATCAGAGAGGAGGCGTCTGAGATCTTGAGTCAGGGACTCGTTGAGCTGCATGCAAATGTCAGGCTGGGGCTTAGCGTGGGGTTGGCACTGCGCGGTTCCAACATCAAAAGTATGGGCTTGGGATAAACCTCTTGGGAATCACAGATTGAATTTGAGGTTTTTTTTCTCTTAAAAACAGCATTTCTAGCTAGATTCACCCAATTTGAGTTCTCGTTGATGTGACCTGGAGTTGTATTGCACTCTGTGTGGTTCAGTGAAACCTGGTGCCGAGTCTGGCCTGCGCTGAGGTGCACTTCAACCTCTCCTGTTAATACTGCCTCGCATGGCAAAAATATTTCAATATGCACTGGAGCAAAACCAGGAGCTCCTGGCTTCTGTGCGAGAGCTGCACTTACTGGATTTTCATTTGGTTCCTTCTGCTTTTACCTGTCCTTTCTCTGCAGTGTATATTGAATTATGCTATACAAAAAGAAGGATCTTTAATGAAGGAGGCGCTGCTTATTTGTGATGGTGTGCTCTCCAAGGGATGTGGCACAAATCAAGCTCCCAGACAGTCTGGCCTTTTCTTACACCGTGGGTGAAATGCTCTAAACACATTGCTGTCTTTAATGAGTGCAAATAGTACATAAATCTAACCTGTCTGTTCTATCTTTTTCAAACCAAGTGACATTCGATCTCATACAAAATTTTCTGTGGATTTTTTTATTGTTATTTTTTAAATTTTGGTCAAAAAGTTAAAAACTAAACTTTTTTGGATTGGGCCGTTTGAAAAAGAACTCATTGGGTGGCCAAGTCATATTTATATTCATACAGCAGTTACCTAAGCACTGGCTGTGGTCAAATCTTTCCTCAAAAAATAGAGACGAAACAGTTGCAGGTTCTATAACATGATTTATTTTGTTCATTTCTTTTTTACATCTTAAAAGAAAAGGGATCCCATTTGTGAGAGAAACACCCAAATAAACACATAGGTAAATACATTGGCCACAAAATGGAAAAATAGCTTCTTGTGGAAATCTTTCATGCTTAAAAAAAAGAAAATGGAGAAAAAAACACTGATAGATTTGTTTTGTCCTAAGAACACTGTAATGTTACTGGAACTCTTCACAGTACTTCAAGGGAATGTGCTATAAAAGAAAGAAAGTGCTATGGTAAAAAAGAAGAAAATGCTTCTTCAGGATTACTGCAAGGGAATGCTGAAACATGAAGCTGTGTTGTAGCTGTTCAGGGCAGACTGAAATGAATGACAGGGTTTCCCACAAGTCTTCCTGCTCCGAGCCAGGCTCACCAATTCCCTTTCACGAATTCCCAAAGCTGATGACTTGGTTTTCTGCAAAAATCATGACCACTATATTTCTTCCCAGGTAGGAGATTTCCATGCAGGTGATCCACGAACTTATATCTCTGTGGAAATCATAGCAATTTGGGTTCAGTTGGTAAAAAAACACATTTCAAACAAGCAAACCAGGTCCTTCTAAAAGCAGAGCAGAGGACTCTTCTAAGAAGCAATAAAAACACCAGATGCTTCAGAGAAGAGTTAGATTCAAGTACAGGTTAAGCCACTGAAATATATCTTTTCACAGTTTTGCATCTGGAGTGCCCCTTACAGGATGCCAGTGGGACTGAATGTTGGCAGGTTATTTCAAAGTCCTATATCAAAAGGAAGACAAAGCATATACTGTCTCTTAATCGAAGGAATTTGTCACTTACAGAGCATGGTTTAGGTGGTCTTTATCAGAACTTTTTTTCTTTAGTGTGTTAGTTTGGGTTCCATCTAGTTAAAAATCTCCTGTGAAGGATAATTAGAGATGAGAAACATGTTTGTTTGGAAATGGCAGAGGAGAGATCACCAGGAATGTGCCCCTAGACATCAGCAAGGTGTATGCTCATTAGAGTTCAGAGTACAGGATGGTTATGTTGTAATTTATGGATTGCAGCAGCACGTCAACTTAATTTGCTTGATGTATTTCAAGGTGCAGCCCCTTATTCTGTTTCTGTTCACAGGTGCTGGGAAATCCAATGGCAAATGCTAACAACCCTATGAACCCAGCAGGAAATCCCATGGCTTCTGGGATGACTACCAGCAACCCTGGAATCAATTCCCCTCAGTTTGCTGGACAGCAGCAACAGTTTTCGGCCAAGGCAGGCTCCACTCAGCCATACATACAGCAAGGCATGTATGGACGCCCCAACTACCCTGGGAGCGGCGGCTTTGGCGGCAGGTAAGATTCCCTCAAGTGCAGTGGAAAATTGTAGAATCATCGAATGGTTCAAGTTGGAAGAGTCCTAAAAGATCATCCAGTTCCAACCTCTCTGTCATGGGCAGGGACACTTCCCACCAGACCAGGCTGCTCAAGGCCCCAGCCACCTGGCCTTGGACACCTCCAGGGATAGGGCATCCATAACTTCCCTGGGCAATCTGATCCAATGCCTCACCACCCTCATCAAAATAGAGGTAAACAGTTGATGGAGCTTGTTTGAGTGACCTAGCGGAAGTGTTGTGGGCTTACTTTAATTACATGAAGTTTCAGTATCTGTTTTACGCTGGTTAACTGAAGCGTACACTGCTTTTACAGCTTTGGAAATCAGCTACCCAAACTGCCATGAAATTCATCACAGTAAATGGAAATTGCTTAGGTCAATCAATTAGCTCTAATAAACCCCCAAAATAAAGTTTTAATTAAGAGAGATTGTTAAACAGACCACAGGCTTAGGAATGATTAACATTTAATAAGGCAAGTATGTGGAAGGTATTGATATAATTTCTACAGGCATACGGAGGAATAAGCTTGAGTACTCAGCAAAGTAGGTTCCTGTGTCATTTCTGCCCAAAGACTTTCTCCATAGCAGGAACTTGAAGAGAATGGGGGGTGAAGATGTTTGCTCAGACAGGTGGTCAAGCTGTGTATTTATTCTGGGGGAGTAAATGCTGCGTTAATGAAATAATTCAAAACTAATAACCTGGGGCTTCTTATATTTTGACTTTCTGTGCCTGGGCTTTGTAAGCTGGAGGGGTTTTGCCTTTGCCTCACCACCTCTTCCTTTGAGAGTGGTGAGGCACTGGCACAGGTTGCCCAGGGAAGTTGTGGCTGCCCCATCCCTGGAGGTGTTGAAGGCCTGATTGGATGGGGCTTGGAGCAACCTCATCGAGTGGAAGGTGTCCCTGCCCATGGCAGGGAGGTTGGAACTGGGTGGGCTTTAAAGCCCCTTCCAACCCAAACCATTCTATGATAATCACTTAACTGAAACCAGTATTCATGGTCCTTCTGCAAAGCCTACTGGAAAGGTCGTTGGCAGAGTCAGTCTGGTGTGAATAGTATGAGCCTGGGACTCAGGGAACTTCTCTCTGCCTTCAACTCTGCCACTGCTCTCCTGACTGACCTTGAACAAGGCAGAGAGTTCCTTTAGCTTTGAATTAACATCCCTAAAATTGGCACAGTGTACTTGCCTGTATTTATGAAGATAGTTGATGCCTTGGAGTGGAAAAGGCATGGATTACCTTATTATATCTTACGATCAACAGGAGAGTCGGGTAGAAATTGCAGAATACATTATGTGGGATCCAGTAGATCTGGTTGTGCTGGGGCATTCCTGGCCTTGTTGCTGAGGGCCAGGCAGGAATGCTTTTACAACACTGGGAATACATGGCATGATGCGCCACTGAGGCAGATGAATGCGCTGCTGTGGAGGAAGCTCTTTGTTCATGTTGCTGTGCAGTCTGGACCTGTGCTACTGGGAAATGGAGTGCGCATGAACTTTCAGGATTTCAATTCAACTTTGCAGTGAGCTGCAGAGCAGGAGAGCAGCAGAACAGCAGCTCACTGCCCCCAGAGCAGCTGACAGTAATGCCTTGCAATCCTGGTGGCAGCCTTATGACTGCTGCACCAGAGCAGCACTTGTACCTCACATATGCACCTAATTCCCCATCCCAGTGGCTTTCATTAGGCATTGAGACCTGGGTTTTGAACAGTTCCAGGTGAGGATCACACCGACGTTCAAAACAAAATCCACCAGGCGCATCTTAATTCTCTTTCTGTTCCTTTTCTTCCCTGTTAGTTACCCTGGAGGCCCCAATACCCCTGCTGGAATGGGGATCCCACCCCACACGAGGCCACCGGCTGATTTCACGCAGCCAGCGGCTGCTGCTGCCGCTGCTGCAGTTGCGGCTGCTGCTGCTACTGCAACAGCTACAGCTACCGCCACTGTGGCAGCACTCCAGGAAACGCAGAATAAGGACATGAACCAGTATGGACCGGTAAGAGAGCAACACTTGTGTCTCCATACCTGCCCGATCTGGACTGTTATGGGAGTTGGGCTGTGCTCCTCGCTCCTGTGTTTATTAGGGTGCCTACTCTTACATTTTAACGTGCATGAGCATGGTTATAAATGTTTCTGAGTAACTACGGGTGTGTATGTATTTAGGAATGAATCCGTCTCACGTGGTTTTCCCCATAAATCTTGCCTAGCTGTATTTTGTCATTTGGAGATGGCCCCTTAAAAAACCTGAAGATTACTCGAAGGCACAGCTGCATCCGATGTGATGTATTACTGCTACCTTTGCCTCTAAATTTGACTACCCAGTGAAATGTTCCAGAATCTTGGAATAGGTTTTGAGCCGCTTGGGTAATTGTTTGTTTTGCCAACTACAGTTGGTTGTTTGGGGTTTTTTTTTCCCTTCAAACAAGGCAACAACAGTAGAAAAGAGATTTGCCTTTTAATTATGTTGAACAGCTACGCAAGACGTGCGTTTCTGGGGATCTGTAGCTTCCAGCATGTCATGATTTTGTGTAATAATTTCTTTGTTAAAATAAAAAAGGGTTTGATCAGTTCAGGTTTTTTCCTCCTTTGCTTTTTTCCCCTCTCTTAGTTTTGAAGTGTGTGTGCCCACATGCCAAGTGATGTAAGGAAGCACAGTGTCTTAGGGATTGTCGTGTCATGCTGTATTTACACACCCAACATCCAGCCTGTTATATTACAGTAACAGACTAGGCAATTTAAATGGTTTAATTGCTCACCTTAGATTTAGATCTGTCTGGCTCTCTCGTGCCTTCTACAATTCTGATTGAATTTTTATTATACGTAACATCACTGCCCATCAAATGTTGGAGAACACTGAAGGAAAATGCGACATAAATCCTCCCTTTCTCCCCTCCCCATAAAGCATGCTCAGCTCCCTCCTCCCATTTTAAATGCATGTCGCATTTTATTCTTTTTTTTTTTTTTCTTCTTCTTCCGTTGAAGGTTTGTTCCTCTTTCCAGATGGGTCCAACTCAGGCTTACAACAACCAGTTTATGAACCAGCCTGGTCCTCGTGGCCCTGCTTCTATGCCAGGCAACATGAACCCAGCAAGCATGGGAGCAGGAATGACGCCTTCCAGCATGAGTGGGCCACCCATGGGCATGAACCAGCCTCGGCCTCCTGGAATGAGTCCCTTCAGCACCCATGGACAGAGGATGCCTCAGCAAGCCTATCCGGGCCCACGCCCCCAGTCTTTGCCTATACAGGGCATAAAGAGACCGTACCCAGGAGAGGTAATCAAAGCAATTACGTTTTGCATACACTATCATTTTGACTGAAAGTTGCAACGTGCTGAGTAATGCATGGTGTGCATCCCTGTAAGATAGACCCATCCGTGTTGTAGCGAGGTGGCTGCTGGTCGCTTCTCCCACGTGACAGGTGATAGGGCAAGAGGAAATGGTCTCAAGTTGTGCCAGGGGAGATTCAGATTACACATCAGGAAAAAATTCTTCAACAAAAGGTTTATCATGCCCTGGAACGGGCTGCCCAGGGAGGTGGTTGAGTCACCATCCCTGGAGGGATTTAAAAAACAGGTAGACACGGTGCTCAGGGCAGTGGTTCAGTAGTGGACAGGTACAGCTGGACTCTATGATCTCTAAGGTCTTTTCCAACCAAGCGATTCTATGATCTTTGTTCCAGCCTTGGTAGGAGTACTGCCGTAACAATATGAGCAGCAGCAGCTCTTCCGTTTTAGCTTCTGAAGTACTCAGGTTGGGCTTTGCTATGTTACTCAAGATGACAGTCATTAAAACCGAGAAAGTCTGCAAACCAGCTGAGCTCTCAAAGCGTCACCATGAGATTCTCAGGCTAGATGGTGACTCCATAGACCCTAAGCAGACTTCCTTCACAGGAGTGGGTTTATTTAACGTGACAACTTAAAAGAGATGTTGAAGGTAAAATACTTCCTTTGAGCCCAAACATATGTGATCTGCCTTTCTTTGGATGGTTTTATTGTTCTAAAGAAATACAGGGCAGACGTTGTATAAACACCAATAGTAATAACATTTATTTTAAAGACCGATTGCTTTCCAAACTTCTTGAGGCTTGATTTTCATAGGCACTGAGAAGAATATAAATCACACTAAACTTGAATCCCTCTGTGTCAGTGTTTATCTAATATAAGTTTATTTGGAGTGTGGTATTTCTGTCTAAGTTCCCAGGCTCTTATATGGGATCTGAGTGGCTCTGTACACAAAATTACTTTGTCATTGACTTGTATTTTGACCTTGGGCAAAACAATTAGGGTCAAAATTTGATAGAGATTTAGATGACAAAACATACAGACAGATGAGCTTTTGGGCTTTAAAAAGTACCAATGCATTTTTGGGCTGCATCAGAAGAAGCGTGACCAGCAGGGTGAGGGAGGTGATTCTCCCCATCTACTCTGCTCTTGTGAAACCCCTCCTGGAGTCCTGTGTCCGGTTCTGGTATCCCCAGCATAAGAAGGATATGGAGCTATTGGAACAGGTTCCTGATCCAGGAACTACTTTTTTTTTTTTAAAAAAAAATCAGAAATATAAGAAGTTATGTGCTTCTGTGGGAGGTGCTTCTCTGGAAAGGCTTTTCACTCTAAATACGGCCACTTGCTCTACAATTAAGAAAACACAGAATATGCTTTGTTCAGATCATTTTTATCTTCAGATTTCATATTTCAAGAAAGACCTGTATATCCCTTTCTGCTGCTTCAGAAGCATGTTTTTCATTGTGAGTGAATGTGATCATGTTCCCAAGAAGTCAGCGCTGAACAACGCCCTAAGTGTTATGTCTGGAATTCTGCAGATCCCATTCGTGCTATTTGCTTGTTGGTTTTGCAAGCCTCGTTCATGGAGGCTTCTTATTAATCAGTTAATTTTTCACATTGACATTTTTATTACCTTTAAAGTTTCGATTTTCATACCTTTGATTCCTGAACTGCAGCGCAGAAACCGCTAGCAGTAGCAAGGTGTTCGTGACCAGTAAGAACTTCTTCTCAGCCATTAGGTTACTGCTGAATGCCCAGCACAGCAGTTATGTTGAGAGGACAGACATGGGCAAAACAGCTTCTCTTCTCTGCCCTTCCCAGGTTTATTGTTTTCTAATGTTACTTTTTGTGCTTTCATTCTCCTGGAAAAGGAATCCTAGGGATGATGCTGATAGCACTTGAGATTCTGTTAACATTGCATCTTGTTGTAGTTCTGGTTTCTTCAAACGTGGTGCCCTTTGACAACTGTGCGAGACTGTATGTGTGTGTTAGGGTATGTGGTTCCCAGTTTAATATGAGGGACTTCCATGCTTTTGAGTGACTTCACCTCCAGCCATCAGGGTCCTGGTTTAGGCATGAGTGGCCCCATTTGCAGGAGTATTCACGTGGAAGGTGGTTTTGTTTATTTTAATTCTGGGATTTCACTATTGAGTGTGTGCTGACAATCCATTCAAGACAGCTACTCGCAACAAACAGAGCTTTTGTCTTCTTTCACCTCTGTCACCAAACAGCCGAATTATGGAAACCAGCAGTATGGACCAAATAGCCAGTTTCCAAACCAGCCTGGTCAGTACCCCACTCCCAACCCTCCAAGACCCCTTACGTCACCTAACTATCCTGGACAGAGGATGCCAAGCCAGCAAAGCACAGGGCAGTACCCTCCTCCAACGGTCAACATGGGGCAGTATTACAAGGTAAGGGTTTTTAGATGATCTTGTTGCATTCTGGTGAATGTGTATGAATGACTTTAAAGCAATGACTTCGTTGATACTGCTTTTACGTAATTAAAGAGAGAAAAGAGCACAGTTTTTAGTAATGTTTTGCGTATCACAGAATCAAGTCAATCAGCCAAGTCGCACTGTAACTTCAGAGCAGTTAATAAAGGACATTGAATGTTACTGCAGCTTACTAGAGGCTTTTACAAGAAAATTGTGGGTTTGCTTTGAATAAAGCATGTAAAAAGAAGTGCCTAATGGCATTCAGGTGTAGGATTTTGACCTATTCATGGCACCCTGCAAGAATACAACTTTGGAAGCTTGTAATAAACAAATTCCACCTTGCAACATCCCAGTTTCGGACCTACAGTGGTCACATTTAGACTAAATCAGCCGAAATGTAAAAGCTGTTCCCACTGTAGAATTCTTCGAACTGAAGTTTGCACGACTTTCTCTATCCTGTCCCTCCACTTTCCTCCTTTTTCCTCTGTGCTGCTTGTCTTGGACAGGAATTAGAATTGTTAAGTTGTTGCCTAAAACCAGTGTTAAATGTACATCTTGAGTACTTGGTATTATCCAAACTGGGTTTGCAGTGAGGGTCTGTCCTCCCAAGTAACAAGCGATAAGATGAGAGGAAATGGCCTCAAGTTGCTCCAGGTAGAATTTAGATTGGATATCAGGAAAAATTTCTTACTGAAAGAGTGGTGAAGCATTGGCACAGGCTGCCCAGTGTAGTGGTGGAGTCTCCATCCCTGGAGGTGTTAAAAAACCTTGCAGGCTTGTGCACTTCAGGACGTAGTTTAGCCGGCATGATGGGGTGGTGATCTTAGAGGTGTTTTCCAACTGTAACAATTCTGTGGTTCTGTGATCTTCGAAGTGACCTTTTGCACATGGGTTCTCCACCGAGTGTAAAAACGGAGAGGACCATCTGTGCCCTAACCTGCTCCTAAAGCATGAGCTGTTGAAGTCTCTGGACTACATTCTGATGTTGAATGTAGACTGAGAGAATCCAAGATGCACATCGGTCTTGAACTAGAGTTGTTCTGGTGTGATTGACACAGAAAACTCCATTGAAAAAAAAGGAGGAAAACCAACCCTTTACTATAGAGCATCTGTTCTACATGCAACCAAGCTGTCCATTGTAGTACCTAGCAAAATGCCTGTTGCATCGTGGCAGATTTTGCCTTAACATTGCCAGGAGGAACAGGAGGAGGAGGCAGATCCTCAACTACTGTAATTCCAGTGCAGTCACTTAAGCTAAAATAACAACAGATCTTTGTGAAGTTTTTAAGTGAGAGATTTTTTAAATACGTTTTAAGTGTGTTTATTTTAGATGGGGTTTCAGTTTGTTGTTTACAAGACAGTTCTAACAGGGAATCTGTGGTCTTTCCAATGCACCCCTTATTTTGAATTCAAATATCAACCATTCTGGAAAGAATTAGAAAATAGGAGATTTAGAAACTAGGGAGAGGCTCTTTATCAGGGAACACAGGGATAGGATGAGGGGGAATGATTTGAAGCCGAAAGAGGGGAGATTTTGATGAGATCTTAGGAAGAAATGTTTTCCTGTGTGGGTGGGTAGGCCCTGGCACAGGTTGCCCAGAGAAGTCGTGGGTGCCCCATCCTTGGAGGTGTTCAAGGCCAGGCTGGATGGGTCTTTGACCAACCTGATCCAATGGGAGGTGGCGTGCCCACGGCAGGGGGATTGGAACTGGGTGATCCTTCCAACCCAAACCATTCCATGATTCTAAGAGACTGTGTTAAGATGTGACGATATATTGGCTAGGGGAAAAATTCCAGCTTGCTGCAGAAAGGACCTGAACTTTTGGATTGTAGTGACTGTGGAGATGTGTTAAAGAAAAGAGCAAAGATAGTTGGAACTGTAAGTGCTGAAGATTTCAGAATGTAGCTATCATATGCTTTAGCATATCCTAGGCTGGCAGCACAGCATTTAGATACAGAATCAGATTTGAAGTCCTGGTACTTGGGCTGTCTGTAGAGGTTTTCATCTCTTGACACTTGTGTATGTGCTCATGGTACACGAACTCTTACAAGAGGATGCCACGTACTGCAGTTTTGTTTAATGTCAGCTTCTTTCTCATCATTATTGGTTTATTCAGTTAACTTCAACTGTCCTCCTGATTATGAGAAACATCGCCCGTGGTATTTCTTGTAGACTATACCTGCTATTTATACTTAACAACCCTTTTGCTCTTAGTTTGTCTTATTGAGCAGCAGACTAAGAGCAGAATGAAGTTGTAGGTGCATGGGATGAAAGACATCCCCGACTCCCAGAGCTTTCATTCTGAGTAGATGATTTGGATATGAGTGGAAGAAAGGATAGATGGAAGTAAAAGAGATACTTTGGGTCATTGAATGTCTTTGGAATTTGTTTTTCATGTAGGCTTTTGTGCACTGGGACCATTTTGAGAGGAAACCAAAGAGATACAAAGGGCTGGGTGGGGTGGGTTGGAAAAAGCAGAAGTGGGTGGCCAGCTGGTTTTGGAAAGGCATGTGATGAGCCTTTGGCAGCCTTGCTTGTACCTGGTCATTGCCTGAATTAAGCTGGGTGGTCTGCTCATTTCAGTTCCTGCTTTGCTCTCCTAGTTTGCCTCTTCACCAAAGGCCTCATGGGATGTCCTGTGGTTTCTTGTCCTTCTGGAGATGGACGGGCCTCCCTACCTTCTTTGTAGTCTTTGGTGTTTGAGAGCAGTACCATTCACAAGGCTTATTCTTCTTCTTTTCAGCTTGCATTAACAATGTGATGTTATTTATTTTCTAGCCATCAAGGCCCGTACCTGTGGCAAATTACCCTCATTCACCTGTTCCAGGAAACCCCACGCCACCTATGACTCCAGGGAGCAATATTCCTCCATACCTGTCACCTAACCAGGATGTCAAACCACCATTCCCACCTGACATTAAACCAAATATCAATGCTTTACCGCCGCCTCCAAGTGAGTAGCAAACAGAATGCCCTCACAGTCAGCTCTTGTCCCTCTGTTCCCTGCCACATACATTTTGGAGTCAGGAAATCAGTCCTGATTGCTGCTCTGAGAAAGGCTTGGATTGCTGAGTTGTCACGGGTGGCCTGTACCGTGCAGACTTGCTAGAGCCAGTGGACAGAAAAGAGAAAGGTTGCTCTCCCCTCCTAAAAGAAAATATTGGAAAAGCTCTTCCAAGCTAAACTTGTAAGGATTTTACTCCTGAAGTATTCCTTTGATTTCCTGAGGATAAACCACTTGATTTTTATTGCGTTTTTTGTGTTTGGTAGACGTGTTTATTGTGTGAACTTTCACCGTGGTCTGTTTTGTTCAAGGGCAAAGCCATTCATTGAACATCACTGCAGAACGGCGTAAAATGTGAATATTTATAGCAGTGTCTCTATTGTGATCCATACAGACTTCTTCAGAATATTCAGTCATATGCCAGAAATTGATATATGTTCCTTTCAAAGCCACTCAATGTCACAGCTACATTTGGCTGGGAATGGGGCAGGAATAACAAGATCTTTCTGACTATATGCTCACACAGGGTGTTTGAGGTTTTGAAGTGACTGATGAACAATAGGAGATATCATTTACCAGGGAGCTGGGAGAACCTTTGTGTTCTCTGTAAGATAAGTGCTGCTGCATTAGCATTCTGCAACTGGTGTCTGGAGTTAAGCGTAGCTGAAAAATGAAGTAGAAGAAGGTTGCCTGCTTATTATTTGGGCAAGAACTACTATTAAGCGTGGGAGAGCAGAAGACTTTGGTTTGCCATTGCTGTCAGTTGGAGCCCTGTGTCGGTTAGATGATATAGTAGATGAAGTAGTTACTTGAGATTTCCTTTTTTGTGTTGATGAACCTCCTAAGTTACACCCAGTAGCAGATCACTGTGCTGTTTGTTACTGTCCTGTATAAATATTCACATTATTATTGCACCGCAGATACTAAAGGGAAAGTTCACGCTTTCTCTCCCTCTTCGATCCCAGCCAACCACAACGATGAGCTGCGTCTGACGTTTCCTGTGAGAGATGGTGTCGTACTGGAGCCCTTCCGGCTGGAGCACAACCTCGCAGTCAGTAACCACGTCTTTCACTTACGGCCCACTGTTCATCAGACGCTGATGTGGAGGTAAGCTCAGCCTCGCTGCCTGCAAGTCTTGCACCCAGGTGAACCTCATTTAGGTTTGCCATGGATTTCACTTGAAAAGTTGTGTCCCAGATTGGAAAAATCCCCTTTAAAATTTGCAGATCCTCTCACCAGTCACTTTCCAGAGATGAGATGTTCTGAAATGCTTCCTGATCTGTGTTGCATCTCCTTGCTGATAGAACACAGCCTGCAGTGTCTGAAAAATCGCTGCTACTATTCCGTCCTTTCTGCTCTGGGTGGAATGGGTTTGGGATGTGCAAATGAAGGGCTTGATTTAGAGGCTTGGTGAAGTCATTTGGGAAGACAACTGCTTAAATGCTCCAAACTTTAGAAAGTAAAATCCTAAATTTCCCCTCTCCTATGACTCCAGAGATAAGGTCAAGTCAGAAATACTGGAGTGTAGCTTGCTGCATACAAAGGGTTCTGGTTTTCACGTACAGCGAGTACAGAAGAGTACTTTTCCTAGGTAGTATTTTCCTGCATTTAATGTAGATCTGCATAAATGATTCCAGGACCACCATGCTCCTGGAAGGGCTTTAGATCAAGTGTCAGTCAGAGCCTTGCCCTTTTTTATTTGTATATTTTCAAATGCCACGCAATAAATTGTTCTCCTCATTTTGTTTTTCTCACAAAGTCCCTCAGTGTTTGTCTTGGCTGCTGATTCCATTGTTTGAGCCTGTCTCTGTGCTTCTGGATGCCGCGCAGTTGCTCAGGATCTCGTAGGGAGGTTGTTTTCGCAGGTGTAGCACCCGAGATGGTAAAATACAGCATCTTAAGCACATTTTCCGTTACACCTGCCTCACTTTCAGTTTCTGCCCGAGCCTAGACCACATAACCGCTGACCTTAATGGGAGTGAGAGCTTGTAGCTTCAGCTTTTTCTTGTGTGAGGACCTTCCTGTTCACTGGAATCCACTTGAGACTTCTATTTCTGCGGTGTGTAGGGCATGGGGTGGGCAGAGAGGTGCGCTCAGTTCCGTGCCCTGGGAACAGACTCTGTCTCTAAAGCTGCACCTTGATGTGGGTTGCAGGAATCCTTGCTGCCATGGTGCCCCGCTACCCTGAGTAGCCTGGGGGCTGGAAGGGAGGGCAACAGCAGGCAGACCACATCTAATAATTAACACCTAACTTTGAGGTCAGTTATTGCTTACTTGCATTTCATTAGCGTGGAATACTTGCAGCAGAGGGAGTTTTGGCAGTTATTTGCCGGTTCTTATTAATAAGTAATCACTACTGGGGATTGTGCTGGCTCATTCAGTAGATTTATAGTGCTGCACTGAGGCATGAGGCTGTTTCTTAATATCTGTTCTTTCTTCCCTAGCTCACCAAACACGTAGCCTTTATTTAAACTTATTTTAATGGAGACTCGTAGGTAAACTATGCTCAGGTCTGCTGTTTTGAAAAGCTCGTTAATAGTGGAGAGAATGGATAGTCCTGTAATGAAGTCATTTCACATTTAACGCAGGGCTGGATGGATTCCAGAAAAATGAATTAGTCACATGTGTGGATGGATTTTGGTTTTACGGAGAATGGTGGAATTGAGCCAATTCTGAATATTTGCCTGCCAGTTAAAATGTTCGGCAAAACCTTCTCACATGGACACACATAATGAATAGCAACACAAATGTTTTTCTCCCCGCTGGGAACTTTTCATGGTTATGAGAAGGGTTAAGGGCAGGGAAAATGTCTCCTTGAAGCTGGTTGAGTCTTAGCACTGCTCGGTTATTAATAAGCATCCCACAGTGGAAACACCATGTGCTAAGAACACAAGGGTCTCCTGAGCTCCATCACTGCTCTATGACATTCACCAGGCCTGCTCAGAGTCATAGAATCACAGAATGGTTTGTGTTGGAAAAGACCTTAAAGCCCATCCAGTTCCAAACCTCTGCCATGGGCAGAGATACCTCCCACCAGACCAGGCTGCTTGAGGCCCCATCCAACCTGGCACTGAACACCTCAAGGGAGTGGGTATCCATGGCTTCTCTGAGCAACCTGTGCCAGTGCCTCACCACCCTCAACATGAAGAATTTCTTCCTTTTGTCTAATGTAAATCTTCTCTTTCCGATTTAAAGCCATTACCCCTCATCCTATCACTCCGTGCCCTTGTAAGAAGTCCCTCCTAGATTTCTTGAAGGTCTCCTTCAGGTAGTGCAAGGCCGCTCTAAGGTCTTTCTGGAGCTTTCTCTTCTCCAGGCTGAGCAAGCCCAACTCTCTCAGCCTGTCCTCATAGCAGAGGTGCTCCAGCCCTCTGAGCATCTTTGTGGCCTCCTCTGGACCCATTCCAACAGTTCCATATCCTTCTCATGTTGGGGATTCCAGAACTGGACATGGTGAGATTTATATCAGAGGTACCAAGTCTTTCTTCCCTCTGGGTTTCTCATGACTCCAGTGGATCTTGCAAGGACAGCTTTCAAGAAATTGTTATTAAAATATTGAAAATACAGCTTGAAAAGGCTTAATATTGAAGGATTATTTTGAAAGGTCAGTTAATTTGTATTCTGTACCTTTTTTTAAAAAAAAAAATCCTCATGTTTTCATCCAGTTTTGCTAAATATGGAAAAGAGGATGCTAGGTCAGGATTGAAATCATTCTTTTGGATGAGGAACATGGTAGTTAAGGTGATGATCTCCTGAATGAGCTGTTCCTTATAGATCTTACAAAGATCATCTTCCTTCAGGCAAGATGAAGAAATGAGCGCTTAGATTTTGAAGCATGAAAGATAAACATTCAGCTGTCTTTTGCTGTCATGAACGGCAGAGTTCTGACATTTCGGTTTAGTTCTTCATGTTCTTTTAAATGTCTTCTTCCAATTACGCATTCCTAACACAAGGTTAACATCCGTGTATGAAACTGAAGTCATAGTCTCTACCCACTTCATTTGTCATTAACTTAATCTCAGCCTCTTCCTTTTTTGGAGGTGTTATAAAACCAATTTTTGAGGAGCTAAATAGTGTGTGGAAGTTATTATTGGAGAGGTGGGAGGAATTAATGCACTGAAAGAAGGTCTAAATTGGGCAGATTTAATCCACAGCTTTGTTAACGTGGAATCACAGAAACACGGCGGGTGAGATGCAAGGGTCATTTTATCTTACAATTTACCTGTTTCAAGGCAGGATTAGCTGTATTTTGTCTGGCAATTCATGCAAATGCTTTCTTAAGTGCTCTGAAGTAGTGAAGCCTTCCACCACGTTCATTATTTTCTTGTTCTTAACACTCAGGAAGGACCTACTTAAGGTTAACGTTTTTCCTTCTGCAGCATCATTCCGTGGTCTAGTTTTGCGAAGTGGTTTGAGATGTTCCCTTGGGAAGTCTTTTATCACTGTAAAATATTAACAACAACTTTGTGGCATGCTTGCATCATTAATTCATCATGACTTGCTTCAGTTAAGCACTTTATGAAGGAAATACGTTAGAGCCTTTACTGGCAATAATTCTAGACAAATAACCTGATTGATAAAGAAAAAGCATTCCCAGCATCAAAATGACCTCCCTCTGCAATGTGAAAGCAAAGTTAAAGGAAGATTTATTGGTTGTTGTACAGGTCTGACTTGGAATTGCAGTTCAAGTGCTATCACCATGAAGACAGACAAATGAACACAAACTGGCCGGCTTCAGTCCAGGTCAGCGTTAATGCAACCCCACTTACCATCGAGCGTGGTGACAACAAGACATCTCATAAACCTCTGCACCTAAAGCACGTCTGCCAGCCAGGGAGAAACACGATTCAAATTACAGTCACAGCATGTTGTTGTGTAAGTACACTGCGCTCACGGCAGCGGCGGCTGATGCTGAGCTTGCTCTTTAGCACGGTTTGCAAATGTTGCCTTAGCTGAAGGAGCCTGGCTCTGGGGTTTTGCCATGCCTTTTCCTGGTAAGATGCTTGTTTGATGATGTTGACACAGCAGGAGTTCTAATACAGACATTCTTGCCGCTGATTCATTGCAGAATGTAGTGGTGTCCTTCTAATGTCTCTGAAAAGGCTTGTGGTCTAGAGGAGGAATGGAATTTGATCTCCTGCCTACTTAGCGTGTGCCTGTGTAACAAGGCAGCTGAAGTGTGTTAATGTAGATGATTGTGATGCAGACTGTCGTCTGGCACTTATTTCATTTACTTAGGGTATTAAACTGTGTTTAGTTTGACATGAGAACTTCAAAACCATAATAACTGGCAGTAGGGATGATTTTTCAGATAGCTTTTCAGATGAAAAACTACTATTCCATGGTGCAGCATAGGCCATGCAACTTTCCCTGTTCTCTTTTCCCATGGTTTAGTTACTCTTGGAGATGAGTTCTGTGTTTTTAATGCAGACTTTTGCACACGTACAATCTGAGCTTTTGACTGTTCTGTTGTTACTGACAAGAAACCAAGTTGCTACTTCTCCCAAGGTCACAGTGCGAGGCACTTTGACAAGGAGCCATCCACCTGTTTTGCTTTACTTCACACTGATATTTTGCCACGTAGTGTTATTTATCTGGTGGGGAAGAGCAGGGGCAGCAGCCTGTGAATCCACAATGAGCTCTGTGTTGGGGAAGAAGGTTCAGTTGGTTCCAGACACATTGCTAACAAATCATTTTTGTAACTTACAGTGTAGTCTGAGGGCAAGCAGGTAGGGAAGACCGTGTCAAAGAATCCAGGGCTTTCCAAATAAACCCTGATGTCAGAGATGGATACATCAGCCCTATGTGTTCTGAATATTAAGGAGGGAGAAAATGCAGAAAATCTTGGCTTTTTTTTGAAGCCCTTGTGTCTGTTCTGCTCCTAGAGCGCAGAACAACATACTGCGCAGCATGCAGAATATTCCTATGGGAGCACATGTGTGCAGCAGAGCAGAACCAGCTTTCGTATTTAAGCATCTTACAGAAGCTGCGTGTCTGAGGGAAGAACACGGCTGTGTTCGGCACTGTATTTACTGTGTGTGTGGTTGGTTCTCCTGCTAACAAACTGTGTTTCCTTTCAGTCACACTTGTTCGTGTTGCAGTTAGTACACCGGCCATCAGTTCGCTCAGTACTTCAAGGTCTACTAAAGAAACGCCTCCTTCCAGCAGAACATTGTATCACTAAGAGTGAGTTTTCATTTTGGGTGGGCAATGACTTTCTAGAATGCCTGTGTTCAGTTGTGATAAGCTATTTCTGCATAAAACTTACTTGCTTATTGAAAATTTCAAACTTGTCAGGAATTTCCAGAACATCAGAGAATCAAAGAATTGTTTGGGTTGGAAGAGACCTTAAGGATCTTCCAGTTCCAACCCCCCTGCTATGGACAGGGACGTCATGTGCATAGATTAGAATCATAGAATCATAGAATCATAGAATAACCAGGTTGGAAGAGACCCACCGGATCATCAAGTCCAACCATTCCTATCAAAATTATATTACATCCTTGGTGTCCTCAGGTGTTGAGGGCTATTCAGGTGGGGGTAACAAAGTACCAAAGACAAGCTTAGTTCCTCATGAGGACTTTTCCATTCCAGGAGAACCTCTCTGGCTTTCCCCCCATATTTGTTTTTGACTTATCTAAAAACCCCATGTAGAAAGATGATTTTTTATTTACTTAAGGTTGCTTTTAGTGCGTGCGTGGTGCTTGATGTGGTTGTGGATATAGCTGATTGACATGTGACAGTTTGTCTTCTCAGGAGAATGTCCAAATTACACAAAATACATCTCTGTGGATAAGTCCATTAAATTGGCCCTTACGAGTTGAAGTGTTTGTCTTTCAGGTTTCTGTGTTAGAATTTACAGTACATTTGTGTTTTCTCATGTGTACATATGCCTTCTTCCTAAACAGTAAAGAGGAACTTCAGCAGCGTAGCGGCTTCCTCTGGCAACGCAACACTAAATGGGGAAGATGGAGTAGAGCAAACTGCTATTAAAGTGTCTCTGAAGTGTCCAATCACATTCCGGCGGATTCAGCTCCCAGCAAGGGGTCACGATTGCAAGCACGTACAAGTGAGTAGATGCTGGTCTTCTTGCAGTATTCTCCTAGCTGTGTGTCTACAGTACCTTTAGCTTGGTTATCGTATAAGAGAGCCTAACCACATGGGATTTTTTTGTGTCTAACATTAAAATAATTAAGTATTATATGTTCAATATAGAGGGTGGAAGTAAGTTATTTGGTTTAGTTTTAGGAGCTGGTAGGCTTTTTTTCATTATCCGTTCTACTTTTGTCCAACTGATTCAGTTAATACAGTGTTTTCCCTTATTTCCTCTTTTTTTATTTCCCCCTTTTTTTGCCCCCTTTGTTTGTTTCTGATACCTAGTGCTTTGATCTGGAATCTTACTTGCAACTGAACTGTGAAAGAGGAACTTGGAGGTGTCCAGTATGCAAGTAAGTGCAACCATATTACATGAAATGCAGTTGTACACAATTTGACGCAATTCCTGTTTTGTCTTCCTTTACATTATGAAGAATAAGCAACACAACAACTCCTATACAACAGCATCCAGTGGCAAAAGAACAGATATTCTGTTCTAGAGTTGGTTTTGAATAGTTTCAATGTTGTGATGCCCAAATTACTGCACTGCAAATATGTAGATGCTAAAATGCTCAGCGCCCAGATGAACATTAAGTAAAGATGCTAAATAACTGGCTCAGGTACTGTGCTTTGAGTCACGTAGATCTGCAGTTAACAACAGTGTTCAAGGAGAGGGGTAAATTTGGAGACTGCAACATTTCCCAGTAATTAGGTAGGAAATGAAGTTGGATCCTCCAAGGTCAGAGTCAGCATCGAGTGCAAATTAAAGTGAAAGCAGAAAGCAGCAAGGATTCCAGTCCAGAAAACAGCTGATTTTAAAAGCAGTAAACATTTCCGAGGAGCAGAAGTTTGGAGTGATTGCTTAAAGGAAAAGAGGGATACCTTGTCATATTTTCAACCTTGTGTTTTGCCCAGAGGGGTGGAATAATGTAGAAGAAATGGAACAGATATCTTTGAAGTCATTGCAGACTGCCCACTCTTCCATTTAACTGGGCAGAAAGAATTGTGGAATGTCTGCAGGCCAGCTCAGTGTCTGTAACCTACTGCGCTCAGTCCCCAGGGTTACAAGTTGGTTCCAGCCTCAGCTGAGGAGCCAGGACTCTTCAGCTCAAGCAGCTGTAGCTGCAGCAGCTTGTGTTTAATGTCTGCAAGTCTCCAGTCCTTTCCCTGCTGTGCCAGCTGCTGTTGACTATAAACAGGAGTGGAGATTGTCCATTCTGTGTGATTCTGTGGATGCTCCAGGCATAAGACTATCTTGTTTCGATGACTCTCCATGACTGATATGTATCCTAAAGTGCAAGTGCTTTCTCTGAACTACCTGAATCTTTTTTATCTTATAAGTTCAGCTAAAAATATCACAAGAATTGGATGTCTTGCTTCTTAATTTATGCATTCCTACATCCAGGCCAATATTTTTGCCCTGTTCCTCTGAATCTGAGCACTGGAATTCAGATCCAAGTGCCTGTGTAACTAAATCCTTTCAGTTTTGGTTTTCTTCTGCCCCCATCTGTGCTGATCCTTAAGTAAAATAGCTGTAATACACATTTACTTTGAAGCCATATTGCTGTATAGCTCAAAAAAAGCAAAGATCCAACTTGAAAAAAATAGTACAAGCTGATGTTCACAGGAGAGATCTGCTGTGTTTGAAAGGCCTTTACATTCACGATATATTTCATTTTAAAAAAATAATTTAAAGGATGCGAACAGCTCATGAACACACACGAGTAGATGTATCCTTACCTGTTTGATGTAGGATACTGTTATCCTGGTAATGCCGGTGTAGAACTAAAACTGTTTGCCCCAAATCATTCCTAAGTTATGTGGTACAGGTAGTAAGTTGGTGGATCACAGTCTGCTGGTTTCATCACTAACCTGTCCTCCCGTCTCTTTCATACAGATGTGCAACACTATTCTAACTTGAGTATTGGGTTTTTTTCCTTTCCAGTAAAACTGCTCTGCTTGAGGGCTTGGAAGTTGACCAGTACATGTGGGGCATTCTGAACGCTATTCAAAAGTAAGTGAACTTCCCCATTTCCGATATCCAAGACTAAGCAACAAGGAGATACGTTACTGAGTACTGAGATAGTCACGCCAAAGCAGGTCTTGGTGATTGAATTTGAATCTTTTTTTTTCATGGCTCCTTAGTGGAGCTGGTAATACAGTTTCTATCAACTTAGTGGATCTTGTTTGGATTATCTCTTGATGGCAGCCTCACCAGTGAAGGAGAGGCAAGAGCGGGAATGGAGGATTAAATGCTTTCTCATATGTACAAGCAGTGTCTCTGGTTCACGTGGGGCAGACCACATAAATATGTTTGGATGTTACTGTGTGGATACACACAGAAACATGCTCTTACAGATGCCTTTTATAAACTTGCTTTTGGCCACATTTGACGAGTGAAAGATCTCGTGGTTGTCTTACGTAAAGCGTTTCAGAACATTTGTGCAGATTCTTACACAAACTTCGACAGAACTGATTAAAAAAAAACCACAACAACAATAATGTGTTAAAATTTCACCCTATTTTACAGCTCAGAGTTCGAAGAAGTTACCATTGATCCAACTTGCAGTTGGAGGCCGGTCCCTATAAAGTCAGATATCCACATCAAAGATGACCCAGATGGCATTCCCTCAAAAAGGTTTAAGACTATGAGTCCAAGCCAGATGATCATGCCAAACGTGATGGAGATGATTGCAGCTTTGGGTCCTGGCCCATCACCTTACCCATCCCTACCTCCTCCTCCAGGAGGCAACAACTCCACTGAATATGGGAACCAAGGTTAGTTTCACAGGTTTGTGCACCCAGGTGCTTGCTCCAGAACTCAGTGATTCAGTCAGTGATTCAGTTATAGCCATGCATCTTCTCAGAGAGGTGCATAAAGAAAGTGAATTATAGGAATGCAATTCTGAAGTTATGCATCAGTCTTTCATTTAACATTCATCTATTTAGAGGAAAGTGTATCTTAGTAAGGAAGTTGTTGGTTGACATATTTATTGCCTTGCAGCCCTCCCTGTATCAACAAACTTTGTATGTTACCTTATATATTCATGGCCTGCCACAGTATACGTCTTTACTCATTTTTTCTGTCCATTTTCCTTCTGTTCCACTCTCATTCAAGCAAAGGCTCCTAGTGCTACAGAAGTAGAGAACCTGCCCCCTTAGCCCTACTTCTTGGGCCACTAAGTTTAACTTGTGCCAGGTGGTAACACTTGGTAGGCCACCCAGAAAGTGGATGACTTCTAGAGAGCTTTTCGTAGAATCAGAGAATGGTTTGGGTCGGAAGGGACCTTTGCAGGTCATCCAGCCCAACCCCCCTGCAGAAGCAGGGATATCTTTAACTCGATAAGGTTGCTCAGAGCTCCATCGAACCTGGCCTTGAATGTTTCTAGGGATGAAGCCTCCACCACCTTCTTGGGCAACCTGTGCCAGTGTTTCACCACCCTCACTGTAAGAAATGTCTTCCTTACATCCAGTCTAAATCCACCCTCCCTTAGCCTAAAATTATTACTCCTTGTCCTTTTAACTGCTTTGCAAATGTGTTTGCATTAGAAAATGGCTTTTGAGTTCCACCACCCATATGGATATAGGCAGTGGAGACACGTTTTCAACTGACTGGTGTATTGTGAATAACTCAATTATGGGGACAGTTCTGAAAATATGAAACCAGAGACTGTTTCTTTTGCAAGTAATATGATATGACTCAGTTCAGCTCTTGGAAAAGACCAACTGTTCGCACCACCAGAATCCCCAAATTGATTACAAGGTGATATATGTGCTTTTTGCAGTGTTGGAAGAAAAAATATAGATTGCATGCAAAATATGGCTAATTTGCTCCAGCGACTGCAAAACTGATGACAGATGATAAAACTTTTCAGGTTTTCAAACAGATGAATGATTACTATGAGAAAGCCAAGAGCACTGAATCACAAATCTTTCACTCGTTTAGTAGGAGTAAAGTGCAGTCAGAGCTTGAGAGAAGAGCCATCTATCCTTCATCATCTTCCTAGCTCACGATCAGGATCGGACATGGTAGTGCCATGAAGTGGCGTTTAGGGTTACAGAATCACAGAGTGAGCTGAGTTGGAAGGGACCCACAAGGGTCATCGAGTCCAACTCCTTTCCCTGCACAGGACACCCCAACATTCACAGCATGTGTCTGAGGATATTGTCCAAATTGTTCAGGAATATTGTCATGCTTGGCACTGTGCCTGCTCCCCTGGGGAGCTGTTCCAGTGCTCCACCACCCTCTGCGTGAAGAACCTTTTCCTAATATCCAGCCTAACTCTCCCCTGGCACATTTTCCTGCCATTTACCTGGGTCCTATCACTGGTCACAAGAGAGAAGACATGGGCACCTGCTTCTCCCTCTCCCCTTGTGAGGAAGCACTAAACTGCTATGGGGTCTTCCCGCAGCCTCCTCCAGGCTGAACAGACCAAGTGACTTCAGCCACTCCTCATATGACTTCCCCTCTAAACCCTTCACCAACTCTGTGGCCTCCTCTCGACACTCCCAATAGCTTTAGATCCTTTTTATACTGCGGCACCCAAAACTGCACACAATACTCAAGGTGGGGCTGCACCAGTATTAAGTAAAGCAGGTTTGTATAACAATTGCTGCCTGAACTGTTATCTCCCTGCCTTCCTCTGTGGATGCTGTAGCAGAGGTCATCGTTGCTTCTCAGAGCCCTGGCTCACCCTCAGCAGGTGAAACCCACACTCTCCTACAAACGTCTGTGCAGAGCACCAGCCTGTCCTCAGCCTCTGTACAGCTCTGTCCCTCAGCATGGGGCACAACCCTTGCCCCAGAGATGGGGGAAGCCGCCACTTGGCTGTAATTCCCTGAACATACTGCCTGGCATCTTCATTTTCCAACAATACACACACCAAAGCTTAGTGTGTAGAATTAGGTAATGTCCTCTGATTAACAGCATTCTACAGCAAAGCAGTAGTAGTATGACTGCTGTGGTTTATGTGTGTTTATTTGGGTTTGATGGTAAGCGTACTAGTGTTTAATTTGCAAACGTTAAGTACTCAGTTCTTAGTACTCAGTAGCACAAGACCTTATTCCAGCTCCCCGCTATTAAATCTTCCCTGAGAAGCAAGGCAAGACCAGATATATTCTGTGAGACTCATCCAGCTCGCAGATTAACAGAATGAGAATTAGTAAGGCTCTGCAGTATTTACATGATAGATCAAAGCCCTGACTTCTTTCAGAAATACTCTTACATGGCTAATGACTTCTATTCCTCTGAGATTAAACTTCTGCTTGTGAAGCTGTGCTGAAGAGCAAATGATGCAGCTACTTCAGTTTGTCAAGCTCCCTCCTTGACTTGAACGTTGAAAGCTGCTGCACTTCATCTGAGGAGCTGCAGGCTCACCGTGGAAATTCTAAACCAACTCTATTATTTCAGAGCTCAGCATCGTCCGATTCAGTTGTTTATAAGGAATAGATGAGTGGCTTTAGTTCAGGTTCTGCTGTTCATAGTAAATGAGACACCCGAGCTGGTATCTCAGTTGAAAGTGTTAACAGAGGGATCTGGACAGAAAAGAGTATGGAGAGTAAAATTTCTGTACTGGGATGTGTGGTTGCATTCAAATTCAGGTGAAGCTCACTGGGGTGAGGTGGAATGGATCAAAACCTACTGACCATGGTCATACAGTACTTGTCCTGCAGAGCAGCAGGAGACTCCAGGCCTTGTTGCTAAATGGTAGATGTGTGGGGGTAAATCCAGATCATTTATTAGGAATCAGTGTGGAATTTTGGTGTTTTGGAGAACGCTCTTTCAGGCTGAAGTTGACTGGATTTCATAAAGTTGCTAGTTTTTCATCACAAATGTGCTTATCTGTGTGCTGAAACACAGGCAGTCAGTTTGTAACTCTGGAAATGAGAAGAATTGGTGTGTTTCCGAGAGGAGAAAACTGTGGTCGTATTTCCAGACAGTCATGTGGATTTTAGTAGATACTGTGGGAGCAAGGAAAGCTACATCACAAACTCCAGTTAGACCTGAAGGCCTCTTCTGCATTATCTGAATGAAAGCTGCCCGTTTGTACTGAAGAAGTAGATGCCGTGCTATGAAGTGGGACTGTGGCATCTTCCTGATACAGTTCTGTAGATTGGCTTCATCAGAAACCAAACCGTTATTGAGTGAGTGCATGGATAGGAGTAGCCCGAGTGTCCTGTGTAGCATTTTGGAGTGGGGCAGTCAGTCTTGGCTTCACTGAGATGCTCCCAGATGCAAATATTCTGAGTTATTACAGCAGCCAGTATGTGAAAGCTGAGTGCCATCTTCTCCTCCGTGTTTCTCCAGCTCACTGCAGCAGTGGGGAGCACGATGTTGTCACGTTCAGCATCATAATCGCCCTGTGCTGTGCAGGGAGGTGCCACACTGCACAGCTTTTACAAGGAGATTAATCTGAGAGATCAGCATTGGGAAACACGTTTCTTTCATATCATATCTGTCTGTTTTAGGCAACAGCTACCAAGGCCATGGCAATTTCGACTTCCCACATGGGAATCCTGGTGGCACATCGATGAACGACTTCATGCACGGGCCACAGCTGTCGCATCCCCCGGACATGCCGAGCAGCATGGCAGCTCTTGACAAACCTCTCAGCCACCCCATGCAGGAATCTGTAAGTAACGGTACTGCCGACATCGGTTTTCCTTTGTTGGGGGTAAGGAGCTCTCAGCCAGTTAACGGACCTGCGTCATGAACTGCTTTTACTTTGTGTAGATTCCTCACTTTGGAAGCTCGTGAAATAAAGTAAAGCTGAGAAAGGCCAAAAATGCCATTTTTAGTCTCGGGCCTTTTGGAGAAGTATTTATGAGCTTTTTAATGTGTAATTTAAGCTTGTTTATCTGAAAGAGACAACCTGGCTTGGTATGCTTGTGTAATCGCTGTGCTTCACTCTGACACCTGACAAAAAATGGACTTCTTTCCCTAGGCCAGGAAGGTCCAGGAATATCCATCCTCAGCAGACAGCTGGTTCTAACAAGACACTGACTGACTTCAGAGCAGGAACAATATCTTCCCTGGCTTTGTCCCCAAGGGAAAAATTTGCATCAAAGCATTTTGAGGGCGAAATTCTAGCCAAGTTGCATGAAAGGCACCTTTAAGCTGTTGGGAATAGGACAAGGCTGTAGATTTCTAGGAGAGACGCTGGCACTGTCTTAGTGTATCGGTGTGAGAGCCTAAAAAATGGAGGTCCCACAGGTCTCCAGTGGACAGGCAGAAGAAGCACCGAGTTGTATACACAGACCTTCATGTCCAGAAAATGCAGCAGCTGGGAGATAGAAAAGCTACCAACAGCATGGAGCTCATGGGCGCGGCAGGTCATATTTTCAGCTTGGGGTGGGATGGTGGTTTATGCATCCTTCTATGTTCATTTCAGTTACAGGACAGAGGCTTTATAGTGTGCTGTTACTGCATGGGAAGGATGTTTAACTTTACACGTCATCTGTGCCATGTATTTAGCGAATACTAGAAAGTACAATCTCAGAATGTAATGAGGAAATGTGGTAGCAGATGCTCAGCAAAAGCCTACTCAGCCCATGTCTTCTCTAGCTGGCAGCGAGTTTTCCAGGGAGGATGGTAAGAAATAAGAAGAGAGTGGAGAGAGATTTCTTAGTATAGATTGGAGAGAGCCCAAGTAACAAGATTGTCTGCAAAGGAAGAGTCTAGAAACCATGACAACTTTACCACTTTACAGGCTAATAAAGGACAGAACAAACATGCTGTAAACTTAATTTTATGTTGGCAAATTCCACATAGCCAGCTTAAAGAGCAGTCTGAATTATCGGCAGCAGAACCAACCCTATCCAGAGGGACCTGCGCAAGCTGGAGGGGTGGGCCTGTGTGAACCTCATGAGTTTCAACAAGGCCAAGTGCAAGGTCCTGTACCTGGGTCGGGGCAATCTGCAGTTTCAGTACAGGGTGGGGGATAATGTGATTGAGAGCTGCCCTGCTGAGAAGGACTTGGGGTGCTGGTTGATGAGAAGCTCAACTTGAGCCAGAAATGAGTGTTTGCAGCCCAGAAGGCCGACTGTATCCTGAGTTGCATCAGAAGAAGCGTGGCCAGCACGGTGAGGGAGATGATTCTCCCCCTCTACTCCTCTCTCACAAGACCGCCCCTGGAGTCCTGTGTCCAGTTATGGAATCCCCAGCAGAAGAAGGATATGGAACTGTTGGAACAGGTCCAGAGAAGGCCGTAAAGATGATCAGAGAGCTGGAGCATCTCTGCTATGAAGACAGGCTGAGGGAGTTGGGGTTGTTCAGCCTGGAGAAGAGAAGGCTCTGAGTAGGCCTTATAGTGGCCTTCCAGGACCTGAAGGGGCTACAGGAAAGCTGGGGAGGGACTTTTTACAAGGCCATGTAGTGATAGGATGAGGAGGAATGGCTTCAAATTGGAAGGGGGAAGATTTAGATTGGACATCAGGAAGAAATTCCTCATGAAGATGAGGGAGGTGAGGCACTAGCCGTTTTTGCCCAGGGAAGCTGTGGATTCCCTCACCCTGGAAGAGTTCAGGGCCAGGTTGGATGGGGCTTTGAGCACCCTGATCCAGTGGGAGATGTCCCTGGCCACAGTAAGGGATTGGAACTGGATGGGCTTTGATGTCCCTTCCAACGCAAACCTTTCTATGATACAATAGTGAGGGGAAACCCTACCAACCTGAGCCACTTACAGCTGCTTTGCTTTGGAGTCTGTAGCAAACTACTCTTTGCCTGCTGTACCTCACACCTACCTCTTGCCTTCATCAGCTAACTGCTCCGCCTTTGCTGTAGTAGTTGCCCCAATGTAATTGCTGCAGTGGTAGGACATGAGGCAGTTGAATATTAATGTGAAGAGCTTGTGGCTTTCTGAACATGGGACTGCTGACAGATGATAGCAAAGATGAAAGCTGCTCCAGGCTGTGCATGTTCCAGAGCTGTGAAAGGGAATTTGGGCAAATGTGAGGAGATCTTTTGTCCTGAGAGCCAGTCTGTAGCAAATGTGATATTTATGATAGCTGGCGATTAAAGTAAACCTTTGCCTCACTTCTCCCTCATCTGCCATGATAGGTAAGCTGTACTGTTTGGGAACCGGGAGCGGTGCTAAAGCAGATTCCACCTAGTTTACGCTAATGGCTGATTTCTCTAATGAGGATAAGTTTTCAGGTCTGTTAGCACAAGGCAATTGGACTGACTTTGTCATGTGGCCATGTTTGAGGACATTAGTGCTCCCACACAGCAGTTTTAGTGTCCTTGCTTTCTTCTTTCTCTCTTTTTCTCCTTTTTCCTTTCTTCTTTTTCAAAAATGAGCTGTTTGTCTGTAGCAGACACTCAGGAAAGGCAGCTTTAACATTACTGCATTTAGAGAAATGTATGCCATTAACACACTCCTAAATCGTGTAGCTGAATGTCTTTGGACAGATGTCTGTGTATGAAAATAGCCGTAAATCACATTGCGTAATTGAAGCAAGGTTTTAAGATGATGCCTGTGCTCTTGTCTGGCTTTCTGTCTTTCCTTTTGACACATTTAAGGTGTATTTTGTTTTAATCTATGATTCACTTTGACTGTTTCATGTTTACAAGCTGAGTCAGGCTCAGATGGTTGGTCCTCTTAGGCTCAAGGTCTGTCTCTAACAGGAGCTATATACTGCTGAGCACACTAACTCTCTTATGATGAAGATTTTTGTGGTGGCCCTTATATACTGGTAGGCAGAGAAAGCTGGTCCCTCCAGACACACTCCATAGGTCACTCCAGGAGGAGCAGATTGTTTACCCTGTGTAGGCAGGGCTGGGTGAGCAGGGCTGGATCATCAGAGCTGCCTTCTCTCAACACTGCTGTTCCACTCCTGTGCAAGAAGAATAAAATCAAGACCTGAACCATGGCTGAAAGTAATACCTCTTCCCTGGTGTGAAGTGTTGTGAGAACTGTCGAACAGATGCTTCTGTATCACTGCAAGACAGCTACAACACAACTGCCACAATGGCATCATGTTGGGTTTCAGAAATGGAAAACAAGTTCTAGGGAAGGGTGAGTTGAAAGTTAGCTCTGGCTTAGTGCTCACTGAACGGTGTGAGCAAGGGGGTATCACGTCATGGTTTCATACACACAGTGAAGCCGTAGAGCTGGCACTGCTGTCAAAAGCCACCAATCTTGTTTCTGTTTTCCCTTTCCTTCTCTCACACCTGCACAAGCATTTTTGCAGCTGTGAAATGACCTAGATCCAGGTGCTGATGTGATTGGAAACTAATTCAGAAAGGGGGGGAAAGAAGTTTAGCTTTGATCCATGTCAGTTCCCCAGCTGAGTTCACTGCACATCTGCAAGGATGCACTCGATGACAAAGGCACGGGTGGGAGGAGTGGCTGAGAACAGCAGCAGGGCAGGATGACATTTTTCAGTGCTTCTGCCAGCTAACCCTGCAAAAGAGTTGGTAAAATTATGACCCCAGTAATGGAGAGAGTTGTAAACCATCAACGTAACCTGCTGTTTCTTTTTCTCACTGTCACCTTTCTCCCAAGATGAGAGGAATGTTGTTCTGCAGCTGGCAGGTCCTCTTGCTCTACAACCACACATCTCGCACTCCTAGAGGTCGCTGCTGGGCTCGTAAAGAGTCATGGTGTTTTGTGCTGTTAAGCTGAAAATATAGTTGTGTCTGCTATAAACTATTCTTTTATAGATGGTTAATGTTTTAAGAGTGCCAAAGTTTGTGCTCCTAACAACTTTGGAATTACCTTGTTATTCAAGCAAAGACAACTCTGTTAGATCCCACACTCGTAGTGTGGGTTAGTGGTTTGAAAATGAAATGATGGGAGTTGCAAGCACAAGCTGAATGTACACAAAGTGTGTTGCTTTGAGTGTTTTTACACCACGGCCAACTTACTATGAGTTAGCTAAATGCCAGTAGAGAAATGTCGAAGTCCTGAGTGTTTTATTGTCTCACAGGTAGGCTGGTGAAGTCTGTGGCCACAGTTAGATGGATTTTGGACCTGCATCAGCTGTTTAAGATAATGGTGGTCCTCAGTCTTCCAATGAACAGTTACTCCCTATCCGACCGACAGTTATATCAGGACCCAAGATACTGCCTAATACCTAAAACACAACTAAATAAACTAAACATTTATATAGAAAGTGGTTGTATATGTAAACAGAATGCAGAATTTCTAACCTGTTCATTTGTTTTGAAATCTGTCTGAGAACACGTGGATGCCTGGTGGTTTAAATAATAATTGATATAAACATGCCAGAATGACTCTTTGTGCAAGGGATAAATTTAAGAGATTATTCTGGTTTTGTTTTGTTATGTTTCTGGAAACTGCTTTCCCACTTTAGTAACAGTGGCTTGCATTTAACTTTTTGTTATTATTAAGTTTCTTAATTTCCACACCCTCTGTTGCACGTGTCCTCACTGAATGAAGAAGGAAACAGTGCTATTGAGATAATCTTCTACTTTCACTCGGGCCTTTGCAAAGATTTTAGGCTGCAGATTCATTCACGTTGAGGTGTGGTCTGTGGGCAGGTTTTGTACCAGTTTAACCCTAAGGCAACACCGTTAACGTTGCAGAACACCTTTCAAGTAGTCAAACTGTGATCCTAGGGGAGAGAAGAGCGTGTGTCAGTACTGTTTAACACTTACTTTAAACCCTCATATGGGAGATGGGCTCAAATGCAGTGTTGCAGATAGAATCCTGCTCATTTCCACCAACCTTCATGCTACTAAAGTATTAAAAAGGACCTGGGTAGCTGCTCGATGGATCAGTATTCAGGTTTCGGTTCTCATAAGAGTGGTGAAATGTATTTTTTAAATGCTTGTTTCTTTTATTTTATGGGAACATTTTAATTAAATTTTGTAATAACCCCCCTTTTGCTTTCAAAAACCGAGGACCTAGGTTAAAATAACCTTGCAGTTGACAGTGGGATGAAAGGGTCGATGCTGACATAGCATTTTGCTGGTTTCTGTTGGCTTGGCTGGATGAATTTCATGCTGTTGTTGTCTGTATCCATTCTTTTCCTTCAGCTCCACTTTGTGGCAATGTGTAGCATTCCTCAGAAAATGTCACGTTTTTTGCTTCTCCATATGCCCAATGAACACGATGCATCCGATTCCAAAGCATTCAGACGCTTCTTTCTCATGGCACCAAGTCCAAGTCCCAAAGAATCTGCTAGCATTAAAAGTGACCTGCAGCAGAAGGATGAATTGGGCTTGTGCGGTTTGGTTGCTTTTCCGTCATGTGAGGAAGACTTTTGCCCCATGATTCCACAACAGAGTTTGGAAGATGCATGTGGTTTGGTAGTTTATTCCCCAAGGAAAACATAAAAAACACTAAGCTTTGGCTAGAGAAGTTATCCACAGCGTGAATACAAACCAGAAGCGTTGTCATTAGCTTAGTTTAAGCTCATATTGTTTGCTTTGCAGTCAGCAGGTCTGTGGACACCGACAGCAGCTCCGCTGGTGGGTGGGGAGTGCGCTGGCCTAGCTGGCTTGTCTTTTTATCAACCGTGAGAACCCACGGATGTCAGCAAGGAAGATCCACAGCCCTTGAAAGGGGTCTCACATTCTGAAAAGGAAAGGAGGGGAGGAGTGGGGAAGGGCTGGTGTTTGCAAGAGGTTTGTAATGAGCTGAAACAGAAATGGGCAGCTGTGTTAGGATGCTCCCCAGTCAGAGAGCTGAGCAGAAATCACGCATTTTCTTGGTTAATTGTTTTCCTGGCATAAGGTGTGTTATTCAGCAAATTCTCCGTTCATTCATGGAATTTTTTAGGGCAAAAGCATCTGCCTTGCTAGTGCCAAGCAGCACCCATAAGCTTCCTTCCCTCCTCATTGGGGTTATTTTGCATCTTAAAGCACAGTTTCTCACATCACAAGGAAGCAAGCTGACAGCACAAACCCGATGCGTTTGTCTTCCCTTTGCAGATAACTTTCAAAAAGCTGAAACACTTCCTCCAGCATTGGGATATGGAGTTCCCTTTTTCAATTTTGCTTTTTTGTTTCATTTTTTGGGGAGGTTTGGGTTTTTTCATTGTTGTTGTGTGTGTCTTTTTAATTTGTTTAAGTCATTTCTTTTTGTAACATGCGGTTACAGAGTCAGGCACTGTGAGCACTGTACCTTGTGGCCTCACTTTCTTTTCCTGCTTTTTTCCTCCTCCGCAGATCCCTCATCCTGGCAGCACTGATCAGTCCCATACTTCCATGCAGCAAGGTTTGCACGTCCCTCACCCCAGCAGCCAGTCAGGGCAGCCATTACATCACAGCGGGCCTCCTACCCAGCAGTCCCGGCAGCCACCCCCGGCCGCTTCTAGCAACCATCCACACAGTGACCTGACCTTTAATCCCTCCTCAGCCTTAGAGGGTCAGGCTGGTGGACAGGGAGCACCCGACATGCCGGAGCCCTCGCTGGATGTAAGTCTGTGTCATACTATCATCTGCCTGCCATAGCGTGTGCTTCACATCGCGGTGGGAGGGTGGGGAGGGCGCGGGGACGGGGAGCTGCTTCCACAGCACATGCCATCTTTTCATGCTTTGGGACATGGGTGCTGGTGCCACAGCCGAGGTGACAGGGTGCTCCTGGCTTGCTGGGAGAAGAATTCTGGGCTGGAGCAGCTACGTGTTGTGTGAGCCATAGCCTCTTCCTAGCACCAAGGCAGGTGTTTCTTCAGCCGCCAGGCTGGGAGCCATCTCCTGCTTCCCCCTCGTCGCTGGACGTGGGCCTCCCATCTGTTCATCTAGACCCCGAAGCCATCGCAGAGCCTGGATAAGAGGGAGGAGGCGGCTGTACGTGGTTCTGCCTGTGCCAAATGTGCTGCACAATGAGCCCTGGGCAGTGGGTGCGGGATCTGTGCTGGTCCACCCAGTGGCACTGCCCCTGTAGCCGGAAACAGGCTGTGCCCATCCGTATCCACTCCGGTGGGAAGCTCAGCAGCACAAGTTCTTCCTCCCTGTGTGCCACATAGGAAAGGAAACAATGAGGATGTCTTCTGCCTCCTGAGCCACTATGGGAGACAACTCACAACTAAACAAAGATTAACCTGGTTTTAAGGCCAAAAGTGATCTTCTGTCTCTTCCCATCCCTTCAGTGGAGTTAGAAGTGGATTATCTGAGGTGTCTCTCTGGTTAACACCTGCCTCCCAAACCAGAACTTCCTTAGCAGTAGGATTGGGTTTTCATTCAAGTCGTCCATTCCTGTACGTGTATCTTTTGTGTGGTCCAAAGTCTGCTGCTGCTTAGTGTGGTTTTCTTAGGGAAACGTTCACCTCTGTGCCTCAGATTTACATCTGTATTGACCATTGCTGTACATTTTCGTCACCCCTGTCAGACACGAGCAGGCAGCCTCACAGAGGCTGGGGAAGGGGACGAGAGGGATGGATCCTCCAGCTGCAGGAACGGTGCTCAGTGAAGTAACTTCTCTCTGAACCAAACTGCTGCTGTTTAGCACAACATGGTCACGTGCATATCCTTCAGGAATAATAGTTTCCAGAATCATTTGGTTGGAAAAGACCTTTGAGATCATCAGGCCCAACCATACCTGTCCACTACTAAACCATATCCCTGATCATGTGGCAATTCGAGGTGTGAACCCCTAAGGACCTCATATGAGCAATAGTAATAACTAAAATTCAAATGTCATTTTTTGTCTTCAAATATTTAAGCAACATGAAGTAAGCTGTTATGGGTCAGGCACCTGCTCCTTGTTGAAAAGCAAAGTAGAAAAACCTGTGCATTTATCAGAGTGCCATGGTTACCACTGATGGAGACATGCTGGACTCTTAACTGGGAGGCTGAAATTATCATAGCTAAATGAAAGTCATGGGCTGTACAGCATGGGGAATAGAGTTCTTCGAAATATCTGTGAGCTCTGTTGTGGTCACACAGGTTATGTTAATGGGTCTCGCTTTCAGTGGCTGTGTTGAGGAACCAGGCTGAGTTAAGTGCCATGCAGCAAACCAAACGGGGGCTGCACCGTGGGCAGCTTGGTCCACTCCCTGCTGACACCGTCCCGTGGATTCTATAGGACTTCAGTGTGATGCAGTCTAAGGTTTATTCTGGGTTAAATGATGTACCTCACATAGATACAGGTGATCTACCTTTGTACCTCAGACAGCAGAGGCACAAGACTCAAATAACTGGTTAAACGGCTCCAGCATTTGCTTCGGGAGCACTGGGTGCAACTCTTCGGATGCTACCCCTGAGCCTAGTACAGTCTTACAGCTTCTGCCCCTCAGCCTCCAACAGTCCCTGTGTCCCTTCCCTCTGCTCTGGAACAGCACCCTCAGTGCCCAGTGAGTCCTTCCCGAGGAATGTGATTTTCCTGCCAGCTGGGAAGGAGGGAAGCTGTGCTGCCTGGCCCCTCTGACCACGGCAAGCTGAGGTTGCTTGCACAGAGTCGTAGAATCGTTGAAGTTGGAAAAGACCTCTAAGCTCAGCTGGTCCAACCATCAGCCCAACACCACGATGCCTACTAAACCATGTCCTGAAATGCCACAGCTGCACAGGGTGATCAAAACTTAGAAGACTTCTCTTCAGACACATTGAGCATCTTGTTTAAACCTTTCATCTCTTTAAAAACTTATAAAAAAATCCCTTGTGTACAGAGTGAGTCCTGGAGACATTATGTTAAATTTTAACCATTGAGTTGTAAAATCATAGGACAAATTCAATCATTTTTACTTTCTACATATTTTGGTGGGGCTGCAGTTTTTCTTCTGTGTTTCTGTATTAGGTACTCCTAAAATATTATGATGGCAGGTGAAATACATTTTAAAGCCTTCTCTCTTTAGTCTAGTACTGTGGCAATAGCATTTTCATCATGAATAAAAGGAGGTGGTATTTTAAGCAAAGCATTCCTTCTGGGAGATTCTGTTTATGTCAACTTGACATTGTATATTTTTCAAAACACTTAGGAAGGAATAAACTTTCTGCATTTCATGTTTAGCTTATTGAAAAATACGTTCATCCATATAACATTGGAAGATGAAGCTGCATTTGCACGGGGTAATAGAAGCATATAAATATAATATTTGCATGCTAAATGTGATGCAGTCAAGCTTTTAGTTTTATAGTGTTCGAAAACAGAGAACAACATAAAATGAATCTCATACCTGCTATTACATGTGCTAAAGCAGTTCGTACTTTTGTCTTTGCTTTAATACAGCACTGAATATAAAGGGAGTTTATTACAAACTCTTCCCCACCATTTTTTATCCATGACACTTCTACTTTTGACTAGGACATGGCAAGGCGCAAAATAAAACAGAAAACATTGCCTACTACACAGCCCAGGAGTTAAGATTTGCTTGTTACCAGTCAGATCAAGAAGAATTTGAGTGATGGGTGGAAAAATTAATTTATTTGAAACACAGCGTTAATAGAGATGTAAATAAAACCCCCTCAACTCTTCCTTTTGATACTTTAAAGCATTGTGATTAGTACATCTCCTGTGGGATGGAGTGTTATGTCCCCTGACCTTTAAAATGACTGGAACTGCCTGTAACACTGCAGCTGAGTAAGCACTTCCAACCACTCTGAACTCCCTGCCACAGAAAGGGAAATACTCGCCCACCTGTCTTGCCATTCTTCTCCCCATCCATCTCCTCAGTTGTAATTTTCCCTCTCTTGGTTTTCCTTTTCTGGGCTAGTTTTAAACCAGGGCACGTTCCCTGCTGTGATTCACTGTCCCAGAGCTCCCATCAGTGAGCAGAAGCATCAGAGGAGTGAGGAGAGGACAGGGCTGCCTCCTTACGCAGGGATGCAGGCGTCGGGCGATTGTGGCCCTGCCCTGCCTGAGACCGGTCTCTGCTGATCTGCTTTTAAAGCTCAAATACCTATTGCTCAAACTGCGTGTTTCAGGTTTGTCTTCAGTCTTTTATATGACAGTAATATATGCAGTGAGCATTTTATTGAGAAGTTTTTGTCAGCATCACTAGCCGGGAAATATCCTTTGTGATGGGGAGGTTGGTTGAGAAATCCTAATTAAGGTGATAATGTAATGCTCAGGTGAATGCTGAGTCACACTGACTTTCGCATACAGGTGGATACTGCATTATTGCAGGGCGTTAGGTTTGTGTCGCTGCCTTCTGTTTTATTTGGCTATATCCCTATGAAAGCCAGTTCCTAGGAATGTGTGGTGTTCAATCCCTTTTTTTGCAATTGTGTTTCTGTTAGCTGTAATTTTCCTTTTATCTTTATATTTTATAGCTGCTTCCAGAACTCACGAATCCAGATGAGCTACTTTCGTACCTGGATCCTCCCGATTTGCCAAGCAATAGCAATGATGACCTTCTGTCTCTCTTTGAGAACAACTGAAACCATACGTGTTCCCCCACCCCTTTCACTTGTTCACACGTGTGTGGCTGCACAGCGAGGAATCTTAACACTCCTTTTCCACAAGAGAAGAAAAAAAACTCACAACTTGATCCAATGGTGCACTCCCTGCTTTCTTTTTCTCGGAACTGCTTTTGTCAGCTTCAAAGACTGCAACAGTGATGGGAGAAAAAAAGACAAAACCTACATGAATGCAGTAATCTCTGAGTCTGCCGTGCTACATGTGACAAAGCAGCAGAGACAGTTGTGCAACTGTTGGAACCCCGTTCGTTGTTCATCCTCCAGAGAGAGAGTTCTGTGATAAACATGGTGTGAAGTATCTTGGCAAAACCAAATTTGGCAAGGGAAGAAAACGGAACTGTCTGTAACTGACCCATCTCAGAGTGTCCTTCCAATGCGTGTTCTTCCATGGTTTTGAAACTGTATCTCCCTCTACCCCACCACCCCTGTGCCCCTCTCCGACCATGGGTTGGCATTGGAGGGATTGTCCTGGCCACACACACGAAGGAAAAACATAAAACCACGTACAAAGCTCAAAAAAAGCACAAATCCTACAGTCGAGTGGCAAAGAGAGGAGGCAGACAGGCCGGGCAGAGGGAGCCGGCAGTTTAGTGGGTGCGACTGAAGTGTCAAAGTCCTGAGAATCCCCACGCGGCAGCGAGGGGCGTTGGAGTTTCTGCCAGCGTGGGAATCTGAACCCCTCTTAGCAGAGGGCTCCTCTTCCCAAACACACAGATCGGAAACACCCAGGAAAAACAACAACAAAAGAAATGTTTGTGGTGTTTAGGGGTTGTTTTGTGGTTTTGGTTTCAATCCAGTGCCGTTTGTGGCTGCATTAACATCCGGCTGTTGAGGTGGCTGTAATAGATCTTTTTGCCATGTACAGGATGGAAGAGGGAGGGGGGATGCAGACCAACCTGTTCCTGTTATTACCTACAGCCTTCGGTGCCCGTGCGTGTGTGTCACTGTCTGCACTGCACAATTCATAGTAAGACAAGCTGGGTCGAAGGCAGCCAGGAAATTATTGCAGGACGGAGGGAGAGTAACATCACTATCTGCGTTAATTATGTTTAATAATCAGCTTGAGAAGGGGCTTTGCCATCCAACAGACATCTCGCAGCTTCTGTTTTGTTTTGCTTTGCGTTCTGTTTTTGAGACTGCTACAGATAATTCAGCCTTTTTCCTTTTCTCCTCCTTCAGTTTCTCTTTTTAAACTCTGGCTGCCGGGATGAGCTACTTCTCCCAAAGGACCGGGTGTGGGGAGACTCAGTACTGTCAGTGACTGCCCCTGCCCTCGAGACCCTGCTGCCACAATCACTGTCTTGCCCCTGTGGTCTGTGCTTCTCGTGTGGTTGCTGCTCCTGCATGAGCTTCCTATTGCTTCTGTGCCCATTCCTGTGCTCTTCGTCTCTCTCTTTTATAAATGATGTACAGTAGCCGTGTAAGAAGTGCATGTGTGCCAACTTTGCCCTCGTGGTGCAACATTTCAGCTTTTGCCCACTGTACAGTTCTTGGTTTCATTTCTTTTTTGTTACTAAAGCCAGTTTGACCCTGCTGCTTTTCCTCATCTCAAATCCAATCGAACGCCCGTCATTTGCTCCCCACAACATGTTTTAAACTGAAGTGCCAGGCAGAATTTGGTTTGTCCCTGTCAGTTTGACTAGGTAGCTCCCCAGCCCTCTGTGTTTCGTTTGCGATGCTGTAAATGGCATGCTCTGTGCTTAACAACTCTGGATTTGCTTTCCTCACCAAAGTCATACTTGTAAATTCTTTGCGGTTCCTGTTTCATTTTGCTCTTTTCGTTAACGTTTCCCACTACTGCTGTACATGCGTCGTGATATATATATGCTAGTCCGCAGCACCTTGCTGTAGATATTAAAGGAAACGGCGGTTTAGTTCTTTCGTTTTCCAGTAGGAGTATTGAATCTGTCAGGCATATTACGTAGAGGTGGTCCCACACTTATATTTTTCCTGTTTCGAGTTTTTTTAAGAAAGGCGCTGTTCATTATGCAAAATCAATTATTTTAAGAATTGCTACTGTAAATATCTTTGTGAATATTTTAGTATCGTCTTTGATAATATTCAACATTTTCATGATCTGGTTATACTTTTGCTGGTGTTTTTAAATACCTTGTCTGAAGAAAAAATATGAGTCCTTTTTTAAAAAAAGAAAATTGAGGGTTCTTTAACAGAAATAAGGGAGTTGCTTCGGGTTTTTTTTCCTCCCCCCCCCAATTTGTTTTGATAAACTAGCCCAAATTTCATATCCATTTATGTGAGGAATGAATTGATACATCAGGCAGTACCTGGACAGTCAGGGCCCAGCTCTGTCAGGGAAACATAATAAGTGATTGTCTAGGGCAAAAGAAGCCCCAGCTAACAGACCAGCGTTCATTGACTGTGGGTGATCGTGGCCTGGTAATGGCAGAGATGATGTTTGTTTGCCCAGAACCCCTCGGACCAGCTGTCTGAACAGGTAAAGATGCACTAAGGTGGGCAGCGAGCATGTAAGGTACCATATTTATATCGCTGTTCCGGTGCTCTGGCTGAAACTGGGGCACAGTAACACCTAGGGATGTCGGTGGGTGGGGAGGGAAACAGTATAGTATATTTTATTCTGCTTAGAAGTGTCTTTTTTCTTATGTAGGCTTGACAACCTGTAGAGGATCTCTGCAGAATATTAAAGATACCTTGGTGTAACACATGGTATATGGTTGTGGTGTGGTGCTGCTATCACACACCTCCCAGGAGAGGCCGTTCTTCAGTTACAGATGTGTTTTGTAGCCATTTTACTGTAGTAGTTTCCCCCTGTATTTTTGCTGCATTGTTTATTTAGGTATTGAAGTCATTTGCAGGGGTGGCTAATGATAAACTGACTTTTTATGCCCTTAGAGTTTGGAGATTTGTTTGGGGGGGGAGGGAGGGGGAAGGGATCCTTAAGCCATAGGTTTGAGATTAAAGATTTCTCACTATTAGTTGGGAAACTGGTTGCTCAGATTTTTTTAATCGATTCTATTTAATGTTCCACCCTCCGTCGATTCCTGAGCAGCTGAGTTGGTCACCTGAAATGAATTTTAAACACAACATTAGTATTTTAAACCAGGTATGTTAAGGATTGACCTTTTGCTAACCGGTAGTATTTAAAACTTATCCTTTAAAAGTACCTGTTGGAAAGCATAAAGGGAAAAAAAACCCACCCCACAGATACTAGCAATATGTTTGGAGCAGTATTTGCATCTGCTTTGTGTGGTAACAGAGTTAAAGTGGATGGTTGACATTTTTAAGCTTACAGAAACGTTTGGTTTCTAAGCAGACGTTCAGAGAAATAAACAATTTTTACCCATCACCCAAATGTTGGACATTTGAGACAGTTTTACAATCAGGTACTGTATCATGGAATCAGTGTGAAAAAGCTTCTAAGTGAAAATTTAGTTATTTTTTTATCTGTTCACTGCCGTATTAAAGTTTAGAGGAGAAAACCTAGCAAATAGGGTAATCACAGTCATTTCTTTTAAAGTTTAATTATTATATGAAATTCCAGTAGTATTTTTATTATTCTTTTTTTTTTTGGTTGTTCGTTTACTTTTTAATTGTTTCCCTATGGAAGTTCATCTGGGAAAGAACCCACAGAGATCTACAGTTCTGCTGCCAAGACATTCTTATAGGACTGACAGATAATGCTGATGTCTGCAGCGGAGACTCAAGGGACAGCTGTACATATGTAAATGACAAATAGAGACATGTTAACAGAAATGCATTCATTTTCCTTGGAATGTGCATTGTTTTTATTTCGCAGGAAGAAAATAATTAAAAAAAAAAAAAGCTTGAAGCTCCATCTTATGTGGAAAATGAATCCTGTTTGTTAGCGTTCGTGGAGTCTCGGCATTTGTTTCACTTTCACTTCTGTAATATACTCTGATCCTTTGTTTTTGTTTTATCTACATGTAATATTTAGCTGACGTGTACTAGTCTATCACCTGTGTATTTTTAGGGTGCTACAGAAATAATGAAGAAAAATACGGGGATTAAAAAAGAAAAAGAAAAAAAAAAGAAATTGTAACCAAATTCATACTTTGTACAATTTTTGATATCGCGATCAGAGGGGGAATTAAAAGAAAAACAACAGTACAATCTGAGGTAACCTGCAAAAATGGCCATTGTCTTTGTTTGTACATTGTATGTACAGTACAATGCAATCATTTCATACTTTAAACTGGTCAGAAAAAATAATTGTGATTTTTAGTCTTGCAAAACTGTATGTAGTTAGATGATGTGACAACCTAATATTTATCTAATAAATATGTATTCAGATGAAACCTGTATATTAGGTGTTCATGTGGTTATTTTGTATTTAAAAATCAAATTCTTTGACTATTGCTAGACATTTATATACTCTGTTGTAACACTGAAGTATTCGCATTTCCTTATGTTATTTTTTTTTTTTTCCTAAATAAATTGGCAGAATTAAGGTCTGGTGAATTGGCAGCTACTTTGTAAATTATTAGTTTCTGTTTGAAACAGCCAGTTTCCTGGTTGCCCTCCCTGGTTTGTGTTAATGTGAGGGTAACTGCGCAGGGTGTACCTGGTCAGGGAGCAGGAAGGGAAAGGTGTGAACCACCCTGGAGAAACACCGGATAAAAGGTGATTAATGCAAATTTACTTAAAGACGCAGAGTCATATAGAAGAAAGTTCCTGCCAAGCAAGGTATCAGTGACTTTTGGTTCAGTATGCAGGACACCACGCGTCGCCTACTCAAGTCAGTTACTTGGGAATGGGATCTTTGCACCATATGGATAACAGGAAAGGCTAGTTTGGCTCTGCTGTTGGCACGGGTTGGTTATTCTACAGGATTATTGTCTAATCCTTGTGGAGGGCTAAACATCCAACACAGTAGATGGTTAGCTTTGTTTTAAATTCTCCTGGATTTGATAGTTTTCAATTGGAACCCATCATTAAAGTGAAATCGATGACTTTGGAAGGTGACTAAAAATGAGATGATGTTTTTAATGCATCCCCATTTTAAAGTTGAAGGTTTCAAAATGCAGCCTTTGGGTCACCAAGTCTGCTTCGTTTATCTACGTTTCTAACAGTGAGCAGAGTGAGTTGTGACACAAGGGATCTACATGAGGCCGAATCGGCAACAGCCGTGGCACACACAGGTCCTGTCCTGGTGGAGTTCTGTCCCTGTGCTTCACCACGGATGCCTGTCCCTTTACATCCTAGAACTTTTTAATAGAGAATTCCTGAGCATCTTTGTATTTCTATATGACATTTGTAGAAGTGTTTAGTCTAAACCACCTCTTTATCCATTCAAACACATAGGAACGATCACACTGTTTGAGAATATGCATATCTATACAAGTGTATAATTGAGAGAGCAATTAGTGCACATCTCCACACAGACACAAGTCCATGTTTTTGAATGAGGTACACACAAATATATAAACAGATACATATAAAAAAAATCTAGATATTTATTTTCTCACTTTGTTTCCAACTCTCAGCTTCTGCCTTCCTTGCTGGCACTGCCCATTACAATGGGCATTGAGGAGAGCATGATAAAACTGAGTTACAGTGCACTCAGTAGTGAGATAAAAAAATGTATTTATCTATTACAGCCGATAATTAATGAATATTTTGTTTCTGGTGTTCTATTTTTCTGGAAGTGTCAGTGAGACATTGTGTGAACGCGCTGTGGCACTGTACAGATGGAGAAGAGTATGACGACCTCAAGTTGTCCTTAAGTGCTTCAAAGAAGACTGAGGAGGCTACAACAATTCTGCAAGCAGAACGTCTCCCAGACGCCACCAAGGACCCCAGGACAGGTAGGATGTGTGTATCCAGCTGATGCCTGTGTCTCCCATCCCGTGTTCCAGCAGTGTCCTGTGCATCATGCGCTCTTCCTGTGCAGCCACGTACGTGAGTATCCGTCTACGACTTCTCTTCTTACCCATGTGCTTATCAGTTGACAAACAACTTCAGAACACTCTCACTGCCCAACTCTTCTTTCTCCATTCTTCCTAATCAGTCTGAATCTCTGAATCACATTGTTTTGGCCGTGCACATTGTATTCCGTTGCCATGCACTTCACTGTGCCTTTTACAGGAGCAGGAGACTGAAGACAATGAGAAACATGGGAGGAGCACCTGTTTGTTTTCTGCTTGGACAACAGGGATGAGACTCCTGTGCATAGAGCTGCTTGCTTTCCTTTGAAGAAGAAAGCCAGGTAGCATATAAAGCAGTTGTACAACCTCATATGCTCTGTATAATGCTCTCATTTATTCTGCTTTTTCCCTTTAAAACCAATTAATGCATTTTTACATTTGTGTCCCTAGTTTTTTATTCGTGTGCGTATTTAACCAGAACCCACTTCTCTCTTAGCTGCTTAAATTCCAGATCTTCCTGTATTGCAAACTTCAATTGCAAACGGGAGCAATTACCTTTCTTTTTTACATTTTGAGTTATTTCACCATGTTACCTTAGTACAGTTTTCCACTTCCAGTGCCACCAAAATCCTACAGGCTCTGTGTAGGGTATGACTCCCAATGTCTGTCATTGTGTCACTGAACTATTCCCATTTGTTCCCTCTAAAAGAAACACAAGACTGTTCTTTATCAGAGCAACCTCTGAAATCTGCTGAGGTATCGTCTCCAACAGCCTACAGGATTTTCCAAAGGAATGTTGAAGCAGTCCACAAGGAACCTAATCAATGACGCAATTTTATTTACAAAGCAAGCAGACAGCAATGACATCGTGACTCCTGCAGGTGTTGGCGTACAGCTGGGTGCAGGTGGCCTTACTGGTTTGTTTGCTATGTAGTTCATCTGCATATCCAGAAACTCCTTTCCTCAGTCATAATAATTGGTGTTCTGCTCTTTAGGTCTCGCCTTCTGCTAAAACCCATCTTTTTTCTAAGTGGATGGACTAGATGAGATGAAGCTCTTTTCCCTGTTTATTGAGTACGGCTGCTTGGTTTGCTCAGTGTCTTTCCAGTTATTAAACTCACTGTATTTTTTGATATATCCAGCTACAGAGTGAAGTTAGCTTCTCTATGAACACAAGTATCTCCCACTTCTAAATACTCTGGTTTCTCTATACATTTTTTGCTTCATTAGACATTCTAGAAGTTTGGGGATTGCCAGTTCTGGTTTTCCTCTAGGTCAGAGTTTCAACCAATTTCATTTTTAAATGAGTCTTACACCCTGGACTTTCCTGTTTGTCCATAGTTCTTTCATCATGCTGGTTGTAGGGGTTTTGTTGAACTGTTCTGGAACGTTTAGTTTCATTTGTCGCCTTGTTCACATATCAACACATTGATTGTTGTGAACATGGTGAAGGGTTGTTAATTTTAATAAAATTAATCTGGTCAAATGTGAGAAAAAGTGAAATATTTTTTTTAAATATTGAGGCTATTGTTAGGGTTGTATTCTTTTTTTTCTTCATTTGGCCTGCAAAATTTCAATAAAATGCCCCACACCTATGTAATGAAATGCTGGAGTTGAAGTCTTATTGGGGTTTTAATGCATATTTAAATTGATTCAAATTTTCACACACTTTTTTTATGTTTCACATTTATAATCATTGCTCATCTTTTTCCTTGTTTGTTGCTTCTGTATTTTTCAGGATGTACATTTTGTATGTTTTTAAGACAGGCGTAATCAGTGAATTTTGGACTTACCCATATAGCTGTCCCAGTTAGTAATGGGTGAAAATGCACAGTTCATAAAGCTGGGTACAATGTGTTGCTTCACAAGAAATCCTATTTGGCGAGCAGTTTTCCTTTCTAAATCAGGAATGATGAGCCCTGTGTGTAGAAGCATTACTGCCCTATCACCAGTACCAAACTGATGGCAAAATGTGCAGGAGTAGCACTGAGACAATACTGGAAGTCAAGGGAACCTGGATTCCTGACTCCTCTGAATGCTAATAGAAACTCTTACCCTGAGCTTTTTAAGTCTTTCACCGAACATTTCATTATCCAAAAATGATGTTCTTCATTTGTAAATGTGGCAAGTGTTAATTTGCATCTGACAAAGTACTGGCTCAGTCGGTGGGACATTGTGTATTCAGATGATCGTCACATGCAGTTTTGTCATAGAATTATGTCATAAGGTTTGATGCTAATGCAGCAGTGCTGTTCCATGCCAATGGAAGCAATCATTTCTGTAGCGAAAATGAAAAAAAAAACCCAAACCAGAAAGGAATCAAAGAGATTATGTGTTGTGAGAGCAGAATTGTTGATTAAGGAAACTGGAATTAAGGAATTCTTTTTGTTTTGTTACGTCTGTGAAGCTTTTCATTTCTGGGTGATTCTTGTTCAAAATGGCTATCTGACCATTTTTAGCTTTCAGCTCCTGTTGTGAAGTTGTACAACTGAAAAACATGTCCCAAGCCTGTGATTATTGGTATAATTAGTTTAGTGCAGACAGGATAATTCATTGTGTACGAGGTACAGGGGGACCTGTTACCTCGAAGGGTTATTGTTCAGATTTACACACAATACAGAAGCTTTACTGGGCAACTGATTAAAGCAGAGCTTTTGAGAAACAGGGTAGAGAAGAAAGGTCATGAAGACACGACTATGTAAGGAAAATAATTGTGTATAAAGCTGCTGAATATTGAAGGAGGGGGAGGATCAGAAAAGGGACCAAATTGAATCAAAGACCCAAGGGAAAATAATCAAAAAATCAAGTACTATAGCAGGGATGGAGAATGAAAAACACATAGTTGAGCATGTGGGGTGCTGCTGATGACATGCTGCATGGGACTGTGGGTCCCACACAGCCCTGTGCCTCTGTGAACACTGCAACCATTTCTCGCTTAAGTTGCAAGTAAAATTGACTTCTAAAATGCACCTCAACCTAGAATGTTGCCTTACCACTCTGTTGGTCTTAAAAAGCCCAGATGTGATGCTCTTCCCCTTTCTTTCACCTGGCTGCATTTTCTAGTATTCTTGAAAGCAGTTGCAGGAAGTGTCGACACTCTGGCTTTATTTTTATCAGTTATACTTCAGTTATGTCATAGAAACAAGACCTGGTCGATGGAGTCACACGGTGAGAGAAAAGAGGAGGCACAGTGGGAGCTGGTAGGGGTGAGAGAACAGATATAGGCTTCCATGCAAGCAAGTGTTGTGACAGCCACTTGGGAGGGGATGGCAGAGGGCACAGTGCAGTGTTGACTTCCACTCCCCAGGAGGGACCTGCTAAGAGTCTCCTCTGATGAGTAATTCCTGGGTGATTCCATTTTCAGTAAGAGCATCCCAAGCTCCAGGCTCATCTTAGTAGCATGAAGTAGTATGACTCACCACTTCTAAAAGTATTCCTGATAGTATTACCTTATTACTTGGTTCCTTGGATCAGAGGTGGTGCTTCACAGGCCAGTGAACTGAACTGATCCCTATAAATTTCAAGTTCTGTTATAATTGATATTTCTGTGATTTAGAACACAGAAGGGCTCCCATAACTTTTGCCATACCTTAACGCTGCCATGTGTTCATAAAGATACAAAACGTCTCCCCACTCACCCACAGACAAATGACCTACCTAGGCATTCTGAAGCTTTGCAAATCCCCTCATTTTCCTTCTAGCCTAAAAGGATACACTTTAAAAGTCCTGCACGCCTTGCCAGTTGTGGTGACCTCTGTGTAAATATGCACAGATCAGCTGTAGTGGCGTAAGGGCAATACTCTGTGCAGCTGCTGGCATCTGCGTGGTGCCCTGCGTAAGGGGGCGGTGTAATCCGACATATTAGCAGTGAGTTTCCATACATTATGCAGGGAGGTTGAGTAATGAATTCCATGCAAGCAATGTCACTCAGAACTCCTGAAATGAAAATGCTAATCACAACTGTGAAGAGCATGAGTGGATCGAGGTTTTTCTTGTCTGACTATTTTGTAGGTAATTAGTATGAAGCCATGTGGGGAAACTCCTCCTTTGCGTACAGTGTGTGCTGGAGAGATGGTTCATGCTGTGAGCTGGATTACTACAAGTTCCTAAGAGGAAACCTCGATCAGGGGGAATATTTATTAGTGTTTTTTCTTTTTATCTGTAAATGTAGCTGTGTGGCTACTTTGTGCCCTTTGAGCTCTTCTATCATTTAATTTCACACTGCAATCACTTAGTATAATGGAAAGATCTTTCACCATCTCCCCTGCTCTGGTCCCCACTCATAAATAAATGCGTATCACAGATACAGATCACAGAAATCCTTCCCAGCTCTCAACTCCTCTTCTAGCTTAGCCAGAATCTTGAAGAAAAAATGACTTCGAGTGTTCTGAAGTGCAGCACATCCAGGCTCTGCAGATGGAGACTGGCAATGCCCACTGCCAATTCCTGCTCTCCCCACTTAAAATCAAGCTGAGTCCTTGTATGACCTCTCCCTTGACTAACAGTCCAGATTAGCAGAGTCCTTGAGATAACCAGGTCCCAGATGTGCAAAGGTTCTTAAAATCAGTGTTAGAGTCGATATCATGGGAATTCCCTGGATCTCAGTATCAAGTGATGTTCCTGTGAAATCCACTTAATTGCTACAGTTTGTATTTGGGGGGTTATTTGCATGGTCTAAGCATACAGCCCCATGAAGGGTGCATCAAAGTGTGTCACAGACGAAGATGAACTGCATGTAGTTCATTATTGCAGTCGGTAGGTTGCAAAGCGTGATCTTGCCACGGTTGGCAAGATCAATCCAACAGCAGAAACCCAAGATTGAATAACACAATTAACCTACAATCCTGCCTCACAAACAAGCAGGTGTACAGTCGGACAGTTAGAACCAGGGGTGCCTGTTACCATTGTACCAGTGCAGAGTCTGTCTGCTGGAAGGTGACGCTGTTTCAAGCCCCTTGGAAAAAAAATCCCTAAATTCAGATCACATCTCAAGCATCTATTCCTTCTGTTTCTTTAGAAAAGTCACTTCACTGCTGCTATTATTTCCTGTCCATCTTGACACATGGTGGTGATATTCACTCAGTAGCTTCATAGTTTTGTTTATGAAGACTTTTAAGTTGTGAGCAATATACCAATATGGAATACTGCTATTGTATCTTTTAAGGTTCTTTTTCCCATGCAGGGATTTCTCTGCTAGGACATAAGAAGGATCCTTTAATAGGTGTTTTCCTAAAAATATCTATTTAGAAACTTCTATCGAACGTGTCCTCCTTTTTTATATGTCTGCAACTTCTGCATTGTCTTTTGAGATTGGGGAAGGGAGAGAGAATGATGAAATCTCCAGGGTGAGTACCAATCTCCCTGGAGTCTCTGCTGAAGCACCTATCTTTGCTTTTGTCTGTGCCTCCACATTGTGTTGCCTGTTTTACACATTGCAGGGATGCCATGTGCACTCGTTCTTTATCCAAATGTACTTATTTCCTATCCAGACACTGCAGAATTTCAACAATGAACAAGCCTTCAAACAGATGTGTTCAAGGCTCCTCTAAAATACTTTTGGTTTGCTGAGCTACCTCTGAGGTTCATTCACTCGTGATCAAGGGTGGTCTTTGACAGGAGTTTTGGAGAATTTTTCCTGTCCTTGGAAAGCCACCTCTGTAACTCACAGGTTCTCTGCCATAGCTACTGTCTGCATGAGTTTTAATGCACATCTCTGTGCTGGAGCAGACCGTAATGAGCGGCTCAGGTGCTTTATTGCCTAGGTCTAGAGACAATAATTCAGTCCATATTCCCAAATAAAAAAAAATTGCTCCTGAGAAAGACAGTGAGTTGTTTCGCTTCTCGCCAAGGCCTACAAATGAGGAAAACTGCATTGGTTGCTCTAACAAAGACACTTGTGAAATCTTAGCAAATAGAGTTCTGCCGGTGTTGCCTAAGGGTGAAATAAGGAGGTATTTTCTTTTGCTTCTTTTTTTTTATCTTGTTTATTAAATAATAAATCCTTCAGGGTCGGAACTGTCTGCTGTTATTGTTATGCACAGAATATAACACCCAAGCGCTAAATTTGGTTTGGGCTTTCAGTGGCTACTGCAATTAAAACAATACTAAAAAGAGTGTGAGGAGTTTTATGGTCACTAGGGAATACGCAGATTGATCATCAGATTAAGTGAAGTTCTCATTTCCCAAGAATTGACTTGAAGGTGAAAAGATATGACAAGGTAACTCAAAAATGCATACTGATTTAGCTACTATTAAAAAAAAAAATCACTTTTAGATTATTAGATTATTATTAATGGAATAGAAAACATTGGCATGGCAACATATGTATAAATTCATTGTTCACCCTTATCTTGGATATTATGCAAAGATTTCATCTCAGAAAATCTGTAGAAGTGGAAACAGCTCAAAAAAGGGCCATAAGGAAGACATGGAGCAGCTTTCTTATAAATAATAACTGAATCGCTGTGACCTTCCTGTTTCGAAAAGAAATGACTGAGAGGAGAAAAGATGTAGGTCCAAAAGTCATGCACAGTATGGCGAAGACATTGTCTCCCCCACTACGAGGAACAGGACGAGGAATAGGGTACATGTGATGAACCTTATGGGAGCAATATTCAATGCAAACAGAATCTTGATGCAAAAGGCAGCAGGTCTGTGGAAGAGCAGCTTCCAGTTCATTGCCAAGGAATCTCCTGATGCTAAGACTGAAGAGAGGTCTGATGATTGAGTAAGTACACAGAATTAAAACAATAAGAAGATTACTACATATCTAAATCACATCCAATTCGGGAAGTGGAAGTAGTAGGAGGTTGAAAGCATGCTGGCCTAAAACACACCTGTTTTCACTCTTCCTTAGGCATTCGTTTGAGATGGGATTTGGGACACGTTGGACTTGTAGCTATAAAGCATGGTATGTGCTATAGTCATTGCAACAATACCACCAGCTGTTGAAGGGCTATCTCTAAACTCTTAACTTGATACATTTATCCCTGATGTCCTTCCACTGAATGGGTGTGAATTATGAGTCTGTCTGGTGTGCAGGCCCGAAAAACAGAGTTGATCTAGGATTTCTCAGCTGTCTGTAATTGTACGTTGTAGTTCTGCCCTGCACTTTGTGGTCAGGGCACTGTCTCGATTGACAGTTTTCTGAAGATTCACTGAATGTCCTTTATGAAGTCACTTTTAGCTGCTTGACAACAAAGAACTTGGGTGGGATTGACAATTTACTCTTCTTCACGTGGGGGCTGTCCTGTCATACTGCATTATGTGGTTGCATTACTCTAACCTTCACTAGAATAAATTTATAATACAAGGAACATAGAAGTTAATTATTTGGATGAAATTAAATGTATGCAGATTGTGAAATATCCCAACAGGACTAGTTTTTTTAGAGACATTGTGCACAAGCTTATCCAAGGAGTCTGGCTGCTGGTATGTGGATGAGAGAGATCTCTTTGAGGTTGCAGAGCAGGAGCAAACCAGAGACATTTTGTGGCATTAAGAATTTGAAAAGCCTTTAGACGTTCTTAGATTAGATATTAGGAAGATTTTTTTTCCCCGAGAGAATGGTGAGGCAGTGGCACAGGTTGCCTGAAGAAGTCACGAATGCCCCATCCCTGGAGGTGTTCAAGGCCAGGCCGGATGGGGCATTCCTGACCCAGCAGAAGATGTCTCTGCCCATGGCAGGGGGGCTGGAACTGGATAATCTTTAAGAAGATGACTCAAAGCATTCTAATACAGCCAAGTAGCTAAGTATTTTGATCTAAGTTACTAATATGGGAAAGCTAAAATGGTAACTGTTATTATTTTCATATAAAACATGAACAGTATTTCCCTTTATAAACCCTTTCACTGCTCCATCTTATATGGGCAAACCCTTGGACAGGTTTCCCAGCCATGACATGGTGTCATGGACCCTCCAGGGGCTGCAGTGCCAGGGTGACACTGGTGGTGCATGCTCAGGCACACCTCTCTGTCTTGTCTCATGTCACTGATGCAATTCCCTGTGTGCTGTTGCTGAGTAATGCTGCAGTCGCAGCCCATGACTCCCATTTCTTTGCTGCACCCAATTATCCTGCACATGGGATGGTGGCTGCCTGACCTTTCCTGCTGAGGTGCTCCCCTGCGGGAACAGCCCAAAGGCATTACATGGCTTATGAAATTTTAGACACTTCCTATCCCTGTTAATCCCTGGCTGTGAGGAAATGTCCAAAAGAAACCAAAACACCTCAATGAAACAGCCCAAACAGCCCCTAAGAACCACTGAGAAACAGTGGGCGCTGAGTGGCTGGGCTCCCGCTTGGCAGCCGTGAGGGGAGCTGCGAGAGTGTTACCTGCAATCAATCAAAAAACCCATCCTGAAACAAAGTATTTTACTGAGTTCATAATTTTCTTAAAACTTAAGTGTCTACAACCCTGAGCAGAGGCCAGGATGTTTATAGAAGATATTACATTGTATGAGTTTACAAGTTTAAAGGTTATATTAAGTTTATGTTAAGTTTATAAGTTATGAAGTGCTTGCATCTCTGGGTAGATATTAGAATGTTTGTAGAAGATACCAGGTGTCTGCGTCTCTGGGATCGGGATGTTTGTAGTAAATAAATGAGGTTAATGAGGTGCAAAATACATTCTCCTTGTACCCTTGGGTAGCAAGGGGAGCCACGAGGGCAGCTGTGAGAGGTGAGGGGAGCCAAGAGGGCAAGCTCGAGTGTTTTACCTGAAATAAATCAAAAAGAAACTCCTGAAACAAAGCATTATACTGAGTTCATCAGTTTCTTAAGACTAAGTGTCTACATCCCTGAGCAGAGGCCAGGATGTTTATGAGTTATTACTCTATATAAGTTTACAAGTTTATAAGTTATATTAAGTTTATAATGTGAGAAACACTTATTCACCAGTAAAATGTTGAAAAGGACAAAGTCTTTGAAGCAAAGACAATAATAATTTTATTTCACAATTCAGTGCTCAGTCAGATGCCCTTCTAAAATAGGCATCCCATCTCACAAAAGCAGTAGGTATATATATACTAGTTTTAGACAAAGAACCGTATAAGTCCTCAAAGAATGTTTATTGTTTTAGGTTATCCAGCCATGTCTGGAGACTTCCTTCAGGTTATCTCCTGACCCAAGACAACTGCATCTCAGAAGTCAATTAAGCACATCAATAAATTCTGGCATCCCTAAGGCAGGTTATCTCTTGACCTAAAGCAGCTACGTCTTACAAGACAATTAAGCATATCAATAACTCTAAGAGAGTGCTTATTCTTTCAGGTTATTCATATATTATCTCTTGATACAAGGCAGATATATATTACAAGATAATTAAACACACAAACCAGCTGCAGCAAAACGTATCAATTAATTATCACGATAAATTTTTAAGTGTCTGCATCCCTGGGATCAGGATGTTTGTGGTAAAGGAAGGAGGGAAATAAGGTGCAGAGTACAGTTCCCTTATCTGTGCAAGGTCCTACACCTGGACCAGGGCAATCTGCAGTTTCAATACAGGATGGGGGACTATGTGATTCATAGAATCATGGAATCGTAGAATAACCAGGTTGGAAGAGACCCACTGGATCATCGAGTCCAACCATTCCTATCAAACACTAAACCATGCCCCTTAGCACCTCGTCCACCCGTGCCTTAAACACCTCCAGGGAAGGTGAATCAACCACCTCCCTGGGATTGAGAGCAGCCCTGCTGAGAAGGACTTGGGTTGATGAGAAACTCAACATGAGCAATGAGTGCTTGCAGCCCAGAACACCAAATGTGTCCTGGGCTGCATCAAAAGCAGCGTGGCCAGCAGGGTGAGGGAGGTGATTCTGCCCCTCTTCCTCTCTTGTGAGACCTTATCTGGAGTATTGTGTCCAGTTCTGGAATCCTTAACATAAGAAGGATACGGAAGTGTAAGAATGTGTCCAGAAGATGGCTACCAGGATGATCAAAGGGCTGGAGAACCTCTTGTATGAGGACAGGCTGAGAGAGCTGGGCTTGTTCAGCCTGGAGATGGCTCTAAGGAGATCTTATAGCGACCTTCCAGTACCTGAAGGGGCTACGAGAAAGCTAGGGAGGGACTGTTCACCACGGCTTGTGCTGACAGGACTAGGGGCAATGGGTATAAACCGGAGACGGGCAGATTCAGACTAGACATAAGGAGGAATTTCTTCACTATGAGGGCGGTGAAGCCCTGGCCCAGCTTGCCCAGGGAAGCTGTGGATTCCCCCTCTCTGGAGGTGCTCAGGGCCAGGCGGGATGGGGCTCTGAGCCCCCTGACCCCGCGTGAGACTGAGGGGGGCGGGTCTGTGGGCGGACAGGCGGGAGGGGGCGGGGCGGGGGCGGCTCAGCCCATAAAAGGCGGCGCCGTTTTCCCGCCTCTTTCCCCCCCGCGACCTTTCCCGCGCGATGCTGGCGCTGGGGGCCGCGCGCCGCCTGCTGCGGGCCCGGCTGCCCGCCCCCGCGCTGCCCCCCGCGCTGCCCCCCGCGCGCCGCGCCAGCAACCCCGTGGTGTTCCTGGAGGTGGGCGCCGACAACCTGCCCCTCGGCCGCGTCGTGCTGGAGGTAGGACCGAAAGCGCCGGGGACTCGGGGCCGCCCGGGGGGGGTTGGGGAGGGCACCGAGCCGAGACCCGGCGCGCTTAAGGCTCGGCGGCGCTGTGAGCCTGCAGGGGCTTCCCGAGCACCGATTGGAACGGTGTTTGTGGGGTTCGTAGCGGTCAGACTTCTTGCTGGTTTGGAGCTGGCTGCAGCTCCGTGTCTGACCTTGCGCTTGAGACAGGGAAGGGCTGCAAGCAGAAGTGGTTACAGAAAAAAAAAACCCGTCTGTTAAACACATGTCATCCTTAACGCAAGAGTTTGCCATTTCCAAAAGAACGAGGAGTGTAACTGGTACTGAAAATGTCGGCAAATAAACCCTCCGCGAGTCATTCTGGAGTTTTAGGAAGCAACCGGCCTTCAGTCAGAGCTGGGCAGCGCAAGGGAGCGGTCTCCGCCCACCAGACAAGGGCTACGGACCGAATGTATTTCCCACTTGCGTGCACGTTTATAAATTTTGGCAGAAGTCTTATGCCTGTTCTGTTACTTTCCAAGGACTAATTTTAATGTTATTATGAACTTGACAATATTGAAGTCTCTTGCTGATTTAGAGCTGGCTCTGGGTCTCTGTCTGACCTTGCGTTTGAGGCAGGGAGAGACCGCAAACAGAGGTGATTACACAACAAGACGTGTGTTTGGCGCAGGTCATACTGAACACAAGACATGATCATCTTCAAAAAACTGATACTGAAAATGCTGGCAATTAAACTCTCTAAGACTCGTTTTGGAGTTTTAAGAAGCAAGTATCCTTTGTTCAAACCTGGGCAACAGGAATCATAGAATAGAATCACCAGGTTGGAAGGAGTGATTTTAATCAATCATTAACTATTAGACTTGGAAAAGCTCCCAAGAAGGGTGAATACAGAGTCAGAGTCTATCAGCTTTTGGTAAATGGGTCATTGGTAAGGTGTGGAATATTTTAAGATTGATTCATGAAATATGTGCAGTCATAGGTAATGCTTTTAAGCTGAAATAAGAGATTTAGATTAGATTTTAGGAAGAAATGTTTTCCTGTGAGGGTGGTGAGGCACTGGCGCTAGTTGCCCAGAGAAGTCATGAATGCCCCATCCCTTGAGGTTTTCAAGGCCATATTGAATGGGGCTTTGAGCAACCTGATCCAGTGGAAGGTGTCCTTGCCCATGACAGGACGATTGGAACTGGATGATCTTTAAGGTCCCTTCCTACCCAAGCCATTCTATGGTTCTAAGAGCTGGTTACAGAATATATTTCCCACTTACATGCATAAGTATAAATTTTCCCAGAAATCTTATGCGTGTTCTGTTACTTTCAAAGGGCTAATTTTATTGTTATTATGAACTCTACAGCAGTCAAATCTCTTGCTAATTGGAGTTAAGGCAATAAGGATGTGGTTTAGTAGTGGACAGGTATGTTTGGACTTGATCAAAATAGTCTTTTCCAACTTAGCGATTCTATGAGCTGGCTCCAGCTCTATCTGACCTTGTATTTGAGATAGTGAAAGACTGCAAACAGAGGTCATTATAGGAGACACATCTTGTGTTCATTATGACCTGTGCTGAATGGATATTATCATCTCCAAAAGAATGAAGAGTTTAACAGTGTCTGGAAACAACATGCTATTTGAAAAAAAACATGCTATTCTGTCTTAATGATCAAAAAATACGTTTACTTGGATGAAAAGTTAACTTAAATCAAAATGTTTCTCTTGTAGTAGTAGTAGCTGCTGTTTGTATGAGGGTGGTGTGACAAGGTCACTGGTGCCTGCTGCTGGGGGCAGGGGGACAGGGCTGGAGTCTCTGGGATGCTGGGCTGAAGGGCAGCTGGGTGACTCTGCAGGAGAGGGAATTCTGAGTCCCTGTGTGAATGCTGGAATGCTGAACAAGGATAAACTTATCTTTGTAGCGTGTTCCTGGCTGCTGCTGGCAGAGAGGCTCTGGGATCCTGTGTTGCCAGTGACCTGTGGACGTGGTGCTCAGGGACATGGTTCAGCAGTGGAGTCAGTGACCTCTATATGTGACACTTAGGGACATAGGATCATTGAGGTTGGAAAAAAAACGGAGGCTTAGATTGGGTATTAGGGGAAATTTTCCTCACAGGAAGAGTGGTGAAGCATTGGAAGAGGCTGCCTAGAGAAGTGTTGGAGTCCCCATCGTTGGAGAGGTTTAAAAGACTGGTAAATGAGGTTCTCAGAGGTATGGTTTAAGTAGTGGACAAGTATCACTAAACTCAGTGATATTGAAGGGCTTTTCCAACCGAACTATTCTATGATCATCCTGTCCCAGCATCAGACCAACACCACCGTGCCTACTAAATCATGTCCTGAAGGGCTATGTCTACACACTTTTTGAACACCACCAGGGATGGCGACTCCACCACTGCCCTGGGCAGCCTCTTCCAATGCTTCACCAGTCTTTCAGTAAAGACATTTTTTCTCATATCCACTCTTAACCTCCCCTGCTGCAACTTCAGACCATTTCCTTTCATCTTATTAGTTGTTTAGTGGTTTGCATTTGGCAGTGTTTGGTTTAGGTTGGACTCGATCTTTAAGATCTTTCTAACCTTAATTGTTCTGTGATGCTGTGACCCTCATCTGGCTGCCCAGGGGCTGGTGCATTCCTGGAGCTCCTGAGGCCTTCAGCCATCCCTCCAGCTTCATCCTGCTTCTTCCCTTATTTTCCTGGGTGCTTATTGTTTGGTTCTTAGTTGTCAGTTTTCTGTCAGAGGTTCTGCCTCTTCAAGCTTCTTGCACAAAGGTGTGTTGAAAAGTTTGTGCAGCTCTGAATGGGCAGCTTGGTCAATAGCCAGTGAACAACTGACTGTGTTGGTAAAAATGATAGAATCACAGAAAGGTTTGGGTTGGAAGGGACCTTAAAGATCACCCAGTTCTAGTTCCCTGCCACGGGCAGGGGTACCTCCCACTGGATCAGGTTGCTCCAAGCTCTGTTCAACTTGGCCTTGAACACCTCCAGGGATGGGGCATCCACCACTTCTCTGGGCAAGCCATGCCAGTGCCTCAACACCCTCACAGGAAAACATTTCCTAATTACTCACCTCAATATTCTCTCTTTCAGTTTAAACCCACACCCCCTCATCCTATCCCTGCACTTCCTGATAAAGAGCCCTTCCCCAGTTTTTCTGTAGCCCCTTTTCGTACTGGAAGGCTGCTATAAGGTCTTCCTGGAGCCTTCTCTTCTCTAGACTGAACAACCCCTAACTATCTGAAAATCTTAGCCGGTTAGAGAAGGCCCAAGCAGGAAAAACTGGGCATTACTTCACTCTTCCAAAAAGCATGATGAATGCTGAGATGTTAATTGTGGTGCGGCGTGTATCCTTAGGGCCAGGCACATGTCTCTGAGTAAACACAGTGTGTGTGTGCGAAGGAATGAGAGCTGTGCTCCAGAACCACGCACCGGGGAGGGAATGCTGCTCTTCCAAGTTGCTGCCTACTGGGGGAATTTGGTGGGGTCTCCGCAGGCAACTCTCTACGAGACACCTTTGCACAGAAAACAACCCAACACTTGGGTCTCCCTGTGTAGAATTGTCCCTGTAGAAGGTTGGCTGCAGAGAATTGTCCCTTTCCCCATTCAGTGTGGCCTACAGCCTCCAGTGCCCACGTTGGGTCTGTATCAATAGTTTTTTGGGGGGTTTCTAAGATGTAATTCATGAAGGTTCTCTCTAAAAGGGTTTCCCTTGGGGCTAGAGCCCAATTCATTTTCCCTTATTGAAAATGTGAGCATATAAATTAATTGGACACTCCTAGCTCTTGTTTTTCAGGAGGCAGCATTTGAGGAAGTCATAGGTAAAAGTACAGCTTTGCAAGTTCTTGTTAGTTAATGAGATTTAGTAAATAACTGGATGGTATTATAAAAACTAGCATTACTGTTACTATATTTCATTTCCATCTTAACGATTTCTAGTGTTATAGACTATATGAATGCATTGAATCATTCGCTAAGTTGTTGTTAGATTCAGCTGCAAATTATAGGCATCAGAGGAGAGCATGCTAAGGAAGGGATGCTAAATTCTTGCCACAGCCATGCTGTTCATAGGTGTCTGCTGCTGGCTGCTGTCAGGCTGTGCCACCAGATAAAACTTTGGTCTGACCTAGTGTGGTCCCTTCTATGTCACTTTTTCCAGGCAGTTATAATACAGACATTTTTAAGTTAAGTAAAAAAATGCCTATGAATCAAAATTGGAAATTGTTGCTGGTAATAAATGTATATGTAACATCACGGGTTGATTTTTTTGTACAGTTTCTGCTCTCTTTGCCTTTTCTGCAGATTTCAGCAGACTCTGTGCTGGGGAGGCTTTTGTCTCTCCAATTGCATCCAAATCATTATGATTGACTCTAAGGATCAAAGCTGGGTTTTGATCCTTAGGAGTCAGTCATAAAGATTTCCCTTAGTTATTGCTGAATCATTGTGTTGATCAGTGAAATTATTGGACACTACTTGAGTTGCCCTTTATTAACTGGCCAGAAATTGCATTGAGGGGTTATTTTTAATTACCAGCCAAGTGCTCGGAAAGTCTTATAGTGTTCCTGGTATTCTGGGTGGCTTGTGATTTGAGATAGCTTCACCTTGGGAAGAGGCTTCAGTTGTGCTGGCCTCCTGTGCAGAAGTGTTTCTATGTATGGAAAAGCTGACTTACTGATCTGTTTCTTTTACTTCAACAGCTGAAAGCTGATGTGGTGCCAAAGACAGCAGGTAAGGCAGCACCTCTGGAGTTTCATACTTAAGTATTTAAGGTTTAGAACCTAATTTGCAGGAACAAGAATATTCTTTTGCCTCTTGGAAACTACTTCTATCTTCCATCCTCATTTGTTAAATAGAGAAATATGATAAAAGCTTTATCCAAACATGCTAGTGAGGAGTTGTCATTTGTTGTTGTTCCAAATAGCTTCATTTAGTATTTTGCCCCTAAGCGGTACAGTCTGTGTGTTGGGTTATCAGGAGTGAATAAATCTGTTTTAAAACACGTTTGTATGCATTAAAATCCAACCCCAAAGCAAATGGGAAAGGGTGAACCAAAGGGATGGTGTCTCTTAGAGCATCCAAAGAGCACGTAGGCTTTTGTTTTCCTGGTCACTAGTACTGATATTACAAAGCTTTTGTGGTTTATCACGTGCTTCCTTCCTCATCTGCTTAGTTAGCACACTTGTACTTTTCTTTCTGTTCCCAGTAAATGAATATCCTTAAAAGAAAGGCATCGTCTTCACAATTACTATAGAGGAAAAAGGCATGAAAGTCAGCAAATGAGACCTTTGACAAACCTAGTGGGTTTGGGGAAGTAGGGGGGTTGGAGCTAAGATGTGACAGCAGAATAAAAGGGAGATGAGGTGGAAAAGGATTGTGTTTGTACTGTGTTCTGAGGCTAAACAAGTATTAAAACACAGGTGTTTTAAAGGGTGGAAACAACTAATAAATTAATAATACCTTAAAGATACTATAAATCTTTGAAGTTTAGGAACTTGGGATGTGTCTTTGATTGTTGTGTGTCCTATATGGCAACATAATACTTTGTTTTATTTTCACAGAAAACTTTAGAGCTCTTTGTACGGGTGAAAAGGGATTTGGGTATAAAGGATCCACTTTTCACAGAGTGATTCCTTCATTTATGTGCCAGGTAATTTTTTTGCTTCCACTATTATGTTTATCTTTGTTATTTATGTTTTTCTAGAACCAGTTAGATCAGTAGTAACATTTTAAGTGGCTGTGCTCTAACCTTTGCTAACCACATAATAAAGAAGTGACAGCATGAATTGCATTTCGGATCTTTTTGCTGTGGTTTCTTGCTTAGCACGTCTTTCATACAAATCAATGTAAATTATGTGTAGGCTGTCTTAAAAAAACTGACTTAGGGCTTTCTGCTTTTGTGTAACAGTCCTTTAGTGTGGGACATATTTGGCAGAAGCATTTGGGAGTATGACAATCGACCTTGTGTTCTAAGTGAGCTAAGAAGACAGCATGTCCATTCTTTATTCCTAATAGAATAATCTGCCCACAACACAGCATGTGTTTTCTGAAATAAACACTTTTTTTCAGAGCATCCCTGTGAGGAGGGAACCAAAAGGGTAGGCTGGGGTCAGGTTTTGGGCTGACACACCTGAAATGGATTTTATTTTCATTTAAAGGACAAATCTTTCAAAATCCTGAATTACAGTGCCTCCACATTAGCATTTCTTTCTTAAACAGCGGCAGCAACAACAACAGAAATGGAAAAAGCGTTTTTGAAAGCCTTCTCTCCTACTGTGCTTGGCAGATGAGCAGGGTTTGAGCTGCTGTAGTGCACTGGATTGCATGATTCCTGGTGGTCCTCCCTTCCCTTTAAAGGAGCTGCATTTGGAAAGCATTGCACTGTAGAATGTGAAGGTTATAGTAAGCGCTTTGTTTATTAACTGATGGCTGTGGTGGCCCCCCCATCCTTACTTTGTTTTTTAAGCAAAAAGCACAGCTGTCAGAACAAGAGACTCTGACCTATTTTTAAGGAGAGGGACAAGTGTGCTGTAAAGGTCCTGTTTTCTTGCCTTTGAAATGCAAACTATGGTTTTGTGATACTGATAAAAGGACAGAAATACATAAATATTTCTGTTGAGGTCAGAAACACAGAAATATAAAGAAAAATAGAAGCCTTCCTCTCAGTTCTGCCACTGATTTGTCAAATTCTGTGTAAGTCTGTTTGTCTTGCTTCCCTGTTTAGTCCTTACTGATAGACCTGGAATGAGGATACGAGGTGGTTGACTCTCTGGTATGGTGAGATAATGAATTGATGTTTAGGAATTCCTTTGAAGTTATTACTGAAATGGGAATGCTGTCATAGGTTTCCAATATTTTAAAGTGAGAGGAAACAGTAGAAACCTTTCCACTTGCTGAGATGGAGTGATAGTATGATTCAGGCAGTTGGTATAGCCTAATTGAGGGTCGTCATGCCTAGGATTTGGCAATTCAGATGCCTCCATGCAGTGCGCAGAGCATACTTCTGGGAATGTGTAGGAGTAGCTGTCACACCACCTATAACTGGTTACTCAAGGTGAGAACAGGAACGTCAGATGAAATACATGTTAGGTATGAGTTCTCGGCCAGTATGGGTGGTGTGGTTTCCGGGAGAGGAGATGGCAGAGTGCTGGAAGCTGTGTTCAGTAGCCACCTTTGCGAGTCGTGGTGGCTGGGTTTGTTTGATTGGGTTCATGTCTGACCTAAGGCAGCCATCACATCTGCCCCAGCAAGCAGCGGGGAGTTTAAAATCGCTCAGAGGTAACACTGAAACAACAAAACCTAGAAACAGCAAATAGTAACAATGGAGATCCTGACCAGTGTTTATACCCATAGGGAGAAAGAAAAGAAGGACAGGAAAAAAAATTTTGAAGCTCTTGTCTGTGCTAACAAATTTGGGTGATCTTGTTTGAGGCCTTTTAAGTGTTTCTTAAAATTACTGCCACTTGTTGCGTCATTCTTGGGAGCAAGGCTGGTGACACAGAAAGCTGGTTGTTGAAGTTGTGGATGTTAGCTGGAGAACAGCAGCAGTATCTGGAGCAGAGATTTACTTAGCTTGACTGTATCTCCATCTGCTTACACTGTTTTAAATCCCCACGACCATACCCATTCTTAACCTGAAGAAAATGTGCTCATTTGATTACTTTTAAATGAGTAAGTTACTGTATTTTCATCACTTCTGATGTGAAATAATGCTTGTGTGCTTGCTAAGTTAATATCCTTTTCTGTTCCAGGGTGGTGATTTTACGAATCATAATGGAACTGGTGGAAAATCCATTTATGGCAGTAGATTCCCAGACGAAAATTTTGTACTTAAGCATGAAGGACCTGGTAAATAAAAGTATTCTTTATACCTTCTCATGACTGTAACCCATAGTGAAGCATTTTTTATGAAGATGTACTATAAAAAACATTTTTTTTGATATGTGCAGCACTTGGTAGTTACAGAAATGCCAAGGAAGTTTAACAGTGCATTGTCCCTGGCTCGTGCTTGTTTGTGTAGCCTGTAACAGGTGACATTGCTGGTCTTGCCTGTACTATGAAAGGGACTGTGCAAAATAAGGTATGGGGAGGTTGTATTCTGCTTACAAACTCTGCAAAGATGAAATTACCACTTTTAGTTCCCTATTTCGTAAGTTTCAATTTTTACTTAGATTACTGCAGAAGTGAAACAAAGCCATCTGGGGTTTCATATTTACTAGGTAACATTGGCACATCCTTTGAAGATCAAATTAAAACCAGAAATAGTAAAGGAGAAGTCATATATAAGAACATCAGATTGAATTATATACTCTGGTTTTTGGATTGTCATGTCCTCATCACAGGAAACTGCTACTGCTGTTGTAGAGGTTACCTGGTGTTAATCCCAATCAGGATGTGTGCAACAAATTACGAGCATTTTTGCTGTGGAAAAAAGGGAGGCTGGGCTGACGACAGTAGTCAAAAATAAGAAGTTGGTATTAGAAATCGTTTGGAGACAGTGCGAGACCATCATACCTTCTGTCTTTAGTCTAAACATGCAGGGTAAAATTGCGCCTCTGTTACACCAACCTAAGGCACTGCTGCTCTTCTAGGTGTTCTTTCAATGGCCAACGCAGGACCCAATACAAATGGATCTCAGTTCTTCATCTGCACCGCAAAAACTGACTGGTAGGTCCTTAGACTGACATATCAACCTGATAAATTGATGCCTGGATTCTCTTTGGGATTTTTTTGTTTGTGAATCGATGTTTGTTTGGTTTGGTGGGTATTTTTCTCTCTTGTTTTTGTTTTATTTGTTTAATTTCCAAATTACTTGACTCGCAATGGAAAATGAATTGTTTTGTGCTGCTTGAGGGAGGCAGAGCTGTGAGGGTAACAAGGCCACTATCCCTCAGAATGCTTCTAAGGTCCGTAGCTAGAAGTGCTTCACGTCACTTGAAGAGCAGTTGCCTTTGTCATATGAATATCTGCTAACATCCCTTTAATGAAGTCAGTTTGGTTCAATCTTTATGTTGTTTTAAGTAAAACCACTTTTGTTTTTTTACAGGCTAGATGGAAAACATGTTGTTTTCGGGCATGTAAAGGAAGGAATGGATGTCGTGAAAAAAATTGAGAGCTTTGGTTCCAAGAGTGGAAAGCCCTCCAAAAAGATTGTCATTACTGACTGTGGCCAGCTGTCCTAGCCTTTTGCCCTGCCAGTCAGGACAACCTTCATGCTGTGAAAAAAGGATCATAACAAACCCCAAACATTTCTGATCCAATGAATAGCACTTACAGAGACGTATTTTCTATTTAACTCTGTTCTATTTTTTTATGTATATTGATTAATCTTGATTAAAAGCATAAAACAATAACTGAAGGATGTTTTAACTGAGCTACCTTGGCAGTTGTGCTGTCCCACAGCTTTGGAAGAGTCCCATTGCAGTTTGAATGAAGTAGTATGGTCACCCAGAGCTTATCTGACTGCAGCATTGATGCTGATGTGTTTGGACGTTTCCGGTGTTAGAATTGGTGATAGTGTTGACAACTGAGTGTTCTATAGTGGGAAAGTTAGATGCAAATTGAGAAATGCCATCTTTCTTTTGGTCCTAATAACTACCGATTCTGTTGTTCATCTCATCCTTTGGAAAAAAGTTATACTAACCCGTGGTCTCAAGGCTGTTTGCAACAAGGCTGTCCGACATTTTCCTTCTATGTCTCAATTTAAGTATATCCAATAGGATTAATGCGTAGTTGTGGGTTTTTTAAGATTATTCCCATTTTAATAATGTTTTTTTCTAGTCTCAGACCACTGTTTTACTGGCTTCAATGGAGCAATTTGACTTTTGGATGAGGTGAACTCCTTCAGATTAAGTTACTAGAGCTTCACCTGGGCAATGAGACCATAAATTAGCCAAAAGATGGGACTCTTATTTTTGCAACTGTGAACTTGGGAGTACTGTTCTGCTCTGAGATCTGGTTCTGTGAGAAATACAGTGAGTTCTCAATAGCCTGTTTTTGCACATTGAGAATATAATTGGAATAGAATGAGCTTGCTTGAGCGAGAAAGGGGTTTCATTGCTTTTTTGGTCTAATTGGTCCTGCAAGGTCAGCCCACCTTGGGTACTACTTGGATTATGTTTTCTTCTTGTGCATTATGGGCAGAAGTCACTGTGGAATCACAAGGCCTAATTGGTGCAGGGTTATCGTTCTTGGGGTTGATACACAAGAAGGAAAGAATTGAGCTGGTTAGATAAACGCATTTTGTTTGTATAAATGTTTGCAGTGCTTTAGCAGGGACAAATGCTGGAACTTCACAAAATCACTTTTTAGAACCACTAAAGCTGTGAAGTATTACTGCATGAGGGGAAAAAGCGCTCAGCTGTTTCTGTGCAATAATCTTGTTGCTGAAGAGAAAAAATGTGATGGCTCTCCTCAAATGTGAATTTACTTCCACTGCATTTGGATAAATGTGTTTTTAAAACTATTTTGCACTGGATGTTTTTTCCACTCAGGGCTGTGTTCTTGTGTGCACTCAGTAGCACTCAGAGTGTAATTTTATGAAAATGGAATTGAGAAGCTTTTTAATCTTTTCACTAGAGCTGTTGCATCTTTCTTTGTAGTATTTTTTACATTAATTTGTGCTGGTTTGGCTTATTTTAATTTGATGGAATAATTTTGTGTGTGTGTGTGTTCTTTTAATTTGTATATGAAAAATAATTAAATATAGTTCTACAGCAGAAAAAGCCTGTTCCTTTGTGAAATATGACTTCACATGCTTAACTGAAAACAGGAGTGTGAGGTTTTTTTGTGTTTACTCTGGCTGTTTTGTGCTGTCCACTCTGTGATGGATCTGATACAGCATTCAGATGCTGTGGTGCTGCTCAGAGATACAGCTAGCAAGAGACAGAGTGATGGTGCTGTGCTTTGCCTCTTGTTAGGGAATCTAAAATAGCTGGTGTACGGATAATAGTTCAGGTGCTGAGACTGTTCTCTTCCCTGATTTACTCCATCAGTTTGCAAAGGGGATGAGGAAAGGTTGAATTCACTGTATTTTTGGTTTTAATTTCTGAATTACTTTTTGAAAAGGTGGGATTTCCAGCTTTTTGCTGAGTAACTGAGGACAAGTTCATTCCTTGCTATGTGGTCAGAGATGACATTAAGCATTTAACATCTTCCTGTGTATTGGTGGTATTTGTAGAGTGGAAAGCGCAATGGAAGATGCCTTGCCATAAACCGCTCCAAACCAGTCCATTTTCTATGAACCATGTGCCTAAGCCTTAAAGAAGTGATAGCATTATGTGTGTTACTATGTGGTTTATTACACAGGGCTGTGGGAATTACAGACGCATTTGTGCCCTAACTTCTGAAATGTAAAAGCCAAAATTTTCATTGAATCATAGAATGTTTTGTGTTGGAAAGGACCTCACAGCCCATCCAGTTCCAAACCCCCTGCCATGGGCAAGGACACCTCCCACTGGGTCAGGTTGCTCAAAGCTCCGTCCATCCTGGCCTTGAACACCTCAAGGGATGGGGTAGCCACAGCTTCTCTGGGCAACCTGGGCCAGAGCCTCACCACCCTCAAGGCTCACGTTCTTGACTAGAAGGTCGGGCTGCAGGACATTAGCCCACTGGATGGTCGGCCCTAGCCCGCCGTGGTCCTACAGCTGTCAGTCTCGGGTAACGAGTCCACTTTCATACACCACCCAAAGTCAGGGTTGCAGTTCATAAAATTGTAGAATCATCAAAAAGGTTGGAAAAGACCTCAAAGATCATCAGCCTAACACCACCTGTACCTACTAAACCATGTCCTGAATCACCATATCTACATGATTTTGAATATCTCCGGGGATGGAGACTCTCCTTCCCTGGGCAGCCTCTTCCAGTGCTTCACATCTCTCCTGGTAATGGAATTTTTCCTAATATCCAAACTAAACCTCCCCTGGTGCAAACTGAAGCCAGTTCCTCTTGTCCTGTCACTTGGGAGGAGAGACCAGCACCCACCTTGCCATAACTTCCTTTCAGGCAGTGGATTAAGTTCTTTCATAGTAACCCAAGCAATGTATGGGGTTAGATACAAAAAAAATCTGATACTAACCCTATAGTTTGGGAACCAGGAATGGGAGGGCAGAGACACAGAGGTGGTTATAGAGCATGTTCTAACCTGTCACAGTGAGGCAAGGCTCAGCCCTATTGCTTCACTCGGTATGAATGGACACATGTTCAAATAGAGGTGTTTTCTTACCCTCAGCTGGGAAGTGTTGGTGTGCAGGACTGAACATCAAGGTTCCTGTGAAACTGGGGAAATCCACAACAAAGACTTTTCAATTATTGATGGAGGTTTATGGTGAAGAGATGTCAAAGATGCAGTTGGTGCTCAAAGGAACCCATTTTTTTTTGTTGGTAGAAGACGTGAAAGCAAAAATGATGGATCTTCAACAGCCTTTTGGAAAATCTGCAGAATTGCTTTGAATACTGGCAGCACCGCGTGCAGCTGTGGGTCAGCTCAAAAGGGAAAGATTTAGGAGGTCATTGTGATTGCTCTTCTTAATTTGTTAAATTAAGAATTTAAGTTAACGTGGATTGGTGTTGGTTTATTTTTGTGCCAGACGTCTTACAGGTGGCCGTAGCTGTCGGTAACAGATCCCGGGCGCGGATACCCTCCTCTCGCCTCTCCCTCCTGAGGAGGGACCTTTTCCTTCCCGAGGAGCTCTCGTACAGGCTGCCTGCTCCCACCAGATGGCACCACGCGATCGCCCATCGCTCACCGCAGCAGAGGCGGCAGCAGCAGCGCTGGCAGCATCAGTGGGTCCCCCCCTTCCCCATCACCCTGAAAGGAGCCGGGGGCACCGCTGAATTCCCGTGAGGGACAGGTGGAATGACAGCAGAACTTGTAACAAGTGGTCCTGTCGATTGTTTTTGGCTACGCTGAAACGCGACAAGCTGCTTTTCACCACCGCTCCCGAGGTACCCAAAGCTGCAGTTGCGTGTCTTCACGCATGATCACGCATGGACTGTGTGATCCCTTGAGGGGCTGCTTCAGCTCCTGCTGCATGAGCAAACAAATAAGTAATGTCTTTCCTAACCTCACCTGCACATTGCCGTCATCTGTGTTTTCCCAGCCTGTGACTGAAGATGTTAACATCATCCTAAATGGGTTTGGGGGAGACCTACTGATCAGAAATCCCACACAACTCTCCCAGGTCACGGAAGAGAAGAGGTATTTAGGCAGAAATTGTTCACTGTGAGAGTGGTGAGGCACTGGCACAGATTGCCCAGGGAAGTCATGGATGCCTCATCCCTGGAGGTGTTCAGGGCCAGGTTCAATGGTGCCTGAAGCAACCTGATGCAGTGGGAGGTGTCCCTCTGACAGCGGGGTTGGAACTGAATGGGCTTTAAGATCCCCTCCAAACCTAACTATTCTATGATTCCCTGTGGAACTCTGGTTTTGAGGTGAGCTGAGGGATGGTGGCTTTGCTATTGCAGGTTTTTACCTGGATGTTAGGAATGAAAGATTGCACCCTAGAAGAGAGGATGTTGTGGCATGTGTGAGGCATGGACATGGTGGGAGAATAGCTCACAGGGTGACCTCTGCACTGGTCACCACTGACAGGCTTCCAAATGCAGAACAAATAATAACTAACAGCCTCAGAGGGCCACCCTTAGGTAAAGTGCAAATAAATACACAGAAAAAAATAGTTTATATTACAAGGTTCTTTCAACAAGCTCACAAATGTTTTTGTTTAGTCTCATGTTTTAATTATTTGTCCCAGACTTTTTGCTTACATAAATTGCTTTCTTTGGGGCTAGACTGAAGCTGTGTCTCTTTGTTTATAAAATTGAAATGCTTTGAAGTCAAGACATTGGAGGTACAGAATGTTGTTCTCTTTTGTAATGCCTTGACTCTGCTGGTAGCAATACATCAACAGTCAGAACCTCAAAGGAGTGAATTGCTTAGAGTACAAATCCTTTTCTGTGACATTTCAAGGACAAGCTGGATGTCCTGCTGCTAGCTGAGAAGTTGTAGTTGGACAGATACTTTCTACCTGATTTAGAACAAACCAGGCTAAAAAGACATTGACTTTCACGTGGAAAACTTAAGTCTTGAACTGTGGATTTTTGTATTGACTCTGTTTAAAGTCACTGTATGAACCAGCTGATCACAGGTGCATTTTGATCTAATCTTCACTGCCGAAAACATCATTTTCTTACAATGTTGATCTGAAAACTGCACCTTGGCAATGATTCTCCATAGCCTTGATGTTCCTTCTCCAGTTATCAGCTCTCTGATTTTTCCAGTACAGCTCTGGAAACACCTTTTCCATGCTCTCCTGCATCCATGTGATCCCTGTGTCTGCCAGTGGATGATGCTACATGGGGTACTGCAGCCACAAGACGCTGCATCCTACGTTAGTCAAGGGGGAACTGCGAGACAGTGGGAGAGAGAAGAGCCGCTGTACCACAGAAGCACCAATGCCTCTCCCACATAGCCTCTTTCTGCCTCCACCTGTCAAGATACTTAATCTCCATCCTTGTGGGAGAAGGCTGTGCACAGTTTGGTTTGTGAGAGCAAAATTGCTTTCCCAGCTGGGTGAAGCCAGACAGAGGCAGAAGGAGATTAGCAGTGTTGGGTTTTTTTTTTTTCTTCTCCCCAAAACCTCCAAGAGAAGGGGCTTCTCCTGCATAAGGTCACCCACTGTGCCCTGGCAGATTGGAGAGGGAGGCTTGGGAGTGCTGTAGGACAGAAAAACTGCACCTGGGGAAACAGGCAATTCACTGCTGTGAGAGGCACACAGCTACAAAGAAGAGGTTTGTTTTTCTTCAGTCAGAGCTTGAGGACCAGGGTGTCGGAGACTGGTAAGGGTGTAATTTAAGATCTGGGATACAAGAGAACCTTCACAGTGACCATCTTCAATGGCAGAAGATGAAGGGACTTGGAGGCAATTGCATGAGGCAGGTGAGCTCCCTGTGGCAGGAGAGGGAGGTAGAGTAGTTACAGGGGATCTGAAGGAGAAGCAGCTTGTGTTACCAGCAGGTTGAGGGAGGTGATTCTGTCCCTGTACTGTTTTCTTGAGACCCCACCTTGAGTCCTCAATTCTGGAGTACTCAGCACAAGAAGGACCTGGAGCTGTTGGAGCCATGAAGATGATCTGAGAGCTGGGGAACCTCTTATACGAGGACAAGCTAAGAGAGCTGGGGTTGTTCAGCCTGGAGAAGCGATGGCTCTGGGGAGACCTTAGAGCAGCCTCCCAGTACTGAAAGGGACTAAAGGAAAGCTGGGGAGGGGCTATTTATCAGAGAGTGTAGGGATAGGAGTAGGAGTAACTGTTTTACGCTGGAAGAGGGGAGATTTAGATGAGATATTAGAATAAATGTTTTCTTGTGAAGGTGGTGAGGCACTGGCACAGGTTATGCAGAGAAGTGGTGGCTGCCCCATCCATGGAGGTGTTCAAGGCCAGACTGGGTGAGGCTTTGAGCAGCCTGATCCAGTGGGAGGTGTGGAACTGGGTGTAAGGTCCCTTCCAACCCAAACTGTTCTGTTATTCTATGTTTGACTTCACATGCTGTGCCTAAATGGAAGAGGACTTGAGGGAGCTCCTCGCAGAAGGGTGTTGGTAGCTGCTGCCTGTTCTGACAGTGGTGATGTTCTAGTCATGGGACATGCTTGGGAATAAAATGTTGCTGGTGCTTTTGACTTGAATTTGCTGCAACTGTATCAGGGTTCCCACTAACTCCAAATTGCTCTTTATTTATCAGCTGGTTAAGTGAACAAAAACTTAGCATTCAGTCATCAGTAGGATTGATGAAGTTTGGGAAGAATCGAGGAAAACTTACTTAGCAGCACACCTCTTAGGAGCTCAGCACAACATTCAGGTCCCAAAGGATGTGGAAAAGAGGAGCATAAATGAGCAGGTAGCTCTACTACTGCTGCCTCAACCTTTGTGTCCTCATTGAGGGGACAATACTTCATCTGGTTTGATAGCGCACCATGCATTTTTCTCAATGTTAACCTATGCTCACTATAAATAATTTTTGAGAATTAAAACACAAGTTAGAGGTTGTGTGTATGTGTCGGCGTGCCTCCAACAGAACAGCAGCTCTTGCTGTGAGTGCTTCACCATGTTTGTGTCTCAGCAGAGCACCTGCTTAACCACAGGGCTCAGAGAGGGTTTCTCTGGTTGCCCCAAACCTCTTAATTTTCAACTGTGGCTGCTGCAGCTGTGAGTGAATGCAGGGTGAGGGGATGGGTATAGCAACTGCTCCACGCTGCTGCTCCTCAGGGCCACCTCCATGCAGAGGCAGGGTATGGCTGAGGTCCATGGGAAACTGTCCATTGCCAGCAGGGAAGGAACAATGGCTTCATGGCATTTATTATTTATTACGAAGCTGCATTTCTTCTCGCATCCATATTCTGAACCTGGAGATCCAGCTGCATGAGCTGGCACACAGGGCTGGACGAGGGCACTGGTGTGGCTCCAGCCTTTTTTGTCAGGTCTCTATTTTTAACCACCCTTGAGAAACCTTGGTGTAGATTCCTGGTTCTTTTTACCAGCCAGGACAAAACCCACATAACTGGGGAAAATAACCATGTCTTTAAGATAGGGTCAGGGAGAAGTTAAAAATGTGCAGACACAGATGTCTGGGGTAGTGAGGGGGAGGAACTCTGTCACCATTCTCATTTTCACTCACCTCCTACTTAAAATTCATCCAGGAAGGTAGGCAGCGGAACAGAACAGCTGCTAAAATTACTAGGTGGAAATCATTTTTAGCAGGCACAAGTGTCTTGTGGTTTTCCTGCTCACTCTCTCTCCACCGCTTCTACCTCATCCCCTGCTCACTGCAGTTTCCTCCAGAGAAGCTTTTGTGTCGCTGGTGTCTCTCTAATAACAATTGCTGTCAAAGATCTGTTTGTGATGCAGCTGCACCGCCAGCTTCTTTGGGGACCCTGGCCCTGAGGAGGAGCCCTGGACTGGGTTTCAACAGCTCTCGCAGGATTTGCAGCTCTAACCCCACCACTGGCACGGCTGACATGAGGTGGTCCTCAGAGATGCAGAGGAGTGCAAGAAGGAGGCAGCAGCTGCTAGAGTTTCAGCTTTGCCAGAGCAATAAATTTTGCATTAGTACTAAACACTGTGTGCTCCAAATGATGCAGTGTCTTAGGTTTTTTTTTTCCCTGCCAAAAGTCAGCGCTTGGTTAGGATATTTTTTGCTTTTGGAAGCAGTGTTACTTTTGACTTGATGGTTGCCAAGGCCAAACAAAGTGCAAAGTGTCCTAGGAGAAAGCTGCATGATTCTGTACATTAAAACCTGGGGGATGCCAGTGCACAGTCTTGGTGTCTCAGCCCATCATGGGTTTTGCTTGTGTTTTCAGGATCCTATGAATGTTTTGCTGCATTTTTAAAAGGATATTTCCTTGCTTAAACTGTGGAATTTCAAGCTTTGTATTTTTTTTATGGGATTCTTTTTCAGTACGGGGTTGTACAGCTTGTGGGAAGAGCGCGCAGTCAAGCCAAGGTGCTGGGCAGGGTGAGAGGGTTAGAGCTTGGGGCCAGCATGCAGTTACACCCAAATGCTGAATTACAGCCCGTGTGCCCCACCCTGCACGCAGCATGACGTTATGTAGCTGTTAACCCACTAACCCTTGGCCCCTTGGCTCACTGGCTTACGCAAACAATAGGCTGGCCCTGCGCAGTGGGGAAATAATGCATACTGCTGCCCTAACAGGGGATGTGAGCCTTAATTACCTGTGGCTGAAGAGGGAGGGCTTTAAGATTGCTGTTGGATCTGTGGCAGAACCTTGGATGGAGAAGTGGGGCTGGCTTTGCAGGGCATGGTGTGCCAGCACCACGTCAAGCAGCTTCTGGCCTGCAGCTGCCTGAAAAAAAATAGTCTTTTGGCTCAAATGCCTCCCTCCTTGGTCTTGCCATCACTCTCTGTCCTCTACACAGGTAGCGATGTCAAGCAGCAGAGAGTTTGGAGCAAGAGTGTTGCAGAGACAACTCTCCCTTGGCCCCTGCGAGGAGGCTGCGCAGCTCAGTCCTCTGAGATATCTACTCCTTCCACCCTGCAGAGGAAAACTGAAGGAAGCTGCAAGTCAGCCCGCTGCCAGAAGATTTGGCCATGACCGTGGGTTCAGTGGGATGCAGGCAGAGCTTGGCCGTGTCCTATGAGGGGGATTGTGCTCTGCGCCTGCACAGCAGAGCTCCTGGTGCAGGATCTGAAGGTGTTGGCTGTCCCCCACACTCCTCTAGGTGCAGCAGGGTGCTCACAGCCGGGACACAGGACATTCCCCAATGCAGGCTATAGATATAGCATACAGAATGCTTTTGTGTGTCTGTGGAATCAATGCTTCATTATCACAGGACTTTAGCTAATTCAGAGAAGGCTCATGAAGGGTTTGGGGAACAGCATTATGAGGAGCAGCCGAGGGAGCTGGGACTGTTCATTCTGGAGAAGAGGAGGCTGTGAGGAGACCTCACATTTCTCTAAAACTACAAGACAGGAGGTTCAGCAAGGTGGGTGCTGGTCTCTTCTCCCTAGTAACAAGTAGGACAAGAGGCAGTGGCCCCAAGTTGCACCAGGGGAGGTTTAGAGTGGATATTGGGAAATTTTTTTTTACTGAAAGAGAGGTGAAGCACTGGCAGAGGCTGCCCAGGGAAGTGGTGGAGTCTCCATCCCTGGAGGTGTTAGAAAAACATAGACGTGGCACTTGGGGACTTGGTTTGGTAGGAATGGTGATGCTAGACTGATAGTTGGACTGGATGATCTTAGAGGTCTTTTCCAACCTCAATGATTCTATGATTATAAGGTACACTCGCTCTAGTGCCAGCTGGATTTTGCCGTGGTCTAAAGGAACTTCCCCAGCCTGCAGTGAGCACACCTTTCCCTCAATTGTAAATGGTGCCTTAATACCATCTTCTTTCCAGTAAACTTAACAGTGGAGGCAGACATTGACTAGGAAACCAAACTCCAGGTGTGTATGGTGTTTGCTGACCATCACCAGTTTGTGCCCCTCTGCCTCCAGGAGGGGATGCCTGGGAGCTCGGGGCATCTGCCTCCAGCCTGCGCTGCTCCAACCTGCCTGTGCAGAACAGGAGTCCACCAGCCTCGCTGCAGCTTTCAGGCTCTTGTCACTGACCCATCTTTGGAAGGTGAAGATGGACACAGCTGCCCTGGCTCCAAGCAGTGCTCCCACATCCCTCTGGGTTGCACACTTGTCCCTTTCCGGGAAATATGACCTGTCTGGCTGAAAGCATACATCCCAAAGCACTGACGCTAAAAGAGGTGCAAATATTTAATGTACTGGAAAAAAAACCCTCCACTCCATTAAATGCTTTCCTTGGACTGCAGCGTGAATGAGATCGCACAGAGCTTGAAGGCTCAAAGCACAAGACAGCAGAAGGGGAGGTCACTGGTGGACTGGCCACCTCTAGGGTAGCCATTGTTACGAACTGCTCCTTGGAACTGACCGTGTCATCCTGCATCAAGGCAAAGCAATTTGTTTTTCCTGTGCTTTTGTTTTGTTTCTTTTCCATTTGTTTTGAGAACACTGGAAAAGACTCTGAGGAGACCTCATTGAGTACTCATTCAGTACTTAAATGGGGTTTATAAGAAGGATGGGGAAAAGATTTTTAGAAGGGCCTGTAGCAATAGGACAAAGGGTAATGGTTTTAAATGAAAAGAGGAGAGGTTTAGACTATATATTAGGAAGAAATTTTTACTCTGGGGACAATGAATCCCGGAGAGGTGGTAGATGCCCTGTCCTTGGAGGTGTTCAAGGTCAGGTGGGATGGGGCTCTGAGCAACCTCATCCAGTGGAAGATGTCCCTGCTCACTGCAGGGGAGTTGAACTTTATGAGCTTCGTGGCCCCTTCCAAGCCAAACCATTCTATAATTCATTGAGAAGTGTTTTGATGTCTCTGGATTTTGGAAAATATTATTCATGCACACAGATGCAGGAGTGCATGATGAAGGAATGCTAGATTCTTCTTTTGGTTGTAAGGGTGACAATTGCTGGGGTGAATGGGAGGATTATATGATAGTTATAAAATGCCTAGAAATTGGTGTGGAACACTGGGAAAGATAATTCCATCTTGTTCCCCACCTTTTCAGCACCGTTCCCTCCATGCCAAAATGAAAGGAAATGCTTTTTTTCTCTTCACAATAATACGAAATAGTTTTCCAGCATCCATCCTGGCCCAGATCACCTTCAGCAGAGTTGTAAAACTGCATCTGGTTGAGCACACAATTCCCAGGAGAAGGTGGCCCAACTGTACCCTGACGGCTGGATGACAAGCCCTTCCTGTGGGGTCCTGCTGCATGCAAAGCCAAAACCCATGGCCAGCCCCTTATTTAATAACCCCACTTCTTGGCCTCAAGTTGTACCAGGGGAGGATATTAGGAAAAATTTCTTTACTGAAAGAGTTTTGAAGCATTGGAAGAGGCTGCACAGGGAAGTGATGAGTCTCCATCCCTGGAAGTGTTCAAAATTGTGTAACCGTGGCACTTCAGGACATGGTTTAGTAGGCCCAGTGGGGTTGGGCTGAGTGGTGGACTGGATGATCTTGGAGGTCCTTTCCAAATTCAATGATTCTATGATTCTTGGCCATGCTAAAAAATGTGACTTTTGAAGTTTGCAGCTAATGCTTCCCCCTGCCATTAAGATCTGATTCCTGAGAAAGATTGAGGAGGCAATGGGTGTGTGGGGACCTAAGGGCTGGTTACCTTCACCTGTAGGCAGCAGAGCAGCATTACCCAGCTGCTGCTGATATTTTTACTCCCACTTAATTACTGCCCCAGTTAACGAGGTTTATATCATCTCCTTCCACAGCTGAGGTTGTTTCAGGAGCAGGGTGGCAGGGGGCACCTCCACCTGCTGTCAGTGGAGGGAGGGATGTCCTTTGCTGCTAGGGTCACACCTGAGGTGTAGCAGCAGCATCCTGCATTGTGGTGGCAGAATGACGTTTTCCTTCCACTTTCTTTTGATAGGAACAGTTGGACTCGATGATCCGGTGGGTCTCTTCCAACCTGGTTATTCTATGATTCTATGATTCTATTGCCTTGCTTTCTAAACTCAAAATATAGGTGTGAGATGGAAGAGAAGCAAACCTGCAGTAACATGCAGGAAAATACCAGGTGGGTCAGTGAAACAGAAGCAACTCTGGAACCAAAAGAGCTCAGTGCAAGTGCATTACATTAGAATACAGAAGGAAAAAATATTTTATAGCTATAGGAGAGGAATTGATACCGTATTTCAGAAAAAAAATGGAGGTAAACCAATGTATTTTAGGAGCTACAATACTGAAAAGATGAAAGCAGTGGTATGTTAGCTGGGAAGTGTTAGCTGGACTTGATGATTTTAGAGGTCATTTCAAACCTCAATGATTCTATGATTTTCTGATTTTAAGTCATCTGTGTATCCGCACCTGCAGCTGGGGAAGAGATAGGAACAGAGCACACATCTAACTGCTGCAGGGCTACAAAGCTTCCTGTCCCCATTCCTCCTGCAGTGCTGGCTCAGGGCTCTCTTCACACTGCCTGAGCCTGAGCCTGAGCCTGAGCCAATCCCGCTCGACTGCAGTGAGGGGCTCTGTGGGAGCTTTGCCATCCCTCCTGCCTGGCTGGAGCTGGTATGAAGCCACAGGGGTGAGGTTTTCCCAGGTGGGCTGGGGGTCCCATCCAGCTTACAGGCTTCTGCAGAAACAGTGTGTGGCAGCGTTGCCTCCGAAGCCTTTAACAGTAACTTAAACTTAAAACCTAACGTCTCTGCCTTGCTTTCAGTAGGACTTTGCAGCTGCAGTCATTATTATCCTGCCTCAGAGAACCCAGTTCCCTTTTTTCCCCTTTATGGGGCATTTGGAGCACAGCCCACGCCAGCTCTGTCTGCCCAGAAGCTGCCTCAGTTCCTCAGGAATGAAGCTAACAGTGTTTCAATGATAATGTAGGTTCATTCCCTGTTGTTCTTTGAGAACAGGGCCCCTCAAAAGCAGACTGAACTCTGTAGCGGGGAGTCGAAGGGTTAAAATAATATTGCCCCAGCGTGCCATTACTGACTAAGGTCCTGGGTTTAACAAGACCCCAAATTGTTCCTGTTCCACTGATGTCATTTGTTATCCTGAACTTCCCCCTATTTTACTGTTTCAGTGTTCCCACCTCTAAAGACACAGCTTCAACTTGTATTCGTCATTCACCCTCTCAAAACCTGGCAGAAATAGGAGTCTGGGTGAGAAACCAGTTCTGATCTTGTCTATATTTGACATTGTTCACCTAGCGACCCGGTTCCCTAGTTGTTCTTGTCCCCAGCCTGCATGTATCTAGCTTGTTCCCTGTTGTTTAGTCACATAATGGGATATGCTGGGAAATGGTAGTGTGCAAAAGGGGGAAAAGCACCAGCAAAAATTATTTGTGCCCACGTGGTGCAATGCTCAAGCTGCTCTAGATCTTCAATAATCAGTGAAATTTTTACCCCATTCCAACAATGTGTAATTTATTAGGACAAGACTCTTTCCTCCTGGGGAAACACTTGATTTGTCGCCAGTTACTTCTTAGCTTTTTTTCTATAGTTTTATAGCAGAGTGTTAGGCTCCCAGTGCTGAGGTGGCTTCATTGTCTACCAGCAGACCATCAGCATGAAAGAAGACAGACAGTATTTTACATGTATTTTGTACCAGCTGGCACAGAGCAATGGAAATCTGGAAAAAGAAAACCACAGACTATAGAGCAGAATGAATAAAAAACAAAAAAAAAACCCAAATAAGCTAGGTCCTTTGTTTTTGGAAACTCTCCAACAACCTCTAATATGCATTACCGAGATATCAACTTTCTGCCTTGCAGGATGAACTATAAAATATTATATCTTAGCCCTGCACATTTCCAATGTCCTTCATTATAGGCACTGGTTTATTAAAACTGGAAATGGAGCTTGACCAAACCTCTACCCGACTATGTCTGAATGGCTGCCTCCTAACCCTGCAGCTCTTGAAAACTGGTCTCTAATGTTTAAAACAAAACCAAGCCCCACAGCAAACAGCTTCTCATTGCTCCTCCCTTCATTCCCTAGCCCCCAGAAAAAATCTTTGCACCTGGATGTACAGGGCTGTTAGGTTCACGGAATAACCCCTTGCCCACCAGTGCTAAAGGCAAAACACCCAGTGTGGTAAGCAGTGTCTGAGTTTTTTAGGACTATTGATGTGATTTGTTCTGTTTGTAAGACTAACTGGCAGCAAAAGGTATTAATTTCCTATCACTGTGTTCCAAATCGTCCTTTCCTTGTCCTTGTATTTTATGGTCTCCATTAAGGAATGCTACCCTCTGGATCATTTTTATTGGCTTTGCTTTTTAATAATCAGCATTCATACTTAATACAGCAGGGTTTTCTTGGTAAAGAAATTCATAGCTTAAAACCCCAAAGCAGCCCATCTTTTTCTTGGACAGATTTGAAATGTGATGACTTTTATAAGTTAGAAGTAAAGGTCTAGTAGTTGATGTTTAGTGGGAAAATCTCCCAGTGTATTTCAGAGCCCTGTTTTTCAGTCTCCTCTGATAAGAAAACTGCTGACTTGGCATTTTGGGGAGCAGTTTTCTGTGTTCCTGCTGTAGCTGCCAGGGGTTAGAATATCTCCAGGCTGCAGTGTAGCCAGACCAGGAGCCTGTACCGCTGGGCTCCCTGCTCACCACAATGCAATGCTGGCAGGTGCTGGGTTATGCCTGTGAGCTTCTGGGTCAGGATGAGCTTTGGGCCTTCAGATTGCTGTCCTCAAGGTCTTACTCTTGGTGGCACCTCCACAAGGACCTGGGAATGTGCTTACCCCCACCTGAGTTCCGCTCATACTAGCCCGCTGTGGCTTATCCTCACCATTGCGTTGGATTTAGGTTAGACATTAGGAAGAAATTCTTCACGATGAGGGTAGAGAGACACTGGCACAGGTTGCCCAGAGACATGGTGGCTGCCCCATCCCTGCAGGTGTTCAAGGCTGGGTTGGATGGGGCTGGCAGCCCCTGATCCAGTGGGAGGTGTCCCTGCCCATGGCAGGGGGGTTGGAACTGGATGGGCTTTAATGTCCCTTCCAACCCAAACTGTTTTATGATTCTGTGTTACGGCACAACACATAACCACAGCTGCTTTTTATATTTACGGCTCCTGCAGAGAGAGTTTGTTTAAAAAGAGGTAATGCATCTCCCCACTGTTTATATGTTGTGATTTTTCTCCTGTTGTAAGGCACTGTGCTAAGCACGAGGGACGCAGCCCCAGGGTGTGCAAGGGCTGGCCAACCCTTCCTGCAGCCACCGCTGGCTTCATCGCTGGGGAGAGGCAGGACTCTCTGGTGATGAATGAATGGCTCTAACTAAAAGTAGCCGCTAGCAGATATGCCTGAATTACTGTATGGGTTTTGTAAAGCAAAGGGAATGTTTTGCAGTGATTAAAATGACACCTAGAAGGTTTGATTTGCAATAACAGTGTGTTCTCCTGACCTCATTTAGTAAGATCCTTTTCTTACCAAAGAGCATTTGCAGACCCAGAGGTTTCCTGAAGGGTTTGCAGTTTGGCAAAGGTGTCTCTAAATGGCCTGGCAGAAGTGCTTGGCTTTGAGGAAAATGTGCTGCTCTGTTACTGGGGTTCCCTGCCAGCCTGTGCTAGAGAACTGTTTTTTTTTCTTCCCTTCTCCATAATCCGCTCCAGCAATTCAGCACAGGAAAGTTCAAGGGGGAAGTAATCCTTGTCAGAAAAATTAAAAAAAAAAGCTGTAAAAGCAATCTTTCTGATGCTAGTGGGTGAGGGCCCAGCAAAAGAGATGATGAGCCAGCTTAGAGCCTGCTTCAGTGACAAAAAAAAAAAAAAAAAGAATAATAAATCTAGTACATAAAATAGAATTAATCTTCTCTTTGGATTGTGCTCAGCCTGGAATTGAGTTTAATTCCTTCAAGCTATGGTTTCTCTCAAACACCATTAGTTTTTAGAAGCTTTCCTCGGAGAAGCCAGTTCATTTGTCTTACAGCACATGGTGCTGCTGGACTTCGTCTTGGTGGAGGAGGGTGGCTGGGCTGGAACTGCAATCTCTCCTAATGAACTCATACTTGTAGCGTTTCCAGGACTAGATGGGCTTGTTTGCCCCTCACACCCACCCAAAATATAGCTGTGTCCCAGGGAGGTGTCCTCCTCCCTTGGCCCTGTAAGGGTGCTGAGGTACACACAGGCTGATGTATCCCTGCCCAGGGACTCTGGTAGCACTGCCAGGAAGAGGTACAGGACAGCAGAAACAGCTCAGCCTTCCTAGCTCACAATCCCAAAGAAGCACAAAGACTGCGGTTGAAGCAGGATAGATACAGGGAGCGTGTCACTGCAGGCAGCTGCTTGCCCCTTTCTAGGCAGAGAAGGGGGCAGGAAGAGCAGGAGCTAAGAAGAGCATCCCAAGGACAAAATGATGTCTTTTCCCAGTAGCTGATCTGCTCATGCAGATAACAAGTGAGAGGAATTAGAAATGCTTATTAGTAGCAGAAGTATCATGTATTTGGCAAAGCTGAATCTTAGAGAGTGATTTGCCTGCCTGAAAAACCAATGCCTTCAGTAATAACCTGCTCAGGCTAGCCGGGCAGCACTGGAGAAGTGGAAGGGCAGTGTTTCATGAGAGAGGCCTTGGATGCACCTGTGAGATATGAAACCTCCTCATTGGGGCTTGGTCTTGCTGTCACATCTAGGCAGCCTTGGTGTGCACAGAAGACGGAAAGTGAGACCGTCGTGTAGGAAGTGGCAACTGTGACAGCTCAGGCTGCGCAGCCCGGTGTGGCTCCTGAACCCTGAGCTCCCTGGTCCATATTGTCAGTGTAGCACCTACCAGCTTTGGAATCCACAATAAAATTAATTAAAGCACCTGAGGGGTGAAATGGAATTTGATACCTGATAGCTGTCCTGAAGTAGTCACCAAATGTGGGAAGGAGTGTGTAGTCAGTGGCATTTTACAAAGACTGGGACTTCTGAACAGATAAATGAGGACAGGCTGAGAGAGTTGGGGTTGTTCAGCCTAGAGAAGAGAAGGCTTCAGGGAGACCTTAGAGCAGCTTCCAGTACTGAAAGGGGCTAACGGAAAGCTGGGGAGGGGCTCTTGATCAGGGAGTGCAGGGGGTGGACGAGGGGTGGTAGTTTTAAGCTGAAAGAAGGAAGATTTAGATTAAATATTAGAATAAATGTTTTCCTTTGAGGGTGGTGAGGCACTGGCCCAGGTTGCCCAGATAAGTCATGGATGCCCCTGGAAGTGTTCAAGGCCAGGTTAGATAGGGCTTGGAGCAAATTGACCCAGTGGGAGGTGTCAATTAATCTGTTTCATCAATGCAAATATAGAATCATTGCTGGTAAAACTTATGGACAGAATGATGATAAACAGGTAATGATGATCCGAGGAAACTCAGGCACAGTTATGAGGGTGACTTGGTGGTTCATGTCTACGTGAGTGTTTTTCATATAGCCAAAGCTATGATTCTTGGAAACTGGGGGCAGCATGTGTAGATAGAGTGAGTTTTGCTTCCTAAAATCTGCATGTTTGAAGGAGTTAAGTGCTGCAGTGAATACAAAACCCAGCAGGATCTTCCATTCTAGTGCTGTGGCCGAAGGGGCACTATGATTGCTGGGGGCAGGAAGCAGAAAGAGGGGGAAGCTGTCTTTGAAAACGAGAGACAAACAAAGGCTTCTCTGTGTGCTTGAGGGACCCGTTTCAAAAGACATTGACAAACCAGGCAAGTCACAGAAAAGAGCCACAGAAAAGATTTAGACTGGAAGACATTCCCTTACAAAACCCAGACTTTTTAACTTAAAGAAAAACAAGATGTGATGGGGGGAAGGAAAAGGCTGAGAGTGACTTAATTATACTATGTAAGTGGAATGTAGGGATAAAATACCAGGTACTTAATTTACCATATGAAAACAGAAAAAGACACAACACCTGGAATTTGAGGTGAACAAATTAATATAGGAAATGAGGATCCATGCTGACCAGTGAGGATGATGAGCTTTGGACCAATCCGCCAACTGATGTGGGTCTTCCAGTCAAGAAGAAATGCCTCTTTTGAAGGTGTGCCAGAAGAGTTATTAGGCTAAATATGACAGTAACTGGCTGACATATAATGACTGGTAGCATATGGGCTGTCAGAATAGCTGCTTTAATGTTTCTTTTTGGCCTCCAATTGCATTTTAACCCCTCTTTCCTGATGTGGATCTTGGCTTCCCTGCACTCCTTATCATTTCTTTCTACTCTTTTCTACTCTCAGTCTGCTCTTGGAGGTCTCTTTCTCTCTCTCTGCATTTGTATTATGCAATGCAGACAAAAAGTGGGGGTTTGAGGGTCCTGAAGGGAGTCATATCCACAGCTTCATTCAAATTCAAAGAGAATTGGGTGCCAAAATCTGATCTTATGAAAGCTTTAACCCAGAGCCCTGAAATTCAGTGTAGCTTTGAAAACCTTGTAAAAATCAAGCTTGTTGATAGTGGGCTGTCTTGGGTTTTATTCCTTCATCTTAAGCATTTTACAGATGGGGGCTCTATAAATATATAATGACAACTAGAAATAAGAGAGTCCATGTCTGGCTGTCACATGAATTTTCTGCAAGGAAAATCACCACAGTTATTTTACTGGCTGGTTATCTCAGAGCAGCAAGTATCCAGACGGTTGTCTCCAACTGTTGTTATTAAATTCAGCAGGAAATCCATCCTGTCCAAAAGAATTATTAGTTTCCATTGCTCCCGGAGATGTCCAGAGATGTTAATTTGTGCATGTCTGTGTTGCACAAGTAGCTGGCCAGTCAGTAGGACCGTGGTTTGATCTCATCCTCGAGCTGCTGGGGGGCAGCTGTAAAACTGGTATCACCATCTAGGCCACAAACCACCTGATTTCTTCAACTAAAAAATGTGTTTCACATGAGGCTTTGAGCAACCTGATCCAATGGAAGGTGGCCCTGCCCATGGCAGGGGGGGTTGGAACTGGATGATCTTTAAGGTCCCTTCCTACCCAAACCATTCTATGATTCTGTAAAGATCTCAGATGCCATTAGTGACAGTCTTTGCCACGAAACAGTTGGTATTTGTCAGCTATTTCTGCCCAGCGGTGTGTGAGATACCACAGTTTCCCCTTTTACTTACAAGAGGAAATAACTGTGGTGGCAATCTGGTCTTTGTCCGTGCTGTAGACGGTCAGCCACAAAGCAGTGGTCCTTTATTTACATCATAAGGCCTGCTGGGGGTGGGAATTTTCTACGAAAAGGAATTTAAACATCTCCCCTGACATTCCCACTGGATCAGCAGAGAGCTGATAGGATGGAGAAGCAGCACGCTCAGCCTTGGTCTCACTTCACTCTGTAGTGTTACTGCTCAGGTCGTGTCGGCTGTACTGAAATGAAAGATATTATCCTGGCATCAGGCTGGCAGTGTAACTGCAGTACTCAACCACCAGCCCCTGTTTGTTTTGCTGAAAGAGAAAAGCTCTGACTCATTTAGAAAAGCTCAGATTTGTCTTTAAAAAAGCTCTGGTTCAGCTTGAACATCTAAATTAAATTAAACTAAACAAATGTTTTGCTTCAAAAAAAAAAACCAAGAGATCTCTGCATTGGCTTTCCATTTCACTCAGTAACACCACAGCCACGTGTAGCTGTCTGGCTAAAGCCATCTGGGGCAACACAACAGCTCAGAAACACACTGCTGTCTGGCTAAAGCCATCTGGGGCAACACAACAGCTCAGAAACACACTGCCGCAGCCTTGAGAGAATAACCATGCAGCACTAATGTTGTTCAGATGTTTGATTTTATAAAAAAATCCTGCTGGACATCAATAAAACAGGTCTCAGTGAGTGCATGCACACAGAGCAGTGCTTGTGGTCAGTGCTGCAGCATCCTGCACGCTGCAGTTAGTGAAGACTGTGGTCAGTGGTGCAGGGTGTCCCAGTGTCCCACAGCACTGGCAGCTGGAACAAGGCTGGAAAGGCAGCTGACTGGGAGCCACCAGCACCAGCTGCTGGCACAGCTCTGGGGTCTGGGAGGTGTTGGATTTGTGGTAATTGCTTTGGGTGTGCTTTTGTTGCTAAGCAACAATTGCTTAGTTGCACCTAGGCCCGTGCTTGGGCTGACCTAAGAGGCAGCAAGCAGCTTCTTGGAAGCCCTCAGCAGCGCACCATGTCCTTTCTATCTCCTCCTAGGGGCACGACAGCAAACCCAAGGAGCAGTCAGCCGGGCTGGGCTCACCCTGACTTTGTCATAGAATCATAGGGTTGGAAAAGACCTTTGAGATCATCACCTGCAACCATACCTGTCAACTACTAAATCATGTCCTCAAGCACCTCATCTACCCGCCTTTTAAACACCTCCATTGTTGAAACCTGCACAATCTCCTTGCCCTCGTGGGGCTGATCTACAGAGCTCAGAAAAATGGGTGGCACTAGCCCTTTTCCTGGAGAAAACATCTGATAGCCACCAAGGCTTGATGTGCTGAGGCTGTAGCTGCACTGAAGCTTGACCATCTCATTTATTCTTAAGGAACGTTTTCAAATACATGTGTAACTTTAGAAGGGCAGTGGGTTGTTCTGCTGCAGTCAACTCCACATGTGCTTCATAAATCATTAATAAACGTATGACAAACCCAACCCTGCAAGCTCTGGGTTTTATCTGTTGTGTTTTACTGTTGTCACTCCTCATGGCTGGGATGCCTGTGTCAGTCAAGAAGCACCCGTCCAGGGCTAACAAAAACCATGCTCTGATCTTCTGCAGATGGCCAAGGCACATTCCCAGGTACTGCCATACCCCCAGGTATGCAGGCTGCCTGCAGGGCTGCATTTACCCTGTGCTATTCTACCAGGAAAATCGAGCAGGCACTAATCTAAGCAAATGGTTATTCAGTGAGCCTTCAGGTTAAGATTATCTAGAAAATAGATCTAGGGGAAAACAAAAGTATAGAAAATAAAGCCCAGACCCCCAAACTTTGATTATCTACAGTTGATTTCTTTTCCCCTCTTACCCAAGTTCAGATTCTTCAGCTTGATGTCCCAGGGATCCATAGTTGAAAGGCTCACACCCTCTCTTCCATGTTTTCAGAGGATATTTGTGAACTCTAGCAACAGTCACAATAATTTGGGGTTCAAAACTTCTCCATCTGTTGACCTTGCCTTTTCTGTCCCTTCTGCCTCTGAGCAAGCAGTTTGGATACCCGGGAGTTTTGCACACTGCTGCTCAGTGCGGCAAATGGAAACGCCAGCAGTGGCAGCGAGTTGTACAGTGCACTCTCCTTCCCGCAGCTCACATGTGATTTGCTGGGAATCACCAAGTTTCTAGGTCAGCTTTTCTGCTCACTCCAGATAGTTTGCCCTTCCTTCACAAAGCTTTCCACAGATCTCTGTGCTTCACATATAGAACATTAACTGCAAAGTCATGAACTTAAATTTAAAAAAGAGGGCTGTGCTGTCCAGCTATCCCTGGGGCAGCATCCCCTTACTGCCTCTCTTCGCTTTGGGAAATTTCTTGCCATGTGGACCCTCCATCACAGCCCCTGCAAATGAGGCAGGGCTTTAGCAATTAATAACAACACTGAAATACAACCATTAAAAAGAATGGCACTGGAACCATGCATACAAGCTACAAACACTTTTCTAGTGATGAGTTCAAGATGGATAAAAACTTTTACACGTTGGAGGGCTCCATACAAGGACGAATTTGAAGCATCGACCCTTAACATTTCCTGTCTTTAAAGTCCTGGTTTTTGCTTTCTAATGGCTTACTGCTGACAACCCTTGATTATCTGATGTAGCAGAAGGATTGGGATGACTAAGACAAAGCATAAACATAGATAATATAAAGCATATGACAATTAAATGTTAAGAAAATAAAACAAAAGCACTCTGGAAGACCGAGCAGGATCAACCTGGGCAGGAGCGGCCACAGAGGACCACGTGATGGGAAAGGGCTGCAGTTCAAACCCTTTTGCAACTCACTTTGAACCCTCTGTGTTCCCAACAGGATTTGTGCCCAGCCTGGGTAATCTGCCCATGTCTGGTTAAGGGCTGTTTTGTGTTCCTATGTGGTTGTACCACTCCAATAAAGTGTTTTGCAGTCTGTGTGTTACCGGTGATGGCTCAAAGTGAGGTCAGCACAGAGGAATGGTGAGCATTTCACTCCTGCAGACCCACACAAACCACACTGGGGTGGGCAGTGGCCAGTCTGGCTGGTGGTGATGCCCTCTGTGCCCTGGCTCTGCATGGGCAGTGCAGGCTGGCTTTCCACAGCCAACTGGCTGCAGACAGAGTTCAACACAGGTGTATCCAGGGAAGTGATTTAGGAACCATTCCCAGATGTTGTAAAATGTCTCCAGCTCCCAGCCAAGCTGTTGGGGGCTTTCAAAACAGCTTACCACTAGCTGGAAAATGTTTATAGAGGGGAGAAAAAGCCCAGAACATTAATTCAGGTTTGATTGCTCAGTGTGAGCCTGGATCCCTTCCGAGGGCTTGGGTATTTGGGCAGGTTGGCTGCAGGGGAGACGTGCAAGGCCTTATCAGGCAGCTCATTTGGGAGTGCCTGTGACTTTCTCAGATCTACTTTCCAACAGGCTTTTGTTCAAAATAACCATCCTTGCTCTCTCCTTCTGGCGCTGTGACCCTGGAACAAGCGTATCACAGTTCTGATGTGTTTGGGACACACTACCACAGCCCAGCAATATTATGTGGCAAGCACAACGTGTTTTGGAAGAGAGTTGGGTTTATTTTAGCTGCTCCAAATTTACTTGACCTGTTAAATCCAGCTTTCACACTACATCATATCAATCACTGGGAGTGCTTTTAGGTCATGCCCCACATAACACATGGTCTTTCATCTATATGCTTAATTGTCCATAATTTTTTCCATGTGATTAATACAAAGTCCCAACATCCATGATAGGTCAGGCTGCTCCATCTTCCACATTATGCTTGGCAGGTGCAGAGTCTGGCCTACTGAGAAAGGGATAGCGTGAATACGGCATGTTGGGGAGCCCAGACAGCTTCCTAGCTGGGTGCTATCTGATTGCTCCCTATCTAGGCTGGGCACAAGTTAATATTAACTCAGCTACCGATGGGAAATCAGTGGGGGGGCAAACGTCATGGTGTGGGGAGCCCTGTCCTGCTCTGGATGCTGAGCTGTGCTTTTACATGGTTCTTTGCTGCTCTGCACATGGGAACAGCAGCCAGGACGAGTTCTGGTGCGCAGCAGCATGCAGGCATGCCTCTTCATTTGGGATCTGCACCTCAGAATCCACAGCAGTGGGAGCAGGGGCAGCTGGAGGCTGCTGCAAGCATTGCTGCAATCCAGAGACTGCATGGATGCAGATGAAGATGTGAGTGCCAGGTAAGTCCCACGGCTGCTTCAGGTGGTCTCCAGAACATGCTAAGATGGGGGATGGGATGGCTGATGGTGCCTTGCTCGCGGTTTGCACCAGAAGAAATGCCACAGGTGTCATCAAGGGATGAAGAGCCACAATGGCTACACCCTCACCCTCACAGTGCTGCCTGTCATACCTGTGCTGTGGCTGCACATGAGTCTTTTGTCTTGCAGGGACTTGAGTGTAATACCCTGAGAGAGTTTCATGTCCCATACAAAATGAGATGATTGCTGTAAGGATCACTTCTTTAAATGAAAGCTGCTCCATCCCCACTCCTGCCCTCTGATTTCTCTGCCAACAGCAACAATCATCGACCCTACCCGCCAGCCACTCCCTTGCCAGCCAGCTGAATCATACTGGAGACGGGAGGCAGGTTTGAGTGCTAAAATTTTACGAGGCAGAGAATTGCAGCATACACCCATATGCCTTGCCTGGAAACTGGCTCCCACCTCTGCGGAAAAAGCCAGGCAGTCTCAATTAGGCTTTCATGAAAAGTGGGGAACGAGCTGGGGCTGGAGCCAAAGGCTGCAAATGTTTCCATGTTTGCCAGCACCAATCTTGCAGACCGATCTGCTAACTCCGTCTTGGGCTCCATCTCACCAGGCAGCTAAATGTGCTAAAAGGAGAACTCAAGATTGCTTTCTCACCCTGGGATTTAATTTTTTTTTTTTCTGCACTGCAAACCCATTGCACCGTGTCATTTGTCTCCCCTAACATTCAGGGGAGGAGAGCACACCCATAAGCAATGTGCTTTCCATCCTGAAGAGCAGTTCAGTGGCTCAACCGAAGAGGGTTTCAAAGAGGTCATCACAGGGTAGAAAAATCAGATTCATCCCTGATATGAAGATCTCCTAGAGCTATTGAGCTATCTAGGGAGTGACAGAAGGAGGTCTGGGAAGAAGAAAATGTAGTGACTATTTGGTTGCAATGCAGCTGCAGGTGGCCAGGTGTGGGAACTAACAGGGCAACAAAGAACTCAGCTCCTGCCCCAAAGAAAGTAAGTGCTGTCTGTCTTATAAGTGGCATTTGTCAGTTCTCTGCTGCACCAGTGACTGTGTGAGAAAAACCAGAAACCACAATCATGACTTGATTACAGAGTCCTCACTTGGCTTCTCACAAGGGCAGTGAAATAGCTGTGGTCCCACACCTGCTTCCTTCTGATCTGGAGGTGGCCAAGGTTTGGTGCTAGCTGAAGCCTGAGCAGCTGGCCTGGCTGTTTCTCCATGTCCTTCTAACAGACTTAAAGCCTTTTCAGTGCTTCCTAAATAACCACCAAAAAAACCTAAATAACTACTTAAAAAATTAAATAACATAAATTACTCAATACTCACAGAATCATAGAATGGTTTGGGTTGGAAGGGACCTTTACAAATCATCCAGTCCAGCCCTCCTGCAGGAGTAAGAACATCTTCCAACTCAATTAGGTTGCTCAGAGCACCATCCAGCCTGACCCTGAATTATTCCAGGCATGGTATCTGAACTACCCCCTTGGGCAACCTGTGCCAATATTTCACTACTCTCATTGTAAAAAAATTATTTATATCCAGTCTAAATCCACCCTCCCATGGTTTAAAACCATAACTCCTTGCCCTGCTACAACAGGCCTTGCTAAAATGTCTGTCTCCAGCTTTCCTGCAGCCCCTTTCAGTACTGCGAGGCTGCTCTAAGGTCTCCCCAGAGCCCTCTCTCCTCCAGGTTGTTCAGCCAAACTCTCAGCCTGTCCTCATATGGGAGGTGCTCCAGCCCTCAGGTCATCTGGACTTGCTCCAACAGATCCATGTCCTTGCTGTGGTGAGGACTCCAGAACTGGATGCAGGGCTGCAGGGAAGGTCTCACAGGAACAGAGAGGAGGGGCAGAATCCCCTCCCTCACCCTGCTGGCCGTGCTCCCTCTGGTGCAGCCCAGGAGGCAGCCGGCCTTCTAGGCTGTGAGAACAAGTAATTTTCTCACAAGTACCACCAGCAGCACAGAGCACCAAGCGTTCGCCTGCGCCTCAGGCAGTGCCAGGCAGGGGCTGGTTGGGGTGGGTGTGAGAAGGCTGTTGGGGATTTAGGGAGGGGACAGCATGTTATTGTAACACAAAATACTGCTTTGGAAAAACCAGGAGTGGTGCAGAGCACACAGTATAACTTGAGGCTACAAAAGACCAGCAATGGTGAATTACAGGCAATAGAGAGGACTTGAGAGAGGCAAGAGAAACTGAGGAACTAGAAGGCATCTAGGGACTTGATGGTTACAGTTCCAGTTATTTTATGCACAACCATGTACAAACTAAGTCTTTTGGTGATGGAGCCTGTGCTGAAGTTGATTAATTTTACAATCTAAACATACATGTCTCATTGCAGTTCCTGCCAAGATGGTAACCAGATATATATTTTTTAAAGATTTTATTTTATTTTATTTTATTTTATTTTATTTTACACCTGGGTGATGGAGCACAGCTTTCACATGAAAAAATAGCAGGTATACACACACAGACCCTACTCACTCACTCACTCACTCACTATCCTTAGATATTCCTGAAAAGGGTTGGTAACGTGCTAGAGACCAGGCAGTACCTGAGTTAAAAGAAAAGCAGTTTTTGACTCTTAAGAAGAGAAGAATACCTGCCAGTGGTGAAAATTAGGTTTATATGCCCATTACTGTAAAGTTAAACACTGCCAGCTGTATTGTCTACCTTTACAAAAAGAACTCAGGTGACTGATTTTCCCTACTTTTCATATTTAGAAAGCTGTTTGAAATCTGCCAGGTTTGCTGGTGAGGTGTTGAAAAGAAGATCAGGTTTATGAAGTGTATTAAATTCTCATTTTAAAAAATAATCTAAGCTATATTTCACATGTACAGCCCTTGAGGGAGCAAATCACACATACCTTAGGCTGAACTTCACCCTTCCTGGAACTGTAAAGCTTTATTTGAGCCTCTATTTCTTCTCCTGTTGTGTTAAATTCTTGTGGGGAGGTGCATAGGGTTCAATGTAGGAAGGAAATCAGAGGAGAGAAAGTTCACTTTCTTCCCTTGGCTACATTCATTCCACAAAAGCCTCCAGATGTAAGTCCTTTGGTCTGAGATTTTCTGTCTGCTTCAGACTGACATTTCCTCCCTCGTAGAGAGATGGGCAAAAACATTAATTGTAAATTATTTCTCAGTCCAATTCTGCTTGTCTCGTGCTTTCCCCGCAGCTCCTGTGTGGTTTTACACAGACAAGAGCACCTCAGGTCTCCAGACACCTTGAGGGAATGTCTTGGTGTGAAGCTGTACCCCTGCAGTTAAAGATATCATATAAGATCAGCAGATGGGGGAACATGGGTGCAGGCTAACCAACTGCCGCATTAATTTGGGATGTCTTTGGCTGTGGCTCGGTGTTGGGCAGAAAGGCAGAGCGTAGCACGGCTGAAACCCATCACGCAAGCCCACCGTGACTTGGCTGCCTCCCACCACAGCACAGCATGTGGCTCAGCCAGAGCCTCTGACTTCATCCTAGTGAGCCCCATTTACTGGACCTTTAGGATGGTAGGAGTTGTTTAAACATCTCTTAGAAATTTTAGGTGACTCAGTAAATTCCTTTGTGACCTTAGAAAACCATATGGTGAGGCTGAGCGAGGGCTAAACCCTGTCCTGCTACTCAGAGAGCCAGAGCGGGTGGTGCAGCCCAGCAAGCAGGAATACAGTGTGTGGATGTGTTTAAAATAACTTTACACAGCTAATTAGGAGCAGCTTTTCAAACAAAAATATCTGCAATGAATCAAAGAAAAACACCGAACTAGCTACAATAGTGCAAGATTCAGTTGTAGGCTGCAAATTACAGTGGTGTTTCAGTTGTTTCCCTGCCAGTTAGCCCAACTAAGCATAAGTATGGGTAAATTGAAAGGTTTTCTTCCAAAATATGAATGCTGGGGGCTGGTGAGCATTTCCCTGGGCTTGTCTGTCTGAGCCTGCCCTGACAGCCATCAGGTGACTGATGGATGCTGTGTGTTTCCTTACATACAGGGCTAAATGTATGTTTGTGTTCATATATTGTTGCACAAAAGTAATCCTCTCAGACCAGCCCAACACCCGCTATGGTGTCTTCTTTCCTACAAGAGCTTACTGAGGGAAAAGAGATTAAACACAGGTAATCGGCCTTCTGTCAGTGGCGTCTCTTGCCTCTGGCTGCTTCTGTGCTCTGGGAATTCCTGAGCCAGGGTTGCAGCTTCGTGGTTAATAACCTTTACAGGATTTTTAGTGGGTTTTTTTTCATGTGGTTTTGTAGCTGGTTTTGATGACATTTATTCTTTTGACAGCTGGAATATCCCATGACTGTGAATTTCTGTCTGCTGTGTGAAATTTTTGTTTTAATTTTGTTACCTCATATAATTTTATCCCGAGTTCCTTGCTTCTAGGATTGAAAGCATTGTAGAAGCACTGAATGTTTCTTCCTTTCTTCATGTCATTTATTATGTTATAGGCCACTATCACATCCACTCTCACAGATCTCTTTTTGAAGAGAAGGAGGCCCAGAGCATTGAGTCTCTTTTTACAGGGACACTGCTTACTTTCATAATTCCCTGTTTTTTTACTCTATTTTATCCTTTTAGAGTGATAAGGATTGTGTAATGTTTTCTCCTCTATTTCCTGTCCCTAATTTCAAATTCTCTATTTGCCTCTTTTTGCTTTTTTCAAACTGTTATCACTGACTTACATTATCCAGAATAACACCATGAGGTTGTTCCAGACTGCTAATTAAACATTTATTATTGAATGTGCAGCATTTGGGGTGTCTTTCTGAATGTGCAGTATTTGCAGCCGCCAACTTATCAGCCCATCAGAGCACACCAGGGACTCTGTCAGCCACTGCTCCTGTTTGGTTTTTGTTTTAGTGCTCTGAATCAGGGAATTGCTGCTCACTTCCCTGCAGAAGACCACCTTGATCAAGTTGGTTCAGTTCTTTCAAATCCTGAAAGATGTTGGTGCAAGCAAGTACTAGTTGTCTTTATTTAACTCAGGCACTTCTACATCAGCTTAATCATAGAATCAAAGAATTATTAATGTTGGAAAAGACCTCTAAGATTATCCAGTCCAACACCACCGTGCCTACTAACCCATGTCCCAAAGTGCCACATCTACGCATTCTTTGAACACTTCAGGGACAGGGTCTCCGCCGCTTCCCTGCACAGCCTGTTCCAGTGCTTCACCACTCTTACAGCAAAGAAGCGTTTCCCAATATACAGTCTAAACCTCCCCAGCCACAACTTGAAGCCATTTTCTCTCCTCCTATCACATATTACTTGGGAGAAGAGAGCAGCACCCAATTTAAAGCAATACAAACACCTGGGGCAGGCAAACATTAGACCAAATAGCTGAGCAAGGTATTAGTTGACACGTGCAGTCACTCTGCGTTCAAAAATTGTCCAGCACATTCAGAAACAGTAGCAGGGCATGTTGGAAAGCAGTTTGCATTGGTTCATGACAATGTGCATTATTCAAGATTCTATCCACCAACGCTTACTTCTGTGTATTTCCTTGGCAAAATTTCCACAGCTGCCCAAGACTTAACCATGCTTAGATTTCAATTACTGTGTATGTTAAAATGAGAGTTCTTTATCTCTTTTAGATGTGAACTGTCCTTAGCCTCCCTGCTGTCCATGAGGATTCCTGTTGGTGGCACTGATGTCTTTGTGCTGGGCATTCCCAAAGAAGTCTGTTGGGTTTTGTGCTGCAGCCGGCACAGGGGGAAGCACCTGCACCTGGGGAGGAACTGGTGCCCCACAGCTGGTCAGCACAGCTGGAAACCCTCAGCAATCAGGCTCAGCAGTCAATTTAAGGGAGGTGGAGGGGAACAGAACCCTTTCTAGGAGGCTTTGGTGGTAGTTCTTTGAATTTCTACCTGAAGGTACTCAAAATTTGTATTTTTTTCTTAAATGAAGGCTGGGTTTTTTTGTCTTTATTGCTGTATTATATACAAACTGTGAGTTTTGAGGTCTTCATTCCTATCACTTCACTAGTGTTTTTCTGTGTTGTTATCTCTTCTCTAAGTTTTGCTGGCTGAAACCAAATGAAACATAAGTGTGTCCTTGAAAGCCTCTTGAGTTGTACCTTCTTGTTCAGCTGCAAAACTGTTTGGAAACCTTACGAAAAAATGGTTGGAGTTAGATTTCCTGTCCCTGCTGCTTAGATGTGCTCAGTAATTGTATAAGTGAAAGCTTCCTTATGGCATTCTGGTGTTCCTGCTCTCAGATGGTGAGAGTGCAAAATGCAATAATATCTTTGGCTTGTGCTCTGCTCCACTGAAAGCATCCATAGCAATTTTGGATATGATTTGTTTTCCCTGTAGGCATGGGTTTTGGTTGGATTACCTGGGCACGCAAGCTCCATTTATACCTGGGACAAGTCAACGATTACTGTGTTTTCTTTAGCTAAGTTTGTGGCATAGAAACAAAGTTTGCAAGAGTGTCCAGAGCTGCTGCTGCTTCTGTGGTCTCCTCACTGGCCACAGAGCCGTGTGCCTGGGCGGTGTGTTTAAGGAGAGACGGCTTGACGGTGTTCTGCTCTTTTGCAGAGCAGCATTGGCTCTCTCTGCCTGCTTGGGCTGCAAACCAGGGAAGCTTCAACTCCTCGTGAATGCGATTGCCACACTTTCAGCCCTTTGGTAAATGCTGACTGAGGTAGATGCTTCTCAGTGCATTCTGTTACTAAAAATGTCTCTTAAAGCTTTTAAAAGGATTGTGTGAGGTATTTACTAATATCTGAATGAAGTTTTGCAGTTTTGGTAGGCTGTGTTGAGACAGGTTTTCTGTGTTTTGTTATTGTCCGAAGCATTTTTGAGATTGGGATGGTGAGGAAGAGCAATTGCATTACTTTCAGTAAAACAAATGTTTGGGTGAGCAGGTGTGGGCCCAACAGCTGGTGTTAATGAGACAGGAGTTTGCAAATGATCTGTTTCTCTAAGTTCATGAGGTTAATGATAGAGAAAAGCAAAGCTGAACATTGTATTCTACTTTTTCAGGTTCCTTGGCAATGTGCTTCTCCTTTTATATGTTTCTCCAGTCAGGAAGTTTCTTTAGTTCTTGCTTTCTTATGTCTTGCACAAAGGACCTGATTGTCAGCATTTAGCCCTCAGTGTTTTGGGTTCCTCTCTTTCCAATGTCTCTTGTGTCCATCCCTCTTGGAGGGATATGGAGAAGAAGGAGCCTTTTTAACTTATTTGCCTTGTGTTAGGTGGGTGTGTATGGCCTATATGTGGGGGTCCTGAGCAAGACTTACACAAGCGTAACATGCAGGCTGTTTGTCCTCCCTAGATGGGAATTAAAGTCTGGTTTGTGTGTCTGTTAATGTAGTTGGAGGATCTGGGATGGGGGTTTTGATATGATGCGCCTAACTTTAAAAATAGTAATCTTGGTGTGCTGTTTAACTTGTTTTTCCATGAAGAATAATGGAACAGCTTTTAATTTCAAGGTATCAATGTTATACGAAATTCCTGTTATGAAATCATTATTTTTTTCAAGTGGGAATTACTTGACCCTTCTGTTAAGAGCAGGGTGTTGCATTGTCTCTATCTTGTTTATGTTGAGTGGGAAGACAAAGTGCTGGGCAATGAAAAAAGGGAAATGTATTTTGTTCATTATTTTTGATGCCGTATTGTTCTTTCTAATTTATTTTAAACATGAAAAAGTTATTTCTTTGAGGAATCATAGAAAATGTTGTAATAGGCAATTAGGACTTTGCAGTTGATCTACTCAGCGTGCTTTCTGGTCTCAGTGAAGCATTAAACCTGAGGTGTTGGTGTCTGGGGAGTCTCCCGTTCCTCTTGTGGAAAGAGGTATTTCAGCTCTGAGCTTGGCTTTGTGGCTCGCGTTTGTTATGGGAACAGTGCTGTTGGCAAGATTTATATAAAAGAGCAGTGTGTTTTGTTCTTCAAATAATTTATCAACTAGCTCTGAATATGTGCTTTTCCTTTCTATGGGGCTCAGCTGGGAGGATGCCTTTCATCATTTGATGAAGTAGTAGCTTTTTTCAAGCCTGCAAAATTGCACCATGATTCCTTGGCCAGCCTCTCTTCCCCCTCTGCATACTCATGTAAACACTTGTGCATGTGTTCTTGCTCTCTTATGCAGACTCAAAGAGAAGAGCACTCAAATCTTCCCAGAAATCAGACTTTCTATGTGATATAAATAGTGTCACTGTGGTAAAGAATTCAAGGGTCAGATATGCACCATGTTTGTAGGGGTGATCAGGCACAGAACTGTGTGCTTTAAATATGCCTATTAAAATTTATCTATTTGTTTTAAATGAAGGGAATCTTTCATTTTAGAGGCAGGGTACCAGAAGTCCAGAGTTAATTTCACAACACCCTTATTTGAACTTCTAATTGCAATGGAATTGGCAGTCTCAACAGAAAAATTGCTTGCCATTGATCTTTGGGGATGTGAGAAGCACATTTCTAATAAGCAACAAGCACTTAGCAGGTGTCATTCTTGGCAACTTCTAGTGTTCACAAAGAATTAATTAGGTCCAATCCTCTACATTTAACGTGTTATAACTTAATGATACTTAGAAATGATGACAGTTATTTTTTATTATAGCAACTTTCTGGCACCCAAGCTTCCCTATCCAACTATTAAGGACAAAAATGTACGTTCTCCTATTACAGGAGGCTTTTCTTCATACAGGAGTATGCTAGATAATACCAGGCTGTTTAAAACTAACAGCTGGCACTGTTAACCCAAGTTGCTCCACCAGCAGAGGAAACTTCGGATGAAACTCTCTCACCCAGGATGAAACCAGGCTCCCTGCAGCTTAGGGACTCATCTGCAATGGAGAAAATCTTTTTCACGTGGTCTGGGTCATGGTTATGCTGAGGCAGGCTGGCACAGCGAACACCAGGCTGCAGCTGGCCAGTCCGTGACCAGTAACATATCGCAGCTAGTAGGAAAGCTTCAAAGAAAGGGTCGCTCCAGAAAACCATACCACTCTCTTGCTGTTTTTTTGCAGTACTTTAATACAGCATTAAAATGCTAGAATACTAGAGGAAAGCTGTATACTACCCAGCAAATAAGGCACATGTCGGAATGCCATTTTATGGACAATCCACAACAGAGGGTTTACAGTCTTTTTAGCAACACAGTCATCAGATGAGCAAGCTGTCATCTTGATTGCTGAAGTAGAACTGGTACCTCTGAGGCCTTTGTCCATAGGTTTTGTTTGTTTTAGCTGTACAAGTTTATTAACAGTTACAGAAAAAGAAATTATACAAATTGCCAACTGAATCTGACAAGGTCAGTGGGTACAGCTAAACAAATGCAATAATAATTAGGTTAATCTTTCTACAGCTGAAGAAATTCATAAGATACAGTGTTAGTTTTAGCACTAGTATACAAGGCAGTGAGTGCTGTACTAAATAACCTTTTAAAGGAAACAAGAATCCAGTACAGGGTTGGACAGACCTTCCATTTTAGCATGGTAAAATATCAAACTAAAACCCCAATCCTTCATAATATAATCAAGCTACATGAAATGTAAAGTGTAAAAATGCTTCAAATACGTGCACATGCATATCTATATTGCTATGAGTTCTAATTAAAATAAACATAACTCCCTAGAATAATCTATTTCAATCCTTTTCTCTTGCATCTTTTGATTGATATTATTGCTGTAGCCGATACTGCATAGCTGAGCTCACAGTCTGCAAAGAGGTGTGAAAGTCAAGTTGTCAAATAGTGTCCCAACCAGCTCTCTTCCCCTCTGCTTACAGGAAAGGAAAGAACCACCATTTGAAACCTAACGCTTGTGCTTCAGAGTTTCTGAAAGCCGAGTCTCTATGGTGCTTTCAGCATCTTCTGTGTCTCTCACGAGGCTATAAAGTGACACAGTTTACTGTTATTTGCTCCTCACTTGCTGTATGTCTAGTGATAGCTTTTCCTAGCAATCCTTCCCCAAATACACATAAATAAACTGTATAAGCATTTTCATATAAGTCTAAGCACTTGAATAATATATTGGTTACTTAATACTGATATTTTCATCCAAGGATAACAAAAACAATATGGCTTAAAGAATTGCAAGGTTTTTTTGTCAGAATTATGTACCAACTTTCATATAATATTTTATGTAGACAATATTTCCTTCTTAATGTAGTTCTGTTGCATACTTTATACAGACAAAAGCATTGTAAAAAAAAAAGTAAATTACTTCCATAAATATTTTCTTGAGGATACATCCTTAGTTCTGCAAAATACTTAAGAAACCTCTTACCTGTTAGTATCCTAGTTGAGAGGAAGGCCCTTCTGAAAGCTTCCAAATTGTAAAAACTTTTCCCCAAAAAACAAACAATACTTTTTTAAAAAGGCCCTCAAATATATACAAAAAAGTTACTGCAAAGAGTTCCCAGGTAACAATTCAGTATTACAAGAAATATTTGTAACCATTCAAAAATTTTAACATCTAAAAAGGTTTCCAAAATACACACATAGTATTAAAAAAAAAATTGAAAGAAACTCTATGTCAAGTATAACTCAAGATAAATACACATCTGCAAGTAAAACTGTAAAATACTTCATACAGGGGTAAACATTTATATCAATCATCTATAGCTAGTAACTGCACACGATTGTCCCTTTGAAATTCATCCTAGAAACACAAACCATCATCCCTATATCTAAGATCTCAACCAGCCCTCTGAGCACTTCAGCAATGTAGCAAACTGAATGGACAGCAGTGGTTTTGGAGATAGGAAAGGGAGATGTGTGGAAGCCCTATGGGAGTGGAGTGATAGCTTAATGATTTGTGTATGGGGATAGTTCCATCACAGTTTAAAATATGTTGGCAAAGGCAAGTGGAAAATGTATGTCAATTAACTTAACTTGAAAAACAAATGATGATTTATTGCATACTTTGTCCACATTGTTCAGTGGACAAATCTTAAGGTCCATACTAGGGAAAAAAGATAGTCTACGTGACCGCAGGACAAAGAATCCATCTAGGAAGTCTGGCATTTCCAAAAGCTCTCACCTTTTAATGTTTGAAGTAGTTTTGGTTTTGGAATAACTGCTAGTGTCACAGGTATGCAACCCATGTATAATCTAAATCTCGTGGTATACAAAAAGGTATAATGTAGATAATACTTCTTGGTATAAGGCTTCTCTCAGACATACGTAACTTCACATTTTTAGTTTACAAACTAAGTCCCATATAATGGGGAACTTCAAAATACACCTATTTTCAGAAACAATATATACTCTTGTGTATTTATCTGAAATTAAAAAAGCAATTTTGAGACAAAAATGCCTCAAACTTTGCTTGTGTGGCATAATTTTACATCTGTGGTAGCAGCAGTAGAAACTGGCTAAAATGGGGCCATTCTTTGAAGTACAGGGATTTTTCTTCATTACCATTGAATGAAGTATTTGTAACAACTTCATTGGAGCTGCACCAAGTTAAAGCAGCTAAAAGCCTCTGCCACACATTTCAAATCACTGGTACTTCTCTCCAGAGCAGCGCCAATGCCAAGGACAAATCCCATGTGAAATGTTCTGACCAACTCAGGGCACTAATTGTGCTTAGTGTTTTTTTTTAAAAGAAATAACTGAAGGTTTAAAAAAATCTCCAAAGAAGGGTGGGGAAAGGGGAAAATAAGTGTGCTGGCTGGATTGGTAGGCAGGCAACAGCAGGCACCTGAGGTTAAAAGTCCAGTTTGCCAAATAAATGCACAGAGCCAAATTTCTCTCCGTACGCCCCTAAAGAATACTCAGTTGAGGGAGGCCTGTATTGATTTAAAACTCTTTTTACTGACACTTGCCTCACTTCTGCTAAAACTGTCTCAAAATACCTTGAAGGTTACTAGCTGATGTTTTAAATGCAGAGCTGGTTAAAAAGGACATCAGAAAGCATTCAGAAAAATCTAAGAGGGAAATTAACTCATCTTTGTAGTAAAAAAAAATGGAATTTGTAAGGTTTTTCCAATTTGGAGAGAGTTAGGTCTATGGGTGAATCACCTTTGCAGAGCGAAGAGAAGAAATTTACATTTTATAATCAAATTTGAAACAAAATTTAAGAATTTTCCCTTCTGTGCCATTAACCAAAAGCCCGTGGTCATAAGCTGTTGTGCATTACTTCTGAGGGTATGTTTTTCCAGTTAACCCACCAACTATCTGCAGCCCAGCATGAAGCAAGTGCCAAGGGCTGGATGCTACAAACATCACACATGGAGGCACAGAGTCCCTTTACACAAACTTGCCACCTTCCCCAGGTGCCGACTCCTTAGGGAGACAAGGTTTCAGGCCTGTAGAGCAAGGACAGAAAACTTGAGGCTGCTCCCCAGGGACCACTGGGCACTCTCCCTCCCTCCCCAGCTTTTGGCAGGGATGGCAAGGTGAGCAGGCTGCTTCCAGCCATGAGGTACCAAGGGCCTAAGCGCATCTACATACCACCCAGGATGAATCTCTGGCTTACGCAGTACAAACTATGGCAGTGTCACTTCTTGCTTTCCTGTGTATTTTGTTCTTTATCTGCTTTTTCCCTACATAAATGTAGGGGAAAATATATTCTTGTTAATTCAAATATGCTAAATAATATTTAAATACTTAGTTTGCTGCTTAGGAAAGAATCACCGAGATAAATATTGAACTGTCATAAGGATGCTTTCAAGAATTATTATTCTATACCTACAGCCATTAATAGTTTAAGTCATTTGTATATTTTTAGGAACCTTATTTTAAAGGAAATTCATAAGCTAAAGGCATTGCCGTGCAGTGTTGAATATCGGTAAACAATTTTTAACATTAAAATAGCAACAGTTGCATGTAATGGTGTCTTTAAATGGGTCTTTGTTCAGAACCTGGTGGTTGGTAGCTATATCAACAGATGTGCTATTTTACTGATCTAGTGGTTATCATAAGATAGAAATTATTTCAACACAGAAAAAAATGGCTGATAGCAACGTCTTGGTCTCAGGGAGAAAATAAAATAACATTTTCCCTTATCTTAGTCTAAGGGTTTTTCTCTACATGTCCTTTAGCTGGCTGTGAAGCGCAAGGTGACTTTTGTTCATGTACTACTAAGTGCTCAGGAAGACAAAATAGATCTGGTTTAGTATGTATCTCTTGCAATATTATTTGTGCTTAAAACAAAATAGCAATATTAATGTTAGAGGTCAGGCTTTGAAAATCCACCTCTAGATCTGCCTGTGTATTTTCTTATTCTTATTTGTATGGGCAGATTAGCATCTTTGTTTAGAGAACTTGTCTCTAAGGTGATTTATGAGTCTGTGCAAAAGAATGTTTCCATCTGAAAATGCTAAAACTGTGTGTCTTCACTGAGGCAACCAACCTGTTATTAGCCTTAACTTTCAATAATGTTATTTTCAGCTATTTTAGTTGATAGAATTGCCAGCTGGGCAAAAGTTGCTTCAAAGTGATTAACTTCAACGTTACACAGCACTTTTCATCCAGTGATGGCAAAACACTGACAGATATTAAGTAAGCCTCACAAGTCTCCTGTGAGGTAGGTGCGCTAAAGTATTATTATCCCCATTTTGCAGCTGGGGAAACTGAGGTCCAGAAGGATCTTGTGACTTGCCCCAGATAGGGAGCTAATGGAAGAACTGTGGTCGGAAGCCAGGAGTCTCCAGGTTTATCCATTGCTCTGACCAGTAGGCTGGGTCACTTGGGCTACCCATAAATAATGAAGTTGGTGAGATAGGTACATGACACCACCAGAATAAGCAGAAACAATTTTGCCCTGCTGATGGCAAAGAAATGGCAAAAGTTTCACCCTAGAGCAAATTTGTTAGAGTACTTGACATTTTCTATACAAATACTCCCTGTAAGTTCTCAATTTGCTTTAAAGAGCTTCACTGTACATATCAGTAACATCCTGCTATAACTTGGCATACAAAAGCCTCCTCTGTCTTAGCATTATGCAATGAATCCTTAAAACAAAGCTAATTCACATCAAGTTGTGTAGGATTTAAAGTATTTCCACTAAGTCTCACTCACACAAATCAATATCTCTAAAGGCGACTTAATAAAAATAGAAATTGTTAATTTACAAACCCGAACAAACATCCCTGTAATTTTTTTGAGTGAATAATGCATGTAAATTGCTTGTTGTGTCCTTTTGCCAACGTATTCTGATGTAGACATACAAACATGACACTGTCTTGAGGTACTTTCAGTTCATGGTATTTCCCAATCCCTGACGAGATACTTCTTTGCAGCAGGATGACCCTGCACAAAGTTCTACCTGAAATGGGACAACAAAATCGAAATCTTACATTTCTCCTCAAATATGTAGGTGTTTCAAGAAGACATGAAGAGGGAAGGTTACCTAGTGCTCTCCATGCCTCAAAACACCCCCATGGCTAACGAGTTTTATATTGGAACAAATTTGTACAGTAGAAAAGAGGACATAAAAATACTTCCAGAAAGTGGCTTTAAAACTCTCATAAATAGTAAGTTTGGCTAATCTTTCAACTAAGAGTTTTGGGGACAGTTTTAATTATTCCCCTTTATTCACAGTAAATTTAGTGTGCATGTGGCCTAACAGCCCATACACATACAGGGACCATTGATTATATGACAAGAGAAGGATCTGTTAGTCACACAAGCAAGCCAATTTTGTCTCCTCCAAAATCCTCTTGGAATCCTTCCTGATGCTCTGGGTCCCATTATGGCACTCCCTTTCCACCCAACCCACACCCTCAAACAATTATTCACTTTTTTTTTTTGCCACGTCCTGCAAAAATGATTTTGCTGAAGCCCTGCCCAAGCGCTGGTAACAAAGAGAAAAAGTCCAAGAAAGCAGCAACACAAAACTCTCAGACTTTCTAAAACTGGGAAAACAATTTTCCTTCTTTTATGCAGTGGCTTGTTTCATCTTCCTTTGTCTTGTCATATAATAGGAATAATGTTCATGTTGTGGATGAGTGTTTGCAATTAGTGGCCCCACAGTTATTTAACCTCTGCAAAAGCCATACGTGTAACATTCCTTGTGAATATTATACCTTGCCTATTGAATAGTACTTCATTTCACCTGGCCATGATATAGGGTCTGTGTAAACAATCAGCAGAACCTGCAACCACAGTTCTGTCATGAACACTATCGGTAACACTTTATATATGTGTGCACATATATATATAAAAATTACATATATATGTATGTATACAAATCATAGTCCTGTGAATACCTGGTGCATGTGTGCGCATGCACAGGAAAAATGTTACATTCTATTAATTGTAAGGCATATTATTAGATAGGCGATATTGGCAATTATTTTAGCCTTTATCTTGATTTGTTGTGTTGCTGTTGATCGCATGCTGCCAGAGGATCTTTAAGGATGATGGGGACGGGAAGAGGCCACTTTGAAGGTTTATTGCACACGGCGGCAGTAGTAGCCCAAGACTTTGCACTTCTCACACAGATGCTGGGGATGTTCTTTGCTCTGATCTGAAACATCCAGGCCATCCGGCTTTTCCAGGGGTCTCTGAAACGAAGGGGGAGGAAATCAGATTAGAGCCTTTATTCTAGTAATTATAAAGGGTACTGTATTTCTTCCCTGAAGGGATTAAACCCTTTTTCATCTCTGCCTTGGTTTGTGGTGACCTCACAACTTGATGTCACTATTCTTCATAAAGGTGGTGGCAACTTGGTTGTAGACAAATTACTAAAAGACTGAACTGGGGACCATATTTATAAAAACAGCCACACAGAAGAGTTTATTCTTTTGGCTCCAGTGAGTGAGATGTCCCAAAGGCATGAATACACCTGAAGCATGCAAATCCCATTACCCTGCAATGCTGGGAGGAGTCACCAATGTTACGATTATCTGCTATGACAAGAAAAAAGTCTTAACCATGCACAGGTATTATCAAGCTAAATGAGGTTTTCCTAACACTCAGCCCATATTCCTGATGCTGAAATCTTTGCAGTAAAGCAGCTGCAAAGCTATTAAAAAATAAAGAAAAAACACCATCAAAAACATCCCCCCAAAGCCTCCCCCAAACGAAAAACCCAACCTCGCAACACAGTCCTTTACCCTGAACCTGAGTAACAAATTGACTATGTATTTTTAATAATAGTTGTGAAATCACAGGGTTGGAGGCATATTTGGCTAAATGAGGGAATAAAACTGCTCTGGTTTTAGTAGATCTTGGTTCTTTCATTTTTGATGACATGTAAAAGGTTTCACAATCATTCTGAAAATAAAGTACCGTGTTAAATATTGCAGAGAGGTGAAGTGTTTCGCAAGTCTAATAGGTGGAGAGGTGACAGATGTGAAGTAGAACACCATAAAGTGCACCCACCCTTTATTTGAAAAAACCAAACAACATGCTTTAATGCATAATTTCTCTGGCTCTGTGGAATATCTTGAAAGACTGTTTCATTGTATGGTGCTTTCCCATGAAGACAGTTGTGGTTGTATGGGACTGTGGTAGAGACTGTGTGGTGTAACATCGGAAAAAAGTCAGAAGCTGCTTATTGTTCTCACAGAGATACTAGCCTCTTACTTAATCTCTTCAAAATATGGTTCTTGGAGCATGGGGTAAATAGAAACAAAGTTATGGCCATTTATCTTTTCACACCTTTCCTACGAAGTCTTAAAGACTTTCCTGTAAAAATTTAAAGTACACCTGATCATCTGAGTTTTCTTTTATGTTCTTTCCCAGGTCACCCACCATTTGGACAGGAAGAAAGAGATATTCAAAGCTTTTTTTTTTTTTTGCTATGTAATGCTGCAAGAACAACCCTTAATCCAGGGAACATAAGGGTTTATCAGCTCTCTGAATAGCTGAAATGAGACAGAATATGTTCTATTATCCTGAACAAGGGAAGCCTGCAAATTGTTGATTGGTTGTATTGGATTGTGCGTGCTACACTTAATATATTGCACAGCTAGTATAAAAAATGTGTGGGAGTAATTCAGTGGTGATTGCCAACAGTTTGTTAATGATTCAATGCTCTTATCCATGGTATTACCTGAAGTTTTGTCTTTCTTGGGCTACGTATCATATGTCTTTGTGTTTAACTTAATTTACAATTTAATTGCAAATCCTGTACCAGGCAGGGGGTAAGAAAGGTAGATGGACCCCATCTCCTCTAAATCCTTTAACCTCCCATTGCAACCCCATTGAGCTTTGAATGCCTTGTTGGAAATTAGTACGCTAGGATTTGAGATCAGAACCAACAATCATGTTTCTAGGCTTGCAACCCAACTATGGGTGCAGGCGGTGCTTCAGCCACAACACAGACAAATTGAGGAAGTTTATTTGGTCAGAAAATCTGCCTTTGCTACCACTTACTTCACCAACATCTTCCCACAAACTTTCTTCGATAATATGCATTACATGAATGTAGTTAAAGATGATGCTCAGGTTCAGGGGTCCAGGAGTTAATTTATGCTCCTCAATGGAGAAAGTGAGAGTTTTGAAATGCTACACTTAAAACAGGCTCTTTGAGTAGGCTCTGATTGCTTCTACATGCTAGCTGGTCTCTGATTAAAGAGAAAAAATACAGCAGTTATCATGTTTATTGATATAAGCCAGACTTTTTTTTAATATACAAGGCCTTGGGAATAATTTTTCCTGGAAATAGTGCAAAGGACATTGGGAATGCCTTGAAGTGCCAAGAGTTTTTGGATGGTTTTCAGAAACAATAGCTCTCGGTGGTTTGCTTTCCCCCTGTGTTGATTGAGCTCAGCTTTTTGGCCTGCAAAGCATTTTGATTTCAGAAATGTTATTGTTACCAGTGTGTTACGACACAGAGACTGGGGAGAGAGGGGTTACAAATGCAGGGAAGCAGGTTGCCAAGGGCCAGCTGGAAGGAATGGAGCTGAGCAGAGCCTGAGCTGTTTCTAGTGAGGCAGTGGAGGGCTGAGGCTTTGAAACTGGTTGTGAGCTTGTGCGGTTTGTGTTCCAAAACCACTTCAACTTTTGCATAAAATGAAGGCCCAGCTTATCTCTGTTTGCTGTTTTCCCTTTGTGGGTTTCTTGTAAGGCAAAACCCCATTCAAACACCCTGAGGAGCAACTGTTCTGCTATTTGGCTTTTAGTAACTGTTGAGAACTTTAATAACCTTACACCCTTGCGACCTTTCTTACACCATGCTGACAGAGTAGGGTGTTAAAGAGCCAAAGAGCTGTGTCTTCATTAGGGCTGGACTTGCTTGGCACAGGCTGACCTTGGGCAATTCTCACCAGCTTTGGCGTGATGGAAGCAGGGGTTAAGGAGGAGATGCTGGTGCAAGAGGGGTGTGACATGAGGGGGTCGCCTGAATTATGCAGGAGATCTGAATAGCTGAGAAGACTGCAAGAGTTCGGTGGTGCTGCTGCTGAGATGTTGGTAGCATGACAACTCAGCCTTGTACCTGGAGAGGGTATGGAAAAGGGTGCAGGCTATTTTGCTGGAAAAATAAATCCTTTACTTAGGATGAGGTGAAATGGATCTTGTAAGATAACAGCGAAATCCTACTATGTTTCTCTAGTAAAGGTAGACTTTTTTCCATTAATTGAAGAGCTTAAATATAATGCTTCAGTTTTCATTGTCTTTTTAAAATGTAAGTAGCCAAGATTTGGCAGTTCATATTTTCAGTAAAAACTACAAGAATAGGCACTCTCACATTTTTCATTTTTGGCTTCTTTCTTTTTCTCCTAGTAGTTGCTGGGTGGAAATAATCTTGTGCAACTCCACCAGGAAAGCATTTGGTAGCAGTGACTAAAGCTGATGCCTTGGGGGAATGAAGCTGAAATAAATTTATATAGCAATTCCTGTCCTGCAAATTAACTTTTGATTGTGAACTATTACTGTCCCAGTCTACATGTACCGAATGAACTCGCATTCCCCACAAATCAAAGACCCCAAACCTTCAAAATAAAAGCTCACCCCTATGAAGTGTTAGGTGTCAGAGAAAACATCACTAAAGCATCCTTGAGGAAAATGTCTGCTAAGCAGTAGAATGGAATGTGACTGCTTATGTTTGTATTAAAGACTTGAATTTTTTTGCTGTTGAATGGAACAGTTTGATTGCACCACTGATGGATAAAGGATCACATCAAAATTGAAATGTGGAAAAAAACCCACTTAAACACTTATCTGCACTCATTACCTCAGGTCTTAATGGAGCAAATGAAATGATTAAATGACTGATTAGATATGTGAATAGAAATGGATCTACAACTATAGCTGGCAGGATAATTGTTGTTAATAGTCCTAAGGAGCTATAAGCTATGCTTTCATCAATACGTATGTGCTATCATGCATTTGTTAATTTTTAGTCCAAGAATTATGCACCAGGGAAAAACATGATGCAATGTGCGTTCTTCAGCAGTAGACCCTCTGCTATTTGTCTGCCCTGGGGGAATGGGGACGCTGGAAGCCCTCAGTTGTTGCTGCAGATCTGAGACAGTGGTAAGATGGTTACAGATCAGAGGCATGATGCTCAGAGAGCGCAATGGGCCTCTGTCAGCAATGTGTGTCTGGGAGGAGCTAGGAATGAATGGTAACTGCCTCAGTTAAATGGTCAAAACCTCTTCAGGAGTTTAGAGAAGCAGCAGTCCGGAGTGATCTGTATTCCCACTCCTGAAGCACACAAGTATGGGCACAATGAGGAGGGTTTATTAAATCTAAAGAGACAAAAGATGGTACTTGTTGGCCTGAAACTGTTAAAGTTTATTGGACTTTAGTGATCAGACCCATCTCTCTCCGTACTGAGAGAAGAGGTGGCTGTGCATGCATCTGAGTACAGGAATTGTGATGAGCCCACTGCATTGCCCATGGAAGTAATAGTTTGGATGTTCTGAAGAACTTATTTACATACCAAATTATTTCCAGTCCAACAGTAAATTCCTGACAGCTGGAAGAAAATGGTGTCCAAGAGGACAAGTCGGTCACCAGATGGCTGGTTCTGCACCAGTGCAACAGCTGTCATCACAAACAGCACTAGAGTTAGCCACAAAGTCAGAGAAGAAGCCTTGATAAGCAGCCAGCCAGGAAGCAACCACAGGTGCAGATGTTGCTGCTGTAGCAGGAAGGGGAAAAAAATGAGAATTCAAAGCTTGGCATCTGGGCTGTTATAGTGCCAAGAGTGCCGGTCAGTGGCTGTAAGGACTGGCCCTGTTGCTGGAACGGGATAGAAGGAGCATAAACAACTACAAACCCCAAATTCCTTGGAAGAATAAGTGGTGAGTTTAAGTCCCATCTGAGCCTTATGTTTAAAGCAGCTAAAGTGACTGCCCAGGAAATGGCTTTTGGAATAGCCATAGAGCAGCTTTGTCAGGGTAGTTCTTTGGCCTCTGACTCCTCAAAAAGCCTTGAGCTCAACTGGCCTCCAGTTTTTGCCCCGTGTCCTGTGGACTCCTGTTAGCACTCCCACAGGGAGGTTTACTACTTGAGGGATGTGGTGGAAATGCAAAAGAAGAAAGATGGTGGCACAAATTAATCACAAACCCAAAAATGCACACAGAGCTTCCTTGGCACAAGGAGCAGCTTTGCAGTTCAGGTGAGAGCCACCTGATTCCCCATTCTTGATAAGCTGGGGAATGAATGGCAACAGCCCTGCTATCAGGCTCTTGCGCTGTTTCTTGTAATTCATGCTGCGTCATCTCCCTTAAATGCAGGGGTTTAGAGCTGTATTTATAGAGTACTTTGAAATATATACACAGCTGTAAAATTGCTGAGAAGACTTTTCCTGCCCCAGAGAGATTAAAAGCTCGTTCTCGCAGATAGGGTATGTAGAATAAGAGCACAGGGCTGAATTGAGATGTTCCTTGTGGGGAATTGGCAAGTGATCGTTTCCTGGAGTCAAACTAGCCTCCAGGAACAAAGAGCAGGTGGCAGGGAAGTGTGGCTGCTCTCCTCTCCAGGGACCCACTAAAGGAAGGTATGCATAGGAAATTGAGATTTGAGTGTAGCTGCACAAGTTATTCACAGATGTAGCACGTGTGATTAGATGGCTCTCCCAGAACTATTCAGAGTGGAGATCATCTTCAGGATTCTGATATTATTGCCTGAATCAGTTCCATGGGAGTATTCAGGCATGGGCAAGCCCTACAAGACTGAAAAGTCTGAAGACTGAGAAAAGTAACTGGGGAAGATGAGAGACAGAGATAAGGACTGGAGAAAAGGCTATGCCTAGATAATTGAAAATAAACACCTGATTCAATATAATGAATGTCAATCCTGAAAGTAAGGTATGGTTGACTTGGTGATTTCAAAGGTCTTTTCCAACCTAGATATTCTAGTATTTCATTTCTTTCTCTCAAATTGGACAAAAGCATCCTAATATCCAGTATGCACGATGAGGTAGAAATGCATGTGGTTCTAGTTCGGCTATTGAATAGTTCATCTGTTTAGTGAGAAACTGAGGGAATGCAGAGACACTTGGTGATGCCAGAGGGTGGAAAAGTATCCATAACAGTGCTTGCTGTGTCTTGTCCTACATCCTCCCCTTCCTCTAACTGTCCTCTGCTGCCCAGAATCAGATGTGGAATAGGGAAGTTTGATGTGATCTGTTTTTTTTTTTTCATTCTGTATACACTACCATGAATGGAGATGTTTATAACATGCCCTAACCAGGGAAATGCGACATTTGCCTGGTTTTATATATGGTTTGAGTTTTTTCAGTTAAGCAGTTTCTGTAGTTTTGGAAGCTCTTGTAACTTGGCTGCTTAATGTTGAGTAACCAGCAGCAATTTGCATCTGCTCATGAAATGACCCTTCATTTTTTAAATGATCATAGGATTGTTAAGGTTAGAAAAGACCTCTAAGATCATCTGGTCCAACTGTCAATCCAACACCACTGTGCCTACTACACCATGTCCCAAAGTGCCACATCTGCACACTTTTTGAACACTTTCATGGATGGAGACTCTTACCACATCCCTGGGCAGCTTCTTCCAGTGTTTCACCTCTCTTTTGGTAAAGAATTTTTTCATAATATCCAATCTAAACCTCCCCTGGTGCAACTTGAGGCCAATCTCCTCTCATCCTATCACTTTTTGCTTAGGAGAAGAGATGCGTTCAAGATAACACTGGGGGGGGGGCAAATGCTTGCTGAAACTCAGAAGTGCATAGGAACTCAAACATAAATGAGGATTCTCCTATGGTAGATGCCAATAAAGTAACCAAAAACTGAAGAATAAATAGGAAATACATACAGAGAATGTTTAGGTGGTGTAGCAGTGCTAATTAAAAAAAATACTAAAGCAATTTTATGTGCATAATAAGATTTTTTTTTGTTTTGTGCTTTAAATCTCAAACCAGAAATATTTAACTTTTCACTAAATATCTTTCACTGTGCTTTATCAAAATCTAATTATTGGCCTAAGAGTAGTGGTGACTGGGGAGAGCGTATTTTCCAGAATAACATCACACAGATAAATGTTTAGACAGTCTGGTGTGGAGCTGGATGCTTGGACAAAAAACATGTATGGGTTAGTGAACGCTAGGCTCTGTCAAGAAGCAGCGCTGACCTCATGCAGCCTAAGTTAGTGTGTTCTCGCTGCTGGCTCTGCATGAACTGATGCTGTTTGCTTTACTGTCTGGCTATTACTGGTATGTTTAATCAGAAGCAGCACAGGATACCTCTGTAAGAATGAAAAAGAATAGAAAGAAGGATGATAGTAACTCTGAGAAATAAAACCTGATGGAAGTGAGGAAGGGATGACAAATGGGATGTAAAATCTTTCCCCTTGAGGTTTGAAGTTATTTTTAACTGCAAGCCTAGGTGAAATGTACTCGTCTTGAAGATCTCAAATACCTTCAATACCTGCTGGTGGGACATGAACCCATGGATAGATAAGAGCAAAGCTCTTCCACATCCTTAGTTATGGTGTCCTTAGGGAATGACATGGAAATGGTGATGGGTGTCAGATGTGAAAACCTGCACTGCATGCACTGTGTTAATGCCTTGGAAAACACCATGTACATGACTCTAAGGCAAGCACAGATTACAGAAGACCTGTAGTCTACAACTCTTCCGCAGTGTGTCTTTGATTTCAGTACTACTGCACAGATTAGACTTCTCTAGCTTTGGCATGAGGGGCAATGCTTGCCAAGGAATTACTTGCAAGCCTTCTCTACTGCAAAACAGGCATATTCCCAAATCTATAATGCCTCTGGTATAGTGTGGATGGGATACCTTTCAAGCTATTGCTTCTGACGCTTGGAACAGTAACATAAATGATGGAAAGAATTTAGGAGAATGAGGTAAATATTTATAAACTTGTGTTATAAATCAGTGGTCTTGTCATTTCTTTCACCCCGAACACTGTACTTCCATGCATGTGATAAATGACTTCATTGCTCAGCTTGGATTTTGGTGCAGTTGTCTACACAAGCTGTCTAAACAGAGGCAAGGAACCAGAGACCTTGGAAGCTTTGAGACTGTCTCATGTAAGCTGGGAAAAGAAAATTGCTTAGCTTTCCTTCCATATATGTGATTCCACAGAAAATGAAGTCTTTGCTGCTTCTTACTTGCAATACAGTTTCCAGTCACAGTTTTGACAAGGAAATTAGACTGTGGTTTCTAAAGATGGCTTTGTTTTCAGGTTTGGAATCAGTGTGGCATTAGCCCAGAGGAAGGGGAATGGATCAGACCATCTCAACTGGCTGAAAGAAACAAGCATATTCACTGTCTCAGCCAGGGAATTGTAGAAGTTTGTTGCAAAACTTCACTGACAACGGTGGAATGAAACACTAAATTGGTGTAAATATGAAGGGAATCAAAAGAACTAGGAGGCCTGTTGCTATTGCTGAACTTGTTTTACTCCATCTCAGATTATAAGGCCCCACACTCTGTTTCTATGACAAAGGCAAGTGAAGATTTTATTTTGGAGGCCTTTTTACTGAAAGATAGAAAGATAAGAATTTTGCAATTCTGATAACAGTAGTCTAGGTTTCTAGGACTAGAACAGCATCTCATCTGCAGAACAGTTGTGTGGTGTGTTGTGGTCTACGTCAGGTCCTGTTGAAGTCTTACCCATGCTTTACAAAGTCAGGAGTATTCCTAGTTCCAAGCCTGTATGCTAGGAGGTCTGCACCTCTTACCTGTTTGTGAGGATAAACATTAATGTGGCACTTGATACATTCTTGTCCCATATTAGCCCAGGAGTTTCCACTCATCCATTTTCTCTTGCACTTGGGGCATTTATATTCACCGAAGCAACGTTTCTTGCCCTGGTATGGAGTCAGACCTTCTCCTTTTGGACGAGCCTGCAAAACAAAGAAGTAGCAACGAATGACCAAAAAGGGGTGTGAGGGAATAGCAGGTGGTTTTTGTTTCATCTGGAAACTTTGGGCAGAAGATACTGGGGGCAGACATGGAGGAAATACCCACTTAGCAAAGAGAACATATGCTGAAGATTGAGTTGTAAGTTTGTAGAGTTACTTCTGAGAGAAGTATTCAAAAGATCACAAAGACTTGCTACGCTTGTGACACTGAACGGAGTATTTAGAAATATGGAAGTGTGCTTTCTGCAATTAATAGTTTTGATATCAATTTCACTATAAGATCATCTTTTGAGTATGTGTTGCTAGCATTACATTTAGCATCTTGAGAAGAAGCTTGCTGGTGAAGGACTGTTTCTTCACTAGAACCTATCATTAGGAGAGCTCTTTTAAAACATTAGCTTTGGACAGCCTTTAAACAATGAAACATTGGCAATCCATTAGTATGTGGATATATGGTACTATTACATATAAGAGCATAAACTGGGGCTGAGCATGAAGGGAAGGCATGTTTTTGAGTGGAAACTATTAATCTAACAAACTTCAGGTTTTTTTTGTTTTTTTTCTCTTGGTAAACAACATGTCACTGATTTCTGCCTTTTGAAGGAAATGGGAAGGGATTCCCAAATATAATGTGCAGTTGTAATGTTTCAGGAGCTTGTCCTATTTCTCAGTATGTAGGTCCAAATAACTTTCTATGTGAAAACATGGGTTGAAAAAGCAGGTGGTTGGCAGAAGACCTGAGCTTGGCAGGAGCTCTGGGACTTGAGCTCCCATGGCTGATGGAGATGGTATATGCTGTTACCACCAGGGTTATATGTGGGATTAAGTGGGAAAGGAACACTGAGTGCACTCCACTCTGTGCATGCTGGCAGGTGGAAGAGTAGCAGAAGGAACCCAAACCTACTCTATTTTTTTTTCTTCCTGTAGAGTCAATAAACAACATTCTCTTTTTCATGCTTATTCCTCAGCGTAGCACTGCCCTTAAAAGTATCAGATGCAGTAGCAATCTCTGTTGCAAACAGGCAAGCATCTGCTTCATAGAATCATAGAATGGTTTGAGTTGGAAGGGACCTTAAAGAGCATGTAATTCCAGTCCCCCTGCCATGGGCAGGGACACCTCCCACTAGATCAGGTTGCCCAACCCATTCCAGTGCCTCACCACCCTCATTGTGAAGAATTTCCTCCTTATGTCTAGTCTAAATCTTCCCCTCTCCAGTTTATAGGCATTTCCCTTTGTCCTGTCACTACGTGCCTTTATAAAAAGTTTCTCCTGAGCTTTCTTGTACACTCTGTTCAGGTACTGGAAGGTTGCTAAAAGGTCTCCTTGGAGCCTTCTCTGGGCTGAACAAGCCCAACTCTCTTAGCCTGTCCTCGTATGGGAGGTGCTCCAGACCTCTGAGCATCTTTGTAGCCCTCCTCTGGACCCATTCCAGCAGCTCCATATTTTTCTTATGTTGAGGGTTCCAGAACCAGACACAATACTCCAGATGAGGTCTCACAAGAGTGGAACAGATGGGCAGAATCACCTCCCTCAACATGCTGGTCACGCTTCTTTTGATGCAGCCCAGGATATGTTTAGCCTTCTGGGCTGCAAAGAGCGCCTTACTGGCTCATGTCAAGTTTCTCATCAACCAGCATCCCAAGTCCCTCTCAGCAGAGCTGCTCTCAATCATGTCATCCCCCATCCTGTACTGAAACTGTGGATTGCCCTGACCCAGGTGTAGGACCTTGCACTTGGCCTTGTTGAATCTCATGAGGTTCACGCAGGCCCGCTTCTCTAGCTTGTCTGGGTCCCTCTGGATGACATCCTGTCCTTCTGGTGTGACAACTGCACCATGCAGCTTAGTGTCATCTGCAAACTTGATGCTCACGCTGACAAACCACTATAAATATTCTGGTTCATAGCAGAGATGAAGCTGCCACTAGGACACACATTTATAGACGTACTGCATAGAAGATAAAAATGTTCATTTGTGTAGTGAGAAACATTTGGACTTCCATGACTAAATAAATGCTGGCAGACACCCAGAATGTAGTCCTCTGATCCATGGTGTCTCTTGATAAGGATTGGAGATAGTAATTGACTGTTGGGCAGGAAAATGTCAATTTATGGAGACATACTTATTCTGGACACTTAATTTGGCTCTGCCTCTGAGGAATTTCTATCACAACTCAAGTCAGTATGAGGAGGAGCCACCTGGTCTCTTCGTTTAGAAATTCTCATGGAACTGAATAGGAGTCCTGTGTGCTGAGAGCTCCCATGACTGAGAGATGTTTCCCCTCCTCCTGAGGTGTCAGATTGCTCTATTTGTAGCTTCGGTTTGAGCTGTGTTACTGAACAGAAGACAAGTTATTTCTGCTTCTCAGTTTCAGTGAACTTGAACTCCTTGTGCAGTCAGACCTGGAAATGCAGTTTCATTGCTTCTAGTAAGAAGCAATCCTTTCAGAAAACATGCAGGTCACAGAGTGCATTATTTCCAAAAGCAATAGCGCTGACTTTGGAGACAGAGCATGACTGAGAAGTCTTGTAAATGTTTACAAACAGTATTTCAACATAACACTCCCACAGCAATATGTTATACCAACCATAAAGAGCATTTAAACAGTGCCTTGAAGTCTTCTGCCCTCACAAATGCATGGGAGGGGATGGAGGATGCCAGTCAGTCAGTTGTCTCTGTGTACGCCTGGCATCAGAAATGGAGGCTTTCCAAATCATAAGCTACCTTGAAAATTTGGCCCTTCCAGTTTTCTCAGTAAATCGGAAGCAGAACCAGGAAAAGAATGTAGCAGCCCTGACTCCGGCAGCAATTTCCTGTTATTATTGCTAGACTAAACCTCTGATTTATTTTTATTTTAGGTTTTTGGCAGTCACAGTTCCCACCTCAGTAAGTGACTTTAATTAGTTTGATGACAATGCTACAACATTCTCAGTAGGTGTTTTGCTATTCTGCTTTATGGATGTTTATACTTTGCCCTAACAGATTTAATTTTCCTGTCTATATCTTCAGTTTCCCAAACAATGCTCCAGAGGGGGTTCAGATTCTCAAACAAGTTCATTTTCTCTAGTGAGAAAGATCATTAGGAAGCACTGACAGCAGCAAAGGCAAATCTCCAACTCCCTCCACCCTTGAGGTCCAAGCAAAACATAAATCTGACAGTATTTGGTGGAAGGTAAAAGCTCAGTGAGATAAACAAATGGCCTGAGAGGCCTGAGGCTGCATGTTTTTTGGTGGGATTTTTTTGGTGTGTTTTTTGTCTGGAGCTTCAGCAGCAGCACAGTTAAATTGCATAAACATTTCCAAGAAACAGCCTGCTCCTTGGCGCAGATGCAGCCAGCCCTGCCTGGCAGGGTGCTCAGGCGCCCAGTTCCTCTGTGACAGAGGTGTCTCAGTTTTCATTCAGCTGGAGAACTGTTTTCATCAAAGGTTTTTGTTTTTTTTTTTTTGTTTTGTTTTTGTTTTTGTTTTTTTTTTAACTAAGTGCCAAAAAAAGAGCAAGTGGGCACTTTTTGTCTTTTGGGATTAACTAAAAGACTCTCATTTTACAAAATGTGGGATTTACTTTGTTTAAACTGTTAACCTCTCATTCCCTCCTCACCCCAGCTCAATTTGAATGGTGATTAACAGCAAACCTTGGTTGGTGTTTAGGTCCTGCAGTTCCCTCATTGGGCACTATCTTTTCGTACTGTTTCTGCAGAGAGGGTTTTATGTTCCGACTTAAAATGGCAAAGTTACACACCCATTCATAGTCGCAAACCATTTTGTTGTTACATGTTAATGTACATTGTCCTGTTGCTTTCACACGCTGGTAGTCTTTGGCCTGGTTTCTACCTTTGGCTGACAAAACATGGTGGAACATCTCTCTTGCCATATTTGAAATAATAGTCAAATTAGACTACAAACCATAACATGGACAAGATATTTACACTTTCAGCTCTTTTTTTTGTCTGGGAGTTGACAATTTTATGCTTTAAATGATGATTTGACAGCTTTGTTCTGTAAAACTGAATCTCCCAGCATCTTCCTGCTATGTTATTGTTTGGCTCTCCAACAGCTATACAGATGTTCGTTCACACATTGTGAAGGTTATTTAATGCACCCAGGATGGCTAGGCCTTTGGAGAGCATCAAAAGCACACAGATTTTTCCAAAAGGAATAGAAACTAGCCATTTTCATAGAATGGTTTGGGTCAGAGTGGACCTTAAAGATCATCCAGTTCCAAACCCCCTGCCATGCACAGGGACACCTGCCATTCGATCAGGCTGCTGAAAGCTTCATCCAACCTGGCCTTGAGCACCTCCAGGGATGGGGCAGCCACAACTTCTCTGGGCAACCTGTGCCAGTGCCTCACCACCCTTCCAATGCTATGTTACTGTTTGACTTTCCAACAGCTATTTGTATGTTCATTCTAACTTTTCAAAGGTTCTGACACACCTGGACAGGTAGGTGTTTGGGGATGATTGAAGCCGAACAGACTTTTCAGGAAGGACCAGAAGCTAGGCATTACTTGAAATATGTCTCAATGTCCAGATCTGGGCCTACAAAACAGGTTCTTGGTGCTGCTTTGACTTTGGAAATCAGCAGAAGATTTGAAGAATGAAGAGCCTTCCTTTTCCCTAGGTACCCCTGGGCTGAGGGTTGTGGTGGCTCAGAGCCCTTTAATCCTTGTGGTCCTCAGGAACGAGCTGAAGCCAGCCTTGGACTGGTGGGATTAGCGCTGAGGCTGAAGGGGACTCCCTCTGGCCTTGAATTGAGGAATCAGCCCAGACTCTGCAAAAGCCCTCGCTGGCCTCTCTGTCCACTAGCAGGTAGCCAAGTGAAAGGCCCTTGCCCTCTGATTCATAAGGCAGCAGCAATACATCACTTCGGTCTTCTAGAAGAGCACTAAGACACATGAAATCATGTCAGGTTTACCTAACCAGGGCACTTGTTTGCCTCAGCTAGGTTCAACATGCATTCAAAGCCAGTATTTTTTCGTGTGGCACAGCAATGAAAATGACATCAATATTCCATCCTCCACCGACACCCAGCTGCCTCTATTTTTCATCTTCACCCTTTCTACATCCAAAACCACAAACTGGCCATCATAAGATTTTAGAAGTGTTTAAGTTGAGCTTTTCTACTGGTAACCAGCCAGCCAGGCTCTCACAACCTATTGGATTGTGCATCTCATGAAGGAATTTGCCAAATCACTTGGCAGTGACAGGCATAATAAAGGACTCTTTGCTTTCCCCAGACAATTCTCTCAAAGTATCAGTTTGCAGAGTCAGCAAAAACAAGACAATCCCTCCCCCTCCTTGTCCTACTTAAAACGAGATTTGTTATAAACAACAACAGGCAGAGAGTTCCCTTCAAGTGAAATGCAGAGAAACAGATTTAGTGCCCTTCACCTCATCTTCCCCTAAATTTGTGTTACCCAGCTGAAAAATGTAAAACACTGGGATGATGAAGTGAGCATGACACTTGTTGGTAGATTCCCTTCCTAGAAGAACTCTGGAAGGGTCTGCTTCATTAAATAAAGCAGAAAAGCAATAGTGGCAAACATCAACTTGATGTACTGACTGGCTCCTAAGTGGTTTGAGGGAGTGGGAGACCCAGAGTTGAATTTTGAAATGTAAACCTTATGACCCTCTCAACTGTAGAGACAACATAAGTAGGATATGGCATTAAAAACCCCACAATGTGCTACTCCCCCCTCCGTGCTACTCCATATGCATAGTTTTAAGAAAGACTGATATAATGATCACAAAGCATACTGCAAAAGAAAGTTTTAGGAGTGATTTGGCATACTAGGTTTCCTGGCACTTGAGTTCTGACTTTGCAGCAAGTTGTAGCGTGTTGGGAAATTCACTGAAATCCTCTGACCTTTCTCATCTGTGTATGCTGGGTAGAGAATGAGGAAGCATCTGTCATGCCAAAATGACGGATAAAAGAAAATCCTTAGTTTGGTCAACTTTTTCTCTTTATTCTTCCTGACTTTTGTATTCCTTTAAGCACAGGGTGTCCAGAGAAGTGGTGGCTGCCCTGTCCCTGAAGGAGTTCAAGGCCAGGCTGGATGAGACTTGGAGCAGCCTGATCCAGTGGGAGGTGACCCTGCCCATGGCAGGGGGGCTGGAACTGGATGATCTTTAAGGTCCCTTCTGACACAAACCTTTCTATGAAATCTGAGTATCGACACAATACATAAATATAGAAGGTTATCTGTTGAGGAAATAAGTTCTAACATAGCTGGTGTATTTTTCTTTGCCGTATGTGGTCAGTGTTGCTGGTGTGTGGTACTACTGATGTGTGATACTGGAGACTGCTAAGATATTTAAATGAGCTGTTGTTACATCTTTAATTAGTGCATGCAATATAGGAAGAACATCTAGGGGATACAGAAACCAAATTAATGCTCTGTTTCAGCCTTCTTGTCTCCTGTATAATTTGTGTGTTCATGATATGATGAGACCTCTTGATATGGGTAAGTTAAAGGAATGAGGGGGTAACTGTCAGAAAGCAGACTCTCAGTTACAGCATCACTATTAAAATACAACCTTCTGCTTGATATACTGAACAAAAGATATTGAGTTTCTAGATGCATTCTATATTCCAAACTAAGGATTTCTGACAAGCAAATTGTATCTGAGCCAGACATGGTTTGAAAAATGAAGAAAACCTGAAAACTTGTTTGCATAGCTTAACGGAGGAGGCCAGAACGTATTTAATTTGTCTGGGAGTTTAGGAGCTTTGTCTGTGACAAGGCCTAGGGCTACTTCAGCCTCTGACTGGAGAGTCTACTGCATGGCTTTTATTGCCAGGAATTCGAACCACTGCATTCGCAGAGACAGGCTCACTCCTCACTGCAGTTAAAGCCAATCAGTTGTTATTGCTCATCTGAAACCTATCGCACTTATGCCCCTAAAATCTGATTGAGGTGGGAGCTGTCATTATACCAATAATGAAACTATTACAGCCAGACATCTGGTAAGTTGGTAGGACTTCTTAGAACTTCTTCTCTAAAGTTGTGTGTGTTGTAGCCTTCCTGCTCGCTGCCATTGTGTTGGGATGGGGAAAAAGGTGACAACAAATTGCTGAAGCTGATGCCTGACCTTCCAAAGACATGCACAATTATCAGGGAGTGAGTCTTCTCTGTCTCTGTGCTCCACGGGTCACCATACACTGTGCTCTTGGTAGCTGTATATTCTACCACCTTAGGTGGACAATAATTTCACAGCAAAGCGTATACAGAAGCTTGCTTGTACATGCATTTTTCCCTTATTTCATCTTCATACAAGTAGCTCTACTGAGCATAAAGGTAGTTCTCTACTTTCTTGGTCCTGCAGCCAGTGTCTTTCTAGCAGGGTGGTGTTCAGAATGGAACACAGCTCTCCAGGAGCAGAGCATTAAGCACAACACAAGTTTGTGTAGTGCACAATGCAAAATAACAGTAGACTTCTTGTTTTGCTTGAACAGCTACCCTATATCTGCTGTTACAAAAACTTAAATTCCATAAGTCTTACTCTTTGGGAAACATTTAAAAGTATATTGGTTAAGCTGTGTCAATGAAATTTTATAGGCAAATCTTGAAATGGCAGAAGATGACAACTTTATCTTTGTCATTTCAATATATGAGTATGTATCTCTTGGTTACTTTGAAAAATCACAGTTGTCAACATATTGTGCATTAACAATAATGTTGATCTCGTTTCCACATTGGTAAAACAAAAGTAAAATTTGCCAGTATTTGTTACTAATAACCCACAGATGGTTTCTAATGATGATTAGAGCAATAGGCATGGTTGTCACTGACATGCTGATCAAAGTCTAGAAATCCAAGAAGCTGGCTTGGCAAACATTCTAACACTTACATAAAAATCTGTTTTTCCAGGTTTTTCAGAATCCTAGTCATGTTTTTTTGGAATAAAGGCTTTTCTTGTGCTACAAAATGCCTAGTTGACCTGATCATTGGAACCACGTTTGGGCCAAAGATAGATATAATACTCATTTCTGTGCTAAGTCAATTTATAGCATAATATTTGCAGAACTGCCAAATATTAATTACTATCTGTGTCAATTACTGAACACTGAATGCTCTGAGAAGTTGATAGCGTGGATTTCCTTCTTTGTGAATCCCAGTTGTCACTCCACAGCTTGTATCGAGAGAGAAAACATGTAAAAGCTCAGTACCATATGGTTTGAGAAAATAACTGTTGTTTAAATCATAATATGCTCTGTCTTCATAAAAAAAGATTTGGAGGTACTGACACAAGCCACCAGTATAACAAAAATATTTGGGTAGAAGGATAATGTCATGATGGGACTGGAGCTGAGCTTCCAACACCTGGAGTTTAGTATGTAGTCCTAACAGATTTCCCTTCAGACCTTATTCAGGTCACAGAATCAGACTGTACCTCAGCTTTTCATTTGCAGGAGAGGCCATTTTTCTGTTCCCTGACATTTCTTGGCATTCTTGTGGCAGTGTGTAGTCACTGTGGGCTACTTACGGCAATGTAGCTTGTGTAGCATAAAGGAACCTTGAACCTAATCTGAGTCATTTAGTGTTATTATAACAGACCAAGAAAATAACGCTCTCAAAACTTCTAATCAATCTTGTTCATGGAAGAAAATTTGGGTGCATAGTGTATTGCAAAGCAATGCATTCTTTTGGGATGAAGTTAGTTAGAGAAATCTTAACAGAAGGTGAAACGCCTCTTGTATTCACAATTCTTATGAACTTCAGATTTTATTTTTTCATTTTTGCTGAATGTTCATGTGAATTCTGTCTAGCTATATCATGTTATATATGGAGCAACAGGCAATGATCAAGTATTTAAGGTGTTTGGTAGACTTTCAGAACCACATTGCTCAGCTAACCCTATCCCAATCCTCTGTTAAGGAAAGCTGCAAATTTTCTTGGTTAACTGTACCTCAAAGACTGATTTTACTTGTCCGTGGCCTCAAGTTGTGCCGGGGAGGTTCAGACCAGGTATTGGGAATAATTTCTTCACTGGAAGGTTTATCAGGCACTGGCACAGGCTGCCCAGGGAAGTGGTTGAGTCACCATCCCTGGAGGTATTTAAAAGATGGGTAGATGAGGTGCTCAGGGATATAGTTTAGTAGTGGACAGGTACAGCTGGACTCTGTCTCTAAGGTGTTTTCCAACCTACCAATTCTATAATTCTCTATGATTCCATTATTTTTTTGCTTGCTAAATGACTGAAAGAACTCCCCAACTGACTACGTATACTTGTGACAAATCACAGCTTGAATGTTTGTTCCCTCAGGACTTTGAAAACAATAGAGTTACTTGAGCATATAAATAGCTGCCTAATGAATCTTATTTTAAAAATATTGCATAACTTAGCCTATCCCAGAACTGAAAATTTCAGGAACAGAGAGAGAATAGGTCCCTGCTCCTTATGCATGCAAAGATAACTGCTCAAATGTGAACCAAATGTTAACCCTTACAATGAAGGAAATGTACTGAAAAGAATTCTCTTAGGGGATTCTGCAGTGAAAACTGTTTCCAATGTGTTATTTATTGTGATATGAAGTAAAAAGGAGGATGAGGCTGGAAAGTGGGGATAGGTAGTGCATAAATGAACCTGGGTCTTAGCTGTAAAATTTAAGTATTCTATGTCATATAGGAAATAAGGATTTGCATATCAAATTTGGCATGTGGAAGAGTTAAAACTCTTGCCTGCTGGGATACAGTGAGGCACCACTTTACAGTGTTATAAGATCATATTCTTCCAAACAGCTTGAGAAAAAAGGAAGCGGTTGAAATCTTTCTTCCCTCTTCTCTGATACAAAATTGGCCATGCTGAATTAATTATGAAGAAACTAGGAATGTATTCATTTTAATAGTTTCCTGATGTGCGGACTCTTTTGTCCCTCTTAATCTGTTGCTTGAAAACATACAATGGCAATACTCTCCTCCTCTCTTCCTCTCCTTCTCGGGTACCACACTGTATTAAATATGTTGGCATTTTCTTCAGTAGTTAGAATGGGTGTTTTGGAGCAGTGAGGGTCATGCCCTTGCTATAATTGGGCATTACCTCTTCCAAGCTGAGGTCAAGACTCATATTTTTGGACCTGTTTAATTGGTCCACCTCAAATGGCTTCATGTGGGTTTTGTGTTTCTCCAAGGGCTAATGTGGCATAGCTGGGGCACTGCTCTAGTATGAGCTGACAGATCTGAAGATGACAATCTGTCTTTTAAACAGTCATGGGACCCTTCCAGAGGTGAAACAGGTAGGAATGCAGACAGATGTCACTGGAGGTCATTTTATTCCAAATCTAAGTGAGAGGCAGGTGCTGTTGAAGCCCTGTTCAAAATGTGGGATGTCGCCTTCTGCTTTATTGCTTTTCTGAGGTGTGCTTAGTAAAAGTCTCCACCTGAAAAGATGATCTGGACTGAATTATGATCAGCAGCAGATCCCCAATAGGTCCTGTGATGGCACTTCTTCCCTTATTGAGTACCCAGGCAAAGAAACTGCATGTTAAGCCTTTGTCCAGACTAGAATGGATCTGCCATTATTTGGTCAAAGCAAATTTTCAAAAGAGGATTTGGATCAGCGAATTTTCCAGTTTATGCAGTGATCATAGAGGTTGTTGCTTTTTGTTTTTGAGGATCTGAGACTTTTTTTTGCATCAAACTACACACATAATAGTTGTTGTCTCAACTACTTGTTAGTGAAAGCTGCATAGGAACTTCAATTGCAGACGTGGCAACTTGCAAAACATTAGCACTTACTCTTCATGAACTGCTGTAACTTAATCTAATGCTGGATGTAGCTTGATATAACTGTGATTTTATGGAGGGGAGTAGAGAAAGGGCCTGTATTAAATATAAAGAGGACTGTAGGCGCTGATGGGAGATAGCTTCCTCTGCTGCTCTGGAGGCTTTGTAAAATCCTGCTGTGTGACTGTCTGCGTCTTTTGGTCTCTTTATCCTTTTTCGTATCTGGCCCTGTTGTGACTTTCCTCCATGTCACATATCTGCTGGGAGAAACATCAACTTGGGTATCCGTTATTTTGTGTCATTCTTTAGAAACCAAGTCTGTTTATCTCCAGGGTTGTCAGGAGAGACAACTGCCTTATGCGAAGGTATGTTTTCCTCTGAGGCAGACTAGTTTGCAGGACTCAAATGGCATTAATGAGGCAATTAAAATAAATAATTTTATTTCAATTAGAAGCTTTGACATCATTTGTATATCTAAAAATAACAATAATTTCTCTGCCCAGTTTCCAAATGGAAATGACTTCATCTCAAAGCATTATCTGTTTTTCTTCTATCCTAACAATTTGTAGTCCACTGCATTGTTAACCTGATAGAAGAGATATTTTAATATCCTTAATTAAAAAAGACATTTTTATGAAACATACCAAGTTCTGTTGCACTTTCCTGAATGCTCTCTGCCCTGGGCTTTGATAATGGCCAAAGGACAAACGCTCTGCTCTCTGCAGGGTGGGTGAGGGAGGATGCAGAGGAAGGTGTTGCATGGGGAGGCTGAGAATACGTGGAGTGAGGTGGAGCAGGAGGCAAAGCAAAGAGTATATTAATTCAATGCAACTGCACAATGCGGCGTTACCACTCAGGAAACTGCTTGTTTTGCTCTGACTTGACTTTATGCTGCTTGTTGCACTCTCTGGACCGACACACTTTTCTTGCTCCTTTCGTATGTGTATGAATCATAATGATGGGTTTCTCTTTACCTGAAGCAGAAATGCTTTTGCTCTTATAAAGGTTTTATCTTTTCAAAACAACTTTTGGAAAGCAAAGGAAATATTGTTAAAATGATAAGGATGAGCTTCAACAGAAAGGATGTTTCTAGAAGAACTCAGCCTTCTTCCTTCCTTCTGCTCTGAAAGGGACAGGATCTCTTTCAAGTAACCACTAAATCCTTAAGGACTCAAGCCCTGGTTCAAGGCGTGTCCTGCACAATGCATGAGAATAGGTATAACTACAGTAAGAAAAATGTAAAAGGCAAGTGCAATTCCTGAGGAGAAGAATGTGCTATTGTGGTTAAAGCACTGGACTGGGTCTCCGCAAGCTTGGGCTTAGTTTCTGGCTCGTCTATAGCCTGCCTATGGGGGTTTGTGGGCAAGTTATTTGATCTCGGCTTCAGTTTTTCATCTGGAGCACAGGCATGTTTTGAGAGAGTAATGTTTGTAACTACAGAGGTTAGCAGTACGCATGAATCTTGAGTTAGATGAGTCTCAGAAAAGGTCTGGAACAAGGACTGCTCTTGATCTGCCCCAAGTGAACTTGACCTCTACTCTTGAGCCAATTTTTTTAAAGGCTCTGCTTAACAGATGTTTTCTTTTTCATAGATTGTTTTCCCTACAACCTGGTTGGTTGAAGTAGTAAAAAAAAGTCATTTTCCGTTAACTGCTTGTGACATCTCCTGTCCTAGTGTGACATCACTAAAAAAAGTAGACAAAGCCCATGTGGCAGAAGGTAGAAGTAGTACACATACAGTTGTTAAAGGGATTTTTAGCTAGGAAATTCTTCGTGCAAAAGGTACAGCATGGGCCCTTTCTAGAAATTTTTCCACTAACAAAACCAACACAAATACTGCCCGCACCCCCTTTAAGTTCCCCACCCCAAAGCAGCATAGTGGTGGATGCTCTTGGGTTGCCAGCACACGGAGCAGGCTGAGGCCTGTCCTCTTCCAAGATGAAATACCACAGCGAGAATGTCATTGCTTCTAGCTGAAATGGGCCCTTTGCTTGAACTGTTAAGAAACAGGGGAAGGAAATAAAGACCAGATGAGCAACCACCCTCCCTTTCTCCACCTCAGCCTCTGTCCCTCCACCTTCTCCCCCCGCCCCGAACCCCAGTCTCCAAGATGACAAGCAAAAACACCGAGTGAAGCAGCCTGCTTTAAATTACAGCATTCCTTCTGAGTCTGGAAAAAAGACATGCTCTGCATAGCCCAGAAATGAAACATGACTTCAGCTGCTGATATCTAAAGTGCATAAATGTTTATTGTGTTTAATAATGTGAAAGAGACTCTTGTCTCAGTATTCTTTCCTCCAGAAATAATTCTGCCAGGTCACATGAGCATGATGCATAGAAGTAAGTCTTAGAAACCTGCCCTTTCTGTTTGCTATAGCTATGCGTAAGTCCGTGCATCTGAAATCCCAACTACCTAATTTAGTTCATGTGCCTGGCATCACCTGAGAGCTCCTCATCCACTTGCTTTGGACTTCTGTGCAGGTGCCTGGGAGGAACCCCTTGCTAGAATTTTCTTCTACTGTAGGTTTAATCTCTCTGTTAAGATGTTAAAAAACTGGTCTTTCATAACTGAAGTACATCAGAAAAGTATCACTGTTTTCAGCGTAATCACTGGTTTGCAGTGAAAACGTAAGTGCGTACACTTATACTTTACCCAAAGCTGGCCATCCTTCAGTGTGAAGTTTGTGATAATACACTATGAATCTGCATCTCTGCTCTCTTCCATTCTTCCCTCCCTTCGCAGTCCATCCTGTTCTAGCTGTTGTAGTTGCATTTTCCACTGTGCTTCTTCACAGTTTTTTTTTTCCACTATGTGCCAAGCTAGCTTGAATCATCTAAAGAATCATGTGTCATGCAACCAAAGCAGCGTCAGCAGCTGCCAAACTTTGTTAACCATTCTGTGACGTTCATGGCTGATGTTTGTAACGTTACAAACACTGGGAATTTTACTGAAACTCTTACAAAAAGGAACTGAGGCAAACTGGTTCCCTCCATAATATCTTTCTTGATCATATGCAGAAACATGCTTTTCAGTGTTTCATATTCTGCCAAAATGTTAGTTAACTGATTCTATCTCTTCACTACTAATTAATGTGGTGTTCTAATCTCTGACCAAAACAAGACAGGAAAAGGACTGTTACCCAAAACGTTTTGGAAAATGGAAAGGTCATAGGTTGAATCAGACCATGGATGTTCTTGGTCCGCAACCATGGCTTTTGAGAGAAATAGTCTCTTATGTGTTGAAATAGGAAACTCATGCCTGACTCATCAGGCTGCCTGGCTGTACTGTAAGAAATTAAGTCTCTTTGGCACCTATGTTTTAAGCTTCTGCTGTACAGCTGTGTAGCAGGAACTTAAAGATTAAGATAATCGTTGCTGTTAGAAACTTTGAATGGAAACTGTTTTGACTAGAATATAGTCAGAAGCCAAATGGTAACTGTCTACACAAGTGAGTTGTAATCAACATTTCCTTTCACGCAAGTAGATGACATTTCTATTCCATTTTTTTCACTACCTCTTTGCCTATTCCTTCTTTAAAAAACAAAACTATTCAACTGTTTGCAACCTTCACAATGTGTTTGTACAGTGGCCTCAGACAGCATTTCCTATATTTAAGCATTTTATTGTCAAAGACATGCACACACAGCATTTCCTTATCATGGATACATAAAATCTCACTTCCTGAAAGTCACCACTTTCCTGCTGATGTACAGAGACGTTGCTGTCACCACAGGAGACTCATGTTGGACTACTCTGAGCTCATGATACCTGTAGTATCTCAGACCTGTTGCTACCAACTGACTCAAAACGGGGGAGTAGCTTGAGGTCAACTGTTAGTTCCACTTTCTTTGACATATACTGATCCTAAGCAACATCAGGAGATGGACTGGGAGATGAACGGGCCTTACAGAGTGAATAAACTTTCTCTCCAGAGGGAGTCATCTATTCAAGAAAAAAAAACAATCTACCACCAAAACCCACTACCAGGTCAGGGGTCTCTAATACTAATGAAGAACAAGCTGCACCAGAAAGCATGTGGGAAGGACAGCTGTGGTGTTCAGCTATTGCACGCATTCAGGAGCAGTTATTTTCTTAAGGGTACTAGGTCTATTTTAAAGATCATCCACATTGTCCTTTCAGAATATCTGATTCCACTCTTGTCCTAGCAGACAGTTTTAATACCCACAGGCAAGTAAAGTGAGAAGCTTATTATCAAACAAAAGAAAGGATGAATTCATGTTCTAATAAAAACTTCATGAGAACAGAGGATCCACCAAGGGGCCGTAGGGCACAGAAGTCATGACAAGGCTTTGTGCTATGTTCTGCAGCTTTCATGGGGAGATGTTTGTGGCCAAGGCCATCTTCAACTTTTCAAAAGTCTAAGGAACCAGGCCTCTGCAAAGTGTCTGTACTAGATGCTGTCTCTCTCTATTGTTTGCTGAAAGCTAAGAAACTGTTATTTTTTTAATGAATCTGGTATAAAATGCTTGCTGTAGTTGGCTGCAGAAGACTACTGAAGAGGTGGAATCAAGATGCAGGAAAGGGAGGCGTGCAGTTCTTTATTCATTTTGCTGCTGTTGCCCCTTTCCTGTTTTACCCTAATATTCTTTCTGTAGATATTTGAAGGATGGATTCATGCCTATGCATTGCAGAGATGCAGTAGGAGTGAATTTACCTTGAACTTAGAGGGGAGGAATAATGCCAAATAATTGAGAGAACCTTGTTGTTCATCTTAAGATACGCCTCTCTGTTGCATAGGAATATTTCAGCAGATTAACCGATTAATAAATAAAAAGGTAAAATCATTATGGAATGATAAAATGTAAGATGAACAGAAACAACTGCATCCCATCTACAGAATCACAGAATTGTTGAGGCTGGAAAAGACCTCCCAAGATGATAAGAGTCCAGCTGTCAGCCCAACACTGCTGTGCCGACTAAACCATGATTTGAAGTGCCACACCTACATCCTTTCTGACCATCTCTAAGGTTGGTGACTCCACCACTTCCCTGGGCAGCCCGTGCCAATGCTTCATCACTCTTTCAGTAAGGGAATTCTTCCTATTATCCAATCTAAACTTCCCCTGCTGCAACTTGAGGCCATTTCCTCTCATCCTCTCACTTCTTGCTTGGGAGAAGAGACTATAACCTGCCTTGTTGCAATCTCCTTTAGGGAATTGTAATGTGTGACAAGGTGTTCTCTCAGCTTCCTCTTCTCCAGGCTAAACAGCCCCAGGTCCCTCAGCTGCTTCTTATAAGACTTGTTCTCCAGACCCTTCACCAGCTTTGTCACCCTCCTCTGGACACGCTCCAGCTACTTGATATCTTTCTCATACCAGGGGGCCCAAAACTGGACAACTGTCTTACTATGAGGTCTCTGAGTTTAAGGGTGTTATTTTCCCAAATGAAGCATTACTGTCAAGACTGTGCTGTTTTGGTAAGCCACAGATTCAGCCTCCTGTGCAGAGGCTGGCACAGCGGCCAATTTCTTCTAGCTTCTTGATGTATTTTTTTTTTTTTTTTCCCCAGTCTTCCCAAGGAGCAGTTAACTTTATCCGCTCTGTGTTTCAGGGGGATGTGCAGTTCAGTGTGTGCCTGGTGAGAGGCTCATTATCCTCCGCAGGCTCAACACAAACTCTCAGTTTTTAAAAGGCGACAAAAGAGGAGGCTGGTCCCGCTTTCCGGTGTGCCCGGCCAAGCCAGCGCGATGGGCTCCTCGTCCCCGGCGCAGCTGCCTCTTTGTGTGCTCAGGCATAATGAGGGGGTCTTGGGAGGAAGCTGACACAGGTGTGCCACGGGGCCAGGGACTTGGCTGGGGACACCGCCTGGAGTGCGCGCGCGCACGTCTCCCCACACACAGATCTTGTGTTCGGTCCTGGCTGCATCCTTCAAGGGCCTCCTTGTCATGGCACAAACAAGAGCATCGCGCAGCCTCCCTTGTGTGCTGCCTCCCAGCCAGCGCTGGCCAGAATAATCCCCCTTCTCAGCCCTAATACCACAGCAGAAATGTCATCCTTATTCTCTAACGCTGGCATTTGTCAGCTTGGTGGGAACAAAGAGAGCATTCATTTAGCGGGAGACAGGCGGAGGGCCTCAGGAAAAGCCCTTTGAGAGGACAGAAAGTGTTCTTCTGTCAAACTTTCAACTCCACTGGAGCTGCTGATAGTCTACAGGTCTGAGCAGACTGGAGACAGAGGGCTGCCTTGCATTGACTGTGTCTTCAGCTGGGGTCGCAGGGCAAATTCAGGTTTATTTTTTAGGACAGCTGATTAGCAACTGATAGGCTTTCCCTGGGGTGGCCCAGCTCTAATAATTGTAGAGCTCTACTCCTCAGCTGGGTTTGCTCTTTCTTGGCGAAACTAAACTGGTAAGAAATGGATTTGTCTTCATGCTTACTTTACACACAGGTGAAGTTATTAAGACTTATCTCTCATGTCCAGCACTTAGCAATACCTGGCCAGAGTGAGGGACAGCTTGAGCTCTAAGGGCACCGGTGAGAGGCAGCAAGACTCAGCAGGGGAAGCCTGCTCTTCTTTGGACGTCCTGAGTAAGCTCTGCAGGCTGCTGAGGGATAGTAGACATTTCCACTGGAGACAAGCATGTCAACAACCAACTATGCAAGAGACTGAGCCCTTTTGACAGTTTGTTCAATGAGTCAGCAGACAACTCCTCACAAACAGCATTAGCTTCTCTTGCCCTTGCTGTTGAACTAAAGTAGATGGCTCAGGATAACGCCATGTAACCAAGAATGTCCCACTTTGTTGAAAGCAAACCCGGTGATTTTCTAAATATCACATTACCTACTAGCTAAGCACAAGCACTGAGCTCACCTAGAAATCTCTCTGCTTGGAGCAATGCACAGAGCTGGTTAACCCTAGGGTGTTTATGTTGTAAAGACTGCGGCAATTGAAATCTGGGAAGCCTTAGTTGTTTCAGACAATCTTACCTTTCAATTTCAAGTTGTCTTCTAATGAGGCTGTATTAAAATGTATCATTCTTCACTGCAGAGGTTGCTATGTTTTAGTGAAAAGTTAAATTATTTTGGGGGGTTGTTAATTACACACATTGGCCTGTTTCCCACTTGGTCCCATTCCAGAACACTCAAAAATTATTGTATAGGGTATATCTGCTGGTATGGAAATGCAGAGACTTTTGAGGTGGAGAGCAGCACCAAGCTACACTCTGTATTTTGCAAACTCCTCACAGTAATCAATCTTCTAAAAGTAATGCTCAGTTTTGAGAAGTTGAAACAATTCTATTATAATACATAATTACTCTAAATATAAGATTAATAACAGCAGCAATAAGAAAAGGATATAGCAAGATAATAATGTATTCATGGGACATTTAATTTAAATGAATAAATGGAAATGAAAGAAGAATATGACATATAAAATTAGCATGAGGTATACAATTCACTTAGTAAATGTAGGGAATTTTCCTTAAAAGGATATATGTTCCAGTTCAATTTGATATAATGTTATTGCCAGATGGATCATCAGTGGAGCTGTAGCCGAACAGCTCCATACTGAATTTTGAGAGCTGATAGGAAGTGAGAGAGAAGACTCTGGGATGGTGGGATGATGCTTTATGTGACCGCTTCCCAAAGGCTGCCATACCCAAGCCAGGTCCAGAGAAGGAATTGTGTTCTAAGCCATTCCAGTTACTTCTTGAAGATAAATAGAAGAAACGTGTGTCAAACATGTCACTGTTAATCTTGCCTGATTGCTGGGGCGAGTGCTTTGGTTGTACAAGATGCTACAGCTGTCAGACTGGCCTGTGGGCAGCACACTCGGAATTGCCAGGACAGGTTGAGGGAAATGGACAAGAAATCATCTTGGAGACTGCCCATTACTCACTTCTTTTTAACGACATGGTTCTGTACCTGAAATCAGGATATAAATAGAAAAGGATGCCTCCTCCTTCTTATCTGCATATGCAGTAGCAGTGTAATCCAGGGTGCCTTCACGTCTCCAAAGCAATCACAATTAAGTGCCTTATTTGTAAACCATCACTTAGGATGTGGGTTTAAACAGCATGAACTGAAGTCATGTCCTCAACATCAGGCAGAGAAGTCATTAAAAATCCTTTCCTGCCCTGCCTGTATTTGACACTGGATATATAGCAATGGAGTAGATATTTTCTTTTTCTGCTTAGAAATATATGAAGAATGACTAAGTAGAGCTCTTCAGAGTGCACGGACAGCACAGGTAATTTAAGGACTATAAACATAATTTGTAGTGAAGTTAAAAGCAAGAGTGGATTAAAATAGAAACATAACAATGTTATGAAGGAGAGAAACAAGAAAAACATCCCCCTTGCACAACTTGCATGAAGCTCGATTTGCTCATCAGTCAGAAGTGCAGATCCATGTGCTCTCAGCAGCCTCTCCAACAATCGGTAATGTTTCCTCCTTTCACTAATTTGTCAATAGGCTCTGTTCTTGAAAGATTATATGCAACAATAATGCCCTTTTCTAGAAGGGAAAGGGGTTGGGGGGCCATCCAGTGTTTTAAAGTGAAAGACAGTAGTTGCGATGTCTATGCATGCAGTTTTAATTCCTTGCTTTTTCTGTGCATAAGTTTGATTTGTGAAATGGCAAAAATGTCACCGTTCTATATCTTGGGATATCAGCAAACTTAATTGCATTAAAAGTTTTGTAAAGCTTTAACAAGAGACTTCAGACTTTACCACATTTACTATCACTGATAGCGTATAGGCATCAGCTTTTCCTTCCTGTAGATGTTTGAGAACATCCCAGCGCCATTAAATGCAGCAAATCCTTGTTACTCTATTTAGGTTTATGATCTAAAAGCTTATCCTACATATTAGAATGGGACAGAAGTATTTGAACAACACTCTCAGACACATGGTGAGAATTTTGGGGTTGCCCTATGCAGGGACAGGAGCTGGACTTAATGATCCCTGTGGGTCCCTTCCAACTCAGGTCATTCTATGATTCTAGCATGGCAGCATGGGGATTGGATGGAGCTTATTTCCTACCCTGTCTGTCTTTGTGCTGTTTTTCCTCAGGTTCTACCCAGGTTAACACATTGATCTCCCATATAAAACTTGTAAAGCATAAACCATATAAATATTTTCTGTAAATAGGATATGTAGGGAAATGCAAAAGAAGTTACCCAAACCTTTTAATAAAAAATTGAGACTCTAAGTCAGGACTGTCCCCCAATTAGTTTATATCTGACACCCTGCAGTTAGTGCCAGTTGAGTGATCTATTATTGCTAAATTCATCAAACTAGAGATGTTTTAAACAACAAAAAAGGGCTTTTGATGTCAGAAGACTGTAAACACACAAGGACTATCTTTCAGTTCTCTTATGAAACAGATGTTTCATTGCTTTGTTTAGAGGGAGCAGAGAGCAGCTGATTACCTCACAGGTTGGCCTGAATAAAGGGAGCATGTTGCTCGCTGTCAGTGACAGTGAGAGGTGGTTTAGAAATGCACAGTTAGATTCAGGGAAGGGGCAACAATGAATAACTAGACTCAAGTGGTGCTTGGCAAGAAAGCTGTGACAACAGTATATTTTTGAAGGCTACGTGAAACAAAGAAGTGTTCCCAAAAAAAAAAAAGATATGCACAACAAACTCCAGGGCAGGAGAACAGCTGCAAAAATCTTTTCTGCCTTTGTTTGATCTCTGATTTTAAACTGAACTGCTTTGTTCCACAATGCCTGTGAACAGCTGGAACACTCCTAATGCCACTATTTATACCTATTTGTGGAAAAGATGGAGCTATTTGCAGCCATTTTGCTATGTATGTGGATCTACATTTAACAAGATTTTGCTAACCAAGTGGGAGAGGTATTCAAAATTGTTAGTTCAGATTTTGGAGTTGTGAGCACTTCGGAATGCAAAGGGCACTGCGTCTGGGCAGCACCGTTTGGCAGGGAGAGTGTAGAAGGGCTTGTCAAAGCTGGGCGTCATCAAACTCTAAGCTTAACGTAGTGCAGAGGACACAAGATTAGGAGAGCTGATGTTGTTGGACGTCTGCCACTGTAATAGCTTGTATGTATCCATTTGTGTTGACTGCAGATCCTGTTGTGTCACTGGATAAGCCCCTGCCACGCAGGAGGGAGCTGACACCCCTGCTTTGGTGCTGCTGTCCTTAAGCCAGACCAGGCATGCACACGGCAGGAGGCACATGGCTTGTGATGCAGATACGTACAGCTCAGGTGGCCAGTGTGTGTCGTGGCAGACCTCAAGTGCCCTCATAAAAGCTGGGTGGTCTGTATTGGCTAACATGCACACAACTTCGCAGTATTTTGCACAGGACGTGACTTCGGAAAACATTCTTGCTGTATTGAAGGATACAGTCAACATAGTAAAAGGGGAGCTGTGCTGAGAATGTAAGGCAGCCCTGTTACAACAGTCAGTTTTGTAAACTTGCAGAAGAAATTGCTTTTGACCAGGACTTAGCAAGAGTCTGTTCAAGAGTGTGGGGACAACTTAGGGTTCACATTGCCCTCTCTCTTAAACAGCTCAGTTTAAGTGGGTTATATTACAAGTGTTCAACTATGATGAAAAAAGCAACACCTCTTCTATTAACTAGCATTATGGACTAAGCAAGAACAGGAGAATATCCGTACGAAGATCCTGCCTGGCAGCGACAGCTTTTCAAACTACAGTTTAAAACTTCTTCCTAGAAAAGCAGAGATCAAAATTGCCTGGATGGGAGCCTGCAGTGCCTGTGTTGTGCACAATAACAGCTGCTGGTTCCTGGCTCAGAACAGGACTGGCAGGGGCATGGGGACAGTGCAGGGCTTCCAGCAGTTGGGAGTAGGTCACTTTAGTATTTGCACTGATGAAGAGGAAGGACAAAAGGAAAGGAGCTGGGACTTACCGGTAAAAGGGCATATAAATAAAGGATGGAGAATTTTTCTTCTGTCCAGGATATAGAAACCAACTATTCACAAACTTGTTTACAACAATAAATTAAACAAAAGCCGTAGAGCACAGAGTTTTGCACTCATTTGAATATGGCAATTATCTTTAGTCTGTTCAGATAGAGGTTAATAACCCCAGGAACAAGGGATATATTCACTCCCTTAAATGGAGAGAGCTGAACAGCCCTTTACGCTGTAGACAAGACAGAGTTTGCAGAAGGAATTAAGTACCCAAGCATGCTGACTTCCTACAGCTGCTTTGAAATTCCTGGACTAATGGGGTTCTACCACGGCAAGGTAGATAATGGGAGGAAAGGGCCTGTAATCATTTTGGCCAGCATGAAGATGAACTTTCTCTTGTAGCACCTGCACTGTTTGCACATTTGCTGTCCAGAAACCAAGCACTTAGTCATGTAAATGTGTTTCCAAAATCAAACAAGCCCAGATCCTTGCTGAATCAGAGTTAACTGAAGGCTCTTCAGGTGGCACTGTCTAAACCAAGACCTTAAATACCAGTGCATTCTGGTACCTGATGACAGATGCAGCAAACTGAGCACTGTTTTCTCCCATGTGGTAGCTAGTGTGTTATTCCCTCTTTGTTTCTTTGGTCCTTTCTTACTAGAAACTGCAGTGTGGAGTATTGGATTTTGAAGGGAATGTTCTGAAACCTTTTGTTGCAAACCAAATGTCAAAAACCAGATACAAAATGTATGCTTGTTATAGACAATGGGAAACTCGGTCAGTTAACTGGGACTCTAATTTTTTTTGTACTGCAGCTGAAGAGAAAGAGCTGTCCAAAATGCTGCCTAGCATTAAAGGCAGCCACAACTTGGGTGCCCCTATACCCCCTCAGCAGAACCGGCATGAACAATACAATCAGCTTTTTCAGCCTCGCCTACATGCACATCCCTCTTGATGATCAGCTGCCTGAAATCAGTTCTCTTCCCAAAAACAGAAGAGTAAATGAAGTGAAACAACCATCAGATAATCCGTGCTTATTAGTAGTTAATTAATAGTTCTCTACTCTCATGTTTTTCCCTTTTGTGCTATGACTTTCATGCTCTTCCTTATTCTTTTCTTCCTTCCTTCTCTTTTCAGGATCAGTATTCTTAACATTTAAAAACTTCAAAACAGTTGAGGTAAAAAAAATCCTATGTAAAATCTCTAAGTCTTTCTTCTCTGCAGAAAGGCAGCAGTCAGTCATCTGAAAATCAAGCTTTCTTTCCAGTTCCACCTCTTCCCCCACAGCAGCACTGTCCTACACCCTGACTACTTGCTCCTTTCAGTCACATTATGATAAACAGACTTCTCGCTGTGGGGCCCTGGTTAGTAATAACTGTGCCCCATGAGGCACAAATATAACTTTATGGCCTGTGTGATCTATCAGAAGTGGTGATATGTAGGACTGTAAGTCGTTGCAGGAAGTGCAGCTTACAGACCTATTTATTAAAATCTATTGTAGAAACAGACACACAAACTGTACCAGTTAATGAAAAAAGTCACAGAAATCAGACTGCAGACAATTTGTGAATTATTTTTAACCATAAAATTACACCAGCAAACTGTTTTGAATTAGTGATTTACCAGTTCCATTTAAAATTGAGCAGGAGATTCCAGCTGAGTATAGCAACAGTAGTAGATAGGAAAATATTGCATGCTGGTTTTGGGTTTTTCCTGAACTTCAAACCAAAAATAAGCGTAGATGATAGTTTTGTTTATAATACTATCAACTTGCTGGGAACTTTAACATTTGTCTTTTTACCTCTCTTATAACATTAGAATCCCTTTCCCAGACCTGACTGGGGAAAAAAAATGCTCCTGACTGATGGAAAAAAGAGGTTCTATCTGACAGGGAGCAATCACAAACACAAACTCATATTAATTATTTTACTAATACGTGTAAGGTGACCATAGGAGCTGAAGTGTTCTGCATGCTATGTGGATTCAAAACCAGCAAGAAGATATGCATCCTTTAAATGCATAGACATATGGAAGGAAATATCGTAGGTACTGGCCTCAAGGTGCATTAGGGGAGGTTTAGATTGGTTATCAGGAAAAAAATTCTTCACTGAAAGAGTGGTGTGAAGCATTGGAACATGCTTTTGATAGGAATGGTTGGACTCGATGATCCGGTGGGTCTCTTCCAACCTGGTTATTCTATGATTCTATGCTGCCCAGGGAAGCAGTGGAGTCATCACTCCCAGAGGTGTTGAGAAAATGGGTAGATGTGGTGCTTTGGGTCATGGTTTAGTAGGCACGGTTGTATTGTGTTGATGGTTGGACCTGATGATCTTAGAAGTCTTTTTCAACCTTAATCATTCTATGATTCTATGTTATCCCAGGATAATCAGCACTCAGACTAAAGCACCTCTATGCCATATGTTGCATTGTAACATCATTCAGTAATCTCTTTCACTCTTCTTTTGTTCTAGACAAGACTTCTCATTTTATAATACAATGTAAACATACATACTTGCATGAAGGCAAGTTGAAAATATTCACGCCTTGTACTCAGGGAGGCTTGTGGTAGTCCTTAATTTCTAAGCATCCTTACTCTTGAAGTTAAGACTCCCCTCATTAAAAAAGAAATCGCTGCTAGTAAAATTATTAGTGATCCTAATAGGGGAACTGTGTGTACCCTTAGGTAGTTTCACTCAGTTCATCAAACAACTCGAAGATGAGGATTTTATAGACCACATATGATGATTTTATGGACCACATGATCAATGATGTTTAGAATAATCCATGAACAGTGAAGCTGTCTGTAGGATCTTGGCATGTGACCCAGCCTGTAACTTCTGTTTTGTGTGAAGGTGTAGAAGAGAAATTGACTCTTGCATTGCTAGGGAGAGATGTTGTGGTATTCTTGAATACCCTTTGCTTTGTAAGAGGTATAGGCCTCATAGGTACACAGTACTGGACTCAAGAAGAGGGGTGAGGAAGGTGCAAGTAAAGGAGGATTGATCATTTCCTGCAAAGAGGGACTAAACTGCACTATTCGGAAATGGGAAGGAAAACTTTGATTTATAATTATCACATGTTAGTCTTGGGGAGCAGTACTTTAATAGTTCTAAAACACACTAAATTTGACTTATCTTGAGGTCGGACTTGTTCTAAAACACTTCCAAAAGTTCTCTCCTCTGGCTGCAAGCATCTGCTCTTGTTCAGCTGCAAGCAGCTGGTTTTCATCCATGAATTCAATTCACCCCACTGAATGCGGGCTTGCTGTACAGCAGTGATATGGTTGCAGGCAGTAAAAACTAGCTAGTGCTGTGTGCGCCACATATATATGTCTCGTGGCATTTAAATACAAATGTCCTGTCTGGTAAATACACAGATACTGTAAGAGACCAGAGGGAAAACTGAATCTTGTAGGGTGCCACAAAACTGAGCCAGGGAAGGACAACTATTGGAAGGGCAGCTCCTGTTGAAACTACCTTAACATGTCACTCTGTCTGCCACCTCTCCTTGGTACTACAGCTGTATCTCATGGCCAGTAGTGTCAAATGCTGAAGAGGTGCAGGATGAAGAGAATGGATGTGTTCTCTCTTCATTGCCAGAACGAGGTCATCCATCAGTGCCATTATAGTGGTTTCATTTGTGTCCTGGCTTGCATCCAAGCTGTGCTGGGGCCACTTCATTAGCTAAAGCAGACTCCCTTAACTCTTTTAAGACACATATTTCTTGCCACAGGCAGAACATTCCTTCAAAGAACTGTGTTTTATCTATACTTTTGTTAATAGCTGTCAGCCGGACAAGAAGCTGTCCAAGTTGTTCACACAGGGAAGTAGTAGACTGATTTGAACTTATGCCATACAATTGACCGATTCTTTAATAATTATTAAAAGATTGAGTGTGCACTGTGCTGTTTAAGTGGCTACTGCATTGTTTTAACCCTCCCCCTACCTGCACAGGAATCAATTCTGCAGATACTAGGGATCAAAAACTTCTGGCAGAAAAGAGGAAAAAGCTTCCATGGTGTTACTGCTGAGCTATAGGCTGGATCTGCGATCTTTTAAGAGATACATTTATATTACTGGCCACAAAATGGCTTAATGCCTAGATCCTGCAGGAGGGCTTCCTTCAGCAAACCCATTTAATGATTCATCTTAATTTCTCTTAAAAGAAATATAACTAAAAAATTAAATGTAAAATACGCATCACACTTCACTGAGAGGGGAAGGGAAAGATTCTACCAATTCGAGGCAGCCATTTCTTTAGTCCTAGGCTCAGCAGCACATCTTTAACAAGCTTGCAGGTAACGTTTTAAAGCATTCCTGATCATTCAGCCGTACCCAAGTTGTCTCTTGGTTTATTTGCCTTTTTAAGTTTAAACTTGTCAGCTTTGGGTATTATGGCTGGTGTCTGCAGCTCACAGCAGCTACATGGTTTGTTTTGTTGGTTCTATTTGTATTAGTTGTGTTGTATTTTCATGTGGGATCCTTATAGTGAAAAAGTTTTGTGTATAAATCCAAGGAGAGTGAAAGAATAAAAAAGATCTCCACTGCTCGCTGGAAGGCAAATTAAATTGGCAGGACCCTAGCTTTCTACAAATTCCTGTAATCTTAATAGAAATAAAGTGCTGTAGTTCAATACAGCTCCCTGGAAGTGAATGAAGCATGCTTAGTGCTCAATGCTTAGCAAGATGTCAGCGTAAATTGCTAACCCTTAGAAAGAATCTCCTGTAGTCAGAGAGGAGGACACCTTTGTCCATCAGCCTGTGGAGATAGCTTGGGCCGGTTCAATGTGGTAGCCCTTTCACACTGGAGTACAGATTTGATCAAAATAGCTAGCCCTGTGTATCTAGTTGCCCCTAATAAGTCTCCTGACCATGCTAGTGTCAATACCCTAACCTTTACAAACTGATAGAGCTGACTGTCTTTGTTTGGCAGACAAGCAATCACCTGTTTGAGTTCAAACCTGGTGAAGTTCAGTGCCAAAACACAGGTAACACCACATCTCTGGGTGCACTGGAATGTTCAGCAACTTTCAAGGTGATTCAAAGGTGAAACTCTAAATCTTTCTCATGATTCCATTCTGTTCAGCATCCCCACTCCTTGGAGGAAATTAATGCAAGTAAAGCACATAGAATAAGATGATGTATCTAAAGGTAGTATAGAAGTCTTGGCTTGTGTGAGGAGTAACGCTTGACCATTTCACCCAGTTCAAAGATCATGTTTTGAAACAAAAGCCCGGAAAGAATGAGAACCTATCAGCCCCCCGTGACCACAAGCTTCAGTCCTGGAGCTAGTATGGTTAATCCAGACCACGGTTTATTTCACAGCACCAAAAGAGGCAGCCCCCCTGAACAGTGTTCATTTTTGAGATCACTTTAGCCCTTGCAATTGCCAGTCTAGTACCTGCACTAGGAACAAATTGTAAAAAGTAGGTCACAACTGCACATACAATTATTGATTGCACAAACCAGGTGGGCTCTGAAGCATCCTGGTGTCTCTGCTCCACTGCTGGCACACGATTTCAGGAAACCCAGAAAACAAGACCACCTGTGGAGTCCTTACTGTGGTATGATCCGGTTAAGGTAATAATCTTGAGCCTCTCTGCTGACTAATACAGGCAAGCACTGCAGCCAGCCAGGGTTTTAATAAGCGGGACACTTTTACTTAGGGCATATGCCAACCCTAAGCTTGGTATGGAAAGCAAGCATAGAAGTAAGCAAGAGGTTAAAAAAGAAAATGTCTGGGTTTTTCAACAGCTGGGTTCCATTGTGAAAGGGTCATGTGGTGCCAAGGAAAACAGAAAATAGGAAGGCACACAGATTTGTTAGTTTGAAGTAATTGACCACATGGTGTCCAATGGTTTGTGTTCTCATGTTCTCCAGAGCGAGGTCCCATGGGAGCTGAGGCAGGGGTTCCAGTTCCTAGCACTCTATTGTTTACCCTGATGGTTTCCAGATGCTGGAGACAAGGACAGTGAAATCTTTGGGATGCTGCCAAAGAATGAAAAAGACTAAAGAAAACACTGAGGGTATTTTTCAATTTTATTTTTAAAGAGACAGTACTTGTTTTAACTCAGATAATCTTCACTTACAGTTCCCCTGCTCTCTCAAATACATACATGCACACTGCTTCTCTCTTTCTGCCCTTTCCTCCCCTCCCTGTTTCTCATCTTTTTGTATTTAAACAGCTCTGTAATGTAACCAGCCAAGAGAAAGCAATGTAAGGGTTGGGGTTTTTTTCCCTTAGCATTCATAACTCATTAAGCTGTAACACAGTGGATGTGCAAAAATGGTCAGAAAACCCCAGCAAAAATTTCATTGCAGGCAGATCACCCAAGAGAGCATCAGCAGTGATGGGAAAGCCTCAGAAGGATCTGAGTTCAAGTTTGCCTTGGCACAGCTGGAAGAAGTTTGCAGAATTCTACAAAGCACTTCCAAATAGCTGAACCACAGAAATCAAGGAAGGGAAGCAAGAATGTGAGAGCAGTAGGTACATTCACCAGCAAAGCCAGAAAGTAGAGAAGGGCAAGAGACCCCAAAACCCGCCTGGTAATTAATTCTCAACTTCCAGAAGGATGAGGTCTAACAACAAGATTCTGTTTTTGGAGGCCAGTGTTCTCATCAAGTCTGGCTTCCAGTGCTCTGAGTCAGAGCAAGTTTCTACATTGCACCTACGTATGCAATTGGGGTTGGACAGAGACTGGAAATCCACGAAAGAGTTCCTGTTGTTGCCTTCAAAAGGAGGTGGGTGAGATAGCTGTCCTGTTCACACATTAGAAATATCAGGTTATACCTTTCCATCTGTTTTAATAGAAAGATATCTGATATGTGGTATTGCAGTCTTCATGTCTCCTAAAAGGGATGATAGGTGTATGGGATTGGTTGTTTTGCAGAAAAAAAACTCCTCTAAAGCAGCCTTTGTAGAGAGTTTAATTTGCTAAAACTTTAGCAAAACTCATCGTTCAAAAAGAAATAAAGTTTTGAAACAACATACAAAGTTGATTCTAAACTTACTAGTAATAATCCACTTACCACCGCTCAAACCCCATCTAAGAATACTCAAAACCTCAGCCAAACTGCTGGCCAGATTTCAGACCCCTGATACTACTGTCCTCTGCTTTTTCAGCCTCTTCCAAAGAACCTGTACAAAGTCCAAAGATAAACAGAATCATGGAATGGTCTGGGTTGGATGGGACATTAAAGCCCCTTCAGTTCCAATACCCCTGACATGGGCAGGGACACTTCCCACCACACTAGGCTCTTCAAAGCCCCATCCAGCCTGGCCTTGAACACCTCCAAAATCATAGAATCATTAAGGACCTCTAAGATCACCCAGTCTAACCGTTAGTTCAACAACACTATGGCTATTAAACCATATCCTGAAGTACCGCATCTAGATGTTTTCTGAACACCTCCAGGGATGGAGACTCCATCACTTCCCTGGGCAGCCTCTTCCAAACTTCACCACTCTTAGTGAAGAAATTTTTCCTAATATCTGACGTATCCTTGCTGCAACTTGAGGTTGTTTGGTCTTGTCTTATCACTTGTTACTTGGGAGAAGACACCAGCACTCACTTCACCTGCTGTTTTGTCCATTTTCCTACCAAATATGCCATGCTGACATGCCACAAGAGACTTAACTCTTTCTACTTTTTATTTTGGGTGGAGATAATGATCAACGTGACTGTCAAATGCTATGTGAAATTCTCTGTTCCCCATGCTTTGCCTTCTAACTTGAAAGATGCAGACAGAATTAAAACTACGGTCCGTACAGAAAAGATATTTTTGTTTTCAGGCTCGTGCTTTTTGTTGAGGCCTAAATGATATCAAATAGATTAGCAAGAATGTTTTCATAAAAGGCTCTGTTTTCTCTGTTGAAGTGTCTTGGTTTAAACACACTGCTTGTGTTGGTGACTTATCACGACACGCTTTTTAATCTGGTTCCTGAAAGACAAACTCCTGCAGACAAAAACCGCTACCAGAACTCGCTTTCCTCCTGTGGACTGACCTTACAGGGGCAGAGAGGGGACTGAAGGCAAGGCTGGGCTCGTGCTCCTCCAGCCATGTGGTCCTGCCAGAGATTGTGCAGCCTCTGCACACAAGCAACAGCTTTCCCTAGGGGCTGTGAAATGGAAACGTAAAACTTAAGCCTCAACCCATTTTTAATCTTGTTATTATGATGTAAGCCAAATAAAATATAGGCAAAATGCTTTGAAATAGAAAACATAACTCTTAAATTAATGCACTAAATTTGTTTATTCCCTTCTATTTACTTTTCTTTCAAGACTTTTCTGCAAAAGCATAGGAACAGACTTAAAGATCTGCAGAGACTGCATCACTTTCTGAATGCACCCTGCCACCTTAATAACTTTTCTGTCTTATCAGACTTGAAATGTATAGGTGCATATCTGGAATTAATTCTTAGTATATATGGAAAGAATAAAGTGTATTGGATTACAGAGGACAAAGTGGACAGAGCTTAAAAGGGCATTTAATACATGATGATTTTTCCGATGTGTTTTCATAACACTAGATTTGGTGAAGATGGTCGAGGACTGGTCCTTTGCTAGTCTAAACAGATAAAAATGGGTAAATGTGGTTCGATGGCTTTATAGTAGCTGTGGATCTCGTTCTTAGATGGAAGGGCATTTACTGCAGTTGCCTAAATACAGGTACTGCAATTTTGACTGTTTTTTAGGTACTCCCTGAGGAGCATATTACCAATTCCCTTGTACCTTCTGCTTTTTCAGTCACCTGAATAAGAGTTTCAAAAGCTTTATAGGTATTAGTACCCTTGGGGCTGCAGGTCTTTGTCAAAGCAGTATGAATATTTAGCACACTGTGTTAAAGCTTAGCAGCAAGATGGAAACCTTTCAATTCCATTGCACTTTCAACTGCTGCCAACCTGGCACTCCAACATATGAATTTTGAATCAAGCCAGGTGTATTTTTTTCCAGGCAAATTTTTTCCTTACTGTAAAAACTGACTGCTTTATTTAAAAATAGCATTTCCTTTATGGTATGTAAGAGGTGGCTTAAAGGAGCTCTAGGAAAAGCCTTTGGTAGCTTAAAAGAGAGAAATAATTTCTTCCTAAATATGATTTTTCTCTGATTACACATTTTTGTTATTGGAGAGATGAGCATCAATCCTGCACATTTATTTGCCTTTTTCTTACGTGTGCTATTGAAACAACTGCAGTGTTAAAATAATGACTATAAGAAGTGGCACCAAGTGCTTCACGTGCATCCAGTGCTTTGGGGAATCTCTGGGTTTGGATATTCAGTATGCAGCAAAGCCAGTACCTAGCGCCAAAACTGGAGGTAGTGTTTTGGTTTGTAATTTTTTTCCTATAATTACTATAGAATTCAAACATTTAAGGGTTTGAACTGTTAATCTAATGCTCTGCATCCCCATTGGAGATACAGCTCTGACAACGAAAAGATATTTTAACTGGTATATGTGGATACGTGTACTTGTTAGAGTGATGGAAAAAGAGAGATACTGTCAATGCTTATCTCTCACTCCAGTGTGGTAACAATGTTCTTGCTGCAAGCAGCTGATTCTCTTCAAGTATTTTTGACCTAGCAGATGTCTCAGGGAGCTATGACCTCAAGCACTGGCTCATGGAGAGGCTGGCTCCCAAAGAGGAGCTCCCAAAGAGACAGTAAGACAGAGAAAAAAAGAAAGGAAAATGGTTTTATTTATTACATCCAGTTAACCGGTAACAAAACAAACAGAAAAACATACACGATTATATCCTGGATTTCAAGAGCTTCAATTCCAAACTTTGTTTGACCCGGTTACTCTGGGCTGGCTTTCTAAAATGAAATGCTGTCTTTCCTCCTAGGCTCAAAAACAGTTTCCTGCCTGGGATTTATGGCTAGTGGTAGACCTCAAAGGACTGCACAATGTTTGGTATCATAGGAAGTGAAGTAGATTTAGCTGCAAACACAAACCAAAAAGAGGATTATCAGCAGATTTCTGCCGCGCTTGTGTCTCTCATGTGTAGTGGACTCCAAGCAGTTTTCTTCCTTCTTCTTTTGGCTTGTTTATAGTCAGTAAATTGCATGTCTGGGGATTGTATGCTGTGGTCAGAATGTCATCAGTTAAAATGTGAGCAGTTCTAAGCTGGTCACATTGCTCTAAAACATTCTACATTAAGATACTATCTTGTTCCCATACAAAATACAGATGTTGACTATTTCTGCTGCATGAGTTTAATGCCTCATTTTTGAGGTTCAGGCCTAACATAGTGATTTCTGTTATATGCCTTTAAGCTGTGCATTTTCTTGGCAGAATGTGTCAGCAGATTATGGCACAGGGAAATCATATCACTTATAATCCATGAGGAAATCAGATAGCAGATAACTGAATGACCTGTGTGGTTTCACGTCAGGCTTCACTGACAGCAGAAGTTGTGCTGTAGAAGTCAGTAGGAGTATGATATAGCTCCCATTGGGATGAACATAAATACAGAGGCAGTGACATTTTCTCGCTTATGACTGGTATCTTGGTTGAGGAGAACTGAATGCAAAGTGCTAAGAGATGAGGAGATTTAAAGCTTCTGCTGCTGAGAGTCTTGGAACTGGTGCAGAGTTTCTGATTGACAATAACATTTTGCATTTGTTGTTGTGCTTTCCTTGAATTACTGTGCAAATATCACCTTGAATTCCCAATTCTCCAGTGCCCTGGCACACTGTAATAATCCTGCATGGCATCATCTTACCTCACAGGCATCCTCCCCCAGGTCATTTTAGAATCATATAATGGTTTGGGTTGGAAGGGACCTTAAAGATCACCCAGTTCTAACCCTCCTGCCATGGGCAGGGACACCTCCTACTGTATCAGGTTGCTTAAAGTGTTATCCAACCTGGCCTTAAACACCTCCAAAGACAGGGCAGCCATGACAATATTTAAATGCATGTATACCAGGTCACTTCAGAGAGAAGCAATAATCACTGGGAAATCTTGGTCCCTGCACATTTTTAAGAGAGTGTCTGCTGCCAGGAGGGAGAGGATGCAGCTTCTTCATTGTGTGGAGTGCTACTGCAGTTGCTTGGGTGGTACAAACACAGAGAGAGGGTTCAAGCCCTGCAGTCCCTTCAGAAAAATCACACCTGTGGTCTTGGTACATTTTTAGCACTCTGGTGGCCTCTTTCTTTCTTTCTTTTGTATGTATTCTTTATCTTTTCTAGAAAGTCACTATTGTTTCTCAGGTTATATCATAAAAAAAAGCGCCCAAACTTCTACTTAGAAACCATTTATTCAAAATACTGAGTAGACATAATTTTCTGCTTCTCATGGTAGGCCCCTGCCTACCTACACTTTTTAGATATAAAGGACAAAATGTGGCTGAAGGGGAAGCTGTGCTAAGGAAACAAAACATTTCCAGAGCTAGAACAGGACCTGAAGGGATGAGGGTTTAATGCTACTATGGCACTTAGGACATGTCATTGGCTTTCTTATTCCTCACACTTCCCCATGGATTATTAGTTACTCTGGGAATGTGTTAAGGCAAAGCTAATAATTTTAGACTCTTCTTATTATTGTAGTGTGGGTCAAACAGAATAAAAAGTAGTGATAGGACGAGGGAGGGTGGTTTTAAGCTGAAAGAAGTGAGATTTAGATGAGATATTAGGAAGAAATATTTTCCTGGGAGGGTGGTGAGGCACTGGCACAGGTTGCCCAGGGAAGTTGTGGCTGCCTCCTCCCTGGAGGTGTTCAAGGCCAGGCTGGACAAGGCTTTGAGCAACCTGATCCAGTGGGAGGTGTCCCTGCTCATGACAGAGGAGTGAAACTGGATGATCTTTATGGTCCTTTCCAACCAAAACCATTCTAAGATTCTATGAAAATGTGAGCATAAGGGCACAGGTAAGAGGAAACATGGATTAAGTTCTGTTACTGAACAAGTAAACCTCTCTTCAAATTTAAGGATTAAGAACTGCAGGATGTGGCAAAATACCTGAGAATGTAAAGGCTGTGTCTTTGGCACTTGGTACCGAAAGCTGTGGGCATGAGAGCTGAGATTTAACTGTTTGTTTCTGTCACAAGCCTAATCACCTAGACAAGCAATTTCTTAAATACGTATTTAACTTCAAAAGCACAAGAAAAATTGTACTGAAATCAGGTAAATTTTGCTGGATTGTGGTGTTATGACTTCAATAGTTAACTTAATTTGTAGGAACCTGAACTTGAACTGATTTTTTCTTGAAATGAAAAAGAAAATATTCTTATCTCAACCCAGTTTTATTCCTCTGTGTGTTGTATATGTGGGGAAAAAAAAATCAGTGCTTTGCTAGTCTTCCTAACACTCAGACTATTTTAGAGCAGACAAAAGAGAAAAGAGCCACTGCTGAATGAGACTCTGTTCTCACTGCTTAAGATGGCTCTCGTCTTGCTGTAGAAATACGTGTGAAAGCAAAAGACACAGCTGCGCCAAAGAGCCCAGTAACCCAGAAATTTCCTGTCCCATTCTTTCCTATGGAGAATGCAGGGATTTGGGAGCTCTGAAGACAAACATGCATCTATATTCCCATATAAGACAACAGTACAGCTGCCAAGATTGCAAGATGACACAGAGTCCATAATTCTTTCTGAGACAAACTGTGCTAGGAATGGATAATCCTGCCTTTTATTTAGAATAAAAATATCTTTAAAAAAAATCCCTGCTACTTTATCCATTAAAGTCAAGTGGATGCTAGGGCAAATAAACATGAGCATGGCTAATTCCTAGGCTTTACAACTGTTTCACTGGGAATGAGGTTTGGTGACAGTTTGTCCCATAGTGCTTTATAATGCTTTCTCACATGTGCCAGAAATGCCGTGAGAGCGGTGAGGGCGAGTGTCGTCTTCTTCTTCTGGTGATGTGCATGTGGAGTTCATAAAACTGGAAGTAAGCAGTTGTTCATCCCTCAGGTAAAAGATGTTTTTTCTACTGAGCTCACATCATATGCAATTTAATCCAGAGCTGTGACACTGACTGGGATGAACAGTCAGAGGAGACCATATTACTGATGGAACATAGTCTTTCCCTATAGTGGTGGAAGTTAGAGACTTGTATACCTCAGGCTTTGCTCTCACTCAGTTTGAGAACTGACAGGCTTCCCATTATTTTCCTGTGCAGCACCCTGATGCCAACTGTGGGTTATCCCTGCTGCGGCCGCTGATCCTTGGGAGTGTTACTCTCTGGAGACAGTGCCTGCACAAAAATTGCCCAATTGACTTTTCCACTTTATCTCAGCTCTTAAGCTGCAAGAAGATAACAGCAAGTACAGAAAGTTTGTCTCAAAGCGACGTTTCCCCTTTTACTGTGGAACACTTAGGACATTGCTCTCTGGATCCTGACTAGAGATAAAACTTTATACATGGGATTGACCAGAACTCTTTGAATGTGCCTGCACTGGAAAAGTCAAGGAAATCCACTACTCCTTTCCCTTTCTTCCTCTCCCTCTTTCCCCTGCACATTTTTTTCCATTGTAAGGCAATGATGGAAAGAAGGAAAGTGAAAGAAAGGAATAAAAATAAAAGACACTAGGTGTCAATAACTTGACTTGAAGCAATCTGTAGACAGGCAGCAATGAAGTGTGGAGATTAGGAAGACTGTTATGAAGGATGAATAAACACTGGGACAGTTTAGACACTGTAAATGAATGAGTAGGTCACAGAAGTGCAGAGCAGGTAGACTGGAATTTCTCCTACCTCTTTTGCAGAGGAAGGTGACAAACCAAACTAGAAAATAACTCACTGAAAAGATTTAAAGGGAACATGTATTATACAATACATAGTTCCAATCTTTGGCACTCGGTGAGACTGAGAACTGAAGTGGATTCAAAATTAGAACCAGGGATTTACAAAGAGTGAGAACAATGAGTTAGACATGGTAAATATTTCTGCAATTAATAAAAAACCATTATTCTGCAGGACACACAGCAACTACAACTCATGAAGCATACCCTTGTCACATTGTTTTAAGATTTTACATCCACTAGAGGATTTTTTTTTCAGAATTTCATGTTCAGTCATTGTTCTTTACTAAGAATGATCCCTCTTTTGAAGCTGTTCCTGTGTACTGATCTGAGAAAAGGTGCTGGGTATCTCCAGGCTTTTGGTACTGATAGAACTTAAACAGCAGTTGTGAATCTGGTGGTCGAAGATAGTTACTCTGTGGAAAGGGTTGGAAGCATGAATCAAGAACAAGAGTGCAGCGTGACACAGGAGTATAGTTGCAAGCAAATATGGGGTTGTGGAGAACTTGGTGAAAACCAAGGTACTCACAGGAATAGGACACTGACAAAGGTGCTAGTGTTGAAGAAGGGACCAGAAGAGGATGTAATCAGAATAATAGAGATTTGAACTTAACTGAAGTAGCACTGAGCTGCAGGCATGCTGCTATTTTAGTCCATCTCCTGGAACTGCAGGGTTATTTACTGGAGATCTATCCTGAAAATGCTTTCTTTGTGTAATGCCCCAAGTAGGAAGCCACCCCAAGGGATGTGAATTACCAAATACTGTGACGCTATGATGTAGAACATACACCCAAACAAACCAGGACTCTCAAAGGCCTATAGCTTAATAGTTACTTCAGAGTCAATCTAAAAGCAAAATTTTCATCCAGCAAGAGCACACAGTAATCCTGCAGGTCTAACTTGGCTCTGCTATTTGCTCATGCTGCATTCCTGGCCCAGACAGATTTTAATGTTCAAAGACTTGGAGCTGTAGTGGGGTCAGTCCTGCCTGTGTCAGGTAACAGAGAGGGCTCTTTTCACAGTACTCAACAGCCCAACACCTATTCAACACACATTATAGAAACTCATAGTAACAATAACCTAAGTCTATTAGAAAAATGACATGGAAGAGACAGGGCTTACAATTTATACTAGATTTACATAGATGTTTAATAACTGAAATACTATTTAGTTCTTCAACTGGCCTTGAATTAATTCATCCAGTAGTAATGTGGCAAATTTAACTTTCATGAATTTGACACTCTTCCCGTAAATTAATCTGTTGCTGATAAACAGATTTTTTAAAATTTGGATTTCTGCAGGGAAGTTTGTGAACTTTCATTCCTCTCACTGAATGCTTTTTCATTCATGAATAACTGCAAGGATGCAGAAGCAATTATTTTTGGAGTATGGAGTCCTCCTAAATGAATAAATGTCTCATTGCTAATCTTCAGCTGTGGGCACCTATAAAACTGTAGGCCCTCCATTATTTCTTCATACCTTGTAGAAGCTCTGGGTGTTAAATAAAGTGCTATGACAACCTAACAGCTGAATTAAAAGTCCTCAGGTACTGAAGTAAGGAACAGCAGCACAGACTTCTATTTGTGTAATTTGGCATTTGGGCATGCAGAATTTTTGCTATAAAATGCTGATTTTTTTTTGGCATAGTAGTTCAAAATGACCAGATTTTATGAATTTAATTGTGTAAGTCTTATCAATTTTCTACACAAAAAAAAAAGAGGGGGGGAAGGAATAGTAGCACAGTCACTTTCCTAAGACTAGCTGTGAGTACCGTGCTTAATGTGTTTATGGGATGCCAAGACAAGTCAGCTGCAGGTGACGCAGTGGGGCAGATTTCAATAATTTTGATTTTAAGGAAAGCCTTTAAAAATGTATGGCTGATAGGATAGCACATGGAAAAGGTTTTCTTGATTCATCTTTTTATAATGAGCTTACACAGCCCCAGAGGCTGCTTTACAGACCTGAATGTCATGGTCCCCATTCTCCAGAGGAAAACTTGAGGTGTGGTTGGATAGAAAAGCAATGTTTTATATGAATCTGTAAAGCAGAGAGTAGAACCCAGGTGTTCTGGCTCTGAGCTCAGTTCCTGATTTCAGGCATTGCATGTTTCCTTTTAACAAGCAGACATGCAAATGATTGCCCTGACAAATTAGTTCTTACACGTATGTTGTCATTAATGCAACCCTGAGGTAGGACAATATAGTGCAAAAAATGATGTTTCTCTTAAGTCTTTTTGATTTTGGGCCTGATTTTTTTGCTATGAAGCAATTACTTTTGTCTTCCTGTTGGGACTGCTGCCACGCGGCCCCTGACACTGCGGGATCTCCCCCTCATCCTCACACACACCGGTGATATTTCATAAATGAAACACTTATGTCAACAATCAATGCTTGGCAGCCCAGAAAACATGACAGGAAATATCTTTAGTATCAAAAGGGTTGTTACACAGCAGGATACATGCACTGCTTGAAAGTAGGAGTTTATGGCTGTTTAGCTGGGTCTTTACTGATAGGCATACAGAGAAAAGACCTAGATTGTAGATAAGGGGCCAACTGGTGTGTTGACATCCCAATCTATCCTGCTTTTTTAAAGCCCTGCAGATAGTTGTAATACTCACTGGATCTACAAGGCTCAGGTATAAAATCATCAGCAACCGCAGAAACACACGCACTGTTTGGCTTACTAAAGTGGACATGTATTGCTTGAAATAAAGAATAAGAACGCAGGTATGGGGTACCCATAAGCCAAAAAAAGAACTGCAAGACAACAGTTGTGGGAAACAGTGGGACTCAAGTGTCCATTTCTCTAAGGTTGCTTAGGGAAATTTTAGCAAACTATGGGAAGTACATTGCATATAGCATCATTCTGAGACCAGCATGTCTTGAAGGCTTTGTGGGGAATAAGGGGTGCTCAGATTTTCAAAAACTAAGCTGTAGGATTTGGATCAGGATCCAGTTTTCAGTGTTGTTCTCTAGAGTTAAAAAAGAAAGGACCACAAACCGCACTACCAGACTTTAATGTGACTGTAGGTGAATTTTGTTCTGGAAGCTGTGCCCTGTGCCATTAACTAATGTGTCTTCCTGCTTAAAAGTCTTTCTTCCTAAGAAGCCACAAAGCAAAGACCAACAGCAGAGAGACAAAAGCCTATTTTAGCTACTTTAGGACTTGGGTTTCTGCTGGGGAAGTGGACTTCCCCAGAGAAAAGTTTTGTTTGAAGGGTGGAAAAAAAACCCCAACTCATTTGGAATCTCATCCCTCATATGCAAAGCTCTTCTGTTCCTGTTCCATTATGCTAAGCTTCAGTTTGTGTTTTGTAGTCCTTGAGTCATGAAGCGACCAGGCTGCAAACTCTTCCACACGTACTCACATTCTCTTCTGCTCTGTTTGCCTCCCACTTTGTTCCACTGGGATAAAGAATTATTATTTTGCTGGGAGGGAAGAATGTCAATGATAATGTGCAACACGAATTCAGAACCTGCTTACTGGAGGTGCACACCTTAAAGATAAACATCCTGTAATTGTAAATCCCAGAACAGCCTTTTTTTTTGTTGAGCCTGTGCTTGGAATCTGTGGAAGAAACCTCAAGATGCTCTGATCCAGGCTCACTACTCAGGGCTTTGCTTAGTAAGCATTAAAATATTTAATATCATCCCAAAGTTATAAGTGAACGCACATGAGGAAGAACCCAAACCAAAAGATTCAGAGATGTCTTGTTTTTAGGATTGGGCTCAGGATAAAAAAAAATTATTCCAGAAATATTAAATGCCCAGAAACTTAGGGCATCCAGGTCCATGGTTTGGATTCCATCTTTTTTATAACTACAAATTCAGAGTTGGGCTGGGTTCAGACATTGAACAGTTTGCTCAGGCGGGCTCAAAGATCCTCTGCTCTGGAACTGGCAATCCAAATTATTTCTAAGAGTAACTCTCATTTACATTTTTAACTCTTGTCCTCCAAGGGTCAAACTATATTGTTTTTGGCTTGTGTAATTATGACCTAAATTTTACAGTGAATCTTCTGGATATCACAAGCTGGCGCTCCTTGCTGCTCCATGCTGCATGAGAAGTTAAAAGAATATTGGGTTATGTTATCCATGTCTTTCTTTACCATAGTATCATAGAACGGTTTGGGTTGGCAGGGACCTTAAAGATCATCCAGTTCCATGCTCCCTGCCGTGGGCAGAGACACCTCCCACTGGATCAGGCTGCTCCAAGCCTCCTCCAGCCTGGCCCTGAACACCTCCAGGGATGGGGCAGCCATGCCTTCTCTGGGCAACCTGTGCCAGTGTCTCCCTGCCTTCACAGGAAAGTATTTTATTCTTAATATCTCATCTATATCTTTCCTCTTTCAGCATAAAAACTTTCCCTCTCATCCTATTGCTGCATTCCCTGACAAAGAGCCCCTCCCCAGCTTTCCTCTAGGCTCCCTTTCAGGACTGTGAGGCTGCTCTAGGGTCTCCCTGGAGCCTTCTCTACTCCAGGTTGAACAATTCTCTCAGCATGTTCTCACATGGGAGGTGCTCCAGCCCTCTGATCACCTTTGTGGCCTCCTCTGCACTCGGTCTAACAGATCCATGTTGTTCCTGTGCTAAGGACTCCAGAACTGGACATAGTAGTGCAGGTGAGGTCTCACATGAGTGAAGTAGGGGGGAGAATCACCTCACCTGACCTGCTGGTCAAACTCTGTCTGATGCAGCCTAGGATACAGAAATGATGATCTAACTTCTAGAGTGAATTCTCTGGATGTCAGAGGCTGGTGCTGCTTGCTGCTCCAAGCTGCATGAGAACTGAACGAACATCAGGTTATGTTATACCTATTTTTATTTACTACATTTCATGGGTTTCAAACACTATTTCCTGGAGCTAGAAATCTCACATAAAAGATGGGATTTTCTCTCAACATTCCTACACTCCTTTGTTCTTTACTCTAGTTTTTACCTCAGCTGAGGTGAGGTGATAGTGGTGTAGTGTAGCAAGACTGCAAAACTGTTTTCCTTAGCTACAACGATATGGTGGATACGCACTAAGCAGTATCTATATTCTTCTAGGCATGTCTCAAAGGACCTATATATAGAAGGGTTTAACGTGGAAACAACGACTCCCTGAGGAAAACAAAATTAGGGAGGAAAATTTCTGTCCATTTGCTAGAATTTGCTATAACCTCTGCACCAGCTTGTGTTCCAAAAGCAGATGATCTTTTTTTTTTTCTAAAATAAGACATTAGAAGCTGGGGAAAGCCACGCATTGGAAGTATACACTCCTGTGCTAACTAGGTTTTCAGCTCAACTGCAGCATGAGAACGTTCTTCTGTTAGCCTCTATCCAGTACGTCTCTACTAATCTGGAGTATCTCTCACTGAAAGAAGATATATAATGGAAGCATAAAAAAATACTGCTGTGAACATGCATTTTAGCAAATGATGCCAGCTACCTCACTGACTAAGTCAGGGCTACGCAGCTGCTTAGGGTGGTTTGCTTAGGTATACTTGCACAAGGGAGACCTCCAGGGAGTAGCATTTGGCTGCTCGTAGCCTGGACGGGTGTATTCTTTGATGAGTAAATACTGTCTGGATGACTAGGCCCAAGGAGTTCCACTGAATAGGGTTAAATCCATTTAGTGTGATGTTCCCAGGGCTCAGTGCTGGGGTCTAGTCTTGTTTAGCATCTTCATCAGTTATCTGGATGAGGGGATCACACGCACCCTCAGTAAGTTTGCAGATGACACCGAGTTGGGTGTTGATCTGTTTTGAAAGGACACTGTAGTGAGGTGGGTGTTGGTCTCTTCTCCCAAGTAATAAGTGATAGGGGAAGAGGAAATGGCCTTAAGTTGCACCGGGGGAGCTTTAGACTGTATATTAGGAACTATTACTTCACTGAAAGTGTTGTCAAGCACTGGAACAGGCTGCCCAAGGAAGTGTTGGAGTATCTATCCCTGGAGGTATTTAAAAGACATGTGGATGTTGTGCTTAGAGACATGGTTTAGTGGTGGACTTGGCAGTGTTAGCTCTACAGCTGGACTCGATGATCTTAAAGGTCTTTTCCAACCTAAATTATTCTCTGATTCTGAAAACTTATGATCCTAGTGTTGTATTTTATGCTGTGGAGAGAAAGGGGAAAAAAAGAGGGAATACCTTTTCCTTTTTTTCTTCTTTCTCTAGATGATGTGTGTAGGATGAAATAGTTCTTTCTGGAAACAGCAGGAAAGCACAGCCAGGAGCAGACTTTCCTGGGATGTTCCTGGATTTTAGGGAAATGGAAAGGCAATGGGGCATCTAATACCTCCCTATCCATATTAGTGAAATAGCCAGTAGAAGAGGAAATAAGAGATTGAGCAAAGACACATACTGGCAGAACAACACTGGCATGATAGCAGTGATAGTAATTTCAAATAGTGAGCAGCTCGATTGCAGCTCAGGAGGGTTAGATGCATTACAACAGCTGGCAGTTTAGAACATGACCTACAAAATACACTAAAATAGTGAGCCACTTCAAATTCCACTCAGACATTTTATGTGTCTATGCATACCTACGGCAGGTTGTTTGCCATGTCTTATTTCTTCCTCTGCTACAAAAAGAGCCCAGTTCAATTTAGTTGAGTAATAAATTTACATACTTTCACAACCAAAATGATGAACAAGGCTAAAAGTCTACTATAAAACAAGAATTAAACTGAGATTTCTTTCCCAAGGGCCCAATGACCATGCTGTGAACAGTGCATCTCACCGCTTTTTAGCCTGCTAATCTTCCAGTCTCTGAAACCTGAGACTTGGTAAACTACAGCGAGATTTAGAGCCTGTACTGAACACGGCTTAGCTCCAGTAGAATAAGTCACTCTCCTGAAACTGTTTTTTTCTCTTCTGGTTTTAATGCATTTTCAGATTTAATCAAGATTAGAGCTCTTTTTTCCTTCCTGTGAGGTTTTCCCCTTGACACCTTCAGTTTGGTTTTACTTCTTAAAGCCTGGGAATACACAAGCATATCTGTATCTCTAGACAGATGGAACAGAAGAGGCCTGAGTAATAAAGCCCAAATCCAACTTGAAAGCTTTACTTCAACCAAAACAGGGGTTTAGCCTTTCATGATGAGACCCTTAAGTTAGAAAATTTCAATCAAGACAAGAGCTGTTGTTCCTATTTTGTAAGAACTCACAAATAACTTGAGTGGAGGTTTCACACTTGTAGAAAGCGTTAAAAAATTTCAGGACAGTATCTTTCCTTCAAGTCCTGGTACAAAAGATAAGTGAGCCTAACCAAAACACTGGCAGGAAAGCAGTCTTTAGAGGAGAGGGATAAACTTGCTCTCAGCACAAAGAGCTGGGTACTGATTTTTTTATCTAGCTGCTAGAATCATTATAGTGAAAAAGAGAACTCAAAAACGACCTCATGATATGGAAGAAACATCGCAGAATGCTGTTTCCTGGAGCTGGCTTTAAACCAGATTCTGATGTGTGGGTGAGACTTTAAGAATTCCTTTAAGTATGAGTTGGATCGTGAGACATCTGCAGAACATTACTGCTCAGATCCCTCGACCACCAATTCGGCCTATGGATAGCTTCAATGAATATGTTGGCTTTTTGAGGGTTTTCTCTTCCCCTGATTTAATATTGTACCATCCTCTCGTCACCAAGGGAGTGGTTTCCTCATTTGTGATGTGGTAGCTTTTGCCAGTTTTGAAAATTCCAGCTTGAAAAAAAAAATGCATCAGTATCCACAACATGACATTATAATTATATCTTGAACCAAGAATCATTTGCATTATCTAATCAGAGGGAAGTTCCTACTCTGATCTGTGACTGAACTTGGCAACTTGATCTGCCTGCTTTTTTTTTGCATTGCTTTTTTATGTAAAGAGATTCTAGGGGAAAATAAAAGGGACAAGTGTTGATGGTTTTAAGCTGAAAGAGAGGAGATGTAGATTAGATATTAAGAAGAAATTTTTTGCTATGAGGGTAGTGAGAGACTGGCACAGGTTGCCCAGTGAAGTTATGACTGTTCCATCCCTGGAGATGTTCAAGGCCAGGTTGGATGGGACTTTGAGCAACCTGGTTCAGTGGGAGGTGATAGAGGGGTTGGAACTGGATGGGCTTTAATGTCTCTTCCAACCCAAACCATTCTAGGACTCTGTGGAGTTAACCGCATGTTAATGCATTTTAGCAATTTATTTAAATCCATTTTTAGACCTGACCGAGTCCCAGAAAAAAGGAGGCATTAAGCTGCCCACACCACCACGTTCATCTGCATGTTTGCAAGCAAGCTGCCTTTCCCCGGGTGGCTGCAGGAGCTATGGAAAGAATTCCCTGCCTGGCAGCAGCCTGGAAGGCAGCAGGAAAACACAGACCAGAGCCACTCTTGGCCGCGTGGCCCCTGCGAGGCCCATTCGGCACAGAGATAAAGTTCAGTGCCGCGCTGTTTCGCAACCGGGTTCACAGTGGGGACTGCTGTTGTTTACTTTAGGGAAAGATGGAGGTGTGCGAGGCAGAAGGGCGTCGCTCCACCGTGTATTGCCAACTGCTCGACACCCCGCGGCAGCCCTGCTCGTAACGATTTATGCAGCTGCTGGCCGGGCTCTGGTTTCAGGGGCCGTGAGCTGCAGGCGCAGGTGGGACTCCCAGGCAAGCACTCCAGACCCAGGACAAAACAGAAAGAGCAATCTCTCCTCTTCCCAGGATAGTGAGGGGTCTGACAAGTAAGGACTTTGTGAGCTTAACTTTCCCCCATGCCGCCAGCCCCAAGGATCCCTGCAAGGCCACCTGCTGCTTCCAGGGTAATAGGATCCAGTGCAAAATGCAGGAAAACTAGTCCAAAGTATAAGAGCAAATGTTGCTGTGCTGCTCAACACCTAAGGCAATTACTGCAGTGATTTTTCTGTGTGCTAGAAGTTCTTTGTTTGGGTCTGTGTACAGGCACATCCTTTCAACTCATCAACTCTGACACGTAGCACTTGCCAAGCCAGGATTTTATATTACCTCCCACATTAACCATGGCATAAAGAAGGACAGGATACTCTTTATTTACTGCCATCCTGGGTATTCTTCTCCAGGGCTTGCTATCAATGTTTTTACAATTTAAAGTAATTTGTAATTTAAAGCCACAATGCCCAGGCCAATGATAACGACAGTTCTGCTGTTGAGCTCTGTGGAAGTTCACATCCTCCGCTTTGTGTTCTCCCTCTCCCCTGCCTGCCCTTGATATGTTTTGCCAGGGGGCTGATATCAGATGTAATTTTCAAAGAACAGATGCTTCTATGATATTCATTCCAAATGCTGTTTTGACACTGAAGCATGTGCACAGAGGAGAGCATGCCAGGGTAAAAGCTCTGTGGTTGATGGGGCAAGGAAGGGCTGCCTTCCTGGGAGATGCCTGGGACTGAACCCAGCATCTCAGCCCGCGCTTTCCTCCCGTATGTCATTTAACATTCTGTGTCAGGGATGATGCACTGCCCACCTCAGGGAGGGGCTGCACTGGAAGTTAATGCAGATGGAAAGCCCTGTGCCTCAGTTCAGTTGGAGTTACTGGAACCTTCACACACTTTTCAGGCTTTTTGACCCTTGGCTCATAATTAAAGATTTGTTGGTATCAAGTTGATCTCTTTAAAAAAATATATATATCATTAATTTTCCAGTAAGGCTATGGACCTTTATGTATGATACATTCCTTTAAAACCTTGAGGTTTTGACTGTTTCTTTTGGAAGATGCAATGTTATTGGAAGGAAGTCTGGGCTCAGAAGGAGAAAGAGGGGAAAAAACTTTTGGACCACAATTTTTAAGTGACCTGATTAGCCCCTGTAAGTGAGCAGCTCTCCAAGTCATGGCAGTGATAGACCAGAGGACACTACTACATGTCAGGACTTTCTGGCCTCCTCTGTTCTGTATATATTTTTCCCATAGCCTGCTTTGCACTCTGGCCGAGCCAAGATTTGTGTTTGGGAAAAGTTCTCAGGACAAGTGGAGTCTCCTTTAATCCAGCTCTGAGCTCCTATTTGGTCTGTTAGATTTGCTGATGCATACACTGGAGAAAAGCTAGCGTGAAGGTTACTGAATGGAACTTCTAAAAGTAGTGAGGGACACTGAGCCTAGCTCCTTGTGTGAACAGCAGTGGTAGCTCTTGCCTGCATTCTGCGTGTCCTTCCCTACAAGGATACAGAGAAAATGGCCAGCTTTTTTTAATTCATTTTTCTCACCTATATGCATAGATAGAGGTTGATTGTACTCTTAACCGCTTCAAAGAACTGAAACTCTTTTTTTCTTAGTGGTGATGCATACCTGGTGGCCTGTCCCTTTTGCTGTTCAGGAACTGTAACGGTGTGTTGGAAAGAATTTACCATGTGTGTCTGTGTGTTATTCCGTTCCATCACTCCACGTTGGCATCCTGCCCTCTTAGCTGCTCTCTAGCAAAAGGGATGCAATGTTTCTAGTAGAGCCTATGCACAGCCCTGTTGTCTGCAGGCATCTACGTATCCCCGTCTACATCTTCTCCTGACACTTTTTCATGCTAACTATGTGTATTTTTCCTTTTCTCAAAGGAAAAGCAAATAGTAGGGGTTACCTCCTGCTTCCTCTATGTGTTTCAGTTCTGCAATTAAACTCATTCCCACCATCACTTGTTTATACCAAGATGAACAGGACAGTTTGCTACAGCTGAAGTCAAAGTACAAGAGGAATGAGTATTTCCAAGCTTCCTAAGGCTATGGTGTAAGCAATATGACAAATCAGTTCATTTCCAAAGGGGCTATTTCCCATTTTTATTGTTTTCAGTATCTTTCTTTCCTAACACAGCAGAGATCTTGTTTGCTAGGACAAGCTTCAAACAAATGCAGAGAAATAAAAATTAACCGAAGTGGTTTTATCTCAGAACTCCCATCTTGTTATTGTCAGTAGAAAGTCCAGCCGTGATGAAAAGTATGTATGCTGGTGTGAGCAGGGAGACCACAGCAGTAGTCTACAGAGGCACACACTTAAGTTCCCTTTGAATTCAAGGAGTGTTGGGACACAAACAATATGAACATGAAGAATACACACAGCAGTAAAGAACGTAGAGCACTTTAGCCAAGTTCCAAACTCAAGTCTCAACGTGTAGCAGTGCCAAACTTTGCCTCAGAAGCACAAGCCAAGGTTCAGTCACAATGTCTTAGCCTGAAAAACATGTCCTTACTCAGCTGAGGCTTCAGATCAAATTTTGAATTGAAAACATTTAGCTCTGCGTTTATACACTAGCAATTTGGCTGACACACATTAAGTGAAAGAGCTGGTACAGTTGTTCTACACTATGATGGCAAAAGAATATCTCATTCTGGATCACGAAGACTCAAAGCGTTCCGTAAGTGTTTTTTTCAAAATGTGGATTGGGGCTCTTTCAGCTCATCAGAAATGCAGTTTTGTGTACATTTAGTGGGAGAAACCAGGAGCAAGAGGGACCTGGAGAGTCACTGTTACAAAGCCAGCTTCTGCTTTATCTGCAGTATTTATGCTTTATGCTAATTGATTTCATTTGAATAAAAATTAGTGTTAAACTCAGGGATCATATCAAGGTCACATCATTCAAAGAAAAGGAAAGTATTTTTAACCTACATCAAGCTCCATAATTCCTCTTGACAATGGCAGCATAACCTTGTATTCATTTATCATCATCCATCCAGTATAGTTGTAAATATTATTGTGTAACATAACATTAAGAGGTAAACGCTCTCTAAATTTTAAAGTGTTGAAGATGATGCAATATTATTTGTATGAAGGGCATCTCTTCCATGTTTTAGTAAGTTTTGTGGATTCTCTGTGATATCTGATCTGAACATTTATGGCATTCAAGCCTTAAGGATTTTGATTCTTTTTAACATGCAAGCACAAACATGATTAATGGAAGGCATTTATGTACATAGTTCGGAGTATTTACAAATAATATTTTTATTCTTGAAACACTGTCGATTAAAGTCTGATTACATTATGAAGAGCAACTATCTAAAAATTCTATCTATTGTGTAGATTTCGTCCATCTGGGCTCATTTCAAAGCTTGCTTGAAGCCAATGGACTTCCCATTGCTTTTAGTCAAGCTTGAGATTATTCCTTACCGGCCTTTCTTAGGAGTGGTAAGAAATAACCTCCATGGGTCAGTGGGCAGCCAACCCCAACTGAGGAAACATAGCTTAGATCTATTGTCCAGAGACAGATCTCGTACACTACTAGCATGTCCTTCAGTGGAATTATAGCTAAGATAGTCAGGAGTGGAAACAGAGATGCTCTAGAGAACAGTGTCACTGCCTAATCATCAAAAATTGAAACTGTAAGTTCCTTGTGGTTTTCATCTTTGGTTCATTCTGTATATAAAGAAAAGTAGAAATATCCATACGTGATACTGAAGTTTGCAGTGTTTGAGTTCCTGATTTAAGGAGTTGCTTTGCCTGATCGCACCAGGAGAGGAAGCTTTCTCTTACTCCTTAGCTTTTTGTTATCACAAGCCACAACAATAATTTGGAAGGTAATTTGTTGAGCTATATGCGGGAAAGGACTATGATACAACAACTATGAGTGGCTGCTTTGGGCTTCATGGTTTTGGGAACTCTACAACTTGGTGTGACGATGCAAGAGCCCATCTAGCCTGCTGGCAACAGTGCTCTCAGCAGAAGTAGCCGCTTGCTAGACCTCTGGCAAACTGAAAGGCCAGACTTAGCTATGCTGTTCCTTAAAAGTGACATAGCCACAGGAATGAATTTGTGACAAGACGGCAAAGGAACAAATCCCACCATAAAAGAACAACAATGAAAGGCCGTAAGGGGGGAAAAAATTAATTCGAGAGTGGGCTGATGTGCTTACGCAAGACAATTCACACAATCACGGCATTGTACAAAGAAACAAAGATATGGCCTTGGGGAAGCCACTGCCGTTTTGTAAGTAATAGTTAAAAAATGCTTGTACCAAGAAATGCCTGTAGAGGCAGGGGCCGTAATAAGGAGCAGCAGGCAGCACCCCAGTGGGTAAACAATGAAACATGGCTCCCTGAGCAAAAGACTGGCCCCTTGTAAACACAAAAGGCTTTATGCGGAGCTGCATGCTCTGGCTGTATCTGAGCTGTGCAGCCTTGTGCTGGCCTTTGCGTAAATACTTTTGGGCTGGATATATTCTTAGAGATGCATGGGGACAAGAGGTTTCACAGCAAGAGCTTCCATCCTCACTTTATATTATTGTCTGCGTCTCCGGTGTGTTGGGAACTCTGCATGCGCAGCTGTGTTTTTAGAACAAGTTCCTCCAGCATGACTTCTTTGTTCCTGTTCTGCTCCAATCTGCTTGTATTTAGGCTTCCCCAGTAGGGTGGGAAAGCTTCACAAGTGTCAGTAAAATATTAGGGTTTGTTTCTTTTCCTTCCAACTAAGAACCTAGCAGATGATAAAAAGCTCTTTAGCAATCAAGTGTTGTGGGGAAAAGGTGTTTTTGCAGCTAGGAATATAAATTATTGGTGATTGATTTGGGAATTTGGTAGCCAATGTTTAACACAAACAGAAGCTTTCCAAGGTCACCAAAGTAGAATGCCCTGCTGGATGAGGTGGCTTTGGAGTGCTGCACTGAGTTTTCAATGGGAATCCCAGTTTGATGAGGATGGCAAGATCTGCTGTAGCACAGAATTTATTTTCTTCCTGTGTTAGCATAGATTAAGATATAAGAAAAAAAGATTTTTATAAAGTAACAAAACTTGGGAAAATGTTCCATAATATAAAAAGAAAAACAGTTACCAGGTTTTCTAAGGGGGCTTTAATGTATCAAGTACTCATCTTCATGGAACTGCAGTAGGAATTGGTGACAAAATCCCAGTCAAGATGATGTTTTGCTAGAAAACAAGTAAATATTCTGTAGATTTCAGAAGTAGAATGATACTTCTGTAGATATACCAAACACAGTTCCAGAGGAGCAAAGAATTATTGTGGGCAGGTGTAAGAGAAGAGTGTTGTTGTTGGTTGGTTATTGTTGTTATTAAGTAAGACTTCTATTTAAATGTCTAATAAGAAGATTCCTAACAGTAAGGTATAACTGTTAGGGTAGGAAATGGCAGAAATATCACTCTTTCAGATATTTGAAGTCAGGCTGCGTAGAGCACTTCAGAATATACTGCCTGAAATGTAGCAGCACCAGTTGAGGCAATGGTAAGGCTAACTCAACAGCTGTTCCATCTTGGGTTGTGCTTGTCAGTTCCTTCCAACCTGCACCAGTACTCTTCCTCCCCATTCTGCTCAGACTTCCACCTGAACACAGAACTGCAGAAGCATCTACTAGGATGAAATAGTGCGGAACTTCACGTGTGTGTCTATTGTAACCTATTCTCTGATTTCCTCACTTTCTAGTCAGAAGAGAGACAAAGACTTGCTTGAGTTGAGATGACCATCTTTCTTATGCCCTTAGTTGGACAAGATATGCAAACAGTTACACTTCAGTTTCTCAGTCAGTAGTTTCAGTATCAGAAAGCAGCAAATCATCTTGTCATGGGTGTACATGTGCAGGTTAGGTGAGGTTTATGTCTATGTGACGACATAAAAGGAATTGTTATTTTAAGTAACATTTAAGATATCTGTACTTGTGTAGTTTTAGGTGACTATGCAGTTCTCCAACAGCTCTCGGGTTAGCAGATGTCTAACTTTAAGACACCTTGTCACTGTGTCATCTTAAGAGAAGAGCTTGCTGGCATGGCACACTATGCAAGAAGAGTGCTGCTCTCCTGGTGTTCTAATCATCATCATCTTCAGCTTCTTCTGCTCTAAGAGGATAACACACTCTCTTAAATTCACAACTCAGCCAAAACCTTGGATACATTTCTTCTCCTCCACTGTGTTTTTCTAAATAATTTGGTAGACAGATATTCCTATATGTGTGTCTGTGAGATCATGCTGATTCATTACTAGCCTGACTGGTAAGATACTCCAAGTTACATTAGTGACCAATGATCATACATGGTGCTTTGTATGGTTTTTTTGGTTTTCACTTGAATGTAAATCTTCTAGGATCAAAGGGCTCTATAATCAGAAAGAGGTTATGAAAAAATGTTTCCATCTCTTCCTGCCATGTGCCTTAAGGCTACAAAAGCAGTTCTCTTTCAACCCTAAAAAGAAACAATAATAAAAAAGCAAACCATTAATTAGAATGTGGAATTGACTTTAGTGTGAAGCATGGAAGCTTCATGAAAGAGTCATTTAAAACGGGACAGCAAGAGGGGGAAAAATCCCGTGTTACTGGAAGACTGCACTAACCCAGAAGACCAAGCGGGTGTTCTAAGGGTCTGCTGCACAGCAAATTATCAATAAACCCAGGAGGCTGTTGTATCAGCTGAAACGTTAATGTGGAGCAGGAATATGTTGAAATAGATAATGTCCCTTAAAAAGAGCCTTTTTAAGCATTGTAATCGTTTGTTTGTAGTTCTGTAATAGGAGTTCCAGGTTTGGCTATAACCAATGTGAAAAGTGAACAAAGCAACACAAACTAGTATTTTATTTACTTTTGAGAAAAATCTTTTATAAAACTTGGTGTTTACATGACAGCTAGCACTGTCTTCCTGCCAGAAGATATTGAAAAGAAAGAAAATTAACTGTACTGTCACTTAACACCCCATGAAAAGACATTTGATAGCTTGGAAAGATTTCTTGGTTTTTCTAGCGACTTCTTTCTAATGTAAGCTCGCTGTCTTTATATTCTGGTCACGTACGAAGCCAAGCACAACAGCAGCACTGAAAAGAGAAAAGATAAACTGTAGGGCCAAGTCCATTCCAATGTAGCTTCATTGCATTTGGTGGCATTAAGCCAAAAGAGAATTTGTCCCAAAGACTCTGGAACAACAACAAAGTATTAAAATGAAGCTTAATAGAGCATTAGAGATGACAGGACTAACGGGAATTTATTTGCAATTAACTTTCACTCAGAATATAAAGAAAAATGGCAACAGGAAAACTTTCCGAAGCTGTAATGAGCATGCACAACCCTTGTCTTCTCTGGCAAGGAAGCTGGCCTTTCCCATATGTTTCCATAAACGTATCTCCCTATAAATATATACTGCTATCTCCAGGTTTTGATCAGCTCACTTGTTCTGTTAGGTCCAGGCAACTGCTAACTTTTAAAGCTGAGTTCTTGCCAAAGCTGGCTGTGCTCTCAGAGTAAAACAAAACATTGCACGTGATCAAGACAATGATAGAAATGACCTGCTAGGACAGATGCACACCACATCATGTAATAAATATATCCTTACTGTATATGATATGACATCACAGATGGGTCTGAACACACTTGATGATTTAGCACCTTTTGCTGTGAGATAAAGCTGAGCCAGATTAAGACAGAAAGCAATCCAAGCAGCTGAACTATGAAATGCTTTCATGAAGACCATTGGCAAATAATTTAATAAAGGGTTCCATTCTTTTCAATATTGCACATTCAGTACTAAAGGACAACAGGTGCTTCGTGATCAAAGATCTCCAATTACAACGATGTGTAGGATAGAGAAGCAACACTGGGGGTGTAGGGGTCGTGAGGTATTTTACCCTGTTTTTCTTTTTCCTTGTGTATCCTATTAAGAGGCTCTGGACATTTAGTATAATGCCTTTCCACACAATATTCCACTTTTCTGTAGTGAGGATTCAATAACTTTTTGTTTAAGCCCGTCCAGGACTAGTAGTTAACCTTCATTTTGATCTGGGCTACATTTGCAGAGGTTCAGATAAACAATCCCAGATTTAGATTCCTACCAAAAACTTTCTAGGCCTGCCAAAGTGATTGCATATATCTAGATGAAAGACTTTCAGTATCAGCTGTACCCTAGTTGTATGAAATAAATAGATAATAACTTTTCCTGTAGTACTCGGCATGCTTGTTTCCTGTCCAGCTGCAATTCAGCTTAGCAAAGGGCTACAAATATGCAGTAGGATCAGGCAAAGCCAAATATCCATAATCTTTTAGAGCTCTGTAAAAGGTTAGCTGGGATCTGGATCAACACATGCTTTTACAAATAGTAATATTTCAGCTGATTCAATTAAATTAAGTGTTCTTAATTCTTCATGAGTATTCTCACTCCTGTGACTGAAAACAGAAACCCCTTGTGCCACAGTCAGCACATGCATCAACAGGCTGTTGCTTTGGGCACTAGTCAAGTTTGAGGCGTGTAACTGCAAGATTACTTGAGCATCCCTATCTGGCCACATGATCTTTCCAAAATTCTGACTGCTGCTGTTGTCCTGCACCACTCCAATGACCCCTAAAGAGAGTAACACCAATAGTAGCTAGAGATATTTGAGGCCAAGTACAGTATTGCTACTGAAACTAAAAGTCATCTGAAATCTTAGTTTCAACATCATCTTTTGAAGGTATCACTGTGGGGTTTCTGAAACAGTACAAGAAATTCTTCAGTAGAAAGGAAAATCATCAGTACTGGAACTAACACAGTGCTGTGCAGAATATTTGCCTCTGTCTGCTCCAAGGGTAGATGACGTATTTATTCTTCAGGCTGGGTTCATTACCCTCTGCCACGTTTACCACTCTCATTACAGTATGAAATTTGCCTGTACCAAACTATGGAACTTCACCCAACTCCTTTGCAGTTCTGGTCATTATGAACCTAGCTCTGAATGCATGGAAGTTCTTTTGCTCTCACTTGGTACAATAACTGGAAAGAAGCATAGACCTTGAGAACACCACCACTTGGAACAGCACAGTGCAAGAAAAGCGACTGCTTTGGTGCGTCCATCTGAAGCCTGACACAGCGATCACTGCTTTGTGGTAACTGCTGCCTAGGCTGATGCCAGACCAGATTCCAGTCCTAGATTCCTTTGGCATATTGACAGTGACGCAGAAGCATGCACTGCTATTTTGTGCTTGTCACAGGATCAACTGTTGACTTCCCCTTGGGCTAATGCTTTTGTCATAGCGTGTATCTTCCTTCTATCAATATGTACTTAACAAATTGAGGCGCTGAGACAACAGCAGTGTAGTGTTCTACCCTTGGCAATTTGGAAACTCTAGGAAAGGCTCTAAAAAGGCTTGAAGGTTTGGGAAGTAATCATCTGTTCCTTGCTTGTTCATTTTGCTGTTCGCTTCCCCATAATTTTGCTAGAAAGAAAACTTTGTTTCACCTTTCCCTCATTCTGGGTCATATGGATCAGAACAGGATCTAGGCATGCATCTTGTTTTAATCAAAATAGGGAGAGACCAGCACAGAAGCATATTTCTATCATCTGAGAAACAGCTGTAGTTAAAGAAAGGAATAAATTGCAAACTAAATGAAATTTCGGTGGTCCAGAATATGGTTATCACCTGTCTCCAGAAAGCAGTCTGAGAACATATGTGATAGGTCCTATTATGCATACATGTGTTCTGGGGTGAGAACGATTGGGTGAGGATAACGCTCTGTGTTAGTCTGAAAAATGACTGAAAGGCTCAGCCCATTCATCTCCTATTCCCTTCTACTCCCCACTCTGGAAAAACCCACAAGGTTTCTTACTATAAATCCCCCAAACTTCAACTTTTGGTTTTGGCAAATGATTGCACTGAACAAGTGTTTGCAGATAAACAGGGTGTGAGAGAAATGAGGCAGGCCTGCTGGCACAAATACCACTGCATTTAGAGTAATGCTGCAAATAGCCATAAGCAGGTTAGATAATTTCATGGGAATGGTGCCATCAGAAAAAATGATGGGAGGGGAAATGTGATCTTAACTTTTTTTTCAGATTGCTGGCCATAGCTAAGATCGCCTCCTCTGTCAAAGGGAAACTGCAGAGGCTTTCTCTTCATCTGGGTGGAAGAAAGCTTCCTGGTAAAAGGACCAAAGACTCTTTCCTATTAACCCTTGTGTGTTCCATGAATTGCTTCGTTACATGGAGGGTAAAAGCTCCAAAGTCAAAAGGTCTGGTATTAACATTATTGTTTACTATTTGTGAGAAGCTTCCTGTCATGCTAGACTTGGTAGAAACTCACGGATAAAGACAATCCCTGCCTCAATGAGTTTATCCTCTAGATAATTACGTAGACTGAGCATCAGCAAACCATGTAGGATTACTTTTGTTTTGAGGGTCAGTGCAGTACATAGTAACAGCTCTTGTAGACACCTTACTGACTACTACGGCTACATCAAGTCCACACTAAAGTCGGACACACAGTTCTAGCATCAAGTTGGGAAGCTCTGGGGTAAAGCAGGCAGTGGTGTTAAAGGTTGGCTTTATGGACAGCACGCTTTCCTCCTTAATTTAAATTCATCTCTTTTAAGATTGAGACTTCACTTTATGCTTTTAGTTTCTTCCTGCCAAGAAGGATTAAGCTGTAAGTGAGGCTGCAAGTTTACAGCAGCAAAGGAAGGAGGCATGAGTTGAAAAACATTTAGACCTGCAAATAACAGCTGGGCACAGATGAAGTATGAGAAACAACATTGAATCTTTCAGGCTGAAGATCAAACAGATTGAAAGAAGTTGCTTTTTCTATTCGTGTTTTCACATGGCTCTGCCTCCAGGCTTCAGGCAAGACCAGAAGCAGAAGTGCCAAAATATCATGAGAAAGGCTGCTCTTGCAAAATTTCTGGCCTGACCAGTAGTAGGAAAATCTCATGAAAGCCTGTTCTCGTCTGCTTTCCAGCCCCGCTTGGCATGTCCAGGAGGCTAAACCAGGTTCTACTTGGGAGTTTTGAATCATATTCGAATTCTTCTTCGGTTTCCCATGCCTTTTGTAAATAGTACTCTGTAAACCTGTGATATGTCAGCTGTGCTAATTTGATACGCTTATCCTCAGGCCTGTGCAGAGCAGAAGTGATGAAGTTGTTTTCAACCCTGGCCTAAAACCTATTTATCATTTACTACTGAGCAGAGATCCTGAGTCTGTTGCAGTAGGAGCTGTACAAAATGACAGAAAAATACTTTGACTTTAAGAGCTTAGAATCTAATAGGCAAGATGGGATTTTACCACAGTTGTTCCCCACTTATGAAATACGGATAGACAGCCACTAACTCAAGTGCATACAACTAGTCAGCATTCAACCGAGATTTTTTTGAATCCCAGTCCAGAGCTTAAACCACAAGACCATTCTCTCACATCCCAGTGAATGTGCTACACATAACAAGAAGTCTAAATGCAAACAGAAATATCTGAAAAGCCTGTTGTGCAGGAAACTGGCTGGGATTCAGTCTGTCGCCTCAGTGAGTTCACAGTTAGCCTAACTCACTCCGACCACATAAGTTTGCATGTTCTATTGTTGTGACTGTGGTAGGCAGTAAGCAGGACTGATTTTAAAGTCAATACACACAATGTCTGTTCTTATTAAGAGACAAAACTCATTCAACTCCCACGTTCTGCAAGCAGTAAAATTAATGATGACCTGCAGAAGAAAAAGAGATATTTTTGAGAATGCGAAGTTGAGTGCTGGAACAACCAAAGAAAGGGAAGAAAGAAGATTTTGCTGACTCAGTGAGCCTCTCTGGAAGTCAAGTTCTCCAGGCATTTCTCCACAGCTTCAGTGTCAGTTACTGAGAGCAATATTATTCTGCGTACTTCAGAACTCACTATTTCAGTTGGTATAATGTAATTCAAGTAGTAATGTGATTCCCATTATGGAAGTCCCTTCCTCAATGCAGTAAGCAATAATGACTGACTTGGATGAACTAAAAACATGTAGTCCAGTTGCTCTTTGTATTAGAAATAACAAAAAAAAACACCCCAAGATGTTTCCAACCTATATTTTACAGTTATGACATATAGCCAGTAGCAACATGCTAGACTGAAGGTCTAGAGACACATGCATTTACCAAGGAGGACCTGGCTATGGTTTTGAAAATCTTAATTCCTTGGGGAGAGTGTGTGGGGTACTGCAGTGCCTCAGGGCACACTGGTAGAGCCAAGGAATATATTTCTGACTGCTAGAAAGATGCCCCATGCAAAGTCCATTAGGCAGAACAAACACAGCTCTGTTTTACGTGATGTGAATGGATTCTAAAGGCACATTACTGCCTTCTTGTAAAAAAAAGGATCTTCTTTGTGACCGAAATTCCTGAGCATACTGCACGCTGCAGCTAAACTGAGGAGGTCTGCACACAATCTCTCTGTTGTATTTCTGTGGTGAATATGTAGTACTGCAAAAGACAATAGCAGATGGGACAGTCCTCACCAAACAGTGAATGGGCTTGTCTTTCTTTAGGCTTATGATATTTTTGTAACTTACTGAGCAGAATTGAACTATCTAGACTCTAATATGTGAGGCACTCCACAATTTGGCCTAAAGATGCTGTGGCGCAGTGCTCCACACTAATGCAACACAAAGGCAAAGCATTATTTCTGGATCTTGTGTACAGGACACCCTGAGAAAGACCAGAGTCTGTCATAGAAAATCTGAGATAGTTTAGGAAAGTTTCTAACTTTTATTTTCTTTATTTCTTTTGTACAGTTTCACTGTTGACAGTCCCCATCCCTGTGGGTCTAGGGACCTTTGTGACTATGTAGAACAACGCCTAGCAGAGTGAATCCAAGACAAGTGACCATACAATAAATCAGAAATAGTCTTGCTCTTGCCCTACTTGTTGGTAAAAGAGGACAGAGGCTGCAACTCATTAAAAAAAAACCAAACCAACATGTATTAGCTTTTAGCTGACCATTGTGTTTCTCAGGGTACCACTATGTTCTTCACTTCATCTAGTTCCCGAGCATTATAGCTTTCCTCCAAAGAAGCACCAAATTAAGATCTAACTTTGATGGCAAAATAGCAAACATTGCCTTCCAGACTTTCTTTTTCTCTGTTGGTTAACCAACCCCAGGTGCTTTACGCACATATTCTCTGAACTAACAGTGCTTTGATTGAACAATATTTTCCATAGACCCATTATACTTACCTCCCAACTGTGCTGGTTTTCTTTCCAGAAATACACCATTAACTAAAGCTATATGACCGGTACCAAACCAAATGACTATGCAAACACTTACTACTATCCCAAAGAATGTAATCAATTCCTTAACGGGCAGGACTGTCACTAGTTTGAATGTCTCTGCATTTCAACATGAGATGGGGAGCTTCAGACCAATCTCTTAGAGGGACGGGACAGCATTCCTCTCACGTTTCAGCCTATGTTGTGCCATGTAAAAGCCAATCATGCTACTAAAGGGACAGGCGCACATGGAAATGATATAAAACTACTTAACTGGATTTAGTTGACTGAGATTTATTAAATTGCAAAAAATCATCAGGTATCTTATAAAACCTCTGTTTGGATACATATTGAAACATATACGGTGCACTGTATCTTGCAGATAGCTTTTGCAACACATAGCTTTTAGGTTTCAAAACCCTGCTTTTTAGGACACGAATGGTACAGTCTGTTACAGGCAAGGCTTTCTGCATCGCTCTTGCCACAACACAAAGAAAGGCATCAAGTCTGAAAGCCACATCTTGGTTGAGTATCTTGGTTGGACTAGATGATCTCCAGAGGTCCCTTCCAACCCCTACCATTCTGAGAGCTATTTTAGGAGACTGTACCAGCAGGCATGCCACAACCTATTTTGTGGACAGGGCATCGTTAGAAGAGCTGATGGGGGCCACTGTTGTTTCCATTCTTGGCCCTTCTGATGAAAGTGTGAATAATAGTGCCACAGCCACTACAACAGCATTTATTTTTTGGATGCCTGTCCACAAATAAATGGACTAATAGCATCCATATATATACTAAAGGCCATCAGTACTTGAATGCTAGTGACTCTCTTTCAAACCTAAACAATAACTTCATATATCTTCCATGTCCGCTAAGATTTTCACTGTTGAGTTTTAGCATTTTCTGGTGAGATAGGCATTCAGAAAAGTTCATTTTTTCGGCTGGCAAGTGACAGCAAAGGGAAGTTCCTTGTTAGATCAGCAAAGAAGAAGGAAGACTGCATCCCTCTGCAAAGCTTCGTGCAGCTGGCAGGAAGCTCTTCTTCATCTCGTTACTTCTGATTTCCTTTTTGGGGAAGCTGAGTGAGTGTGTTCTCTCTCCGAGCTTGCTTTTTCTTAGCGCTCCCTGTCCCCTCACAGCCAGCCACACACACATGTGTGTACACGTATGTATGTGGTCTTTCTTTGGGTGTTGTCTGCATTCCTAATTTAGATTTCACCACTTTGGCTTGTCAATGGAAGTATGAACAGAGCTGGGCTGTAGGGTAGTGCATTTGGAGGTTAAAGTTGGATGTTATGCAGCTGCTAAGTTTGTGTTTACTTGAACCATGACAGATCCTGATCCTACCAGTCTGAATCATGCAAGATTTATGTCAATTTGTGCAAAAGAGACAATCACATTTTCCTGGCAGTTACGTACTATAAGAGAAGAGTACACTTTTTGCTGTTTTCAAGTAACAAAATATGTAACAAGTAATTTAAGGCAGGTAATCAGGGCAATGATCTTCCTTTTTATTCTGTTTTCTTATGACAATATAAGCATAATAGTAACTACATAGAAATTATAGTTGGATTTGAGCTCCAGGTTTGCCAAATGCCGTGAACTGCTATGTTATGCAGAGCACCAAAGATTAAAAGGAGAAAAACATTCAGCTGGTGAAACTAATACTGAAATTCTTGCCTTCAGAGCCACGTTCCTTGATTTACATATCAGAATTATGTGAGAATTCATGAGAACAAAGTCTGAGAACCAAGCAAGCAGGAATCTCCTCAGTGATGTAAGAGGACAAGTGGCTATTTTTAAACCCCACCAATTCATTGATAACTTTAACAGACTTATAGCTCTATTTCTACTGACACAAATCAAAATAAGAAGTGAGATGTATCATACACAGAGGATTGTCCACCAGGAAGAATGCAGAGAGATGATGCATTAGAAAGATGGCTGATAAAGCCATCAAGCACCAAAAGTGATAGTGGTCAGTGCAGCTTTTCAAAGCTTCCCTAGCAAGAGTGTACAACAGAACCTGCTTCTACCTCTCTAAAAAGCTATTGAGCTATTTGAGACCATATTTCAATAGAGATATATAGTTAGTTTCTTCATGCAGGCAAGGTACCTACTTCTGATTTTTCTTGCTGTTACCTTCCCTTCTCCACCTTCTTGTTCATTGAGAAGAAGCGTTACCTTGGCTCCTCCTTCCAGGAAGAACAACTGTCAGTTGCTCGTGTTTACATGAGGTCACACTGCAGTCAGTGCTCCACATGAACAGAACACACATGCTCTGATCAATTTGGTCTCAGGAAAAGATCTGAGGAAAAAAATACTACTTTCACGATATCTCCTTTTGTGACAGGAGGAATTGAGTAGGAATTGAGTAGGAACAGCAAATTTATACAGGAGGAAGATGTGTACTGTAGCATCTTCTCAAGAGGTATGTGACAAATGTTATCACAGCATGGTAAAATGCAGGAGGTTGAGATTTAGAGGAGAAACAGAATGAGAATACTGCTGCTTCATAACAAATATCCTCTTTGTTCATTCTTCAGTCAGCACTCTGTTGTGTTGCTAAGGTCATTCTGTGTAACTAAGATGCAGTACAGAAACATAGATTATCATGTGCTTTGTCAAATGTTAACATACCCTACTCACTTTCCAGAAAAACAGAAGAAACTCACTTAGACCTCTGGGCAGATTGATGCCTGTTCTTTTGTTGACACACAGAAGGGATGTTATCTTGCAATATGTTATCCAAAATGGGAATGAGCATCTGCAAGAAGTGAATGAGGGAAACATACTTTGACACTGACTAGCATCTCTAGGCTGGAATTTTTCATAAGTGGACTTTCATCTTGAGACTGGTATCCTTAGTAACACTCCAGAGAATAATAATCCACTGAACTTTTCTGTTGAAGGTCTTCCTTGATTACGGCGGTAGTGATTGTCTTCTGAGAAGGGAAGATTGTGAGAACTGAACTTATGGTAAAATAGATGAAAACTCCAAGACAATGTTATTCCCATGGAGTAAAACAGATGGTGTGGCTGACTTTAATGAGAAGTAACTAAAAGTTCCAGGAGCAAAAGGGCACAAGAAAACTGCATTTATTCAGACTGCTGTTCAAATACACCAGCATATGCAATCTCTAATAGGTTTGTGGCAATCTTGCAGTCTATCAAGTTATTTGCTTTCCCTCAGACGTTGGGAGAACATTAGTTTAACATTCAACTTCTCTTTCTGAGGTGGCCTTCTCCAGAGTGAAACAGTGTTAGTTGAAGGTGAACATACCATAAAGACAAAAATACTCTCATAAATGCCTCTAGAAGGAATCACCACAATGATACAACTCTCACCAAAATGATAAGTGCCAAAATTAAGGATATTTAGTGTAACTGCTTCTTATTCCTCCCTGGCCTCCTGTATGTATTGACTAGCTTAAGTCACAGCTCTCGAAATACAGAGTTGAAAGGGAAATCATAGCTGGGTTGATTTAATAGTGGGAGAGAAATTACAACACTGACAACAACTTTTTTTGGCATTTAGGAACCATTAGTTTGAGTGATGATATGTACTTACGGGTGTCAAAGGTGTTAAGGATTGATTTGTAGGAGTTAAAAATGAGATCTTGGCCTTAGAATAAGCCCACAAAGTCTGATTGAAAATATAATAAGCAAATGGAGAGGGAGAAAAAAGATGTAAAAGAAACTTCTATACCAGAAGAGCATTGCAAATTCAGACATCTTTCGAGTGATCATAAAAAACAGTGAAATAGCCTTTCTCAAAAATGATTCGAATAAAAAAAAATGCTCAGAAACTAATATTTGAGTTTATTTCTAAATGTTGCATTAGTTTGATAAAACAGAAACGATTTTGTTTCAACTGCATATTTTTTTATTATTTTTGCTATTTTCATCAAAGCATCAAAATCCCATGATTTTTCATCAAATGCTACTTCAAAGTGTAAAACCTTTTTTGCAGAGGTTTACTTGGATTTTTATTTATTAGTCTTCACAGTTAAATCTTTAGTTCTTTATATTACCTGCTTGTGATTATACAATATTCCTCTAGGACAAGGGACCATAAGTGGAACTACCCTACTACAAACAATTATATAGATATGGGTCAAAGCCAAATATTCAGAATTATAAAGGCTTTTATATTTTGGAAAATACTAGAACAGCTTTGGCTCTTACTCATAGTGATGATGGGTAATTCAGTCTCACAAATTCACCATTCCCTAGATCATCTCCATAGTTGAACTGGTTGGAATGAGGTGCTTTCCGCACTGTCAAAAAGCAATTTAGGGGCAAGGTGAATCAGAAAATAAAATTAGTCACTTTTAACACTTGGGTGCAGAAGCAACATCCTTCTTTTGTTTCAGTTTGCTAATACTACATGGAGTTGTAGACAAAAAGGAGAACTAAAGTAAAACAAAGACTACTGAAGTCTGCAGAGGACAGAGTGTTTGGAGTGTAGTAAATAAAGAAGAGATCAGGTAGATAATACAGTGAACTCAGGCACTGCGTAAGTTGCATGTGACCAGGTTTTAGCATGGCCAAATGTAAAACTAGAGGGGTACAATTTGTTACAATAAGTACAGGTTTGTTCTCACAAGAGTGATTCTGAAGATGACCTGAGACCATTGCTGTTAATCAGCTAAACTTGAGTTTCCAGAGTGACACTATGAAAAAAACTAAACTTCTTTGTCACTAATGATCTTGTGTGCTACAACAGTATGGTTTGGTCTGGTACTCCTTATGGTGTCCAAATTCAGTTATTCATCCTGGCTAGAACCGCCTTAAATGCAAAGGAATCAGGAATTGGGCTTTTTTAAGATGCAGCATGGAATATGTCAATTTTACAAAGAGGCAGTGAATATTTAGTGCTGAATATTCAGCTGCTGGCTAAAAGTCTGACTCGTGGAGTCCTCCTAAAACATGGCATGGGCTTTTTCAAGAATTTCAAGTTGCTTTTCCTTAAATCTGAATGTATAGATTTAACTTCTGGGGATCATTGCACTTTGGCTACGTTTGTTGCTGTGACATAACCACTGGAAGTATGCTAAAAATATCCAGAGATGAAATCGCAGTGTCTTAACTTGTAAGATGGGCTAAGCAGATAAACATGATGTTTTATAACGTGATTAATAAAATTACAGTGATAAATGAAAAAAACAGCCACTGGAGACTAAAAGAGGAAAATACAGGAAAAAAGCATTGAGTGTGGAAAGGCTAGATAAGACATGTCTCTGAGAACTGTACACAAGGAACACAAGAGCTGTGTTTTCTGTTCCTCATTACATCTGTTTTAGTATGCCAAATATCTATTCTTCAGCCTCAATTCTCCTGCATCAATGGAAGGCAACTTGGAAAGGAGACAAAGGTCAAAATATTGATCTTAGATACTCTGGAAAAGGAATGGAGGATTTAACTGTAGCAGCTGGATAAAGAAGGGAATTGATTGGGAAAGAATCTCAAGTATGGAGATGAGATAAAGAAAAGGTATGATAGGATGCAGAACATGGGGTCAGCAGAGTCAGACCCTCTGTACGTGCTCCAATAATTCCGCTGAAGCAAAACAAGAGTCTGTTTCTAAAGCCTGACCATCCAATCTCTGTCCCCAGCTCCTACTGAAACAAGAAAGTCTTTTCCGTAGACATAGAAGGGACTTAGACTAAGTCTAACTAACCTTAGTGTGATGCTGTACACTGCCCAACATCTGGCAGTCTTCAGGCAACAGCTGTCTTCTCACTTCTCACACTTCCCTGGCTCTTATCTCTACTAGCTTCTGCTTTTGGCCCTTATCAGCCATCAAATGTATTAGGGGCTTGTAAGAGAGAAGACTATGGGATAGAGAGAAAAGACATAAGAAACGTTTATGAAGAGTGATGCTTTAATAGGATACTGTTCTTCCTTCTGAGAAAGATGGGCAAGGTCCAAGGAAGTGCAATGAGAAGGTTTGTATCCTTCATGGAAAGGATCACACAGCCTGCCCTCCTCCAGAGCTGTGGCTCTGCCACTCATCCCTGCTGTGGTTTCTGTGCATGTTGTTCCTGTTGAATCTCTGTGTACAAACTCCAGATGAATTGGTTAAAACAACACAGGCTCTAATGCAAAGTCTGCAGACTACCCTGGCTCTAACCATCCATCATCACAAGTAATCACCAACGTAAACCAGGGTTCAGATAAGCCCAGGTCATGAATAATGAACAGCTCGATAACCTGGGCCAAATACATAGTAGTGAACAAGCACTTTGAAGTGCCTGTACTACAGAGCAGTTCCCTTCATAGGAGGCAAAAATGTTCAATAGCTGTCTTCAATCTGACAGCAGATAGCTCCTGGAGCCCATGTGGATGTTCAGCTACCACTAAGCAAGCACCCACAAGTAATTCTGCCATTTCCTGATGGCTGGAAGATTTATTTCCATCACAATAGGTATAACCACAGTTCTCCACGGAAAACAGTACAATGTTCACAGATGTGAAGCTGTGGCATTTGAGAACCCCAAATCTACAGAATGCTGTATTACATCTCAACAAGTATAGTTACAGGACTTTTTTGATTAAGAGCACCCTGGGCCAGATGGCCTGGAGCAGAGGCAGAACTTGTCCAGGTCTGCAACCACCACAGTCAGATGTGTCTGTGAGAAGTGAAGTCCACTTCTACTGACTGCTCTGCTTTCTGGCACAAAGGAAAGTTCTTCCAGCATAGCAGGACTCGTTACTAGGCAAAGGGGAGCTTTCCTGGGCTATGAGCTGAGCTGAGACATTACATGTTCTCGCAGGAACTAAAGCTCAGCAGGAACCTTTTCCCATTCCAAGTGCAAGGTACATATACCTGATCTGTTTTTCTGACATTTCAGGAAAACAGTTCCTAAACAGAAAAATGACATCCCTGCCCATGGTGAGGTGTCTGTGTGGAACTGGATGATCTTTAAGGTCCCTTCCAACCCAATTTGTTCTATGATTCTATGATTACATGCATAAGACTGACCCTCAGAACAGACTAGGCAAACAAACCACAAGTGTGCATCTTGAGAAGGCTCAGATGCTAAATTATATGAAAGGGGAACAGAAGTGAACCAAGCAGACCAGAGTGACTGAGAGGGAGCTTCCCGTCACACTAAGGCCATCAACCACCACCCACAGATCAGAGAAGTGCCTGTGCAGAAGAGAAGTCTGCTGTTGTAACAAAGTTGGCAAAGCAACCTATAAAACTTTTCTCTCTTGGCAATCTAGAGGAGTGTGGCTGTGGAAACGTAGATGCAAAAGTAGCATAAAAGTAACATTGTGGCTTGGTTTAAGTCAATTATGGTTGAAATGAGGGAAGCTTGCAATGCCTCACAATCTATGCCTATGGAAACAGCCCTCGGAGTCAAAGCAAACCCTGATGTGTCCTGATGTTGTTGGAAGCACAGAAGATACCACTTTTGTTTCAATAATTCACTTGTCTGAAAATTACTGGGAACATTCCTTTGAATTAGTCACATAAAAAGCTTGAGTAAAATTGATTTTGGTTAAGTATTTCCTCTGAAAATGAAGCAAATTTCTTTTTCCAGTTGGCTACTTGGCCCAAGTCTTTTGGTACAGAAATCTCTGACTGCTTCTTCTCAGGCCTAAAGTGTAATAAATGTCAAGGATTATGATACATTCCAACAATGAAAAACAGTAGAGACAAAGAAGAAAATGTAAAGCTTCAGTTGTAGGAAGGACTGGATTGCTCTGCCTAAAGCTTAGGTTTATGGTCAGGGTTAAGGTCGAGAAAAGGGAAAAGCCTAAAGCTACAGTTGGATTTGGGCTGGAAAGAGGTTGCCAAAGAAGCTGAGGTCTGTGAAAATCTTGTTCCCTGAGGACAAGTCTTAATCTTGGAAAAGGCTTGGGCACCTTGTGTAGAGCTCAGGCTAGGACTAGGGTTAGGCTTAAAGTGAGGGTTGAAAGAGAGAAAGCCCAGGGTCACAGCTGTAAAATTCTGTGAATAATTCTCCAAAGCAAGCTGGGGACTGGTTTCTCCTCCCAGGCTTATTGAGGCTCTGGAGGGATTGTGACCCTAAAACAGCAAAGCCAAGGAATAAAATAATTAAATAATTTATGTTGCATTCCTTTCTTTTAATTTCTGACCCAGAACTATTATTTATGATGCTCAGTGTAATTTTTCAGTAGCAGCATATACTAGATCTGTTTGGCATATACTAGGTCTAAAGTTTGGTACATACTAGGTCTGTTTAGGGCTCAGAGTAACTGATAACATAACCACTCAATTTCTTCTCACTTTTCCACTAAGAATTTTGACTTGCCCTCAGTTTTACCACCCCCCTGCTGCCCTCCACTCTCTGAAAACACACTGAAATCTAAAGTTTCAGACATTCTAGGAATCTCTCCTGATTCTTTTTTTTCCCCCCAGTCTCTGAGAAATCTGATCCACCAGATGGGTGGGAGAGCTTATTGTTTTTTCGTCTGACATCTGGATTTCATTAGCAGACTCATGCATGCTGAATCAGGAATGGGAGCTCAGAAGAAAGCAGACGAGAGTTAAAGTCATGTTAATGCTAAAAAAAATTGCCCTGTTCTCCTCTCCAACTTTGTAAACAAACACAAAATGTGAGTCATATTGTGAGCTCAGCATAAACATTTCAGCCCTTATTAGCTGTACCCACTTGCACTCATTGGATATACTGTGCCTCAAGCAGCTATAAAGAACAACATTGAATTGTTTACTTATATATGTCAACATTATCTTTTTAAAAAAGCCTTTCCAATAGTTTCATATTATTTCCACCACTTTTCAAGTTTATAGTATCTCCTGTCTTCTGTTTAAATAGATTCAATACAGTATGCAAGGAAATAATTTATAACAAACCGACCATAAAATTATAGTTAAGACTCGCTGCTCAGGAGGCTGCTGTAAATGGTACTTGCAAGACAGACCATTTTTTTTAAGTTTAACAGCAGTGTTAGCAGCGGCCTGAAAGTCAGACTGTTATTAATAACCATAGCTCTCATTACGGAACAACAGAAATAGTAATACAGGCAGTAACTGCCTGTCAGCCGTGTGCATGGTTCTACACTAACAACCTCTGGGTGACTGTTGGATCTCATCTTATTTGCCACGGCTGATGACTGCAGGCATTCAACATCCATCTTTAGAGCCCACCTTATCCTTTTTCTCTCCCCCCAGCACACAAGGAGTTCTGGCTCTCAGATCACAAATGCCGTGCTAGCCAGACAAAGATCACTGTCTTCTAAGGGCACTCAGCAGGGATGAAGAGACTCAAAGTATCACAGAATATCCTAAATTGGAAAGGACCCACAGGATCATCAAGTTCAACTTCTGTCCCTGCACAGGACAACCTCAACATTCATACTGAGTGTGTCATTTATTACTGGGTCACACAAAGGAAGAGGAATTAACAAGAAGTTTTTCATAGTGTTTTTTAGAGGCCCAAAAGGGTCTAGGATAAGGAATTAAACAAAATAATGAAATGGTGAGAAGCTGAGAGGGCAGAGGGATAACAGATCCAAGAAAAAAGCTGAACATGGAAGTCAGGCCTTCACACTACCCTGCAAGGCACCTAAAGAAAACCTCATACACCACTGCAAAAGGCCTCACTCCCCTCTTCTGAGTGTCAGCCTACATATTCTATGTCCACATGACATCGTGTAACTTACTGAGATTAGCAGAAAACTGATAGAAACTTATGGTCCCCAATGAAAAATTACTAGCATGCTCCAAAATCAGAATATGGTTAGTTTAATGTGTGTAACAGCACTCACCCTCTCAGGAGATATGGGTATTGCCTAACCTGAGAGAGTCATATGCCTATGGCAGATGAAATACAGGTGAATATTTATTCCTGGCTTGATTCTCTGCTTCCCGTGTTTTGTGTAAACACTGTGACAAGTGGCAAGCACAGCACAAAAGCTTGCACGGCTATTTTGGTGCTGGTTTCTCCCCGTGTAAAGGGTAGTGAAAAATCAGGCTTGGGGACACTTGACATTACAGGAGGAATTTTTCATGAAGACAATGAAGACAGCAGTGCAGGGTCATTTAGGGTCTAATATATTAAACTTCTTAACCAGGAGTTACAGAAACCTGTTTTAAATAGGAGAGCTCTAACTTGCGTTGAGAAATACAAAATGCAGGATTGGAATGACTACTATTAAGTTTTGGGTTTTAAAACTATTTAAACCAAAGTTGCTTTCTCCTTTAACGATGAATCTCCTTCAATCTTCTTGGAAAGCCTTGTTGTTTGCCATTTTTTTGAACAGTGACTTTCTCTCTTGGACTTTTTGCTCTTCTAATTTCCTCAGCTGAGTAATCAGGCATTTAAAAGGGGTATGGTTTAGTGGTTGATAGGAATGGTTGGACTCGATGATCCTGGAGGTTTTTTCCAACCTAGTGATTCTGTAAAATTATGAGTAATGTGACTGCTACTTAAACCATCTCAGAGGTTATTTCTGCCCTCAAGTAGTCCCTAAGGGTCTCCCCTCCTCACCCACAGGGCTGTATTTGGGAGGGCTGAGTGCCCACCAGGGCTGGGTGTTCTGGGCTCCAGGTGGTGGGGTTATGCTGGCTCAGGTGGGAGTATTGATTTGCCTGTGCTGTTGCAGAGTTTTATCTATAGCTGCACACCTGCAATGTGGGTTAGAACTAGAAATGGACTTGAAACCAGTATTTCGTGTATGAAACCCCTGAACCTGGGAAACATTCAGTGTTACTTTGAGCTCATGTCCAAAATTACAGCTTGAGACCACATCTTAGTGTAGTTGAGATGTGCTTTCTTTGCAGAATGAAAAAGAAGTTGTTTGCAGGGCTCAATAACCCTGAAGATCTCAAAAGGTGCTGCTCTACTCCTATGCACACTTCTGCACAGTCAGAGAACCGGTTAGAAACAGAGTGGCACTTATCTAGTGGAAAATCAGATGCAAGTCTGAGGATGAGCTGGTCATCAAGATTATATAATTTCCAAAATGTCCGCTGTTGCTGCTAAAATCCCCAAATATTCCAGCCTAGGTGTCTGTCTATGGGCTTTATTGCCTTAGCTAACAATTTGGAACTGACTGGGATCTGAAATGAAAGGCTTATTCTTTGTTTTCTCTAATTATTATACAAGCCTTTTAGCTTTTCTGCACTATGAAGGAAGTTTGGAAGAAAAACCTTGGTTTGTTTAGGAAAAAGCCAAGTTTCTACAAACCTGGTAAATGTGTCCTTAAACAAGTCTTCTATCAGTAACATGACAGATAATGTCTAGTGTAAAATATAAAATATTGTGGCATTAAATTCACATTAAGCTTATTAGCAAATCTATTACTTTTTTTTGCAAGGTATATTTTGTTTTGAAAAATAAATTAGAAAATTTGAGGTATTTAGTATTGGTTTTGGTGAGCTGATGCAGAGAAATAGTCTAAGAGAAAAATAGGACTTGCGTCTGTGAAATGAAATTCCGTTCTCAGCTCATTCTAATAGTGGGTGAAGTTAATAGGTTTCTGAGAGTCACATTATGCATTTGTGTAACCAAAATATATTGCATTTCTGGATGTAGAGTGGAGCCAGAGCTAACGCTCCTAGAACATAAAACATGGAAAACCAAAATTATGGAAGTGACTGCTTAATGGTATTGAGTACGAAATTAACAGTTTATATAATATTGAAAGCATTAGAGATGGCCCTATGTCAAAAACTCAATTTCAAAATAAATAGAATTTGCAAGAAAATTAGCGTAGAAAGGCTCACAGGTCTTCAAAGTCTCCAGGTTTGGTGTTCCAGCAAACTTACAGATGCTGTCCTTTTACAGGACTGGGGCTGCTGCAACCAGGAACCTGCTGTCAGTTTTTATGCCATCTGCTCTAACATACCATTAATGCAAGGCTAAAAGACAAGGCTTTTACTGAACAGCAAATGGCAGCTGTATCAAAATATGCTTCTGGGAAGAGGCAGTGACTGGAGAGCTACTCCAAACATACAGGGAGAGCCTCTCTGAGATTACAAACTGAATGCTGAACAAGTGCCTGAATCTTAGCATTACCACTGAAACCAAACGGTTTATTCTCCAATGGGTGCAATAACTTCTAAACCCATTTTGATCCTCTGGTATTCCTTTGTAGCCATGGCATTGCTGAGTATAACTGAACTCAACTCAGGCAGTATATCCTGTAGGTAATAGTGCTCTGAAAAGCATCACCTGGACATCCATGCATTAATATAGCACAAAGACTTGTGTTCCCGATCCATGCAGTGCTGCCTTCTTGGTTGCTTCTGATCTAGTTGTTCAGCCAGTCTGAAGGATATACAAAATCCCACAAGGCATAGGTGGGGATTAGTTACCTGAGGAACTCTGTTCACCTCTCACAATAGACCTTTCTATAGCTCAAAAAGTGGCCATATCAAAATATATAAGGCTTATTTTACATTTATTGACCTAAGCCAGATAAAAGAGTATAGCACCCGTACTTGTGTGTGCTATACTAGGGAAATGAAAGAGGGATTAATTTTCATTTAGCATCTTAATTTCTTGAGGGAAGTGACATAACTGGAGGGGAAGGTGGAACTGACTGCTAAATCTTGACAGTAAGAAAATAAGAGAGGGGCCTGTTGGGTTGGAACTGTGTTTTTGCAATCTCTAAACTGTTCTGGGGCAATCAGAAAAGCAAGGAGAAGCTAAGCTGCAGCTGCTAGCTCTTGCCAGGAGAAACAGACTTCAGTGATTTACTCTCCTTCACCCCTGCTTTTGCTCTCTGTTTTCCAGCTTCCTCCTCAGTACAGTAAGTTAAAAGAAAAAGGGAGGGAGAGACAAGGCAGTTCACTCTCCTAACAGTCAGTTTCTCCTCAACAGCCAGAGCACGGCTCATTTATCTGACACCATCCCAACCTCTGCTCACACCTCGTAGGACTTTAATTGGGCACAGGGATCATCCAAAAATGCATTTTCATGTTTGAGAAACGAAGAAACAATATAAATGCTCATTTGAGTAAACAAAACATGAAACATTGCAAAGCAAAGAATGTTTCTTCCACCTCAGATGTCTGCTTCCATCTTTTGCTTTTTCAGCTGAACACCTTGGTGACAGACATTTTCCCAGAGAAAATTCCTTTGGAAAAAGAAGTTATTTGATTGACTTTCTAAATATAGATTAAATTAAGCTACATTTTTACAGGAAGTGTTTGTTACTGGACATTTTGACAGGTGTTATTTCCAAGGTTTAAAATTGTTTGTTGTAATAAATGCCTGTTTAGTTGAACTTTTGTGTTTTACCGATATTGTATTTTGCGAGAGTGTTCTATTTAAAAACCCAGAGAGGAAAGATTGTGGTAGATATTATTGCCGGGAGATGCACAAATCTTGAAGAACGATCTGTAACCATTTATTGCAGTGCATGAAAATTTAGTTTCTCATATAAAAGAGTCACGGTATCACTAAGTCTGGAAGACACCTCAGGAGATCACCAAATCTGATCTCTGGCTCAAAGCACGACCAACATTGAGTTCAAGTCAGGATTCCTAGGGCTTTGTCCAGTCAGATCTTGATGCTTCTAAGCATGGACAAAAATTCCACAACCTATATTCCACACTAAACCAAAACACTCTTACAAAGTTAGGAAACATGATTCACTTAAACTTCCATTACTCCTTTCTTATCAGTGCCAATGAGGAATTGATAAACCCGTGAGGTTTTGACCTGGTAGTTTTGACCTCTCCACTTTATCTATAAATCAGCTTGTGGTAGGCTGGAAACCAGACATGGTCTCTCAAGAGAGAATGCTCACAGTTTTCATTTCTAAGCTGAGCACTTAATTATGGTTTATCAGGCGTTTTACTGCAAACTAAGCAAATACCAAATTGTTGGTAAACAGAGTTCAGATTTAGGCCAATGCGACGTGCAGTCTAGTTCAAAGGAGTTTATAAATACTCCCAGTGACTTGCCAGGATTTGAATCTGTTGTGCATGGTTTTTAAATAGAAATTATGCGCTTATTTAAAATAATGAGTTGTATTATGAGTTTGCAGATATACAATAGTAGAAACATAAGGCTAGGAAGTTCTTCGGGATGTTCTGACTTGTCCCTAGACAGGATCACCAGTGAAAGTCCTGATCTACATTTATCTATAATGTTCTGAATCTTCCAATGATTGTGAGCCTTCCCATGAGCTCTATTTCAACACCTCACAGTTCAAAAGAGCAGTCTAGTTCAAGTCCAGTACTGTGGACTCAGCTGTGGATCTGGAAAATTGTGCCCTTCGTGCAAGGTTTTCTACATATTTACAACTTACTAATATGTGGTTTTGTGGGACCAAACAACAAAGGTTCTCCAGTTTTTCAACAGAAGTCATGTTTCAGAGATCCCAAATTGATTTCTTTTCTCACTGGTCTTCCCTGTACAGCACTCAACGTGGACCCAGTTAAGGCTTCACCAATGTCAAAACCTTATTCAGTTGAAATGCCAGGTATCCATAAGGATTTACATTGAAACAGCTTTCTTTTCCTGATCCCCCTCTTGTTGTCAGTGGGCAAATGACTTGAATTTATCTAGATAGTGAACAAGCAAATGAGATACAAAAATAAACAAAAAGATGCTGGAAAACCTCAATGAAACCTCTTATCCTGTGGTGAATGATCCTCCAAAATTTGTATCAGAGTTCTTCGTAACCATTGCACAGGACCTGAGATTCTACTCCAAGGTTGCCGCAAAGTCCAAGCAAGCGTGCCCTCTTAGAGATTTGCCTTTATCGTATCTTGTTTACATTGCATTTCCCACAGCCGAAAAAGCTGGAACCCGTGTCAGTAATAAAGACAGAACCACAGCAACCACGGCTCAGTGACGGTGCTGAAGGAGGCATTTGGTTTTGGCTGGTCTTCCAGACTTTGGGGAATGTAATATCAAGTCGTGCACTAGGCAAGAAAGGCACACAGACACAGGTCACAGGATATTTCTGTTTTCTTTTTCACTAACTGCTCTTATTCAGGTTTGTTAGGGTTCAGTCTCTTCTTTCCCAGCAGACAGTTTATCAAACAACTGGACGTAAATATCACATATTAGAGCCAGAGTTTTAGAACCAGTACTGGGGATGCATGCTGTTAAAGCAGGGCTGTTTGGATCCCCTCTACTCACATAAAGCTCTCCAAGTTATCTGACTTTCTGATAAATGCTTTAAAGCCATAACACGCACCGTTTACTCAGAATTTCTGAAACAGTATTTTTTATGTTTAAGACTCTTAAACAGCTTACATTTCCAAAGGTAAAATGGATGTGACAAAATTACAGTCCATGGTAGTTTTGTTATAAGATTTCTTCAAGTCTTCTTAATAAAAGTAGAAATGAGCTGAGAAAATATATCCAGCTCAACTCAGAAATTCTGAAAAAAACTTGGTAGGGCTAAGCTCAAGCATATGAGAAAAAAATAAACCAACCCTGCAATAAATTTTGTAGTGTATTTGGTATCATGAGGCTGTCAAATTGGCTGCACGTGGTAAAAAAGTAATTTAAAAAACCTTAGCCAAGTCCAAATAATCTAAAATAATTTTATGCAGGTTCAGAGTGGAAAAATATGAATAAATGAAAGTAGTATGTTGGGCATAAATGAGACTTTTTAGAGCCTCAAATTGTTCCAGTATGTCATAAGGGTAAAGTTTAGTATGCGGGTAGGTATTTACAGAATCAGCACCTAACAACTACAATTTCTTATACAGTTTTATTTAAGTGAAGAAATATGCACTATACAAAATGGGCTAATGTATCTAAATGTATTTCAGAGATAGAGAACTGAGGAGCTGGATATATAGAGATTCTTTTTTTTTTCTGGAGTGCCACTTGCAGTTTGAAGCCAGTTCCATAGAGCAGAGATAAACAGCTTTTTCCTCCCTGTAATATATAGGTTCTCTTTCAGTACTGGTCTTATGAAACTTGGTGCTACTGCACCAGAAAGGAATTTACTTTTATTATATGTCCCGTATTTTCATCTTTATCTCTGTAGGAGGAATACTAATTTTAGTGATTCAAATGCTGCTTCATTCCTATCAGGGAGTGCACAGCCAGGCCTCTAATCTAAGCCAACAGAACTGGTACATTAACAAGAGACACCTGTACAGCACCAGATCAAACACCGGCAAATACACCCAGATCAAAAACTATGGTGGAGCCTGCAAAGTTGAGCCATTCGGGGTTTCAGATTACTGAGGGACTGGAGAGCTTGTCTCCTCATCCTATAACGTAGTAATACCGATATTTCACTCAGATCAATAGAGAAAAATGCCTTTGTTTGGAAACCACCACCCGATATCTGAAAAACTACTGTAAAATTTAGCAACCATCAAAAACTACTGTTTTCAGCATGAATTTTAATATTTTTCAAAGTCTATCATCCCCTTTCACGCCAGAGGTCTCCGAGACATCATCTTCTACTTAAAAAGAAAAATAAATTTCAAGAGGTTTGTGTTTGTTCTGGGTTTTAAGTTTAAGATTTCTAAGCCCAAACCCAGAAAGGTAAAATTTTTCTGTTTCCGTAAAGATGGCAGCTTGTCCATCACTGCCATCTTAGCCAGCCTTGGGTAGCTGGAGGAAGCACAGCTGTGGACTCCTTGCATTTTACAGTCATTTGAGATCCTTGCACAACCTTAAGGCACAAGACAGATTAATTCTTAAGGCATGAGAGTCACTGCAGTCTTGCAGCCAAATAGCTGCCTGCTGAGCCAGCTCTGCCGCCAAAGATCCACTCTATCTGACCACAGGGAGGGACAGCTTCAGGGCAGCATGATCTGGCAGACCACGCCATGGACTAAGAAGAAAGGACTAAACTCAGCTTGACACTGATTTCTTCCATATCCTGCATGAAACCACAAAAGCAAATCTATGCAAACTCAAGCAGCCACAGTGATTACCTGCTACTCCCATTGACTTGAATTATGCATTCTCAAGGTACTTCAGTTTTAGAGAATCTGCTTCAAAGATCACTTGCCAGTGGAAAGACTCCCACTGTTGGCCTCATTAATTTGGATCGTGCCATACATTTCATTTACAGATTTTGAAATGCAGTGCACAGTGAGGCTAATATTGTTTCCCATTCTGTACATGCCTGTGGTAGCATGTCTGTCCTTCCCTGAGCACGTATGTCCCTCCATGACTATATTGTAAAACTGGGAAACACACTGTGTAACAGTTCAGTATTTCCCAGGGATTGGACTGAAATGTTGTGGTGCACCAGGGGTTTGACTACAAAATGGTGATATTAGCCTGTATTTTTTTCCCCACCAAGTCTCCATGATGTAAGTGTTCCTTGCCCGTGTAGAAATTTACAGGAATTACCAAAAAGGTTTTTCAGCGAGCTTGGCACTTGCACAGGGATTGGAGCAGTCTGCTTGTTCAGCGTTCAGAACAATCTGGCTGGAACCATCTATTTTTTGAGTGACTAGGCCCGCTCATATATTCACAAAATTATTTGACAGCACTTGAATAAAGTGAGGACAGAGAAACCAGAAGCTGGAACTGGTGTTTGGCAGAAACACAAGGTAGAGCAGTTTGGAAACTTTGAATACAGAGATGCTTTGCTGGCGCTCTGAGCCTGTACCTACACAAGCGCAGACTTTGTTGTGGCCTTTGCTGTTAATCCATTACTGACCAAAACAAGAGGAACAAGACTTCTAGGATCTGTGTCCACGTATTTTCTTCACAAAGAAGATTTTGAACAGTGGCAAACATACAGTCACTCAGTGACTTCTTAGAACCCAAACTAGGTGTTAATTCCCAAATGTCCATATATACTGGATCTAATATCCCATTATCCTATACTTTCTGTCTATTAAACTTATATGATAGATCTGAGTTTAGGATGACGACATCACAGTAGGGTGGTAACGTCAGTAACCTCCCTATACCATAACAGAGGAAAACTCATTTTGTGTACACTGTGTGTAGTGCAAACAATCCTACTGCAGGATTTGAAAATACAGACTACAGCAATAATGGGTAAGAAAAGACAATGTATCATTTTAAGAAAGGTCTCTATGAGTTTCTACATCTGTTAGATAAAGAAAAGTCACAAAGGATCAAATATATTAACTGTTACTGGCCCAGAGCTCTTCATTATTTGCCCTGGCGAGGTGTAGAAAACCCACAGTATTCATGCACATGCAAGATGTACACTGGCACAGTACCTTCCAGTACGAAAATAAGTAAACAAAGGTTTGACTAATCTAAACACATATATATCTATATATCATGCGAATAACCACCAGTAAATGGGACAGGAGAAGTACTCTCATTCCTAATCTTCCTTGCTATTTAAAGAGAAATATTTTGTATATTTGATGGCAATGCTAATCATAATTTAAGAGCCCTACTACATTAAGAGCATTGCTTTTAATCTTTATTCTCTTGACATTTATCAGATCATTCAAGTCAGTAAGAGTTCTGTATGTGAAAGAATACGAGAGAGCTACAAGTAAGATGCTATCATCTAAGCCACTGAAACTCAAAAATTAATTCAGAGAAATGTAGGTATGCTGTAAAGATGACACTAAAGATAAAAAGTGCTGTGTCTTTTGTAGAGAGAATAACTGTAACAAACAGCTTTTTTAAACAAAGTCAAATTGGAAATGAAGAACCGCAGTCATCATTGCTCTCATTTCTAAAACTGCAACCACACTTTCTACACTTTCTATCACTACAGATCTCACAAATTAAAATAACAGAAGTTTGCTAAATCCCATTTCTATTTCCAAACAGACAATTTTGGACAGGTTATTGGACAAACTGCAGATACCTGAAATATTAAAGTTTTTTTGTTGATAATTGTTTAACCTCCTACAATATGATCATTACTTAAGATATAAATCTGAACTAATACATTTATTTTCATCAGGATGGTATACCCTCAACTTTTACAGCAATGGAAAAAGAACACACATCTTTACATTGTTAATAATAAGCAGAATTAAGGGAGGGTATAAAGTCTGAAAGTTGTTACACAATTTCTTTGTTATGCAGGAAAAACTCCATAATACACTCCATTTCAAAATCTGTTTCATATTAGGCAGTCATATTTAAAGAAAATAAAAATAACGTATGATTTACTGATACGCATTTTGTTCAAATCAGATTAGCTTATCTCTTTTCTCTATCCAAATTTAAGAACCTTAAAAATGCAGAGCTACAGCCCTTTTTTTTGGTAGAAGTTACAGAACAAATTTCATTTTAGACAGCACTAGAAAAACTAAGCATCAAATCCTAAGCTATTAAGTAGTATATACAATGTTCCAATTAAGAAATCAGTTATTGTCGAAAACACTTTCTGACATAGGCCTTATCCTGCTTGTTGGTCCTCCCTTCTTGTGCACAAGGTTTCAAACATTTTGCACATAACTCATGCACACAGGGTCATCCCCTAGAGATTTGTCTTCAAATTTAGATAAAATAAGAGAAGTGCTTAAGTTTCTTTGAACGCTCACATCTGCCTTATTTCAAGAAGGCACTTACGTGGTGACTAGACTATAAAACACTTGCTTCTGTTAGCAATCTCCAATAAAGGAGAACTAATTTCACATCACCAGCTCCTCAAACAACATCAGCTTTGATCTCTAATATGTGCACACCTAGCAAAAGGCACCAACCAGATCTATTCTGGGATGCCACACGTACACGTAGACATGCACGCATAAGGGGACGAAAAGCACAAGAGGACAACCTGGAGAAGGACTGGGGACTCGAGACTCCATTTACTTTTTGTAAGGAGACTAAGAAAACCTGACTCAGTGAGTCCTACAGAATGAATGCTGAGAGAGGATATGATTGCAGTCTATTAATACATCCTGAGATAAACACCAGGGCGGGAGAAGAGCTATTTCAGTGGAGGACAATGTTGGCAAGAGAACAAATGTCTACAGAGTCGCCATGAGTTACACTCATCCTGGAAACTAGAAGACTTCTGACTAGGAGAGGACTGAAGTTCTTACATCAGCAGCAGTGAGAGCAAAATACTGAAATGCTTCCCAGCTAAAAACTTGATCAGTTTACTACAGGGACTGTATGATATGGCTGTCGGTAACTGAAGACCGTGTGCAGTGAGCAAGCAAACGCCTCCTGGTCCTGTGTTCCTTCACTCTTTACTTAGTAGCTCATTGGCCAGCCACACAGTACACTCTGCAGGAAGTCTCTTTCCTGTTTCACAGAGAAATTGAAGGCATTACTAGTGAAATCTTAAGGAAATTACATAGGATGTGAGATTGAAGTAAAGGAATCTAGATTTGTTTGCATCTCCTGGATTTTCTGATTTTCTGACGCACTCACTTGGGACCATCCATGTGAGCTGCACATACGGATCATCAAGGGACCTGTTGCATTCATGGGATTTCCTAAGCAGCCCAGCACAGCCATCTCCCACAGCTTAGCGCTCTATTTCTCACTGCCACATATTTAGTACTAGTGGTTCTAATACTCTTATTAAGTAATGTATGCTATTACGTGGTCCTGTCTCTGTATTCTGCTATAACATACTAAACTAAGCACATTAAATGCAGAAGTATACAAACTAGAGCATTTCTGATCTCCTAGCCAGGAAAATGTGTTTTTCTCTAAAGAAAACTGCCTTACTCAACATATATTCAAATAATATGGAGTAAAAATATTTTCAAGTGCCAAACCTATGACTGCAAATGTACTTTAATTTCACAGTTTTCATTAGAATTAATGAAAGCTCAAGTTCATGAAAAAGAACCAAACAGTTTAGTCTGTCCATAACAGCAGGAGGAATACAGTCAGCTAAAGCTTATCTGACATTAGACTCATCTGACATTAGACTTGATTTCGTGCTGACCCTGCTCAGCTGGCAGATGCTTTTCCTCCTGTGCTTTGGTTGATATGTCTGACAACCTCAACGGTGAATTAACTACAGTTAATTCTATGCAGATTAATTCTGCTGAAAGTCACACATTAAGAGGGTAGGAGGTTAAAGTCATAGCGAAGTGGATGCCAACAATGTCCACATCTGTATTTCTAGAGTATTGGCAGCACTTTAATTTCCTTGTGACTCTGCATAGAACATTGTTGGAGTTGTGAAATTTTAGGCCAGTAAGATGCCTGCATCCAGCTGAAACTTGAGAGGATGGAGAAACCTTGCATGCTGTGGCTTGGAGCCTCAGAAAAAAAATCACAGGTTGGCAAGAGGTTTTAGTGCACACTGGTTTACACCTCCTTTCTACGGAAATAAATATTGCCAGTTTTGTCACTCCAAAAACATTCTGGGAGTCCAGGACTGTCACATGTGCCAAGTATAGCAAACCTCTTCTGTGAGACAGAAGACATTTTGCACCAGATACCCTTGGAGCTTGTGTTACCGCAGCACTGATTCAAAGTCCTCATCCAGTGCAGCAATTCCTTCTCCTTGTTAACTTGTTATGTTTTAAGTGCCATTGCCAAACAGACTATACAATGTGCTGCTTGAATCTCCATGATAGAAAATTTTAAAGTAGCCATTTTTAAAGTTTCCAAAATGTACTTATCACATGCCTAGATGAATATCTTTTGTAATTCTTATTAGGCAACTGATATAGCATATTTTTTCCATCAGCAAAGTGATAAAGAATAGATTAAAAGAACACATGGCTAGCTTGGAACTTTGTCAAGATATTTCTTCAGCGCTACTCACTCTAAAGAACTATTTCAGTCAAATTCTGTGTTACTAAATCAAGGAACGGTGAAAATGTTGATTAAGATTTTTCCAGAATATTGTCTGTTCCTTACCTGTGGGCAGTCTTTGATGTAGTGTCCCTTGTTAAAGCAGAGGTGGCACAGGTAGTTAGGAGGTGGCCTCTTGCTGGGTTTTCTGGCTTCTGATGAAAGGGATAGGTCAGAGAAGTGCTCGGTGAGGGAGCTTAACCCATCCACAATGTTATTAAGAGAGCCATAAGGTGATGCGCTCTTGTACAGACTGCTGCTCAGAGCCTGCAAAAGACAAGAAAACAGTCACATGCAACACAGTACTGTATTAATGATTATTCTGAGACTGACCTCAGCAGGGGGAGGATGAAAAAAACCATGCTTTTTTTTCATTAAGTACATTTCATTAAGAACATACTTGTGGAGAACAATATACAGGTCATTAATAAAAAGACTTCCTGAAGGCGGTGTGATGGAGCTGGTCACCCCATTGCTGAGGAAACTATTGAGCTTCACATGGTCCACTTAGTCCAACCTTTCCACTAAGTAATGACTGCTTTCTTGTCTTTGATCAGACCACAGTCATGGTATAGTCAAAATATGCAGGCAAAAAGCTGGAAGAACAGCCCACAGAGGGGAATGTTTTTGTGTCCAAACTACTTACACAAACAATTCTAAAGTCAGGGAAAGGAAAAGAACACCAAGAAAAACGTAAAGTAATTTTTAATTTCCAGTCTGGTTCATGAGACAGTCAGCATGGAGACCTGTATTCAAACAATACCAAGAAACATTCAGATCTCTATCTGTCTTGGATTTTCTACAGGGAAAACTGCTGTAACTTAAACATTTCACGATAAACAGTAAATATGTAGGGTTTGAACCTCACTTCAATAGGACCTTCACTCTCTCAATCTGCAAATCAAAATCAGGAGCTCCTAATTTGCCACTCTGTAGTTTTAGCAGGAAAACCATAATTACCTAACTAAATACTCTGCCTAACAGAGATAACAAGAACTAGTTCACTTTAATCTGTTAAGGCTCAAAAGAAATGATGTAGGAGTTTAAAAAGTAAATAAAAACTTCTTAAAAAGAAATTAACATGGTAATGGGTTTTTTTGGTAATGTTAATTACCATGTTAATTACCACCTTAGAAACAGGACTGACTACTGACTGCCCTTTCCATCTGAAATGAGGGGACACACCTGACAGCAGGTCATTCTCCTGGCATCAGGAAATTACTGCTGGCTTATGGGAAAGTGAAGCAAGAAGAGGTCTGATCCATGCCTCTGTGGAGACCTTTTTTAGTGCTATTAAATCCAAATATTTCAGTGGAGTCTTTATTATGTGTCATGTATGTTTTCATATGTTTATATAATGTTATATACATATCAAAGATGCTCTGAAATTGATTTAGAGAATTTGTGAAATCAGTCTGAAATGGAATTACATTTATCTCTGAGATCTCAGACATTCGGGATGTCTACACAGTAAGGACATTTTCTGGGTAACAATCACATAACAAAAGAGTCATATTCTAGCTCTGGGCACAATGACCTGGATGAGTCCCAACTACCACTGAATCCCATCCCACTGCAGATGGTGTATACTGTAAATAAGAAATGAGCCTCAGTGGCAGGGCCATCATCATACAGTCAATTCACTTCACCCACCCTCATGATAGTCAAACACAATATGCTGAGCTCCACTGACCCCTCTTACAAAGCTGAAGCTGGTGCACAGCAGCAGGATCAATTCAAAGGGCCAGAGAGCAGTCTGATCTCCTGGGGGGCGTCACAATTGTCCTAGCTCTGAAACACCTAGATGATCTTTGAGGTCCCTTCCAACCCAAAGCATTCTATGATTTTGCCTCCAGCACATAATATTTCTGTGCTGGTGCAAGATGTTACGTCTGCTGAGAGGAGTCAGCCACTTTGATTCAGGGGTTAAACCCATACATTTTAAAAGGAAAAGCTATTTCAGAAACTAATGAAAATACTTTAGCTGCTTTAGCCATCAAGCAAACAAAAATACTTCTAATGGTCACTCGGATTTATTTTCTGGGATTTATTGGACACTATTGGAATGAGAAATTCTTGGCATCGAATTATTTAAAGGAAGGGGAAATGCTATGGATGCCAAAACAGTATTAATTAAGGGTCTTCAAGAAGTTCTTGTCTCCCTAGGAGCCACTTTCTCTTACATACTCTTGGAATAACACAAACCCTTTCTTTTCAAGAGCCTCTCTTGCCAAGAGATTGATAAAGTACTTCACATGCGCTATATCTATCAGCAACTTTGCAAATTTCATATTATCTGACTTTTATAGGAAGGTGTATGGACACACAGAATGTGTGAAATCACAAATTCTTTACCCATTGCAGAAATCTGCAACATCCCCTGGGGCTGTAGAATATAAACTCCTGCCCAGCAGGAGGCTGCTATTTCTGCCCCCAGTGACAAATGAAAACAAACCTATCTGCTGCTTTCAGTGGGTTTTAAATTGGACATATGGCTCACAGTGGTGACTATTTTCTTTTCTACATATTCTTTACACTGAGCTATTACCCCCTGTAGAAGGGAGCAGTTTGGCACCATGACTGGATGTTATGTAACGCACTCCTCCACCAAGATTTCTTGGCACCCTTCAGGTCAATGCAGAAACAGAAGGGTTGCAATACCACAGTTTTGCCCACTTCAGTAGCAAACCTTCCTTACAAACTTTTGTCTGTTTGAACCATGGCAGCCAGAAGCCTTGTCAAAGGAACCCATCAGACTCCAGGCTGTTCCGACACGACGTCGTGACCCTAGTGGGCACCAACAGTTCTGTGGCCCAAGCACGTGGCTTTGAATGTGACCGGCTAGTTCAGCTGGCAGGGCATTTGGGTGATACGTGCCAAAGCTGGACACATGAAAACATCCATTCTACATACTCCACCATAAAACACTTCCCTATAATCATCTTAAACCCTGTGTTAAAAAAGGAAAAGACACAAATATAAAATCCCAGAAGATGACAGTAGAGGAGAAGACGGACATTGCTGACATCAGTGGAGCTTTAAAGAACAATGAATTCATTAAGAAAAATTCCTAGATGATCCCAAGATGCAGCCCATCCATCCTGGTATAGAGTCAGGCAAGGCGCTTCATCAATTCCTGCTAATTTGACTGGGAATATGGTCTTAAATCACTATAACTGAGTCAATGTGAAAAACACATCAATCTGGCACTTGAAAGACGCTATAAAGAACACCAGTGCAAACTGTGCTACATCCTGTCACTAGCTGTGGAAACCTCTGCTTCCTCAGAAGGAGATGAGGAAAAAAGCCGTTCCAAAAAGCCAAGTTATATAATAAGGGTGGCGGTGGGAAAGTTCATCCCGGCCCCTGGGATCAAATAGCGAAAGTGCAGGAACATGTAATGGGATGGAAGCAAATCATGATTTAGTCCATTTTGTCTTTGTAGAAGACAAAGGGTGAATGAATATTGCTGACATACACAACCCAGTATTTTTTGTCTGGTGGCCTTAATGGTGCTAATCAGCAATTCAGCCCTTACTGTTTGCACTGCTGCAAAGGGGAGTTTTAAGGAGGGTTTTGAACAAAATCTCCAAACTAGCTTCACACTCAAAAGGGGATGAACAGAGTGACAGGAAGAATGCTGATGGTCTCATACAGATGACAGTAGAAAGGAAAATAGCAAGGAAGGGGGAAATGTGTTTTGACTCATTCTGGTCTTGAGCATGGTGGTGCACATCTGAGAGGTGGCAGGGAGACGGCTCCTCTAAGCGGTTTCACCATAAGCAATTACTGCTTTGTGTTCACAGTGTGCCACAATCAAAGGCAACCTATTTCTTTACTAATTAGACATCACTGTGAAACCAGAAATGATGCCTCTCACTTGGGAGTCTTATTTTGAACTATGACAGGATAGAAAAGATTTGGCAGAGAAAGGGTTAGTGCTCTCTCTGAGCCAAAAGACCACACTGCACATCCTAATTACAAGGCTCATCAGGCCAGCTGCAATGAATTCACAATTTCCTTATCTTGCTGTACTGGGAGGAGGGGAGAGCTGGGGGCAAAACTTTGAAACTGGCTTCGTGGGAAGTTTGAGCTGATCATGTAAGGATTGTTTGCCTTTTTTTTTTTGTCTTTTTCTTTTCCCTTTTTGTTTTCTTTCTATGAAACTTGACTTAGTTGAATGTGAACCAAACCAATAATCTGGTGTTGTGCTTTCCGAAGGTAATCTCTTTGCTCAGTAGATTTTTAAATTCTTATCTGTTCATGGTGTTGGGAAGTAAGGCTTTCTTTGTTATCTGTTTGATAAGTGTTTCTAGTTAAAGGGTACCTAATCTGTAAGGTTATAGTGTGGTCCTTTGTGAAAAAAGCAGCTATTGTCTTCTATAGCTGTTGTTACTTTGATTTCTAGTTAGGTAGCATATGTGAGTGACTCAAGAGTTCCAGCACCTAACTCCCTTCTAAGATATTCCTAGTTATGTGAATTAGTTGGAAAAGGCTTTTGATTCCCTTGGCTGGTCCCTGCCTTTCATAGGCAGCTTTGGGGACTAATGTGCCAACAGGTTGATAAGGAAACACTGAAATGCTATTTCTTTCTTCAGCTTCTTTTTTAATGGTGGTATCATGTTGAAAATAAAGACAGCGGTGCTGCAGGAGTATGCAAAGAAACATTTGAACAAATAGGTGCTAAGTTTTTCCAAATTTCCCACTGGTATGGGTGTTGCTTTAGCTGTAAAGGTATTTTTTAACAGGGTGCAGAAAGTACAGATAGCATGATAGGATCTTAACTGTGGCAACACTTAATTCTGCCCAGAGGTGATGGGTTTACCTATTTTCTAGAAGAGCTGACATTAATAAGTGATAGCAACCTGTCTCTGTGGGCATGGCACCTTGTTATTAGGCCTTAGAGGAGCTAAGACGCAAAACTTTTAGGTATGGGACTGGAAACATAGAGGCATACCTGGAAAAATCAGTTTCTGCCTTAAGTTCTGTGTGTGGCTGCTGGACCCGTCAGGCAGTGATAAAGGGTCACAAATGCATTTATTACCTGAAGCTACAATGACCTGTGCAGGTTGAAATGGTTGATGGGTTATACCTGGCCAGTACATTTGTTTGGTGCTCTTGGGGTTGTTGATTTTATTCTCATGTTAGACTCACACTTTTAAAACAACTTCACCTGCACCTTTGAATGCCTCCTTCCCCCACACCCATCCAAAATAAGGAGTGGCACTGGTACCCATACACAATACATCACCAGTTGAAATGGAGAGAAAGAAATATTTAAACCGACTGAATAAGTATGAAAAAACTTCTTGCCCTCTTTGAAATCATCTGCACTTTAGGTGCAATAGGTGAAACTGGACAGGAGGAGCCATACAATGCTTCCAAACTGCTGGATTCTGTGCATATTATACCTCATCACAGATGTCCTTCTTTGTTCCTGCTAGCTAAAGGACTTAATATTGAAGCTGGAAGAGGTGACTAATCCACCTTAGCAGGGTAATTTCCCTCGGATGTGGCATCACTGTTGTGACTGTTCCACCTGAGATGTAGTGGGTTGAGGTTAAAAAACCAAAACCATCCAGAAGTCCCATACAGAAGAATTCTTCCCTGTTTACAAGCATCTCTAAAGGACTTGTGAAAGAACCTGCTTGAGATATGTTTCTAACATTTGTGCTAGTGCTTCTCTCTCTGTTTTAATTGCACATACTGAAGAGAGGTCCTGTAGCATTTCAGTATTCCAAAACCACAGTCCAGTCATTGATTCTTTCACTCTATGAAATAACCTGAAAAGTGATGCGCAAAGAGTTTTTGATTACTTATTTTGGCTTTAGTATGCTGCCAATCTCATAAAGCAAAGAGAAATAAAGCAGTCTTAGCTCTCAGAGTTAATTTTAAGTCAGCAGGCGCCATGGCTGTTTGAAGTTCATTGGAAAAAGGAGCCGGGTTGCCCTGTCATAAGTGTGGAAAAAGAAAGGTTTTAATATACTGTAAATCATAAACATTCTCCAGTCTGTGAAGTGGGTATGATGGTAACCAGACTAGCCAGGCTAATTATTAGCCCTGAAATGTCAAAAGGTGCTGAGGTTGTTTATCAGCTTGGATTTCCATGAAGATAAGAACTGATCCTCATGCTGTGTCATGAGTGAAACAGTAGGATAGATAAGTCATTGCTCTTGCTCAGTTGCTATTTTCATGTCAGAGAAGGGGGAAGCCTGAAGCTACTCAAACAGTAATTTGGTGGCTAGTATGTGCTGATACATAAAACCTAAGGACCTATATTGGTCTTCCCTGCTAGTGCCCCAAGGCTTCAGATATGGGATTTAACTGTGGGGCTGAGACATGTGTGAAAGCAGAACAGTTGCACCTGAAGACGATTGTGTGTCAAATCTGACATCTTTCTGTGCTTCAGCTCTTTATAAGTGGTCAAAACAGTTCCCTGTTTTTGTCGTTAAAGAAAATGCCTAACGCAGAATCTATGTTTATGTCCAACTCCAAAGCCTTCTGAAAATAGATTAAATGAAAGTACTGCTATAAATTTAGTTGTATTAATTTGAGCCAGAAGAAATACAGAAGTTTAATTACAAAGGCTGAACTGAAAAACTTCAAAACCTGCTCCCTTATGGCTTATGTCTGCTTTAGCTTCTCTGATAAATTATAGATACTTCTACAGAAAACAGCTTACTCAGTAACATTTTGTCATTGGACAACTGCAAGCAGAGACTCAGGCTTCTGTTTCCTTCTTAAGTCAGTGTTGAAGTCAGCTGACAATAAACCTGGTCATTGGGCTGAATTTAGTAAAATATCAATTACTCCGGTTCCTCATCTAAAAACACAGGTAAATGTAGCTCAGCCACGTAAACCTTAATTGATGAATTCCTGGCCAGTTAGATTAGCCAGAGCTTGCTTAATACTTCCTCTGTAAAGTTTTTTAGATAAATACACTCTTATATTAAACTGCTAACACCTACTTCTAAATATCTTCATATAGATGCCACCAGGACTTTCCTTTTGCAGAAACAGTATCTTAAGGAGACAACTATGAAAGCAGCATGACTTGTCCAATGGATAGATCTACCTAATCTAGTTATTCCAGACTGGACCATTTGTCTGGCTGCAGTCTCTCAGGTCATAATTGTTCACCACTGCTGAGGCTCTGCAGAACAGCAAGTGGGTGCAACATGCTCCTCTGTGTGTGACTGGTGAACTGCAAGGTCAAAGAGCAACATATGTCACTATCTCTCCTTACTTTAAATCTGCATCTTTTGGATGCAAAGCTTTCGATGACTTTCACAGATCTTTAGGTTTTAAAAAGTGCTGCTCTCCTCTCTACAAGAAAGATGATCCAAGGGCTGGAGCACCTCTCCGATAAGGACAGGGTGAGAGAGTTGGGATTGTTCAGTCTCAAGAAGAGAAGGCTCCAGGGAGACCTTATAGCAGCCCTCCAGTACTTAAAGAGGCTACGGGAAAGCTGGGAAGGGCTCTTTATCAGGGAGGGCAGGATAGGATGAGGAGGAACTGTTTTAAGCTGAAGGAACGGAGAAGTAGATTAGATAATAGAAAGAAATGTGTTCCTGTGAGGGTGGTGAGGCACTGGCACAGGTTGCCCAGAGAAGTTATAAATGCCCCATCCTTGGAGGTGTTCAGGGCCAGGTTGGGTGGGGCTTTGAGCAACCTGATCCAGTGGATCTTGATCCCCATGGCAGGGGCTTGCAACTGTATTATCTTTAAGGTCCCTTCCAGCCTAAACCATTGTATGATTCATTCCAGGATACAATGGTATAAGAGTAACAAAACACCGATAGATAACAAGTTTCTCAGTCACTGTCATCAGGAGTGCTGAAGCTCAGGTAGGCCTGATAGCTCTCTCCTCGTAGTGTGATCATCCATATTTCAGCCTTGGGGAAAGTTTTACTGTGGACATTATTGGGAGGCACTTGTTTTACACAATATACAGAGACCTCATAGAAAGATTTTAACGGCAGGTGTGGAAAGATAGGAAAGGAGAGGATAGAGATTTCCTCTGGTCAGAGGTGTGCAGTCTTGGAGGAACTTTCTAAATCTTGCACCCAGCTCTGCAGGGACTCTTTTCATCCACTGAACGCTGAACAACTGCCCACTTATGTTAAAGAGAAGTTCTAACACATGAGCACTATATTAGGGACAAGGGAGACCATTCATGTTGTAAATTACTTTAACACATCCCCACAGGAGCTTTCATTCCTCAGCCTGTCCCTCCACTGCCTGCAGCCGAGTCTCTCCCAGGCTGCAGACTGCCAACCTCCCTGACCTTTCTGAAAAAGGGCTGTGGGGAGGGCCACTGCCAGATCCCTCGATCCCGCTGCCTCCTCCCATTGATAAAAAACAAACCTATTTTGCCAAGATGGGGTTCCCGGACAAGGAGGAGATTATGAAGGTTTTATGGCATAAAGTGAGGGGAGAAACGGATGGACACATTTTGAACCCTGCACTTTCTGTTAACATCTCTGTTTCCTGCAGGAAATCTTGTCTCAATCTGACCTGCAGCTTGAAAAACAAGAGTCAGGTTTCCTCTCATTTGGTGGGTCTTTTGACACTCCAAGCACAAGAAAAATAACACCCGGAAATAGATACGCGCCTGTTCAAGGCGCACTTAGGAAAGCGTTTACCTCCTGCGCAGCTCTTGCACGATGAAAGGTTTTTCTAAGAAATGCCCATTCTGGGTTAAATGGAACTTTAAGTTTGAGACAGTGTTGTTTATATCATTTACATTCAGTAATGCCTTCTTGGCACAGAAACCCCTGCGATGGCTGCCAAAGTTTAAAAGAGGCAAAGCTAAGGTCACTGTCAGAGGTAGAAACAATACATCATCTGCCCAGAATGGGCCCCTTACAGTGTGCTCAGGGCCTCAGTTCCTGCACTCACGGGAAGACAAAACCTTTTATTAAATTGACTATAGTGAGGAAAATAAATCATTTCCATGTACTAAATGACAGGCTGGAATGTCATTTTCTGACTCCAGCTTTTAGATAGTATTTATCTACATTTAAAACACCTTCTTTATCAGCTGTGATACAGCATTAGCTTTGAGTGTGATCTGGGCAAACAAACCTGAAACTTCCCAATTGGCTTTAGATAAATTACAAAATAACAAGTAATCTATTTTCCAAGTAGAATTCAGAATTTTTTTTCCAGGTTAGGTCTCTTAGAGGAATTAATCTGTTATCCTATCAATTTCACTTGCGATTTATGTTGGACATAGATGGTTGTAAGAACACCTCTGCATTTCAAGGACCAGCAATCCTCAGATCCTCTTACTAAATAGCTCTTGCTAATCCCCCATATTCAGGATGCAGTGACTGTACAATAGTTCCTCTGCCTTCCCTTCAGCCACAGGTATCCACAGTCTTTATGATTACACACAAAGAGTTGCCTAGCAGGCTGGCTTAGTGTTAAGAAATACAAGCGCAGGCTCCCCTGCTACAATCACAATCAGTTTTAGAAACCTGGAACCCCTAGGTTGGCAAGAGAAACCTATAGGATCAAGATGATCCTTCTGAAATGATTGCTTGGTTAGCAGTTAGCTGGATGAGATGTAAATACAGGTTTCAAGATTTGTGCTATCCTTCTAGGGTATTGCACTTGTGTTCATTCAAGAATCATAGAATCACCAGGTTGGAAAAGACCCGTCGGATCATCGAGTCCAACCATAAAGACACCAAATCCTGCCCCATGCAGGGAGTAGGTGTGGGTGGTTGTTTAATACAGCAGGAATGTATTTCTGCTTTGGATTAAGAGTCCCGAGTCATAAGGGCATTTGCCCATCTTCAAACTAAATATGTAGAAACACAACACGAGTTTCCTAAGACACGGGTCTAGAAGACCACGGAGCAGCTCTCCTGTCAGCAGCAGTTGAAAGAGCTAAGAAAAAGGGCCTACAAGAAGCTCCTTAAATTTCCTTTTTGTCAAAGTATTTGATTTGTTTAGTATTTGTTTACACATGACAGAAAGTAAGGGGCTAGTTTTGTAATATGTTAGAACTTAAAAACCATCAAAACTCCCAACAGCAGCACTGGCCTGGGTGGGCAATGAGGGATGTGGACAATGCCCAGGCTTCCTAACCCTGCATTTATTCTGCTCTCCTCAAGTGAATCTGTCTAATTTTTAGGTTCTACTTTTAGTAGATAACAGATTGTTACATTTCAAAGAATAAACACTGACCTGTAGGAAAAAAAGGTGATCTAAGTTGTGACATTTACAGAGTACTGTCTGTCTGATTCCTGTCAACATTACTGTGAGGTCTGAATAGCTTTGTAAAACTTAACTGGTTCCTTTGATCCATTAAATTCTCTGGAACATAGACAGAACCTAAGTAAACTGCCATGAAGCAAAGACTTACAATCTTCCCATTAAATTTAACCATTTCCTTGTGGCTTTCTAAAAGAGGAAGAAAGGCAATTCAGGAGAGTGGCAAAATGGGCATCAGGCTGCTGGCAATCTTTCCAGGAAAAAGCAGCTGAGTAGAGGTACAAGTGTTAAATGTTATATTTCACAAAAGCATTCGAAGCTTTCAGGTGATTCCTGGTACCACTTTTTAGGCAGCATTTATATGTATGCACCTGGTTTAGAGAACAGAACATACTTGCATTTTTTTTCCTATGCATGTTTCTATCAGTACTGTACAATTTAGCTATGTAGTATCTCTGCCTGGGCATTTCTGCAGGTGCACAGTGTCATTGTTTTTCATGCTTCTCAAAGCAGCATGGAGAACATCCTCTGGTCTCACATTTAAATATTGCTTAAATCGTGTGTCATGGGTCCTTTTACGGCCCCCTTAAACCCTGTACTAGAATTTTTTTCATTGCATAAATCCCTACCTGGTGAGTGTCATTAATGCAATCTTTATTTCTAATTATTTCTTAATAAAGTGGCAGGACCATTGATACAAGTTGTTTGCCATCTATCTGGTACAACTCTACTAAAACCTCCCAAACAAACAACAACAAAAGTGTGGGGGAGGGAGAAAAGGGGAACCAGCTTTTGGATAAAAGCAGTTTAGGACACCTTTTGGTTATCCATTCATGCCATACACTTCACAAATGAACGTATTGGTTCAAGTCAGACTTGATTTTCTGATCATTTGTGCAGTTCATTGGAGAAGTATCTGCCTTTTCTGTTCTGAATAACTGAGTCTCTGTCTGCAGAGCAAAAGAGGAAGGGATGAAAAATCATTACCCAACACAGAGTTACATCACCCCTTTGTTTGGGTGCCTTGGGATGGAAGACACTGTAAACGTGTAAAATAACTGTAACTGAAAGCTGTGTGTAAAACAGAATTATAACAAGAATTCTACTTGCTTTTGCCTCCAATTATGGGGCAGTGGGGTTTTTTTTCCTGCACGTTGCCTGGCAAGTTTTTCAAGACATGGATGTATTTGAGAGAGAGAAAACAAATGCCAGTGCTCCTCTTAGCGAGGATTTTGCATAAATACAAACTCCCAAGTGACTTAAAAGAGTTGGCAATAATTTTCAGCTAAACAGTAAGGATACATACAATTGGTCTATCTTCTATTGCTGGGGTGGGGAGGGGGTTTATCTATTAAAAAAATCGATAGTAAAGCAGAAAGTCCATATGTCTCTTCTGGGAGACTTGACTTAGGTCTACCAATTAATATTTGAGCTGTTGCTGGCTTTCCAGATATGGTTTAGGCTTTGATGTGATACTAAGTAGCTGCAGAAGACCATGATGGATAATACTTTAGTTGCCATGTGCTAAAGCCCAGCTGTAAATCACATTTGAATGAGTTAAAGCTAGAGGTAGTGCAGGTGCACTGCAGAGCTACAGCAGCATTTGCTTCAGGTGTTGGGAGGGCAAGGAAGCAACAAAAGAAGCTCTGGCTGTTGGAGTAACTTCAACACATCTTCGATTCTGTGAGCTTTCTGCTGTTCTTACTTGGGTAAGGGAGCCTGAGTGAATGCAACAGAGCTGTATTTAGCATACGTGCTCAAGGAAACCTGATTTGGCTCTTGCGCATTCCCTTCTGCAATCAAATTGCTGTTAGGTATTCAGCCTCAATGTGAAGAACAAGAAGGGTATCTACCACATGCAGTATGGTCCAGTTAAAGGAGTATCCTCTAGAGTAGAGAAATCTAAAGCCATACCTGGGGGATACAAGTAGGAGAGCGTAACTGGTATGAAAAGCTGAGTTTTCCACTTTTTATACAAAATGTAGATCTTATTTTCAGACTCAACTTCATATAGTACATTCACCTACAGTTTTGGTGGTTTTTTTCTTCCCTGCAGCCACAGGTGCAGAAATAAGAACAGGGAGCAAAAACAAAAGAATGCTGCTAGACTTAAACTAAATTATTGTGTTTTAAAGTACACATCCAACTGGAACTGGAAATGGAGTAGCTGCTAGCTCAAATACCTGTAATAGGATCTGAGGCTTTGAGTCCAGAATAGAGAGTGGGCTGTTAAAGCTGCATTTCATGTGCTGAAGTGATATCATCCAAAGGGCTCTGGAGCTGGCTGTGTGGGAGGACAGAGGAGGCTGACACTGGCAAGATCCCCGACTGCATATTGTCTCCTGACTAACAGAGATTCAGCTCCTTGGAATCTCTTACCAGAACTAATGAGAGAATTGACATTTAACTTCTTGAAAAGCATTTTGAAAGGATTTGACTAGCACTTTAAGTAGCCACAAAATATCCGTAATGCACAACCATCCTGAGTCAGGGAGTGCAAGTTCCTCCAACTCGGGTGCTGCTGAGCTATTGCCTTGTCAATGCAATTTGTAGAAGGATGAAGGCAGTAACACGTTAGTGCTCATGCGAAGAACAGTGAGAAAAATGAAGATGAGGAAATCAGTCAAACAATAAACAGTATTATTAAAGCATGCCTTTGTGTACCACAGGCAGACCTTTACGCTGTGCTACTCTGACTGTCAATAACCACACTTAAATAAAATGAGATAAAACTGTAGTTGTTTTGTCTGCAAGTGAGAAGCAAGAGTCCTGACTGCAGTGCTGAGCACACTAAGCACTCTATGGATCAAAAATATGCTCTATATTAAAATAATTAATGTTATTACACAAAAAAAGGGAGAATTACATGAAATTAGAAATGTTTTGGAGCATACAGCAATTTCTGCCAATCTACATCTCTGCTGTAATTGCCTTAGGATGGTAGTGGTTGTGAGCAGCCTCTTACAAGGTGTTCTGTACCCTCTTTTTAAATCTTTTATTCATGGCCGTTCTCAAAGAAAGGACACCTAATTTAGTGGGTCAAATGCCTTGTGTGGCAACCTCTGTTCTTACTACAAGAATGGTGAGACCTTTTTTTCAGTCTTATCATCCTACAACCTAACTCATACACTCATAAAGAACAGATCGTTCTTCAAGTATCAGGATAGTTTCTATTCCTCTAATTCTATGAAGAACAGATGGAAAACAAGTTTGATAGAAAATGTACTTTATGTAGAAGTGCCAGCTTCCTTCCATATATTTTTCTGTTCCTGCCAGCATTTCACAGAATTTTTTTTTGATGTTGTTCTTATAATATATCAATGTCACTGTCATTGATTTTATTTCTTTGGGAAACTGCCTGATAAGCAATCCCTGTCCTAGTGCTGCAGACTTGCTTCTGTTCTCTGGAGGTTGTGTGTTATATGCCACAGTACAGAAACATTAACTACTTTTTGAGAATAGTGATTATTTTCTAATCTAGCATATGCAGTTATTTGTGCTTAAATAAGATCTGCTTTGGATCTGGAAAGAGGCTGCCATAGAGGTTTCTAGAAGGAATTCCCCTTTTGAAAGGCTCCTTCTCTTGTAAACATTGGCTGGTGCTGGAATTAGCTCTCTAGGTTCAAAGAGACAAGTTTGATTATTATAATTTGGTAATTTCTAGTTACTGGTTGCTGTCTCTTTATGACCAAAGTCAGCATTGATCTGGTAGGATACCTACTGTGAGTATAGAAAAATACCATGAGTTTCACAATTACACCACTCTGACACAAAGCCACAGCTACCTGGCTGTGTCTCAAACACATTAAATCCCATGTAACCAGCCCCACAAAACAAAGCCTCAAATATTTGGCTGTGATGGATGGTATTATAATGAGGGCGGAGCTTGGTTCAATAGCCAATTTAATGCATCTTAATATACTAACATGCTTTCGTTTCATATCCAGAACAACAAACGCTGCCGTAAAGTTTTATTTAAAGCAGGTCTGTTTTGCAAAACGAGTCTTGCATATGGAACAAAATACTCATTGTCGATTTACTGTTTAAACCTTTATTATTGCTTTTTTATTCCTGGTACAATGGGCTTTTATGCACCAAACAGCTGTGTTCATCACGTTTATTTAGAAGGCGTCCATTGTAGTGGAAAAAGTCTGGAGGACAAAAATCTTGGTGAAGTGCAAGACTACCCTGTGGGTGCTGGCACTTTTATCTCTTTCTGTCCAGTTCCTTTGGTCAGCATGCAAGTCACATACACAGGCCCTGCCATGCGGACTTGCAAACGCTGTATAATAGCGACTTTTCACAAGTGCTGTCTCTTATTCCAAGCGTTCTCCTCCAAAAACTTTCAATTGCAAGGCAATGTACAGGATGGGTGACTGTTTTACACCCTATGATCCTATTGCATCTCAGCCTGTTGCTATTTTGGCCCCTCATTAGGTCACTTTCCAAATATTGTGTACAGCTATGTGTCAATCATGGTCACAGCTCGGCTCCAAGCTAAGCCAAACCAGGACAAAACTGGGAGGAAAAAAAATGCCAAACAAAGCAACCGCTGTGTAGAAAACAGTCAACAGGTTAACTGTGATAATCTATGTGTTGTTCTGAAGATAGCATAAGCCCACTTGATGCAAAAGCAGCATACGGTACTAATGTTTCCCAAAATAATTTTGCACAGTTGAAATACTCGGTGCATGCCCAAAGGCATCTGCAAATAAACAGATGTTAGAATCTCAAGAATTAAGAGCACGACATTGTAGGAAACTCTTGCGTGACTCCTGCCAAAAAAGCAGTCTAGTTTCCAGTTTCTGGAAAGAACAGAGCTTCTAACATACTGACAGGACTTTTTTTGAGCAACAGTATCTCTAACACCTTCTAAACCTTTGAATGAGAGCTGCTCTATTAGCAAGCAGCACTAGCCTGGGGAACTAAAGGGCTGCATGCTTTCTTTGGGGTATATAAAGCAGGGTAGATGATACACTCCCACACCATGAGAGGGCTGTGTCCCCTTCCTTCTTGACAGGTTACTCTATTAACATGTACTTCAGGTAAACACTGGAAAAGGAGAATTGAACTGAAATAAATGAATGTACTTAATTTTTTAAAAATACTTAAGTATCTGTATAAAAATAAGTTGTTCCTTATTTCCTGAACTGTGAATGCTCTAGGCGTTCTACAGCACTGGTGTTATCAGTTGTCATTCATGTGTTTCAGGGAACTGTAACGAAGTTAAAAAGAGCAGAATAAAGTTGCATCCACACAGCTCCTGGGTGACAGGCATCCGTGCGGGTGGCTGGGATCTGAAAGCAGCGCAGGCAGGGGGAGGCTGCGGAGAGCGGCTGACAGCTCCGAGCTGGGGCTGGAGCAGGCGTCTGGGGAAGGGCTGGCACACTGGGAAAACTCTTTTCCAGAAGAAAGGAGAAAACAGCTTGGGGGGGGGGTGGGGGGGTGGGGTGGAAACTGGGAAGAAATGTGAGCCAAGTGGAAAGGGAGAGAGTTTGACACAAGTATTAACGTCTACTTGCAAACAATATAGTAGAAACAGAAAATGAACTTTGGGAGAACTTTAAGGAAAACCGTTTCTCTAAGACTTTCAAAGGCTTCCTGGATGCAGCCTCCATGTATTTGTTTCCTCTTTTTTTCTCCCAATAAGAAAAAGGACCTGCTGTGAACAGAATGTATCCCAGTTTGGACAAACATGGACCTAAACGGAGTCTCTGCCTGGGAAGAGTCCATACGGGCCAGATCCCTGGAGTCTTGTTGTTACCTGGGCACCACAAATATCTTGAGTCCCACAGAAAGGGGTGAAATCTATAATTCAACAGGTAGGTGCCTGGAAGTTTAACTGTGCTGCCTGTTGGTCTTTGCACAAAATCAATGTGAAATTTTTAAGGAAGAAAGAATTTCTAATTAAGGAAAAACAAACGTGTATATATAATTCAGTCTCTTAACAGTTATAACACCATACTCATTAGGGAATTTAATTTGTTTTTAACTAACAACCCCATACCTTTGGTGACATAACAGAACCATGTCAGCCTAGGGAAGAGGAGCTTCCAGGAGTCCTTAGAGCAGTTTACACTACTGAAAGGGGTTCCAGGAAAGCTGGGGAGGGGCTCTTGATCAGGGACTGCAGGGATGGCATGAGGGGAAAAAGTTTTAAGCTGAAAGAGGGGAGATTGAGATGAGATCTTGGGAAGAAATGTTTTCCTAAGAGAGTGGGAAGCACCAGCACAGGTTGCCCAGAGATGTGGTGGCTGTTCCTTCCCTGGAGGTGTTCAGGGCCAGGCTGGATGGGGCTTTGAGCAACCTGATCCAGTGGGAGGTGTCCCTTTCCACAGCAGGGCGTTTGGAACTGGATGGACTCTGAGGTCCCTTCCAATCCAAACCATTCTATGATTCTGACAGAAAATACTATTCAAACCTGTGCTTTAACTTGAATGATGTTGGGAGGACTCTGAAATGTCACCCCGTGGGAACCGGTAGAGTGGGTCAGATGCATCGTTCACCTAACCCTCTTTAAATGAAGCCACCATTGAATGTCAGCTGTAAGAGCCCCATGGCAGGGAGTAATGCTTCTCTGGATCCCTTCTGGACAGGTTGTGGTGTGCTGGGTTCCACCTCCCTGCACGTCAAGACCCTCCAGTGTAGAAGTGCTTGACCTCAACAACTTCCTGTGACAGGGAGTTCCAGTGAATTGTCTTTGCATACCCTCAGTTTTTAGCTTCCTTCCCTTTGGTTTCATTTAGTCTCGCTCCCGTGTTATGAAATGTGCGTAAAACATTCTTCCCCTCTGTTTTTGTCACATTCCTGTTTGTGTCTCTTCCTCGTAAACACAGCCAGCATCTGATCTCTCTTAAGCTATATATATTATTTAGATCGAGCTCTTTAAGTACTTTTAAAGGCGGAAAAGTGGAATTTTGGCATGTGGTTGCGGTTGGAGCGCTCTTGGCGTGTCATCCCCCCCGGCAATCGTGTAACCATTGACCAGACTGTCAACATTGAGGGGGGGGACAGGACACAAGGGACAGGACACAGCGGCTTCGCCAGCCCCTCTCCAGTAGGATCGGGGGAAGAAGGGGACAGGGAAGGAGTCGTCGGGCTTGGAAAGGGGAAAGGAGGCTGCTGAAACATCATGGCGGTTGGGGACTGCGGGTGCTGCGCGGCGGGCGTGCGTTACGGAGCAATATGGTTTTTTTGAGAATAACTTTACTGAGCTGGACGTTAGAGAATGAACTTCATTCCTTTATACCACAAGACAGTGGAAACGTGCAGCAGGGTGTGCTATTGGAAGGAAGAAAGTGATGAGTGGTGGAACAAACTCTGCAACTGGAGGAAAGGATGAAAAAGGAGAAGACCAGAGGATTAAAAACGCGAGCTAGCCAGGAAAAGGAGCAAAACTTGACCTAGCGTGTGTAGTAACCAGTGGGAGGAATGAAGCTTTGAGCAACCTGATCCAGTGGGAGGTGTCCCTGCCCTTGGCAGGGGGGTTGGAACTGGATGGGCTTTACGATTCCTTCCAACCCTAATCATTCTAGGGGTCCTAGGGTTCTACGATTCTAGGATTGTAGGGTTGACTCTGGGGTTGATTCTGGGACTCTGAGGCTGACTCCAGAGACGATTCTACCGTTCTAAGGCGGATTCTAGGATCCCAGGGTCGATTCTAGGGTCCCAGGGTTCCGTGACTCACCTCGCCGCGCTGGAGCTGGAAGAAGCTGTTGAGATAGCTGGAGCTGAGCGAGGAGCCCAGCTCCGGGGTGCTCTTGGTGTAGCCGAGCTCGGGGTGCTGGGACGGGGAGGGCTCGGGTCGGAAGGCATCGAAGGCGCTGGGCTGGTGCGTGTCTTGCAGCGAGAGATAGACCCAGTTGAGGAGCTGGGCGGGCTGGTACACGCTGGCGGCGCTGGTGTCGATGGCCGACAACAGGCTCATCTTGCCGCGGGGCTCCCGCCGCTCGCCCGTCCCGCCGCCCCTACGGCCGCCGCCGCCCGCCCAGCGCCCCGCGCCCCTCGCGCATCGCGCCCCGCGCGCCCCCGGCCCCGCCGCGCGCCCGCCGCCCCGCCGCCCGCCTTTATGGGGAGGGACCGGGGGAGGGACGGGCCCGGGGACGGGCGGGCGGGCGGACGGAGGGAGGGAGGGAGGGAGCGGCTGCCGGCCCGCGGGGGGCGGTGCGGGGCGCTCCGCCCCGGGGAGGGAGCGCGTGGTGGGGGGGGAGAGGGGGGCTGTGTGTGACTCTGTGTCCGTGCGAGTGAGCGTGGGCACATCCGGGTGGGTGTGTGCACATCTGGGGGTGCCTGTGCACATCTGGGTGGGTGTGTGCACAGCGTGTGTGCCCGCATCTGGGGGTGCGCGGGCACGTCTAGGAGCGTACAGTGTGTGCGCGCATCTGGGGGTGCATGTGCGCATCTGGTTGTGTACGGTGGGTGTGCACATCTGGGCGTGCATGTACACATCTGGGTGTGTGCAGTGCATGCGTACATCTGGGGGTGCATGTGCACATCTGGATGGGTGTGTGCGCATCTGAGTGTGTACAGTGCGTGCGTCTAGGAGTGTACAGTGTGTGTGCGCATCTGGTTAGGTGTGTGCGCATCTGGTTGTGTACGGTGGGTGTGCACATCTGGGTGTGTGCAGTGCATGCGCACATCTGGTTGGGTGTGTGCACATTGGGGTGTGTACAGTGCGTGTGTGCATCTGGATGGGTGTGTGCACATCTGGGGGTGGGTGTGTACAGTGTGTGCATGCATCTAGGAGTGTACGGTGCGTGTGCACATCTGGGGGTGCATGTACACATCTGGGTGTGTGCAGTGCCCATCTGGGGGTGTGCAGTGCATGCGTACATCTGGGGGTGCATGTGCACATCTGGTTGGGTGTGTGCACATTGGGGTGTGTACAGTGCATGTGCACATCTGAATGGGTGTGTGCACATCTGGGGGTGGGTGTGCACATCTGGGTGTGTACAGTGTGTGCTTCTAGGAGTGTACAGTGTGTGTGTCCATCCGGGGGTGCATGTGCCCATCTGGTCATGTACGGTGCATGTGCACATCTAGGGGTGGGTGTGCCCATCTGGGTGTGTGCATTTCATGTGCACATCTGGTTGGGTGTGTGCACATCTGGGTGTGTACAGTGTGTGTGCACATCTGGATGGGTGGGTGTGCACATCTGGGTGTGTACAGTGCGTGTGCGCGTCTGGGTGGCTGTGTGCGCATCCGGGTGTGTGCAGTGCCTGTGCGCATCTGGGTGTGGGTGTGCACATCTGGGTGTGTACAGTGCATGTGCACACCTGGGGGAGCATGTGCTCATTTGGGTATGTGCACACATCTGCACATCTGTGTGCATCCGAGTGTGTGCACATCTATTTGTGTACATCTGGGTGTGTGCACACATTGCACGTTTGCGTGCATCCGAGTGTGTGCACACATCCGCACATGTTTGTATACATCTGTGTGTGTGCGCACATTTGTCCACATCTGTACGTGTTTGTGCATGTCTGTGCATATTTGTGTATATCTGTTCATGTTTATATACATCTGTGTGTGCACACACGTTTGCGTACATCTGAGCGTACACACATATCTGAGTATATTTATGTACATCTGAGTGTACGCACACATCTGTTTGTGTACATCTGATTGTGTACACGTGTTTGTGTGTGTGCACATCTCTGTGTGTTTGTGTGCACACACATGTGTACGTCTTTGTGCGGGGGGTGTACATGTGTTTGTGCACTGGCAGCGGTCCCGGGCTGCTGGCAGCTTGCCCCCTTTGGATTGCGCCGGCTTGCTCGCGGCCTTCCTTTTTCCTCCTTCCTGAAGATTTTTTTTCAACGCCAGACACACGCAAAGCCCTTCCCGAGGGCGGCTGGCAGGGCTGCTCTGTGGTGGTTGTTTTTAACTCTGCAAGTTTCTCTGGGAATCTCGTCGTCCCGCCTTCCCTTTTCGCTCTCGTTTCTGCTTCTTGCTCATCCTCATCGGAGGTTCCTTCTTGTTAAATCTCTGTCAGAGGTCCAGGTTTAGGAAGGCTCGCTCGGACACTGAGGTTGTGCCAAGCCTCGCAGAGTTAGGGTTTCCCAAATAAGGCAGGCGAGCAGCACGACGTTCCCTTTGAAATCCATCTAGGTAGCCCTGGCACGGGCTCTTGGGGAGCCTGGCTGTGGTGGGATACACTGAAGTTAAAGCTGAGTAGGCCTTTTAAGGAGTCAGTAGCACAAAAGAGGATGATGAATGATTCTCCTTTTAGGAAAGAGCTCTGACTGGGTAAGCTGGTAATTACAGTTCATAAACTCTTCCCCGCTGCCTTCCCTGGGATGAGCAGAGTGGAACTGGGCAGCTGTTTCTGGCTTAGGTACAAACCTTATAGCAATCAAACTAGGAGTTTTCTTTAAAAAACTAAAGGAACTCATAGGAGGTAACTTTCAAAAACTTGAGCAAAACTCGTTCTGTTCTTTCCTGAGTGACAGGAGGCTAAAAATTATTGTCTTCCCAGTATGGTCTTGGGGGAAAAAAAAATACCTTCCTTACTTAGATAACAGGAAAAAATCTGACCTTTGAAACATGAAGAGTGGCATCCAATTTGCTGTAATGAGCCATACACCTCAGCTGAGAGTAGAGAAAAAAGTCATTGTTCTGAAAAGGCATGGTTACAGGCAAGAGAAGATACATGTCAGTGTATGTGCACTAGAAAACACTGTTAAATTGTCAGCTGCAAGCACTGAAGATGGATGTGTTTTACCTTTGGGAGCAGGTAGTTAAGGCAGCACAGAGATCTGCTTGCAGGAATTGAAGCACAGGTGAGGATTTAAACTTTCCAGAACTGCAAGGAAGGAGAGGTAAAGTTTGGAACAGCTGTATCTCACTGAACTCCTTTAGTGGTGCTAATACTTTTTTAAAATTACAGAGTCCTTGCAGTATGAAGCAGTTTCCTCATTTGTAAGCTGTCTTGGTTTATAAGCCCCTTGAAGCACGTGTAAACATGTGTGTTTATGCACAAGAAGGAACAAACTACGCCAGTGTAAAGGGTTCACAGCATAGATCATAACAACAGAAGAATTAAATAAAATTGTGGCCCATACTCCAACAGTTAGATAGTGCTTTAAAGAAGCACAAGGTGAAGGAGGTTTACTGACTTAATAAATTGTGCAGGAGGATTTTCCAGGATTTGCTGGTAAGTGGAAAAGGAACAAGAAATAGAGATCACATCTGAGAAACATGCCTCCCTGGCAGATGGTGATAGTAAGGTCAGGAGATAGTAGAAAGTCTAAGAGGGAGAACTAGGCTGAAGCTGCTTGTTTTGCTGTTGTGAAGTTTATTTTTTGTAAGCATTCTCATTGCTTTCTTAAAGGCAACTTATATTTGTATCACTTCACTCTTCCACTTGATAAATTATAACAAAATACATGTATTTTTATTTGATGGCGCCACACTTCATTCTGTTTAATAAGAGGCTGAGAAGCAACTGGGAGTTTTGAACAAGCGGAAGAGATAAGAGGTTTCTTGTAGTACTGGAGGACAAAATATGGAGTGGCTGGGGTGATACAATGTTTTGGACCAAGTGGTTTTGGAATGTTTTGATACTTTTTTTCCAAACTGAAAATAATTCTCATTGTAGTGGTCTGGTAGTTGACTCTGTAGTTAGACAACAGGTTGCAGATTGCAGCAGGGCAAGGGAAGGTGGAGTTAGAGCACCTTTATTTCAGCAGTGGCATTCAGAGGTGCAGCAAGCGATGTTACGGACACCAAGCATTCCACAAGAACATTGACAGGTTTTAAATGTAATCTCCCCTTGCTAGTAGCCCTGGTGGCTTCTAGTAATCACACAGAGGAATGAGTGAATGGAATAGATGCTTTATTTAGCATATCAAGAAAGGGAAAGGTTGCAAATGTCTCAGCTATGAATAGCTTAGCTAAAGAGCACCCACACTTTGAGACTGAGCTGTCATCCTGGTCTTCTGCTTCAATTTTTTCTAGAAAACAGTGGCTAGGCAGTTCCCCTCATTTTCTGGGCTTAACACTTCTTATTTTAGCAACATGCTACTACCACATTTGCTATAGTTCAGTTATGTTTAAGATAGTGATATTTTTTCATTCTAAGTCCCCTCTTTCTTCACCTCTAGAAGTCAGGTTAGTGAGGAGGAGATTGGTACAAATGGTCCATTTAGCAGATATGTAGCAGCAGAGAAAAAAAAAAGTTGCCAAGGTCAATTGCAACTGCCGTCCTCTGAAATACTTGAGACAAAACTGTCCAATGAAACAGTGCAAGATGTTTTCAGAACATATGCATGATTCCTATTGATTATGTTGGTGTGGAATGTAAGTGACATTATATGGATTATGCCTTATGGTGCTGAAACAGTGCTCTGGCTATTTATTTATCATCCTGATTTTACCCATGAGTAGTGCTAATGAAGTGAAAAAACAACTGGAACTGTAACATGAAACTTGAAATAATCTGAATGGCTTAAGTGGCTTGGAAAATGGAAGCTTTGAGACAGGTCAAATGCATACACAGCAACAGGATCCAGCATCTTCAGCCCTATTCCCTAAGCAGTGAGTGACTATGTAATTTATTTAAAATGACCTTATAACTGCTTGCTTGGCCTGCAGTATCCCCTTAGTGAGCTGGACCTCTTGTGGCTGCTCTCTTCCCAAGGCATCTTTTTGCAAGAGTGAGGAGTGTAATTTTCCACTTCTGGCCAGGACTTGTTGTTTTGTAATCTAATGTAGTTATGTCCCTGCCTTTCAGTGTTCATTCCTTTAGCTGATGACAGCCTTTAAAACACAGATGTGTTTTTTAATTTTTTTTAATGATACCCTATATTTTAAAGATAAATGTGCAAATAGCCTTGATTATCCTTCTTTTAAGGTTATCTTGGTCTGAATTGCTGTCATCTTAGTCTAAATCTAGATTAGATTGAGCTCCAAAAGGAAGACAGAATGAATATCCAAAACTGTCAACAAGCCTAGAGAATATGCAGGGATATTGCTATGCCCACTTCACTACTGAACTATCACTGATTTCTTTTTAATGCTTTCTTTATGTACCAAAGATTAGCTGAGTGTTTGCTTTTTCTGCTTTATCCCTGCTTTCCGTTAGGCTGGATAACAGAAAGTATTTCACTTGTTTGCTAATATATCCATCTTATCCATTCTGAGTTGCAAAGCCATGTTGATTCTAGAGCAAGCATTTCCTATTTAGCACTAACTAACTAACCCTGTTGCAGGAAGGTTTGTTTCCTGGTTTCTTTGAGTTGACACATTATTTATATCAGATCTGGAGACTCTCCAATGAGGTTTTAAGCACTCGTTTACATGAAAGGAACAAACTCCAGGTTCCTGAAAACACGATCTGTTTGTTTCTTTTTTCATGTCCACAAATTCAGACGTTTTGTCTTGCATGAAGGCTCAATTTTTTTTGTTGAAGTCAGCTCACCTCACATGGCTATGAGGCTCCCTAGGTTCATCTAGAATTCATCTTGATACATCATCTTGGCTTGAGTTGTCTGATGCAGGCAATGAGGTGACAGTAAGTACTGATAAAAACCTCTACTTAAAAATGCCATCTTCCTTTTTTCACCTCAAGTAATACGACTGATGAACATAACTCTTTTTCTCACATATATATCTTGTAGTAAAACCGCTACAGTCCCGTCTCTATGTACTACAGCCCAGTCACTCACCAGGATAAAGAAAAAGTTCACGGAGAAAAGAAGTTCTATTCCAAAGCCTGTGTGAAAACAGAGTTCTCGATATATAGTTGCTTGTCCCTGATCAAAATCCAAGTTCATGTTAGCCCTGTTTGATTTGACCAAAGGCAAAACGTGAACTGGCAAGTCATGTTTTTTTTTGTTGTTGTTCTCTCTTAATACAATCCTTAATAAGAAAGATGATGTTATGGGGAGGGGACACAATATAAATGAACCAGAATTGTGCAGGTACTTACACTTTAGGGAAAAGTATATGCCGCTCTCTTAGTGTATAACTGGCATGTTTTGAACAATACCATTCTTCTGGAAATTCTTCTTGCCTGCTAGTCCAATATTTTATTTTTATTCTCTGTATTGGTTTAGAACCAGGTAGTGTTTAGGGTAGAGTCTAAGCAGACCTTACAATGCAGCTCTTAAATTAAGACTGGTACCAGCCCCCAAGTACTGACCTGACCCTTTCCCATTCGGTGAGGCAAGTCACTGCTCCTTATAGAAAGGGCTGAACAAGCCTCCTAGTGTCTCTATCTTAACCATAGCTGTTAATTTGAAGGTGTTAACATGTGCCACCTGGTCCTGGGAGGGTGGGATTATCCAAGGGTATCATTAACACTAATAACTTGTTGAATGAATAGTAAAAATGAAAGCTGAGGAAGTCTGCAACACTGTAATTGATCCAAAATTAACTTTCCAGGGTTCCTGCCTTATGGAATGTCCTATTTGCTAGGAAATGTGAAGAGCCAATGAAGAGATGATCTATTTTTTGACAAGCTAGCAAAAAAAGCGCAGAGTTCATTTCCCCACTTTTAATATTGGCTGTACCTTGTTTTCTTTCACTTGTCTTGGACCAAGCTGTAGCACTTGCAAGTGACTTTCTAGCTGAAGAAACACATTTTCCCCATGAAATGCATCCCCCCCACTGTTTCTGCCATGATATCCCTGTTACTGTAAATCTCTGAGAGAAAACCACTCATCCCCATCAATGCTGTCAGAGACACTTCTTAAAGTACACAAAAACTAAATTTCTAGGTAAATTAGGACATCATTAAATGGGTAAATATTTCAGTATAATCCTAATGCTCCCTTTACAAACCACAGCAAAACATCTTCCATGTTATTATGCTGGGAAAATACAAAGGCTAAGCATAGAAATATCACATTTAAGATCTTTTCCTGATGGCTTCCCTCTACACACTGGTTGCCTTTTATACCTCCAGGTGGAACATCTTTCAGCAAAGCAGATTCAGCTCACCAGTACTAATGCCATATTTGTGATGTCAAAGGTATTGTGTGTTCCTGACATTGCCAAATTCCAGCTTTGCTAATGGCACAGTTGTGCGGCATACACCAAAAATATTTTGCCCAACCCTGAGAAAGATTTTGAGACATAAATACTACAACAAAATTATATTTAAAAAAATTTATCCTGTTCTGAAAAGAAATACAGCAGCACTTGAGCAAGCTGAGGGTTTTTTTTTTCTGAATTCTTCTTGAATGGGTGAATGCTCTCATACAAAATACTTTCTTCATTGACAACATTGCTCAGAAACACCTAAATTAAAATCAAACATATTGAGTCTCTGGGCCCTGATAACCAGCTAGGTTTTCAAAAAAAAGTAAAGAAGTTTAAGTTTTAGTATTTGTTTAACATGTATGGAAGATGCAATTTGTTTACTACTACTTCTAATGTACATGGTGTTACTGAATCATCTCTGCAGTTTGTTCTTACTTAGTCTCTAATGTCTTTTGAACAAAGGACATGGTGATGAGTGGGAATTCAGCCACTATTAAGGGGTCTGTGTTCATCTCCCCTTTCTTGGGTTCAGAGAAAAAGAGAATTAATTTTTAAAAAGCTTAAAATGCTAGGAATGGGTTATCTATGTACTGTTTGGAGAATTAGGACATTGTCAAGCAGAGGTTACTTCCAAAGAAACAGGTGCAGATTTTGTTTGTTCTGTTCAGAAAGCTGGGGTGCAGGATGTTGTCCCCAGTTACTAAGAACCAGAGGGGTCCAGAGAAATTTTTTCCTGGACACTCTCTAGCAGCTTTATATCCTTTTTATACTGTGGTGCCCCAAACTGCACACAGTACTCAAGGTGGAGCCACACCAGTGCAGAGTAGAGGGGTATAATGTTAAACGCACCAGTCATTTTGCCTCCAGGGTAAGTGTGTGTATTTTGACTATATTTATATTGAAATGTAGCAAAGTGCGGCTGACAAATGGTAACGTCCACACTGAGGCACAGCATGGGAAGGGCTCGTGCTTTTCAGCCAGATTCCTTCTAGGTCATGAGTGACTTGAATGAAGATGTCGGTATCCTGCATCTGTTTTCCAATCTTGCCAGATGTCTTGAGGTGAGATAAGAGGATTCATGCAGCTCAAAAAACCCCCCACTTCTCCATATTGTTTGGTTTTGTGTTGGCAGAAGAATATCAGGTATCCCTTAGCAAACTGAGTGCTACCAAAAAGTTTCCCTTGGCTTAAACTTATCTATATTTAGTAATGAATATAACAATATATTAGAAATAATATCCTTTGTTTAACTTCTTTTAAACTTTTCCCCTTGATGAACTGAAAATATGATTGTGCTGCAAATGTTGCCAAAATTGTGATTCTCTTAAGAAATCTTTTGAGAAGAACTGACAGTGGCAACTAATATCCCCAGGAAAACATTGTGGTTTGGCTTTGATTTGTGGTTAGCTGTGGCTGGGGTGTTAGCTGGAGGTGCAGTTTGCAGAATTAATTCCAAAATAATAATTCATTTTCAGTTGTAGCTGCACAGTTCAATCTGGGTTCAGATTTGGTCGGAGTCTCCGTTCTAAAATACCTTTGTCTTGTACTGTTGCTGCACTTCAAAGATTGTCTTGTTCTTTCCAACACTGCAGTTATGTAATAGTAATTCTTTCATAAAGACTGGCTCTAGAAGGCAAATAAATACATAATTCATGCTATAAACCCTAAAGGTCTGTTTTCTGGATAACTTGAAGACTCTGTTAACAGGAGGCTTGGGTTATGTTGGGACACTTTTGGACTGACAGTCACACTTTAAACATGAATAATTGCTTTTGGTCATAATAGCAGTCAGTCTGCAAGGACTAATAAACTCCATGGAGTTACCCAGAGATATACCTTAGTCTTCTTGGAATCTGTAATGCATTTTTAATCAGACTATAATGGCTCCACGATACCTGCATATTACACTGGAAACTTGAAAACCATTCAGTTATAACTCAATAGAAATTGGAAAATGCTGTATGTGCTGCCTGGGTTTCTTAGTCTTTATTCTTAGTTTTAAAGGGCTTTGTTCTTTTCAATCTGCTTCTGTAATCAATCACTTTTACTTACTGAATTCTTCCTTATCCATAAATTCCTTGTTCCTTTTCTCAGCCTGTAACAATTTGGTTCCTCATTGTTTTGAAAGGCTTTCTGGGGAAGCAACAATCCATCCCATGTAGTGGGTGACGTGTAAGGTTATATCTCTATGAGTGGGTTCTGTGTCCTGATAGGAGTGAACTTTAAAGAATGATCAATGGGCCTGGTATACACACTATACTCGTTTCAGGGTTTTTCTCCTTAGGACAAGATCTTGTCTTGCTATCTCTGAATGCCCTTCAGCAGTCAGTTCCTCTAGCTTTGCTCCTTGCTCTTGAGAGATGATGTCTGTGCTGATCCAGGGACTGACGGCAAATTCCTGCCTTTTCCTCTTCCATCCATTTAGGATTATAGCATTTCTTCTTGTGTGGTTTTGTTTTTTGGTTTTGTGGGTTTGGTTGGTTTTTTTTTTGTCCATGGCTTTTTATGAGCTCTCCTCTGTGGAGCTATGAAAGAGGGCTCTCAACTGAGCACGAGGTTTAAAATGTTAAGATGTCCCTCCTGTGTCTTGAAGGGCACAGAATATTATATGAATGCATGTCACTGGCAGTTCAGTAACAGCAAAATATTTTCATGCAGTGATACCTTGAATAGTTTGTCTTCACTCATATTTTCATCTTTCTACCATTATTTAGCCTATTTATCCTTTCTGGGTGGCTTCCAGAAGGATCCATGCCATGAATAGCTTGTAGCCTAGTGTCGTTCTGATGATCACTTATTTTATTGAAATGGAATCATAGAATGGTTCGGATTGGTAGAGACTTAAAAGATCATCCAGTTCCAACCCACCTGCCATGGGCAGGGATACCTGGAGGTATAAAGTCACCCTGGAGCTTTCACTTCTCTAGGCTGAACAACCCCAACTGTCTCAGCCTGTTGAAACTGCAGATTATTTGACACAGGGCACTAAACAACCATCAAGTCAAAGTTTTGTCAGTGGTGTGGGACCATTCTCAGCCAGCCAGGGAAGAAGAAAATGTCCCTATATAATTCTCTTCAATTTCTTGAATGACTCTCAGCTGAATGGTGCTCTAGAATTATTCAGTATTTTATCAGTATTAAATAATGTTGAGCACACACAGTTGTCATGTGTTCTTAAAACCACCGGTGTATAAACTTGGACCGACTACATGGACTTAACTGTGGATAAATGTGAGTTCCCAGTGGGCAGAGCGAGCCTAAGTTGTGACCTCATATTTCTTACTCCAATCACTGACCCTCACAGCAGTGAGTCGATGTGCATGCTTTAACGGTGGGTACTCTGGAGATACATCCCTTCTGTTGAAAAAAAATCCTTCCATGTTTTGGAATGTAAAGTCCTATCCTGCCTTTACTTCTGAAACAAGGATAATTTTCAGTAAAAAGAAAAATCCTGCTCAGCTTGCCCACTTCTGAAATGTATTTGTTCCACTGAATTTTGTCATCTTTAAAGCAAGAAATCTGGACACAAGAAGAGTATTTCTCCTTTTTTTTTTTTCATCATCCTGTTTGCCTCTGAGCTAGTTTGTGCCTTCTTCTAATGAGCTGACTTGGCTGCTACAGCTGCTGGTGTCCCCTGGGGCCAAGGAGCAAGACAGTCAGCTGAACCCTTCCCTTTACCCTGCTTTGCAACACGGGTTTTAGTGGAATGGCTTCCACTGTTTATTGGAACTGAGATTGAGTGGCTGTGTTTTGAGTGACAGACACTACTGGGGAACTGTAAAAGCCTTCATTCCACTTATTTCTTTCTTTTCACACAGCCCAGACAGTGTTGTAAAGTTGCACCACTGTTAAAAGTGAGAAACCACACCATTGCCAAACAGCGACTTTAAAGAACTCGGCTGCCTTTTGGCACCAGGGGGTTCAGGCTGGGATAAACTGAGAACTTTAACCAAACTCTCTGCCTGTGGAATACTTATGGAAAACAAAAATAGTGTTTTTCCTGTTCTTCCCAGGACTGCTATGTCTGTTCTGGTCAGCTTGTTACACAATTTCATCTAACGCTGATATCCTTCCAGGCCAAATTGGTCATGGAGTGCTTGCAATGAAAACCCAAACTTTCAGCGGTGGCTTTGGATCTCTGCAGTGATTTGGGTTTGTTTGGCCACGTGTCTGTGTGTGGCTTTTAATGTCTGCCCAGACCCCGCAGTTTCAAGTATAAGCTAGTCATTTATTACAAGCATTGCACTTAAGACATTTGTTTCACTTAAAGTTCTACTGTTACTGTCCCACTTCAGCTCTTGCAGCAATATAGGTACCAGCTAAACCAGGATACTGATATTCCTGGGAGAATATTGTAAAACAAAAACCATAAAGAATCCCTAGCTTGTGACAAGTGATTTGTTTGCAAGCCATTTTGCTACATTTTAATGGGAATATGTCCAGCTCCCTTTTTTCCGCTGGCTGGTTGTGAAAGATTCCCAGAACTAATAAGCCGCCCTTTCTTCTAACAAAAGGAGGGCTCTGGGTCTGCCATAATTGCTCCTCGCATCCTGACTCTACCTGGAGTGCTTCCATCTCCTGGAGGGAGTCCAATGTGTGCTCTGCAAACCACAGTGCATAGCTTTGGTTGTTAAAAATGCCAAAGATTTACTTTCTCAAATATACCCATATAAGAGTTTGAGACTTACTGCTGTGTAAAGCAGATTTCTTTGATTTCTTTGACTTTACACTTGATATCCATTAACATTTTGATTAAGAAATAATTTCTTTCACAGTTTCTTTAATAACCTTAAGCTCTGTCTTTTTGCATAACAGCATTTTAAGTACATACGGTGTATTTCAATACAAGACAACACAGGATGTCCTTTTGCTCTTGATCCACCTTGTTCTTCTACTTCTCTTTAGTTCTAGACAGTTGATTTGTGTCTTTAGTTACCCTGACAGCTTTAAGTTCTCCTACACCTTATAGGAAGATGCTATCAAACATGCTTTCACTTTTCAAGACGCCTTTTCACCCTACCTGCTCCAGCCCTCTCTTCACATTTGGTGCACGTTGCGTTTCATGATAATTTTGTTTATTATTAACTCTGTTTCTTGCTCATCTTTTGAGGTGGCTTCAGTTTCCATGCCTCTCCGATAAGATAGTTCTCAAAAACTGATGTTTAAAGGAAGGAAATGGGCTAGACTTTTCCAAGCTTTACTGTGTTGTTCCACATGTTCCCACTTGGAAAGTTCATCTCTGCAATAATTACCCTGCTAAAAAACATAAATGGAAAGAAAGCAAGGTTGGAGATATCAAATAATGAATCTGGATATAGTGTCCTAGAATATTCAGGATATAGAATGGTGATAGAATAATGAAGAAGGATTTTTTTTTTTTGGATGATAAACTAGGAAGTACTGGCTCATATTGCAGTGAAGCAAGGTGATGTATTCAGAATAGCAAGCTAGATACTATCAGCTTCCTTTAAGGAGAGATTAAGATAAGTTATTAAGCTACACTTAATCTTTTTCAAGCATTTTTATTCTTTGTTATATAATCTTTGACACTGCTTACACATAGAATGCAACCACTTGCTGTATATGAAGAAAAATATAAAGCAAAGCCTGCCTGAAAACATTCCTGCTGCAACAGCATTCACTGCCACTAACTGCCGTAGGGTGACCATAGAAGTGTTTCCTGAGGTATGAGGGTGTGAGTTCCTCCTGTACATCCCAGCAGCCCTACTAGTGAGGTGGGTTTCAAGGAGAACCCTTGAGAGAGACTAGTTCAGATTTTGATAAGTTGTCTGAATGGATACTCATAGAAGCAGAACTTTGGCTCGTCTAACTATTGGCTTTTAGTAAATTATCTAAGGTAATATGTTGATTTTTGTTCAGCTGGTTGGGACAATACTTGAAAATGTAATGCAAGGGGGGAAAATGACACCACAACTGTGCAAACAATGCTAAGATGTTCTTCATAGCCTCTCCTCATTGATTTGCATCCCCCTCCTCCCTTGTGTGGTCAGAGAACACTAAGTTGTGTGTACTTGATGTGCAGAAAAGAAATATACTTCTAATGTGGATTATTATGGGTATAACTTATTAATGACTGTTTAAAAAGCACACTAAGTCTCATTCTGTTACAGTCCCTAGGGCATCAACAGTAGTTTGAAAGTCCAAGAGGATTCTAAGCTATGATCAGCATGACACATACCAGTAGGTGTATCTTCAACAGAGGAACTGCCAGAGGGCTATTTTTAGTGTAGCTATCAGATGTCTTAGGGTGGAAAATTGCAGAGCTCTGTTCCAAAAGGTCCTGCAAAGCCAGACAGGATGACCTCAAATGTGTAAGATTTTTAAGACTGTGTGTACTAAGCATGAATACGATATCAGAATGATGAAGGACAATTTTTGCTGGTCATGCAGGAGAAAGGGGGAGATGCCTTCCCTAAATTGAAGTAAATCATAAATTCTTTACATTTGCTTCAAGGTTTGTTTCTGTTCCTCAAAGCTTACAGGGCTCAGTCCTAACGCTTTCCTAATTTACACCTGCATCATGTAATCTCCTACCTATTTTAAGCCTTGTCTGTACAGAAAAAGCTGGTGCATCACTGTCGTGTAGAGTTCAGTCCCAGTTCCTCTGGTTTTTTTAAATAATTTATACAGTCAGTGGTAATCAAGAAATCCTTACACAGGACTCCTTTCACTAATTGTGCAAATTAATGGATGCTGGTTTTATTCTCTTATAAACACATTTCGATCTATAAAACAGCATACTATTACCCATGTGCAACTAAGGCTAAAATAAATAACTCCAGTAATAGGTATGTACAATAACTGCCATGTTTATTTGCAATGTAGAACGCATGTGTATATATAAATGAATAGACACATACTACACCAAATTGCATACTACTGAAGAAGTGTATGCTGAAGATTGTAATGAGAGAAGTAACTATGCTGCAGAGCATGGCATGTGGCTCCACGTTCTTAATTTTAGTAGTATCTAATCTCCCTGTGGCAGTAGTGCAGCAGCTCAGTTTCCACAGTCAGGTGTCGCTTCTTGTTAAAGTCAGGCCCGATTACATGAGAGGAGAAAAAACCCTAAAGATATTTCTTTGAAATTCCTTTCCAAACTCATAGAAAAGCATGTGTGAGAGTGCTTGCTTGGAATAAAGAAAAACGACAGTTGATTTGAGGACAGAATTTAAATTTTCTCTTGTCTCACCAGGACCGTGTCTTTGGTTGTATTTTCTGGAATCTTCCTGGAATACGCAGCTGTGGGTTAAAAATAAGCTTTATTTTTGAAGTCATAGTTGTAACATTTGAGTGGCTGCAGTTGCAGATCTGCACAGGAATTTTAAGAGTTTAATCTTGTTGTTTTCATGCAATGATTGACACAAATTTTATTTTAACACAGAAAGTAACGAATAAAGCCCGGATATTGGCAGCAAAATGTTACCTGAAAGTCTCTGTAGTCTGATAAGTGTGCATCACGCTTTACTGAGAAGAAGACTAAGAATTTATTTCCTGGAGTTTACAGGCGATAATCCATAAGGATGATTGCAGTTTAGCCTGGGGAGGAGGACTTGAGGGTACTGATGGATGAAAAGCTGGATGTGAGGGAACAATGTGTGCTCACCAGCCCAGAAGGCCTAAGTGTATCCTGGGCTGCATCAAAAGAAGCAATGCCAGCAGGATGAGGGAGGGGATTCTGCCTCTCTGCTCTGATGGGACCCCACCTGGAGCCCTGTGTCCAGTTCTGGGGTCCTCAGCACAGGAAGGGCTTGGACCTGTTGGAGCGAGTCCGCAGGAGGCCATGAAGACGATACAAGAGCTGCAGCACCTCCCATCTGAGGACAGGCTGAGAGAAGAGTTGAGGTTGTTCATCCTGGAGAAGAGAAGGCTCTTGGGAGACCTTACAGCAGCTTCTCGTACTGAAACAGGCTACAGGAAAGATGAGGAGGGGCTCTTGATCAGGGAGTTCAGGGACAGGAGGGAGGAGTAATGATGTTAAACTAAGGGAAGAAGGAAGACTGGATGTAAGGAAGAAAATTTTTTACAGTGAGGGTGGTGCCAACATTGGCACAAATTGCCCAAGGAGGTAGGGGAGGGCTCATCCCTGGAAACATTCAAGGTCAGGTTGGATGCGGCTCTGAGCAATCTGATCTGGTTAAAGATGCCCCAGCTCCTGCAGCATTGTTGGACTAGATGACCTGTCCAACTGAAACCATTCTATGGTTCTGCGAGTCTATGATTGCATTATTAACTCCAGTCCATAAATTGCATTTTTCACTGCTCATAGTATTAAAGGGGTTATAGAATTGGAACTGTTTTTTGGGTTTTTTTTTATTGTCTGGGCCCTCTCTGAAAATTATACATTTTGAGCAGCGGTAATGTGATCTTTCCGTTTCCTGTTCAAAGTCTTTTACCATGCTCTCCAGCTGGAATTTCTGGCTCTCTCCTGTTTCAGAATGTTCTCTGCACGGTGACTGTCAGTATTTTTAAGTTTGCTGTTCCCTACCCTAAACTGTTGTTGATAAAATATTAGCACTTTGCTGTTGCTTAATTTTCTTCCCTTTCCCTTGGCAGCTTTCCTTAGCTCTTGGCAGTTCCACTTCTCTGTCCAAGCTGTCCAGCAGGAGATATTCTCATTCGGAGTACATTTCTCAGAAAGGACAACTTTTGTTGCCTCTCACAGAAGTCTCATAGAAATCCACACAATGTTTCCTTTTAACCAATAGCCCATGGAAATCTATAAGCCCCAAAGGAGTCTTTATGCTATCAAACTGTAGCAGAAGTAGAAGTCCTCTCTCTCACCTTACCCTCAAATTTTCATTACACACCATATTAAGCAGTTAATTATCAATTTATTGCAATTACATTTATTTATTTATTTATCTATCAGTTCCTGCCAAAATTGCTGTGCCCCAGTCTGGAACTGCAGATGTGAGATGCCCTCTTGAATGGAAATCCCAATGCTTGTGGAATTAATACACTCATCAAAAGGTTTTTGTATCTGGCAGTAGATGTGTCAATATAAATTATAATTTGTTAAGGATAAGATTAGTAAGAGCTCACTTGACTTTGGGAGTCGAGTTAGAACCACCCCTCAAAATCCCACTTAAGTCCCTTATGACTTCTCTTTAGCCTGTCCTTGTTTCATTGTGCTCAGCTGGTCATTTGGCAGGGGTTAAAACTATACACTGAGTTAGAGGTTTTATTATTAAATATTTATTTAAGTATTTATTGTTATTATTAAGATAGTGCTTCCTACTCCTTTGCAGCACTGAAGTTGTCTTACAAGCAGAATTGCATCATAGTTATAATAGCAGCTGCTTTTATGTCTTGTTTTAAGCATGATTTTTCTACCATTTTATTCCTGCTCCTCTGCATATCCAGTTTTCAAGAGAGAGCTGTTAAAGGGTTATCTTGAGGGGAGATCTCCCCGTCTTCACTGGGCCTTTCCCGACTAGAAATCCAAGCGGATTCCAACTGTGAACTTCCTTTGAAACATCAGGAATTGTTTTGGGGAAATTCTGAAGCAAGTCCTCTAATTACATAACCCAGCTTGGCGTTTAAGCAGTTTGTTCACGTTCATCTATTATTACTTATTAGACATTAATATCTAATATGAATGCTAGATTGCTTGGAAAAAAAAAAAGTGAAGTGTTTTACTCCTTATATACCAATGAAGAAGGTAATTAATTCCTGTAAATAACTCACAACTAGTAACCTGGCTGGACTCTTGCTCAACTCTTCTATTTCTGATCATATAGGTAGAAGCAAGAGCCTAATTTGACACAGATGGTAAATAAATGGTTTCATAGGCTTCCACAACTAGGACTGTAGAGTTTCACTTGATAAGCTTCAAACAAATTTTAAAAGCCTGGAGTATAATGAATGTAGCGTTGAACTTGGGGTTAGAAGCAATAGATCGCAAATTCAAGGTTTAGTCGGAGATTGCACTGAACAAATGTTTATTCTGTTTTTTTAATCTTGTGTACATAGGTAAGCTACTGATATTTTTAGAAACATGAATTGGAAGTACATTGTGAACCTACTGTAAAGGAAAACAGGAACAGAATATTAGTAAAGTATTTGGATAATACCAGTTTGAAAGGAAATTCTAAATGTTAGAATGAGATGACAAATAACTATGGAAATTAGGTGCTTAAGTAAGAAATGAACAAGTTTGATTTGCCGTGGATTAGTGTTGCTGCCAGTCTTTTACAGAAGTATAGTTAGAAACTAAAAAATACAGGAAAGTGGCACTAATGTCATAGCTTGAATATGTTTGTCCAGTGTTCCAGCAATGAAATACATATGATGCAGGCTGCGGGTTGCAGATGTAGAAAGTAGTGATCAGAACTGGTTACTGAATTACTATTCAGTACCCAGTTATTGTATTTGCATAATATAGACTATAAAAATAATAGACTATAAAAATATAAGCAGAGGAAAGATTAAGTAGCCAATTAGCACTTCATGTAGTACATTAGTAGAGCCATGGATAGGGAATTTAGTTTTTTCAGACCCTCAAAGAGTTGAAGTCTCTCTGCAGAAAATTTGACGTAAATGCTGGCATACACTTGATGTCCACAAATGTTGATAAGTGAAGTAGTGATGAGAGCGATTATAAAAAAAGAGTATAAACGAGACTAAGAGGTTATAGCTAGGAAAGGGAAACTTTTCTACTTTGTTGCTGGTGAACACCTCTTAGGTTGCAGAGAGGGAGGCAGTGGAATCATTTTTTCAGCTACAACAGTAGTTTGGCTTAAGCCAAATGTACAGTTGGGATCAGTCTTGGTTTGGCATGGAATACAACCAGATGAATCCATGATATTTCTTCCCCATTTATAGCATCTATGATGTCACTCCTGTAAAAATGTTTCATTACAGAAAAATAGATAGAAATCTCTCCTTAGACATATTTCTTCAGCATACTGCAGGGGTGGAAAGACACCATGCTGAGCTGTCAGAGTCCTGGAGAGTAAAACCTTGATTTGCTATGCGTCATAGGCAATGGCTGGCCATGATATGGGCTGTGATGGTAATTAGATTTTAAAGCCTATATATCTGTGGTCTTTTTACAATCTATTGCTGGAATGTACTATTTCAAGAGGTGACCATGTGTCTGTTGAGGACTGACCTGAGCTCGCCAGCTAAAGTCTTGCACGCTATCGAACAGCTGTCAGAACACAGAATTCTGCTCCAGTCCTGTACTAAATTTCATGCAAGCAGCCCCTGCACCTTGTTTCTGAATCTGCCTGCACAGAGCTCACCGAGGGATTCAAGTCGGCATCAGGTTATTCCCTGTAGCTCTTTTTCATTGTGTGTGAAGTGAGATGTTCTGTCTTTGAAGCTGTATACAGACTTACTGATCGAATACTCTGTTGCCAGGATCTTTGGAAATGCCAGGAAGAAATCATGATGTTTCTATATATTTTCCTTATTTCCCACATGTTAAGTTCAGAGAGCAATGTTCTGCAGGTCAGCTTTGTTATGTCCTCCTTTCCCCATCACAGGAGTAGCCAGCAAGCCTGATTCCTCTAGCGCAGATCATCCTCTGGGGTGATGATAATACAGAAAAGCATGAAGAGGGAGGAGAGAGCAGCCTTTGCCCCAGTCCTTGTAGGGCTGGGGCTCCCTGCTGGCTGCCAGGGCTGCAGCTCCCACAAATGAAGGCTGCCTTGATCCCATCCTGCTGTTCTGCCCTACGTGCTGCAGATGTTTTCTCGTAGGAGAGAGCTTTGTAAATGATGAATAACCATCCCAATTTAGAGGACAATAAGATTCTATCAGCTAGTCAAAAGTCTTGCTTTATACCTCAGTTTCACATCCAGAGAGCAGTTATATTTCAAGATCGTGTCCCACACTGGGATAAACCTGACAATTTCAGACAATTTCTTTGTTTTCTTTAAGCTGCTCTAAAGATGCTCTTTGGCCAGACAATGATAGAAATGTGTACAAGCATCATCCTGGTTTGAACTGTTATTCCAGCAGTCCCTGAAAAAGTGAGACCTATGCCAAGTCTTAGGTGTAATTCCAGTGATACGTGGCTGATGTAAACCATTATAGAATTACAGCCCTCTCCTCTGCATCAGTTTCACAGATCTCAATCAGGCCTTTCAGATGGATGCATTTCTGCTTGAACTGATTAAAAAAAACCCAAAATTGTTTCTCACCAGCTGTTTCCTTTACACTTCCCTTTGTAATTTCCACGCTTTTCGTGTTGCCCTCTCTTTAAAAAGTTCCTTTTGACACACGACATATTAACGGATGATTCTTGAAGATGTTATTTCCCTTGAAAACATGACTTTATCTGCAATATAGCAGAGAAACAGACTTATAGTAAATCATTGGATACGTTTGACCTCTAAATGACTCAGAACTTTGAGAAAATTGTGTGGGGTGAGGAGCAGCCTGCTGCTTTGAGCACAGGTGAAAGATTTTGTGGAAAAGGAATAGTAATGCCAATTTTTAACAGCTGATTCAGGGACTTCTGCCTGAGTAATTCTGGGTTCATTAGAAAGGATGTATCTGAGTCTCTGGTAACTTCCTGTTAGCAGGCTTGATGAGTGCTATCAGAGCTACTCTGCCACAGTGCAAGTCTCCTTGACTAAGCAAAGGACAAGAGAGAAAACTAAAATGCTATATCTGATATTTTACATTTAGGGATTTGAAAAGCCTTTTTAAATCCTGAGGTGGTCACTCTTTGAATTTAGCTGGTTTCAGCTGTGAGTCTGAGTTCAGGTTCTGAAGGACTTGACAGAAAGATAACAGAGGTTTCAGTCAAGAGTGCTTCCCTTTGGCTCCGTGCTGTCTGACTCAGTGGCAGTAGTACAGCAGTAAAACAGCTCAGAAGGCTTGTACATACAGCTTGCATCTTTGAGAAAGCTTACTGTGTCGTCATGTGCAAAACGGGAAATGTGTATGAACCCAGAGGAGCTGATCCAGGGCAAACTTTCCTGCCGTGGTGGAAAACACATCCATCTGAACGTTGCAGTGAAATGGAAACATGCATGTTAACCACAGAAGTTAAGAAATATTCTTGTCTGCATTGTACTGCTTGAACGTGGGAAGTTGTTTACATGAGAAGCTGAGCAATGAATGATGCAGCCTGCAAGTTGATGCTGCCATACAACTCTTCATGTTGTTTTTCTTCTTCTTAGAAGAAGTATCATACCCCAGTTTGTTTTCATCTTGCAAGCAAAGTGGTGTTTTGGAGTGAATGGCATACTTGCAACTTATACACTATTCAATACTGTAGCTGTCCTCAAAGTGTAAGAAAATGTAAATACCATTCAGAAAGACATGATCCAAACCAATCTGAGTAGGCAAAAGCTAGATCATTAGTTAAAACTGAGTAGAGGTTTGATTGAGAACAAACAATTTGCTCCAGAAATTCTCTCTTCTATACCAGGCCAGTTCTCCACTCTGTGTAATTCTGTACCTGTCAGGCATTCTTAACACCAAGTAATGTTTCACTCTTGTCCTGCACAGCTGTAACAATAGGATCCAAATCCCATTCCCACTGATATCTCAGGCCACGTTCCTTAAAATACATATTAAACCAGAATTATGGGAGGAATACCCTACTTGAAACCTAAAGGCTACCTTCTATTTTTTGTAGAAGCTAATAGTTGTAATTAATTCCTTTCAAAAGGCCTGGGAATTGCGTTAAAGTTAGAAAGCATGTACGCTTTGGAGGTCTTATGTAATCCTACTATGCAGAGATGTGCTAAATATGTACTGACTAGTATTAATTTCTTCCTTTAAAAGTTTGGTTGTTTCGGTAGTGTATGTCTTCACCTACTGATTGAAACAATATTACTTTAGCAGCCTTTCTGTTAAATATAACGCTGAAGTTATTCAGTGCAACGTAAACTTAGAGTTCTGCAGTTTAGTCTGTAAACATTTAAAAGGTTGGAATGTTTATCTAAAATGGCCAGACGTCCAAAACTCGCAAAGCTGATCTGTTTGCAGTGTTAACAACGAGTATAAAATGAAGAGTTTTACTCATTTGAAAGCAAAGAAATAAAAAAACCCAACATATTTGGCTCCCAGCAACAATCAGGTTCAGTTTTGTTTCAGTTCTGAGTTTCCTTGGCACTGGTTTGAGTGTCATGAACTGATTCCATAAGATAATTGGTTGGGATGAGGCCTGTTGGTGGAATCCCAGTGTAAACCCAGGTCTCAGTGAAAAGAGGGGAGATAGATGCAGGCAATAATGCTTTTCTATTTATACATATATTAAAAGGTTCACTGTGATACATCAAGGTGAAGAAAAAGCAGAAGTTTAGAGGTTGCCTCATGAGCTCTTAACTGCCATGAAAACAGCAATTTCTGAGAGATGGGAGGAGCTGCTGTCATACAGATGTGATCATCACCTCATCTTTTTGTCCTTATGATACTGCTAGTAAGTCACCACACTTCTAGGCAAGTCAACGTTATTGCTCCTCAGTGCCTGATTACTTAATGTAACTGGCCACTTCCTATGGAGGGTAAGAAGCAGAAACAGTAATGACCAAACCATGGCTCCAAAACATCAGATGAACATCTTCACAGGTCAAAAGAAAGTTTGGTTCATGTTGTTATGAAAGAGCAGGTGAAATTGGGAAGATCTTATTGTGCACAAGGTAGTTCAGCTGTGATTAAAATTGCACAATGTTATAATTAAATGATAATGTACAAGAAAGGTGATTATTTTTCCCAAAACACAGGGATTAACTGAACAACAACTGTTTGACAAGTTCTGGCTATAGAATCAGGAACTAACTCAAACAACTTGTACATTTAAACATTGATTTGCCAACAGAGGGAAACTATATCATTATCTGACATAATTCTTCTCAATGCATGTAAAAGTAATTGCTCTCATAGACGTTTCATAGCTGTGACCATAGATACAACTGCTGTAATGACACAAAAGGCCACTCGAATTCTCTAGTGCACTTCTAATGATTAGATGGCTTATACTGCCCCATGTTTTGATCTGCTAAATACCCGGAGGTGACTTTATTTTGCAGACCTTTTTTATTCTTGCTGTTACTGCAACGATAGTTGCACAGCAGGGACACAGTCGTTATTTGAAACCTCTGAATAGTCACGTCAATAAAGTTTTAGTAGACAGTAAAAGGGCTCCCTCTATTGGCAAATCTATGTGTAACGACGAGGTAAAATGAGAACTGTATGCAATCTACCTGGAATACTGGAATTTTGTGAAATCTCAGCAATCTGATTAATATAGTTGAAATTAAACAAACAAAATGAACTAGACACAATCTACAACTCAACTGTAAACTTTGGCACCTCTGTAATTCTGGTCTGTTTACATCTGAGCTTCCATACACTATGCATAATAAATTTTGCATTCCCTGCTGTTGCGTTACATCAAAACTGAAGGACACAGGAGTGTCAGTGGCTCGTACTCGTGTGTGTTAAATATTTGTGGAGATGAAATAGCACAACTCTTTCAAGAAAAGACAAAATGTCCTTCCCTGTTTCCAGGAGGGGGCTCTGACTCGCCATGTAATGTATTTCAATAGACTGAAGTATATACTTTAAGAGACTGAATCTTACTGTTACACTGAGCTGTCGTTCCTTTGTGCTTTGAACCAGCTCAGATTATAGGTTTTGCTGATGGCAGCTGCTTTGTAAAAATCAACAAAACATTTTTTTTCCGTATTACTACTAAAAATGCAAATGCAACAAGGTTCTCTCCCTTACAGCTTCAATCAAAGGAGACACTTGAGCCTGTGTTTTGCAAACGTTTCCCTGGACCTGTGCACAGAGCTGTGGTGGAAGAACACTCTCAGAATTATGGGTGAAGCTGTGGAAAAGACCTGTGTGATGCGACATGGCCATCCAATGCTGCACGGCTGTGCTGCTCGCTTGCCACCAGGAGACTCTCGCTCACTGCGATTTAGAGGCAAGGAAAGAAGTATGTACTGATGCCAAGTATCATCTGAGCAAGCGACGTCTATTGGAAAAACACTCTAAATTTAGATCTGAATGTACCTTCTTCTTTTATAGAAATATTGCCTTCCTGCTGTCAATACTGAGAACATAAAACGGATTTTATTTGGTCTCAGTTAAATATTTTGTGCTCCAGCAACCTCCTAGTCTGTGGTTAGGGTGCTGGCTTGGGACACCTATGAAAGGCAGTCTTTCAGCACTTGCTTTTCTTAATGGTTACAGAATATTTTGAGCAGTCTTGGGTAAAAGATCATCTGTGCTAAAGATGGCTTGAATGACATGGTTTTCTCTGGATGTGGGCAAGGCTTCTGGGTGAGTCAGGGTTGAGTCATGTGAAGATTATGATCCTTTGACGTAGGAGACCTAGTTTTTTATGCTTCTAGAGTTGTGCCCCAAAGAAGTGTTATGCCGCAGTAGGACTCTGCTGCAGCTGGAGGCACGGTTTGAGGAACTGCTGACCCATACTGTTGTTGAGGAGAAGGAGACCCTCAGAGTTTGCTGTGCAGAGATGGATCCGCATAAGCTTTAGATTCAGATCAGAAGGTGTGAAAAGTTGCACTTGTAATTACAGTTTGAGCTTTGTGTTTTGGTAGCCTTGGGAATCTTTGTATTAAGCCATTCAATTTTGAATAGTAATTACAAAGAATTGCATATGTAGAATATTTATCTTTACACGGTCATCTTGGTTTTTATCCTCACATTGAAAATAGAGTGATATTTATCTCTAGTTTTAGAGAAGGAAATCTGACAGACAGGCTAAAGTCATGTACTAGACCTATAATGAGCCAAAATTACCCACAAATAAGGTAAAGGGTCATGTAGAAGGTGCAGGAATAGAAGAACAGTTCAATACAGTGTATCCTAACATAGGATTTAAAGGAAAGGAGAGAAAAGCAAAGGATATGGGAGATGGTTCTGGTCTAATAAATAGCAGAGCAAATGTGAAAAGTGATGGATGTATGTTGGCCTGACAGGAGGAGCTGTAAGGTGTCAAAGCCAGAATCAATGCCAGACATTGCTTTGTGAGTGACTCCAACTCTCATCTTCTTTTTCTATTAGAAGTGCAAAGTGCTGAGAAAGCAAGGAGGTAATCATAGAGACATTGCTAGATGACAGAAGTATGGCATAGGAGGCAAGGGAATGCAAGAATATAGATACATGTTTTACAGAAGTGCTTCCCAAACTGTATGATCTGACGGGTTCACCCACTCTGAGTTAATGTATTTTGGTTTGGGCATCACTGACAAAGAGGTCAGACTGAAGCCAGCCCTGATGTGCAAGCCTTGCAATCATGCTGAGCCGTATCTTATCTCCTCAGGAACCTAAGGAATTTAGGTTGTGTCTTACCAGGAGCTAACAGCACCAGCCCAAGCTGGGACCAGAGGAAACTAAAACTCCTATGGCTGCACAGTTGCACGTATACCAAGGGGAGTTTGACAATAAGTCTGTCGCCTTATGCTACAAATGTCTGTAGATCATGGAATTTGTTTGAGCTCTCCTGCACGGCAATGGTCTGTGGGGCGATGATCTCCCCTTGAGCAGGGATGCCTTTTAGGGCTATTCCTTGAGGTTGAGAGATCCCTTGCCTGCCATCTGATGCCTACAGTGAGGTGAGTGACATTTAATATTAGATCTAAAGCAGACTGTATGCAATCTAGCTTAATTATTAGAGGTGTAATTAGTAGTAGAGTGTTTGAACGCTGTTTAATTATTGCTTAGTCATCATTCAATCACCATTTAATCATGATTTAATAAAGCCTTCTGGTTAACGCCACAACGATGACTTCTCTTAATAATTCACCTGCGACATACAGAAATTGGGGTCAGTTGAGAGGACAAGATGTCACTTACATGAATTCACAAAACATTGGCACTTTTCCTTTTGTTAATAATTTGTTAATATTTGTGGGATAATAACCTTTTTCTTCTATGCCTCCAGAAACAAGGATCATAGTGTCTCTGCAGGTGTAGGCAGGGTAGGTGTGGGCCATCTCAGTTTGTTTCTGTGAGCTCCTTTTCTTGTTATCTAACTCTGTTATACTTGGAATTAGATGCCAATTGGAGTTCAGAATTCAGTTTTGCACAAGAAACAACCCAAAACAAAAGATGTAAACTAACTGTAGAATATCTGAGCTGCAAAGGGCTGAACTAGTGATTCCTACGGGCGTGTGTTGTGAGATGTCAGTTTGCCACTGTAAAGCCGGGTTATCTCCACTGGGCAGTAAAACACAGCATTCCAACAGTCACACTTCAAGAGTTTAATGACAAGATTGTCTTAATGAGAAATGGAACCTAAAGCACTTCCATCTGTTGCTCCTTGATGAAACTGTTTATTTCAAAACTATATTCTGCTGCATACGAGGGGTAATGTTATACATACACATGCACACTCAATACTCCATAACTTGTATAGCCTGGAGCATAGAATTAGCTCTTACCTTAATTTGAACGAATGTAGTAACAGCAGAAGGTGTTCAGATAGACAGCCCTACAGATCAAAGCTCATGGCATGCATGAGAAAAATGCAAGTTATGCACGAGAAAATTGTTTCAACAAAAATCCTGTGTACTAAAGAACTACCCAAGTCTAAGGTGCCCTTCGATAACACAATCTGTGCAGTCCATCACAAAATTTGATCCAGTTTATGAAATTCCTGTATGGTTGCATTCCTTAGCACACATCAGTGAAGCCACTGGCTGTTATCACCTGTGTTCCGGACCAAGGGGAATGCAGAGTCATTAAACATTGCTGTTTCATATTGCAACACGAATGCACTGGGAAAATGAAGTTGGACTGCGGACATCAGTTCAACTAAGCCTACCTCCAAGCAATGGATTTTAAGCAGGAAAATTTTCTCAGGAGTGCGACACAGATTGAGGGTAATACTACCTCTTAAATATCATCAAGCCCAATAGGCCTAGGGGGATACAAATAACCTGCAGAGGAACAACCAGGGGAGAATAATACAAGTCCATGATCTTGTCTTGCAGGAGTCTGATTTAACTGAAGGCCCAGTTATGAAGAAGGAAAACAGGTGCATAGAAGAGTTGCAAAAAGCATGATTTGGAAGCCACATGGGAAAAAAGTAAGTATAAACCCCAGGAAATGTTCAGGAGTAGTAACTAAACAGAAGAAGGAAAATGAATGCCTTTTGTTAGCTAAAACAGGGTGAAAGCATTTGGGATACTGTCTTTCCAAAATCAACATTAACTAACAGGACTTCCTTAACTAACAGGGTTCCAGCACAGCCCTACCAAGAATGTACCACAGGCTGGCTGGTTCCTTGACTGCCTGAAAAACAAGATTATAATATGTGCAGAATGTTTTTTGGTGTTTCTGTTTGCTTTTATTGTGCAAACTCTCAGGTATTTTATCTTTGAGGTTTTGTCAATGGAATATTTTAGTGATCGAAATGAAATACTGAAAAATTGAAACAGAAAAAGGAAGACGACAGGACCTATGAAATCGGGGTGGGGGAGATGTTGTATTGAATGGACACAGTAGTTTCCATCATTTGGTTCTGCTTTGTGTACCATTAGGGCACAAATCTGCTCGGAAAAGTATAAAGCTGGAACTGCAGTCTGGAAGAGGCACTAGGAAAATGCAGTGCTTGCAGGAAATCCTGCTGTGATTTTGAGAGTTCTCCCACAAAGGCCTCTCCATTTGAACTGGTCAATACTGGTACAATTGTCAGAGAGCAGTGTGACTGTGCTTGAGGTGACAGGCAAACTTTCACCTGTCCTGACACCAAGGATCCCAGGCCTTGTTTCCTACCGTTTTCCCCTGGCTGTGGCATCGCTGTCCATACACACTTGGTTTGAAGTCATAATCCAGAATGACAGTTGTCAATGTGAGTAAAAGCAAGCCTTGCTTCAAAATAATACAGTCTGGGGGTTCCATTCTGGCTAAATACTGGTTTGGATATAAAAAAATTAATGGCTAATAAAGAAATTAGATATTAAAACTTGCTGGTAGGCTTCCTGTTATTTTAACTGGAGAAAATATCTTTGTTTTCTTCTCTGTATTAGCTGCACACTGTGGCTTCTGTGGTTACCTTAGGAACTGGGTGCTGGAAGGGTTCTTATTCCAGGCTGAGCTCAGGTTTCCTAAATTGAGCTGATTGAAAATCAGTCTTAAAAGGTATGTACGTAAGATAACGCACATACAATAAATCTGTTTAATACAGTATGCTATCCTGCATGTTTCTGCATACTTTTCCTCTTGTAAACTCTTAAGGCAAACAGCTGCAGTTACATTTTGCTCTACAGAAGTAGCCAGTCAAAGTGTGGCATAATATTTACTTTACTTGTAAACTATTTTAATGTCCTTTTGAGATTAAATGTGTAACAAAGGTATAGAGGAGAGTCCCAGATAGAAGTCTTAAGTCTCTTCAATCTACCTTACTTGTAGAAATCCATGCTAGAGCTAAGCTGACATAACAAGGATCAAAGAAAGCCTGGCTGGAAGAGGAGGGTGGAAAGGAGAGAGTGGTCTTGTCCCTTTTTGGCAACAACTACCCTCTGAATATCACTGTGCGAGTTATCAGGTGTGATGCTGCTGACGGTGAGCAGAAGTGGGCTCTGTGTGGAGTTCTTGTTAACATCTCTTTATTTTAAGAAACTCTAAGGGTAATAACTTAACGTGTATACTTATGGAAATTAAGGCTATTGTTTTGAGCTGCCTGCATTTCCAAGCAGGCAATACTATATTGCTTACACTTGGCTCATTTTTCACAGATTTACATTTGTCTTTTTACCTAACGAGAAAAAATACTTATAAACAGGGATTTTGATGTAACAGCATAAATCCTTTAGTAAGAGGCACATGCACAGGCAAATCCAGGGAGCTGATTTCTTCCTGACTCAGTTTCACCATGATCTCTTTTGCTGTTGTAACATCTTCAGTCTTCAAAATTCTATCCTTCTCTAACAAAATTACAAGTATTCTCATAGATGTTCATGCAAATTTACAGTCTGAATCAAAATCAGCTTCTCTAATGAGAGAATTCATTTGTCTCAGGCTTTAATCTATCAGCTGCACGCGGCTCTCCTAACAGTTCCTCTTATTCCACTGAAAATGAAAGAAACTCAACCTAAGCAACCCGACCTAGGAGGTGTCCCTGCCCGTGGCAGGGGATTTGGAACTGGATGGGCTTTAAGGTCCCTTCCAACTCAAGCTATTTTATGATTCTAACAATCCACAGTGTTTCCAACATATTAAAAAGTTATATATGTATGTGTATATATACACGTGCCCCACCCCACCCCCAATAAAATACGCTGCTAAAGCTACAGCACTATTTCTTTTTCTTTTGCTGACAAGAATATTTGCTGCCCGTAACAGCTTTTTCAGGAAGAGGGATTTGCTCCAGCCTAAGCTCCTAGGGAGCGTGGGCTGGAGGTTATCATTCCTGTGGAAATATTTCCAGAAATGAAATATGTTAAGCAAATGCCTTGCTCCCTGACTGTCTGAAAATAGCAGCTAGTGAGGTTTCCATACAATGGTTTCCTTGTAAGAAAAGTATTCCATATGCCAACATAGTTAGCGCAGTTTTCTGTTTATGAATGCCGTGTCAATGGTGGGGGACTTCTATGAATCCCTCTATTTATTCAGCCTTGATGGCTAGAAGTGAGGAAAACCTGGACCTTAGTTAAACCCATAGAATGTTGCAATTGACTTCAAAGTGAGCACAACTGGGTCTGGAATAAATGCTGGGCTGGTTGCAGCAGCACAAGCTTCCTCATACATCTGCTCCAGCCTAAACGTGACACTCAAAAGGCTTTTTGACATCAGAAAGTAACAGTATTTAAGTTGCAAAATATGGGATTTTTTTCCAAATCCTGCTTGAATAGGTAACCTTTAGTAGAGGTCACAGCATCCTCATCAGACGGGTGTAGCAGCTCCTCTGACTGGCTCCTAACCAGTTTCAGCCAAAATTACTCTGGTTAACAAAACTGTCCTGTTAAAGCTCTTGTTGTCCCTGGCACAAGTGAGAGTAGTTAACTCGCAAGAGGAGCTCTACCAGCATATGGAGAGTGTGATGATCCCTGGCCACCTCTGCACGTGAGCTACTCTGTGGGCACATCTTAATTTTTCAATCTGCCTGGATAGTGAAAATACAACTAACTCTGCATCCCAACCTGTGCTGATGTGTAGCCTTGCTTACTAAATAGAAATGTCTTTATCAGTAAGGCTTAATATCAGCTGGGAATTAACTCTTAATTTATGCTAAAATCACAACAAGCCATTCTTAATTTGAAATATGTATTCACCAGCTTTGGACTACTTTCAGTTTAGCTTTTTCCCATGGGTGCCGCCTTGGCCTCTATGTTAAAAGGCCAGTTAAGATTTTGATAAGTGGAGGGAAGGGGCATTTCTTCAGTTCCATCACAGCTGTTGTATTTCAGTGATTGGCCATACTAATGTGTTGAAGCTCTTGTGGAGGAGAAAAGAACAGCTCCTGCAAGGAAAGAAGTTGGTGGGCAAACAGAACATACACTTTAAAAACTGTGAACTTATCAATCAAAATTATTTGTTCTAAATGAAATTGCCTGTTACAAAGCATGAGGGAAGCAAAGCATTGGAAGGGAAGTTCCGAGACTGTCATGAATGAGTGTCATGTCTTCAATATTTAGATAATAGTGTGACTTCACAGGGTTCAATGACAAGGTCACACTATGACTTGCCACTTGGATGAAATTGAGAGAAAATCTGGTTAGAATCAATAGGAGTGATTTACATAGGGGCTGGGGATGCAAAAAGGTAAGGGAGATCCTCCTGTCGAGTCATGACATTTAGAATGGATGCTTTCTAAACTCCTGTTCAGAGAGGAGTCTTGGTGCAGGTGGATCCAATCCTAGTCCCAGACTTGGTTGATGACTTACGGCTAAGAGATACAGAAGGTAAGGGTTATATGTGTTTATAGCTAAAGGATTATATGGGCATATCCCATCTGCTATATCACTTTGCTAGGCTTTTCACTGTGCTTCTCTGCTTCACCCACCTTCCTTCTGGGCATCCTGCTGATTTCTATCAGGCGTCAGTTTGCTCCAAATTCCAAATTCAAGGTTTCACAATACAAGCTCCGAGGCATCAGATTTCATAAAATACATAATTTAATAGAGCGGTACAGCAGCACAGTTAGCTCCAGAGAGAAAGCCAATGTGAACAAAGAAATCCCTTACAGACTATGTACCTGCCCCTCATGTGACGGTCCAGTCCAGTAGTTATATTTGGGCCTGGAGTCTTCTTGTTGCTCACTAGATCCCTTCGCTGTCTTTCAGACAGGTTGTTATCTTGCCTCGATGTAGCTCATGTTGATGATCTGTATCCTTGAAGACTGCATATCTTTTGGATTTTGTTGACTTTGTTTTGACTAAGCAGGCTGTAAGCAGGCTGGGCATTTCTAGGTTGTGGCCCAGTGCTTCAGAGCAAGTCTAAACTAAGCTAAACCAAGCAAAAAGCATGCTAAAGCACACAATATTATAACTCTAAATAGTTTATTTAAAATTTTACTTATTTAAGCTAAGCAACTAATCCCTACTAAAGAGGAGGATTGCCTGGTATGCAGTCCAGCTGCCATTGAGGGAGGATTCAGATGGGGCTTACCAGCGATCTGTTGTTGGTAAAAGATCTCATTGCTTTGAGGAGCACCTTTGAGAGGTGTCCCATTGCAAGGGGGGATAATCACCACGCAGCCACACTGCCTTGTAGGGAGAGCTCAGATAAGGTTTGCTTAGGCTGTCATATTTATGGGATAAAAGTGGTTGGCTCATTGTCAAATTGCATATGATATAGAATCATGGAATGTTTTGGGCTGGAAGGGACCTTAAAGACCATCCAGTTGCAACCCTCCCACTGGATCAGGTTGATCTAAGCGCCATCCAACCTGGCCTTGAACACCTCCAGGGATGGGGCAGCCACAACTTCTCTGGGCAACCCGTGCCAGTGCCTCCCCACCCTCACAGGAAAACATTTCTTACTAAGATCTCATCCTGATTTCCCCTCATTTAGTATAAAGCAGAGGTATGCACAAGGCTCCTTTTACCCACATCTTATTGGTGTTCAATGTGTCGTTCTGCTCTTTATGGTTTTCCTGGAGGAGTTCTTGGCCCAGCTGCAGCCTTTGCCTCCTGCAGCCTGAACCAAACTGCTGCTAGTTTGGTTAAGGGGGGAGGGAATAGAGTGCATCCGTCACAGAGACCCTGTTCACGAAAATCCCAGCTGCAAAGAAGAGTTCAAGCCCGCCCAAGTTGTATAATGCTGTGATTCAGTCAGCAATGTTATTTTGAGGAGTGCCTTGGCAAAAGAAATTTAATAGGAAAATGCTAGGCTTTTTTTTCCTCTCCATTTTTATTTTGTTTTGTCTCTCTAAATGCTTCCATGTGAGCAAACTTCACTCATCTTTAAAGAACGCACGTAGGAAAAAAAAAGACATTTATTGCAGCGTTTAACTTATACTTCTTTTACTGGGAAAGGTCAGTATGAAAAACCTTCCTCTAAAATCTCTGCAGAATTTTACTGAAGGAAATGTTTGTTATACAACAAAGCAGGGCTGTGTGTCCCACCTTGCCAGGAACACATGTTTTCTGGATGTTTTATGAATTTCTCGGGGTCAAATCTGCTGTGATGCTGAACGCTTACAGCCTTCCTTGGCTTGGTTTCACCATATCCATGTCACCCAGTCCCTCGGGAGATGACAGATGGCAGGGCAAAGTCCAGGCTGCCTTGTGACTGGTGGTGTTACTGTTTATTTTGTTGGTTATGACATGGACCTCTTGCTAGAAATTGCCTTTTGGTCCAACCCGTTCTGTGGCACAGATTTCCAGCCGGGAAAGCCAGCCATATCCTAGACTGCATAAGAAGGAATGTAGCCAGCAGGTCGAGGGAGGGGATTCTGCCCTTCAGCTTTGCTCTGGTGAGACTTCACCTGAGTCCTGTGTTCAGTTCTGGAGTCCTCAGCACACCAAGGACGTGGAACTGTTACAGTGAGTCTAGAGGAGGCTATGGAGATGATCCGAGGGCTGGAGCACCTCCCGTCTGAGGACAGGCTGAGATAGTTGGGCTTGTTCAGCCTGGAGAAGAGAAGGCTCCGGGGAGACCTCATAGCAGCTTCCAGTACTGAAAGGGGCAATAGGAATGTTGGGGTGGGTCTCTTGAGCAGGGAGTGCAGGGACAGGATGGGGGGAATGGCTTTAAGATGAAAGAGGGGAGACTGAGATGAGATCTTAGTATTGAAAGGGGCTAGTGATTCAGAGGAATCAACTCACAGAAGGACTGCCAGCCGAAGCACCTTTATTTAGCCAGCTGGGAGGCCAGGATCTGCATCCCGTAAAATGTACCCTCCCCGGGCGGGGGTTGGCCCAGTTTATATATTTTTCTACCAGACACTCCGTACATCTTGAGGCTAGTCGTGATAAGCAAGCAGTTAGGTTGTGTAACTCCTAAGCCTGGCTTCAGCCCCCTTCTTTGGGAATTGTTTCCTTCAGAAATTCCTAAACCGTAATTGACGAGTTGCAATTTCTGAGCTGTAGTCTCACCCCCTGAGGAGGAGGGTCCATGTTTGGCACAAGCCAGTCACAAAACTGATTAATTAATTAAATTGATTAATTTTATTAAGTAAGCTTATTCCCGACCTTAGTCCTTAATCCACTATGGGAAAACCGGGGAGAGGCTCTTGATCAGGGAGTGGAGGATAGAAGGAACGGTTTTAGGCTGAACGAGGGGAGGTTTAGATGAGCTTTTAGGAAGAAATCGTTTCCTGTGGGTGAGGAGGCCCTGGCATAGGTTGTCCCCGGGCTGCCCCATCCCTGGAAGAGCTCAGGGCCGGGTCGGATGGGGCTCGGAGCAACCCGATCCCGTGGGAGGTGTCCCTGCCCGTGGCGGGGGTGGAACGGGATGGAATTCAAGGTTCCTTTCGACCAATCCTCCGCGTGACTCTTCGCCGCAGCCCTGCCCGCTCCCCCCCATCGCCCTGGGGAGGGCGGAAGGAACCGCGGCCACGGCTCCTCCTCCTCCTCCTCTCGCAGCGACCGGGACTCCGGAGGGGCGGCGGCTGCCGGGGACCCGCGGTAGGACCGGGCGACGGCGGGACCTGGGCTCGGGGGGCACGGGGAGCAGCCTGGGGTGACACCGGCCCAGAGGGCTGCGGTGACATGGATTCATGGGGTGATATGGATTCATGGGGTGACAGGCAGCAGCCTGGGGTGACATGGGCTCGTGGGGGGACAGGCAGCAGCCCAGGGTGACACCAACCCAGATGGCTGGGGTGACGCTGACCTGGGGACTCAGGGTGACCGGCAGCAGCCTGGGGTGACACAGCCCGGGGTGGCGCTGGAACGGGGTCCCCAGTACAGGCAGCGACCTGGGGTGACAGCAGCCCGGGGTGACAGCAACCCAGAGGTCTGGAGTGACACTCACCTGGGGACTCAGGGTAACAGGCAGCAGCCTGAGGTGACACTGGCTTGGGGTGCCACCGCCTGGGGTGACATGGACTCACGGGGTGACAGGCAGCAGCCCAGGGTGACACCCTCCCGGAAGTCCAGAGTGACACTGACCTGAGGGTTCGGGGTGACAGGCAGCAGCCTGGGGTGACATGAGCCTGGGGGTGTGGGGTTATGGGTAGCAGCCTGAGGTGGCACAGCCTGGGATCTGGATTGACACTGGCCCAGGGTGACACAGCCTTGGGGTGACAAGCAGCAGCCTGGGGTGACACTGGCTTGGGGTGACAAGCAGCAGCCTGGGGTGACACTGGCTTGGGGTGGCAAGCAATGGCCTGGCGTGACGCTAGTCTGGGGCGACAGGCGGTGTCCCAGGGGCTGGTGCTGATGGAGGTGGTGGCTCACAGCAGCTCTGTGGTTTTAGAAAGCTGCTCTTGTTTCTCAGGCAGGTGAGGTTGTTTCAGAAGAGAATTCGTGTTTTGCACTTGCAGTCATGGCTTGGTACTTTGCCTGCATCTTCTGTTGACCTCGAACTGTTAATTTTGATGTGTATGGTTAACGAGAGAAAGAAGCCTGGGACTGTAGTCTTGTCAGGGCAGTTACACAATGCTTTTTGTTACCAAACCTCCTTTTCTACAAACTGCTCATAACATACTTTACTTATTCTTATGCGATGTGTACTTAAGTGTCCTAAGGCAGAACCTCTTCAGCTCTTGCTGTACCTCATGTAAGACAGACAACAGCATAATCATCTCAACATTCAGAAAAGCAGAGTTTCTCCCTGTCCCCAGAGGAGAGAGGTTAGGCAGTGGGGAGTTCCCTCTTGGGATGGTTTCTCCTTGTTTATCAGACCAGTGGTGGTTCCTGGAAGACTCTTCCTGATAAGGAGGAGCAGTTGAGGGAAGGGAGTGGCACAAGCAGGGAAAAGAGCCTAGCAAAAAGAGGACAGGTGCACTGAGGCAGAACTGAGGTGAAGGTGTGGAGAGAAAACAGGCTGCCGGGAAGGAAAAGCCCTGGTGCAATGTGTTTGGATGAAGGAGCTAGTTAATACGGTTTTGTGCATCTCAAAGCCTGACTGTTGTAGGAGGGGATTCATTCCCTGACACCTCATGACACACGGTAGTTTGCATTGCATGAGTCAGTGCTGTGCTGGAGTGTGTAATGTCAGAAACTGCACAGGGCCAGTCCTCGTATGTGGCTGCTGTAAGGCTTGAGTGCGCAGACGCTTTCCCTGTAGCTCAGCTGTTTCTATCATTTCCTGTTTTTAGAGGTGCTGTAAGAGTCACGTGGACTGCTCTCCTCCCACTGATGCAGCTGATAACTTGGGCTGGACACTGCATCCAGTTTTGTCTGTGGGCCAGTCCCCGCTGATTTTTTGTTTCCTGAAAGTGCCTCTGTAACTACTCTTGTGACTTCTTGCCTTCTGACTCCAAAGCGCCGCATATAATATGCTGTAACATCTATCAAACAGACTCAGCAAGATTTTGAAGGGCCTAATGATTTTTGTCTACAACAATGATATTTATGAACCTTTCTCTTGCCTGACCTTGTGGTGAGGTTCAGAACCAAAGCGTGTCTTTCATAGAATAGTTTGGATTGGAAGGGACCTTGAAGATCATCTAGTTCCAAAGTCCCTGCCATGGGCAGGGACATCCCACTAGATAAGGCTGCCCAAGGCCCCATCCAGCCTGGTCTTGAATGCCTCCAGGGATGGGGCAACACCTCCAGGGATCTGGCATACCTCCAAGGCTGGGTCTTTGAATGTGGACTTTAAAAGTTCTGGAGTAGAATAGGTCATGGAATCACAGGATGGTTTGGATTGGAAGGTACCTTAGAAGTTATCCAGTTCCAACCCCTCTGCCATGTACAGAGACACCTTCCACTGTATCAAGTTGATCAAAGCCTCATACAGCCTGGCCCTGAACACCTCCAGGGATGGGGCATCCACAGTTTCTCTGGGCAAGTTCTGCCGGTGCCTCCCCACCCTCACAGGAAAACATTTCTTCCTAATATCTCATCTAAATTTCCACTCTTTCAACTTAAAACCATTCCACCTCGTCCTGTCCCTGTACTCTCTGGTAAAGAGCCCCTCTGCAGCTTTCCTGCAGGCCACCTTTCAGTACTGGAAGCTGCTCTAAGTTCTCCATGGAGCCTTCTCCAGGCTGAACAAGCCGAACTCTCTCAGCCTGTTCTCGTCTGGGAGGTGCTCATCTCTCCGATCATCTTCGTAGCCTCCTCTTGACTCGCTCTAACAGATCCATGTCCTTCCTGTGCTGAGGACTCCAGAAGTGAACACAGGTCTCCAGGCAATTGCTGCACTCATTTGTGTGCTACATCGCTTCTTTAGTTTGTTCTCTGTAGTCCCGAGAAATTTTGAATAGAATGGAAATTCTGTGAAAGGTGAAAAGTCATGAAAAGATGTGATGAAGCCACGGTGGGATGGATACATTTACATAGTCAATACAGTATATTAAAGAAAAAGCATGGTAAAGACTGTAGTATTAGAAAACAACTTAAAATATGTCATCTGATCTACTAGAAAAAAAGTCAAGGCAAGAGAAGTCTGTCTAGTTTGAAGGCTGCAGGAGATGCTGTTTCCTAGAGCTGTAGCTAAAGTTTTGGAAGATTGAACATCTGGAAGGTTTGTTCTATAGTATTGCATTGATCGGAGTGAAGATAGACCTTGTCTTGGTCCTGTGATAGCGATATACGGATAAAACCAGGAAGCTATAGTTAAAGCAGAGATGTAATCAAAAAGAGCAGATGGTTTAGTGTTGGCTATGGAAATAGTAGGGCTTTTGAACAAATGGGAAGTTTTATTTATTTTTAGTCTGTGTAGTCATCCATAGAAACTTCTCTGTCAGCTTCAAGTTGCAGTTAGAGGCTTACCTTGAATTATGTGTACAACTGACTAACAGCAGTCCTTTTGCTATTGCTGTTGCCAGGACAGCAGGTGTATGTAGTGTAAATGCTGAATTTCCTCCAGGCAGTTCCCCAAGCTGGGAAGAATGTAATGCAGTACCGCAAGTAGTAGATAAGTAAGAATCCAAAGGGCAGCAGTGAGTATTTACAGTGTGTTACTTCTGTTGTTGCTATATGTTTGTTCCAGATTTTATCAGAGTGCACTACAAAATCTTGATAGGAGGTCAGATCGTGGCTAGTGTGAGCGTGGAGTCAGTTATGGGTCAGAGTGGGGACTTGCTGTTGGCCTTCAAAGAGAATTCTATTACATACTTATGATGACCAGGCAGCCGATCCTGCCTATGCTTAGCAGCTGGTGGGCATGTGTGTGTGTGTATGAAATTGTATCCGTACAACTCAGCTGTCACAGATGCCCAGTGTGGGTTGGTGCTTATCATTAGATTGTAGGAACTTCAACTGAACAGGTTTCACATATTTCTTGTAAAAGTAAACACAACCCCATGCAGGCCTATTCCTGTTCCCTGTACTGTTAGAATTAGAATCATTTGGTTGGAAAAGACCTTTGAGATCATTGAGTCCAACCATACCTGTCCACTACCAAACTGTATCCCTGAGCACCTTGTCTGCCTGTCTTTCAAATACATCCAGGGATGATGACTCCACCACTTCCCTAGGTAGCCTATGTGAGTGCTAGATAACTCTTTTGGAGAAGACATTTTTCCTAATATCCAATCTAAACCTCCGCTGATGTAACCTGAGGCCATTTCCTCTCATCCTATCACTTTTTACTTGGAGAAGAGACCAGCACCCACCTTGCTGCAACATCCTTTCAGGCAGTTGTAGACAGTGATAAGGTCTCCTCTCAGCCTCTTTTTCCCGAGGCTAAACAATCTGGTGTAGAGCATCACTGTCCTGTCCCATTGGTAGCAATAATCTTGTGTAAGACATTCAAAGAAATGGGAAGAAGTCCTTCTGAGTCATTGTTTTCTTTTTTTTCCTTAAGCATTGTCTGTTTGAGAGAGAAGATACTGTCTGATTTGGTAACAGGGAAGGTTAAAAGCTTTTTACTACAAAGTATGGGCAGTTTTTTTTGAGGGTATTGGGAAAGTGTCACCAATGGGTCACTCTGTTCCAGATTTAACTCAGTTGTTGTGTTCAGGAAGCACTGGTCTTCACAGTTTTCCTCCTTCTTTGGAGTCATTAATTAGTATTCATTTCATCATTAGGAGAGGTAGCCCCCCATTAAGGCTTTTGGATCCCAGCTTGTTGTAGGCTTAAGAACTGTCAACCAAATTAATCCTGTATTAAAGATCCAAATGAGTCTTAAATCACTATAGCCATTCAGTCAATATGCACATGAAGTGAACTCAGGGGCGATTCAATTACGCGTCAAATCTGTATTCCCAAAGACCTTGTTAGATTTCTAACTTTAGCTTAGCAAATTGCTCTAAATCAGTTGCTTAAGCTGCCTAAAGCAGACAGTGAGAACATCCCTTGTATTGTTGTGAGGGAGAACAACTTTAAATTTCAGAAGTTGTGCTCATTCTGTGAACGGCGCAGCTATCTGTACTCCAAATAACTGGTTATCAGCTGCACTCAACAGAGTTTTGAAAAGAATTGGCTTTCCATTAGCTAGGAGAAGAAATGTGTTTTACAAATGTTAGGATTTCGGGGTGGGGAGGTAAGGAAATACTTCATTCTCAGTACTAAGCTTTAAAGACTAAAGCTGATCTCCCACACAGACTGGATTTGAAGGCCATAGTCTTGCTTTCTTTTAATTTTGCTTGTCTCTGGTTGTTGTGAAACACCTGCCTCTATAGTTTACTCTACTAAATTGGTTCTTCCATAAATAAGTAAATTACTGTAAAGAAGTCATTGATCAACTAAAAATCAGTATTTATGTATAGTCAAGAATGAGCAAAAGGTGTCCATTTGCTCTCTGGTGAGTAGTGATTCCTGGTGTTCCTGGACAGCTGTGTGTTTAAGCTCTTTGGTGCCTAGAAAGAATGAAAGCTGTCACCTTTAAGACAAAGATAACATGCTTGTAAGCTCATATTTACCTGGTTTTCAGCTAGGGAGTCCCAAGGCTGTCAGCCTGGTACCAAGCACAAATGTTTTGTGTGCAGTATAGGGTATGTCCATACAGCTTTTTCCTAAGGTCCCACGCAAGTCCTGTAAGTGCCTTTCTTTGGGGAGTTGTCACTTGAACAACTCTGTGTTATCTGCCTGCTTCTGCAGCCCCAAACAATGTAAACGTAAGAAGTACTGGCAGAGGACCGAATGGAAACCTTCTGTCATAGTTTTGATCCTGTTGCCTCACAGGGCTGGGAAGCACTGGAGCCTTAGCTTTCACAGCAAGGACACTCCCTGGCTCTGTGCTCCAGCTAATTAGAAATTGGTGGTGTGAAACAAACAATTGGGAATTTCTCTAGTAACTCTTTTAAAAGAGTACAAATATCACACTGTTGCTTTAATTCTGTGGGATTTCCACACGGAGTGTACTTAGTGAAGTGGAGTAATTAATATTTATCTATTCTGACTTGCAGTGATGATATAAAGAAGTATTCTTGCATGGTAAAACTTAAAATAGATGAGTATAAATCCCTGAGGCATTAGTCACTTGAGAACATAATTCAGACTATTTATAGCTTGACAGTTTTTTGCAACAATTTCTTTTCTATGACAGATTCTGAGTTTGAAATAGAACAACCTTGCTCTATTATTTCTTCAAACATCTCATAAATGTATTTTGGTATTATTTCTTGCTTGTTGTGTATTTAGGAAAGCATCTTTATCTGTGTTGTCGTATATGTTTTGGCTGTCTGTATTATAAATATTACAAGAGAACATTGCAAGAGTGTGCTCAAAAGAAAACTTGATCAGGGCTGGAATTCACTCATGTTTTTGCTGCATGTGGGTCTCAACGGTCAGTGCAGCTCCGTTAATTTCTTTGGGTTTTGTTGTCTTTAGTATATATGTAAGGGCTGATACGTAAACCCAAAGAGGTCAGTGATCTTCCCAGAAGTCACAGATGTTGAATGAAACCATATGCTGGGGGAATAAATCGCTTTCTACAACTATCTGGAAGGAGGTCATAGCAAGGTGGGCGTCGGTCTCTTCTTCCGAGTAACAAGTGATAAAACAAGGGGAAATGACCTCAAGTTGCGCCAAGGAAGGTTTAGATTGGGTATTAGGAAACTTTTCTTTACCAGAAGAGTGGTGAAGCATTGGAACAGGCTCCCCAGAGAAGTGGTGGTCACCATCCCTGGAGGTGTTCAAAAAGCATGTAGATGTGGCACTTAATGATATGGTTTAGTAGGCGTGGTGGGGTTGGGCTGGCAGTTGGACTGGGTGATCTTACAAGTCTTTTCCAACCTCAATGATTTCATGATTCTGTGCTGACTGTGGCTCATCCTTGTCTTGCAAAAGCACAGTAGTGGATGCCTCAGTTCACCTCTGATAAAAATCCACACCATATTGTAAGGTGATAAATTCTGTTCTGCTGGTTTCGCAATGAGAGGTGAGTCTCAGAAGAGGTTCTGTCATTTATAGCTTTAGGCAGCCTTTTTTACTACATCCTCGTAATTAACCTGGAGGAGGAGTAAAGGTCAAAGGTTTAACTTGAGTTGGTTGGTACATTATTTTTAACAAATACAGGTTATGGTCTTCTCATCTGGTTTTGCCTTCAAAATGTTGCATCTTGATATAACTGAAGCCTGAACAGCCACCACTAAATACCAGGACTGGGCATGAATAAAGTTGTTGAGCTTATTTCTACAACACTTTGAACCAGAAATTTTCTGGCAGCCTTCAGATTCTGCTAACATTCTGTGATTTGTATTTTTTGTTATAAATATTTCCAGTTGTGGTGCTTTTCTGCTGTGCTGTGGCTTAAAGGAGGTCAGTTCCCTGTTAGCTTTGCCAAAGCAGTAGGAAAATGCTAAAGAGCCTGAGCAGTTCATGGCTTGCAGCATGAAGCAAGATGATGTCCACTGTGCGAGTAAAACCTCAGATCTTTATTTACAGTTTTGAGGTAGACCTGCAGGGTGAACAATGGGAGCCTTAACAGCATTTGTTCTGTACTTGTTTCCAGACACTCTCTCTTTCCATGTGCTGGTTAGTCATTTGGATTTTTTCTCCTCCTCATATGTACTACTTGTTTTATGGCTGAGCAAACACAGACCTTGCTGTTCCCACAGTATTTGCATAGCAGAGTGGACTTGGACATCTTCCATTCACCACTTCATTGTCAGTGCCACTCATCACTTAAAATTTTATTAAGATGTTGTGGATGCAGCAGAAGAAATTTGGGAAGATGGTCTTAGAAGGTGAAATGGCAACAAGGTTGTGGGAACAGCTGGGAAAGTTAATTTAGGGGTGTGTTTATTAAGTTAGAGAAGTGGCCAACAGAGGCTTCATGAAGTACAGAAAAACTGATGATCAGCAAAGGAGGTTGAATGTGAGAAGTCAGTGTGTTTGTGGATCTTTTTTGCCTGTGCAAAAAATTCTGCTTGGAAAAGTCCTGGATTAATGCACCAATCCAAAGAAGTGAGTGGAATGTTTCTATATAGTAACATTTATTTCAGGTTGCTGGTAAAGTTAGGCAGTATTTCTCAACTTAAGCTTTAATTGCCAAAAGATTCTTTTAATTTTTTTTTAATCTGAAAGGAACATTCTACATGGGATTAAATGAGGGGGAATGGCTGTAAATTGGAAGGGGGGAGATTTAGATTAGACATTAGGAAGAAATTATTCACTATGAGGGTGGGGAGGCCCTGGCACAGGTTGCCCGGGGAAGTTGTGGCTGCCCCCTCCCTGGAGGTGTTCAAGGCCAGGCTGGATGGGGCTTTGAGCAACCTGATCCAGTGGGAGGTGTCCCTGCCCGTGGCAGGGGGTGGAACTGTATGGGCTTTAAGGTCTCTTCCAATCCAAACCATTCTGTGATTCTAAGAAAAACAATACTGATCCATACTAAGAATCTGGATTGTGGTAGTTTTTTGGCTTTTTTTTGAGTGATGGGTAATAACCACCTACGCCATCCCAACGCCTGGTAGGGCCTGACAGCTCCTACCAGCAGCCAAACCTGCCCACGTGGGCTTTGAGAAGCATGGCGAAGTGCAGGAGAGAGGAAGCTGCCTGCTGGTTTTTTGTTTTTTTTTCCTAGCTCCGCTCAGAAATGTTGAGGTTTTTCTGTTTTGGCTTCATAAGCTTGAGGTTTTAGCAGTCCTTGTATGAGTAGCAGCAGGCATTGCCTCTAGCAGTTATGATTCCCTTGGGACAGCAATATTTTGCTATTGCTGTTTGTATGGATTTTATTACCTGAAGTTGCATCAGCTTTATTAATATGTTTGGCTTTATCATGTTCTGTAAATTTGCAGTGAAATGTGATGGCATTTGTCTGGGCTGGGACATTGTCTCTCTGGAGCATTGAAAAAAGCCCCGTGCGGTCACTGCTGTTCCTTTATGCTCTTTATGTTGGTATTTAGCATCAGTGGATATTCAAAAGTCAAAACTCATGATTCTATGATCCCTGCAGTTCAGCAATATAATAGAGTGGTTTAAGATGAAAGGGTCCTTAAAGCCTGTCCAGTTCCAAGGACCCTGCCATGGGCAGGGACACCTCCCACCAGTCCAGGCTACTCAAAGCCTTATCCAACCTGGCCTTGAACACCTTCAGGGAGGGGACACCCACAACTTCTCTGGTCTGATGGGATGACCACCAGAGCCTGTTTCTCAAGGTTTAGCTTTAGTATCAGAAAAGGACACCAACAGGAACCATATCTTAAGGTAGGATATGCATTGGGCATGCTCAGAAAAATAAACTTCCCCTCCCTGCTGGCTGCTGTGTATGGAGTTTGCACTCCCTTGTGTGTATTGCATGGTAATTGTCTTGTTTGCCAGATTTAGTGCTGTAGCAGTTGCCCACTCTGTTTGCCTATGTCATGAAAACTTGCATAAAGCTTAGTTATATAGAGGAGTGCTTGTATAATGAAAAGCTTATTGTCTTTCATGCTGTAGCAGCTGGGCTGATAAAAACACCTCTCCTCTCTGTGAGGCAGGGGAGTGGCTGTTTTGTAGGTAGTGGTGTTATTCTGAACTTTCAAGAATCCTCTTTGGGATCTGTTTGAACATGTAGATTTTTCTTAATGTGGCATGGTAGAATGTCATTTGCTCTGTGTGGATGTGGTCAAATAAATGCTAGCCACAGCCTTGATATTTAAGTTATTTCAATATGCCTAGATTGCACTTTAGTGAAAGATCTCATTGGTATCGAAGGCCAAAGGGAACGCGGAAAGAACAGTTACCATGCTATGGAGAGCATCTTGTAGGCATCTAATAGGTTGTAAAGATTCCTGTGGGCTTTTGCCCTTCAGATATAATCTGGTTATGAACAGTGCACGTTAGCTAATCCGTCGCCTGTTCTTACAGTTGAGTATGTACGATTGGGCTCTGATGGATGCGGGTGGCTTTGACTTCCCTGGATCATTATTGAGGTTTAATCATTGCTGTTTGTGATGGACAGTTTTCTAACTTAAAGCCTGATTCTGTAAGTATCAGCAAGTTTCCCATTTGTGTCTCCTGCTTGGTTTCCTTGTGTGTGAACTGGGTGAACTGTTCACTTTCTTCCACCCATCAGAAGAGAAGGGGGTGATGGTTCTACCCCACTTTGCTCTTCTTTTTGTAGGCAGGATGGAGAATGAACAAGTGGCACAATTGGGAAGGCAGGACTTAAATTTGCATGCACAGAAAAAGTTTTTTGCAAGTTAAAGGCATCTCTTATAGATTTATGGGTAAAGAGGCTTTTTCTTATGCTGAGAAACTCTCTTCACCTATTTGAGTCTGTTGGATGCTTTACATACTGGAGTAGAAGTAAGATAAGGCTATAACTTTTAATCTGCTCTGTTTATTGCAATTTCTGTTAGTTCATTTCTCTCTCTTTTAAACTTTAATGAGACAATACAATGTGTAGTCTGGTTTTTAAATAAATGGAGGCTCTCCTAATTGTATTTTCCTTTAAAAAAAATAAAAGTAGTATTTTTCCATTCCACTGTTGCTATGCAAAAAAGCCATGGAAACCAGAAAGGGAAATGAACATGATTATGCAAAAGGAAAGCAATCCCACGAAAACAGCCCCCCCCAACCCAACCCAACCCAAACTCAAAAGAAAACTCCACAACTGAAATCCAAAACACAGTACAAGAAGCCAGGTGCAAAAGGCAGTGCTTTAGGTGAAAGAAAGGAATAGTGTTTGCACAGCGGATTAAAAATAGGCTTGCAATTGACTCTAAAAATAACCTCGAAAATGTTAAGACTGATAGTGAAAGTTTTCTTTGTCTGGAACAAACTGCTTGAGTTACTTTTACCCTTCTTCCTGGTAGTTGTTGTGTTTAAAATAAGGCTTTCTGTATTCTGGAAAGTAATTTTTGTTTTGCCTGTCATTAAGCTGTCCTTCCTTTGTGACCCTCTCTTCTGCTTCGGACAGCAAAGGATTTTGTGCAGTTCTGTGCTGACAAAGGCACTGTCAGCTTTGAGACATCCACTTTGTTCCACTGATCTTATCCTTTTTAGTAAACCCTTCATGTTTTATGGAAATTGTAGAATCATAGAATTGTTTGGTTGGTACAGACCTTTGAAATCGTAGAGTCTGACCATACCTGTCCACCATATCCCTGAGCGCCTTGTCTACCCATCTTTTAAACTCCTCCAGGGATGGTGACTCCACCACCTCCCTGGGCAGCCTGTTCCAGTGCTTGGTAACCCTTTCAGTAAAGAAATGTTTGCTGGTGTCTAATCTGAACCCTCTCCTGGCACAACTTGAGGCCTTTTCTTGTCACCCTATTGCCTGTCACTTGGCAGAAGAGACCAACACCCCCCTTGCTACAACCTCCGTTCAGGTAGTTGTAGATAGTAATAAGGTCTCCCCTCAGCCTCCTTTTCTCCATTTCCCTCAGCCATCTCTCATAAGGCTTGTTCTCCAGCCCCTTCACCAGCTTCATTGCCCTTTCTCTGGACATGCTCCAGCACCTATAAATTCTGTTACAAATGAACCATATCCCTTCTGCCTCTTACTCTGACCTTGCACTTCTGCAGACATTTGCATTTAAATACCTTCTAACACTTCTCATGTAATTTTTCATTTGAAGACATGAATTGTCAGCTGATTTTCTACTTGTGGTTAATAAGACTGTTCTGTATAGGTTGCAAACTTCTTGAGACTTAAATAGCGCAATAAAGCATTCAAGTAATATGTAATAGACAAAGTGTGCAGTAAGTAGTAACAGAAATAAGTAAGAATAATAGTCTGGGGAGTAACTCTACAACTGCTCAGCTGTCTGAATGTGGTTATTGGTCCTGCAAACAGAAACGGGAAAAGGTTTCCCAGGGAAAAGCTAGTGCAGCTTGTGCAGTCTACGTCTTGAGTTTTGGTAACTGGCTACTGCAAACATCTTGCCTGTAAATTGAATGTGGTGTGGCCAGTGAAGCATTGTGGAAAATAACTCTTGTCACACATGCTTTTCAGGTCTTTGTGATGAGTTACCCTGGCTATCCCCCAGCGGGTGGATACCCACCAGCAGCCCCAGGTAAGCTGTTTGCATGAAGTAAACATTAAATGGTGGACCTCTCTGGACTGGAAAGGTGGCATGGACAAAGAACAAGACTGTGGAGGATTTTCTTGATACACCAAAACTTTCTGTGCTCTCTTGTTAAGCCCTATTAAATATTGGCTGGCGATTCTGATTTATATGAGTGCTCTACTCTGTGTTAATTTAAGGTCCATTTTAATTTATTCTAAATGAAGCACACAGCACTAAAAGATGGTGATAATTTGACCAAAATCAACAAATGCCAAGGAACAGTGTCCTGTCAGTACTGAGTCTTGAAGGCAGCTGGTGAGAAAAATGAGTATGGGGAGAAATCAGTTACATGATTTAAAACCATATCCCACAAAAAACTAGGGCTTTAATTATGACATTAGCCCTGTTCTTAGGCAGATGACTACATTAAGTTAGATTTAAACTTAGGTTAGATACTAGGAAGAAACTTTTTGCTATGAGGGTGGAGAGGCACTGGCACAGGTTGCCCAGAGAAGTCATGGCTGCCCCATCCCTGGAGATGTTCAAGGCCAGGTTGGATGGGGCTTTGAGCAACCTGATCCAGTGGGAGGTGTCCTGGCCCATGGGCAGGGGAGTGGAAGTGGATGGGCTTTAAGGCCCCTTCCAGCCCAAACCATTCTATGATTGTAGAATTCTGTGGTTGTATGTAGAAGTGAGAGGGCTGATATAAAGGGTGTTGATGATGATAATATGAAGCTTATGAAATCTGTAACTACTGCTTATTATCAGGGTGAGCTTTATAGTTGTTGGTAATGAGCTTTGTTGTCTTTAGTATTTTTGGTAGAAAGAAAGGACTGGAGTCATATGGGTATGATGAATTGTGGAGTTAGGCAGGCTGACTCAGGAAGGGGAAATAGTGAGAAGCCAGACCAGCCTGGGAGGATAAATCCTATGTCTCAGCAGAATTTTCTGGCTTAGTCAAGCTGCTGTGCAGAGGAGACTGTACTGCTGTGTGCAGCCAAGTTTTGTGACTTGGGTGTCTGTGAACGTACTGCATCGTGTGCTGTAGATATCTCTCAAATTAGCAGCCTAAAATGAATTAATATCTTTCTACTGTAATACCCAGATAAGTTTGTAGTTTAAGGGAAATTACTCTATTAGCCAAAATATATTGTTTACAGTATTGGGCCTTGAGTGTCTACCTTCAAGTATGTTTAGATTTGTTTTAAATGGGACCTTACAGATTCAATAATAACATGATTAGAAATATACAGTGAGGCTTCTCTTTATATCATAATTGCACTGCCACCCTGTACCTCTCCAGCTGATTTTTCCCTCTCCTAAACTGCTAGTGGTCAATAGACCTTACATTACAATTGTAAGTAGTAAGGAGTAAGTTTAAAATGTGTAGTTTCTTGTTTCAGCATGGCTCTGTTTGATTTCAGGTAGCAGCCCTTGGGGTGGTGCTGCCTATCCACCTTCAAATCCGCCTTCAAATCCACCTCCAATTGGTCTAGACAACGTGGCCGGCTATGCCAGTCAGTTCAATCCCAACTACATGGCTGGAATGGTGAGTTTGCTTTCACTTTATGTGTTTTACTGTGACTTCCTTAAGTGTAAAGATGTGTTTCTGGCATTGCCATTGAGAAGTTTCTCAGTTGAGTTCTGTGTCTTTGTGTCTAATCTGTTGAGGTGTTGAGCGTTCAATATCATCTGTTGAAGAAAACAGTTACTGCAAGCTGTTCCTTATTTTAGGAAAGCAGAGCACTAGTTAAATATTGATTTAGAAACCTCATTTAAAAAGTTATGGATATAAAAGTAATATAACTTGGCTTTTTCTGTGCAGAGGAATAGGGGAACAGACTATTAACAGTGAGCATCCACTGTTAGTACGTTCACATTGACAAACACAGTCCAGGTTTTGTCTTTTACTGGGTTTTGGCTGGTCTGAACAAGGCTGTGTAACTGGAGGTCCCTGAAAAGGGTATGGGACCAGCTGTCTCATATAAGCACTGATGTTTAACAGAGGGCAGTAAAAACCTTATACATCGATTGAAGAAAGTGCAGACTTTTCCAATGTGACTTTTCTTTTTTGCATAGAGTAGAAGTGAGTGACACTTCTGACAACTCGATGTTCAGAAATCTGTTATGCTGCATAACAAATGCACAGTTTGTAGGAGGGTATTTGCATTATAGATGCCTTTCTGAGGCAGCGATTAAATTAAGTGATTTGGCAAGCAGCAGTCAAAATGAACCACAAACTATCTAGGGTACACTTACCAATATCTACAGCAACTGAGTTCTGAGAACCCCAGTCAAAAAATGTCAGTTCTTCCAATTCCTTTGCAGAAGAGGGACTGATTGGTCATGGAAGGTAGCCATGGACAGAGAAGGAATAAACATAGCTTTCTGTTGCTGGGATTAATTGGAGCAAGTTTTAGATTTAAGAGTTGTGTGGCTCTTGGTGTTCTTCCATATGAGCGGTGCATAATGCTGAGTGCAGTGGCAGGTATGTGTCTGTTGATTCTGCTTCTTGATGTACAACAGCTGATGGTTATCATAAAGCAAGAGTCAACTGAATACAGGTTTTCATCCGTCTTGCTTGTAAGGCATGACTACTGCAAATTTCTCTTGCAGATGCAGAACTACCAATCTGTGCTGATGGGGAGGGAGGTTATATGATGCTAAGCACGTTGTTGAAACTCAGCTGTTGGTACACCTTCCCATTTCTTGCTTTATTGGCTGTCGTTGCAGGCATCCAACCTGGCAGGGACCTTTGGAGGGACAACTGCACCACAAGGCGTATTTCCTTCAACACCTGGGGGTTATCCTCCAGTCCCTCCAGGTGGCTTTGGGCAACCTCCAGCAGGTCAACAGCCCTCTTATGGGGGGTATCCTCCACCTGGAGGAAATCCACCATCAGGAATGCCAGCTTACCCAGGATACCCAGGTGGCCCTGTGCCAGGCCAGCCCACACCACCACCTGGCCAGCAGCCCATAGGCTATCCAGGACAACCACCAGCAGCTTACCCGGGGCAGCAACCCGTGCCAAATTATCCACCAGGCCCAGCTGTGAATCCCTCTATGCCCTCTTACCCAGGAACTGCAGGGCCTACGGTCTCTCCTATAACAGTAAGAACATTCAGTGCTTTTGTTTTGAGATGTGACTGTGTATATGTTTCTCTATATTTTTTGTGTCTACAAAGTGTAAAAGGAGTCTGAAACTGAAAAAAGTCATCAAATGAAGTTTGACTAAAGAGATGGAACCTTTCCAAATGCAAGCAGTGTAGGCTCAAACGATTTGAAACAAATGCTATTTTACCACGGTATCCAAGAAGAAAGGTTTGATATAAATTGAAATTTAATGAAATTTACCTTTCCTATGTTAAAGTGTTGCCAGGTGTATATACAGTGTATATAATATATTGGACAGCAGATTTAATACTGGCGAACCTTATTGACCTTGCATTTTCTCATAATTTGGGTTTAGATATGAACAAATTGTTTAAGGTGAGGTTCTTTTGAATTTTGTCTGTTACTTTTCTAATGAAAAGAAAAATGTTAAGCAGTCATCTTCCCTAAGCAGTAAAACACAGTCTTTTATTAACACTAATATGCAACTCAACTTGGTCTGATTTTAGCATGGAAACCGAGGCACAATCACTGATGCATCAGGATTTGACCCTCTGAAGGATGCTGAAGTCTTAAGGAAGGCCATGAAGGGATTTGGTGAGCAGTCTGTGGATTTACATTTCAGTTAAAAGCAGAATTGCAGCTTTCATTCCTCGCTGCCTTTTTCCAGTGTTATATGTGTACTAAGTGGGGTAGTTCAAATGTGGTTGTTCTTGGTTATCAGTAGAATTATCAGAGGTTCATGCAGGCATAAACAACTTCATGAGTTTGGTATTTGTTTTTTCTGTGTTTATAATTTGGAGTTGAACTTGAAGTACTGTGGTTATACACAAGAGGAGATGCTGTGGATGAATTAAAGGTGTACATGTCCTTCAGCTGGGTTTGGATGAGATGTGAACAAATGGAAAAGGAAAGCTGAGTCCTCACATTATGTGCATGCTCATTCTGTGGTGTCTGTGTGCCTGTACAGGAACTGATGAGCAGGCAATTATCGATTGTCTTGGAAGTCGTTCAAACAAGCAACGGCAGCAGATCATCCTGTCCTTCAAAACAGCTTATGGAAAGGTAAATACATCATGAGAACAGAGTAAGGACCTGCATTGCCTCACTGGAAGTCAAAAGATTTAGCGTTTGGAAGACAATATTGGAAGTTACTTCAGGGGAAGAAGGTTCACAAGCCTGTTTGAGGTTCTGTTTTTACCCGCTCTTGATTTCTTCATGTATTGTTTCAGATAAAACCTATAAAGCAGTTTCTCTGCGAAGTGGTTACTTTGACTGTTTGGTCCATGCAGTCTATTGAACTGGACCTTAATTATCTAGATATACATGTTGCGTTTTGCTGGTTTTAGTGTTGTTAAGTGGAATAGCTTTACTTTGAAGATGCATTATTGATGCTTATGCATAAAAAATTCTAATTAAACTCCTCAATTTTGGTGCTTATATTTGTCAGTTTTGGTCTTCATGCATTTTAACTTGTTTTTAATTCTCATTAGGATTTGATCAAGGATCTCAAGTCTGAGCTATCAGGTAACTTTGAGAGGACAATCTTAGCAATGATGAAGACACCTATCATGTTTGATGCTTATGAAATCAAGGAAGCTATAAAGGTTTGTGTAGGAGATAAAAAAATTATAAGATAGAGGAAATATTTGAGTTGATAAAATTTTTGGTTGGCATTTAAAAGCTTGAACTTGCATTCCCTCCTCTTTGCCCAGACATTCATCCTGCTCTTTGATTAATCTTGGAGCTATATGATAGTAAAATTGAGAAATGTTATTCACATAGGTTAAAGGTAAAGACTGTTTAATAGGTTTGTGTTCTAACAAAAAAATATTAATAGAAAAATAACCCCCAAAAAGCAGAAACTGAGTTCTAACAGTCTCTGCCATTCATCTATTACGTAGTCTTGAGTAAACCACTGAGATAACTGTCCTTTAAGCCAGCCACTGCATGAGGCACCTTTGTTTCTGGGCTTTTGCTTTGAGTTGTGGTGGAACTGATTGTCAAACTGCGCAGTGTAGAGTTCCCAGTGACTTAACTGCTCAAAAATAGTTCAGAAGACAAGGCTCGTAAAGATTTTGGGTAGTGTTCTACTTGCTTTGACATTTATAACACAATGATATTCTGATTTGTATTTTGTGGTGTAATTTTATTACCTTTCTTTTATACTAGGTTGTAGAAGTAAGATGAGAAACTGAAGAGTGTGTTTTCTCCTTATACTTTCTTTTAGGGTGTTGGCACAGATGAGAATTGTCTCATTGAAATCTTAGCTTCTCGCAGTAATGAGCATATTCGAGAACTCAACCGTGTCTATAAAACAGGTTAGATTTGCTACAGTTCCATTGAGAATGTTTGTCCTTTTCTCCCTTGCTCACTGACTGACAATGTGAATTTATGAAATGAACAGGCTTATATGGTGATTCATGACTGTTTCTCTCTTACAGAATTTAAGAAAACTCTGGAGGAAGCAATAAAAAGTGACACATCTGGACACTTTCAGAGGCTTTTAATTTCACTTGCTCAGGTACTTGCATGCTGAGATTTTGGAATTTGGTTTTTTTTTTTGTGTGTATGTTTTTAAGAAGAAAATAAGGCCCACCATTAACAATTCTGTATCTTCAAATTCCTTCAGGGAAACAGAGATGAAAGTACAAATGTTGACATGTCTCTTGTCCAAAAAGATGTGCAGGTCAGTAGAAGCTTTTCATCATGTCTAAGTATGGTCTGTACACTGAAATTTGACTGTGCGGCTTCTGCTTACTCTTAGTCTTAGTCACCTTGTGACTTCTCCTGATGAAGTGCTTATGTTTCAGGGAATGGAAGTGATATGAAAAGCTCTGACAAAGCTATGTAGCTCCGAGACAGAGAGGAAGCTCTTGGGAATAGAGCCCGTTAGCTTTTCAGTCTCTCATTCTGTCAGCGGTCTACCTTTTCCAGCTGTTGGGTGACTCTGTTGTGCTGCTTATTAAGGGAAATGGTCCAAAAAGATTTGAGGTGATATGTTTGTGGATTCCATTTTAATCTATTCAACACCTGCATTAGCTTTTGCCTGTTATTTAAGGAGCTCTGGATTTTTGCAGCAACTAGGACTCTCTAACTCTTGTCGTGTTACTTTTTGTGTTTTCCATTTCACCACATAGCAAAGAGAAAACCCTGGATCATTTCAACATACTATTATCATATAAATAGCAATGTAATTAGCTTTGTATGTAGTATACCGTAGCCAAAAGACAAGAGCATATGTAGAGGCATAAAAGAAAAGCTAGACATATGCCCTGTTAGGAAGAACCACTTTCAGGTTCTTTTTAAACAGTTTTCTCCTGTTCGATAATCTGGAACTCTTGAGTTTGCGCATTTATGCATGAGTAAGCTAGGAAGACAGCAAGCATAGGGAATTGTAGGAAAGTTAGAACTGGTTGCTATTTGTTGCTTGCTCCTGTTTTCCAGCAGTGCATAGACTAGGAAATAAGTATAAAAGGTGGAGAGGCTGTAAGGATGCAGATCTGTAACTCAGCTTTTCAGCCTGCGTGCTTTTCTGAGTAATGAACTGTGAATTCCCTCCTGTGTTTAGGACCTCTATGCAGCTGGAGAGAACCGTCTAGGAACTGATGAATCCAAGTTCAATGCCATTCTCTGTGCAAGAAGCAGGTCCCACCTCAGAGCAGGTAATGGTGTCCTTTACATAAGTGGTAACTTGGATCTGTTGCATGTAATGATAAATCTGCAGAACACCCCTCTGTGTCTGAATTTCCCCCTCTCTTAAACGGGTGTAATGGTACCTCAATAAAAAGTAGGGCGAATTCTGCTGAGGGAAAGGGTACACAAGAGCTGCACATGACCATCACCTTCTTTTGATATCAGAGCAGGTAGAGATCATGCTTGTTCAAATATTTCTCTGATAAAAGAATTGAAAAAAACTAGAACACGAATGCTTTCTTCTCAATTTTATTGACACCCAAATCTTCCCTAGAAGAATTTTCCCTATTCATTTACAGTGGTTTCTTGGCCTAGCCCTTTAAAAATAAGGGCGGAACTAGACAAGCTAAAAAGAGTATGATGGTATGTAAACAGAACAACATGATACGTGGTTGAATCATAGAATTGCAGTTGGAACCTTTGTGATTGTTGAGTCCAACCATACCTGCCCACTACTAAACCGTATCCCTGAGCACCTCATCGACCTGTCTTTTAAAGACCTCCAGGGGTGGGGAATCCACCGCTTCCCTGAGCAGTCATTCCCGTGCCTGATAAAATTTCTTCACGGAAGGGGTTTCCTAATATCGAAACTAAACCTCCCCTGGCACAACTTCAGGCCATTTACTCTTGTCCTGTCACTTGTTACTTGGGAAAAGACACTAGCACCCACCTCACCACAACCTCCCTTCAGGCAGTTGTAGGCAGTGATCAGGTCTCCTCTCAGCCTCCTTTTCTCAAGGCTAAACAACCCCAGCTCTGTCAGGCGCCTGTCATAAGGCTTGTTCTCCAGACCCTTTACCAGCATCTTTGAGATGTTAAAACTTGACTGAGAGTACTGTAGCGTCAAATTGAGAAATGCAATTGAAATGAAGCTATCTAGCATGCACCAGCGCCACCTCTCTTTGTGAGGCTGACTCCTGAAATCTTTCTCTTCTCTTAACAGTCTTCACCGAATACCAGAGGATGTGTAACCGGGACATTGAACAAAGCATATGCCGTGAAATGTCTGGAGACCTGGAAAAGGGCATGCTGGCAGTAGGTATGTGTTGTCTTAGCGAGTTCACTCCTGGTATTCCGCTACAGCTGGCTGAGATGGTGGCATCTGAGTCCACCGGAGGATATTCTTCATAGTAGTAATTCCAGTTGTCTGCTTTTTATGTTAAGCTTTTTTTGAAGTCACTTGTGGTTGGTAAGCAGGGCACTTGATTCACCTCAAATGACAGATAAAACTTCTGCTTCAGGCAGCAGGAGGATTTAAATGCCACGTGTTTAGGTGGGGAGAGGATTCTTAACTGCTACTTGGCATTGTTTTAGGAAATGATGAGAACTTGTGCCAACCGCTGAGTCAGTGAGAACAGAATATTTGGGACAGCTTTGGAAATCAAGCAAAATACAGTCATTGACACTCAATTAGTTACCTCTATCTCTACCTGTTTTTAGTAGAAAGAAAACTTAAATTTGGTTGCCAAGGTGTTACTTTTTCCATATTTCCTATGATTACAGCTTTGTTAAATATCTGTTTTTAAGTGCTTGCAGGACTTCAAATAGAAAAGACTCTTACTTGAAGTCTGCTATTGCCCCTTGGGAGGCAGTCATTAGTTTCCATGAGGTTGGGACAAGGGCTCAGGTTGTTGTGCAGGAGTTTTATTTGGAATTTTTTATTCTGGATGGAATTGTGGTCCTCTTTCTCTGTCTCTCTCTCTCGTCTTTTGTCTCTTAGACAAAACTGTTTCTTTACATCTCCATTTCTTTTTCTGTTTATTGCTGTGAATTTACTGTGGCATCTAAAGCCTTAGAAGTGGTTTTCTTTAGTTTTGAATGTGGTAATGACTAAAAAGTGATGTCACAAGAAAGAAAAAAAACCCCAAAATTTCCTAATGAAATAAATATGACAAATATACTTTACGTCATTTGAAAACAAGATGGGAGAGGTCATTTGGCAGAACTGCAACAGATATTTTCCATGGAAGTTTCTAACAAAATTGGAATCAATTTTCAAAGCCTCATATTTTCGTTCCTTTCTTCTGCATATGCAAACCATGGAACTATTGTTCTAACTCTATTTGGCCAAGCTGTCGTTGCAGCGGCCTCTTAATGATCCAGACTGGGTCCAGCTCTGTTGGTGTGAAACATTTGCAGCTCTTTTCCAGGATTCAAAATTTGTTACCTCAAAAAGTATCATTAGAAAACCAAACACAGGGAAAGAAAAGTATTTCCCAGTGTCTGTACCAGAAGATTGCCACAGTAAAGAAACTGTCCTGTCAGAATTTGGGAGTCCTTTGACTCCATGTAGGTACAGATTCAACACTAAGACTATAGCTTGCAAATAATTCAACAGCCTTTTGAACAAGAATTGTTTTTTAATATTCAGTGAATAACTCCTCTGTTGAATAGATTTTGGGTTGGTTTATTAATATGTATATGTATGCATATTCACACACACATATATATATATCTCATTCAATGATGTTAGTATAATTTGTTCTGTGAACCTTATTTTCAGAAAAAAAAGGTTTTCTAATTGAAAATATTTAATTTTGCTTTCTTTAAAGCTTTCTGGATTGTACAACTGGTAACTTACAATAACATCTTCAAACATCTTAAAGTGCATTGTTTTAAGTGAATACAGTGGCAAAGAAACATGCATTTCATTTGTCATTTGTTTTATGAATTGTATTATACGTATCATTGACAGCTGTGTGTGATGAACTGCTCTCTCTCATTTACATTTTCCTATTCAGGAAAGTATTTTTTCCTCTATAAAGTGTGTGTTGCTGTGAAACATGTATTTAGATTTACCCCTCTTGTTCTATATTGATTCTGCGTGATTGCTTTTGATACCTTTTTGTGCTATAAAAGATAAGTCAGGTGTGGTTTGTTTTGCTGGAGATTGCATGATTGTGTACTTGTAACCATCATAGGATCAATGTATAGATTTTAATTCTGATGAGTGATGGATTATCCTGATTAACATGACAATAATTTGATTTAGATTTGGCTCTTGAAGATTTCTAATGAACTGTGCTAATTAAATATCAAATCCAGTCATTACTGAATAAGCACGTCAAGAATTTTTCAGGAGTCTTGGTGAACCCTGTGGTTAAAAAAAGAAAGTGTAACTCACTTCAGTAGGGGTGAGATTTCTGTCATAGGTGGTTTGTGTTAGAGCAGGATGTGAATTTGTTGTACTTGTAGATGCATGACCTAAAAATTGTTAAATAGGGAAAACACAGGAACACCACTGTGTGTTCCTTCAAGCCTTCTTCCCCCTCCCCATCCTCTTTTTTCCCTTCTTTTCCCTTCGTAAGCAAGCATCTGGTCATTAGACTGTAAAGATTCATGATGGCTACTTCACGCTACATGGTTTCTAATGACTGAAAACTTTGCTCTGAGCTGTGAAGTGTAGAGGGTTCTTTAACTTTATGGCAGCTACTGTTTGGATTAAAAATCATTTCAGTGGCTGGCTAGAGGAGTGGGAGCTGCATTGTATCAAGCATATGTTTATGTAAAATTAAAGCATGTGAGTATCTAGGGTAAGCTCAAAAAATGACTTAGAGTTCTGATTGAGGCCAAAGACCTGATTTCTGTTTCTTTTTGCAGTGAAGTGCCTCAAGAACACACCAGCTTTTTTTGCAGAGAGATTGCAGAAGGCTATGAAGGTAGGTGCTTGTGACAAGATACATAAACTTGGAGTGTTTTATTTTTAAATGCTTGTACAGCTTGTTGGGATGAATTGTTCAGCTGAAGGTACCACTTTTTCAGTGAGCAGATGACTAACACGATGCAGTCATTATTATGAAAGGCTGGAAGAATTTAGCTAATTTAATCCACTGAACAAAGAGCTGAATACAACCACACTTTAAACAAACAAAGTCAAATATGCTTAAGACTCATTGAAAATTGTCTTTGAAGTAGGGACATCTAGCTGAAATAAATAAATAGGCCATTAAATTCGCCAAACTTTCATGACCTCCTGTCCTTCTGACAACCCCTCTCTTTTTTTTCCTAACTGTTTTTGTGCAGAAAAATAACTTAGTGTCCTGTCAGTAAATTTAATTCATTGAAGTGTGATAGACTGAAATCTGTTCAAGCTTATTGAAGTCAATGGGGTTGTGCTTGTAAATGGCTGGCTATTTGTGGGGTGATGATTTATTTTAATGCTGCATCGTTCAGGATTTCCACACACTATGTGACATATTGTTGTTTTGTTTGTTTCAGGGAGCAGGAACAAAAGATAGAACTCTGATTCGAATCATGGTATCACGCAGTGAGGTTGACCTGCTGGACATACGTACAGAATACAAGCGGATGTATGGCAAATCCCTCTACAGTGATATCACTGTAAGTCTTGGAGCTTTTATCTTCCCTGCCATGATGTCCTTTCTGCTAGTAGAACATGGATCCTTACACTCGATATCTGTGCTGACTGTAGCTGGTAGAGCAGAGCCTGAAGTGCCAGAGAACAGACAGCACTTGCTTTTGCATCAGCACTAGATGAGTGAGAGTTGGGAAAGAAACAGAAATTGGGCCAGAGGGATTTCAGAGACCTGGTTTAAGTCTGGTCTCTGTCCCAATGTCTGGATATCATCTTGTCGAAACCAAAGGATAGTGTGCACCAAGATGTCTCTATGTGAGTCCGCCACCATATTTTGCACATCGTGCTTTACACTTGCACAGGGTTTATCCTGATCTTTGAGGTATCTCTTTGTCACTACTGTAATAAGTGTGATCTAGATGAAACAGTTGTCAGTCAAGCCTGAAGATGAAGGATAAGATAAATGCAGTAGCTGAAAGTGCTCTGTGAAAAGGATTGGCAAGCCCCATCAGCTGAAAGTAGTTCATGAGCAGCTCCCAGGGAATGCTTTCTACTTATAAGAGCACCAGGCAAAATTTGGCTAGCAGGGCCTTTTGTGATTAGTTGCTGCTGTTTGTGGAATCTTTCAGTCTTTTAGGTGCGTGTTTGTGTGCGCGTCCATGTTTCACTACCTATGACACGAAAGAGATGTTCTCCAGCTGTGGAAAAATACTGCTTAGATCTCTTGATATCAGGGCTTTGTTTTTAATGTTTGAACATAATAAACTTTCACTTGCTGCCGCTGGAAAAACATCCACATTTACTGCAAGGTAAAGAACTTCTGTATTAATTTTTCTGTATTTTCATACCCTTTTCTGGAAGCCAGCTTTTCAGTAGGGAGTTTTATTGAACTGTTGCTAGGTAAGTAGTTGAACTGATACCAAATTCAGTTTGCTGAAGAAATATATTCTCTACGGACACTTTCTGGTCCAGTTGAGGGAGGAGCAGATTTCACCGTGTACTTGTATTACAGGCATTTCTAATCAGCAGACTTTTAAATTATTTTTTTAAAAGGTTAACATCTGTTTTCTTTCAGCCCTGGCTTCATCTGTTTTGGTTGTTAACGTCAGGTTTAGGGACAGACTACTTTTTCCTGTATTTCAAAGCATAAGTCTTCAACTTTTCTTTATCTGGGTTTTTTTCCAGGGTGATACGTCAGGAGACTACCGGAAAATCCTACTCAAGTTGTGTGGTGGAAATGACTAAATGGAGCATTAAGCTTTTCTTTAAAAAGCTGCTATTTTCATGTTTTTGCTTTAAAGCATCTTTTTTTTTTCTCCAAAAGTAAATATGTAACGATCTGTTTCTCCTAAAGCAGTTAAATTTTTAAAGATAATATTGCTTATATCTTTCCTTCAGTTAAAAACTAGTGGGTAATAAATGCCAAAAAAAGATAAATATCATACTTTTGTGCCACCTGCTCTAGATTCTGTGTAGTACTCTCAGCAATCCATGAATGACATGTCATTATTTCTTTTCTGCTTATATTATGCTGAAACAACATTTGTTTTATGGAACCAAAAAATCACAGTTGTATGATTTAAAGTTTTATTTTATATAAGCATTGCATGACACTGTAATGCAGGTTTTATGTATGTTGTATGCAGAGCTGATTTCATGCCAGCCTATCCCCCGGTAGGTGGAGAGAACAGCCATGAGTTTTTTGTGTCTGGTTAAGACTGTTTTAAAGAAGTTTTGTCAAGTTCTTTGTTCTTCCTTGACTGTTCTGAAGAAGGAGGTGTTTCACATTTCATTTTCGATAGGGTGACTGTCACAAGGCAGTAGTAACATTTCACAGTAGTAAAGATTATATTGTTAATGTTTTAATGTTTTGCATTGTGCCTTAAATATATGTATGTAAAAAGAGATTATGAAATTAAAGCTGTCTATCTTCTAATTCTTCACAGGACTGTGCTTTCTGAATGATTTACATGTGAGCAATGACTCTGTTTATGTAACTTAGTTTTCCCATACAAGTTCTCTGCTTGAATCCCCAGAATTATTCAGAAATGGTTGTGTTGGCAGGAGTTTGGGACTTGTGTGAGGTTGATTAGCAACTGCCTGTGCATGATAGACAAAATCTGTAGTTATTGCTCAGTATTTTCATTTTGCTCATTGCAATTTCTCTGACTCTTGGAACCTGAATTTTTATTCTCTGCTAACATGGACGATGTCTCCTCAGCCTGTCACTCTCAAAATAGAAACATGTAAAGAAAAAGTAAGTACAAGGAGCAAGAGCTTTGGAGCTAGATCAGTGAAAATAGACTGCCTGTCAAGAATGTGCAAACTCCTCTTATTTCACATACACACACACTCTCCCTCTCCCTCCATTCAGTAAAGGTCAGGCAAGGTCCTTCTTCCTTGAAGAAGTTGTGTTGCTGTGGGGATGTTACGGGGTGGATGTTGGAATCAGTTCTGGGTTGCATTGTCCCTGTGGCAAGGGAGAAGAGGGGAAAGATATCAGAGAAAGGTGGCTGTGTGTCAAAATGACGAATTCTGACTAGTCCTAGTTCTGACTGGGACATGCAGATAGGGCTCCTGTCTTACTCAGCGGCAGCAATGAGATGGTGTCCAAATCCGAACTGCTCCACAAGCTTATTTTTTTCTGGCTAATCTAAGGATATCTTGAGAGGAAATTACAGCTGGAAGTGAGTCTTCATTGATTTACACCAACAGCAAGGGTTTACTTCTTTGCTAGAGAAGACGTAAGCTTTTGAATTAAAGGCCGTTTGTTAGCTCTGCTTTAGACCCAAGATCAGAATGCCACCCGATCTTGTTTTCTTACAGAGTGCTGCACTTGGAATGCAGTTTTGATTAAGTAGGTCTGCTGAAAGGTTGAAGATATAAAGCTTTGAAACAGTTTCTAAAAGGAAATACCTTTTTATTGTAAAGCGGAGGAACACAGAGGCAAACTGCAGCTGAGGATTGTTCATCCTTGCTCCAGTTCTGGAAGGACAAGCTTATTAAATGAACAAAAGTGCAACTATTACGACAACCATCCTGTTACATTCAGCTGTTTTCTATCGTCGCAGCCCTCAGCTGATATCTATGTAGAGAAGAATTGATGTAATTATTATTGGTTATAAGATCAGGATCAATCTTTGTAGATAAACATCACTTAAAACATGAATCCTTCTACTTTAAAATGGGGAATTGTCACTTTGATTCACCAAAGTCTTGGAGCTCTGCAATTCTTGAGCCATTTGGCAGTTGTTGCAAGCTCCATGTGAGTAGTACTTATGACACCTGTGCTGCAAATGTGCAGAAGTTGACTTAGGGCTTGCATTTTAAATTCACTATAACTCTTATTAGACTACTTTTCTTTTAATTAAATTGTCATTGCAGGAAGGTAACTAAATTGTTGCCTATTAGCTGCCCTGCACAGAAAACTGGCAATTTTAATGAACAGCAAATTTGGTGAGGGTGTATCAGTCATGGTGACCAGATACATAGAGCCAACTGCAAGAATAAAAAGCCAATATAAACTACTGCTGTCTACTTCGAGCCCACCTTCTATGCTCTAAGTGCGCTTGTGGTGGTGCAGAGCCCTGCTGGGGCATCTGCTGATGCTGACAAAGGATATGGATGAAGTTGGGCTTCTGGAGACTCAGCAATTGCCCTCTGCTGAATGACAATGCATTAAAAGTAAATGATTCACTAAGCTTGAGAAAGGGAACTTTTGGCCATAGGCTAACCTCTGCATGTCTAGATTTCTGTGTATCTTTGCATTTGTGTGTGCAGTTTGATTTGTTAAACCCTGGGGTTAGTCTCATGTGAATCCTGCTATTCTCAAATCTTCAACTGATATTTGGTAATAACATATGCAAGGGTGTTCTTAACTTGGGTTATATCCCACTAGATACTTACCATCAAAGATGTCTGTAAGTGGGGTTCCTGGAGCGATGGGGATATTTGATGTTGTCTCGCTGATGATGTTGAGGAGTGATTTGACTTCTGATTCAAGGTGCTCCACAGTTTTTATTACCTTCTAATGGAAACAAGGGAGAGAAATGGTAAAAGGGAGTAGTCAAAGGGTCAAGTAGAAGTTGTATCAAGTATGTTAGAAGAAGTGTAAATTTAATGTCCTATCGTTATAGAATCATAGAATAGTTTGGTTTGGAAGGGGACTTAAAGATCATCCAGTTCCAACCCCCTGTCATGGGCAGGAACACCTCCCATTGGATAAGGTTGCTCAAAGCCTCATCCAACCTTGCCTTGAACACCTCCAGTGATGGGACATCTGTGATTTCTCTGGGAAACCTTTGCCAGTGACTCCCCCACCCTGACAGGAAAAAGAATCATCCTAATATCTAGTCTAAATCTCCCCTTTTTCAGCTCAAAACCATTCCCCTTCATCCTATCCCTGCACTCCCTGATAAAGAGCCCCTCCCCAGCTTTCCTGTAGTCCTTTTCCGTACTGGAAGGTTGCTCTAAGGTCTCCCTGGAGCCTTCTCATATCTAAGCTGAACAACCCAAACTGTGTCAGCCTGTCCTCGTATGGGAAGTCCTCCTCTGGACTTGCGGATTCATGTTCTTCCTGCGTTCAGGACTCCAGAACCGAATGTGGGGCTCCAGGTGAGGTCTCACCAGAGCAGAGGAGCAGAATTCCCACCCTTAACCAGTTCTTTGGATGCAGCTCAGTATGAGGTTGGCTTTCTGGGCTGCTAACAGCTAATTTAGTTTATGTTTGGCATTGCAGATTTAAATATTTCTTGTGTTATGCTGGTCTCTAGTGGCATGAAGTGTTAAAACATTGTTTTGCAAGAGTTAAATTACACTGCCTCTGTATAAAGAATCAACTATAATTTGACTTCTTGTAGGGAACTTTGCATTAGTTTGGTTTTAATTCTTTCTCATTTCTAAGCCAATCACACACCCAAGAAAAGAATGTGTATAGAAGATGAGAGGAATTGGTGGGGGTGGGAAGAAGAGGGCTGCGACTAGAGCAAGAGAGAGGTAGTGTTGCCATTTGAGGACCAACAGTGTGCAGTTTGACAGTTACCCAGCTGGAAGCAGTTAGCACTGGACATGGATCTTGTGAGTTCTTAAGACATCAAGGGAAAAAAAAGATTAAAACTTTGCAGCTTTCCTAGAATCCCAGTCATAGAGTTCATTTAGCTCACAAGTGTCTGCAGAAGCGAGCAGAATCAACTCTGTCAGTCTTGGAGTCATCTGCAGGATTCACATCTAGCCGTGAGCAGAGAGGAAATTTTACAAGTATCAGTTCTAATGCTTTTATGTTAAGTTATAAACATTTTAGAAAAGGCTGATATTCAATGACTGGTTAGTCGGTTGTTTGGAATTCATCATGATTATATGTTTCTGGTAATAATGACTTTAAGAATGACATCTGAAAAAAAATAGACTTTGAACAGAATAAAATTGAGAAAGGACAGTGTCTAGAAATGTCATTCTCCTTCCCCTTCTTTGGTCAAAAGGATGAAGTCTGGTAAGTTCCAGAAGCCATCTCTTACCTCTTCAATAATATCTAAGCGTTTGTGGATTGTATCCTGTTCATTACACCAGCTCCCTCTTGCCAAACTTCCAGGTAACACACTGACAGGGTCTGCAGCAACTGGAGAAACAGACACAGTTAGTTAGCAGGAGCTTTTTAATAGCAGTCCTTCCTAACTTCTGAAGTGGTATCTTGCATGCTAAAGAGCATTGTTTATGAAACCTAACACAGGAGCCCCAGGTAGAATTTGAACCCCTCTCACTGTAACTGCAGCTAACCCCACTGCTGCCAACGTCTCCTTGTCAGTACGTGCTGTCAAAGGTGGTGGGAACAAGGCATTTTCTCTTGCCAGGAGTATTTGTTTTGGTTTGGTTTTATGTGTGTTTGTTTTACACAATCTGTCTTTTTCTACCTGTGTAGAGTAAGTTTGTTGACTGTAACTCTCTCTCTACAAATAAAAACCTCAGCACCGGGAAGATCTGCCTTATCAGTTCCCCTCGAGCTTTCTTCGGAACCAGCTGGTACGGTAACGCTTTGAAAAACAGCTAAGTTTGTCCATTTATACCCTGAATGGATACAAGCTGGTGATTCCACTGTACCAGAAGCTCATCTGTGAGGTCTGAATTTGCAGTAAGAAGAGAAACAATGGAAGTGTGTGCAGTTGACAGCATTTTGCTGATCAAGCGGCTCGAATATGGTGCGATGTTCAAAGTCACTTATCTCTGTCAGTTATCTGTGTTTGCCTCTTGGTGCTCATGACCTCTTGCTGTTTGAACATTTCATTCCGCTGGCTCTGCTCCATGAAAAGGCAGTACCTGCTGGTGTCCCTACTTTAAAAGAGCCAATTTCCTTTTCATAACTTCTGTGCAACATTGAGTAGCATTTCATTTTTGACATGGGTGCATAAAACTGTAGCGGAGTATTTTAAACCCACTGAAATGATAACGTATCTTACTCCGTGTTGGAAAGTTGCTCTTGTTTGAGGCCTGCAGAAGCCAAGCTAATGAGAAACCAACCTTAACTCACTCTGTTGTCATTTGATTGAAACAGAATCAAAGAGCAAACTGTCGATTTGTGTTAAAAGAACAGCAAGAAACATAAGAAGCAACCTGTTCTCCCTTCAGATCTGTTGTGTAAGAGCAGTGATTTGCAGGCACTGCAGTGCTTCACTGTGTGTGCCAAGATTTCTGGAGCGTAGGCATCAGGTGATGGCAAACACATGTCCGTAAGGATTGTAGCCATTGGAGTTTGATGGGATGGAGGATGTACTCTGACCTGGAATGATATCCTTGAAATTGGAGGGTGGGGAGGACGAAAAGATAAAAATATAATCTGATGTACTAGGTGTGGCAATATTTAGCAATTAGTTTGGCGGAGCTTAAGAGGGACTTTTTGGTTGTTTATTCATAGCAGGGATTTGATTTGGTTGGGTTATTTTTTTTCTTTGTTGCATTGTTGCTCTCTACAACTACCTGAAAGGACGTTGTAGAGAGGAGGGTGCTGGCCTCTTCTCCCAAGTGACAGGGGACAGGACAAGAGGGAATGGCCTCAAGCTCCGCCAGGGGAGGTTTAGGCTGGACATTAGGAAAAAATTCTTTACAGAAAGGGTCATTGGGCACTGGAACAGGCTGCCCAGGGAGGTGGTTGAGTCACCTTCCCTGGAGGTGTTTAGGGCACGGGTGGATGAGGTGCTGAGGGATATGGTTTAGTGTTTGATGGGAACGGTTGGACTCGGTGATCCGGTGGGTCTCTTCCAACCTGGTTATTCTGTGATTCTGTGATTGACCAGGAGGTGGTGCTGTTAGGACAGAAACCCAACTAATAAATCTGCCTATCACAGAATATTGCTGGAATATGGCAGGTTCTTCAGCACCAGGTGCTTTGGTGTTGCCTTTTCCCCACTTTGTTGCTGCTGTTGGTATTTCAGGAATATGGTTGCCTTTTACCTTGATGCTCAAGTGAAAAATGCTACTTCTCAGAATTTTTGCTTATTTATATGGCTGAAACAATATAGAATCACAGAATTGTTAAGGTTGGGAAAGACCTCTAAGATCATCAAGTCCTACCATCAGCCCAACACCACTGTGCCTGCCAAACCATTTTGTATGAAAAAGGATCCTGTCCTGCACAAACCTCAGCATCATGCTGACTGCTGCTTTAGGTGAGTGTCCATAGATAGGGAGGTTAGATACGATAAATGGCTACAAAGCAGGGTGTGCTGGGATAGGTGTCTGTAGCCAATGTAAGGTGGTTACATCTCACTGTGAGTTCAGCAAAACACTGCACGGCTTTGTGCACACGTACGCCTCTAGAGGACTAGGTAAAGTGGTCGCTGTGAAGTGCAGGGCGTGGTAGTGTTTGGTTCTTTGGGGTGGTGGGTTCCTCTCTTCTGACACGGAGAGCGACAGCTTTCTGGCATTCGGAGCACGGCCCTAATTTACAGCCTTTATCTCTGGGATGGGCTGCTCACAGGACACATCTGGTCCCTTGTAAATAAAGCACGTAACTGGTTCACTAATGCCAGACAATTCAGCTGAAGCAATGCTTTCCACAGGCTCAAAGAGAATCACGTGTTGCTTATGAACACTGCGCTTCTCTGTATTGCAGTTGGTGAAAGACAATGATACACTCTGCCTTTGGCTCTCCAGCAGCATCTCTGCCTCACATAACAATAGGGAGTGAAGAATGGAAGGCTACATGACATGGAAGCACAGAAATAATGGCCTTTTAGAATGCTTCCAGATACTTGCTCTCCTGTTGTTGAAGAAACATTTGTAAAATGTAAATCAGAATTTTTACTTGCCTGTGTGTCAAAGCAAACGCATAAACACAGAAAACGATGATGGTAAATTGTAAAGCTAACAGCTTTCTAAAGTAAACTCTCCGTATGCTGTAGACATACTTAAAATGTGCAGGTATTTGCAACTTCTGGAGGCTTAAACAAGCGTATGGGAGATGTGTTTGAATATCTTGGCCATTTCATTTGAAAGTTAACTGAGAGTTCACATTGTGCTCAGCAGAGAGGGATTGGTAAAACAAAGCAGACCACAAGCCAAATGAAAGGCAAGTGAGGTTGAAACAGGAACCAAGTGCCAAATAAGAAAGCCTGACAGCAGGTGACACAACAAGGGAATAAAGGAGAACGTGCATAACTCTTCAAGAAAACATACTATGCTGTGTGTGCTTGTTTGTGCTGCCTTATGTTTATTTCTGGAGTGTATAGCATAAGGTGGCTGGAGAGTTTTTAATGGGAAAATGAAGGGGGTAGTAATAGATTTATGTTCAATAGGAAAAAGGTTCAAATGGTGAACCCTTTAATGAGTTTGGAAATAATGCAACAGACCTCTGAAGGCATTTGTTGATCCTTGCTTATGTTATTCATTGTCTAGATATGAGTGTTGGAATCCATTTTACGATGTGTATATAACTTTGAAATGTTAGCTCAAGAAATTACATGGTTTACAAAACTGGTTAACTTGCAGACTAATGCAGGAAAGGTTCAATTCTTTGAACCTGAACTGATACTAAAATATCGGTATTGGTGCTTTGAGATATAAGACCTTGTTAAGCCAAGACTATGTGTCAAATTTTATTTGGGGGGGGGGGGCGTTCTTCTAACTGAACTCAACAGTTGTCCTTGTGAAAAATGCAGATTCAGAAATAGGACTTGATAGAAATTGTTCCTGACTAGGAGATGGCTGCTTTGTATTTCTGTACCTCACTTTGGTATCAAAATCTATGTTGTTGTCACTTCATAAGAGAACATCAGCTCTCACTTACCCAGCAGTGGAGCCTGAGAGAGAGTGCATGAGGCCAGGGATAATTCGTGATGCCACTGGACACTCTTTTTCAGGCACAGCACAATCTGGGGCCTCTGCCACGGCTGTCTGCCAGAAGCTAAATTACTACTCGAAAAACCACTTTTCTTCTGCTGTGTTACCATATTTATGATTGTAAGAAGGACTTTAGTTTTGTGTATTTTCATTCAAAGGAAGGAAAATAACAATAAAATGCTCCTGTGAGGGAACTGTTGGCTTGAACCGTGTTTCCAGCATGCTGGTCTTCTGAATAAGCAGCCAGGGAGTATCCTCTTGTGTGTGTGGCTGTCATGGGAAATGACTACAGGGAACTGGACTGATAAGAGACACCATCTACGTCATTTGCAGGTAGGTTACTCTACGTCATGTTGTAACTCATGATGGCATACCCTGATGCTCTGGGCTGTAAACAAAAGTTTCCCTTTAGTGTATATTTATTTCTATATAAATATATATTTGTTTTGGAAGCTAAACCAAAGTATTAGGAAGATCATAACTGGTAGCTGTACAGGACATACCTGTGTGTGGAGAAGGCGATGAGCCTTTTAGGAAGAGGAGGAGCTGTGTTGTAGCATACGTAAAGAATGTAAATTGTGTAGAATGAGTGAGCTTAAGTCTGGTTTGAGAATGGAGGAGGTGAGATACTTAGCTGATGCCACCATCAGTTTAAGGATGACCACTGTCATGTGGGAATAAAGAGTTTTTCAACTTTATGAGGATGTGGCTTTTAGTTCGGGTGTGGTAATAGGAGCTACAGTCATGGGGAAAGGGTGAGGTGAGTCTGTGACTTCTTAATCAGCTTTGTGGTTGTGTAGTTTGTGGATGAGTAAGTTATGGTAGTAGAAAGAAATACGAAAGTGCAATGAAAGACTATCCTTGAGGGTTTTTCCTAGGATTTAAGCAAATCTAAATACTTTCTTGAAGATGTATTTTCCTCTGGCAGACAGTTCACGTGTTCTACAACAACTCAGGAGTCAGAATAGTGGTGCGCATATATACACACACATTTACACACATACATACATAGTAGATCCCAGCATTCATGACCAAGACTCACAACCACTTCAAACAGAGCAGCTCAGCTGTGTTTAGAAATACAGCTGCATCCTGCAGATGAATGACAGGAATCCTATATTTCTAAAAACCAGACATTTTGGAGTTTAATATTAACCTTTGCTTTAGAGATGGAGGTTGTGAAGTCTGCAGAACTTAATAAGTTTCTTCTAATTAAATGTAACAAAACTAGGGGTTTTATAGAGATACAAAAACTGTTAAAAGGCTTTCTTCTGTGCAAAGTCCCTATCTTCAGATGCCTCATGGTCTTAAGAAACACATCTCCATCTGGGTACATGTTGTGACAAACTTTCTTTCTCCTCCCATGCTGGAGCTGAGAGATAAATATTTGCAAAGACTGTAATCCTTGCACTGGACACAACAATGCCAGTAGGCTTCTAGAAGGACATAGAATACCTATGACGGGGGCATAGGTTAAAGCACTATCAGCTTATTAATAGAGAAGTACGAGTCGAGGTTAAGACGGGACATCTCTTATAGATTTTTATTGTGCATTTAATTTTACAGTGTATTAGTTTAATCTGCTGGTGGCCAAATGCTGTTCTATGAGAATGCAAGTGGTCAATTTTGGGCAAAATGAGACTATTCTGAAAGGATTTCTGGTTTTCTCTCCAGTTTCTGGGCAACGGTCTAGCTTATAGATCTTCTCAGCTTTGATATTGCATGTGGACATCAGAGGATCCAAAATCTTCTGAGAAGTCCTAATATGTTGGCTGAACGAACAAAAATGTTCTTACCCTTGGTTGACTTTAACTTGTAGTTAAAACCAAAGAAAACTTCTGCTGATTAAAACCAAATAACTCCACAGTGTGGAGTATTGAGCAGCAGTGCATCCACTGGAGCTCTCCTGTTGCTGCCTCCCTAGTACAATGCTCAGTATTTGGTTTGCTCAGCTAAATGGAGCATGTCAGTGGGGGCAGACTGCTTGCTGGGTACTTGTTTACCTGAGGGCTCCAGGTCACTTCTCTGCCATAAACACGCAGCAAAGCCTCTGCTGTTGGGGTGCTGCACTCCTCAGAACAATTTTCCCAGAGGTTTTTGTAAGAATGGAAACATGATTAAGTGGGGCAGATGCTCCAGAAGCCCAGGCTACGTCATGTGCTACATTTGAGCAGCACCTCACAAACTAACCCAGCAACGGGAGTAAAACCCAGAAACTGCAGCCACTAGGGTGGTTGCATCCAGCCTCTCTTTCTGAGCTGTGTGAAGGCTGAGCTCGATGAATATGAGATTGTTCATATTAATGGCTGAATTCAAGCATAAATTCTACCTTTGCCAACCCCGAACCATTTTTAAGAGGAACCCGTGGAGGTTGGAAGGGAGGATGTATAAGATCAAAGTTTAGACTCTCCTCCTCAAAGGCAGCAAAAGGAAAGTGGGGATGACTTTTTAAAGCCTGTCAGCCAGCCAGGGCACTCCCCTGGCCATGACAGAGCCATAATATCTCACCTTAGATAAAGTACACCATAGACACAGTGAAGACAATTCCCTGACTGAGTAGCTACCACCAGGCATGATACTGGGTGCTAGTCTCCACTGCAGTTATTATTCAAATACCGTTCCGTTTAGTTGAATTTTATCTGAGTTCACTAACAGTTTCAGCTTAAAACCCTACTTTTGGGGGCATAAATAAAAATGTTCATAGAATAATTAATGTTGGAGAAGACCTCTAAGATCATGCAGTCCAACCATCAGCCCACCACCACCAGCCTACTAAACCACAGGCAGCCTGCTCCAGTGCTTCACCACTCTTGCAGTAAAGAAATTTTCTCTAATATCCAATCTAAACCTCCCCTGGTGCAACTTGAGGCCATCTCCTCTTGTCCTATCACTTGTTGCCTGGGAGAAGAGACCAGCCGCCACCTCACTACAACCTCCTTTCAGAGAGCTGTAGAGAGTGATGAGGTCTCCCAGCATTCTTGTAGCGTTTTCCTTTTCTTCTTTAATTTCACACTTTTTTTGTGATGCTCGTAAAACTTGCAAGAGGATAACGAGTGTCTGTGGAGTGAAAACAATGCAGAGTGCCCTTGCTGAGGTATTTCTATCTCAGTTCATCACTGATAAACAAAACAAAGCCAGATATGTGGGAGAGAGGGCAAGGAAGAGTGACTGGGACTTGGGAGCAGAAGGGAGCAACATTTTTTCGGGAAATGTTTTGACTGTAATGGAAACTCACTACTCTGTCATGAAATACAAACATTGTGTGTTGTCAAGAAGTAAGAGCAGAGGGAAAATAAAGCTGGATCTCAGCTAGCAGAAATCACGTAATGCAAACAGGCTGGGAAGCCAGGCTTGTGGTTACACGGGGACTATAAACCCTTGAATTAGCCAAACTGAATAGCTTTCAGTCACTCCCAGCTACAAGGTGGTGCAGGTTATTCCAGCACTAATCTGTTGTTAATGAAACTAAAATTCAGGTGCAAGCTTATCAGATGTTACATATTTTCACTTTGTACACCCAAGGCATTTGGAGAAGGCACTATGTGCCCCAAAATCTCAGGAATAAGTAATTCAGAACAGCAGAGAAAAAAAGTGCAGTACTTTTAGCATAAAATCTAAAAAGAAGAGTTTGAATAAAGGAAAAATTTTCTCTATTCACCTTGAACTTCTATCTAATTTCTGAGTGGATTAGTCTGATGTTATTAAAGCTGCCAGAACAGTAGTTATAGAAATGCAGGGCACTCGCTGCAGCGCCTGAATGCGGTTCTAAATTTCTGAAAATACAGTGATAGAATCTCCCGTGAGAAATGAAAAATCTCTACCAAAGCGATATGCCTTCAGGATGGACTTTAATAACATAAAAAATATTTTTTCCTGTTAAAAGCAATATTCCCACAGAATTTTGACACATGCCTGTGTCACCTTCATATAAATTCCATAGAGTAAACAATTATTTACCTCCCTCTCCTGCCCCATGCAAAGGCTTCAACCATGCTTCAGTTAAGCCACAGTTTCTGCTTTGCAAGTTCAGAATCACTCACCTAAAAGGTCTTTCTCCTGCAGGACTAGAATAAACCCCAGCGCCCAAAGGAAAAGCATGGCTGCAGCTTCTCCAAGCTCTGCCGTAGTCCTAGTGCTCCACAGCCTCCCTCCCCAGATTCGCATCAACTCCTCTAGCCAGCCGTTTGTGCTGAGGTTTAGCCAGAGTTAGGAGGAAATATGCCCAGGCTGAGCCAAGATTCTTGAGCTGTTCTCTTCTGCTTCCCTCCTTTTAAAATGCACCCTTCCAGTTCCATGCGAAGTCCAGTTACTCAGGCAAGCTGGCAGTGGTCCAAGCTCCCCAAAAGGATTTTTTTTTTTTACCCTTGTATTTATTTACACAGTCTACAGCTGGAATGTGCAGAACAGCTCTAAAACCTGTAAATACAGCAAGTAGGGCAAGAAAAGGAAGGGAGAGAAGAGAAGGAAGGGGTGCTGGATGGTTGTTTCCCTGTAGGGTTTCATCTAGGGTGGGGAAAGTAGGAACACTGGAAAACACAGTTTCTTTAGATGTTGTCATCTTACGGGGCACTTTGCATTGTTTGTTTATTTTTAAGACTGCAGAAAAATATTTTTTGGGAGGCAGGTCAAAATCCCGCTGGATGAAACGTGGCAGCATTGTGGGAAGTGGCAAATGTCCGTGGTGACTTGTCAGGGCAAATACAGGCTCAGAGGAGAATGGATTGAGAGTAGCCCTCAAGAGAAGGGCTTGGGTTTGTTGTTGGATAAGAAGCTCAACATGAATCAGCAATGTGCGCTTGCAGCCCAGAAAGCCAAACATGTTGGATTTCTACTCTGCTCTTGTGAGACCCCACCTGTTTGTTCAGCTCTGGAATCCCCAGCACAGGAAGGACATGGATCTGTCAGAGTGAGTCCAGGGGAGGCCACGGAGATGATCAGAGGGCTGGAGCACCTACAATACAAGGAGAGACTGAGAGAGTTAGGGTTGTTCAGCTTGGAGAAGAGAAGGCTCCAGGGAGATCTTAGAGAGGCTTCCAGTACCGAAGGGGGCAACAGGAAAGCTGAAGAGGGGCCTCCTTATCAGGGAGTGCAGGGATAGGATGTATTCCTGTGAGGGTGGGGAGGCACTTGCACAGGTTGCCTGGAGAAGTTATGGATGCAACTTCCCTGGAGGTGTTCAAGGCCAGGTTGGATGGGGCTTTGGACAACCTGATCCAGTGGAAGGTGTCCCTGCCCATGGCAGGGGGTTGGAGCTGAATGATCTTTAAGGTCCTTTCCAACCCAAACCATTCTATGATACTGTGATTCTATGACTGTAGGAGGTGGCACCTTTCTGTGGTGCCTTGTCTTTGCTCAGTACTGCAGGAGCTGTCTGAGCTTTTGTGAGTTCGAACAGCATTTGGAATAAGTTGTTAGACTGGGTGACATGTGAAAAATAGCATTTATTCTTGCAACGTGTGATTTTAGCAGGATCTTAATTAAATGTTAACTATTTGTCTTGAGGGGATATGGGTGCTGACTGAGGGTCAGTTTTTAACCTCACTAGGCTGGTGTTCAAAGACTTAAGGTTTCTCCTTCCTGGTATTGTTCCTCATATTCATTTGTGATGAGTTACCGTTTTTCAAACTATTACAAGTATAAGGTGCAAGGCCTCTAAGGAGCCCTAATTGATCCTAAAGGCCATTATCCAGGATAAAAACTGGTCTAACTATTGATGATAAAAACCTGCATACTAGAACCGATTTCCTGAGTCTTTACCACCTCTCTAGCAGTCAGAAAATCAAGTTCTTTGAATAGGATATCCAGAAGTGAGCCTGTAGAGATGCTATCATGGAGTTTAAAGTATAATCATCCTCAATGACTTCCAAATCAAGTAGATTGTAAACTCAATACAAGGCAAAATAGCCTCAGTAATAAAGATTCTGTGATTGGAAATTATCTGGTAACTTCACTGAAACACTAAGCAAAAGATACCACAGAACCTAAATGTGTATTGGCCCATCAGGGCTGGTGCTAGTAAGCTCACGTTATGAAATAAAAAAGGAATTGGCTATGAGAACTAGAGTGGCGGTGTTTTTCTGGGTGCTTTGGCTTAAATCATTATATAGCACTACTTCACATTTTATGAATTCTTGTTTTGAGAATAGATGTGATCATTACTGCTGGAAAAGTACATGCATTTTAATTTTGTTATGAACCAGTCTTTAGAGAGGAACTGTGACAGATAACAGTGAGTCCGCTCTCTGTTTTATTCTGTTTGAATGTGAGATGCTGACATGATAGTCTATGACTTATGAAGTGAAAGATGTTCTGCATGTTGCCTGCACTCTAGAGAGAGGATGCTGAGGGGTAGAAGAAGGATATCTATGAACAGTTGGCTGCTGTTTCCCGGATGTGTTTGTCCTTTAGTTTTGTCCTTTCTTAAGCAGAATCACTTGATGCATTCTCTGTATTGCAAACAGAGCCTGTTCATGGATGCCTTTCTGCATGCTCCCTGCCGTCTTCTACACCATTCTACTAAAAAGCAATGAACATTCATTGAATCACTTTCCCCTTCAACAGATTGTAAAGTGTTAATGAAGTTTCCATTCCAGACCACCAATGCTGAGGTCACATACCCCCTTTGCAGCACATTTCCTCATGGATCGTCCTGAAATGGTCTTAGACTCTTAGAACAGTTCAGTCCCTCCAAGGAACTTGTTTCTCATTCTTGACTTTTATGTTACGTTTGACCATAGTGAGGTGCTGGTCTGACAGCTGGGAGAACTGAAAAAAAAAAAATAGTGTTTTGCCTAGTATCATACTCCCGGGGTTGTTTCTGAAGTGAGAGAGAAGGTCTTTCGGCTTCAGAGAAATGCAGGCAGAAGGAATCATAGGATCATTGAATGGTTTGGGTTGGAAGACCCGAAGGTCATCCAGTTCCACCCCCTGCCATGGGCAGGAACACCTCCCACTGGATCAGGTTGCTCAAAGCCCCATCCAGCCTGGCCTTGAACACCTCAAGGGATGGAGCAGCCACAACTTCTCTGGGCAACCTGGGCCAGGGCCTCCCCATCCTCGCAAGAACACGTATGTCTTCTGAAAAGTCACTCAGTAACTGATTACCAGCAGAGAAAGCGTTCTTCAGCCCATTCATCTTGGAATTGTCCATACATGAGAATATAGTGAGATCACATAAATATACATTTGCACAAAATCCAGCTGTTAAGATGTTCCCAAGATACCAGCAGCCAAAGAAAGCATACCAGTGAGCAGGGATGTGAATTCTCGCCAGCAGGCAGTCTGGGGAAAGGGAGAGCAAACACAAGGATTAAGTCTATTTTGGGAGTGGGATTTTTTGTACAATCCTTCTGTGTCTTTTTCTTGAGCTAGGCCAAATGCTTGGCCAAAGCAATAAATAAGTGCACAGTGATCCTTCTGAGTGCATAGGGTGAAGGTACAAAATAAACAAAGGACATGTATCTGCAGAGGACACATGTGCCATGAAAAAGATCAGATTGTTACTGGGCATGAAAGCTTGCAGCACTTACTGGCAGAGGAAATAGCTGAGCACGACCTTGGCAAAAACTGGAGCGCACTGTACCGCAGTCCCCTGGGACTTTAAGTAAGACAGAGAGCAATTAAGTGGGGATTGATTCAGGGAACAAAAATATGGTACAAAATTCATCCTTGTTGGGAGAGGAAAGCGCCTTATGCTGAAAAGGAGGGAATGAAAGAGAATAATTTCTGTTCTGGATATAACACTGGTGGATGGTGAAATCAGTGCAAGGTTCATGTGTCCTGCCTACCTGCCCCTGAGAGAAGATTTGTGTTCATTAGAGGCTGTGGGGATTCCTTGGGCTCTCGTCATAAGCTTAATACCCACTAGTTGCTCACTACCAGAAGTTCATGTTACTTGAAGGCTGTTGAACACCTTAAAAAAAGTGAGGCTTGATCCACAATCCTTTTAGAAGAGGTCAATTATTTTCATGCTTAATTTGCTCAGTTTCAGGCTGCTGGCTCAAAACAGTAGTTGGATAGATGTGGAAGCAGAGTTTTGTTACCTGGAGAGGCTGATTTCCACAGAGCAGGTATGCAGCCTTTTAAGGTCTCTTCCAACCCAAACTGTTCTATGATTCTCTGCTGCTTCCAAGGGAAGCAGAAGCTTGCTCTGCAGCAAGCACATCTGTTTGGTGAACAGATGCAAAGCCTCTTGCAGCGGGTGTCACTAGAATGAAGTAGGAACTGCTGTTTAAAGCTCTTGATAGCAGTAACTCACGGCACCACATCCCTGACAGTCTTCACTGAGACCCCATGTCTCTGTTGTTCATGGAGCAGCTTCTGTTGGGGTCTGTCACAGGTCTTGTGGGCTGCAGCCTTCAATGTGTGAATAACTCCAGGTTCTGTGCCAGTCCAAACCCCTCTCCAGTCTCTTATAGATCAACTTGTACTAGTGTTTCTTATCTTGATTTGCAAGGCACGTTGAAAAGCATGAAGTTCTTCTGCTATTGTCATAAAGCCATAATCTTTGACGCTGTTAAAAAACATCCCTACATCACATGGTTGACAGTATGAGGTGCTGTCAAGATCAGCTCTGTCTCTAATTGTAACCTCCCAGGAGGAGTTAACAAATGTATGTGTCATCCAGCAGACAACCCTGATACAGCCTTCTGCAAAACAATACATTTTGTGCTACGCCTAAAGCCAGCAGTGAGTCAGCTACAGGAATTGGCTGTCTTGTGTCATGTTGGTGTCAACACACCAGGCTGGATTCTGTTTGCCAGCATTAGGTAAGCATCCAAGGCTTCAGGCTGTTTTGCATCTGTGGCTTCAGCTTCCTGAGCAATCATCTGCAAGGGAACTAAATCAGAGCTGGCTGAAGGGAAAGGTGGATCACATGGAATTTTAGAGAATGATGTTGGCGTTTTTTGTATTTTTAACCAGTTGTTAGATCCTTTCATTTGGCAGATTTCATGCTTTTTTATGAAGCCTGGCTGTGCCTCAGAAACTCCTATGAAAAAATGATGTGCAGTGTCTTAGAGAAAGGAAAACTGTGTCCTAAAAAAGCTAGATTAACTATGTCCCCAGCTAAAGTAGTGACTCAGGAACAGACTCTTGACTCTCAATCTTGTATTAAATACGTGGTGATCTGATAATGTGCTATATTTTCTATTACAGAAGGATGTAACCCTTTGCTGGTGTAACTTTACATCTACACATTTTGGTCACATAAAAATATGAACTAGATCTGTGAGCCCATGGCAGATAATATTCCAGAGAATAATTCTCATGGGGGAAGTACTTGATTATTCCCAAACTGGAATTACTCATCCAGTGTCTTTAGCAAATCAGTGTTGTAAACCACACCAATTAAATGAGATAATTACTTGAAACTGGACCAACATTTTCATTCTGTGAAGTAGCAGCTAATATGTGAGAAGCTATTCAGCTGTTGAATAGCACTCTGCTGAGCACGAGTCACAACAGTCCGCAGTAAAGCAGAGGTCTGTGTTACTTAACATGTGCGTACCTCTCTCCATTCAGCAGTACATTACCTAAATTCAAAGGCTTCATATACATGGCTGATATTTACCATATGAGGGACTCGTGAGGTGGAGATCTCTAATGAAACAGAGAAACAGCTGGAAGTAAATCCCATTTTGGATTGCTAGCCAGCCTGTTCTCCTTTCCTTTTAATTAGCTCAAGGTCACAGACAGATGCAAGGGAAGGAATGACTTGCCAGAGAGAGGAGACAAGCTAATCACTCCACTGCCATTCCTATGAAAATTTACAGTTCGTGTATTATTTTAGAGCCAATGTAGTAAAACCCCACAGGTTAAGACTCCTTTTCAAACATGTGTAGGAGGAAATATAATACCATACCAGGATGGTAGTAGTTCCTTTGTTATTGCAGATCCCTCACATCTTTAGCTGCAATTTTTCTTCAAGCATACTTCCACCACATGCTTCTAGGCAGAGAATAAACAAGAATGTACATGCATTTTTTCATTCTGCTTCCTGCATATTTAATCACACGGTGGATCCTGTCCAACAAGATTCACCAGCAGCACAGCTACCTATTACTGTGTGGTACTGCCTTCTCATCTCTTTCATTCCAGCTGTAACTTAAAATTCCATGCAATTTAAATATTTTCATAATGCCACTATTTAAATAGAGAATTTGTGGTAGTTGCCATTCATTGTGTAATCGTGAATGGGAAGAGAAGTGCCCATGAAACAATTTCCATTAAAAGTCAATCCAAGGCATGAAAAACCTTGTGAAAGTATGAACAAATTAATAGGTTAACAAGATTCACATGCACCACAAGGTCTGGAGGGAAAACATTAATTCAGATTGTTAGAAAACAGATGGGGATTCTTGTTCTCCACCCCTTATTTTGCATTTTTTTCTAATGAGATCCTTAAAATGTGATCAGTTCCATATGTGTTTAGGAGGGAGGCTGATAATGCTAACACCTGCTGTTTTGCTGCATCTGCATGGATATTCTAGTTAGTGTTAAGGATGAAACAAATGGGAGCAAGAATTATCACCTGAAACAAAGTCCTTGCAGAGTTTGGAATGACATGTTTCTAATGCCAGGCTTTAGGGCATCCTACCATATTTTAAGGTAAAAGCCTGTAAGTATATTAAAATATCTCCTACAGTACTCTGTCCAGATGTAGTAAAATGCTTTAAATTATCTGTCCCAAGTGTTATTTAATTCAGTTCCACCACTGGAACTCATTTTAAAGATAACAGAAATATTATTTCTTAATTCAGACTGTCATCCCTGTAATTTAGTATTTTTATTTAATTAAGTGCCTTCTGTTTTTTTTCTTCTTGGATACTGCTTTTCACCACCTATGCAATAATGAAGGGATAATTTTTTATTTCACAGCAGTGGCTATCTAAGGCCTCTTTTAATTAACACTGAGAAAAGAAGAAATAGATTAGAGGATAAAAATGCACAGAAAGGAAACGGAAGGTTCATTGTGTGTGTTTAAGGAGCATCAGAAGTGAGGACAGAGAAGTCATGTGAATCATGAGGTAATCTCTTTTCTTTAAAGTATCATTATGAAAATGATCTAGGAGAAGCTTATAGGACACGAGCCTGTGCTTGGTATTTAGAAGGAGAAATTACCCCAGTCCAGGATGCAGAAAGTGTCCTGCTGGTGTTGATTACTAAGATCAGGAAAGATCTGCTGAGAGGGCTGTGATTGTGCAGCCTTGATGGAATCGACGGAAAGAGAACATAGGACCAAGCACAGACGAAGCAAAGTGATCAAAAATAGCCCGGCAGAAGAGCAGGGGAAGGAGCACAGGGAGCAGGCCGGCTAACGCGTAAACATCACCTGGCAGCTGCCTCATGCGTGGCCGCTGAGGTGATCTATTTCTGTCTGTGTGGCCGCCAGGTTACCCCAGGAGAGGCTCCGTCTCCCACCTCGTCTTCAGCTCCTTCGTTTTGCGCTTCCCACAGTGGCATTTGACAGAGCTCGGGGCTGGGCTGGGTACAGCCTGGGTGAGCTGATCTCCAGCCCAGCGTGAACTGCAGCTGAGAGTTCAGTGTTTTAATTAGACACAGCGGGAGCGGAGGCAAGAGGATTTAGATCATTGAGAGTCTAGGCCAAAGTAACAGAGCCTGAACTGTTATGTACTTGACCTTGAGTGTGCTTAGGCTGGTGGGGAAGCAGAGGAGTTCACATAAATGCCTATGATGAGAGTAGCTGGTGTACGGCACAAGGGCAAAGCACCTATTTGTGTTCAGCATAAATCATTAGCTGTTCTTCACAGCTGTTGGATAGCTGAGAAGTGACATGGAAGGCTCTTGAGCCTCTGGAAGCATTATGTGGCAGTTATCTACAGGCTGCACCAAATTAAAGTCCCTTTGAGAGTAGGTCTGTTAAAAGAGAACAACAAAAAAAGGGTAATTGGAGTTCAGATCGTGTTCCCATGCTATATGACTGCTTGATGATGTTGTTAGTGAAAATAAAGTTAATGATTTTAGTAGTACTTTGAAATTACCTGGTGCTGCTGTGATGGTTTAATGTTGTCTGAAACAGCGGAAGGTGAAGCTGTTGATCACAGTTGCTGTACTCTGCACAGACAAACTAATAGGTATTTTCAGGGGTTCATTGTATGGTCTTCAGCTGGTTCATGTTTCTTCTAACATTAACACAACCACATGACCAGCGGTTTAGACCTGGGAGGACAAAACACCTGGAGTCAGTGATAACAGAAAGTATCTCATGTTACCCCAAGATATCTAGATGCAGTCCTAGTTAATTAATATAATTTTGTGAGGTGAATTTGAATAGGTTATTGGATAATTTAATGCATTTGCAATGCTAATTTACTGCCCCTGTGTGTTTTAAAATTGTTTTCTTACAACTTGAAATTGAGACAAGCGGGATATGACAGAGCTAAATATTCCAAATAACAATGCAAATTGTTTTGCTTGTTCTTATCAGTTATTTAGTCTAAGTAGTGGGGAGCACGCATTTTTCATAACAGCAAAGCTCAAGCTCTGTGCTGGAGTTGTCAGTATTTGCACAGCTGTTGAAATGAACCTCTTATGGACAGAATCACTATTTTGGGGAGATAATTTTTGGACCTCTAATGTAAATTGTTGCTCTTTGTCTTAAGAAATATCTCATCCTCTCTCCAAAACATTTCCTCTAATAAGCAGATACTGTCTGTCCCACAGAATAACTTTACACAGAGCACAGCCAGACTTCTCTCCAGCCTCTCATCCCAGCAAATATGTTCTTTGAATTGATGCCTGTCCTTTCTCTTACCCATTGCTACAGCCTGAGTAATCTAGATCTGTTTCCACTGATATCAGTATCTTATCAGCCTCCTCTCAGCTCCCTGAAGATAACAGATGAGAACATTTCACTCCTGTGGGTCAGCTGCTATCTGACAAATAGAAACACTGTGGGCTGAAACTCTGGTTTGCTCTATAAATATTGATTTATGCAGAAACTGAGATGTAAGTTAACCTGCTAAACTAGAAGGAAATGTGAAGCTTTTTGGCATCTATTCCTTCTTTTTATTTTTTTTTAATTGTCTATATTTATTTATCCGGACTGATTATTACAGAGGTTTAGCACCACATATGTGTTGATAATCCTAAATCATAATTATGGTTTTCTGTGTTGGTGTTGCTGCTCTCTGAAAAAATCTTATTGTTTTTCTTGGCATAACTGCAGACCATGTCCACCCTCTTTCCTTCTGCAACCGATGAGATTCTGCAAAGAATTCTCCGCTTTGGATAGACTATTGCTTCCCACCCATACTGCTCTCACTGAGGTTGGACATGTTATTAGTTGAATTTACTCTGGGGAAAAACTTGGCTAACCCTTCAAAACCCTCTCTCAAGACCTGTAATTCAATGGAGTCTTTATTTACAATAGTAATAGCTGTTTTCCTGGTGCTATCCAAATGGAGTTCTCTCTGGCTCCAAGAGAATGAAGCACTGTTTTCCATTTTCATGGCAAAATGGTCCTATTTTATTTTTCAATTTGGGGGAAAACCAGCATAACCTTATATAGAAAGGTTTCTAGGGAAAGAAGTAGCTGTTACTTTCCACATTATGCTATTTTCTAACGGCTTTTGTGCCAGGAACTGAAGGAGGAAGGTAGGCAGTCATATACACATCCTGATGAGTGTATATCTGTTATTCTGAGATTTGGATTTTCCACTTCTTTCTGGTCTTAATCCTTTATTTTGCACACTAGGATATGAACACTGAATTTCAATCTGTCTCTTAATTAAAGTGGTGGGTTGTTTTTTTTCCTCTGGACTCAAAATTATCTAAGTACAAGATAATAACATAATATGATGGTGATCTGGATAAAAGTGCTTCTCAAGAACTGTCATTTCAAATGTGTATGGTGCCCCTGATAGAGGCTGCTTTTTCTGAGATCTCAGTCAGGGGTGCCTAAAGCTATGCAGATATGAATGATGATCTCCTTGCACAAACAGAAAAAGTGTGAGCGGTGGCAGTGTGGAAGATGTAAATGAGACCTTTGGAAAACCATGCAGCACTGAGGTGCTGACTTTCATCCCTTGGGACCCACAAAAGTGAATCTGGAAGGAGGCAATAAGCTCTAGATTTGAAAAGAAATGTTATCTGGGGAAGACCTGTAACTCAGCATCATCCTTGACATTTTCATGGCAGCTGTGGGTTTCACTTGGCCATATCCACCTGCTTCTTGAATGGCACCAGCAGATACATCAACTCCTTGCTGATCAGTGCGTTAGTAAAGACAAAGGAACTAAATAGGATTTTCCTGGAAAAAAAAGGAAGAAGGAGCAGGATCAGATTAACTTCCTAGAGGAAGGTGACAGAGCTATTCAAATGATTCAGCTAACAAGTGGAAATGTTCAAGGCCAGGTTGGATGGGGCCTTGGGCAGCCTGATCTGGTGGGAGGTGTCCCTGCCCATTGCAGGAGCGTTGGAACTGGATGATCTTTGACGTCCATTCTAACCCAAAGTATTCTATGATTCAATGGACAACAGAGGGATGTCTTAGAGCGGCAGACAAAGGTAAGGAGCTTCTAAGGACAATGAAGTTTGACAGACAATAATGGAAGCAGCAGACGTCTAATAATAGTGTGTGTTTAACCGTTTATCTCTCATTAAGGAAATAAGCAGCTCAGAAAATGGTCATAGCTAACTTAAAGCAATTACCAGTGATGCAGTGCCTTCTAAGACACTGCACAGTCAGCATTTCCAGCACACACTTAGATAAGGTCTTTCGATGAATGTTTGGTTTGACCTAAAACTACAGCAGAAATTTCCAAATATCCTTATTCCCTAGTGGACTGCTTCTCTGCCAGTGTACAGCAATTCAGTGCTTCATGTACTTCTGTCATGAAAGAGCTTGGTGAGCTAGTTTCCAACTGCTTGGCCAAATGGTCCCCAAAATCCTTTTACCAGTTTTGTGTGGTCTACAAGTGCTGATCACAGATAAGGGTCTTGTTTTGTGGGGAACTGAATTCATGTCAAGACTTGGATATATTGATCTGGACTCCCAGACACTCAAAAGCTCAACATTATGATTTTCATTACTTCTATGTTCCCTTTCCTGCCCACCATCGTACTTCAGATGTGTTATGAGCTTCAAGGCACCAGCGAAGTTGGTTTGAACTCCACTTTGGCTCAGAGCTGCAGGAGCTGGAAGCAGCCAACTGCCTTTTTCATAAGGCCAGAGAATCATACAATGGTTTGGGCTGGAAGTGACCTCAAAGATCATCCAGTTCCACCTCCTGCCATGGGCAGAGACACCTCCCACTGGATTAGGTTGCTCCAAGCCTCATTCAACCTGGCCTTGAACACCTCCACGGATGGGGCAGCCACCACTTCTCTGGGCAACATGGGCCAGTGCCTCACCATCCTCACAATAAAAATTTCCTTCCTGATATCTCTTCTAAATCTCTCCTCTTTCAGCTTAAAAACATCTCCCTTTTCCTATCCTTGCATTTCCTCATAGAGAGCCCCTCCTCAGCTTTTTGTCTCTTCACTTCTAGCAGCAGCATGCTGCTGGGTTTTGGCCACAGTAGGAGGTAGCATGTGTCACCTCCACAGCTTGCACACCCACTGCCTGGAAAGGGAAGGGTTAAAGTGGATTTGGGTGGGAGAGTCAGGAAAAAATAGTGAATCTGAAGCTTAATCTGTACTGATGAAGGTGGGGGAGCATGGACCTGTCTACCATGCCAGTGTAGGGAAGGCTCCACCAGCATAGCTCAGAGTTTCCTAGAGATTCAAGACTATTTGAACATGTATTTTGACTTTCCCATGTGAAGCAGTTCACAATATTTCTCACTGTATGATACTCTGTGGGGAGGCTTAGGTCACAGCTTGGATTAAATTTTACAATGTGCCTGTTCTCTGTGTTGGAGGTTAAGATTTTGCACGTTCGCAGCAGAAAACAGAGTATGGAAGGACCACTGATGGGACACCGGGTCAGACCCCAAGCAGCCTGGAGCCTGCACTCTATCAGGGCTGTGTTCCAGAGGACGGGAACAACAGAAGGACCCCATGCTCATTGCACAGCCATCCTGTATCTGGAAATCTGCACTGCCTTTTCTAAGGCTTCCTGTGGGTAGCGAAGAACAGATGTAGTTCGGGGCTGGGGGTTATATCTGTTGCTGCAGTTTCTTCCCTAGATGATAATTTCTTTTCTATCTGTATGCTCTGGTGATCTGTTTTACTGCTACAAGGACTTGTGCCAACAGAAGACTCGAATGAAATAATTAATGTTCTCTGAACCTGTCACAAAGACCCATGTCCCTTGGTTCTGCCTCAAAGGATCCCTGCAAGCCACTCAACCACCACAAACCACGCTTCCCTTTCCTGCTGTATCTGCCTACCCAATGCATGCCGCTAAGTCACTGCCCCTGCAGCAGGTCTAGATCATGCTTCACAGCTAAGCAGTAAGTAACTAAAGCTTCAAGTGTCCTGCTAAGAGAGCGTCACCCAAGCATAATCCAGGCCTTGACTCAAATTGACAAGGACAGGTTGGCCTCTGAAATAATCTCTTTAAATAGCAGCAGCCATCCCTCAAAGGCACTTCCCTCCCCCAGCCAGCACCAGAGAGCTGCTTACGGCACATCGCCCGCTATTTCCCACCCAGGCATTGCAGGGCTGGCACTCCTGACAGGCAAGTGTGTCCCCTGCCCGCAGTCTCCCAGCTTTGCCTTGCACCAGGAATTACAATGAATTTTGCAGCACAGTTTCTCTACTCCAGGGTGTTAAAAAACAGAAGTCCCAAGGAGCGCTCCAGGGAAGATGAAGACTACGATCCTTTTTGGCAAAGGTTGGAGAACGTTGTTGTCTGACTTAGAGCTAGAGTGCTCCTTTTACCCCCCCCAGGGGTCATGGTCAGCCCTTGGGGTCCACCCAAGGCCAGACCCACGGACATGACGACCCCTGGACCCCTCCTGCCTCCTTATGGTGTCGTAGTTGGAGTTTTGCTTCACCTCGTTGTTTATTTAGTCGCTGTGCTGTATAGGTAATGCTTTCTTTTTCCTTTCTTTGCCTTATAACAAAAAAAAAGGAAACTGCTTGTAATTTTCCAGTAACTCCCAGGATTCTGTGCATATGAGTTGGTTTTAGAGTTGTCCACTGGAAGCAGTGGAGATGTGGGTACTTAAAGCCTGTGGAATTCAGCTTTTTTCTTTCTTCAAGAGTAAAGTATTAGAAATACCTAGACAGGTGCTAGAACCCCAGACGGGCTAGTGGATTGCTGAAAATTTGTCTTGGGATCAGATTTTTGTCTGTATCAGATCCTGTCATTGCAGATGTTCTGCAGTTGTCTTTGTCGTGGTGGTTATGGACATCTTGAATTCCTGTTTTCAGTCTTGGATGGTGCAGAGGGAATTTGCCCTTGTGTAGCACCCGCTATGGGGTGTGCACCCATGTGACATGGTTGAGTTTGCACAGCCTCACTCTTGAACTTTTCTTATAGCTGTTTTCTTCCCTAATTTTATAACCTGGACAATGCTAGCAAGATCACAACCTTGTGCTACCAGATGTGGTATAAACAAAGGACAATCCTCATTTCCTGCATCCTGCCAACAGTTGTAAATGCTATTTAGGACATAAATTATCTCAGTGGGCTCAATGTTGCTAATAAACCCCCATGGAACACCAAAGGTGAAGACAAGATCCCAGTTCTGCATTGTAAAAATGGCTTGCCCCAGGTCATACATGATGTGATGTGTTCTGCAGCAAGCAAACTGAGAATCTCGAACCTGTCCTTTCATCACAGGACTGCTCTTTACTCTAGTTTGGGTTATACTATTCGGGTTTTATTACATGTGAATTAGGGAGTTTTGTTAATCTCCAAGAGCCTCTAAGCTCAGAATACGTTTAATATAAAGAGGAAAAAGGTTTAATTATTTGAAGAGTTTTAACTGCCAAACTGTCTGCAATGTCTAAGAGTCATCATTTGACTTTTACTACTGTGAATGTTCTGTAAGAGCTGCTTGGAGGGGTGGGTTTGTTTGAGACACGCTTGGAAGCTGTTGAAGTGGAGGTAAGCAAGAAGGGTGACCTTTCTGAGTTCTTCTGGCTTTCAGATTGCTTTTTCTCAAGTTATCTATTCAGCAGCTGACACCCAGTTGCCATTGCTTGCAGTAAGCAATGACATTTCAGTAGTGCGTACAGAAGACTGACAAGAGATTACGACCACAGATGAGGGCAGATTGGGTACTAGGCTGAGGCTCTGGTAAATCTGACTTACTGAAAGTGATTAGATACTTTATCAGAAGTGATGATATAGCTTGGTTGTTCCTTGCATGAGCCTGAGCTTTCTTTGCATTTGTTGCTGGTGTAACATCACACGATTTGTTAGACCTATATAAGGTGAGTAGAACAATAAATGTCTGTTCAGTCTCAAGGTTTGGTAATTACGTACCTATCTCTGCTGGGAGGCCAGAGGGCATACATCCCCTAATATTTGTGTAATACAGGCTAGTAACTAAGCCCTGATCTCTTCATCTTTAAGACACTCTGATAAGTAGCCCTGCTACGAACTTCCTGCCAGAGTCTTAGGCAAGTCACTCCATCTGTCTGTGCCCCAGTTTCTGTCAATAAAGTTGAGTTAACACCAAATTTGTCTTTCTGTTTAGGGGAAGAAGTTGGTGATTCCTGTGTGATTTAGGAACAACCATGCTGTGTAGGGTTTCAGTATCTAAAAGTTTTGTATTTCCATCCTGTAATTGCCACTAGCTGGAGTGATGCAGTCTCAAATGGGTGTTTCTGAGTACTAGTGTTAGACAAAGCAATGGCAATTGGAGAAGGTGATGTTTGAGTGCAATATTGTCTTTGATCTGTTTTAACTGTGTCGTCAAAGAGTGATCTACTATGTTCCTTGCCTGGGGGAGTTTACTTGCCACCCTGTAGCCCTGCAGAGGACCTTCAGACACTGTGCAGTGCGTTAGCCTAGTGTTGCTGCCAATGAAGGTGACAACTGTTATAATGCTTCTTGCCATTTGTATCTCAGTGAGACTGTTTTTCCATCATTTCTCTTTCATAAAGACTCACTTGCACAAGCTGCAGAGATGCTTTTAAGAATTGCTGCTATCACAGCATTTGGATGTGTTTGGGGAGGGGAAAAAACAAAGTGGAAGAGGACTGAGTGGGGTCAGCGGGGATTTTGTAAAAGTAGGAGAGCTCACGGGGATTTACATTGCCAAAAGGAGTGGGGATGGAGCAGGAGTGTTTAGGAGATATTGGGAAAGGGGGCTGCAACAAATTGGGAAGGTATCAGAGGGGTATGGAAGGTTCAGGCATCTGGAAGGGTTAGAGGAGTCAGGGCAAGAGAGGTGGAATAAGAAGGATAATACAGCTGGTGAGGTTGTGGGTAAAAGAGGGATTTGGACAAGGGAAAGGGCCCTCTTTGTTCTATCCTGGGACTACTTTTTTTCCCCACTCCTTTCAGAGGAGATCCCAGGCCTAGGCACATCTTTTTCGTGGGCACTGAGTAACCTGATGAGTTGAAGATGTACCTGCTCCTGCAGGAGGGTTGGACTGGATGACCTGTAGAGGTCCTTTCTAACACAAATCGTTCTATGGTAACTGCATGGGCATTTCTTTTGCACTGTAATGAAGGCAACAATCATCATCTTCAGGTATAGTATGTGCTACTACTGCATTTTATCTTCCCAAATTTATTTTTGCTGGTTTTATTAATTTCTTGGTGTATTAATATTACTGTTTTTCCAAACTTGCTTTTCCCAGTGTTATTCAACTTGATGGAAATTGTCAGTATATTCAAAAAACCAAACTGGAAGCACAAGAACTATTCATTCTGGGCTGTTGCTTTTTATCAGTCTAAGAGTACAGTTCAGCACATGCTGTCTTTGCATTGACTTTAAGATTTCAAACTATGTAAAGCTACCTGCTTTAACAAATTCTATTTCTACCAGTTCCTTAATTATTCATGTAATATCTGCATATGGATCTTCTCTTTTATTTTTTGCAGTTATGCTGAGCAGCTGTTCTTGGAAAAGTAGGTTTATAAGCTGTATTTTCATGTTTGCTTTTACTAATCACTTTAAAGGTGAAATGTCATGATATATAACCACGTAACACAGCTTGCTAGGTGGATATTTGTTTTATGGCTGGAAATAGACTTCTTCACAAAAACTTTCTGAGACAAGCCCCAAAAAAGGAAAAACAATTCATTCGAAAGGAGTAATGTTTTATAAATCTTGGGTTTGTGTTTATGTTGGCTGAGATTTTCAGTTGGGCATGATTGCTCGAACAGGGGCTGTATTTGTTACTGTGCATGAGAAGTCACGTGCTGTCTTTTTGTGAGCACTTGCATGCTTTGCTGCCTACTTTGACTGTTTCTGCAAAATAATTTAATACTGAAGTGACCTATGCCAAATGTACGAAGTGTGTTTGAGAACAGAAATGCATCTGACCCAACAAGTTATTAGTTGTGATGGATTGTCAAACCTAAATCCGCTGCTTACCTTGGGAGTTTGCGAGCTCTCGGTGGGTCAGTGGCACAACTGGATTGGTTCGATAGAGAAAGATGTCATTCACCAGTGTAAAGTAAAAGTTTGTGCACAGAAAGAGAGTAAAAATTTATTTGAAATGAACATACACAATGTATGCATATATGACAGCATGATGATAATCCTTTGGATATGAAGTTGCTGACCTTGTAGATAAAAATAGATTATAATTTTTATATTAAATTAATATTAATGAGATGGTCACATTTCAGATGTGCCTTAAATCTACCTCAACATTGAAAAGCCTACACATATTTCATATCTGTTTGGTTTTAGTTCTTTTTATACCATGAACGTGTTAAATGTCTTTTGTTGGAGATGATGCTGATATCTCTGGTGTGACATAACAGGTATATTTTTTTGCAAACCCTTTCTTCCAAACAGATTAAATTGAGTCCTTCACAGAGGCAGACTTATACCATCTGTGTAATCATAGCCACAGGCTGCGGGTAGTATCAACTGTTTTCTAAATTGCCAATCTTCTGCTTAATGTATCTTTTCCCCTACATTACTCTCCAAATTCCAAAAATTCCCAGAAGTTTGTTATTTATTTGTCAGTGGGGTTGAAACATCCTACGGTGTAGAATGTTATCCCTTGTGAGCTCCAGAACAGTGTGGACCACAGAGCTAGAGTCTAAGGTAGGAACACCAGCAAATTTCTGTAGCAAAGCCTTGTCTCTCCAAGTTCCTTGGGGAAGGAGGTTTGTGTGGTGTGTTATCTACAGGTGGTTTTATCTATGAAGTGTTAACTTGCAGATCAGAAGACCTAGTTCATTAGGTCTGTAGTAGAATATAATTATTATCCTTTATGAAAAGAATTTCCTTCCCGTCGTGAGGCAGTTGGCGACTGTCAAGCGTATGCTCTATAAGTGAGACCTCTTGTGAACAATGTAATGACATTTGAATACTGAGGAAGGTCTGCCAGCCCAGACAGCACAGATTAGATCTTTCTTTTTTTCTTCGGTATGAAATTTTCCTAGTTTGTCCACATGCCGTGTTATCTGTGGCTTTTCTAAAAACTGGCTGGTTTGAGTGCCTTTCAATCCACCTACAAGATAGGTAATATGACAGTAATAAATCAGTCTGCCTTTTTGAGGCTTGCAAAGAGCAACTGAGATGTATGTCCTTCTTAACTGCTAAAGGTCAAGCCTTTAATCACCCAAACTTTCCTAACAAGTTTCTTTTATTTGTTTTTAGGGATGGCAATAAAATAAAGAAGCAAGATGCTCCATCACTTTGTGATCTTCACTGTTGTAAGGATGGGCCCATAAGAAATGGCCTTATTGGACAGAAGCCACCCCCTATCAACCCTGAGAGACTGAAAGACTTTGGTGAGGAGGATTACCTGAACGGGGATGTGAAGACCTGGGAAATGAAGATAGTGAGCCGTAATGAGGAGTTACTTAGAGATGCCCTTTCCTGCATCCCTCAGTCAAGCAGTAGGACCAGCCTGTCAAGCTGTAACAAGCTGATTCGATTTGAAGACATTAGTGCAGCAGCTTTCAAAATCCAGTGCGGTATTCAGAAAACCCCTTGCATGGTAGGGAGTCTCTATGGCTTTGCATTCTCTCAATGTTTCTTTTCTGTTCCTTATAAAAGCTGATCAGAACTGAAGGAAGAGTGTGTGTGAGTTGCAGCAGATACATCTGTATAAGATGACTCATGTTTATATTAGTCATTGTTAACTGTCAATAATAATTTTCTTCTTACCTGTTTACATAAGCCTAAATCCTCAAAGATTTCAGTGACCTGTAAACAAAGGATAAATCACATTAAGGATAGACTTGATGCACAGTGATATTATGGTCCTGGTGAAAATCTCTTGCTACAAGGAACCTGAGTTGGAGATGGCAGACTATCGTTATTGGGATAAGCAGTCTTGTGGGAGAGTCTGGTTTGGAACTCATCCCTATATTTGAGGGTTTGAAGGTGCAGATTCTCCCTCCTAACCTGGCCAGCTTGGCAAGACTGGATGTGTTCTGTAACCAGATCAATCTGCCACATGCACCTTCGGCAAAATGAAGCCACTGAGACATACACACACCAACATATGTACCTATCGATCAGTCTAGGTATGAAAATGTCTGAGACACTTAAATGATATTCAAAGTATTGTTTCTGCAGAAGTCACTAACACGTATTTCATACACTGACTGTAAAGGAAGCATTGAAAGCACAGAGTAGTGTCAACGCAGATTACTTTTCTTTTAGCTCATCGGTGAGAGCTAAAAGCTCCTTTCAGGGACATTTGTTTGGATTAAAAAAGCAAGCATGACTATAACTCATTCGATTAAGTGAATGGAGAAATTGCAGGGTGACTCTTAATCTGCAAGTAAGACCATGGATGAAGCATCCTGGATCCTTATGCAGGAGTCTGCCTGGAGTTGAGATATGGTATTATGAATGATTGTAATGGGTGTTATAGAAGTAGCGAGTAGAGGAAAACAAAGAATTAGCATTGAATCACGCACTTGGTTTGGTTAGAGAGGTAGCAACTTTAGGAGATCTTTTGTGTGAGGTTTGTGGGCGCAAAACGAAGCCTGTGCTGTGTTGTACATTGCACTCAATGTCTGTATATCTGTAGTCCTTAAATAAGATTGCAGGGACAAAAGGGAAAACTTACCAGCTGGTTCAATGAGGCTTAAAAGGTCACATATGAGGTCAGTACAGCTGATAATAGCACTGCCACCACCTTTGTTAGAAGGAATTGCTATATTTAGACTCAGTTAAAGGAAGAAGAAAAGGATAACCTAAAATCAAAATTAAAGAAGAAGAATAAGAATCTGAAGTACACCACTTCTGTGTAAAGAGTGACTTAATGACACGTTTTCAAATGTAGGAGAATTAGCAACTTTATGAAGTCACAGGATTTGTCTTCTTAAATGCTTTATTCTCATCGTTCATTTTAGGATTAAGGATTATCTATGAAAACAAAAGTAAAGAAACTAGTATGGTGTGTTAGGAACCAGTAATGCAGTGTTTCTTGTCTATTGTTCTTCTGGTTTGGGTAGACCTTCGCGGATCAGGCTGTTTAGGATAGAAACTATTATCCTATTAGTGCACTAAGCACTTTCCATTGTTTCAATTCTGCAGTCAGATTTGCAAAGGAGCAGCAAGTGGCAGCTCCTATTGCAGGATCTCAGAAGCAAAATAGGGAATCTGGCCCCACCTATGGGTGAAGGACAAGACATGCTTGTAAATCCACTAAAAAGCCTCCAAATGTTCTTATTAAACGAAATATTTAATTTCATACCCTTAAATATCTGTTTCAGACATATTTAGTTTATATAACTTCACTTTGAAAATCCCACAGTCTGAAAAACTTCTCAGTATGTATTACTATGCACACTATGTATTGCATGTATGACACTACTAGATACTTTTAGAGATAAATACTTCAAAGATATTGTCATGCTGTCTTTTAACCTATCGCTCATTTTGACTTATCAGAAATGAGGGCTTGACCCCTTAAATTTTCAGGTCCCCATTTGCTTTGGCAGCCAATGAAGGAGATTGAGCCAGTTACAAAATACAGACACAGTAAGCCTAGGGACCTGGAACCTATGGGCTTACTGCAGCTCTGTTTCATAAGTGATCTTTTTTAAAAACTCACATTTTTGATAATACAGTAACAAGAATTAATATGGTGATACGTGCTGTGAGTGTCTTGCTAAAAAAATGGTAAAATTTTCTATTAAATAAATAAATATTGCCCTCGGACTCTGCATTGCATGTACTATATGCATGTTAATTCCTTTTAGTTCAGGGATCCTTTCTGTTCCAGACACTGAGCATTTTCAAATAGCTTCTGCATACACTCACAATACTGGGAGATATGTTTTATTATCTCCATCATTCATCAAATAAGAAATGTCTTTACTAATGTCATGCTGGTCTTAGGATACAAAAAGGAAAACACTCAATTGTGCATCAGTGGCAGAAACCACAGCAGAGTCATAATGGGACTCAAGGAGAAATTTTCTAACTGCTTCTCTATGTATTAGAAGATGGCATTTGGGTTTGGGTATTAAATATCCAGTTCTGGTAAGTGCTAAAATACCAGACGACAGGGTGGTTTTGGAAAAAAAATGTGAGAATACTTACTTTAATATCTGCATTGGGACAGTAAGACTCAAATAAGTACTATTTTCAGAATTCATAATGGCATGGTGTATGTATTTCACTGGTTTGAGTTTGAAAATGACTTCTATAAACCAGAGGAATCAGGTAGGTAAAAACACACTGTCATGTAATTCTAAAGAAAAAGGTTATGAAATTTGCCTTTTGGAGCTCTCACATAGCATCTGAATGCCTGCCTCACCAGGGGGATGGTGGGGTGTGGGCAATTTTTCTTGACTTTAGATACAACCCTATAATAGTATTTCTGTACTCCAGTATTCTAGGCTATCCAAGCAGTATGGAATGGACATCTACCTAAAGAAAGAGTTCCTCCAGTACACAGGATCCGTGAAGGAGCGAGGTGTACTTTACCTTCTGACATCATTGCCTCAGGTATAGCAAAATGCCACATTCAAAGACAAATAGATTAGTTCTGCTTCATAAAAATGGAGCAGCATTGAAGACCATTTTAGCTATAATGTCTTTGGAATCACAATGTTTCCTGCCTTTTGAACCATTGCATTGAACAACATCTACAAGCATCTGAATGTAAAATGCTTCTTTATTGATTCTTGGCTGATCTGATGATGAAAGGTTTAAAAATATTTGAGAGGAAAGCTTGAAAAATACAATCATCAGCATTTTCTATTGGCATCTAGGTGAAAGTGTATGTGTATTATGGCTGTAACAAGCTGGAACCACCAAACTTGAAGTGATGATGAAATTGAGTTACAATGGGTGATGAGAAGAATCTTAATCACTAATTGATTATGTAATGGGTTTCAGTATCATTGCATGAATAGCTTGTTTCTCATTTGTCATAGGAGGTCATTGAGTCTCTGCAGCAATGATAATTATGCTTGGCATGATACAGCAACCCAGAAACAGTGGTTATCCCTGCACTTTTGTAATCAAACGAATAAATCCTTCTAGTAAAGAGAAACTTGAAATAACTTTACACAGGCAGGGAAGAGGGACCAGATATCGGTTCTGATGGGCCAGATATTGGCTGTTCTGGGATCAACTGGAGTTTTGCAGCTAATTCCAAAAAGAATAGAACCCAGATGAGTGCAGGAACAGCGACTGATCTTGTGCTGTCTTAGCTCTGTGTATAAGCCCTGAGATCACACCAGACATACATATACAAAATCGTAATATCATAATATGATCAGCTAGTAGAGGAAAAGAAAGGGGGGTCAGTCCGTCAGAATGATCCAGGATAATATGGGACAACTTTGTGAAACTATATAATGTGCAGTAAGCAACCCTCCTTTTTAGGATCAGCAAAGAAAAGGGGTGATTGTGGCTTCGGACAGCAACTTCTCCATGGCTGTTGCTTACCACGCCTCAGAGCTCCGTATTCCAGTATTTGTCATCATGTCAACCAGCACGTCCCCAGCCAGAGTGAAAATGTGCCGTGAGTATGGTGCCATGGTTATATCCTATGGCACTACAGCTAAGGATTCCCAGATGCATGCAAGAAGGCTGGCACAGGAGAATGGTTACCTCTACCTCGAAGAGTAAGTGGAAAGTTAGGCTGATTCGAAAAATTAGATTAGATACTTATGCAGCTCTGCAAAAACAATTAGTTTCATTAAAACTTGATCACAGGTCATCAAAAGTTCCCATTACCTGGGATATTACCTGGACGGTCTGCATATTCCCAGGCATAAATCCCTGATGTTTCTATAACAATTTGTGATGGAAACCAAAATGAAAAACTCTTCTTTTCCCTCAGATTAGGCAAACTTCGTGGTTAAGGAATTATATGGGCTAGTATATAATAGATATATTTTAGCTCTCTATGAACCCAGGCAGAAAGCATTAAGGTTAGTATTCATTTTCAGTCTCTCTTTTTGGAGTGAGGTGGAGTAAAAATGAACTTTAATGCAAAGATTTCAGTGACACAGTAGAACAAGAGAAGGTTGATTCTGTAAAACTTCCACATATCTGGTGTGTCTGACAAAACTGTGATTCTGCCTTGAAAAAAGACTATTAAGAAGCTACTTTACACATATATTTAAAGTAGCTGAGGCTGAGTATGAATTAAAGTTTGAACAATTTGAGATCATTGAAGAAGCAAGATCTAATAAAAACATAATTTTAATAAGATAAGACAGGCAAAAATATTTAGAACTGATATGTTTTCCCTTGTTTTCCTTTTCTCTTTGCAGTCTCTTCTGTCTTTCCCTTCCCTTTTCTTTTTTTTTCCCCTTGCCCTTTTTTGAATAAGATTTCCAAAGTGCAGAAATGAATCATTAGCATGAGGTAGCCAGCAGTCCCTCTGATGCACTGAGCTGGAATGCCATTCTCCCTCGCCATCACCACCTCTGTGCAGATTTTATCCACCATGTCGTGTTTGTACAGCCCTTCTTTCAATGAGTTTGCCTTCAGCTCCTAGGCTCTACTGCATTAAACACAGCAATAATTAGTGATGTGTCACAGGGAAGGGATCCCAGAATGAAAAGTATGGAGAAAGATGTCACTTCTTTCGCAGTTGCTTTATTAGGAAGGCGGTATTAAAAACTGTATTTTTTCAACTGCATTTTTATCTCTGCCAACAGCAAGTGACCCCCAGGGTTGGCTAATGTGCTTCCTCTGTCGCCTTCAGCACAGCATTGTCCCAGACTGAGGCTTTCAAAGAAACCCTAGGGAATGAGATGCCCACTGAATTTTTAACCACATTTAAGGTCTCTTTGAAATCCATGGCTTTCTGTAGCCTTGTGATTTCCAAATGTCTGCCAGCCATTTTTCAGCTGATGTGTTAAGTCCCATCTGGCTTGCATCAGCTATCACATTTGCACATAAAACCTAAAATAATTTATTTTAATTTCATGTTTAATCTTCTTCTACTCCCTGAAGAATTATTTATGTTACATAAGGTAGATATTCTTCAGGTTCATGAAGCTCCAATGACAATGCATGTGAAGGTCTTTAGCACTCAGCATTGAGAAACTCTAGATGTACACGTTACCACTAATAATATCATAGAATCATAAAATCTTTAAAGTTGGGAAAGACCTCTAAGATCATACAGTCAAACAGTCCAGACATGTCATGCCTACCTGTTTTTTAAACACCTCCAGGGGCGGTGACTCCACCACTTCCCTGGGCACCCTGTGCCAATGCCTGACCACTCTTTTGGTAAAGAATTTTTTTATTTTAATATCCAATCTAAACCTCTTCTGGTGCAACTTGAGGCCATAAAGTGCTCTGGTTTATTTCAGGATTAAGTTTACAAGAAACAGATATTTCAGGTTAGGAGAAACAGGGTTATTCAATCTGTTACTATGTTTAATTGAAACCTCAGGGATGCAGTTTTTCACGCTCTGGAGAAATAAAAACAGACACCCTCCCCTCTCCTCCACCCCAGATAGTAAGCCTTTTTATAACAGCATGACTGAAACTTATTTTATTAGGTGTAGAGTGGGAGAGCTTTCCCAGAGAGCAGTATGAATATACGGATAACCAGTCTTCTTCAATATGTCGAACACGCGCTCATTGTCACTTGCCAAAGCTCTCTGTAAAACATCAGCTAATCATTAGAATGGAACTCCTGAAATGTCATCTCCTTTCAGTTTAATTCTAACTTGCACAAAATCCCTAGCAATTTGGTCTCTGGATCTCCTTAACCAACAATTCATTCTTTCCTTCCTGAAGTAGATATTAAGTGACGCACTTTGGTTTTACCTGCACAGGTGATGCCCTGTAATCGGGTGTGTCAATGTCCATTCTTCCCATTTCTGGAGTGCAATTAAAATACTGTGTTATGAAAATGACCATGCAAGAGTTCAATTAGAGGAAGGAAACTTTTTATCCAAATGCAGCTTCTGTGAAATTCCAGGAAGGAAATGTGATATTTCAAATTGGAATTGAGTCATTAAGTCTACCTAATTGCTACCTAGGTAACATGGTATTTTTAATAACTACAGATGATCAGGACCTCACTTTAAATGCAATGTGAAGATTGCCAATAGGTAACACTGTGCCTCTGGGATGGTATGAGAAAGACTGATTTGTGACTCAGAGAGATGAGTGCTATGGGTTGATCTGCACACCTTCCTTCCTGGAGAGTCCAGTTTTTTTCTTGCCCAACTCCATTTGCAAATACTGATCAGACCTGACCCTCATTCATTTGTGATCTGGTTACTCTCTTTCTCTAGGAAGGACAACTGTCAAGCCCTTTATGTGGAGAATAGGGCAACAGAGCCTGCTAGCTGAGGCATCAGCATTTCTTTGGGAAACTCAAGCCTGACAGCCCATCTTCAGTTGCTGATGTGTTGTGCATTTCAGAAGGCCAGATTTCTTGCTCTGACTCAAATGCACTTGTTTAAATCTGCAGTCTTTAAATTTATCTGCCCTTTTCCTTGATTTTATTTCAATGGCATATGATGCTGAAAGACGTAGGTTTGCTTTGACAAAGCAAAAGTAATCAGTCGCAGTTCAAATATAAAACCCATTTTATTATATAAAGCCGAAGGCTGACCATTGAACCAGTGTTCTAACTAGATGTTGTCAAGGAGAACGTGATTATCTGAAATATTCATTCACACTGGTAATAAATCTCCATGGCCAGAGCACTCTCCTTCTGGCAGAATTTTCAGTTGTTAGAGTTTTACTTGTAAATTAAGTATCCCAGGTCCTTATTTGTTTCTTCAGATCCCCATAGTTTCCCATGTAACCACAGCACGGTTAGCTCTGCAAATTCAGTTCTAAGTCTTATTTGCAAATCAGGCTTCAGAGGAATTGTTCAGGAAACCAGCAATATGTTTTGTCATGTGTAAGCAGGAGAAGAGGGCTCCTTTGGTATATTCCTAAGGAAAATAAAGTCAAGGATTCGGTTAATGCTTCCACTCTGATTTCTCGCCTTCATCGTTAGCTGTGCTACAGGAGTGAAAGATCATTTCTCCCATCTCTTCTTGTGTAGTTACATAAACTCTTCCCATGAGTAATTTGCTGTGTTTTGCTGTATACGTGAGGTTACCTCTCAAGGGGGCCTTGGTAACCTTGCAGGCATTTTGCTCTCCTGTGCTGAGCCGCTTTGTGTGTGCCTAGAAGTAATAAAAGTACAGCTTCCTTCTGCCTGAATGTCCTGGGTAAACTAAATCAAGTGAAGTCATTGGATCTATAATTCTGTTTGCAGATCTGTTTGCCAGAAAAAGCAGAATCTACAGGCACACAGAGGTTTCATATTTTTTGTTCATATATCATTCTACATTTGCATCATTGCTAAGTTTTAAATAAGGCCCAAACCAGCTTTTATAAATAGATTCAGGTTATTCATGTGATAGTAGCCTTTTCTTCAGTTTTTTTGACTCTCTCTCTCCCTATTCTACTCATTAAATTAGCTTTGCCTGAAAGCGTTTTACCAGTGAGTATTTTGGCATGACTAAATGCTTCTCTTATCCTCTCAGAGTCTTCCAGAGCAATATGAAGGTATCAGATATTGGCTCTGGATTGTGGAAAGGCTTAGCTCTGTAGCAATCTGTTTGGTATTTGTGAGGCCAAACCCTGTACTTATATTTCATGAAACTTCCCATTTGTCACAAACACTAAATTCCATTTGTAAATACAGAGGAGAAGATCTCTTTTCAAGGCTTGGCTCTTAGTTTGAGCTGCACCTTTCAAATTTATGAAGCTTAGGGAAGTGATGGCAATGGAAGCATGACATCTATCCTTATCAGCTCTGTAAACACCTGATATTGGTAACAGAGAGACATGCTCTTCAGCCTGCAGGCTATCTGGGGTGTTTGTCAATGGCACAAGCTTTCCTCCAGTAGGCAACATCCCACTTTACACAGCACACAATAGTTTATCTGATGGCAGTATCCTGTTGTATCACCTCCTGCCTTCAGTGTGCTGCTGATTTACTCTTGCGTGTATCATTTTCTGCTGAACAATGTCTATAAAGCAGTAGATTGAACTATTATTGCATTGACAACAGTGTATGCTGAGCTGTGCCCTTCCTTCCTGCAGGGAGGATAGTGCTGTCTACCTGTCAGGCCTGGGAACTGTGGGGCTGGAGGTGTACGAGCAGGTGCCAAAGCTGGACGCGGTGATTTTCCCAGCAGGAGGCCACTGTGGCTTGCTGGCGGGGTCAGCTGCTGCACTCAAACACCTCAACCCACACATTGCTGTAATTGTAAGTTTCCTCTCACTTGTAAATTGCTGCATTTTGACATCTTTCACCACGGATGTTTTCAAAAGGCACTGATATCCAGTGATAACACTAGCAGAAACTGAATGTTCTTGGGACAGGGACTCTCTGTGCCCCTGGGCTTCACCTATGAGAAGACCCTCTGAGAGCCTGGGAAGCCTCTTGTCCCTTGGCTGCTTGGCTTTGTCTGGGAAAAAAGTACAGAATCATAAAATGTCCTGAGTTGGAAGGAACACACAAGGATCGAGTCCAGATCCTGTCCCTGCATAGACAACCCCAACGTTCACACCATATATCTAAGGATGTTGTCCAAATGCTTCTTGAATATTGTCAGGCCTGGCGCTGTGACCGCTCCCCTGGGGAGCTGTCCCAGTGTTCCACCACCCTATGGATGAAGAACCTTTTCCTAATATCCAACCTAACCTTCCCCTGGCACATCTTCCTGCCATTCCCTCAGGTCCTGTCATTGGTCACCAGAGAGAAGAGATCATCTCCTGCTCCTCCTCCCCTTGTGAGGAAGCTGCAGACTGCGATGAGGTCTCCCTTCGTTCTCCTCTTCTCCAGGCTGAACAGACCAAGTGTCTTCAGCCTCTCCTCAAATAGCTTCCCTTCTAAACTCTTCACGAGCAATATGTGGGAAAACTCTTCCAAAGCAAATGAAATCCAGTTCTGTGTTTTGAAATAATTTCTTACAGGAAAAGCTTGCCCCTAAATCAGCCACAGTGACAGATAAGATAGATATCACAAAGATTCAATGATAGCATAGTTATTATGCAATTGAAAATGAATTGTTCCTTCTAAGAGTAAGCCCTGTGTAGCTTTATTGGTGTCCACTTTGGTAGTGACTTCTGTTATAGCTTGATAAACAAAAAAGTGATAACACTTGTCTTCTCCAGGGGGTTGAATCAGAAAGTTTTCCTGTATTGCAACAATCCTTAAAAGCTGGCCATCCAACTGAAGACCAGGCTTGCAGCAGTCATCACTTTTATGGTGGTAAGAAAACAGTTATTCTTTTGGAGGTAACCATGGTTGTAATTGATTTCTCCAACTGTATTTTTTTCTCATTAATTCAGTTCAAGCATATTTTAAAGGAAACCTCTGAAGAGTTAGAGTTTAATTCATGCTCTAAGAGCAACTTATGACACGTTTCTCTCCCCAAACATCTGGGTACAAAACTGTTTCCAGTGCACGTGCAACGTTCAGGTGAATACTAAGTACAACAGTATTTATCTGACCATGGTGCTCAAAAGGAGCTTCTAAACAAGTGAAGTCAATGGGAAAGCTCTTGTGTAAAAGACTAATCCATGAAAAGGCAGAAAAATGTGATGCTTTAGTATTTTGGTTCACAAAACTATTCTCAGAGCAACAGTGTTTATAAAGAATATGGTTCTTCGAGGTCATTTGCTCAAAATACCTCAATTGTTAAGCAATTTCAGAATATCCTGTTTACCTGATGTTCAAATCTCTGGAAGCTTTGACTTAAATGGGATTGTATAAACAAACAATTTCTTAACGCTCTTGGTAAGCTCTGCCTGTCTCTGCACTCCTTTTGTAACAGTCCTATTGCAGCTAACAAACCCACTGCCATGCTTGGTTCTTCTCTCCTTCAAGCCTCCTTGAACAGTGAGAAGCACTGGGCTGCAGGTTCACTCTCACAGTGCAACTATGCCAGTGAAGAATCATAATTTTCTTTAAAAGGTCCAAAACAGCAAAATTGTCCTGGGAGATTCGGTCTTTTGTTACCCAACATGTTTTTGTCATATAAAAAACTCAACCAATTTAAGATCTTATAATGGCAGCATGCTGCATGCATTAAGGGCACAAAACAGAGAGAACTGAAAATATTGACCTTGCCCAGAACAGGCAACCTCATATTTTTGTCTTTTGAAATCTGCAGATGTGAGTGGACTTTGCTTTGGCAGCAATTCTTTGCAGCTGACTGGGAAACTTGTGGATAAAGTTGTTGCTGTGAGGTAGGTGAAGAAAAGCAGCAAAAAGAATAATGCTTCTGACTGTGTGTTGTATATGAAAAATGTCCTGTACTGCCAGGATATGGTGGTTCTTCACATACAGTGGAGAGCAGGTTGGCAGGAGTTACCATCATACACACGCTGTGAGAGCATTGTGGTGGTGGGATGCCTTTCCTTCCAAGAGAGGCACTGAAGACACTGAACTCAATCCCACATATCACAGAATAACTCCACGTGGGAGACAACCATAGAGGATTGCTGAGTCCCACTACCTGCTCCTCACATTACTACCTAAAATGAAATCATATGATTAAGAGTGTCCAGGCTGACCCCTTTGGCCAGAACTTCACCTGGTGCTAGTACCTAGTCATGCCCCAGATGCAAAATTGTCCTTGTTTGTTCTACCACATGTGAAGTCATCCTTTGTCAAAACTCTTCTAAGTCTTCACAGAAGGGCCAAGTTGTTAGAATATACTTACCACTGGGACTTAGCTAGCCCAGTGCTGCAGTAAACAGTGCCGTCCTGTCTTTCAGTAAATAACAAGCTTTCTGCAACACAACCTTGGAATTGTATGGGCCTGGGAGGATGGAAAAAATCCAGTCATGAATAGATGTATTTTATTCTGCTTTTGGTAGCTCTTTTTTATTTTATTTTGACACAACTCTTTTGCCTTCAGGGAGGAGAACATTCTCATTTCGATGCTGAGATTGCTGGAGTATGAACGAGCCACAGTTGATGCAGAAGGGGCCATTGGACTTGCAGCGGTGGTTGCAGGGAAGCTGCCCGAGTTGAAGGGTAAAAGGTAGAGCAGCTATTGTAAACAGGGAACCACGTCATAAACATGGGGTTGAGTGCCTTGGTCCCAGAAAATGAAGAGAAGCTATTTGCCTTAGGAGTGATGAGGCAGTTCCGGCTCCTGAAATGGCAATGGGCTTATCTATGGCTTCTACTTTAGGCTGAAGAGGTCACTCACAGGCCAGAAGACCATGTTGAACAAGACAAATATTGGCCTGGAGGCCTGACAGTCCTTGTAATTTTCATGTATTCTCAGCTGGTAGGGGGAAAGGCACACACCTCTCCAAGGCATAGTCACATCTGCCAGGAGATCATCCTATCATCAGCCCGTTGCCTTCTCTTACTCCACTTGTGGAAATCAGCCCTGTCTGTGGTGGGGCAGGAGGGAGGCTGTCTTGTGCAGTTGCTCGGTGACACCTCCCTCCTGGGCCCAAGAACTCCTGCCCAGATAGGAAATGGGATTACCCTTTTGCCTAGCGCTCAGCCTGGGGGTAAGTGCCTTTTTGCATCTGGGCTTGAGTACTCAGGACTTAAGCGGATTGAGTCTTGGCTCAGGACATAGCCCAGAGTGTATTTAAACATACATACACTCAAGACAAAGTATTTCTCATGCAACAACACTGCTGAGGCAGCTCTTCAGAAGGTGCTGACAGAATTCATACAGGGCAGCAACAAATTTTAGTTCAATACAGCTGAAATAAAAGGGAAAATGCACGTGTTTGGGTTTAAATGGTTGACAAGGTTGACTCTGCAGAGACTGAATCGCTGTGGACTAACCATGTGGCTCTTCACTTGCCCTTCAAACATTTCTGTATTCAATTTGCAGGGCTGAAATGGATTTAAATAATGGTTGCAGAAAGCCTTGAACATATGTGTTATCTAACCACTGTCTGAGACTCAGAATTTCCAGGGAAATCTGATGTCACATTGTTAAAATTTGAGAGACTTAGAAATCTCCAGCTGTTTATCTCTAACAAGACTAAAATCTCCAACAAATGCAAAATGAAAACAAAGTTTCAGACCAGGTAATGCAGCCAGCTTCCAGGGTCCTGCTGCCTGCCCACAACTGATGCTGAGGGCCAGGAACCCCTCTGACACATAATGTGTATTTATCATAGGGCAGTCCTAGCTATCTTATTGCTGATATTGAACACAGTATTTATGATTTAAAGTTCCTTTGCCCACACAAGTGTTGACGAAAAATCCTCTTTTTCTCTGTTCTTTCAGAGTGGCAATTGTTCTATGCAGTGGGAACTTGGAGCTACATTTGCTGCAAGAGTGCATGGCTCGTGCCCTGGCCCTCGATAACAGAGTGTGCAGATTTTCTTTTGTGCTTTCTGACTGCCCAGGAGACATTTCAAAGCTACTGGAGATTCTGGCTCGGGAAGAAGCAAGGTAAATCAGGTAGTAGCAAGGAAATATAATCACAGAATAGCACAAAGTATATTTATAATTTGGACATGTTACCAAATGTACCTTTGCAGCACAGAATGTGTCTAACAGAGAAAACAGCAAAGATATCTGCTGTCCAAACACTTACAGAAACTATTTTACAACGAGAAAGGATTGTCGTGATCTCTAATTTATCCCTTGTTTGATCTAGAGTTTTGGATATCAAACAAGAACGTGTGTTTGTGACATCTGAGCTCTTCACTGTTGAGGTAAGATGAGATGCAATTTCAGTTCCTCTAGAAGTATAGACCTCCTCTAGTTATTTTATTTTCCTGTATCTCTATAAGACTATGTTAAAGTCCAACACAGGGTGAGCAGTGATTTTGAAAGCAGTGTGATAGATAATTTCCTCTTCGTTACATAGCATCTTGCCTTACCAAACACTTGCCAGGCATATAATACAGGACCTGTTTTACCTGCTGTTGTGACACAATCAGTGAAACACTCCAGCTGTTGCTATTGCAAATCTTCCTAATGTGCCTGGTGGTGTGCAGGAAGTGATGAGCAACCTGCAGCATCCGTCCAGAACTTGAAAAGCCAGCTGTGTAGGCTGGCTGTTAATTATACAAGATCAATTTGCCTTAAAGCAACGTGGAGAACACCCTTGCTTGTGAAGGAATCCTTGGTTTTAAATTAGTTTTATACCTTCTCCGTAAAGAGCACAGAGCAAAACGATTATTCTTTTGTTGAGTATTTGACACAGCAACAGTGAGGAGGTCTTATCAGTTAATGGCATCTCTGAAACTGATTGTTTGTCTCATGGCATATCTCTTATTTCAGCTGTTTTGGCAGAGGTGTGGTCCTTCCACGCTAGTACTGGCCAGCCTAACCTGACTTAGTTTGTGCAGTCAAAGATGGAAGTCAAATCAGGGATCTCTGCTAAACAGGCTCATAACTGGAATTCAATAATGCTATTGATTAAGGGAGTTCTTCCATTTTCGGATTTAAGTCTGATTTGCTACCTGGATGTGGGAAAAGAAGTGTGACCATCAGGTCAGGGAACATGATTCTGCCCCTCGACTCTGCTATGGTGAGACTTCACCTGGAGTCCTGCATTCAGCTCTGGAGTCCTTAGCACAGGAAGGACATGGATCTGTTAAAGTGAGGCCAGAAGAGGCCATGAAGATAATCCAAGGGCTGGAGCACATCCCTTATGAAGGCAGGCTGAAATAGTTGTGGTTGTTCAGCCTGGAGAAGAGAAGGCTGCGGGGAGACCTTAGAGCAGCCTCCCAGTACTGAAAGGGGCTACAGGACACCTGGAGAGGGGCTCTTTATCAGGGTGTGTAGCGATAGGACAAGTGGTAATGGTTTAAGCTGAGGGAGAGGAGATGTAGATGAAATATTAGGACAAAATATTTCCTTGTGAGGCTGGCAAGTCACTGATGCAGGTTGCCCAGAGAAGTTGTGGATGCTTCATCCTTGGAGGTGTTCAAGGCCAGGCTGGATGGAGCTTGGAGCTGCCTGATCCAGTGGGAGGTGTCCCCGCCCATGGCAGGTGGAGTGGAAGTGGATGATCTTTAAGTTCCTTGCAAGACAAACGATTCTATGTTTCTATGATGCAAAGCCCTGCTCAGTATTTTCTGTTATGGATATAAAGAATAAGTTAGATTAAAGATGATTATGGCAAAGGACCACAATGAAGTTAATGAATGCCTTTCAAAACATGATCTTATCAGATTTCTCAGGTGTCTAGAGATAATCGTTCCACAGTTTGTCATAATGAGCTTTGCTCACTGTTTTGTCTGACTTGAAGATAATGTAGCACTGTACAGGGTAGACAAATATCTCTGATCCAGTAACAAACTTACCTCTGAAAATCCTTTTTACCAAGAAGATTCAGCAAGTCCTGTAACTCTTCCAAAGTGTTGAATGTGACTTTAATAAAATAGGGCTTGTGATTTTTATTAATGCTACTAAGTAAATTAAACAAAATTCACTCCCTTAGTTCTTGGTTGAGGATGCTATAACAACTTTCCATCATTCTTGCAAGCCTTCCCAATGTGGCAATTATATCTGAATATGTAGTAAATACAGTACTTGAATGAAAAAGTCCCATTGTCTGCATTTTAAACACAATATATTTTCGCTGGCTGTCCAGTTATGCATCTAACAGTGTTGGAGCACAAGAGGGCTGAAGGGAGGAATTTGCATCCCTGAATAATTGAATTGGATGCTGGATTTGCATTATGACTTTTAATCATTCTGGGAGAGGCTATCAGATAAGCAGATGTGAAGTACCAAGCAGTGATCTAGCTTCATAGACCTCAGTGACTTTGGAGGCAGCTCTGTCTTGTGACACCAAGTGAATCTTGAAGCTTTTCTTTGAAAAATAAAACAAGGGCAATCAAAAAGGAGAGAATATTGAATTTATCTTTAAGCATAGAAATGAGTTTGCTCTAACCAGATATAGAAAAAAAGTACATAATTTCATAGCAAAATTTATACACATGGGGAGGGTTTGCTTTTTTCTTTATTGCTTGTAAAGTCCAGAGCCCTGTGTCAGTAAAGATGTTCAGCACTTGCAACTAAATCAGACCTGTAAAGAACTTTGTATAATTTTCATCAGTGTAAATCACAGCACATTAGATTAAACGTGCATTTAAAGCTGGATCAAGAATGAAAATTATTGTGTGTTGAGTTGATGGTAACAATAAGAAAGGCATTACAGCTTTACCCACCCCACTCTAACTTCAATACAGGTTTTCAACTGTGGATATAGATGAAGCGTTTGACAGAACAGAGCAAGAGGTGTAGTGGCTTATTTGAAACACTAAATCAGTCCCGTCAAGATTGTCTTCTCAGTATTTAATCATCCTTTTAGATTTTCCCCTTCCTTTCCAAAGGAGAAAAGTTTGGCTTCTAGTTACTGCTTATCATCAGAGCATTTTCGTGGTTAGTGTTTATTTATCTGGTGCACGCTTGGAATGCTCCGTGTGAAGATCCTTGCTGATAGTCTGATTGCATGGAGTAGTAAGGACTTTGTAAAAGGAAGGTTAATGTTCAAACTACAGTTCTGAAAAAATAATTTTTGGAACAATATACTGGCAAAAATAAGAGTTTCTTTTAATTTTTTAAAAAATATCATGGCTACATTAGATTCAGCTGATTCTTAATGAAGTACCTTGTACAGTGGAATCAGCTGGTTGCATTCTTTGGAACAATATGGAGTTTTCTTTTGGATGACACTTGGTCTTACCTACAGCTTAGGTTTTCTTTCCTTGTGGCTCAGACTAGATTTCTGTCTTGCAGAGGACTTCACCTTAATTCACTCTTACCTGAGCAGTTAGGAAACAGCTTCCAAAATCCTAGCAGTGAAATAGATAACTCTTAACAAATCATATGAATAACCAGTCTGGTAGGCTTCACGTTTTACAGCTATTGAAGCAGGTTAGATGACCAGGAATATCTATACAGAAATAAAAATCAGATCTAAGGCAAAAATCATCTAGTATTACTACCTAACTGGATATAGAGATCTAAAGGACTGCTCGGTTCATGGGAGGAAGATACAACATGTTTCTGTGAACTTTCCCTGTTCTTTATCAGTAATATTTTTCAGATTCAATGTGGGACAATTTAACGCTTAAACTGCTTCCATCTGTAAACCTCATTATAACTATTATAAATCCCTTTCATTTCATATTATTACTGGGTCAGGGAGAAGTCAGTGAGTAAAATCAATAAGTGACTTAATAAGGTAAAAACATTTGCTATAAGTCCATGCAAGGCTCAGCTATAGAACGGCATCTTGCCTGCTTATTGAGCGTCTTGTATTGCGACTCAAGGAACTCAGCCAAAAAAAACCCCAATATCTGTGAGTTCATCAAGTTTCTAGAAAAGTCTTCTCACTACTGAAATGGCAGCATAATCAAAATGGCAGGTACAGGAGGTTCCTGGAACTGAGCAGCAAGGGCCTGTGAGGTCTTGAGGTGCTCCAGAGCTTTAAAGGGCAGCAGCTGCAGTGGCAATTTTCCCTCTGACCTCAGTGCTGTTTGACATTACGGGGTTATCTGGTGCATTCCCTTTGAACCTCTCAGGAGCTTAATTCTGCTGTGAGTCTAAATAACTCAGAGAAGACCAGTTAAAAAAAAAAAGGAACACCTAATGCTTCTCCTTCTGACTGTACAACAAAATACTAATTCATAAATCAAATGTTGCTTTTTCTTTACAATAACATTGCACATTGTCCCAGTTGTGATGGGTTTCCTGGCTCACATTGTGTGGTGTAATAGCTGCTTTTTTCCATACAGCTTATTCACATCACGCCAGAACTCATTAAATTATTTGAGTCTGCTCTTGTCAATTTGAGTAAATCCCTCTGGGCCAATTTGCATTTTGTAACAGGGCAGAGAAGAATGTTTTGGATTAGAGTCCCCAGTTGCCAACATATTCCTTATTATTGCCCTGTGAAGAGTTTATAGAGGAGCACGCAGCCGTCCAGCTACAAGGAGGATGCCTCCTATCATTCCTGAAGCATTTCCTGCATGAGCTGGCCAAGGCACTGTTTCCGTGCAGAACAGAGGTGTTTGGAGAGGGAGGTTGGACAATAAACTTCTTCTGATGCTCTCCAAAAGAATTTGGTCATTTCCTTCGATGGCATTCCACAGCAGACTAATGTGGTACCAAGTAGCCTGCCCTAGTTGTAGAAATGATAACCTGAGTTTGGGGATATTGAGTAGACCTGTTGGATTGTTATCTGACTTAGGTAACTTGATGGTAACTTGTTTGTGCTTGTGCTCACCGACCTGAATACAAGAATATGTCAAAAGATAAGGGCTCGGGTTGCACAACCAAGTGACATCTATGGCAGCTGTTGTGCTCTTTCTCAAGCATTGTGTTGACTGACCTTGGGGACTACCTGGCAGCTGATCCCCAGACCATAAGTTGAAGTGCTGTTGCCAAATAGTTGATAATCTGTAGTAGCCTACTCTGGGTGTTTACTGAATAATTCAGAAAATTGCCCAGTTGTTGATTTTTTTTAATAGAAATGAAAAGCCTTGCTTTATCTATAGAGCTGAAAACTGTGTATATAAATAAAGTTTTCATTTAGATTAGGATTGCCTGGGTTTAGTTTGATTTAGCAACACAATCACCACATCAGGAACCTAGAAGTGTTGCAATAAGCCAGCAAAAAAAATGACAATCAAATAAGGAGATGTGTGAAGAGGTGAGACCAGCAGAATAGTGAAGAGAGGATACAGGACTGGGGACTAACTCCAGGCAAAAGAGGAGGAGGAGAATATAAAAAAAGCTTGAAGGATGGAACAAACACTGCCCAGAAACATAGCAAATGGGGTGAGGTAAGAATCAAAAAAGGGTGAGGTGGCAGCAGCACCATGTGCATAACCCAGGGAGTGGAAAAAAGAAGCTGCTAACAGATGGATGACTTCAAGGAGGCCAAGTGCTCTGAATACTTGCCCAGGAATCAGCAGAGGATCATACTATCTTTCTCAGACTTTGAAGATGATAAGGTAGGGCTGTTGGCAGATTTTAAGATCATGCAGAAGGGCTGGAAGAGTCCCAGATGTCTGCAATGTCAGTTTTACCTGCATATATAGAGGATGTAAGGTCCAGAGTTTTTAGGCTGAACTGATCATTTTGCTTTTATGAGCATACTTTAGGATGGAGTTGGAAATGCCTTTGTCCAAGATCCCTGCCATGCCTTCAGGAATGTTCCTAATTCTTTTCCCAGGTCACCTGCACTGTGGAGACCAGAGACAAGATCCACACAGCCCAGCTGAGGAACGCGCTCCTGGAACGCTACCCCACAGCCACCCTGACAGAGCGGTGATTGGCACCCCACAAGGGAAGGGGCTGAGGTCCTCTGACAAGTGTTTTACAGAGCCCTAAACTTGAGGCATTCAGAATGAATATTATCTTTCAAAGCAGAACAATTAGCTAATAGTTTCAGGATATTTATTTCCTGCTCAAAATGTAGTGAATGTCCTTGGGAATAAAGTTAAACACAAAACTTTAGCTTAGTTAAGGGAAACTCCATAGTCTCTGCTGGTGTTGGAGTTCAATAATTCATTATCAGCTGGCTGTCTGCATTTTGGCTAGTGGGTAGGATCCAATGGCGTTCAATAAATAAACAGGGAGAAGGCATTTTTCTTTACACCTGAATATAGGCCTCTCAAAGGTTTTTGGTTTTGATGCCCCAAGTTACAGTAATGCAGCTCCTTCTGCTGGATTTTGCCATATTACTAGGGTAGTAATTTTCCATTTCCAAGCCAGAAGCAGCTGTCCGTTTGCTGCACCTGCTTCAGGAGATGTATACATGTGGGGGGGTGTGGGGTTGAACATGCCGCTGTTTGTGTAAGATTTTAGGTGTCCTGTGAGGAAAAATTATGTTAATAAAATGCAATTTTAAAAACCAAAACAATAAATAAAAGCAAAACAAAAAGCCAAACCCCAAAGCCACCCTTGGAAGGTAAAAGCCAATACTATAAGAAAACAGAACAAAACAAAACATTTTTTTCATGAGGGAAAATGATCCTGTTATAAAGTGGAGTTTAAAAGAATGTTGCAGCAATATACCCCACCATATTCTGACTATAACTATACCTCATATGCAGAACATGAATGTAATTCTTCCCGCTTTCAGAGACTCAGTATAAAAAGTAGCACATAAAATGAATTATGTTCCTTTAAAAAAAGGGGTCTCTCCACCATGTGAATTTTTTAATTAGCATTGCACTGATCATCTTAGTCTGCCTAAAACAGACTCTATCCATCTCACCTGACAGATTAAGTACACTGTTAAGAGTGAAATATATTTAAAGATCACGTGTTAATAGCCAAAGGCAGCGCCAGGAGAAGAGGAAGCCTAAGTCTTAGGCACACGGCTAATGCAATTAACAAAGAACACTTTGACCTAAATACTATTTCCATCACTAAAGGCAGAGACGAGCTGATAAGGTAACACAGTGGGATGGCGAGAAATGTAAGAGAAATTCAGGCCCACTTGTAAGTGTTCATACAGCAGTTGGCCCTCCACTTGGGCAAAATTCAATTTAAGGTCAGCTGCAACAGGGCTGATATTAACCATTTCACTTGGTTAAATTTAACCAGGATTGACCCAAATTTGGGATGTAGGTATTTTAATGAGAGGTCTTAATCCTGCCTTCAGCATATCAAGTTGATAATTAAGTATAAAAAAATAGATATTATGTACTTAGCAGAGCCGAGGAAAACATCCAACAGGGTCAGAGTAAACATCTCAATGGGCTGCATGGGATCAAATCATTCCACTTCCCACATGCAGAGCTGGGTGAACTGTTGCTAGGTACCCATGAAAACCAACTTTTTGCATAGCTTTTTGTGGAGAAAGATGCTGCAAGCCCATAGTGACATTCTCTTGTTGTCATATTATGATCTATAAATTGAGCTTCCAGTTTTAGTCCTCCTTGGCAGCTAGGAATGGGCTCGCTAGTGCTTTTCCTTTCCCGGTTCTGCAGTGGGAAACTTCTGTCTCTAAAGCACAATCAAGAAGTCAGATGTGGAAGAGGAGATGTCCTAGGGTAGGCGAAAGCTTTTTCTGCCCTCTCTTAACTCTAGTCCATCAGTAAGCTAGGAGGAACATCATCCAGACAGACAGAACAAACTAAACCCTGAGTCCCTATAGTCTAAAAAGAATGAACTGCATATCCAATCTTACGCAGTTCTCATCATTGTATCTACTACTTCTGGGCATACAGCTGTATCTACAACTGAATTTGTGCCTGCAAGGTAGGATGAAAAGGGCAACATTTTGGCTGTTTCTGCAGTATTAGTTTTCTGGGAAATAGTCTGTTCCTTATTATTGCAGTTCATGAAGGAGCAGTAATAGAGCAGAGACTCTCACAAATGGTGGGCAAATAACAGGAGTTCACTGACTTGGTCTGGTTTTAGAAGGACCATGTTGATTCGCACGTGGAACTAGAAATTATTGATGCCCCAGTGGTTCCTTCCTTTCCCTTCTTGCAACCCAGAACACGGAGCATAGGGCTTGGTCTCCTGTTAATCACAGCCTGTCAGGCACAACTTCTTTCTTCATGATCCGACAAGTTTAAGCAATCTGTACAGAAATATGTGATGGCAGACTCCATACTGAGTACCTGCCACTTCCATTGAAACAAACCACGAACCACATCATCACAGTGCAGACCTGGGGATGTAAAACCACTGTAAATAGAGGTTTAATTATCCTATCATCTCCTTTGCAAAACTCTCAGGAAACTTTGAGGATGTCTCAGGTATCTATGTGAGAAGAAAATGGAACTTTACAACTGAAGTTCTCCGTAGTGGCCAACAGATTCTGCTGTCTGAGTCCTTGGTTTGTTGTCCTGCATCTTCCTAGACTTTATTTTTTGAGAAGCTCAGAGGATTAACAACTTCTTTTCTAATTAGTGGGAACTTCATTTAGCAAGCCTTCACAAAACTGCAGCAAAAGATGTACTGGATGGATTAACCAACCATCAATGCACTCAAAATCATTGTATGATATTGCAAATGTGTTTGGGGGGGGAAGAGAACAAAGAAGCGATGTCTAAGATACTTAAAATGTCAAATATGATATATGCAGTTTGGGTTTATTTTTTTGTGTTATAAATATAAAATGTAAATCACTCTTCAGTGGTAAACACTTTACATGTGAATATAATGATACCAGAGTTCATTTTCCATTTTATGTCCATTTGCTTTAAAGTTAAGATGAAAAACTTCCAAAGGGAGCTAGGGGGAACAAAAATCAAACTTTTAAATGAATGTACATGATTGAAAAGAATACTGAAATATCTGTGCTGCTAACTTTTTAACGTTATGAAATATGATAGGACTATGGCATTTTGAAGACCTACTAATGTGGTTTTAAATGTTTGATTTAAAGAAGTATTTTTATACAAAGTGTTCTTACATACCTTGAAAAAAAACTTTAACGATTATGTAAAAATGCCACAAACTGTTAAATCTGCAAAATGTAAATCTAAACATTGTGTTTATTTGAAAAATAATTAAAATTATGCTATGCCACCTCAACTATGAAAGACTGGTCATTCTGTCATAGAGTACTGATAGCAGCATCGCGTTAAAAATTCAAAGTTCATTTTTTTCTGTTCTTTGTCATTGACACAAAACCTGCGTTTTTCATGCCCGGCGAGCTCTGGGCTGACGGCGAGGGGAGCAGAGCCACGCAGGCTGCTCCTGCCTGTAGAGTTGGGTGGGAGACTGCTAGACTGCTCACTGGCACAGCTGGGTAAGTATCTCTCCTTACTGGCTTGGAAAGAGATCTTGTTTCATGTACTGGGCCAAATGCAAGTGCTGGCTAGCTTGTAGCTGGCAGTGTTCCTAGGCAATGCGTAGAGCCCCAGCGCAGAGGTGTCACAGGCTGGGCTTGTGGGGGTGAATGAACATCATGTTATCTGGTGAAATGGGTCTCAGAGTAACTCATCACAAATGTCATGAAATTTGGTAAACCAGTCATTCAATTTCAGGCTACAGCAGAACAACCCATGTTCTCAACTCCACTGGAAGAGGATACTTTGAGCCAGGTGATTCTGCTAAAGTTAAGCCACTCAGCTTTGGGAGCAGTCTTATGAATACAAAGTTTGCCAGGGACACAACACCACCTCTTCCAAGGACTGATGCAAACAAGAGTATCTCTAATTGAAACAAGTATCTTCCCACATTGGTTCCTTAATTTCTTCACTCAGGTCCTGTTAGCTCTGGATTAATATCTAAAGCTCTGCCAAATCTGTGTTTACACAGTCAGGGGAAGTTCATCTCCACATGCAGGTGTTACGTCCTCACAAGCAGCACCTTGCCCTTTAGCCTTCTACTTCTGGAAGATTTAGAAATGTGTGTTCCTCCTTCCCATCCCAAAAGGCAGTAAGGGTGTTTGACATGCTGTGCCAAATTTCTGCAGATCCAGACCTAGGCATGTGGTTTAATGATTGGAAAAGGAAAGTACAAGACTCTGGCACTGGGCTGTAATTCCTGCCAGTCATTTATTTGATGGCCTTGTTCTTCTGCTACCTTCTCTGCTGTTTAAGCAATTTGCCATATAGAGGATATTGAAGTTTGCAGAGGTTTTTCTAGTACAACTCTTCGCTTTTGTGCACCCCAAGCTTTTTGGTACATCCCTGTGGAGGGGGAATTTTTCTGAACATTGTACCCTCTTGAGGTGATGCATTTCCCATCATTGAAAAACATTTTATATATTTGTTTTAAATAAAGCTGCAGCAAAAATCGGTGGCTGTGGTTGGAAAACGTTCTAATAAAATGTGAATGTTTTGAAGTAATTCAAGAGGGATTATACATAACAACAGGATCTCTGAGCCCATACAGCTGATCTCCCTGAAGAAAAACAGAGTCCTTAAGGGGCAGAGCCAGATCAACCACACCTGAATGCATCCACAGAAAGGATATGAGGGGCTTGCCTTGGCCCAGGTGGGGAAGAGTCTGCTGGTGAGTGGGTTCAGTTCTGATGTGGATGTTGTCTGAAAGCTCTTCTAAATAGAGGTACTCTTATTTGCCTTTTTTTTTTTTTCTTTTTCCCAGCGGTGACTTTATAAATCTTTTACACTTCTGAAATCTGTGGAGAAGGGTGTTGTTTGTGTGTGGTTTTTCTTTTGAGAAGAAGTCTGGAGTGTTTTTAGAAGGGCATTTTTACTTGTGTGGTTTCTCAACTCTGTAAATTGGTCTCCTTGGCTGTTCCCTGAAGGGGCGTCCAAGACGTTTTTCTTTGAAAGAACAGTCCTGCAGAATGCTGATAAATGATCCAATGGTGTTATTTAGATTTCTTTTCTCGTCTCCACTCCTCCTTCCAGTCATGTGTGTGCTGTAGTCATGTTTGGGATTGCAGAAGCCTTATCAGGTCTAGTACAGTTCATGGATTGTGCCATATTATTACTTCTGCTCTGAAAAGCAAGGAAATGCTTAGAGCTTTGTGGTTTCTTTTGCTTTCAGCAAACCATGACAACTTCTTGAGCTGTTCATGCAGACCTTGCATACAGGCACTGCTCTCAATAAATGGGTTGCAGTCAAGGTAAACTGAGCGTATGGGCTGCTGGCTGTATTCAAAAAATGTTCATTATTTCCTCAAATACACGGAGCCATTAAAAAGACCTCTAGAAATATCTCTTTATTTAATATACGGTGATCACCTGCAGGGAGACAGAGGAATGAAAATGTACAAATTTTTCATTTACAAGCAAAAAGCCAAAGGACTTTTCAAACTCCATGATTTTGTAAATAGTGACTCTGACAGCCTTATTAACGGGGGCTCACGTGTAACAGGACTGTAACTAGAAAATGTGAATTGATGTTCCCCTCTCCTTATTCAGCCACAAGCTATAAATGCAGAGGGAATATATAATTCCAAATCTCTTTTTCAAAGAAATGTTACTGCATTAGTTCTGTTTTTCTTTGCAAATGTCATTTATCTGGAAGCCGTAAAATTAGTGAGCTAATAGTTGCTTCCTATAACATCTTCCTCTAAGATCTACTGTATTTCTGTGGAAGTTCTGCAATTTCTGCCCCTTCACCCTCAAGACCATGCCAGAATGCACCCCAAGCAGCAGACTGCAAAACTTCGAAGACCTTGCCTACGAGGGGGAACAGTTTTAAGCTGAGGGAGGTGTAGATGAGATATTGGGAAAAAATGCTTTGTGGGGAGGCACTGGCATAGGCTGCCCAGAGAAGTCGTGGCTGCCCCATCCCTGGAGGTGTTTAAGGCCAGTTTGGATGGAGCTTTGAGCAACCTAATCCAGTGAGAGGTGTCCCTGCCCATGGCAGGGGGGTTGGAACTGGGTAATCTTTAAAGTCCCTTCCAACCCAGACTATCAATGATTGCAGACTCTACAGAAATGGTAAGCAAGGCTGTGCCCCCAGCTTTAACAGGGCTCTGTTGTCGCTCAGGAGCCCGTCTTCCCAGACTCAGGGCAAATTAAATGCCCTCAATGAACCAATACTTGGGTATTTCCAAAGGCTGGCCCAGTTGACCTCTGCCATGTTTAGAAATACCTAGGCCAGCAGGAAGGAGAAGCAAAGTGAGACAACATGCTGTGATTCTGAAAGAGGCTCCCTTCCAAAACTGAGCTACAGCCCTTAAAGCTTTAGACATAGCTCTTGGGAACAGACTAGAGACATCTCACAGCCTCTGTTCAGACTCAAATAAATTTCTGAGTTGATGGTCCCTTTCCTGACCCAGCTTCTCATCAACGGAGCTGGATTTGAGCAGTGCTTTACCAAACATGCTGATCGGGATTACTATCCTTCCTTTAAGAAGTACATTGCATTCATTTCCATCTGTTCCCATATATTATGATTTAAAGGTGAAAATAGATCTGGCTGTTTTCTTTTGCTTTTTCTCCTGCAACAAAGTTACCAACTGCAGTGTAAAAGCACTCTCGTAGGCAATGTGGTTATTTGTGACTTGTATGATTTTTTTTTTTTTTTGATCACTGGTGTAGGTCAAATAAACCATGTCTTATTTTTGTATATGCCTAGAAAAGACAGGCAGTGACGTTTTCTCGCATGTACTTTACATTATTAGCATGAGAGATACACAGCTTTGCCTATAGGCTTTCATAGCAAGAGCTTTTTTCTTGTGTTTTCAATTTGAAATGGATGACTAGCTGGTATTTATTCCTCCTCAGTATTGTCAATGGCCTAGTTGGCAGAAATACCCATACTGAAAAACCTTTCTCAATGTCAGCTTAGATTTTTGGTGGTTTATCTGCTTGTTTAGCTGTGGTCTTCAAGTTTAACTTGGTTTTCCTTTTGGCGCGAAGTAATATTTTGAAACATTTCTTTATGGTGAAGTATTAACTTTTGCAAGTGTTTCCTTTTGGCAAGGGGTGGGTTGGGTGTGGATGTGGGAGAGGGTTTGACACCGTGTAAGAATGTAAGGGGTCACTTTTGTTGTTCTCCCTTTTTGTTATGGAAAGGGTATTATGATTGTAGTGGAAAGGATCGCTTTATGGGATTAAGAGTAATCCTTTATCATCACTATTAGGATAGCCTGGAGAAATGCTTATACCTGGTGTAACCAGCGCTGTTTCCAAAGAGCCTACTGGCTGTGAATGTACGTGTCTTTATGGGCTTATTGAATTGCTGACCTGGATTCATGCTTTTGCGGAAGTTTTTTTAACTTACTACTTTTGTAAAGTGAGTGTTAGGATGTTTATCTTGCTGTGATATTACGGACACTCTAAACACATTCTGAAATGGTACCTCAATATTAATATGAATCTGGTCATTCTGGGGGTTTCTTTCTTTTCCTCAAAGTTCTTTTACATTCAAAGCTGGTCAGCATTACTTATCTCATGCTTCTCAGGTTTTGAGTTGGGTATCACACAGGCTTCCAAAACAGGAAAGAAATGGACACCTGTGATGCTCACAGCTCTGGGACAGAGGCTGGAAGTAAATTACTTCTGGTTTTTTTTTTTGGTTTGCTGGTTTTTTTGGTTTTTTTTTTTTATGTAAGTGGAAAAACTGAACTGCTGCTCAGTAAGGGTAGGGAAGAAGAGCAAATGTTTGAAGGTAGATGAAGTCAGCAGTCATGTTTCCAAAGTCTGGTAAGCAATGCCCAACAACCTCCAGACAGCTGAAATCTGCCAAGCTAAATTAAAAAAAAAAAAAAAATGCAGAAAAACAACCCAAAGGAAAAAACTCAGAGTCTGGGGTTGCACTTAGGAAGATTTTACTATTGCCTTTCTGAGAAGCTGCCCTCCTAATTAAGTGGAGTCTAACAGTAGGTGGTTAGTTTCTCCAAGCTGTGATTTATCCATGGTTCTCATGGAGGAGCTGTGAAAGCTGTGGAGATGAGCAGCAGCAGTGCTGGTGTGCAGGCTGGCAAGGGAAGCTAGTGTAGTGCTTCTGACCCTATTTACAGCTTCACTGATGGAAAGCAAATAGTGGGAAAGGAGGACAAAAATGCCTACTAAGAGGAAAGTCTTTTCCCACCTTTCTGAAATGCTTAACTAGCCTTGGCATTATTGTTATTTCTTTTCCTCTGTACTGACATACTATCACAGAAACATTATACTGAATTTATTATTTTCATCCTTTCACATTCTTAAGTTAATGCTCATTAAAGCATATAATTAGAATTCATCTTGAAACACAAAATATTATACCTATACCTATTCTAGCACCATAAAGAATTTTTTGTAGAGACAGGTTGCATCAATACCTTGCCCAGTTAGAAATACTAGACTTCTGTGGGACTTACTCTGGAATGCACACAGCCAGCTGATCCTGTATGTTTCAAGTATGAGCACGAATATTAGCATAAAGATGATGCCTGTGTACTTTCTATAGAACATTTATTTCCAGGATAAATTAAAAGAGAAGCAACTTCTTCACTTTTTAAAAATCTTTATTCAAGACCACAGACTAAGATAAACGGTTACAAAGGAAAACATAGTTCAGGCTCTTGACATCCCTGTTGGATTTCTACCCACTAAACATGAGTTTCTACTTCTCTACAAGACATTGTTACCAGTTCACCATTTAAAAACCAAACCACCACTTCAAACCCTTCAGTTCTCTGTGCTTTTAGTACCCACTGAAAACCAGAAACTTTAAGTAGCCGTGCTTGAATAAGACTTCTCCATCATAAGTGTTACAGCCTGTAGGTACTGCACTGAGCTTAAGTTTATTTGTTACTGCCTCCTGGAGCTCCTTGCTATAGGAAGCACAACCTTTTCTTCAAGAACAATAGCTCCACAGGTGGCACGGCAAAACTTCTCCCCACACCATAGTTAATATTTTAAATAGTTAGTACTTTTTAAAGTGCTAAAATAAGACAGACTAAATTCTCTTTCCAAAGTAAAAGACAGTATGATCAAAAGCTCACTACACACACAGGAAGCACTCTGAGGAGTGCTGTAGATGGTCTCTCAACCGTAGAGTTCGGTGCATCAGCTTCTGGGAAACAGTGATGTATATTTACTCACTATATCTAATTTCGTTCACAAATATAAAACTTTCGGTTTAGTTTTGGAATGCTAGTTGATTTTTTTTTTCTTTGATAATAAACTACTCTTCAAAAAGCTGCCCTCAAAGCTACAGGATTACTACTTTACGCTATAGTAATTCAAAGTTAAAATCTTCATTCAAAAGCTAAGGTACTGCTGCATGAAATTTAAGGCACATGTACTAAATTAAGCTCGAGTGCTTTATGTAGCCAAGCTCATAACTGTACCTCAACCTGAACTGAGATGTGGTCTTCTGAATGTGCCCCCAGCAATGAAGTGGTCTGTCCTTTGTTGAAGAAAATAAGTTGACAAAACAAGTACAAAGACCAGGATCTAGCAACAACAATAGTAGCAGCCAGTAAAAGGTCCAGCAGAGAAAACATAGGTCAACTTAAATTTCATCACAAAACAGGTCCAAGTTGCCTTGTAGCTGTAAATAACTCTCTCTGTTGTAGAAGAAAATTCACCTGCATGAAAAGATCATTTATCAACCACTACTACAAGCTGACAGGGACTCTTCAAGGACAACCAGTGTATGTAAAAAAACTGCAGAGGAGCAACTTTTGGCTTCTTGCAAAATAAATGGGATTAAACTTCAGCAGTGCCAAGACTGAAGGGCTGAATTTCTATCCACAGGGCCCTCTGGATTTTAATTGTCTTGTTTAGTAGGAGGAGAGTTACTTGGGTAGAAGGGCACTGCAGCATGTAGCAGGAATGTAATTCAGGTAATTACAGCACCTAGACATGTAAGTGAGGATATTTTTTCTGAAAAGTGAAGATGAAGAATGTGTGAAGTGACTTCTTTTGCTGTCTTCTACTGATGCTTCTTGGCTGAAGGTTTGTAAGACACCAGGAGACCGAAGGAAGCATACCCAAACAAAAGCGTCTGGATGAACCAGTGGAACTGAATTGCTGGGTCAGTGATTCCTTTAGACCTGTAGCATTAACAAAAGCATGAAGTGTGTCAAAACCACTTCTGGTCTTGCAGACTGTACTGTGACACTTAGAAAGTAAGATTGTTTCTACCCACCCTTGATATATCAGACTTGATTAGAACATTTAATCTTAGCATAATTAACTTCAATCTACTGAGATTTATTTCTTGTACCAACCAAACATACCAGTTCTTGAGATTTTAGAGGATTTTACCATAGAATCACAGAATGGTTTGAGTTGGAACTGACCTTAAAGAACATCCAGTTCCAACCCCCTGCCATGGGCAGAGACACCTTCTACTGGACCATGCTGCTCAAAGCCACATCAAACCTGGCCCTGAGGACTTCTAAGCCAGGAAGATATTTTAAATTATCTATGGAACAAAGGTTCTGCCAGAAATTTCATGCATATAATTTCCTCAATAATATATAAATTGCAATCTCTGTCTATGCTATTTTAAATGAATTATACTAGTAAAAAGAATCAAGGAATTGGAATAGCTTAATATGCAAGCCTGTGTATAACTTCCTGTAGGCTACAGTCATTGAAGGGCAAAGAGCCCTGACAAGTACTGTGTGATGCAGGATGGAGCAGCACTGTTCCTTGAATTTGTGGCTAGAAAAATATAGGTACAGGGGGCTGAAGACACCTGACTTGATTTATGAAGCAGAGACCTTCCTATGTCAGTTAGTTTTAACTTGGCATACATGTTTTTTTTCTGTATATTACAGAAAATGACCCTTTTTCCTCCACTTTATTGTTGTTGGGAAGTAGTATTGAATTTTCAGAGAAAAGAACAAGTATAAGTATGATAGAAAACCCAACTGATTTCATATTTCCAGTAAACAATTATGTTAAGCGCAGCTGTGCTCCAGCTCATTAATCTACAAGGTAGCTCCCTCTATTGACCTTAGCTAGAACAGTTTCAGTTCCTAATCACTCTGTGCCCTCCAAATATACAAACCAGTTGTGTAGCAAATGATCAGTAACAACATTTTTCAATGTTTATCCACTGGCCACCTACTCTGTAGAGCACGGAAACAAATTTCTACATTCTTCTGAATTATTACAAACAAAGTTCAAATGAACAGAAGCACAATGTGCTTGGACAGCATTTCTTTCCCAATAATTTGTTATCCTAACAAAAGACTTAGTTGGCCTTACTTTTATAATCTGTTTAGTGCAAGTATTTAATGCCACAAATGTGCAGATACAAGTAGTCTTCCCAAATGGAAGTGTCCAATTTTGTTCTTACAATATATATGTATTCATTTAAGCTGGTAATTAGCAGCCTCAAAATTCCAAAGAGCTTAAGATCTGATGAAGTTACAATGCCTGGAGTTATCAAACCATTTCTATGCTGTCTGTTGTTCCCTCTGCTTTCTAAAAAGCAATGTGACCCTGCGAGCAGCAAGTTGAGAGGTGGACAGGCAAGCTTTGGCAAACCTTGGTGCTGCCAGTTCTGCAAGCTGCCATCTCTTGTTTTTGCCACCCTGTACAACAGAAAAAACCAGCAGAATTTGCAGTAACCTCTCATGGAGGACAGCAAACCATCACAACAGCAAGAATTTTATCAGTACCCTCTGAACTAATATTGCTACTGAGAGCCACCAAACTCAGTTTGTAGATCATCTCACTTGTGTAGGAAATCCTTTTCAGAGAACCTGTATTGGGGTGAAGGGAGGGAACAACTTACTGGCATAACTTAACACCGTACAAGGCTTCTACTACGTGAATCAACCAGGACACCCAGAACCTAATAAAAAGAAAACAGGTTTTATCATGTTGAAAATTAGGGAGGAGACTTGCATGCAAGACAGATTATGAAGAGAATGTAAAATTGGAAGCACAGAAATGACATCTCACTGTAACATAGAAAGTGAGTTCTGCTTCTTACCTTAGGGAAAAAAACAGGCATCATCTTAAAAGAACACGAAGTCCATAGAGAAAATTAGAGGAACTGTAACTCATGCAATATGCCTGGACCTGCCATTTCAAGTATCCACTGAGTGCTTCCAAAACTTTCAACTATATGCTTAGTGAACCCAGTACAAGTTAATCTTAGTTAAGCATGCAAAATCTATCATTTTACTTAAACAATTATTTTTTTAATGGTCCTGATGAGTTACTTAAGTCTTCATAGGTTTAGTTTTATGAAAACTGGGTGTAAAGATTTAGAATATTTGGGTTTATTAGTCAAATTTGGTCTACAAATTTTCATACAAAAGCTTTTTCATGAAAAGAAGTTACACAGGATATTCAGTTAAGATCGATTCAATACCTTGCTAAAGTAAAAGATGATTTGAGCAAAGATGAAGACCTATCTTCTACATGACACACAGTAAAAGAAAGAAGAAAGTCTTGCTGTCTTCCTGTCCTTACAAGAAGTCAGCAAGTGAGAGGTCTGATTACAGGTAAGTGTTTTTCCAGCTTTTTTGTTAATTAAAAGAACAAAACCTCTATAACCAAGTAATACAGCAAAACTTAGCACTATGCAATTTCTTCAGCAGGTGACCACTATCAGGATAAGTTGCAAGGTAAAAATGGTTGTTTAATTGAAGCTGGAAAGAGAGGCTCATAAAGAGAGAATGTGACTACTTGAATAACAATTTGATAACAGAACCACTTTTAGGTAGTGTTGACATATGGATTAATAGCTGTCTCTAGAAGTAGTATCTTAATTTTTTTTCCTTTTTCACTACAACAACAAAGACGTTAAATATGAAGTTGAATTTTTAAACTTTCATACTGGTCTTAACCCGTCTCGCCGTCTACATACTTATTACCCCACCCTCTTAGTTGTAATGAGCTTGAAGGAGAGCTCTTTAAATGTAATTAACAACTGGGTTACAGGAAAGCTTGTTAACACAGACTAAGCAGAAGAGTTGGAGACCGGCAAAAGGAGAGACGCAAAATGATTGCATAGTCAAATTTAACTTACCCGTAGCATACCCATTTGTGGTGGTTTTTCACTAAATAATTAAGGAAGGTACCAAATATTCCCAAATAATTATAGGGTATAGTTGAAGGAAAAAGTGTTACCCACTAAACAAAAGATATAAAAAGAAATCAGTTAGCTTAGAATTATTATCAATTAGCTTTCTTTTTGCTCCCCTCATGTCTGTTGAACATGGTTTAGGGCTCATCTGTTCATAGTATTTCAACTCTTTCGCCCCATTAACATTGTCAACCCCCCATATTTGTCAAAGAAGACCACGAGCCCTCTAAAGCATGCTTACTTAAGATGATGCACACCTACGCAATTTCGCTTCCTTGACATAGGAGATACCGAGGTGGCCAGTTTAAGCTTGCTATTTGTGTACCAAGAGTATGTCTGCACATTAAGTGGCATTTAAGGTGTAAGCTCATTACCTATTACAAAGGGTAGCAGCAAAAATACATTGTCTGTGCCCCGAAGAAGTTAACCTGATGCAACTGACTGAAAGAATTCAAACAATGACTAAACAGAGAAGGAGGAATAACTACCTATCTATAACTAGGGGACTTGTCTTCCTTCTTTTGTCTCCTAAAATTTAAGTCAGATTTTGTGCTTTTTTGAACAGGGCACCAAAGAAAACTGAGCCTGAAGCCCAAGACCAAAGGTGCACATCGTGCTCAGGTATCCTCCTTGTCACTGAGTTGTCCACCTCGCGTATCACTGTCTACGTTTGTTTTAACATGCTGGAGAGGAAAAGCAGTGAGTTCTTGAGCTTTGTAGTTCAGAATCCATTGGGGATGTACGGTAAACACTAAGCTGGGCCAAAGCCCGTGCTAGCTTATCTTTCCTCTGGTATCAACACTGTGGTTTCCAACCCAAGTAAATTCGGGTATGCCAAGGATGTGGCCAGATCATGGATCTAAACTGGGAATCTGCTTAAAGCTCCTTCTGTTTCTTGAAATTATCCAAAAGCTGTTTAGTGAGCGCCTTGGCCTGCCTTGACCATCTTTTTTTTTTTTTCTTCAGTCACGGTTCTTACATTTAGAAAATCCATACAAACAGAAGAAAAACCCTAGCACATGGAAGCCAATGGGTGACCTTCACAAACTCACCTTATGTATCAGAGCTGTCACTGGTTTCCCTGCTCCAGTTACCCGTCCTGCCTTAGCTAAGGCTCATTACAACAACAAGGTGACTGAACTACTCTCTCCTCCAACAATGCTGCCAGTAACGTAGTCTGTAACTAAACCCATCGCTTATAAACCTGCCTTACTTATCGATACAGCTGTGGCTATCGTAGAGTGCTTTATATTCGAATGTAGTGTCTGGTCTGAGGGGCTGTCACAGGCTCCAAGCAGCCGTGGCACCTGGGCTGCAGTAACCGCACCCAGGGATGTCCCGCTTCCTCAGTGCCACCACCTCGCTTCGCTCTAGAATCCACTTCGAGCAGGTTGTTTTTTGTCCTGAACTCCCTTCGGGGATGTGTTCAGCATCCTCATCAAGGTGACCTGGCCGGAGCAGTAGGTTGAGTTCCCATCTTTATAGGAATGTACAGTAGTTGGTGTTGGAAGGGATCTTAAAGGTCATCCATTCCCAACGTCCCTGCAGGGATGACCTTTAAGATTCCTTCCATGGGCAGGGACACTTCCCACCTCGGGTTGCTCAAAATCCCATCCCGCTTGGCCTTGGACACCTCCAGGGATGGAGCAGCCACCACTTCTCTGGGCAACCTGGGCCAGGGCTCTGCTCCCCCCCAACTCCCAGCGCTGCATCCTCCCCCTCCTCGCATCCTGCACCCCCCCCGCGCTCCTTACGCCGAGCAGCACCATCCCGAAGGTGATGGCGATCATCCAGATGAGCCGGGAACGCTGGAAGTGGCAGCTGCCATCGCGGAGACGCTCGCCGCCCACCGCTGCCATCTCGGAGCCGCCGCCGCCCCGCGCCCCGCGCGGCCCTAAGGGCGCACAGCAAGGGGGGCGGGGCCCGGGCGAGTCCATTGAGCGCAGCGGGTGGGGGGTGTGTGTGGGGGGGTGCGTGTGTGGACTAGTCCATATCTGGACCCTGGGGTCCGGACCCTGGCTGCGCCCGCCCTGCACTGGGGTTGAGCGGAGAGCGCCCTCCGGTGGCTCCAGCGGGAAACGGCCACCTCCCACTGGATCAGGGCGCTCCAAGCCCCTTCCAGCCTGGCCCTGAACACCTCCAGGGATGGGGCAGCCACCAGTGCTCTGGGCAACCTCATAGGAAGACGTTTCTTTTCAATATCTCATCTAAATCCTCCTCCTTCCAATTTAAAGCCATTCCCCTTGGTTTACCCTGGAGAAGAGGAGGCTGAGGGGAGACCTCATTGCTCTCTATAACTACCTGAAAGGAGGTTGTAGAGAGGAGGGAGCTGGCCTCTTCTCCCAAGTGACAGGGGACAGGACAAGAGGGAATGGCCTCAAGCTCCACCAGGGGAGATTTGGGCTGGACATAAGGAAAAAATTCTTCACAGAAAGGGTCATTGGGCACTGGAACAGGCTGCCCAGGGAGGTGGTTGTTTCACCTTCCCTGGAGGTGTTTAGGGCACGGGTGGACGAGGTGCTAAGGGGCATGGTTTAGTGTTTGATAGGAAGGGTTGGACTTGATGATCCGGTGGGTCTCTTCCAACGTGGTTATTCTATTATTCTGTGATTCTATGATTCTATCACTTCATACCCTTGTAAAAAGTCCCTCTCCAGCTTTCTTGTAGGCCCCCTTCGTGTAATTGATTAAGAAACCAAGATTTTTCTTGGTTTAACTGTTACAGTGCTCTTGTAAACTGTTTAAGTAGCTCCTTATCATAGGCTCCCTTGTTCAAATTAATTTTATTTCACAAGTTAAAATTCCTACTTTAGGTCAGTCGCAGCTAAGGACGTGAAACCTCTAGTGGAAAAGAAGATATTTGAGTTAGGAACTTCTAATGTGCTGCAATCAAGATTGAATAAGACATTTGAGGACATGTGCAAGAGTTGCAATCTAAGCATCTTTTTCAACCTTTTCAATCTTTTTTTTTTTTTTTTAAGAACATGGTGTTAAACCTGGCAATGTTCAAGAAGCATTTGGACAATGCCCTCAGACATGGTGTGAATGTTGGGGTTATCCTGTGCAGGGACAGGAGCAGGACTTGATGATACTTGTGAGTCCCTTCCAACTCGGGACATTCTATGATATTATGATTTCTATCACTGAGCAGTCCAGGATTTGGGAGTTCTACCTGGGGGTCCTGAAAGTCTCGGCTGAGCTGGGGAAGCCCAAGCCTGGACAGGTCATGCCCTTAGGTGACCCTCAATGAAAGGAAAAATGAAAGTGGCACTACAAGGGTCTAAGTGAACTCCTTCTGTGTTTATGAGATTGAACTGGTTATAAAACACATTGATATCATAGAATCACAGAATGGTTTGGGTTGGATGGGATCTTAAAGATCATCCAGTTCCACCCTCCCTGCCACGGGCAAGGTCACCTTTCACTGGATGAGGTTGCTCAAAGCCTCATCCAGCCTCGCCTCGAACACCTCCAGGCATCCACGCTTTATGTTAAATAAGTTACTTGAACTGCTTCTGCTAAAAAAGGTTGCATAAAATTCTGTGTTATGTATACGTACAACAGCATTTGGGTGTTGATGGGAGTCCAACCACTGCAGTGAATTCATTGTGAGTGGCCTCTCTGACTTTTCTTCAGTGAAAAAGGTGAAATGTAATCCAATTATGTCTTCTTCCGTCTGCAGCAGAGGAAGTTAAGCCTTTATTCAAAATATAATGGAGTTGGATGAAATGTTTTCCTGTGAGGCTGGGGAGGCCCTGGCACAGGTTGCCCAGAGAAGTCACACCTGTCCCATCCCTGGAGGTGCTCAAGGCCAGGTTGGATGGGGCTGGGAGCAACCTGATCCAGTGGGAGGTGTCCCTGCCCATTTTGGGACTTTGGAGTTGGTGATGAACTTGGCCAAAGATATCACTAGGGTCTTGGGAAAGGTGTCCACAGATAGAAATGTTGGGTAGTGGGGGGCATCCCATGCTTTCCTGTGTGCTCTGCCAGCTGTTTGCTCAGCACTGGCTTTGACAGGGTAGAGGATAAACAACAGAGTGAGCAATCTCGATCTTGACTGTTGTTCTCTCTCTTTGCCTGAAGGCTAAGTACAGCTGCTCTTTTAACTATGTGTTAATGATGTGTCTGTAGAGCTGTTTTCTTTAAAAACTAATATATCAAGCCCTGCTGTTTTCCCAGCAAGCACTATGGTGCAGGAAGGGATGGCTATGGACGGGATTGACTTTGCATGTGTTTGAGTTAGTTCTGTTCTGTCTTGAGACTGTTCTGTTTCCCTGTGTCTATGTTTTATTCCCAGCTATTCCTGCTCAAAAGCACTGTGGTTTGGTTTGGTATTTTATTTCTGAGGTATTCTGTGGAGATGAAAGGTAAAATTTGCTGGGATGACATTGGTAAAAACCATCAAGGTTGCCTACCTGAAATACCATCTGCATGGTCCATTTCTTAATTTCTTTTTCTTTCAAACATTTGGTGCGAATTGTTTCTGCCTCTCTGTAAATCCCTGTCTAGAGGTTGTGCAGGTATCTTGAGAAGGCCCAAGGTTTGTAGCTGAAGTGTCTAGGATTGCCTCACACAGGGAGCTCTGCCCACACACCAAGAACTTCTTTGGGAACCATTAAACCAGTTCTACTAGAATGTAAACAGAAAGCACTGCACTTTTTGTAAGGATGTGCCGAGTTCACTGGTGAGGGCAGTCAAGTGTGTGGGAGAAAGTGGCTGTTGGGCACCAGGCACAGCTGGAGCAGGGAGGTGTCTGGCAGAGAGAGGGATTGGTGCCTCAACCACAAGCGTGTGACCGAGAGATAATGATGGGGAGTAAAATCCTTCCCCTTCCTACAGTTCCTTGGACACAACTGGCTGCTGCTCGTGCATCCCTGTGGACATTGTTAGACTGGCTGGTGGCCAAAAGCAGCCAGGTGAGGTCAAGGACAAATTCATCTTATCCTTCCTGCCTCACTCCATTGAAGACTGCCCACACTGGGTCACCTTGGGCAGAAGAGTGGTAGCTGATTTACTCTTCTTTCTCCTTCAACAATAGTTGATTTACCACTTTATGGACATTAAGTGAAATTCTTCCTGGCCCAGACAGACTGTGATCACAAAACCAGCTAGCCCAGCATGTGTCCAGCAGAAGAGGCCAGTCTCCACGTGTGACAGCAGCTCCACCCATGTCCAGCCTGATTGACAGGATAGGTCTACCAGCCCCAGACATCTCCACAGCCTCCGACCTGAAAGTGAAGTAGTTAATGATTACAACTCCCTGCTTAGATCTTTTGTGGAGGTGGACTCCCAGCAGTTCTGTTTCTAAACCACTGTCTTTGACCTGACTTTTTAGAAGGTTGTTTCTCTTGACAGAGAGACGAGTCTTTGATGTATTTAAACAAGGTGAATATAGTTCCAGTTTTCATAATTTAAAGATGGAAGTCCCATAGCATCTTCTAGTCTGGCCAGCACAAGCTATTAAATATTCCTTTGCTTCTCTGAATTCAATAACATGCATTTAATTAAAGCAGGCTTTTCAATTTTATATTTATTTGAAGACATCAAAAGACAGAGAATCCACTGCTTTCAATGCTTAGTCTTTCTTATGTTTCTTAGGTGTTGTTGGTATGTACCTAACAACGATTTTGAAGGAGTTGTTTTCCAGAGTCTGTCTGAAAAGCTTGTTCTATCATATAATGTAAAATATTTGAATTTTTGCCTTCATATTTTGGGCCAATTGGTGTAACATAGTTTTACGGCCATGGCACTGAAAATGTGATTTGTTAGTGTACTGCATTTATTGGCAGGTATAATCTGTATTAGAAACTACAAATGCCAAACAGTAATGTGAGTTATTAAAAAAAAATGCAGAATGAATTTACTTCACTGAGTTTACAGGAAAATAAAACTCTTTCAACACCTTTTACCTCACCAACTGTAACTTCTGAGATGCATTTTCCTTTCCTTAATTGATTTTTTTTCCCCCTTTTCTCCTAAGCAGTGCTACGAAGTAGCTGAATGAAGACCTGACATGCTGTTATGAGCTGGCAGCTCTCAATAGCGTACTATGCACTAAAATATCGCTGAGGCTGAGTTCAGACTGCCAGATCGGACAGTTCTGGCCATGCCTACTAGAAAGCAGATTTAGGTTTATAGCTTGGAGCTCTTATCTCTGTTGTGACGGGATGAACACAACTCCACATTCTTTCTCAGACCTTCCCTATGCTGGAGAACATGTGGATACTGGTGGCTAGCAATAGGCAAATGCCATCATGATGACAGGGCTCTGTAAGCATGTGAAGATGAGCTCATCTATCCTGCTTCAGGCTGCATGGGTGGCTAAATGAAGTCTACTTTCACAGTAGTCAAGGACATAGAAAAAAGAGAAAGCATAATCTTAAAGAGAAATTGGAAAGAAAAAAAGCATGCTCCCTCATAATCGCATACAAACATTTTTTTCTTTCACTTACATCCCTTGGTTTAGATTTCCAGTTAGGTTGGTGAGTAAAGCCACAAATACTTTTTAAGAAACTAAGACTGAAACAGTTCGGTGTGAGACCAACAGGTAGGGTTTCTAGCCAGCAACATGAAAATGGGACATACGATCCTCTCTGAAATGTCAGAGAGCTATGTTAGTTTTAAAAGAAGTTTTTTCACTGAAGTTGTGTCGGTGGGGTCCCAAGGTTTCCATAGTTACTGGGTTTGTAACTGAGATGGGTTAGTTCTGCAGAAAACAATAGAATGGACCTGTATGTTCTTCCTGTCTAATCCCAGAGACATAGCTGGCCCATTTTGCACGCTATTTGATATTACTGTATAACTGAGATTTTCAAACACTGAAGTTGTTGTTGTAGGCAGGAGTAGAGAAAACTGGTTGTTTTTTCAGTTTAGAAACATTTGCTATCTCTAACTTAGAGATATTGACTATCTCACTTTCATGGGGAAGTACAAAGGGTATTTGACGGGTAGTCTACCTCTTTTGTTTGGTGTTCTTGGTAGATGGGAGAGACTAGATAGAGACATGTTAGCTCTTCTCTGTCTTTTAAAATTCTTTAAAAAAAAAAAAAAAAGGAGGGAGGAGGATCAGTCTAATTCAGACCAACCTTTATGGCCTGAGTCATCTTGCTAGAGTCAGTGATGTGCCTTGTGTAAACAGCATCTTTCTGTATAAGTAAGGATTAAGGGATTTGGCTTCCTTTAGGAAGTTACTTGGAAATGAACTGCAGCCAACTTTAAGCTGGATTCAGAGCTGGTATAAGAGTGAAAGTTATCTAAGGAGATGGAATTATTGATAAAACATTTTTTTAACCAGGGTTAAATGTGACAATGCTGTAATGGAACTACTGCAAGCAATGTCTGATTCCTAATGTAACTAGAAAATGTATGACTGTTATCTCATTTTTCATTTTTAATTGGGAGTTAAAAAATGTTTCACTTTAATCTTTTGGTTCTAAGACTAGAGAAGATAAGGAAAATTATGGTCTTCAAAAATATTTCAGGTGACTGTTTAAATGTTACAGGTTTGAGGTTAATGCCTGAGGTTTTTAGCAGATTCCCATATTTGAGGAGCAGTGAGACATGCATAAGAGGAAACAATAGGGTATGGTATCGCTGCTTGTTGTAGTGACTATCCTTTGTGACTTGGAAGCAAATAAACCTTTGCACATATCTCTGCTGTGTCAGGTGAATAGATTCCCTGAATGTTTGATAAAACTAATTCTCTTCTGTTACATTTTTAACAGAATTCGGAGAATTAATTCAAATTTTGGACATTGTCAGTTATAAAGGTCCCAGCCAAATACTTTATTCTTTGCAAATATTAAGAACTAAGTAATACCTATAAGCTATAAAGGTACTTGCTGCTTTTACTACATATTCAGTTTGTGCATTTTAGAGTTTAATTTATGTCTGTTCGGCATGCTCATTCTAACACTAACAGAGGGGTGGGTTTTTGCTATTAAAAAGGAGCAGAAAGCAGTAACAGACTTTTTTTATCATGATGCACCTCAGCCAATGTTGCATCGGTAAGCCCTTCTAAATAAGCAAAGCTCAGCAGTCTGAATTACAGGTTGCACAGAGAGTTTTAGTTTTGATCACAGTTGTGTGTTTTACAGTTCTGTATTTTTTTTTAACTGATGTCTGTTGAAAGTCAATAACTTTAGTTCTACTAAATTTGTTTTATTAAAATCTGTAGTGGCTTTCTTTTATTGTGTGAGGTAGCTTTAAAAAATTAAAGAGCAACAAGTAACATCCATTTGAAATCTCAATTGATAAAGGTTGTATTTATGCTACAGGCATTTGGTGGAAATTTTTAAATTTAATATATTCTACGGGCAATTTACAGGGGTTTCTTTTAAGGTATGTGAGCAAAAGATATTTTATATCATTTGGGGAGTCTACGTAATACCAAATGTACTTTGCAAGGATAAATTACATGTGACTGGAAAGCCTTGTTCATATTGGTTGTATTGGAAAAACACAGGTAGTTTAGACTATTCAAAACTGAAATAACTACAGACCCATGACTCTGCATACCAGCATGATGGACTGAGTGGCTAAAACAGGCCAAGGGAGGAGGTCTCCAGCAAACCATCAGGCCTCATTCTGTCCCTTTACCACTTGATGATGGTGCATCTATACTTTAATACATAGTATTGGGTATTTGACATCAGTTCTTGTTTCTCTCCAAAGGAATTCCTAACTCTGTTTCTGCTTCCTGATTGGAAATACACTGCCTTAGATTTCCAGGTTCTTCACGTGAACAGTAGTAAACACACGAGTGCAGTGTTGGGAAAAAGGAAAGGTTTCCAATTAGTTCACCGTTCTCCATGGTCTGTCGGGACCAGCTAATGCATCTTTATTGTCTTTCTCAGTTAATGAACAAGTCATGTCAGTTGATCCAACTATTTTTCTTCTCCTTCATGTCTGGAATAGGAATGTTGTGATGAAAAGCTAACTGTGGTACAAAAAAGCCAGCTCAAATCTAGCACAGTAATGGGGTCACTAGCAGATGGTGAGATGGGTGGGGATGTTATTTGAGAGATGAGAAGGAGTAGGACTGACAAGGGAGGGTTAGAGTGATAGTTCCTTGAACAGGGAGGAGAAGACTCCAGACAACTTGTCTCCAGTCCCAGCAGACTAGCCTTAAGGCCAAATTCACTCATCTTTAGGTGACTAGTTATAGTAATCAAGTTGGGCAGACCACGATGTTGCGATTCGTAGTATTTCTATAGTATCACATGGGTGTGTTTGCATTCTGCCAGCACAAGAAAAAGATACAGTCCTTGTCCTAAACTGCCTGCAGTTCAGAAGTCTGATCCTCTCAGGTGCTGGGAGCCCACAAATGTTTCTGGAGCTGATCAGTCACAGGGCATCTGCCAGCTACACAAACAGCTTGAGTGTGGATGAGGACAGTCAGTCTCTTGGAAGGAGACAAGGAAGGAGTTACCACAAAGCAATGCAGACCCATACTGGGCATGAAGTACAGGCATACCTTGGAAATAGGGTGGGTTCAGTTCCAGCCCACCTCAGCAAAGCAAATATTGCAATAAAGCAAGTCACACTAATTTTTTTGTTCCCTAGTGCATAGAAGAGTTATGTTTACCCTATGCTCTATTCTATTAAGTGCACAACAGCATTACGTCTAAAAAAACAATGTACATATGTTAACTAAAATATACTTTATTGCTAAAAAAATGGTGCAATAAAACCTAGAATGTCTGCAAAGTGCAATAAAGCAAAGTGCAATACAACAAGGTATGCCTGTACTGCTGCATTTAAATGAAAAGGTATTTATCGCAATGGTGCTGGAGCAAGCAAGAGCTTGCCACATTGAACCAATCTCCGTAATCCTTTGGGGGTCCAGGCTACATTTCAGGAGGGTATTTTATATATAGCTTTTTGATGTTTCTTAAAGCAGGATTTTAGTGAACACAGGTTTGCCACCACGTGGGTTCTCATGCAGCTTTTCTACTTAGCATTCAAAAAGGTATACGAATACTGATAGTGTGTGCATTAGACTTATCAAAAGTGGAAATCCTACTCTGGTCCATTCCTGCACTGGTGCAGACTCTACCCTGCTGATTTGCCCTTCCCTGTGGTCATCCTAACTCTTCAGGGGTTTAGGCTCAGCCTGTCCAAAAGCTAGATCAGTGTTCTGTGTGGCTGTGTGAAGCAGAACTCTCCCACAGAAGAGAGATTGCCCTCTCCAGAGCAGGAGATATTTTATTACGTGAGAGTGGGAGCACTAATTGCTACTTCTCAGCAAATCTGTGCTTTTCTACATCCATCTACCAGTACGTTTTTCTACTGCCTACGAGAAAAATGAATGGTGTTTGGCACCACCGGGCTACCTTTTAATAAAAGACATCAAGTTTGTAAATGTTTTGGCTTCAGTTTTACCTGGGGTCTTATTTTCTTTAAAAGTTAAGGCAGTCTTCTCTTTGAAAGAGATGATAATTTCTTTCAAGATTGTCATGGGACTCAGAAACTTACCAGCAGGCAGCATAATGCCAGTACAAGTAAGGAAACATTTTCAGGTTCAGAAAAGACATGACCATTACAACTTGGAGATGATGTCCTGGAGTTTGATAGATATTTCTATGAGAAGGCCAGCTCAGTAACAGTAAAAAAAAGCCATTAGGAAACATTAGGAAAGCAATGGAGAAAAAATCATGATCACCATAGTAATTCTTAAAACATCATGATTCATCTACATCTTAAATACTGAGAGTCATTCTAGTCTTTTTATTTCAGGAAGAATAGAGCAGAATTGGAAAGAGTTCTGAAAAGGGCAATGTGAATGACCAAAGGGGTGGAGCAGTTGCCACAGAGCAAGTAATCATGGACCGGCTACAGTGAGTGAGGTAGGATGCTTCAGTCTGGAAAAGAGGTGGCTGAGAGAGGAAAGTGATGGGATTTGATGAAAGACTGGGCAGAGTGAACTACTGGAATCAGTGGAGGTCATTTCACATTCTTTTGTGGGAGGCTGTAAGCATCAAGTCATTCTAGTGGGCAACGTGTTAAGAGGAAATAAAAGTAAGTGTTATTTCATATAACACATAGTTAAGCTGTGGAAGTCCTAGTCAAAGGATGCTTTGTAAGATAAAACTTCAGACAGGTTTGAAAAAAAGACTGGATAAATTCACAAAATACAAGCATACTGTGTTTTCTGCATACCTAAGAAACTCTAATCCACCTTAGGAAGGCTCTGGGCTGAAAATATACTGGATAAAGGTAGCAGTGTGTCGCTGACTGACTGAGCTGGCTGTAGATACATGCCTTCCCTAGACAGGTATCCACTTCTGGCCATTGCTGAAGTGTTAAATATCAGGCTAGATAGACATTTGGTCTTAGTGAGTATGGCCCTTTCTTTACAGTGACCCCAGACTTACCACCAGTGCCATGAATTATTTTAAGGGTTAAATATAAGAAAAGCTTAAGTGTGAGGTCATTAAAAAGTTATGTGAAACAGGCTTAATGCCTTTTCATCTTGAAATCTATTGTTTTAATGGGAACTTAGTCAGAGCTTAACAGTTGGTGTTGTTTTCAGCAATATTGTTTTTCTCTACCTCCAGGTGTTAGAAACAACATTCATTTCAGGTAAGACAAAAAGACTAGAGCAATGCTTTGCCATAGTAAAGGTGTTTACTGTGAAGAAAAGCACAGTGGTGCAGGTGATGGCTCTCAGGAGCCCATTCTGGACTGGGGAATGAATGCTCTTATAAAGCAAGGATTATCATAAATTCTGCCCTCTTCTTGCTCAAGGGGAAAATATGCCTCTGTCCTGCTTGTCCTGATACATCGTGTGCACGTCTGGCCATTGAATTCTTTTCAAAACAAGACAGGCTCCTGTAAATGCTTCTTTCCCTGAAGAGTGAGTGAAAGCGCAACCAATACTCTGCCGCTCATGTTCTTTAGAAGGTCCCTGGGTGCATCTGGTTATGGCAGGACTGCTTGTAGGCAGAAGTCTTTGTGGAAGAGTACCCACGTTGTTTTCCACATCCGTTGAATTCCACAGTTTTCCATATGAACATGAAATGTCTGCAGTTCTCCAGAGCTGCTTTGTAGCATTTTTATGTCAGTGATGTAAGAGCTGCCTTTTACTGCTAAGCCCATAGTTAAAGCAGCGTTGACTGGTAAGTAATAGGCTGCAAAATGTGTACCAAAAGATAATTGAAGATGCACTCCAGATAAGCGGGGCATAAGCATCCTTTTTATGAGGTGTTAATTGTCTGAAGGCCAACTAGTGAAATTGATCTTGCCTCCTTCAGGATGAAAGTTGTGCTTAAACATCAATAGCATTGTACTGCCCTAGAAAATGTTTGATGTAGGGATTTCTACAGGGCTGAACTTGTCCTTAAGGCTCCCCAGGCAGGCGCCGGGTGACAGAGCCCATGTTGCACTGAGTGATTCGGCATCTCATTCATGCTAGCGAGATTGTGGAGCTGCCTTTGCATCTCCTAACACTAGGGCTGCTCTAGAGGGAGAGAGGAGAGGAGCTCCTCATGCCCTGGTCTGGACTAGGACAGATGCAAACCTCCTTTCAGAGCCATTTTAAGTAGCACTGTGGCTAGTCACTGTTGAGCAACTGTATTATCTCTCCTAAACATTATTTGCATGAATATACTCCCCCTTCTGCCTCTGTATTTTCAGCTTATTCCACATGTGATTTGGATTCCTGTATAGATGCACTTACACCATGAATACAGCACTGGAAAAGGACACAGTGGGTTTCCACATTTGGACCCAGCTGAGATCTATAGTTAAATTCCATGGATTTTGGTGGGAGCCTGAAGACGATCTATGAACCAAAGAGGTGCTGATTTTGTTAAGCATGGAGGTTTTGGTATTCCAATTTCTTTCCCCACACTCTTCCCATCTACCCTTGTCAATTCAGTTAACGTCTGTTTTTACAGTGCTTTGTGGAATTAAGAAAAAATACTGGGGGGGGGGGGGGGGGGGGGAATGCTCTTTCCATGATACAGTTTAGAGAAGATGGGGGAGCTCACAAACAGTTGTTTTTATTATAAGTGTCATGCAGCAGCATGATGATGCCAAAGGAACATGAACAAGCAAGGGCTGGTCAGTATTGCTGCCTGGATTAGGATATGGTCAAACTGTAACTGCAGCAGAAATTAACTCTTATGCTGAGCCAAGTCCATAGGTCCCTGCAGAAGAACGGGAAGAGGAGGGGGAAGCAAAGATTGCCATCTTCTTTCCTGGAATCTCACTTAAAAACAAACCTTGCAATCTAAGTCTCTATCAATTAGCATTGCAAAGAAAAACTCTGAAAATGAAGGGTGTAAAGAGGCTGCCTGGCAGAGTGCCTGAAACAATAACTCCGGGAAGTGTGAACTGCTCTCTCCATAGCCAGAGGATGTTAACAAAAGCCTGGTCTATTTGACCTAGGTAGTAGTGATGGACAGTCGCTATTAGCAAGGAGTGCAAGTCGGTGCAAGCCTCTGCTGACTCCTCTTTATCTCTTCTGTACTGGCTGTAGCTGTGAGGTGTATATGTGTGTGTTGGGGGGGCTGTCTGCCCTCTCCTTTTGAAATCAATATTGCAGGCTGCCTCCGGGGTTAGCTTTGTGTTGTAGTTATTCTTATGAGATGATGTTTTCTGCCAATAAAAGTTTGCAGTCCAGAAAGAAAAATGACAGCATTTGTTCTAGTCTTCCCTGTGACCAGATAGAATGCGTAAACTCTCTTTGTACCCTACAAGCATCCTTGGTACCCTTGATCCAGTTTATTATGCACCTCATGGACAGTTGTAAGGGAATTGCAGAGGGATGGAAAGATCATATTGCAATTCTATACTTTCTTGTGTCAGTTTAAATCAGGGCTTCTATGCAATTCCATGCTTTCTTGTGCCAGTTTCAACTGGGGCTCACCAACTCTCATTTACCTTCTGCTCCTGTGCGTGCCCATCCTGTGCTGGTCCTTGAACTAAACTTGCCAAAATCTAACCTGGCCAAATAAAGAAGTGTTCAGTTTTTGGATGAAGTAGCTCTGTGAGCTGGCTCATTTTCTAGTCGAGTGTGCGCTGGCCATGGCATGTGCAGGAGTATGTGAAGGCATACAGGAGCATAAAGGCAGGTTGAATTGCACTTAGAACAAGAAGGAATAGCTGAAGCCGTGTTTGCTGTCAATAAAATCATGCCACCGAGCTTTATATGTCTGCATATTGTGTCTGAGCCTTCCTCCACGGCTCCCTACATATGTACTTGGATATTAAAAGAGAGCTAAAACCCAAGGAGCACACCCCTACTGACCTTGAACTGTTGAACCACTTGTCACCTGGCTGCTTTCTTCCCTTCTCCCACATGCAAATTCTTGCTTAAATACAAATTCTGTTGCTAGAAAGGCAGGAAAAAATTCCTCAGGGAGCTCCAGGGGAGAAAAGAAATCTAATGGGAAGTATCTGTGTTATGACAGACCAGGCTTATGGGAATGGAACAGTAGAAGAAAGGGGAGTACTGAGAAATTGCTTCAAGCTGTGTTTTCCAGGTGTTTTGAAATACATGCTGCTGTCATCCCTATGAAATTCTTGCTGCCTTCATATGTGCTTCTGTTTTGAAAATCTTGTTTAGGTAAAGTGGCTTCTGAGGGCACTCACTTTGCCTTCTGAATAGAGCTGCTGAAGGAATCCAGTGTCTGGAGTTCTTGACTCATGGACGGTCTCCCCTGCCTGGGAGGGTATTTGGTTTTTGTTGTGATCCACTCTGTCTGTGTGTGTAATGTTAAAACCCTTGCCTACCGTTGCACAGCACCCAAAGGTGCCGTGTGGATGGCAGACACGATATTCCTTTGCAGGATACAATGATATGTGACAGCTCACAGGCTTTATCCCTGTACCCTTTAGCTTCAAAGCAAGCTGGAGCAGGTCCCAAGCCTGAAAATGAATGGGGACACCTTGAGAAGAAAAACACATGAAGTAATGATGCCGTTGTTCTTGAACACCTTCAGTGGTAGCCATAATGGCCTCATTTGACAAATTATTGCATTGACTAAGTGTTTTGCTGCTGTTGCAATGCTTTTCAGCAATTGCTCCCTCTAAGTCCTTATGTCACTTTTGGCTCTATCAAATAATATTTCTAGCCGCACTTTTGGATTAATATGTTGGTCATTATTTCACCTTGGGCTGAAAGCACAGCCCTTGGTTGTTCTGTACACGACTTGGCTGCCTAGAGCTGTCTGGAGGAAAAGAAATGAGCCCTTGGAAAGGGAAAGGTTGTGCTGAGCTCTCCAGCACGGGCTCCTTCTCCTCAGGTGACCGTGGAGTGTGCTGGGGCAGCCCCGCTCCTTGCTGCTCTGATGTAACGTCTAGTAAAGCCACCGGTGTTTTATTTACTGCGGTGAAGTTGATGACAAGTGGTCCATGGACGGGAACGGGAGCGGGGGAACTAAGTGAGAAGGACAAGGACTTGTCACCCGGGTGCAATGAGAAGTGTGGGAGAGTTTCCCTTTGGGAGAAGAGGCTGCCCCGGGAGCCCCAGGTTCCCAGCAGAGCCCCGGGCTTCCATCAGCGCCCGAGGCCTTCTGCGTGAAGAGAAGGGGAGCCTTCTCCCCGCTGAAAGATAACTTCATTAAATTATCCACTTTCCATTTGAATTAAAGGGAGGCGGATGGGTTTGTGGCGGCAGCGGGGGCTTCGCTGGGAGACGCTTTGGCTCCGTGGATGGGGCGAGCCCTCCTTGTGTGTATTTTGGTGATGGGATGACAATGGGGGTGTGGGAGACGGCTCTGAGTCACCCTGGCAGGGCTGGAGCCCCATTGGCAGGGCTGGAGCCCCATTGGCGGGGCGGCCGGCGGGGTGGGGGTCGCCGGCGGCGGGGCAGAGGGGGCTCATAAGGCGGGGAGCGGCCAGAGCCGCCCGCACAGCGAGGCACCATGGAGCTGCCCAGCCGCAACGGTGAGGGGCTGCGGGGGCTGGAGACCCCGACCGCCGAGGCTGGCTGGGAGGGTGGTGGTGGTGATGGTACTGGAGCCTCTGACTGCCGGAGTCAGGGCAAGCAGGGAGGTTGGTGGTGGTGATGATGATGATGGTGTTGGTGCTGGAGCCCCTGACCGTCGGGGTTGGGGCTGGCAGGGAAGGTGGTGGTGGTACTGGAAACCCCGACCGCCGGGATTGGGACTGGCAAGGAGGTTGGTGATGGTTCTGAAGCTCCTGACCGCCGGGGTTGGGGCAAGCAGGGAGGTTGGTGTTGGTGATGATGATAGTAGTGGAGACACCGACCGCTGGGGTTAGGGCTGGCAGGGAGGCTGGTGATGGTGCTGGAGCCCCCGTCCACAGGGGTTCTGGCAAGCAGGGAGGTTGTTGGTGGTGCTGGTACTGGAAAACCCGACCACCGAGGCTGGGGCTGGCAGGGAGGATGGTGATGGTGCTGGAGACCCTGACCGTCGGGGCTGGGGCTGGCAGGGAGGCTGGTGGTGATGGTGACGATGATGGTGACAGTACTGGAGCCCCTGACTGCCGGAGTCAGGGCAGCCAGGGTGGTTGGTGATGGTACTGAAGCCACGGACTGCCGGGGCTGAGGCAAGCGGGGCGGGTTGGTGATGATGATGGTGACAGTACTGGAGCCCCTGACCGCCGGGGTGGGCAGGGGGGGTGCTGATGGCTGTGGTCGAGCCGGAGCCCCTGACCGCCGGTCCCTCTCCCCGCAGACGAGCCCCGGTCGCGTCCCGCCGGTCCCGGCCCGGGGCGGGAGGGCGGCCGCAGGAAGAGAACCACCTTCAGCAAGGCCCAGCTGGAGCTGCTGGTCCGCGCCTTCGAGAAGGAGCCCTACCCCGGCATCGCCCTGCGGGAGCAGCTCTCCGGCCTGACCGACATCCCTGAGTCCAGGATCCAGGTGAGAGGAGCGGGAGGGGCTGCGGGCAGCTGCCCCCTGTCCCGGGCACCGGGGACGGGCGCTCAGCCTCGGTGTCCCCGCAGGTCTGGTTCCAGAACAGGAGAGCCCGGCAGCTCAACCACAAGAGGAGCGAGGCCTGTGGGAAGCAGAAGTTGTCCCGCTGCGGCGGCGGCTGCGCGGCCGGGGGGCCTCTGAGGCAGGAGCCGAACCTCCTGCGGCCCCAGCCCGGCCTCCCGGGGGGACACCAGAGCTTCTCCGCTCACCCCTCGTCCTACTCGGGGCTCGACACCCACTTCAGGAGCTTGGATAACACCTTTGGAGCCCCAGGTCAGACTCCAGCTCACTTCGGTTTGGACTGTATGGGAAAGGGGGTCCCGCCGAGTGCGGGAAGCGTGGGGAGCACCCCCCAGCTCTCCCTCCCCGCGCAGCAGGCACAGGAATACCCGTGCCTGAAGAAATCTTTCCCTGAAAGCTGCTACTCGGATGCAGATGTTTTCCAGTCACGTACAGAGGATCACCAGTACCTGGCAGCGAAGGAGACCGCGTATAGGAGACCGGTTTTAAACTACCTAAACGCTAACCAGGGTGACTTTTGTGCCAAGTCAAATGTTTCTTCCTTTTGGAAAGGCTCCGCTTTCGATTATGGAGAAGGGGAATTGAAGCTTGAATTGGAGCAGATGAAGTACACCCCACCTCTGGTTGGGGCTGGTCACGCCAGTCCTCCTCTGGGGCTTCCGAAACATGAAGCGGGAGGGTATCCAGGGATGCTTGCCGCTCCGGCCCCATCCTTTGGGCAGCAGCTGCTGGAGTCAGTGAGTGACTATGACCCTCATTGGCTGGGGGTGAGGAATGAAATTTGGGGAGGTGGGTTAGATTCGCTGTTTGAGAATGAGCAAAATGGGGAGCCAGGTGGGCTGAAAAGTTACCTTTTTGGTTTTGATGGCCAGAGGTCAACTTGTCACACGTGAAACTGTGATGGTGGCTCTGTTTGCCTCATAAAAAAAAAAGTATTTTTTTGTTTTGATTGGCAGTGTTGTCCAAAGTGGCTGAAGGTTTTGCAGGTCCAAGTATGGAGGGCTTGCTTTGAGTTTTGTGCCTGCCTGGAAGGAAAAGCAAAATTAGCAAGGGGTACAGGAGAACAGCCTGGGGAAGAGGTGCTGCCTCTTGGCCCCATCCTAAGGGAAATGTCACCAAGCTGCTTGCAGTATTCCTGCCTGGCTTTGGTTATTGGGAGCTGAATGTTAGTGTGCAGGTACAGACCACTCTTCACAAATGTGTCAGTATGGGAGATATAACCTTTTTATGTTCAATATGTGCTGGATTAATTCTGCCAGCAGGCTTGGGACCACAACGCTGTTTTTGTCTTCATCCTGGTCAGAATTCACCTGCTTTAACTTAAGAAATTTGTAGAAAACGGGCTTATTTATAGCTTTTAGTGGAAAAAGTGCTATCATGACAGGGGTACCAGCACAGGAAAAGCAGCTTTGGTGGCGGCAGGGGACAGTTCACTGGGTGTTTGCAGTTTAGGTGTATTCCTGATAAACAACACTGCTGGTCTTTTCCTATATACTTAATGTATAGTGTTTTCATTTAAAAATGACTACCTGTGTAGCTTCTTAAAAGGCAATATTTTTGTAATATCCTTTTGTATAATTTTTTTCAAGCTGTAGTTTTCTATTTGCCAAATGACCTGGGTGATAATGAACTTGTAGAACTGCACTGATAGGAAAAAAAAGATTTAATTCTGTGCCATCTCTGCACGTTGAGCCTATGTTTAGACCTCTCAGGGCCCACGGCCATCTGAGACACCAATGTAAACATGGAAGTGTTCTTTGTGTGTCTCTGGAGAGCTGCTGTGGTTGTGTATTAAAGCAATATTTGACCTAGGATGCTGCAAACTATATGTGCAAATATTTTTATGTTTTAAATATGTGATTCTGGAATATTTTGAGTATGTCTAGATTTTAATACATTTTATTAATGTACTGACCTTGTTTATAGAACATGAGAAACATTTTAAAAATAAAATGTAAATGCAAATCATTATTTTATTAATAAAAAGTTGATGTCTCCATGAAAAGTTGTCTATTATGACATGTACACAAGAAGTCCAGAAAATTAGTCCCGATTCTTGGCAGTAATTTTTAGCTGTTTTTGTGAAGAATTCACTTAACTTTCCTGCCTTGACCCAAAGCATTGAACACACACTGTGTTATGGAAGAACTACAGCTTTAGACAACAGTTGCAAGGCATTTTGAATGCAAAAGGGAGCATCTGAGAACTATGCACAAGGTCATGATTATATTTATGATTGTATATATGACTGCTTTAGTAAACTTCTTTAAAAGTGTGCATCAAGTCTTATTTCTCTATTTGCATATAGCCTCTCCCTCATAAGACCTAGTTAATGAGAAGTGAGAGTTGTCCCCAGGAACAGACAGAACGAGAGGAATTATTTTACCCATGAAAAGACAAAAGACTGGTGTTCACAAGTGTGTAGCAAAACAAGCTTGTTTTGTGAAGGGTAAGTTTAAGAGGAGAAAGGACATAAAATCATAGAATGGTTTGGGCTGGAAGGGACCATAAAGATCATCCAGGCCCAACTCCCGTGCTGTCAACAGGGACACCTCCCACTGGATCAGGTTGCTCAAAACCCCATCTACCCCAGTTTGAACACCTCCAGGGATGGGGCAGCCATGACTTCTCTGGGCAACCTGTGCCAGTGCCTCATCACCTTCACAGGAGAACATTTCTTTCCACTATCTCGTCTAAATCTCCATTCAGCTTAAAAATCCCTCCTCCCTATTCTGTCCTTGCACTCCAACAGATCCATGTCCTTCCTGTGCTGAAGACTCCTGAGCTGAATGCAGGACTCTAGGTGAGCAGAGCGAGGGGCAGAATCCCCTGCCTCGCTCTGTTGATCACTTCTGATGCAGCCCAGGTTACGGCAGCGGAACACCAGAACACAAATTATGGGCTTATTCAACTTGTAGGAGGCATTACACTTTCACAGCGACGGTGTCAGTAGGTGCCCCTGGACGTGCACGGCAAAAGCAACACTGCTGTGATTCAAGTCAGTAACTCTGTGGAAGAGGTGAGGCAGGAATGTAGGGTGTTCAATATTGGACTACTCCTCTGCTGTCAAATGCTCCCGTCAGTAGCAGAAAGAAGGATTTTGTATGTTGAATATTGTAAACTGTTTTTTCTTCCATGTAACTTGTCAAAGAGGCAGAGTGAGGACCCAATTTTCTAATGTTGTTTACAGTCAGCCTGGGCCCAGACCCCCAGCTAGGCATCCTCAGTTTGTGGGAGCCTCCAAATGTGTTCCTTTCTTCTCAGCCACTTCCTCCAGCAGCAGGACCAGGGTGACAGCCCTGAAGCTGCCACCCTCCTGGGAGCCAGCATCACAGAGACAACAGTTCATGACCTGGACGCCTCTTTAGCAGCTCTGCTCCTCACTGTTCCTTGGTACAAGGCAAATTACCCTGGAGAAGAGGGCTCTTCACTTAATTAAGCAGGGCCCGTAAATAACTTCAGGAGGACTTGCCTTAAGGCGTGGGCACAGACTTGAGATAAACAACCACTTCTCATTTCTCACCTCAGTGTACCTTGACTTCTGCTTGCCCAGTCCTGTCCTTGAGGGGTGTGGGCTTGGTGAGACCCTCATCTAAGTACTGACTTCAGAGTACTGGAAAGTTGCCTCCCCACCCTGTCCCAGGTCCTTGGTAAGTTTTTTTTTTGTTTTTTTTTTTTTTAAAGAATCATAACATGCCAGTTTGGAAGGGACCTCAAGGATCACCTGGCCTGACCTTCTTAGGTGATATATAGTTTAAATGAGATGGCTTAGCACCTTGTCAAGCTGAGCCTTAAAAATGTCTAGCGTAGAGGAATCTGCCACTGCCCTGGGGAGATTATTCTGAAATTTAACTGTTCTTATGGTGAAAAATTTTCTTCCATAATCCAATCAGAATCTCCCCAGGAGCAACTTATACCTGTTACCCCTTGTTTTTTCCATATGACTCCTTGTAAACAGGGAGTCTCCATCCTCTTGGTAGGCACCCTTTATGTACTGGTGCATGGTAATGAGGTCTCCTCTAAGCCTTCTCTCAAGGCTGAATAAACCCAGTTCTCAGCTTTACTTCATATGGGAAGTTTCCTTGCCTTTTGATCATCTTAGTGGCCCTTCCTGGGACCCTCTCCAGCCTGTCCGCATATTTTTTGTATAGCAGGGACCAAAACTGGATGCAGGACTCCAGGTGCAGCCCAACAAGTGCTAAGTAAAGTGAGATAATGACTTCTTTATCTCTGCTGCCAATGCCGTTCTTGGAGCACCCCAGAATCCTGTTGGCCTTCTTTGCTGCTGCAGCATACTGTTCACTCATGTTGAGCTTGTTGTCCACCAAGACCCCTGGTCCTTCTCCATAGAGCTGCTCTCCAGTCAACTGGAATCCAGTCTGAGCTGCACTCCAGGGTTATGTATTCCCAGGTGCTAGACCCGACACCTCATTGAACTTCATAAGGTTCTTGCTAGCCCACTCTTCCAGCCTGTCCAGGTCTTCCTGGAGGGTAGCTCTTCCCGCTGGAGCGACAACCTCCACGCTCAATTTTCTGTCATCTGCAAACTTCAGGGAGGTCTTGATCCCAACATCCAGGTCACTGGATATTTTAAAGAAAACCTCTGAAGAGTTAGAGTTTAATTCATGCTGTAAGAGCAACTTGTGACATGTTTCTCTCCCCACACACTGGGGTGCAAAACTGTTTCCAATGAATGTACAGTATTCAGGTGAATGCTAAGAAATTTATCTGACCACTGTGCTCTAATCAGCATCTAAACAAGTGAAGTCAGTGGGAAAGCTCTTGTGTAAAAGACTAACTCAAGAAAAGGCAGGAAAATGTGGTGCTTATACTACAAGGAGTAGTTACTATTGCAAAAAGTGGAATATTTTGATTTAAGCTAGAGTTAAGTTTCATCTAAGTAATTGTGTTCTTTGAAAGCCAGACAGAATGTTCCTCTGATAGCATGTTTTCTTTAAAATGGTGTTTCCCAGACACTGTTCATTTTTTGGAGATGATAACATGCTGTGTTCAGTATGATCTGTGCTGAGCAGGTGATTCTTCCTCTGTAATCACCTGTGTTTGGGGTTTTCTTCTTAACCCAAAGGCAAGGTCAGACGGAGCTGACGCCAACTCCAAGTTAGCAAGAGTTTTGACTGTTGAGAAGCTTCATAATAACATTAAAACTAGACCTTGGAAAGTAATAGAACACGCATAAGATTTCTGAGAACATGCATGCACGTGCACGTAAGAGGGACATACTCTGTTCGCAGCCCCTGTCTCGCTGCTCGCGGTGGGTGGGGATCCCTCCCTCCCGGCACCCACGCCTCAAACAAGATGCTCTCTCGCCTCTGGGCTCCCTGCAGGGCAGGGCTCCCCCCCAGCGCGTGCGCCCGCAATAGCGTTCCGCCGCATACCGCCCCCCGGAACCAAAAGCGCGGCCGCCGTTTCCGGTGGGGCCGCCATTGCGACGGAGCGGTGCGGGCGCACGCGGAGCGGCAGGAGTGTAGACGCCGGTGAGACGGCGGGGCGGCCTCTGCCCTCCCTTTCTCGTCTCTCCGTCTCCCTTCCCTCCTTATCCCCCTTCTTCTCTCCCCTACTCCTCTGCCCCCACCCCCGCCCCCTTCTCCTTTCCCCTCTTTTCCTCTCCTTCCCCTCCCCTCTCTCCTCCTCCATTCCTCTCCTCCTCCATTCCTCTCCTCCCTCTCTCTCCCCTCTTTCTTCCATCTCCTCCCTCCCCTCTCCTCCCCTCCCCTCTCCTCCCTCCTCCCCTCTCCTCTCTCCATCTCTCCCTTCCCTTTTCTCCCTCCATCTCTCCCTTCCCTCTTCTCCCTCCGTCTCTCTCCCTTGCCTCTCCTCCCTTGCCTCTCCTCCCTCTCTAGCTTCCCTCCCTCTTCTCCCTCTCTCTATTCTGGTAGCTTCCTGCTGCAGTGGCTTTGGCAATGGGCTTTCCCTGGACTAAAGGGGCACCCCCTCCTGCCACACACAGAGCCCAGCCTGAGCTGAGCCCTGTTGGGGAGAGTGGGGAGGCACTGGGGGCTGCTAGGAGTGCTGCTCTGCCCCAGGGCTGGCAGCAGTGCAGAATTATAGAATGCTTTGGATTGGAAGGGACCTTAAAACCCATCCAGTTACAAACCCTTGCCATGGGCAAGGGCACCTCCCACTGGATCAGGTTCCTCTCGAAGCCTCATCCAGCCTGGCCTTGAACAGCTCCAGGGATGGGACAGCCACAAGTTCTTTGGGCAACCTATGTCAGTACCTCCCCTTTTTCATCTTAAAAATATTCCGTCTCATACTGTCCCTACCCTGCCTGAATAAGAGTCTCTCCCCAGCTTTCTTGTAGCCCCCTTTTAAGTACTGGCAGCCTGCTGTATGGTTTCTCTAGAGCCTTCTTTGCTCCGGGCTGAACAGCCCCAACTCTCTCAGCCCATCCTTGTATGGGAAGTGCTCCAGCCCTCTGATCATCTCCGTGGCCTCCTAACAGTTCCGTGTTGTTCCTGTGCTGAGGACTGCAGAACTGAACACAGGGCTCTAGGTGGGGTGTCACAAGAGCAGAGCAGAGGGGCAGAATTCCCTCCCTCGCCCTGCTGGTCACAATTGTTTGGATGCAGCCCAGGACACCGTTGGCTTTCTGGGCTGCAATGCCACATTGCCTGTTCATGTTGAGCTTTTCATCTACTAGAAGGGCAGAAATATGTGTTCTTTGAGAGATGGTTGAGTAAGGATTATATAGTGCTTTTGTTCTCTCATGGGTGTGCTGTATGTGCTAACTGTATTTTCTTTCTGTCACACAGAAGCCATCTGTGTCATATTGATTATAAACAATTGTTGAAAGACTAAGATGGAGGAGAAAGAGAAGAAGAAGCATCGTGCAAAGCACAGTGGGCCAAAGGCTGAGAAAAAAAGGAAACGTTATCTTAATGACCTAGGAATAGGAGATGAGGAGGATGCACGGAAGAGAAACCCCAAAGCCTTTACGGTCCAGTCCGCTGTGCGGATGGCCAGAACTTTCCATAGGTAAGAAATGGGAGTTGTATGAAGAGTGTGCAGAATCAACCGTAATGTAATGTACATGTAGTGTAATGTTCAGTGGTGTGCTCGCATAGCTGTCGTCATAGAGTTGTGGAATGATTTGGCTTGGAATGGACTTTAAAGCCCATCCAGTTCTAATGCCCCTGCCATAGGCAGGGACACCTCTAGGGATGGGGCATCTACATCTTCTCTGGGCAAGCTGTGCCAGTGCCTCTCCACCCTCACAGAGAAACATTTCTTCCTAAAATCTCATCTAAATCTCCCCTTTCAGCTTAAAACTGTTCCCCTTTGTCCTGTCCCTGCACCCCCTGAGAAAGAGCCCTTCCTCAGCTCTCCTATAGCCCCTTTCAGTACTGGAAGGCTGCAATCAGGCCTCCAGGTCATGTTGTAGTTTGTGTGTGTCAGCAGTGTGATGCTTTCTGCATCCGTGTTACATGGTACAGCTGTGTTAGTCTTACCAGAAAAGATGTTCATAGTGCCTTAGGCTTGGTGGGAGTTCCATGTACATGTGAGTATCTGGGCTCTTGGTGAACCTTTGCTTAAATGCTCTTGCAAATACTTTTTTGAAGTATTTTCAAAAAAGAAACATTATTGCTTTTTAAGTTCTTGTATTTACTTGTTACAAATTTCTTCTCAGAACTCAGGACCTGAAGACTAAAAAACATCACATTCCTGTGGTTGACCGTACTCCTTTGGAGCCTCCTCCTGTGGTGGTGGTGGTGATGGGCCCTCCCAAGGTTGGAAAGAGCACCTTGATAAAATGTCTCATTAAAAACTTCACAAGGCAAAAACTGGTTGAAATCCGGGGTCCTGTTACTATTGTTTCAGGTGAGAACAAAGTTGTCAGGAATGGAAATGCTTCTTTTGCTCTCCTTGTTTGTCTTGCTGTTAGAGCTAGGACACATTCATGTTCTCGTAATTTTTGGTAATTTTTAAGTAATCATTTGGAGGTGGTATCAGTTATTAAGTAAAAGAATAGTGAGATTTAACCTTTTGGGGGACTTGTTTCTCTAAACTTGTTTTCCAATCGTTTTCTTTTTTTTTTTTTGCTTTCTGGCTTTTTTTCCAGGGTCTTCCACCTCCCTAGCTTTCCCCAGGTTTTCCTTTTCCACTATGTTCTGATTTTCCTTTTCAACTGTTTTTCTCTGGCTTCATCCTGATCTCTTACTTATACTTCCTATTCTTTCAGGTTCTTTGTCCTGTAATCCCATCTTTGCGTCCCTTTCTTTCTTAAGCCAAGAATTAATTTTCCTAATCTTTTCCAGTGATGTTTCTCCACCTCACCCATGGTCAGTTCCTTCTCCTCTTTAAGCTTTCCGTTCCTGTTTCCAAGTATCTTGGTCTGTTCCATTCATAATTTTCCATGTATAATACCGAGGGGATCATTGAGGTTCTGGGGGGAGCACAGCCTGCAGCATCTCAAGGAACCAATTTGTAGGAGAGATCTTGCTTTTTCGCAAGGAGTAATTTACAAATGTGAAAGAAAACATAAAAAGGAGAAGTGTGTTAAATTGCACTTCCTAATTGGTCTACTGGGACTCAGGGCTGAGTTTTGCAGTTGATAACCTGAAGAAAACCCCATGATACCTGTTGTCTGTAGTTGTTCTAAGTTCTTATTCTCTCAAGTTCAGTCAGCTCACTCAAGTTAGTCAGGCCAAGTTAACAATGGGTATGCTTTTCTCATATGGTTACATGTTAAGATTTTTTTTAATATGTTAATCTTTTTAAAGGCTAGAACAGGGTGTATTTTTCCTAATATTATCAAAAGAACAAAAATAGATAAAATCCATGGTACAGACTCTGGGGCACTAAAGATAAGAGACTTTTTTTTTTAGTGTTATTCTGTTAGCATTGTTTTTTGAAAATATAGAACAACTCCTTTGAGAACATTCTCAACCTGATAATTTTGATCAAAAGGTTAAAATTTAGCAGAATTGTATACAGACACTTCTACAATGTTGCCTGTTGAACGATCTGTATGATAGACAAAAATCTGAGTCCCACGTAGTCTTTAGGAACTTCAGGAATGTGTCCTGAAAAGAGAACAATGAACTAATTAGTTTCTTCTCTCTGTTTCAGTTTTTGATTGTTTGTAATTTTGTTTTCAGGTAAAAAGCGCAGGCTAACTATTATTGAGTGTGGATGTGACATTAACACAATGATTGACCTGGCTAAAGTTGCTGACTTGGTAAGTAAAACAATAGCACGTGATTTATATTGAAAATACTGCTTTTGACCACACTGCACCACTATCTGATTTCTTTACCCATTCCTGTTGAAGGCAAACCTGCCTTTGGTTTCAGAGAGAGTAGGACTAAGATTGACAGTAAACCTAATGTTGTGGAACAACCTTTAGGACTTCCCTTATCCTTGGGGTGGGGGGAAATAAAATGCACGTGTGGTGGTGGGTGGGATGTGGAAGAAAGGAAATGCGACTGAACTTCATTGCTAATGCAACTGGTAAACTTCTAGTGGAAGGTCTTCTAACAAACCAAGCTGACAAAGTGACATTTCATTAAGGTGTTGAGTCAAACTGACTGTGACTTATAGTCAAGCAGTTTTCAACTAATGTATAAAGTAGAAATATGTATTACTTTATTAGAAGGTTTTGTTTGATGTGCTCTGATGACTCCCATCTTTGAAGATCACTGTGTAGTAACACAGTTGATTTCAGTGGAATGTAGTCACTGTTTTAAGCTTTTGATTCAGTGAATTAATGCCAATAGATCTTGAGGACCCAATGCATAATCCATTTGTCTATTTAGAATTTTACATGTGGATTCTGAGTATTTTATTCATAGCTCATTAGGGCTTGGGATCCTTATGTAGATGTGAACTATCTAAATATATGTGTGTACAAATCCAGATATTCTTCTACTGGCATGTTTTCTGCTTGAGGAACTGAGATGTATTAAAAAATTTTAACACTTTATATTAGTAGATGTGATGGATGTTTGAGATTCAGTGTGCGTTTGGTGATGCTGAGAATGCATTTGGTTTTATTGTTGAGAGGCTGAGATTATGAGGGCCATGAAGATTATCAGAGGGCTGGAACATCTCTGGTAAGAGAGGTGAGAGAGTTGGGGTTGTTAAGCCTAGAGAAGAGAAGGCTCTGGGGAGAGCTTACAGCAACCAGTACTGAAAGGGGCTACAGGAAAGCTGTGGAGGAGCTCTTTAACAGGGGGTGCAGGAACAGGGCAAGGGGGTGGTTTTAAGCTGAAAGAGGGGAGATTTAGATGAGAGCTTAGGAAGAAATATTTTCCTGCAAATAGTGGAAGATGCTCAATTTTGCATATTTTAAATTCACCGAGTAAACACCTCTTCAGGCATTATTATGATACTGGGTATTATTGTATTCATAGAGCAGCCTTATATATAGGAGATTTGATATTTATATAAAGGACGTATTTATATATTAATATTTATATAAAGGAGATTTGGTGGACTGGAATAAGAGATTTAATTTCCTAAGCCCCTCTTCTAAAGCAGCTAAGATCCATAATGTAACTAAAAATCCACAGTTGGCTTTCAGTTTACACGAAAATGAAGAACAAAACTTTATCCAAGATGTTGGTTCTCAAGAAACGTTAAGTGCATGGTCTTAAATTAACTCATGTGAGCATCCTGGTATTGTTACAGTGAAATGCTCATGTTGTGCTTTCAGGTTCTGATGCTTATTGATGCCAGCTTTGGGTTTGAGATGGAAACGTTTGAGTTCCTGAATATTTGTCAGGTACATGGCTTTCCCAAAATTATGGGAGTTCTTACCCACCTGGATACATTCAAGAACAACAAACAATTAAAGAAGACTAAAAAGAAACTGAAGCACAGATTCTGGACTGAAGTCTATCCGGTATGACATTCAGCATTAATTTTTCCATATATTGTGCATTATGGAAGCTAAATTAAATATGGGGCAATACTTCACTTTATTTATTACATTCTTATCTTTTAAATAATACTATAAATGGACAATGCTGACATATCAGCTTATGTAATTTTCTTTCATTTGCTAAGATATTGGTTATTCTCTTTCTCAGTGTGACTGATGACTAAATATGCGATAGCAGTAATAAGATCTGGTATGCAGATACTCTGCAAGGGGGATCTGCCTGCAGGTCTGAAAGACAAATTAGCTTTTGAATGAAGTTTTCTGGATGTGAATTTTTTTCCCCATAGTATTTAAGGGGCAATCTTCATTTAGAAGTAAACTCATTAGTTTGATCTTTTGCAACCAAATGTAACCTGCGATTACCAACTACAGTCCACAAATTAGAACTGTATTTCCTTTTCTTTAGTTTTCTGGATATTAAATTGATATTTAATGTTTTTATGTCTTTTTAATGTGCTCAGGGTGCTAAGCTGTTTTATCTGTCTGGGATGGTTCACGGAGAATATCAAAAGCAGGAAATTCACAATTTGGGGCGTTTTATCTCCGTTATGAAATTCCGACCTCTCACTTGGCAAACAACTCACCCGTATGTTCTCGCAGACAGGTGTGTGCTTTACAATCTGTTCTTTGATCTCAGCGTTAGACAGAACTTCGCTGTTTAAAAAAACCTGCAATATTGGAGCCTGTCAGCTCTATGTGTGAAAGGGTATTTAGTGTTGTCTACATGGCTTTGGGGAAATGAAAGCTCATTCTTCAGGTTCATCCCAATATCTTCAGTCATTCAGTTTTCACTTGCAGTGGATCATGCATTTGGGCCTTTGGTATATTTTAGATACTTTTGAAACACAGGAAAAATTTAAATAATCCTGCTTGTTGATGATTATATTGAATTTCTGTGGAAAAGAAATAGCATTTCAGCAGTTTAACAACAGCTGGTGAATCAGTCCTCTGGGTTAGAATCCTAGAATTGTTTGAGTTGGAAGGGACTTTAAAGATCATCCAGTTCCAAACCCCATGTGATGGGCAGGGACACCTCCCAGTGGATCAGGTTGCCCAGAGCCTCATCCAGCTGGGCCTTGAACACCTCCAGGGAAGGGGCAGCCACGACAAGTATGTAAACAGGAATTAAAATGTCCTAAGAAAGGTGTATGTTCAGTGAATTGTCAATAAATCTTCTGAAAATGTATTGTTGACACAATTATACAAGTTTTAAAATGCAATTTTAAAGTGTTTTTGAAAGATCTTCTTTTCCAGGTTTTTTTTTTAATGATCATTCTACTTTGGTTACTGGAGTCTGCAGAACATGTGGTGGCAGCAGTGATGCCATAATTGCCTTTTCTTAAATTACCTGTTTTTCCAAAGATTCCATTATGGCTGCGGGATATTCTAACTTTTCTTTTGGATGTTGAATAGAATGGAGGAACTGACAAGCCCGGAAGAAGTTCGAATCAATCCCAAATGTGACAGGAAGATATCACTTTATGGATACTTGAGAGGAGCACACCTGAAAAACAAAAGTCAGATTCACATGCCAGGTAATTTATCAGATTCTTAGAACTGTTTTTGTACTGTTCTATGAATAACAACATAGCTGTTGCCATTTTCACTGTGGAATGATTGATATCTTTAAACTGTATATTGTAAAATAGATTTTTCACTTTTATGAATACTTAGAATCATAGAATCGCTTGGTTGGAAAAGACCTTTGACGTCATCAAGTCCAACCATACCTGTCCACTAGTAAACCATATCGCTGAGCGTTTCATCTACCAATCTTTTAAATACCTCCAAGGATGGTGACTTAATCACTCCCTTGCGCAGCCTCTGCCAGTGCCTGATAATACTTTTTGTGAAAAGACTTTTCCTGATGTCTAATTTGAATCTTCCCTGATTTTGGAAATTATTTTGTATAGTAAGTGTTTTCGTAAAACTAAATTCTTGTAAATAGTTTTGACTTTGTGCAGTTTTGTTGCAATGTTTAACACAAAATTGGCAGTGTCGGAAGTTTTTCAAAGGTATTTTGCTTTAGAAGGTGCTTGAAGTGTGAAACATACCACCCCTAATAATGAAAAGCAGATTTGTCTTATGTAGAGTTTCTTGTATTCATTGAATGAATTTAATATTTTAAGTGAATAATTTAAAATAAGTTTAAATTCATAAATATTTTAAGAATAAATTCACAGACCTAATCAGAAAAGCAAGTTGCTGTTTTTCTTGTTTAAAACCACGCAAACAAAAGCAAAGCTTTACCATATTCTGGTGAACTTGGATATGCTTGTGTAAGTTCAGTAGTAAGGCAGAAAAATTGCATGTTTGGTACAGAGCTTGCTGTTGATGAATGAATCACTGAATGCTAAAATGTTTTGGACTTTTTTTTCTCTCTTAATGGTGAATTGTACGAATTTCAGAATCAAAACTTCATGAAAACCTGATTGCTTCACTTGTCCATCACCCCAGGTGTAGGAGACTTCACTGTGAGTGATGTGAGTTTCCTACCAGACCCTTGTGCTCTACCTGAACAGCAGAAGAAACGTTCTTTAAATGAGAAGGAGAAGCTAGTCTATGCCCCTCTTTCAGGAGTTGGGGGCATTGTGTACGATAAAGATGCTGTTTATATTGACCTTGGTGGAAGCCATGCGCATGAAAAAGAAGAGGTAAGGGAATGCTATTGGCGATTTGAGTTCTCTTGCAAAATGTAGATTTTATCCTTAGAGTCAAAATAAGTGTTTGAAAATGAGCTTCTTCAAAATAATCAATCCTTACATATCCATAGCTGGTAATTTCTTTATCTCCTCCAGTAATTTCAGCAAAGGGATATTTTTATTACCTCTGTGAAAAATATTGTGCAAAGCATTTGAAGGATCAGTTAATGTAAGTACTCAAAGTTAGCTTTGTAAACTTTCCAAACATTAACTTAAAACTTCCTGAGTTTATCACTCTTCCTTTAAAGGGCAGGGTGATTGTAGGAAAACACTTGCAATATTTGACTGATCAGAGGGACAGGTGGAAGACGTTTGCATACAAACACATTGAATTCATCTGTTTTCCTCTGTATGGTATCAAATGTTAAATGCGTTTGGGTCTATGATAATGTGTACTTGCTGATTTTGAATGTAGTGGGTGCGTACTGTAGTGAAGGCTCTCTTTGAATTTCCTTGGATTAGTATTGCATGCGAGAAATATGTTTATATCATGCAATCATAGAATGGTTTGGGTTGGAAGAGACCTTAAAGATCATCCAGTTCTACCCTCCCTGACACCTTCCACTGTATCAAGTTGGTCAAAGCCTCATTTTATTTGAAGTGCTTTGGAACTTTTTGTTTTGTATGCATATTTCTGCTGTGTTAGGCAGATTAACGGCTCTCTTAGCTGTTCATTAGACATTTGTTTACTTATTTTAATTGCAAATTAAAAAACCCTTTGCTTTCCAGGAGGAAGTGAGACCAAATCACGAGCTAGTTCAGAGCCTCATCTCCACGCATTCAGCTATTGATGTTAAAATGGCATCGAGCAAGGTCTCTCTCTTCATGGACTCCAGACCCCTAGGTTCAGAAGATATAGGACAAGAGTAAGTTTTGAATGCTGAACAGTGTTTGAGCATGAATGAATCTTTAATTTCAGGCTCTAGCTTAGGAAACATTCTCACTAGAGCACACTTAGAATGGCTTATTGCCTAATGGTTCCTCCTCTGAGACTATTCATATGCCTCCTATTTGAGATAGGAATAATTGATATTAGAAAAGTTTTGCAAGCAGTAGGAATTTCCTTCTAGGAATTCCTTGCTGATATAGCCCTATTAACTTATTTCTGTTTTTCTTCAGAATTTTGGAGAGTGGTAGTCATAATTTCCTGTAAGATTCTTTGTATAACCTATATTAATTCCACAGAAAATTAATAAATTTCTTGAAACTGTTTATGGTTATAACATAGTGTGTATTCTTGAATTAGGAAGCATTCTGTACTTAAAGAACTGCATTGCATTTTTAATGGTCTCCATAACCTTGCTCTGTTTTTAAAAAAAGAATTAAAAAATATTTTAAAATGTTAACATGAAGCTTCACTATTTCATTAAAATTTCCTTGTGCTTGACCATCTTACCCCGAATGTCATCTTTGGGAAAACAGGTTGGTGATGCCAAAAGAAGAGAAAGGGATTGATTTGAAGACTGGCAGAGTACGTCGGAAAGCAGTATTTGAAGAAGAGGAGAAGGAAAATGATGGTGCACTGAGCAATGAGGAAGACGACGAAGAAGAAGAAGCAGCAGCAGTGTCTGAGGGTGGAAGCGATGGGGATGATGAAGATGGTGCTGAGGAAGAAAGTGACAGAGAGGAAGAGATGGCTGTTCGTAGGGCCAAACGTCTGAAAACAGAGGTGTCTAAAGAACAAGCTGTGAATGAACTGCCAGCATTTGCAGACAGTGATGACGATCTTGAGATGAGTTCTGAAGGAGAAGAAGGAACAATTGACCCTGAAGAAGATGAAGTGGAGGAATATAATGAGGAGGAGGAGGATGAGGAGGAGGAGGAGGGGGAAGAGGAGGAGGAGGAGGGTCAAAGGACTTATGAAAATGAAAGCTCTGATAGTGAATTTGAGTCTATGAGCAAAAGAGTAGCTGAATCTAAGCAGTGTGAAATAAAGAGTGAGTATAGAGAAATTGGATCACAAATCTCTGATCAGAGTCTGAAGAGAAAAGCAAGACTCACTACAGATTCGGGAAACTGCACAGCGGAAGAGGCATCAGAATCTGAGGCTGAAAACTCTTCACTTGATGAGGGCGGTGATGAAGAAGGATCATGTGATGAATCAGAAGTTGAAGAGTCAAATGGGAATGGATCTCAATATGCTCAAGCAAAGAAAGCTGACAGTGTTAGACAGACTAAACTTAAAGCTGTAGAAGCTGAGGATGATGATGTGGAGAACCTGCTGAGAGAGGAAGAGGAGTATGAAGAAAAAGTAGATCTTTCTGCTGACACAACAGGTAGGCTACAGATGTTACAGTTTTTATTCTCCGTTTTTAATTGGGTTCTTTGTTAAAGTATATGATAATTAGTAAATACTAAATAATGTCATCCCTCCAATATATAAGTACTTGTCAAATGGCAAACTTCCAGTTAGGGAACCTGGGATTCTCTGCTATTAAGCCTTTGATTTGCGATGTGGTATGCAAGTCCCAAGTTTCCTTCCTCTAAAATGGATGTGAATCATTTTATAAACTTCATTGATTCTGCATACGTTTATCTTTAAGTCTTATGGCTGTGTGTGTAGAACAAATTATGATGCTCTGTTACTTTTAGAAAGAATAAAACTTTCTTGTGGGGATATTACTGAAATACATTAGCTACTTGCTAAGCACTGGAACAAGTTGCCCAGAGAAGTTGTGGGATCTCCGTCCTTGTACATATTCAAAAGTTACTTGCACTTGGTGGTGGGCAACCTGTTCTTGGTTACTCTGCTTTGGCAGTGGAGCTGGACAGGTTGACCTCCACAAGTCCCTTTGAACCTCAACCATTGCACAAGTCTGAAGATGACTTGTATCGCCATGAAAATAATAAAATCTGTTTGTTATGGTTGCTAATAATTTCTTTACATCCTAAAATTAGGACTCAACAGAGAAAAAAAGTCAGTGGTATAATTTGTTAGCCACAATTCATGTTTCTTTGTAAATATGGAGTGCAAAAAACCCCAAACAGCTGTGGGTGATATCGACAATTCTTAAGCCTGTTGTGGTCTTGTGCTTATTTAAATTATTTCTGTAGCTCCTTGTTTTTTGGAGGTAGAATTCCATTTTTTTCCCTTTTCAGGTGCACTTAAGTGGAAAGAGGACCTTACACAGAAAGCAGCTGAGGCCTTTCTAAGACAGCAACGTTCAACCCCTAATCTTCGTAAACTCGTATACGGAACAGGTACAAGTCTGTCTGTACTGTCTTAATATCTGGTAGCTTTTTAGCTGTTGCCAAGTTTGCAAGTCTAAGTCTTTGAGCATGATCTTTTGGTGGAAGTTTGAGGAGAGTTAATTGACCTTTTTAATTGCTGATACTCATTTTCACTAATACGTATAATAAAGTTTTTACTTTTCCAGTAAAAAGCTTTTTGAGAGCGTTTTTGAGACTAGTCAATTGTTACTCATGTTTTCTGGTACAAGTATTTCCAGACATTTAAAGTTTGGTCATTCATATAATTATAAGGTAGATGTGCAAATCCATTGTGATAGTTGCTGTATTTCATAAAGGAGTGTCGGTTTTTGGCTGTTTTCAGGCATTTCTGTCTCATGGTGACCGAGTGTAATATTCTCTTAGAGGTGACTTAATTTGTCAAATCTTTAATAAGGATGTGTGTCGAGGGGAAAAAAACCTACCTGGCTTAAAACAAAGAGAAAGTTGCTGTTTATGTAATTTTTCCTGTTTAAGTCATAACTTTTCCAGAAGTTGTCTGAGTGTTCAAGCCTCATCGTTCAGAGCCTCTGTAGAACACAATAAAAATTCAGCTTTTGTAAACCTTCCACGGTGCAGGAGTGGAAGCTGACAGATTCTCAAGTCTTGTGTTCTTGATTTACCGACTAGCTTCATGTTGTTTCTATTCGCAGATTGTTTTGGTTTTGTTTCTACTTACGAATATTCTGTGTTTACTTATCAGGCGATATTTTTTTTCAGATGATTCCAGTTACACAAATATAAACAGATCTCAGGTTTTACAAAGAAATTTGAACTGCGTGAAATTTGTGACATGAATGACATGTTTCCATATGCAATAACTATACAGCTGAAGCTGGCTATGATCACATTATGTACTATCTCCCTGGCTGCTACTCACCTTATTTGATCCTTGTGAGAGTATTAAACTCTTATATTGGATAAATGTACCTTTTTCTTCAGACTTTTATTTTAAAACTATTTTCAGTTTGCATCTTTTTTCCTCTGGCTGCTGCAGGTATTTTGGAACATAAGGCAGAAGACAGGTTGTTAATAAATATAATCTGTGTGTTTTTTGTTTAGCTGTTGAGGATGAGGACCATGAAAGTGAAGATGGGAATGATGAACTTGGAGGTTTGTTTCGTGTCAGCCGTCCAGACAAAGCATCCAAACAGAAGGTCAATGATCTTGACTGCTCCAAATTCCCAGTAGAAAAGCCACAAGACTGGGATTTAGAAGAGGTAATACCACTGGATAATTGCTTCTGCATGTCCTATGCATGTTAAGTTCTATCTGTGTCTCATAAAATACTGCTGAGTGTACTGCTGTGGAAGCTATGGCCAGAATGTCACATCTCCTGCTAATTCCTTTCATTAGAAATATTGACTAGCTAACAGATTCCGAGGTTTGTACTTAGAAGAACAGAAAGTTAGAATAAGTCAATTTAATGCTTGGCTTTCTTGACTATTTGGTGGATCATAGTTTGCTATTTATTTACCGTGAAGTAAAAAGCAGGGCAATCATGAGTGAAAATATGATGCGGGGTCAAGACCTTGTTAACATAAAGAACTCTGGGCAAGAGTTAGGTTGTTTTCACATTCCTGGTTTTGCTGAGGCTTTGTGTAGTTTCGGTTGAGAATGTCAGGTTATCTCTGAGGTAGTAAGGTAATGGAGGGGTAGGGAGTGTATTGGAGAACGTTGCTGTTGGTGATGAGCTGTAACTGTACAAGGCAATGACACTTGTTTTGCAGGTTATGAGCAGTATTAGAGACTGTTTTGTGACTGGAAAGTGGGAAGATGATAAAGATGCAGCCAAATTGTTGGAGGAAGATGGTATGTGTAAGATTTCTAAAAATGATTAATATGTACAGGATTTTTAAAGTATGACTTTGTAGTTCGGTGTGTAGAATGTTTTGTATTGGTGATATACTAGCAATTTTTTCAAACTGTTACATGAAATGTTATCCAGGTACAGACACAATTAAATGTTGCTGTAAATCTGCAAACAGTAGGCAAGTAGCATATTCTGAAAATATACTCTCTGAAAAATAGGGTATGTATTTTAAGTTAGGAAATGGATTCCTTATACAACACTTGGCCGTGCCAGCTTTGAGTTACATATCCAAGTTCAGCTGCTCATCCTCTGTGTATGGTTTATTCTTTCGGATAATCTCAGTAGAAATAAGCAGAATTTTTTTTTTAGTGGGAAGACAAACTGGCCATCTGCGTTTGGCTGAAAAACTAGATCTATCTTCAGACATTTTTGGGTTTTTTATTAGGAAAAATTTAATAATATAGCTGTGTCTAATATGCAAAATTATTGTGGATTGGCAGGCATTTGCTATTAACTTAGAAGTTGTCTACTATGTTTAAAATTTCCATTAATTTTGCATTTTAAAGTTAAAGATAGGAGTTCGATTGCTGTGCTGTTGCCTTTTGTCATTAGAGTGCTCACTAATATGCTCTGTGGTCCTTTGGGATGATCTAAATTTATTTACTTCTTTGAAATCATAAAAGTGTTGAAAGGAAAAAGGAGGAGCCACTGGAGTCCAGCTGAGAGTTTTCAGCTGAAACTGTGTAGAGGGCAGAATAGGCTTACTAAACTGTTGATGGGAATAAAAAATATTTGGGCTGAAACTGATCTACAAAGCAGTACTGAGAAATACACACTCCTGAAAATATGAGACATTGTATAGAACGCTACAACAGAATGGTTAACTGTCAGATATCTTGGGTATTTATTGTTGCAGAAGAGCTGTATGGTGACTTTGAAGATCTTGAAACGGGCGTTGTGCACAAAGGAAAGCCTGCTGCTGAAGGAGATGAGGTCTGACCTGTGTTTTTATGTTCTTTAGCAACATGCATTTATATGAGTTTCTGATGAAATGATAGGCATTCTGTGTAATCAATTCAGTTTTCATTAATCAGTAGGAAAGAAATGAATGGAAACAAGGAAGAGAAGGTGTGTGTATTATGGACTTTGGAGCCTATAGTTATCTAGAATAGCATGTTTTTAGTGTTAAAGTGAATTGTTGTTTAAAGTTAATTATGTAGCAGTCACCTCGCTTATTTAACAGTAGGTGTCAGCCTTAATCAAGCAGTGGAGAATCTGGAGGTACGAGAGTAGTCTTTTAAAACCAAATGTGATCATAACTCTTTGTACTAGATCATTTCATCTGGTGCAGAATATTGGTGCTCTGTTTAAACAAAACAAATCGTGGCAGCTGACACGATTGCCTGGTCATTCCTCATATCTGCCTAAAAGAGGCCGGTGGAAGCAATTTTATGCTGCAACTTGGATATCTTCCAAAAGCAGAGCTGTAATTGTCTGTGACACAGACTTTAAAAAATCAACATTTTTTTAGACTTAGCAACTTCTTGCCTTTGCATTTTGTAATGAAATTGAGGGTAACAGCATAATTATGGCCGTTTTCAAATGGTCTGCAAACAAACTTTCTCCTCTCTGGCCTCTAAGAGCGCTGCCTTCTAGCACAGTATTACTTAATGCTATCAACCATTACTTTTTTTTTCTCTTTTATTATGTGTGCTTATTTTTAGCTGTAGAATAACGGCTAGGTTGATTCTAGGGTCTGTTCCGTGATGTTAAAATATATCCTAAGTCAAGAAGTTTTCTCAGCGAAGAGGGTTATGATTAGATCGTGAAATGTTGTGGTCATTGCTAAACTTACAACTTTTATGAATAACTTATTTCAATTTTTGACAGACATTACTATTCTTAAGGTGTTTGCATTTGCATTATGACAAAATACTAGTTAGTAATATATATTAAACTGTTAATCAGAATGAGTTGTTTTCAGTGAACCGTTCTACATGTTTGGTAACTTACTGTTGGTTAGTCTGGAAGTGAAGAAGAGAAAGAAGATGGAAAAATGTCCAAGCCAGAACCTGAGGAGGAGGAAAAGAAAAAGGAGCGCATGGACAAGAAACGGAAACTGAAAGAAATGTTTGATGCAGAGTATGATGAAGGGGATGCCACGTACTTTGATGATCTTAAAGAAGAAATGCATAAACAAGCGCAGGTACGAGCTGTTCACTTGGCAGTTTTTCTGACTATACGTCTCCAGAGAAAAACCCAGTTTTCCCAAAGGCTTTTTCCTGGAGACACACATGTTGTTCAGGAGCTGCTTCAGAAAGTACACACAAAGAAATGCATGCTTGCAGTTTTTCTATGGTTTAACATTTTGATTGCATTAGCTGGAAAGAAAAACAAGCAAACACACAACTGAAAGCTTTATTTAAATTGACTTGAGGAGTTAACTGTATTGTAAATGACTGAATAAGTCAGGATGTGTCATGTAAACTTTACCTATTTAGAAGTTTTTAACAGGTATCCATTTTCCCCTTAGTGGTGGAACTAGCATGACAGGTCTCAAAAACCCAGAACGCTAAGGAAAAGGTTCGACTCCAGGAAGGGAGAAGAAGAAAAAAAAGGCATCCTTTTTTGTATAGGAAAGTGAAAATCTTTGTCATACTTATTTGTGTCAAATATTTTCCCAGTATTCCTTTTAGTAGTGTTTTTAAGCTGCTGAGTAAGGTAGGAGTGCAGCCTCCTGGTAAAGTTATGCTTTAAAGATCAGGACATAAACTTTAAAAGGTACTTAGTCTCCTAAATCAAAACCATGCTTTTGTCAGTTTTCACCATTATGAAAGGTATATCAGAAGTCACTCAATTATTTGCATCTCCGGGGCGCTGTCTTTAAAGCAGACTAACAGGCCCACTTGGGATTTCAGAATGAAAGGAATTTATGGTGACAGAGATCTTCCACTGAATAAAAAGTCAAAAAATCATCAGATCTTTCCCGAAGGATTTACAAATGTTCGCATGTTTTAAATAGAACTGGTGCCTCTTGAACAAGTTGTTAATACTTGAATTTTGTAAAACACATGGTAGCTTTCTTTTTGTCACACAGCTTAATAGAATGGAATTTGAAGATCAAGATGATGAGACCAGAGTGCAGTACGAGGGCTTCCGGCCTGGCATGTATGTTCGAATAGAGATTGAGAATGTCCCGTGTGAATTTGTCCTGAATTTTGACCCTCATTATCCTATTATCCTGGGTGGTTTAGGCAACAGTGAAGGAAATGTCGGCTATGTACAGGTATGTGATCAAAGCTGTGTAGACTTTGTGTCCATACAGGTGTGTTTCAGAATGTCTGGGGTTATTATTTTCTGTTTCTAAAAGATAGAGTGAACACAGAGAGAAACATTTGTTTTTGCCTCTTAAGTTATATGGTTTTGACGCAATTAACTCTACAATAGCAGACAGTGGATATTTTACAGACTTAATTGGACAACTAGAAGAAATTTCTGTTGTTTAATGTTAATCTGCAAAGGTGTTTCAGGACCAGAGTCTGATATTGTGATTGCTAAATTACAAATATAAGTTGTACTCCGAGGTTCATGGTCTGTAGACAACCTTAGAAAGTTACTAGCATGTACACATGTATTTTTTAATACAATACTTGCTTATATGCATAGAAACATGTCTTCAGCAGTATGAGTGAAATATTGATTAGCTTTATCTTTCTAGTCAACCTAGTGTTAATGAGAATGTTTGAAGATATACAGCTTACTGAATGCAAAATTCTAGTGTAGATGGAAATTGCTTTCAATCATTCCTGAAAATTAAGGCTTGAATTTCAGAATTAATGTTATTATCCTTTAATAGCATTGTTCATCTTTTCTTCTACTTAGTTGCGCCTGAAGAAGCACCGATGGTATAAAAAGATACTGAAGACACGTGATCCTTTAATCCTTTCATTAGGATGGAGGCGATTTCAGACTATCCCCATGTTCTACATTGAAGATCATAATGGGCGTCACCGGCTTCTGAAGTACACACCACAGCATATGCACTGTGGAGCAGCTTTTTGGGGTGAGGGCATTCTGGAGTTACTATCCTGTATCACTTAATCATCATAAAATGCTTAAGCTTTACAGGATATATCAACAAATACAGACAGTAGCTGTGAGAACAGGAAGTCTTCAAATGGTCGTGTTTCCTGTGGGATTCAGAATAATACCAACTGTACGGGAAAATTGGCAGTTTTCTATTATTTGCGAATTATCTGAATGACTTTTGAATTATTTGGCTTATAATCAAACTCTGAGCATTCTGCTAGGTTTTGTTGTATCAAAGAGAATCCTGATTTGTTCACTGTGTGCAGAAAGACTTTTGCACACCTTATGGGCCCAGTCCTGTGAATGCTACTGTACATGAATAACTTGTTAATGATTCCTTTAACTTCCGTGATGTGATGGGTTGAATACTTTAAACTTTTCTTTGGTTTTATTCACTGAGAATATTTGGCATATATTTCTAAGCTTTCTGATTTTAAATAGAGACTAAATGTCATATAGTAGAGCTTTTCACAAATTTTTAAATTTAATTTTCTTGTAGGGCCTATCACTCCTCAGGGGACAGGATTTTTGGCAGTTCAGTCTGTCAGTGGCACAATGGTAGGTTTATTATCACAAAATGTTGATTGATTACTGCTTTCCGTGGGTCTTTGAGTAAAATATATAGATTTGAAGCAGAAAGTTTCTGTGTGGTAAAGCAGTGATGTTGAAGGAACTGAGAAAGTAGATGGGCTTAAGCTTTTGAAAGGTGGTTTGTGATGAGATAGTGTGCTAGATACAGGCTTTTTAAAAATAATTTTTTTCCGCTACACTGAAAATGACAAATATTACTTTGTTATTTTCTATAGAAGGATTTATACCTGTTTGATTCTCAGGTACTAAGTATTTAAATACCTCTCCTAACTTTTTTTCAGCACAGGATACTAATGTTCCTGTTGGAAATGTTTGCCCTCAACATGATTTTTCTGTATCTTGTTGGAATGTTTATGGGTATCTGAATTAATTTAAATTGTGTTAAAGCATTATTTATCAAATATGATCTTTGTTGCATATATATTACCCAAAGGTAGATTTATGTTTACGTGCAATGTGTAACAAAAGCTTTGCATGGCGTTGTAATGAGCATGAGAGTAATCAGAGTGGTGATTATTATCTCCTCCTTAAAATACACCTTAAGTACTATTGCACAGTCATCTTGTTTTAAGGCTATTTTCATAATGTATCCCTAGCAGTAGACCTACAGCAGTGCACAAAGCACTTCTCCTTTGAGACATTCTGTCTGAGTAAGATTCTCTTTCATAAAGGCAACACAGTGAGCTAGATAACAAGGGCTCTTAGATTGCTTCCAAGGTAATTAGAATGGCAGTTCTGAAAATCTCATTAGTGAATGACAGGAATGTTATGTCAGCAGCACCTCAACTGGTCTGTACGAAGTCAGTTTGCATTTGTCATGCTTTACTTCTGTAAAGGCTATAAATTCTGAGGTCAAACTCTGAGAAGCGCAGTTGTATCAGAGGAATGGTTTCTTCACTGTTTGGTAAATATACATTTAGCAGTGTCTTTCGTCTCTATGTGTTTCAGCCTGATTTCCGGATTGCTGCGACAGGAGTTGTGCTCGATTTAGATAAATCCATAACTATTGTAAAGAAATTGAAGCTAACTGGTTTTCCATTTAAAATTTATAAGAACACTTGTTTTATTAAGGTAGGTACATATACTGTAAACCCACATGTACCAGTGGTAGGAAGGACTGCAACCAGGTGTCCGCTGTAATTGTTACGTAGTGTTCTGGATCTCAGTAGCTGCTCGGCGTTTTTTGAGGTCTCTTCAGTGCAGCCTCTAAAGATACTGATCATAAGCCAATGAATATGAATTATTGTTACCAGGCAGAATTTCTGGAACCATTTCCCAGCTCACATCCCCTTCTCCCCTTCCTCAAAGCCACTAATTTGCTTCCCACAGCAGCAGACACCTCTGGAGAAGGTGAACCATTCCCTGGTGTCATTCAGGGAGTTTGATCACATTAAATTTGAGCTCTGGGATCAAAGATGACTTCTAGCAGTGCTTAGGACCGTACAATTACAGCCACAAAAGTGTTTGGGCCAGGAAGTGTTGCGGGAGTCATTTTTCTTTCACCTTCTAGCTGTCCTTAGTTGGGCTTTCTGGCTCAGGAAGAGGTTAGGTTATTCTTCATTTGGGGCAGTAAGCAACTCAGCACTGATCCTGACAATGAAACATGCAAACATTCACACCAAGCACAGAATTTTTCCTTCTTTCAAGCAGAAACCTTGAAGAGCAATATTGCATTAGAGTCTCACAGCTACCAACTTAAGGCAGCTTACTTGCTTTTAAGGTGTGCTGTGTTCCAGCAAATGACTTTTTAAAGAGAACTGGACAGATTCTCCTAAATATTTTCTGGTTTAGCATTTTAAATATATATATTTAATGCTAAGAAGCCTTGCCTTTAGTATATGAGACCCATTAGATGACTTTTCATAGCTTACCCTAAAGTCAGCTCAGTAGGTTTTTGGTATGATCAACACTCTTGGTATAAAGACAATGTTATGGTTTTCCTATTTCTTTATAAGAAATAATTGTGGGAATTACTATGTTTTTGTGGCCTGCATATGTCACAGAGAGACACATAGCATCTGGAGTGATGGTGGGCAATTTTCAATTTCAGGGAATGTTTAACTCCGCATTGGAAGTGGCTAAATTTGAAGGTGCAGCAATCCGTACTGTAAGTGGCATCCGAGGACAGATCAAAAAGGCTCTCCGAACTCCAGTGGGTGCTTTCAGAGCGACATTTGAAGACAAGTTGCTGATGAGTGGTAAGTTGCACTTTCCATGTGAAAAGTTGCATCTCAGAACCTCTGGAATCTGATAATAGAGATGTGAATTCAAAAGCATGAAATATCTGGTGAGATGCAGAATCATAGAATCACCAGGTTGGAAGAGACCCATCGGATCATCGAGTCCAACCATTCCTATTAAACGCTAAACCATGCCCCTTAGCACCTCATCCACCCGTGCCTTAAACACCTCCAGGGAAGGTGACTCAACCACCTCCCTGGGCAGCCTGTTCCAGTGCCCAACGACCCTTTCTGTGAAAAATTTTTTCCTAATGTCCAGCCTAAACCTCCCCTGGTGGAGCTTGAGGCCATTCCCTCTTGTCCTGTGCCCTGTCACTTGGGAGAAGAGCCCAACTCCTTCCTCTCCACAACCTCCTTTCAGGCAGTTATAGAGAGCAATGAGGTCTCCCCTCAGCCTCCTCTTCTCCAGGCTAAACAACCCCAGCTCTCTCAGCCACTCCTCGTAAGACCTGCTCTCCAGCCCCCTCACCAGCTTTGTTGCTCTTCTCTGGCCTCGTTCCAGAGCCTCAACATGCTTCTTGTGGTGAGGGGCCCAGAACTGAACACAGTATTTGAGGAGCGGTCTCACCACGGCCAAGTACAGAGGGAGAGTGAATGAAACTAAAAAAGTAGTATATTTTATGTTGGATTTCTTTCAGTCACACTCAGAAGCCATAGAGTATGCTTATGAAAAGGTTTGTCTTGGAGACCTGTTTCTGTAAGTGTTTTAAAGTGTTTTTCACAGCATTGTATGCTCTTCTTGAAGATGAATTGTATTTAATGGTAATGTATTTAAGTGCTAGAAATAACTTTTTCCAAGAAATCCAAAGAGTGGCATTGTAACTTTAGCTAACAAGGGAGCAGAACAGAGCTGGCTAATATTTAGGGATGCTTTCCATAAAGCGCAAAAGCACTCAGTCCCCACATGTAGGAAATTGGGCAGGGAATGGAAGAGGCCAGCATGGCTGAGTCGAGATCTGCCGGTCGAACTGAAGAGCAAGAGGGAACTGCACAGACAGTGCAAGCAGGGACAGGGAACCTGGGAAGAGTATAGGGATGCTGCCCGGTTGTGTAGGGATGAAGTCAGGAAGGCCAAGGCCTTCTCTCTAAATTGGAGAGAGATGAATTTGATGAGTGGACTGTTTGGTGGACAAGAAATTGCTTGGATGGTTGTATTCAGAGAGTAGTGGTCCAGATGGAGATCTGTGACAAGTGGTGTCCCTCAGGGGTCTGTACTGGGACTGATGCTGTTTAATATCTTCATCGATGATATAGACAATGAGATAGAACGCACCCTCAGCAAATTTGCAGATGACATCAAGCTGAGTGGTGCGTTTGCCACCCCAGAAGGATGGGGTATTGTCTAGAGGGACCTGGACAGGCTGGAGAAATGGGCCTGTGTGAACCTCATGAGGTTCAACAAGGACAAGTGCAAGGTCCTACACTTGGGTCAGGGCAATCCATGGTTTCAGCACAAGATAGGGGATGATGTGATTGAGAAGCAGCCCTGCAGAGAAGGACTTGGGGGTGCTGATTGATGAGAAGCTTGACATGAGCCAGCAATGCGCAATTTGTGGCCCAGAAGGCCAATTGTATCCTGGGCTGCATCAAAAGAAGCGTGGCCAGTATGTTGAGGGGGGTGATTCTGCCCCTTTATTTTGCTCTTGTGAGACCCCACCTGGAGTATTGTGTCCCGTTCTGGAATCCTGAACATAAGAAGGATATGGAACTGTTGGAACGAGTCCAGGGGAGAGCTACAAAGATGATCCTAAAGATGGAACACTTCCCATACGAGGACAGGCTGAGACATTTGAGGTTGTTCAGCTTGGAGAAGAGAAGGCTCTGAGGAGACCTTATAGTGACCTTCCAGTACCTGAAAGGGGCATGCAAGAAAGCTGGGGAGGGACTTCTTACAAGGGCATGTGGTGACAGGACAAGGGGGAATGGCTGTAAACTGGAGGGGGGAAGATTTAGACCAGACATTAGGAGGCAAATCTTTGCGATGGGAGTGGTGAGGCACTGGCACAGGTTGCCCAGGGAAGTTGTGGATGCCCCCTTCCTGCGCATGTTCGAGGCCAGGTTGGATGGGAACTTTAGCAGCCTAATCCAGTGGGAGGTGTTGCTGCACACGGCAGGGGGGTTGGAGTTGGATGATCTTTCAGGTCCCTTCCAACTCAAATCATTCTATGATTCTATGAATATATACAAAATACAACACTAGCATGTGGTCTAGACATTGCCTATTCTATTTAGGTAGTCTTTGCTTAGAGTCTGGATGTGATGAACTGTATGAGCCAAGTGACATTTCCTTTTCTTTCAGATATTGTCTTTGTGAGGACTTGGTATCCTGTTTCTATCCCAACATTTTATAACCCTGTAACATCCTTGCTGAAGCCAGTGGGTGAGAAGGATAGTTGGAGTGGAATGAAGACTACAGGCCAGCTGAGGCATGAGCGAGGCATCAAACTGAAACAAAACAAGGATTCTCTCTATAAGGTATGCTTATATGTCTTTTAAAAACAAAAAGCAGTGATCACAGTCAAATTTGCACTCTGCCTCTGACCTGCACAGAGTGCTGTGTAAATATATGTTCATACATTTGTATGTGTGACTTCACATTTTTATCCACAAGGCACAGTCTTTCGTGGGATGAGATGGGAGTAAGGCAGGGGAAAGCAGATTGTTGTGGGCCAGTGAAAGTTTATAAAGTCTGGAGGGTGAATGTCTCCTCCAAAACCTTATTGAGATGTCTGTAATAGTGAAATTGGGGTGATCATACTGTTCACAGTTTGGTGTGAGCGCGTCAGAAAATGGGTTTTGGGGGAGAAGTGGAGGAGGTTTGTGGTTTTCTGGCAGAGTTTGTGGGTTGTGGAGTTTTTTTGTGTTGTTTTTTTTTTCTTTTACTGAAAGATGGAATATAAAATAAAATCATGAATGTTATGTTTGATCTATATCCATTATTTTAGCCTATTGTGAGGGAGAAGAGGCATTTCAATAAGCTTCACATTCCTAAAGCACTGCAGAAGGCACTGCCTTTTAAGAACAAGCCTAAGAACCTTGAGAAGAAAGGCAAGACTCCAAAAGACCAGTGGAGACCAGCTGTTATCAGGGAGCCTCATGAAAAGAAGGTAATTATCACTTACTATGAAACAGGAACTCCTGAAGTGCGAATGTGTTGCTTAGACCATTTCTGACTACTGTTTTACCACTTGAATCTACTGCTAGTGCTAAAAGCATACGTACTCCCAGTGAAAAAATACCACCTGCAATTTGTTTTGTTCCTCTTTGACGCGCGGTGTGCCTGTGGAACTGTTGCTGAGTGGACAGTGTCTATTTTTCAAACTAGTAGAAACCTAGATAAGACTTTTGTCCTTGTCACAGCACCTGCGAGGTATTTCAGTTGCATGTAGTCCTCTTGCTTTATGGATGACTTAAATTGGTGGCTGCGGTCTTTTATGTGACTTGTCGTTGCTATGCATTATTAACAAAGACAAGACTTGAAGCAAATACTTGGCTTGAAAAATTGAGATTTGTAAAGTGCATGCAATGGCAAGAAGATTCAAGCTGCAATTTAAGTGTTCTGTAGTAGCAATTAGATGTAGCCTTTTAAATAATATCTAACCAGAAATCAGAGTTCACAAAAATTAAACCTCTGATTAACTTCCTAACAAGACAAATAATTAAACCATTTTAGAACTTGTGTAACAGATGCAGAAATAATTAGGAACTTGCCTTGAATCTGATTCATTATATGGCACTCTGCTGAGGTTAAACTTGTTTCTTGCTCACTAAAACTGAACTGTTTGTATATTGATTCTCTTTTTTCTCTTTTAGATATCAGCCCTACTCAGTGCTTTGAGTACAGTGAATAATTACAAGATAAGGAAAGCCAAAGTAAAACATCGGGAACAACTTAAAGAGTATCTCAAAGTTAAGCAGAAGGAGGATGAACAGAAATTCAAGAGGCAAAAGGAGGCTAAGAAAAAGATTTATCGCATACTGGGACAGAGGGAGAAAAAGAAGCAGAAGTCAAGCTTGAAAGGATCTAGCAAGGCAGAGAAGAGTATGTAAAATTTCATCAGCTTTCAGGCCAAATGAGGAAATGGGGTGGCTGTGCAATTTTCTGTTAAAGAAACGTAAAGGCCTTGGACTAGATGTGCATTCAAGAGAAGAAAAAAATGCAAATATAGCCTTATTCATGCTCTTGAATACATTTGGCAGTGTATATAAATAAGATGTAGAAGTATGGATTTGGTGTTTTCTACATGATGTTCTGGAGAACTTTGTATTTCTATCCATACTGCACATTCTATCTATCCAATAAAGTATTTTCATGTCATTTACAGAATATTGTTTGTTTCAGAGTTTTGTTTTAGTGCTGATGGACTTCTGTGGGAGAAGAAACTCCCCCAGATGTTTCCGAATGTGTTCCTGAGTTGGCGGTACTTTGAGCCATTGCCTGAATTTTGCCCTGGGCAAATCTTCCGTTAAAAGGAGTGAAGATCAGCTGTTACTGGGCAGGAATTTTGGATTCTCTAGCTCTGATGTGCTAACAGATGCCACCACAGTACCTCGCTCCTATGCTTAGATCATCTCATACTGCATAATAGCATCTCTGGTTTTCACGCTTCTCACTAGATATTAAACAGGTCTTCGGAATAATGTTCCATCCAGATCTTCTGTTACTTCACCAGTTTTGACACACTAAATTTGTGTAACTGCTTGGTGATTTTCTGTGAGATAAGCACAGACAGGGTATCTTGCTTCCTTTGGGAACATCTTCCTACATCCTGGAAGCTTGGCTTGATTATGTTATGCTTTCTTAAGACGAGTAGAAGGGAGAGGTAGTAGGTGGTTTCAATCCTGTTAAATGAACCAAGAGTGGGAATATTTCTCTGCATGATGAGGGGTAACTGTTTTAAGCCAAAAGAGGGAAGGTTTAGTTGAGATCTTAAGAAGAAATATTTTACGGTGAGGGTGGTGAAGTACCAGACAAGGTTGCCCAGAGAAGTTGTGGCTGCCCCATCCCTGGAGGTGTTCAAGGCCAGGTTGAATGGAGCTTTGAGCAACCTGATCTAGAGGAAGGTGTCCCTGCCCATGGCAGGGGATTGGAACTGGTTGGTGTGTAAGGTCCCTACCAACCCAAACCATTCTATGATTCTAGGAGAAGAGGCTTTGAATAATCATTCTGTTGGAAGACTAGAAAAATTTGTTTTGGTTGTGCCATATATGACATCAAATAGTTACTGTGATAAACATATTTTTAATAATTCATCCTTGAACAGGCAGTGGGGCAGATAGCATCAGTAATTTCTTGGTCTCCTTCCTGAATGAGTTCACTCTTTATTATCAAGCTAAAATTCATTATTATTATTATTGCACTGTAGCAATATTTCCTATCTCGGATGGGAGATCCCATGTGGGGTCAGGCTGCCTCATACAAAAGCTTTCTGCTGAGAGGGTTTGTAGACTTTAGTGAACATTTAGCATTTCAGGATTTTCTTAATTAATCTTATAATGTTCTGTGTTCTGATGTTGAAATTCTGATGCATCCATCTTTGCCTATGTATTAGGTTGAAGCCTGACTTAAATTAATTTGTCAGTAATTTTCCCCTCTCTCCCCATGAGATTCATCTGAGGTCACGTGAATATGAAAACATCATTTATGGTTAAATAATTGAAGATTTTCTGCTGAATAGATAACTGTTACCTTCAGAGATTTACAACAAAGCTGGGTTTTTTTTTTGCCCCACAGAGTGGCACAGGATGGTTCACTGTGACTTCATTCTGCGAGGTTGCTTTCTTGATGTCATACTGTGCCTGGCTAGGTCTGATCTAAACCGTCAAAGAAGCATTTTCTCTTGATACCAGTTTTATGCTGTTTTGAGTTACTCCCGTAGAATCATAAAGTGGTTTGTCTTGGAAAGGATTTTAAAGCCCATCCAGTTCCAACCTCTGCCATGGGCAGGGACACCTCCCACTGGATCAGGTTGCTCAAAGCCTCATCCAACCTGGCCTTGAACACCTCCTGGGATGGGTGAAATGACGGCCGGATTGACAGGCCTGAAATGGTATGGATGGCCCATGGATGATTTGTGTTGCATTGCTGTGTGTACTGTTGGGTCTGTAACTTTTCACATTGCTGTTGTCAGTAGAATGGTGCTGTGCTGTTCTTAATACATAAGAGCACGAGAAAGCATTTAATTATCAGTGTGATTTTGCTGTGCTGTTCTTGGTGCAAGAAAGTGTGAGAGAGAGGCAGTAAGCAGATGGGGTGATGTAACTTGTTTGTTCAATGGTGTAATAGCTAAGCCCCTTGCAGCAATGGCTGGGGAGACCTCGCCCACAGGTAGATGCACTGCGTGGTTTCCCAGTTGCATCTCCGGATCCTTGCTGCGAGCGATCTGGATGATGATAAAGCAATTGGTGATGTATCTTTCTTAATCACTGCACTTACTCTCTTATGCTACTGATTAGACACTTTGCCTTTACAAGCTGTTACTGTTAACTTGTGGTTGATCACGACTAATCATTTGTTTTCCTTCTTGCTGTAATAACTTGAGTAAAACTTGATTTCACTGAGCCTTTGAGAATCTGGGCTTTTATGATGATTTTTTCTAAAAGCTCTTTGTTTTTACAGAGTATTTGAGAATTTGGGCCTTTATGATGATTTTTCCTGAAGTCCCCCCTTTGTGGGAAAACAATGGGGCAGCCACATCTTCTCTGGGCAGTCTGGGCCAGTGTCTCACCACCCTCACCAGCCTGGTGCTGGACACCATGTTCAGTAACCACCAGAGTTACTTGAACCCTGAATACATTCCCCCCCATCCTTAGAAACACTTTTCTAGCCCCTAGACCAGGCACACAGCTTGCTCCCCGCTCTTGCCTGGGTCTGGGTTTCAGAGGAAGCCAAAGCTGCGTCCCTTATTGCAGCCACCAGTAAAACAGCTTGTGAGGACAATAAAACCAATATTTACTCCTCCCTGCCTGAGTTATCAGAGGGAATCGCTGCTATGGCCTTGCTCTGGCAGGTGGTGGAACAAGGGGCTGAACTGTTCTTATCCTGGGTAAACCCAGCCAGCACTGCAGGAGGTACAAATAATTAGCAGTCTTGTTCCTGATTAAGCCCTAGGCAAACATGAAAACCTATAACAGAACTGACGTCTTTTGTACAATGATTTCTATGTTAAAGGGGGGTGTGGAAATGTAACCTGGTGGTAGAAGGTGCCATATGGGTGTTCCAGGCAGGGTGAAACAAAAGGAGCTGTATCCCCAAGCCTGTTGCTTGGGAGGGGATGCTAACTGCCCACGAGAAAAGGGATTTCAACAGCAACACTTCAACCATGTAGAAATGTGTAACTTGGGAAAGAAACTGAAATTGCAAAGAAGCAGGACATGGATCTGTTAGAGCAAGTCCAGAGGAAGGCTGTGAGGATGATCTGCAGGCTGGAGCACCTTCCCTGTGAGGGCAGGCTGAGAGAGTTGGGCTTGTTCAGCCTAGAGAAGAGAAGGCTCCAGAGAGAACTTAAAGCAGCCTTCCAGTACTTAAAGGGAACCTATAGAAAAGGAGAGGCTCTTTATCAGGGAATGCAGAAACAGGATGAGGGGCAATGGTTTTAAGCTGAAAGAGGGCAGATTTAGATAAGATATTAGGAAGAAATGTTTTCCTGTAAGGGTGGTGAGGCACTGACAGGTTGCCCAACCTCATTCCTCCTAAGCCTTTGTGTCATTTCAATGTAATTTGAAGCTGGAATTGTTGGCTTGTATACTGGAGCAGAGGAGATCACATGCCCTGTCCTAGATGCTGGGTTGTGGAGTGGGTATGAGGCAAACACCCACTTGCTCAGTGCAGTGTTCAAGACTTTGCCCCACTCATTGTCAGGTCATTTTGTATTTACTTGTGGTGGAATATTCCTAGACTCTTAAGAGAGGGTATGAAATACATGTGAAGGTAGCTGGCTGTATGGCTATGGGAGGAGGCAGGAATCATACCAGGGCTAACTAGCTTTAAGAGAGTTATTTTATATTGTTTGCTATTTTAAAATGGAATTACATCTTTGTAATGCTTTGCAAATAAAACCTCCATTCAGTTGTATTTCAAACTAAGTTAATGTGATATTGTGGCATAGTTATTGGATTCAATTGATATAATTAAAATAACTATGTTAGGCTGTCAAAATATTCTTGTGCTATGCGTAATGCTCAGTACTACTTTCTTATTCAAAGCTAAGGCCAGTCTTGACTTCATTACTCAAACTGAGCTGGGTTTGTGCTAGGTGATGCAGCTAAACACAGAGGTCCTGATTTTTTCATGACTGCTACAGACCCACAGCATTAAGTGAATTCTTTGACAGCCACACATCTGTTGCTGTAATTTGTTCCTGGCCACCCAAAAACTGTTTGCAAAGAGTCTCAGGGTCTTGTAATATTGACACAAACTAGCACAATTAGACAGCACTTTCTCTGCAACTAATTTTAAGCAGCATCCTTGCTGTAGCTTTAAAGGTCACTGTTGATGGATCCTCACATTCACAAACACCAAGCTTAATTTGTTGTCTATTTTAATGTATTGTTCTGAAGTTATTGGGTTTTGAGAACATAGAATCTATTAAGAAGCTTAATAGAGCAGCTCATTCCAATTACAAGAAAAGTATTGGTGGAGAAAATGGAAATGCATGGAAGATCAATGCATTAAGCAGTTCCCTGGATGGAGAAAACAGATGAAATAGATTAAAATTATTCTCTTTAGTACATGAAATGATATTTGCTTCTATGTAGCTTCAGAAGTGTTGGGCTGGTTATATTGTAGGGAATACTAAAATATTTCTATGGTTATGGTATAAAATCAGATAGAGCTATCCACAACTTTTCCTTTTCCCCCAAAGTATTGCTGCATTTAGTTGGATTTGTTTTGTCTTTATATTTTATTTTTTTCTTTTCCTCTGGGTTATGTTTTCCTCTTTTGGAGGTCCTTAAATTCCTACACTGGAAGACTGTTGTAGCAAAAACTTACTTGGCAGCAAGATAACTTAGCAGTGAACCTCAGACAAGTCATCTGTGAAGATGCAACCTGGAGCGACTGACTTTTTGGCTTTGAGTTTTTGTTGTTAAATGCCAGGTTTCCTAGGTGCAAAATCGGGCTTCAGACTGCAGCCTCAGGCCATGGGCATTTGGGTAGTAATCCCAAGTGAATATTGCTGCTTTCCTTCATCAGTGGTGTCTAAGAGAAAAACCAGGAGAGGATCTTTTGACTCTGATCTGTTCTCTGCTGCAATTTGCTGTATGGCACACCTCAACGTATCATCTGCTTTCCAAAAAATGACAGGGATGCAGAGGAAGGGGCTAGTTTTCTCTTTCACTACCTCATTAAACCATGGCTGCAGCCCCTCATGCTCAGCGCAATCACTATTCAAACAGAAATTTTTGAAGAATGCTATTGTGATTATTTTTTACTTATGTTCAAGGGTAGGTTTCATAGGAACTATGAAACAAACTTATGATCCATAGAAATTAAATATTAAAAGATAGTTGAATTATTTATAGTATTATCCATTTACTAATTTCACCTTTTGTAGTATAGACAGGTTGCCATTTAAGCCTCATTTTAAATTATCTGTGAATAAAATCTGTGAACGAGTTCCCAAGATTTTTTTCATGTAGGACATTATGGAATGGAAGGAAAACAAGGTAAAGACTGGCTAACTCAAAAGTTAACTCAAACACAAATGATATCTTTGCAGTAGCTTTTTACTTTGAATTGTCTGAGCAAATTTTTTTCCTGTTTCCCCATGAAAAGAGAAGTTGGCAGGACCCTGAGACAGAAGTCCTGCTACCGTGTTGGGGGAGAAAGCTGAAAGGGTGATCATGAACCCATTACACTGCCTTGCTGGAGCTCCTTCCATACGGACATGAGAAGAGTGAAATCCACCACCCTGGAGACAAAGCAGGCTAGTAAGTGGCTCTGGTGTAGTTGGGACTGAATCCCTCTGGGATTTGCACCAAACCTGGCATTTCAGTGCGTGAAACAATGATGTTACAGGAATTCTCCCTGATGCACAAGTTTTCAGCATGTGTTCATAGTGTTTCATGCTCTCTCAAAAATTATCAAGAGAGGCTACAAATCTCACAAGGCTGCAGACTGTAAAGCTTCAGAGGCCTTTGGATCGTGCTGTAGTTTCTAGGGCACATTGTTCATTACAGAGAGCAATAAACGGAGGGAAAGAGACGGATTATTGGGGATCTTGATAGATGCTTCTGTGATCTGACGCTGGTCATATCTTGAAAAGAAAGATTGAGATCTTTATTCCTGAAAATATTAACCCCCTGACTTTAATGGGACTGCTTGTATAATTTAAACTCAAAATATTTTTTTTGGAAGAGAATTGACTTCCAGCCTACTAGAATGTGTACGTTTTTGTATTACTTTACACAGATTTTCCTGCTTTTTCATCCACTTCCAACATTCACAGTTTAAGTAATTTTAAAAAATCTGTCAATAGGTTGTTTATCTCAGTGCTATATAAAGTAATTCAATTCACTTGGATTTACAAAAAGGCTTTTTACAAAGTTCATTAAAAAGGCTCTTCAGGAAACAAACAGATCATGAGTTCAGTCCTCCTCCTGCCACGATTCTCCATCTGTCTATACTATCTCTATTCTAGACACACAATAACCTTTGCTCACACCCAGGAAAGCTGTGGAAAACTATGCTATAAAATATTATTTTGCTGAGACACTAATGAGTCCTATAGGGTTTTATGTTTGTCTGTTTTCTCAAATACAGGAGAGGTCTGTTAAGAGATGGGCATAGTAATCGCAGGCAGAAATATTAACAAGGATTAGGAATGATGTCCTGAGACAGGCACCTTGTGGACTTCTGCTTGTATGGCTGAGGAAGCAATTAATTTGCTGCTGAACTCTTTATTCAAAGCCCACAGGGGGAAACTGCAGCATTACACAGGGGAAAGCCTTGATTTGGGACACGTACCCATGTGTGTGTAGTGGAAACGGACGACACTAAGCTGGGTGGAACGACGATTGCGGACAACACTAAGCTGGGTGGAAGTGTCGATCTGCTGGAGGTAGGGAGGCTCTGCAAAGGGATCTGAACAGGCTGGACCGCTGGGCTGAGTCCAATGGCATGAGGTTTAACAAGGCCAAATGCCGGGTCCTGCACTTGGGGCACAACAACCCTGTGCAGTGCTACAGACTAGGAGAAGTCTGTCTAGAAAGCTGCCTGGAGGAGAGGGACCTGGGGGTGTTCGTTGACAGCGACTGAACATGAGCCAGCAGTGGCCCAGGTGGCCAAGATGGCATCTTGGCTTGTATCAGAAACGGTGTGACCAGCAGGTCCAGGGAGGTTATTCTCCCTCTGTACTCGGCACTGGTGAGACCACTCCTCGAATCCTGTGTTCAGTTCTGGGCCCCTCACCACAAAAAGGATGTTGAGGCTCTGGAGCGAGTCCAGAGAAGAGCAACAAAGCTGGTGAAGGGGCTGGAGAGCAGGCCTTATGAGGAACGGCTGAGAGAGCTGGGGTTGTTTAGCCTGGAGAAGAGGAGGCTGAGGGGAGACCTCATTGCTCTCTACCACTGCCTGAAAGGAGGTTGTAGAGAGGAGGGTGCTGGCCTCTTCTCCCAAGTGACAGGGGACAGGACAAGAGGCAATGGCCTCAAGCTCCACCAGGGGAGGTTTAGGCTGGACATTAGGAAAAAATTTTTCACAGAAAGGGTCGTTGGGCACTGGAACAGGCTGCTCAGGGAGGTGGTTGAGTCATCTTCCCTGGAGGTGTTTAAGGCACGGGTGGACGAGGTGCTAAGGGGCATGGTTTAGTGTTTGATAGGAAGGGTTGGACTCGATGATCCGGTGGGTCTCTTCCAACCTGGTTATTCTATGATTCTATGATTCTATGAAAAAAAGTGAGGGGAGCGAGAAGCCAGACTTCAGAGAATCATTGCTGCGTTGGGAGAGAAAGCTGAAAGAGACATTTTTCTCCTGAAAGTTAGGTTTTAGTCCTGCCATTCGCATCTTTTCTGCTGGTTCAGTTTTCCTTTCTGTAACTCTGATGTTGGAGTATATCCATGTGCACAAATCCTTGTTACTACTCCACCTTGTCTCACTTATACTCACACCACATGGAGCTGCAGGGCAGGAGGTGCTGGTCAGCTCTGCCTCTGCAGGCAGATTGTGGTGAGGATGAGGTGCTGATACGCACACCTTGCCTGCCCCCACATCTGCTGCGAAGCTTCACGCGTTTTTGCAAAGTGCTTTAGGAGCTGTGGACAAGGGCCGGTCATGAGTGGCGTTCCTGAACTGCAACGGCAAATGCAGAAAGCATAAATCCTTGGGCACTGCAGGCAAGCTTCATCCTAGAAGCAATTCTTTGTTCAGATATTTGGAAGGTCCCACAGTGCTTTATAAACCCTGTACAGCACTCTCTAAAATCTGGAAGCTCTGTGTTCTCTTGCTTTGAAGCCAAAAACACTTAAAGCCAATTCTCTTTTCTTTGCCCTTGCCATTGACCTCATTTACGGAGATGAAAGAAGTAAAAACAATTAGCTCACTGGGAAATTCTATTATGTAGAAGGGAGGTGGACATTTTGATCAATACTTGGGGGTTATGGTCTCAGCTGGAAGGGCAGATTTTTGTCTTCCAGATAGAGTGATGCCTGTTAGTCCCAGAGGCTTTGCAAGTGGGAAAGATAGTGATCCAGCCTTTCACTTTTGGAAACCAAAAAGATGCCACTTTAATCTTCTCAAGCAGTGAACTGGAATATATATTGGACATAATTCACCCTGTTGTTACAGGGCTAAAGGGGCTCATTAGGAAAATGTGCCCTTCTTTTAACTATGCCTAATTGTCTAAAGCAGGACCCAGCCCAGACTCTTGCTCCCCTGGCGTAGAAGTCATTTGTCTATGACCATTTCACGGTATCAAGTAACTTCCTACATTCAAACCTATAACGTGTGTGAAAGCCTCCTTGCTCCTTCACCGTGCTAATGCAACCAGGGCACTGTGGTGGGATGGAGCTTACAGTGGCTGCACATGCAGTTCTGCTGCGGGCAACCTGTGCAAGTGGAGATTCCACACAGCCTCTCTGGTAAATCAACACAGGTAAAGCAGATCTGGCTGCTCTTGAAAGTTAATGCTCTTGCTGAAGCAAATAAGCATATATTAGGAGAGGCAAGGCTTTTGCCTTTGAAGCTGCTGTTGTGTGATTTGAATCAGTGTTTTTTCCTATCCACTCCAGAAAAGTAGTAGTAGTTTAAGGTTTCTTATGATGAAATGGCAGAGACGCTAATATTTTAGGGCTTGAGGTTTAATTTCTGCTGAGAGGTGTGTTGATAAGCTTTAGAAAGGTAAGGCTAATTTGCTGTAAACTTAAAAGTATAAACTAGCACTGTTAATGGCAGGGAATTCTTGACCACAGCTAATCCCCTCTAACACTCACTTATTGTCACGTCACTAGTTGCCTTTTTGGAATGGATAATTTGCTGTACTGAATAAAGCAATTAGTCTGCTGAGCGTACGATTTTCCTTCCAGCCATAACTAATGTGGAGAGTTAATATTTTTGCATTTTTATTCTACCTTCACTCTAAGAGCCTTGATATTTTTTACTCATGTTAGTGTTAGAAGCATGTGAGCTACTCTGATAGCAGAGAGGTGTTAAATTATCTCCTTTTGCCTGGGTGGAAAACAAAACAATGGCACCATAATGTGCTTCAGTGTTCCTCCTGGTAGGTTTAGAACATTGTAACTGTGAGATACAAAGCAGTAATTCTGTGTATCTTTATCCCATCAATTAAAACACATGTTTTTTTTAAAAAAATAACCATAATGCTTTAACTTCATTTTGTCAGGTTTTATTTCTGTTTATGTATCTTTTTTGTTTTCCAGTATGCAAGCAGATTTTCCATCCATCTTTTCGCAAGTCACTTCTTGCTCTCTTAGTGATTGTTTTGCCTGAGGAGCTTGGCTGGTGTAGGAGAACTGCACCTTGTGCAGTCAGGCTATGTGTCCCTGACAGTTCCTCGGCTCCCCTCCCCGCTGTTATGCTAGCTAGACCCCAGCACATTTGCTAGGGCTCTGTATCAGATGAGGCACAGGGGTTTCTGATTAAGATAATTGATGACTCATCCACTACACCTTGTTTTGCAGGTGTTTCAGAATCACAGTTGCTCAGTGTCAGATGGCTGAAGCTGGCCCGTATGAAAGTTGAGCGTAGTGCTGAGAGCTGTTGTAGTTGGAGGATGGTGGTGGAAGCAGGTAAGTGAGAAGGCTGCTGGGGAAGCCTCCTAAGGAGCAGCTTGCTAATGTAAGAAATAAAGCTTTCTAAGACAAGTATCTTGCTGTTGTTATGAATTTTGCATCAATCCTGGTACTTGTAGCATCTGAAGATGGATGGGCTCATTTTGTAGATGGTGCTGTTTGCTGAACCTTGTGTTCTAGCATGGTTTCCAGCTGGCTGTGTGTCTCTGGGAGAGTAACAAGGACTTGTTATCCTCTAAGTGGTCCTGGAGGGGCCCTGGCCAAGGCTTGAAGCCTTTGTCCGTTTTTCTTCAGCCCTCACTCTGGAGCATTGTGCTGTGAATTTTAAAGAAGGTAAGTAACAGTGCAGAGCTGCCTATGTGCAACAGCAGTGGTAACTGGTTCCTGCTGAAAGTGAGATTTCTGTGGGGAAGCTGGGCTGGATCCCTGCATCATTCCGCTCTGCTCATCGATGTAGATCAGGCATTTGACATTTTCTGAAGTACAATTGGTTATTTTCTCCTTGGACTTGCAAAATAATCTGTAGCTAAATATAGCAACAGACATTTTCCTGGGCAGTTTCTGGGGTAATGAATTTGTCCATTTGCATTTGAGAAGTTTTATTTCTTGGTCATATGATACAGCATAAGATGCCCTCCACTTGGCAAACCGCAGAGCTTGTTAAGCTTGGGGCTGGACATGGTCTGGTTGTGCCTTAGTTCTTGATCTGGCCCCAGTGATGACCAGGGAACAGGGACAAGCTGCAAACTGACTCGCCTGGAAAGAAAAACAAACAGTCTGTAAGAGTTATTTATCTGTTGAGTTGTGAAGGCATAATGACCGTCTTTATTTCTTCTCTGATATTCCATGCTGTATGTAGTGAAGTTACAGTAGCACTGAAGCAGCAAGGAGGAGCATGCATGGTGTTTTGGAGTGGACATGCTTCGTGTGGATTGTGTCCAGAAAGAGCATAGCTGCTCTTAACAAGCAGAATGGGCATGAGGAAGCAATCCTGGTCATGAGAATGAAAGCAGCATTGGGACCATTGGTCAGTCAGCAGGCTATATAATGCTGTACAGGTTTTGCAATGATGAGATGCAAGAAAAGGTCTGATCCAGCCAAGCAGCTTTGCTGCAAGGCTGTTTCTTGGAAATGTGGGTGACCTTGGAAACAGAAGGGCCCTCCCTCCAAGAAAGCTGCTTGGGAAGCCTTGCAGTACTGCAGAAGAGGCATTTTGCAACACACCAGGTGGTGGGGATCAGCACAGGCTGGGATCAGTGCAATCTGGAATACCAGGTGGCATGCTGAAGCCTGGTGCCAGCACAGACTTGCTATCATTCTTGTCATATAATTCATTGGTGGTCTTGCTAATTTGAAATCCACTCTTTTGTATTGGCTTAAATATATTCTGCCAAATGAGTGGTAGTGTGAAAATCTAGCATTAATTGTTTGTCAAGACACAGTTTAAGCTGCAGTCAGAGTGTATGACTCACTTTAAAGAAGTGGTTTTCACCTTTATTTCCCCTTCTTCTTCCATCACCCCTATCTTTGAGAGATGCTTTAGGTAAGCACTAGGACTTTGACACCGAGAGCTGTGCAAAGGTACTGCTAGAGCTGCTGAAATGCTCAGAGTAGCAGAGGAACGTGTTTTCCATCGCTGCTGCACTTCTGGTGCTCTAGGTCTTTTCCTGAATGTATATAGTGGCATTTCACAGCAGGGCCAGGTTCAGTGACCTTTTGATGGCTCATCAGTGTGTGCTTTGTTCTCACTTCTCACACAGTTGTGAAGCAAGTGCTGCTGGCAGAGTTTGCCGGTGAGACTGCACTGCAGATGAATCTGATGTGATAGGGCTGCTGCAGTCTGGAGGGATGAGAGTGCGGCAATCTCTAAAGCCAGGTAAGTTCTCAAGTCTGGCTTGTCATACGACAAAACACAGTGAGACATTTTTGGTTGCTTTGGTTAAATATGTGGGCTATTGTGCCTTCTCCTTGCTGCGCTCTTTTATATCTATTAAGGGAAAATAAAGAGCTTTAAAAATGTGGGTGTATCTCTGGCAGAAGTAGTGTTGAATAGAAACAGTGTGAAGAAAACAGCGTTCACACGCTGTCAGAGAAGCTTGCCCCCTTATTGATCCTCTGGGTTAACAGAACGCAACAACCTGTAGCAACAAAAGTGAATGAGCAGGGAAGAACATACAAGGTCAGATTAAAAATTTATTAAGTTGAACTGCAAACTCTCAGAAGGATATTTGTGTAGGGATTTTTTTTATTCCTCTCCACCTTAGCAGTGTTTCTAAACAATCTGGAGTGAATTAGGTCCCCACAATTGGAAATTTAATTTGGGGTTATCTTTAAATGAACTCTAAAAGCATTAAACTCAGTTTGGCCTGGATTTCTGCTTTGGGCCGAAGCCCAGCATGTCATCTCCAAATCAATTCCAAAGTCCCTTTCCAGCCCAAGCTACTATTGATTATTTTTTTCCTCTTAACAAAAAGTCATCTCTCTGGTGATCACAGTATATATCTTTGTCAGTAAATCAGGAAAGCCAGTTTTAGAGCAACGGAGACTGCTCCCTGAGGAAACGCTGTAGATTGTGTTTGGCAGGGCTGCAGCAGCTGGTGAGTGTGCCCAGGCTGACCGATGTCCTGCGGGCAAGGCCACACCTTGGGCTCACAAGTCTGCAGCTACTCGGAGGTCATGAAAAAGGAGCATGTATACGCACATTAAGCACCCATCCTTCCCAGTCTTGAGTCTTGGAGACTGGCTGTTTTGCCCTTTAATTTGCCTTGGAAGTGGAGTACAGCCCTGGAGATGGGATGCTGCAGTACGGTGGGTTTTGAGCTGGTGCCTGTCAGAGGCACTGGGGTGCATGTTGTGCCACCTCCGTAGTGACAGGCTGTGACATGTGGCAGGAGATCTCATTCTTGACTCAGCTGTGGTTGTTCCTCTGTTGTATTTTGACAGAAGTCTTGTTGAATTAATTTACAAGTGTTTTTGTCAGAAGGAGTAAATGTGAGATGACAAAGAGCACTTTAGTACCACGCTGAATGTAGCAGTGCACGCGAAGTATTCCCTTTTGAGAATTGCCTCTTATAGTCTACAAGTTCATGCAAAGCCACATACAGTCTGTAAGATGTTTTAGTTTTTTTCAATCGCGTTTTAAGCCTCTCTTAGTAAAGCGTAGTTTTTTGCATGGATCCTATCTTAAATTGTTACTGAATAGACTTCATTTCTTTCCACATATAAAACTGGTAATTAGGTCTTATGTGCATTGTTTTAAATTAAGGCCATTAAACTGGTGCTAACCTGTATGCAGGTGATCTTGGTGCATCTGTTCAAGGGCTGAAGTTTAGCAAGCATGTTTCATCACGTTGTAATGACATATATGTAATGTACTCCATAGTGCATCACAGATGTGCCTTTCTCTTCAGTAAGCTTCTCTCTTTTACAAATGGCAAGATAGTACTAGTGGGTTATTTTTTCCATCAGTGTTGACATAATGGTCAAAGATAGTGAATGCAGAATGATGCTATGACAAGGTTGGAAAACTAAAGTTATTTGTGTTGTGTAGTATGAGCTTTTATAGGCTTAATTAAATCAGTAAATAAAAAGCTTTTATTTTCTGCAGGTGAAAAATGCTCCTTTGTAGTGTAAGCTGTCATGGCAGTCCAACAGAAGATAACTGAAACTATAGGATGATGCAAATGTATTTTTTAGTAAAGGCATATGAAATTAGAACAAAAGAAAAGCCAGGTGGCAATACAAGCCAGAGTGATGATGTCCTGTGCATTACTAACTTACTTAGTGGTTACCAATAATTACCACATCCTTAAATGATCATATTGTACTCGGTAGTGTCAGTAAGGTCAATTCACAGTCGTAGGATTAGAGGGGACACTCTAATAGGTCTCACTGTGCATCAAAATGAGAAGATTGGTATTGACAGGGTGACCTCTGCTCTGAAGGGGCAGTTTGTTTTGAATGCCTGTAGGTTTTCCTTCTTGCGGTTAACAGCCTCTATGATATGACTATTTTTCTCCTTTTTGTGTGTTTTTTTTGGTTTTTTTTTTTTTTTCCTTTCTTAAAGGAGCATCAGAGTTCAGGCTACCTGTCTCAAATAAAACAGCAGTAGTACTACTAAATAAAGACTATAAGATTTTCTGTAGAAAGCTGCTGCACCCCAGTGCCCTGTGATTGTTCTCTGAATGACCCTGGCCCTGTGTTCATGTCTGGCATGCAGTTCCGCAATTAAAATATGTGCCTTGACATCAGTTCCGAATTTGTCTTTCCTTCAATTTTTCATGTCCACCCAATTCATTCTTTTGTCCTCTTAACCTTCTTTGTGTCAGATAACTGAGTGTTTTGTTCTTCACTTGCCATCGGTGTTAAGACTGCATGCATTTTACTTTTGCAGTTCTCAAGTTCTAAAGTAGTTGAACGATATGTGCTGTAAATTATATGGAGCAATTATAGTATATTCTTTTTTGCCTGAAGAACGCTATTCAAATGTGTAAACTTAGTTAGCTAAATGTAGGCCTGTAGGCCTTGAATATTGTTCTCTGATTATATTGGGAGATTAAGAGTTCAGGCTTAGTGAGCACTGTCGGAAGAAAGAGAAAGGATTTTTAATATAAAACCAATGAATATCTCCAGGATTTGACTGGACAGTATTGACTATGGAGGGAAGGTATGAAATTATGGCTTGAATAATCAATACAACTATTGAGACACATGGGGGAGAAAGGGAAATTACGAAGTGTAGCAAACTTGTGAGAAAATGTAAGTTTCAGTAGATGGCTCTTTAACCTAAGCTTATTTGTAGGTTAAGAATACTTATACCACGCTTCCTCCTGCAGAATATGATGCTGCAACTGTAGAAGATGCTAAGCAATGGATAAAATTGAACAAACAGAATGGCATCCCTCTGGTCCCTATCCCCTCCTTCCTTCCTAAGCCCATTAGTTTGATATGAGAGAGTGTGAAAATTATATTGCAAGAGTTAAGGATGAGTATTTCCGAGAAGGCCAAGTTGGTTGTGGTCAGAGGTTTCTTTTTTTTATTTCCCCTTCTGAAGGTTTGATTTACAAATAGGATGCAGCTCTGAAGTAATTTCTGGTGCAGACATCACTTCATTTGCTTTACATGGATGGAGTCATTGTGTTCAGGTGGCTTCTTAGGAGGGAAGCCTAGATATAGGGCTGCAGGAGCAGTAATTGTGGGAAACTTGAAGAGATTTCCTGGCAGACCCAGAAGTGGGAGTGCCCAGACAGACCTCAGATCTGCAGGTCCTTCTTTTTCTCTGGCTGAAGCCTCTTTCCCCACTCCAAACCTTTGGTGACCCCTGAGAAGCAGCACTGAGTGGCTGGTGCCTTTTGCCCAAGTGTCAGGGTACAAAAGATGCCTGATGTGGTGTTTAAGGTAATAAGGGAAAGCTTTGGCTTGTTTATTCTTCCATCAGTACCTGTCTTGCACCTTCAGTTGTGTGTGAGTCCATGAAAATTTGGAATAAATATTATAACTAGTAAGTAGCAGGCAAATGTAACTCTCTTGTATTGGTAGATAATACTACTATTAATTTTTTTTTCAATATTCAGGAAATACTTTGTGTTACTAAAGCTTTTACATCAGTAAGGAGGTGGTATGTTTTCTGACTAATTTCTACTGTCTTCTCTAATTTCCTGTTGGTCAAATCACTGGCATATTTGGGGTACAAAAAAGGAAACCAAATTTAAGCAAGAAAAGGCCTCTGATGCTTTGACCAGCTTCTAAAAATCGGTTCATAAACCATGACTTTGTAGTAAGTTTACATTGATATATTATTTTTTAGGTATTAAAATTTAGTTTCTCCAGAGTGTAATAAATCTGAGGTGGAAACAGGCCAGCACACGCTTATCCATTGCCTCTTGGGAAATGGTGTTTGCGGAGTGATGGCTGGCCTGGAGACTCATATCATCAGCCTGAGCCTCTCTCTCCTTCAGAAGAAGTTTAAGGCTTAATTTGTAAGAGCTACATTTTTGATCTTTAGCTCCTACCCAGAAAAACTTAAGCTACGTGGCCTTGTTTTGAGCAAGCTGGTCTTTGCCAAGTAATGTAATAAAATGATGCCTTATTGAAGGGAGGAGAGGATATTGGGAAGGAAATCACATTTGCACGCACTTAAACAGGTAACTTATTTCTCCAGACATTGCTGTTATGTGATGTTTTCTCCTGATGCCCAGGGAAGAATCAGGCAGCTGCTGCCCCTCCAGCAGCAGGGGCTCCTTGGCCACTGCTGCACATGGGGCAGTGCTGAGAGAGGTTACCTTCTACTCTGCAGTCCCCAGCGCCTGCAGTGTTCTTGCCTGCTTCAAAAGGACTGCCAGGGGTCTTCTTGTAGCTGCTGTTTCCTGCCCTGTGAATCAGCCCTTGTCAAGACCGACAAGAGAAGTCAGGATGATTTCTTTCTGTGAGATGGAAGTGTCTTGTGACTTGCTAGGCACTGAGAAGTAGATCTAGAAATGCTCTTTGCAGAGGTTAAATTATATTTTGGCAAATACTAGGGTTTTTTTTTTGAGCGGGCGCATGAGCTAGGTGGCTTTATTCCATGAGGTGTATGTAACTTTACACATTGAGCTTGTTGCTGCTTTTTGTTGTGCTTACTTGTGAAGCATTAAAGGAGAGCATCTGCCCTCTAAAGTGTACCCCCGTCAGCTGGATTCAACTATAAAGTGGCTGACTGTGCCCTGGGAAGGAATCTCTTGATGCGAAAGAATGTAGGGCAGATGTGAACGATGGCTTAAGGCAGGAAGGGCAGCAGAGCCTGGCTTACACCGCAGGGAAACCCTCGGGCATGGGCCTCTCCTGGCTGTGCCCAGCTTCTACTCCGTGATGTACGCTCTTGCTGGCTTCCATTGCTGTACCAGGATGCTATGTGTTTTACTGATTATGGGGCATGGTTCATACTTATCGCATTACTAGAGAAATGGTCGAGATTTACTTAATTTTTGCAAATACTGCTGAAAGAAAATAGGGCTGGATAGTTCCCATTGTCTAAAACATGCTAGTGTTTAACCTTTCCAGTTTGTTAGAAAAGCCAAAACTGATTTCTGTTAATGAAGTTTATAAATATATAGGCAGGAAAGGTAGGAAAAGTGTAAAATGCTTTAAATTCATTCCAGGAAAAAATAATTGTAATATTTTGATGTCTAGAAACTCCATTATAATTTTATTTCTGCAGTCAAATAGCAAGTATGTATTCTAAATGTATTCTTTATTCTCACTGTTTCTCAACAGCTTTGTGTGGAGTAGGGTTATATGTTGGTAATGAATGGTATAAAAGGAATGGAAAAAACATGGATTTATACTAGCAAATAAATGAGTTTTCTACAAATTCATTGTTTGGGTACATTGTGGACTTAATGATTCCTGACAACTATGAAAAAAAAAAAAAAGCACTTTTAATTTAGGTGAGCCATCTGACTGGGCTGGAGCTGAAAAGCATTTTACAAAGATGTTCTCCTCATGCTTCTGGATTTAAGCTAATGCTTTGTAGGCGTTAAAGCTGATGATGTCCTGCTAGAGAAGAAGGCTTCAGACCATGAGGTTTTTGACATCGTTCTTGGGGTGCACAGAGCTAACCTGTATCAAGTGTGTATGGTATCACTAGGCTGAGACATCCAGCTGTGGGTTGTGCTTGGTGAGTTATAGCTCATCACTGCCTGAGGCCATTCCTGTCCACTGAGGACATGCTGTGTGCCTCTTACCCCACAACAGGATATTTAGCAAAGTTATATCTTAAAAATCCTATGTGGGTTTTTTTTTTTGCTTTGTTATATCTTTTTATTTTCCCTATGGCAAACTGGGTGCCACACATGAGAACTGTGTTAAGTGCCTGCTAATTCAGCCAGGTGTGAGGTACAACAGGGGATGCTGGCATCAGGTAAGTCACCATCTTCTGAGGAATTGGTGCTGTAACAAATATCTTGATTACAGAGTCCTTTAACCCCATAAATATATATAGAAGAGGAAAGAGAGAGCAAATGTTATACATCTAGTTTACCGACTTGCAGACTGGTAGAAAAGAGAAACTTCTAGTCAGTTGAATCCTCCTTGACAGAGGTTATTGCAAACATCCTACGTTTCTTACTCTGTACAACCTGGTTACATGATGCAGCACAGCAAGACCCCGGTCATTGGTTCCTTCTGTTTCTTCTTTTTCATTTGCAGCAAATGGGGTGAAGATATCCTAACATTAAGGGGCAGCTTCCTGAAAAATATAAGAGACAATAATATTTGATTTGTAGTTATAGGTAGATACTAAAAATTATAGTAATTGTCTAGAGTTCACAGCTGGGATTTTTTCCTTCCACTTTCAAAAGAGAGCTGAGATTTCCTTTATAAGCCTGTTTCAAAACTGGTAAAACTCAGAGAGCCGCTTCTTGCTGTGGTACTAATTTGATTTATGAAGAAGGCCAAGTTATCAAATATTGACCTGACCTAGAGAAAATATTGACATTAGAACTACAATCTCTACTGGTTAAGGTGCAGGATCCTAACAGAAATCCCTTACCCAGGGTGCACAGAGAGCTTAGAGGCAGCTTGAGTTTAATGAAAAAAGACAGATTGTCTGGGTTAATACCAGCTAGGGGAAAGCAGCAAAACCAGAAGGGAAGAGGATGCAGAATGTCTTTCTAAATTTTATTAGACTTTTGGGATTTAGTGTATGTTTTATAACATGTAGGAAAGTGATTGATAGTCATAAAAGAGGAGTTTTATAAAGGACTACTAATGATCTCCCCTTCCAAACTTGAAGCCATCCATGTTGCTTTCAGAAGGCAAGATCTGACCAGTTGTGTATACCATTTGTTATGCTTCACTAGTTTCCTTAAATATGCTTGACGTTGTTACTAGTGAAGTCCTAGACAATTCTGTGACTGACTTTATTGAACCTGTGGTGGTAAAATGCTTGTTGATTTGTAGGTTATTTTTTTGTCAAGTGATTTTAAGAAAAAAAATTACTATTCCAGTTCCTTCTGTAGTACTGACCATTGGATATCTTGCCTTAAACTGATCTTAAAAAGGATGCAAGGGGCACCTTGGCTCTCTTGAAAAGACTGAGCAGAAGGAGATGGTACTTGCTGCTTGTCATTATTCGTTGTCAATGATTAAACAGCAAGCAAACAACCTTGGGTATTGGCCATGAGGCCATTGAAACGGCACCAGGTGAAGAAGGCTTCATAACCCAGTGAAAGGGGAAATGCTTGGAAATGGGATGACCTGAATGCAACACCCTGACTTGGTCACTGTGGCTGGGGCAATCCAGCTCCTGGGGTTTCTTTCTCACTCTCTCTCTGCCTGTTCACATTTAGCTCCTTGTTGTGTGCACATGTGGCACCCAGCAAACCAGATCTTTGGTTTTGTCTTCTTTCCAATATATCTTTTCAGGCGGATTGAGACATTTGCTACAAAAATGAAAGCAACGTACAATGGCTAATGGTACTATGTGTATAGCGTTATGGGATCTTTTGGTTCCTGATTACTTGTAGTGCAGTTGTTATTAAGGAAAACTGATCTGCCCCAGATCACAAAGCCAGGAATAGAGCACATCCCTCCTGACTCCCAGTCCAGTGATGCAGCTATTAATTCATGCAATTTCTACTTGAGTTCATTAAAAATCTTCTCCCGCAGCTCTGCCTCCCCCAGCAGCCAAAACCTGTCCTTTTAATAGAAGAAAGGAGCTTCCTTTGGGACCATAATTCTCTCCACAGTGAAAGAACTTATCCAGCTGAGAGTATGTGCTATCTTTTGAAGTGCTGTTAGCTCTTTCTGACCTGAGAAATGAGAGGGGAACTGAACTCTTGCATCTAAGCTTGGAAAGCGTGTCTAATATAGTTGAGGCGTGTGTGCGTGCCAGACACTTTTCATGTCTGAATCCTGCGGATTATGTGGTTTGAAAGTTTCGTAAGATGAAAATTTGTTTTATCATAACAAGGAAGATGCCTATTTCCTCTCCTAAGCCAACTAAACTCTTAATCAGAAGATGAGTCGGGTGTGATATGTGTAGTTTTGGTGGTATTTTTACTTCTGTTTTACAGAGTTTTCCTCTATGAGTTCTCAGTATAATGCTTTGAAAAGCTGCTATAGAAACTTAGCATGATGAGCTAAAACTAAATAAATAACTGGGGCTTTCTGCTGTCAGGTTGAAGTCAATACTGCTGCATGGCAAATACACAAACATCACAAGTGCTTGTAGTTGAAAGTGGCCAAGGAGTAGAAGAAAGGAAAAGGGGGAAGATGTGTCAATTCCTTCATTATTCCTGCAAATGTTTAAGCTGTTGGAGGCAATAGTTGTTTAACAGATTTCTTCCCTTCTGTTCCAGGAGCAAGGCCAGTGCTCATAGTAACAGGAAATATGATGTCAATGGTTAGTGATGTAAAAGACTAAAGGCGACTAAAAAAATCTTAAAGCCTGTCTTTTCCAGATTCTGAAACTTTAATTCAAAGACTGTGAAATAAACAGAAAATTGCATAGAATTGTCAGTGATACTCTCCATTTTGTTTTTATTTTTTTAAACCATTTTTTCCTGGTGTGCTTTTGCCAGTAACAAGTGGGATTACAACTTCAAATCCCACACCCAATTTTTAAGGGAGTAACAGAGTTCACAGTATGTGATGGGCTCTGCACGGAACCTATAGAAATCCAGCCCAAATCCAGAATAAGAAAAATTTCCTTTTGATAGTTCTATATTAGCTCAATACTGCTTCACTGTTTTCCCTTTAACATTTGTCTTATGCAGCAGAATAGCATTTTGATTTTGCACAAGGATATTCCTTTAAAAGGTCATCTTCATGTAGGCTGCCAAGATTTATGCTGCTGCCATATTCTTCTTGTGTGTGGTTTTTATCTACCTATATAGATACCTATTTATATCTGTTACACAGATATATAAAATATAACAATATCTATATAGCTACTGATAGAGAAAGTGAGATTTATAGAGCAATGTATCACAGATCTTGTCAGTGAAAAGGAGCATGTGAGATAATTCTTCCTCCAACAGTGTCTCTAATCTTTTAATGAGGGGAAGTTGGTCAGTCACTCTTGAATTCCTCTTGTCTAAGTGTCAAAGACTTTGTATCCCATTTAATTTCGGGCAATGAAAGAACAACATTTGTTAGTTTTTCAATAAATACATGTGAATTAAAAAAGTAACAGGCTGATAGTAGGATATTTTTCATGCTTTTCTTATTCTTCCTTGAGATGTTTAGGGACCACTCCTATCAATCTCTGTTCTGAGGTGTTAAATGTTAGGTATCAGAAAGTATAGAACACGAAGCCTCAGAACTGCTCAAAAATAAAACCTAAAGACAATATCATTATTTGCATTTTATAGCTAAGAAAGACATAGCATTATAGGTTTATGTAAGAGAATTCTAAGTTTGGAACTAAATGCAGATCTTGTGTGTCCTGTTCTAGTGTCTTAGCTACAAAGCCATGTTAACTTTAACCCACTGGTCACTTACAGGTACAATATATTGTTGTTCAGGGTTCTCCCCATCCATGCGTGTGTCTCCTTTTAACACTGTATGGCAATAGATGGGGAAAGGTGAATCAGAAAATATGCAGGGGGTGGGGAAGAAGACACAAGAGGCACCTCTGTCTGTCACAATGATATGGCATCTAGGGTGATATGCGTTGATTGGAAAAAGAATCCATTAAGAGCAGCAAGCTTGAAAGCAAAACAAATGACAGAATATGTGAAGGATTAGTTGGATGGAGCATCTGTTATTAATACTGAACAGTGCTTTTTGAAAATGAATGTGAAGCATTAGAACAGTGGTGAGAATTAATTTGAATGCTTTTCCATGAAAGAGTATGAATGGGATTCATGCTTTTCTTTATTTAGAAGTAATGTTTTCATTTCTTGCTTTATCTGAAGTATGAAGGCAAATTCAATTTTAAGTGGAGAGGTGCTGCTTGGAATGCAGACGCTTTCTGATTCCCTAGAGGAAAGCACGTCTGGTACAGCAGAGCAGATGACTTCTTTTGTGGAAGTTAACTACATGCTTGATCAAGGAGTGGCAGGCTGGATAATGCTCACTTATTGAGTGGTAAGCAATGGAAAATGAGCAAGAAACTGTGGCACATTTTGAGGGCTTTGTTCATCAGATTTCTCTGCAGAACAGATTTCTCTATGAAAGCAATCTACCTGTTCTCATGATGCAGGGCGTGTGAAATGAAGTTTAATTGAGGCTGGCAATTGTGATAAGTACAGATTGTTCTTGGGAGTCTTTCTCAGGTGGCACCGAAGAACAAATGCACAATAATCTCCTGCTTGCTATTCTTTTCCCCTCCTCTTTAAAATTTTTCATTTCCTTTCAGAGACCGCAATGATTAAGCATATTTTATAAGTATACTTGAATATATATATTATTTATAAACATAAACTGTACTGTATATTGAATACGCTGTATTGCCCCTAGCCTTGATATCAGTTTTGGGCATGCAATGAGGAAGAAAGGATACATCTCGGTAGGAACACCATAGATTGGCTTCCATGTCTTAGTGTGTTAAGAAGCTTGTGTGCCCATCTTCCTCAGCTCTGCTTAGATTCTAAACTGACACAGAGGAAAGGTGCCTTTCTGTGTGCTAATACAGAGGAAGGAGAGGCAGGGATTTGTCTGGCTTACAATATAAGATTTCTGCTAAAAATATGACTAATGAAAAAGCATCTCCCTGCTTTACTTTATGCTTCGCATGATTGAAATGCATTTGTTGATCACGTATTTTGCTCATCTCTGACTGCCCTGTGAAGTGAGCAGTAATCCCGATTTGTTAACTTGCAAGTGGAAAGGTCACCTCTCTGTTTTGGATTAGAGAGCAAGAAAGCGGGAAAGATGGATTGTTGATGTGTGACAGAAAAGATCAAGTAGCACATCTTAGGTGCTTGTAGGCAGGCAGCTGTATATGCAGAGCAAGTAACTAGATTGCCTGAATTTAGGTATATTGTTTCTGATTCTTTAAGCAAGGCAAATTCTTGGTTGCATTGATGTTCCTGGATATATGAACCTAAATGAATTTGAGATTATAATTAAGAAAATTATTTAAAATAATATCAGTATCAAGAACTACATGGGGAATATAATGTTTTCTTTTTCCTCAAGGGCTGAAATTCTTATTTGAATACAGAAAACCCCTAAACTTCGAGGATTGTAAACTACTTCTGAGGTTCTGTCTTGCCAATATTTCATTCTAACTCATATGTGGCAATTGTTATGCTAATTAAAGCTCCACCACACAAATTATTTTTCAAAAATCTATCATTGTTTATATTCATATTTTCATTTCTGGATAAAGCAAGGATGGAAGAACTGTGGGCTTTGTACACTTGAATGGGTTAGCTTGTGTAGCTAGATGTTGTATGGGAACTTGCTTACTTGTGCTGTCAAATCTTCTGTTGATACTTAACCAATTATCACGAGTTGGCCAGGCTACAGGAACAAGCAACATTTTCAAATAAACTAAAGCCAAAATGGGATCAGCTGGAGATTATTCTCTTCCATTAATTATTGGGCTTTGATATCAGCCATGTTAAAAATTTCCTCCCCCTTCCCCAAGTGTCTTAGCTTCAGTTATATAGTAACAGTGGAATATCTGTGATGATTTTTGATCTTAAAGCTACGGAATACTCACCTGTGAGACAGTCTATAGAAATTTCTGAAGAAAAATGGAGTCGGCTTGCGGTAGTCTCAGACAGCCCCCGTCTAGCCACTGTTGTGGGGCTTTCTGGTGTGGCCAGTGGGGCTGCAGCAAGAAGGCAGCTCAGGGTAAGGAAGCACTTGCTTCAGTGGGGTTCCTGAGAGCATTTTAGAGGATGGACAGTCCTTGGAGGCTGGGCTTTCCTGTCCAGGGCATGGAGAGTGAAGAGCTGAGTGGCAGGGATGTGCTGCTTATAGTGACTAACAGACTTTCTTGTGACAAGGTGCAGTGTTTGGGTTATTCCAATGCCTGAGGTCCCGAGTTAGGCTTTTGATGAACCTTGCCTAGAAGGAAACGAATGAGTTTAAGATAGTTCTAAGAAAACCCCTTTTTCTCCATATGTGTGTGTGCTAAACCTCACCCGAAAACTATGGGTGAGCTTTAGGAATAGCGATTTGGGTTTTGATTTGGAAGAATTTTATCTTTGTATGAAGCCATCGGTGCCCAGAGGCACCATTTGCTCATCTATAGCAACACTATGGACTCTGCTTGGGGATACTCTCCCTTCCTGCAGCTCCGTGTCCCTGAGCTCAGCCTCTTGGAATACTGCGGCAGTCTCTGATCTACCCTGCCCACAAATTCAGTGTCAAGTGACCATGTGGCCAGGGCTCCTGTGCGTTTGCACACCTTGTTTCACATGGCCTTGTCTCCGCAAGTCCTAACACAGTGAGATTAATGGAATGGTGAGGAAGGCTTGCCCATGAATTGTCCAGCTTGTTTCCTAAGTAAGCAATTTGGGGCTGTTACTTGATACATGGAGGGATGCACAACTGCTCTATTAGTCAAAAGCTATCAGCTCAAATCTAGGTGTTTGTTGCACCCGTGAACAGATTCTTTAAAGCACGAGCACTGACATCTGGTGCTCTGTGGAGCACAGGAACATGCAGTAGAAGAAAATTAGAGGCTTTTCTACCACAATTGTTACACTTGGACCTCTTTGAAGGGGAAACTGTATAATTAATCTTTTAAAATCACAGCCATCACTGATGTTTCCTTAATGTCTTGTCTTTGTCATGTGTTCCATCCTCTGTCTGTCCCTGCCCCCTCCACCTCCCTGGACTGTTTGATTTTATTTTTTTTGTGACCCTGTTTACAGGGCTCGTTTCTGTAAATCCTTATGTTTCCATTGACTTCATTAGGGTACCTTCCATGGGAACTTTGCTCAATTGCACGCTTTGTATCTATTGAATTATAAATGATGCAAATAGAAAATAGCATCCTTGCTTTTAAGCAGTTCTCACGCACGAATTTTTCCCTTTGGCTGTTTCTTGTGGCTATTTCTACCACCAATTTAGAAATAAATGCTACTCTTGGATCATCTCTACTGAGAGCAATGTAAAAGCTGCTTTTTTTGGGATGTGTAGCAATTCAGCTAGCATACACTTGCTGTTTTATGTTGTGATGATTAGAGCAAAGTTATTACAAAGATAGGTAAAGGAAAGACTTGTTTTCTGCCTCAGCTCTCTATGTAAGGGTGTGTGTGTTATTTTGTTCTGTTGAGTGTTTATCATCTTGAAATCTTAAGACGTGTTTCTCTTTGAAATCAACTTTTCCTTTTTCTGAATATGTTTGAATATACTTGGTTCATCTGCACCTCAGCTTTTAGTTTGTGGATTCACAGACCGCATAGGTCAGGTAATGCATCAATTATGATTGGATGTTGAAGAAGTAAAAATTTCTTGTTAGGGGAGTAAATATTTTAATCAGAAGGACAAAGCACGTTTTGACTGAACCTAAACAAATTTACTATTCTCTAACTTATGAATCTCAGGCAAGAATCAAAAAGCTTCTCTTGTAACACACGGAGAAAGCAGTTAAGTGTGCTTATGTAAGATTTTTGTGAGGCAAAGCCACTACTTTCCCAGCTGGGATCTGCTTTCAAAATATAAATTTATCAGAGAGACCCAAAAAAGCATTTCTTGTTTGACAGCAGTAGCAAGCAGGGGGTCTCAGACCATTTGCTGGTGAATAAGATTACATATCATAAAGCTGTCATGAGTTGGCACTAATTTGACAGTTTGTTGGCTCAAGAGACTACTGCTCTGTGAATGCAGGGGATAAAAATGTCTCTGATGCTGTGAGGTTCACGTGGAGGGCATTGATGAATGGCAGACAAATTGGAAGCTTAAGTAAAATTGTCTTGTGCTTGGGGTGAGGGGAGCGTGTTAAACCTGACAAATTTTCATTGTAAAATGTGGAATGGAAGACAATGGGAGGCTGAAGATTCCTTAAAAATTGAAATATCTGGTGGTTGTTGTTATTCTGTATCTCTTTGGTGAACCAATTGTAAGTATTGTAGCTTTGAATTAGTCTGCGTATTCTCTCTCACTTTACAGAACTGTTCCGCTTGGAGTCTTTTATATGAGTCAGAAATTTTTAGTTTTAAGCTAATAACATTTGGGCAATATGCAGACTACTTTCTATGTCTTGGAAGAAGTGGAAAGTGTGTGTCTGGGAAACAAAATATAATACATGGAGGTTAGGAAGACAGTTCTAGGGAACAAGTAAAGGGGTGAACAACAAGAGGACAAAATGTGGGAAGGGGAGAGAAGTGTTCATGGACAAACCTAAAAAAAAATAGAACTTTTTTTTGTCAGAACCTATTTTCAAATAGTATCACTGCAGTATTTCAAAAGCCATTTTACTACGTTTTCCTGTTAATTAGTGAAATTATTACTAAAATATTGGCTAATGCATTTGTTGTACTTTGAGGTAAAGTGCCTTGTTGCTATTACTCTTGGACTTAATTCTCAGCTTTGCTTACAAATCCATATGGAATACTGGGAACTTTTGATGAGAATATCACAATTTATTTTGCAGGCACGTACAGAACTGGAAGTCATTTTTAAAAACAAAAAAACCCAGACCAGATAAAAGTTATATTACACCTTCTGTGCATCTTAACTGAAGTTATTCAGGTGGTATTTTCACAGAGAATGTTCTCTGAGTGCCATTCACTTGAAATTGAATGTAATATTTGCATAAGAGTAGCATGACTGGAGTCCTGTTTATCAAGTAATGGGAATGTGTCATTTTGGTCATTTTTATTTACATACATTGATTCTTTTTTTTCTTTGTTAGCTGTTCAGCCAGACAAGCGAGAAACAAAACTATCTGCTTATAAAGAGCTGATAGTTGTAGGGTTGTGGAGTTTTTTGCTGTCCTCTTGCTGTGCTCTTTGGTGTATAATTTGCCTACAACCATTGGGCAAATAATCAGTCTGCTCAGCATGTTCTGCTCTAAATTAAATATTGACCAGATGTGCTCGTTTAACAGCACACATGTGCTCTGTGAAAAAGACAAACTCATTTGTACATTAAAACTTGCTCTCTTATAGATTAAGGCAGATATATGTATAACATATTCCTGGGGATCTTACATCAGCCTTTCAGTACTTAAAGGGGGCTACAGAAAAGCTGGGGAGGGGCGGGGAGTACAGGGATAGGATGAAGGGGAACAGTTTCATGCTGAAAAAGGGGACATGTAGATGAGATCTTGGGAAGAAATGTTTTCCTGTGAGGAAGCTTAGACACTGGCTTGGGTGGCCCAGAGAAGTCATGGCTGCCCCATCACTGGAGGTGTTCAAGTTCAGGTTGAATGGGGCTTTAAGCAACGTGATCCAGTGGGAGGTATCCCTGCCCATGGCAGGGGGGTTGGAACTGGATGGGCTTTGAGGTCCCTTCCAACCCAACCTGTTCTATGATTCTGACAGCAAATATGAGGCACTGGCACAGGTTGCCCAGAGAATTCATGGATGCCCCATCCCTGGAGTTGTTCAAGGCCTGGTTGAATGGGGCTTTGAGCAGCCTGATCCAGTGGGAGGTGTCCCTGCTCATGGCAGGGGGATTGGAACTGGGTGATCTTTAAGGTCCCTTCCTACCCAATCTATTCTATGATTCTATATGGACTTAATTTGTGCATCAGTCTTCTGTGCACACCCTAAACTAAGTTTGGCATACAAAGTAATTTTTAGCAGAAACATATGTTTAGGTATTTGAGTTGTTCTAGTGACTGAACCTTGATAAAAAAATTATTTTTTTCTCTTGGATAATTAAATAGAATTATGTTGCTGAGATATTTCAAGGTCAGTGATTGTGCTCGCCTTCAAACAGAGTCAGTGCGAGCAACTGCATTTCTATAGTAAATCCATATGTTATTTCAAGAGCGGTTATGTAACTGAAGCAATTGGAAAAATTGCTGAGTGACTGGAGAGGTCTAATTCAAGTTCAGGGAAGTTCACCTCTGCTGAAGCTGCTGAATCTTCTGTTAGCAGCTTGAAATTGCATATAAAATCCAGGCTGTAAGACTTAAACTCCAAGCTGTGAGGCTTATTATCCACAAAAGGCAAAGGAATCTTAATAAAATGTATTTAATTTGGTTTAGCAGTATAATAAATTGCCCAGTTTTCTCTGTCCATGTCTACCTATACAGAATGAAAAGGAGATGACCTAGGCAAGTCTAAGGAAGCTGAACCTCAGGCGTAGTTATTGGGTCTTCTGTCTTGCTAGTATCTGGTAGGAAGTTTGCTGTTCAAAGTGTTGGAGTTGCATATGTCTGTGCAGGTGAAAGTCTCAGCCTGATGCTCTAGATCAGAAGGAAACCTGCAGCCAAGGCATATGCATGTGGTTTGCCTGCATTCTGAAGGAAAGTGGTATGCAGTTGTTATTGATTTCTCTGTTGCTTTCAGCAATGATGTGCTGCAGTGAGAAACACAAAGGGCAATTGTTTGTGCCTGTTCAGTGCCTAAGAAAATCTGTCGAAGGTGCATCGAGTTGCTACCAAGATTAAGAAATAATGGAAGTTAAAAATCAATATTTCGCTTAATTTAAATTCCCTCAACTTCCTCTGAGTCACTGAAGTGAATGAAGGGAGTGCTTTTTCACTAGGAGCATTGTTCACTTTTCTCATCAGACTTTTCTGGGTGCTAGGTTTGGATAATCATTAGGTGAAGCTACCAGTTACAGTATAGCTGTTTAATAATGCCATAGGCATTAATTTTTCAATTGATGTGTACAATTAGTAATTAGAAAAAGGCTAAAATGTAACCTGTACTTCGAGGTATTTACACTCCTCAAGTTAAAAAAAATTACAAAATGAGGACTGACTCTATTTGGACTGACTCTATTTGTATTCTCACTAGGCAGATGTACCTCGTCTTAAAAACAGTCTTGGTCTTATGTGTACCTATGTTTAAGCCTGAACAAGAAACCCTCAGGCCTATAAAAATAATAAAAGACTTCAGGGCTATGATTTCCAAGAGAAAGGACAAAAGAAGTTATAGAATGTTTTCCAAGAGATTTCTGGAAAAAAAAAAAAGTCTGATGTTTAGTTATGCTACAGGATGTCTTGGGCAAGCAGCATTTCGATGACAAAACCCACTGGTTATAGGAAGTGAAACAATAGGTGTAAAATTCTACAGGCAGGCTGCTGCTTATTTGCTTGTATCTCATTGTTTGTCTATGTTGCAATATAATTGAGCTCCAAATGGAAAAACACAGTAGTTTCTAGGTGACAGCTTAAGTAAACATGGCCACATGCTGAAAATTGGTCACTTGGTAGTGATAGGGTATGAATGACACCCTATGGAAAACGCACTGTTAGTCAGATGTAAGCTGTGAAAAATGAAAGGCAGAACAATCTATTGTAGACAGTGCATTCCTATGGAGAAATATTAGAGGATAAAAATCCTCTTTACACCCAGAATGTGCAGAGCTGCAGCTGGGGGTGTTTGCCACTTCTACCAGCCTGGCTTTGGGCTCTGACTTCTGCTTATCTGCAACCAGACATTAGAACCTCTTCCAGGTAGAGGCAGCTGTTTTGGCACCATCTGTTTGGACAAGTGTCTCGATCAGGAGTGGAAGTAGGACAGTCACAGCTGGTATGGTGAACAGGCTCCCTGACAGGCAAGAGGCTTTTGCCTGCATGGTGCAGCTGGGTACACTTAACTCGGACAAAATGGACAAGAATCTACTAAAGAAGGAGTAGAAGGAAATGTCTGAAAGTCAATATACCAGCATAAATATCCAGTTTTGTAAGCTGTCTCTGTCTTGGGTGTGGGCATGCAGGCCACAGCCCCAGTGCCTTTGTGAGAGGAGACACTAAAGTTAACAAGAAAAGATAAGAGATGGGAAATCAACAATGTGTTTCTTTGGCCCTTCTTTTCCTGTTGGGAAAATTTACAGTTCTAACCATCTTTCTGTGCAAACTTAGAGACGAGACCTTTGTTTCTCAGCAAGATACATAAAACTCAACAGATGGAGATGGTTACCTACTGAGCTACTCCATGAAGGGAGTTAGTAAGCCAGATGAGCTGCACAAGCATACACTAAAACTGATTTTCATCTGAGAACCTGCCCAACCCATTTGGTTTTTGTAACTGGGAATCCTTTTGTCAATACTTCAGTCATATTTTATTTTAGAAGAAAGCACAAAGTTATTTAAAGTTAGCGTTCTGCAAAACAAGAGTGAATATAGGTGTCCACCGTATGTGGATTACTAGTGTTGTTCCCCTTCCCTCTGGCAAGGGTGCAGCCTCCATTCTCACTGGAGCTGTTCCTTGCCTGATTGGAGGCTGTTTTGTGTAGAGGCGTAATCCATTTCTCCTGCTGAGGCTGGTCTGTTTCCTTGAATTCTTTTGGGATTCGAATATGAAGTAGGTGGAATGGGGGTAATGTTGTGCTGTAGGAGGAAATCTGTCCTTGTGACGGTGACTCTTACCGAAGCACTTCTAAATATAAAGTATTCAGAACAAGAGCTTTGTTCTTCCCTGGGTGATTGCTCTTGTCACTAGAATATACTATAAAAGAATGTATGAGGCACGTCACTGGGGTTGAAGTTGATAGATTAACTCCATAATACAAGCAAGGTTTAACTTGTTCAGTTAACTATGGGAATGCCTGCTACACCACCCCTCTCAGCTAAAACATGTCAAAGTACTTTGCTTTATGTGTGCTAACAAGATAAAGGTGTGAAGTTTTGAATTCCTTAGCATTCCTCACCTGCCTGACATGGATGTGCAGAAGACAAGCTCTAGACAGACAGGGAAATTGAAATGTTGAAAACTAACATATCAGAAAAATTTAGGCAGTAAATGAATGTGGGTTTTGAAGTATACAGTTTTGGCTTAGGTTCCTATATTTCTGTAACACCAACATTCAATACAAAAATCCCTATTGATCTCAGACTGGAATTTTCTACCTCATTTTTCTGCACACGAAAAGGACATGAATGATTAAGTTGTATGCAGATTTTCTGGTGGTCACAGCCATGCAAGAAGGAAGCTGTGATAAAGTTTTTCAGCCAAAATGTTCATGTTTAAATTACAGAAAGGAAATGATTTTAAATGTTATCTATAATGGCAAATCTTTGCAAGTTCTTTACAATAGGGAAAGGTTGACTCTATTACGCTATCTCCCCCAAACTAAAAATGAAGTTGTAGAACAAGAGTAGTAAACATCATTAAAATAGACTTCAGGTAAACTGTTGACTTGCACCCCAACTTTAAATTATAGTTGTAACCTGGTTCCTTTAAATTAGATATTGAGTAAAATTTTCACTAGTTTTGAGATGCAGTCAGTGCTTGAAGAGCAGGGAATCACACCATTACTATGAAAAATGCACGGGTGGGGCATTGGGAGGAAGTAATTTTGCTTAATCTACTGATTATATTCTCATCCCCTTCTCTGTAAGTAAACATGGAGCTCATACCACCTCCCTCACCACCCCACTTTGCTTTTCCTAGTGAGTCAGCTCCACTTACATCTGTGCTTAGTGTTATTAAGAGTCTATTATGGACATTATCTCCTCTTAGGCTGCACAGGATCAAACCTTGAAAGTTCAAGGCATTCCATCTGCCTTCTATTAATTACTGCTTCTATTCTTTATCATTCTGCTTCCTTCTAAGGAAGATTTTTTAAAATATTGCTTCTAAAAGACAATTTCCTATAGCAAGATATGTAAGCAGAAGGCATGTATTGATCTTTTCATGACCTTTTCCAGTAATAACATGTAAGACGTACTGCTACCTTCAGAGAACAGAGAGCATCTTTTTGATATAATGGGAGATTAAATATTGCAGGGTGAAATGTGTGGTTCCTTTAAAAGCACGTAAATACTCTTTCTAGAGTTCAAAAACTTTAGACAAATATCCAGGGAGCAGGAAATAAAGGAAACAAAAATTAAGCAAGCCCCATGCCTTACTAAAAAAAAAAGCCTACCCCACAAAAAATCCAAATAAAACCACAACAAAAAACCTATCACACCTTGCTAAATCTAAACCAAACATCCCCCTCCACTCTGAACCCTGAAAAAATGAATATTTCAAGGTTGTTAGGAAGATTTGCATAAAAGGAAAAGCCTCAGGAAAGGAATTCATGCATCTGTTCTATGAGAAATTGTGCTCCATCCCATCGTTTATAACAGTTTTAAATAAATAACTAAATGTGTTTGTCAATAAAATCTAACAGTAATGATATTAGTTATTACAAATATAAAGAAGTTTAATAGGGTTAAAAATACTGTACTTGCGTACAGTCTGCTCCCAAAAAATACATGCATATTTTTACTTATTAGTCACATTTCTCTCTCTGTTCCTGTGTCCACACCAATCATTTCATTCCCCTTACTGATGAGTTCCTTGTGCTGATGAGTAGTGTATGGAGTAGTGAGACAACTGAGGGCTTGCTGCACAACTGGAAGCCACCTGTAGAAAGCAGAGGGGCATGTCCCCACTGTGGCTTTGCTGGTGAGCTCTGTTATGTGTTAGTGATGCTTCAGAACTAGGTTGAAACTGCTGGGTTATTGCAGGAGTACTGCCTTTATCCTAGAAAACCTGGTATGAACAGTAGGGTGTGTTCTCCAGCAATTATTATCTGAATTTGCTTCCTTCAGCAGCTAAAATGCTAGTACTCATGCTTGGATTTGTTGACTCCAGACACAGTAGTATTATAGCTGCAGCTTAGGCAGAAATGTGGACTTTAATATTTTATTTCTCCTCCATGTCTGTTCTTCCTTGTTCTGTTTCTTTGCACCTGACTTCTGTCTCTCCAGCCACCAGGCTAATGGCTGAATTCAAAATTCAAAGCAATGATGTAGCAGAAAAGGACTGCTTCCTTAGAGATGTGTCTGGACTCTAAAATAGAGTTTTCTGTGAAAACTCGAATCTTCACATGCATAGGAAAGCCCTTCAGAACAGGAAACCTCTAGACACAGCTTCTATGCTTCTTCACTACTTCTAATCATAGAATGGTTTGGGTCAGAAAGGACCTTAAAGCCCATCCAGTTCCAACCCCCCTGCCCTGGGCAAGGACACCTACCACTGGATCAGGCTGCTCAAAGCCCCATCCACCTCCAGGGATGGGGCAGCCACCACTTCTCTGGACAACTTGTACCAGTGCCTCCCCATCCTCACAGTAAAATACACCCTGCAATTTGTTAAGCTCTCAGAAAGCCAAGTATCGCCTCAACCGGATTCGTGTCTGGTTTCTCATCGGGCTATTAAACAGAAAAATGCTGAAAATCTTCAGATGTTGGAACATGTCCCTCAGCCTCAGCACTTTGAGCTCCCTTTCGAAATAAACTAGGGAGAGCTGTCTTGAAGAATAGACCCCGTGTACAATAGTCACTGCTAAAGATACGCATCTAATTAGGATGCAGTCTTAATTAGGATGCATTGGAAAAGTTGACCATATGGTGATAAAGATGGATAAACTGTGAAACCTTCTCGCCTGGAGTAGAAACGCACTTCTGTTTTCTTTTTCTTAACAGTCTTTAGGGATTCCTGGCTACCAAAGGCCTTTTTGATCAGAAATATAAATGAACGCTGCTTTTTTAAAGCTGAGGACACAGTACTTGGGAACACAGTGGCCTATGTCTGACCTGGAATAGACATGCTCTGTAGCAGAGCAAAGCTGAGGAAATTGTAGAAAACTTTATTTATGTTTTGTTTCTAAGAGATGCTGTAACTGGCTGCACATAACAACACTGGTCCTGGAATGGATCCAGGGAGAATCATGATAAAGCTGCCCCCACCCAACCCCTGTGCACTTAAGTATATAAAGAAAAAATATTTTCGATGGACTCCTAATTTGGAGTAGTTATTTTCAGTTATTTTGTGCTTCCCCTTCCACCTTTCACTATAAGCTGTCTCCTTTGAAAAAATCACAGCTCATGTGGAAGTATATTAATTTTTACAAATGCTGCTTTGCTTTTCTTAAAAGAGAGAAACCTTGCTTGACATCAGGACTGATAACCAATGTTTCCTAGAAATGGTTACTTCTTCTAGCTGTTTTTTCTTGGGGCACAGCTATACCTAGTACAATAAAAAAGAATAAATGGAGACATACAGAGAGGAATTAGTATTTCACATCTACTACTAGAGCTAGAGACAGACTCAGGCAAACCTACCCTGGCTCAGCAGCTGCCTGCTGGCTGTTAGCTTTGAAAATACTCTTGCTACAGAAAATGTGGGTGACTGTCCTGGGACTGAGTTCCTTTACTCTGTTCCTTAAACAGCTGTGGAAAATGACTGTGGAGACCATTAGAGGGAACACCGCACCTGGAAGGGTTATGTTAGGTCTTCTCCTTGGTGGTCTTGACCCCAAAGGACAACAAGAGCAGTGTAAGTCATACCTGATATTTGGGGTTTTCTATTGTTCTTCGGATCATTGGGTTATAAATGTAGTTCTTCTGGTTCTAAAGATGATTTTGGATCAGAGCAAGTTTTAGATCATTGCTTAAGTTAGACTCAGTCTGTGTACAAAATAATAGTGTTGTAATCAGAATAACTTTACAAACAAAAAAATGAGAGGACTGGAGGTCAGGTGATGTACCCTATCTGCATGCCTAGGCTCCCCACAGAATGGCTGTGATAAAAGTGAAATTGATAGCTGAAGAGTTGCAAGCAAATACCCAGGAGCTAGTCTTTCTAGTGGGATTTACTTGCCTTTTCCCTGCTTCGCACTTATTTTTCCAGCATGTTAACTTTTAGTAGGTACTTGATGCAACTACTAAAAGAAATAATTTCTGATGGTTTGTTATAGGTTTTGACGTATATTATACAAGTATTCAATATTTGTACACAATAAATATATCTGTAAAGTTTATAAAATAATCTTTAGCTGTCCTTCTGCATTACTAATAACACTTATTTAGTAATGTTAATTAACTTTTTTTTTTCAACATCTAGACTTACTGGACTAGTGAGTAGAATTGTCATTTTCCTTCAATTTGATAGACTATTTTTTTAATTCTCCTGGAGGAGAATGAGGCTTATCTGTCTGGCTTTCCATTCCCCCAATGACATACTTAATGGAAAAGACAATATAGTCTAAGCATTTATAGCCTGAAAAGATCATTCTCTCTATTTTCTAAAATAAACATAACCATGACTGAACTGAGTTTCATTCTGTAAAAAAATGATGAAAAAAAATCTGACTAAGACTAGGCCAAATGAAACTATTTGTAGCTTACTCATTTAATTGGCATTACTTGTGAGATTATGAAGTCCCTTGAAATCAACATGCAAGTTAAGTTATGGAATTTGAGCCAATATATTCTCTATAAACCTGTATTAGTTTTGCTTTAAATATCTGTACTAATAAAACTATATTGTTAATTAGAGATGAGGTTTTAAGCTGAAAGAGGGGAGATTTAGATGAGACATTAGGAAGCAGTGTCTTACTGTGAGACACTGGAGCAGGTTTCCCAGAGTAGGTGAGTATGCCCCATCCCTGGAGATGTTCAAGGCCAGGCAGGAGGAGGCTTTGAGCAACCTGATCCAGTGAGAGGTGTCCCTGCCCATGGCAGGGGGGTGCAACGGGATGATTTATTAAGGTTCTTTCTAACCCAGACCATTCTATGATTTAATGTGTCTATTTAACCACTTGATTATTCAAATTAATGCTAGACATGTTTCTAAAAATCCTTCCTAATGTCATTGCTTAAATTCTAGCCAAGAACAGACAGTATTGGCCTCAACTAAAGTCTCTCAAAGTCCTTCAAAGGTTTCTTTTGTCTTGCCAAAAAATGTGCAAAATATATGATTACAATAATTCAAAAACTTCTGTGGTCCAGATAGCTTAAACAAACAATTTGTAATGCAGACAGGCTTGCTGATACACAGTTAATCTTGTCTGGGGACATGATCTGTTGCTTGTAGTTTGGCTTTCCGTAAGTGCTTATACGCTTCTTCCCTCTTCTGTACTCTGGATCATGTTCTCACCTTAGGGCAATCTTCACTTGCTTTGTATTCACTGGTCATTTTCTTATTTAATATATCTGTGAATAAATGGGGAATGTCATGAAGAACATGTGAGTTTCTGGGAGGAGGTCTGTACCAAGAATGCGTACATACGTAATGTAGGCGTAGGTTATTCGTAGCACGTGTCCATGCATAACTTCCAAATGCACAGTTATATGATCCACTTTTATTTTTCATTTGCAAAATTGGGATGCTCCTAACTTGTAGCACAGGCAGGTATATAATGCTTAGGAGTCTCGCTGTTGCTCTGTTTTTCAGACACGCAATCCAGAAGTAAATTCTTTTGCCAAGCAAATATTTTTTTTACAGGAGCATGGGTCCTTTGTTCAGCGGTTTTAATTTAGAATAATTTAAAAAGTGTTTGCAATTACAGCTGGCTTCACTGAGTCAAGTGTTCTATCCCATACTTTTCCTTGCACCTCTCTCAATTCTTCTGCAGGGCTCTTCTGTTTAAAATAAAAACCAAACCCTAAACTAAAGTCTCTTTTGTCCTCGGTTCACTTCTTGTACTTTAGTGAAGATGCAGGAAATCACAGTGCTGTTTTTCTTATATGTTGCAGAAACTGCTTTTTCTAGGTGAGCTTTAAAAGAACAGAAGACTGCTGCTTCTAGTAAAGGAGTTGTATTTTGTGGAGAGAAGTTGGTTAATGGAAATGATCCATCTCTGCTCCTCCACCAACCTTTCCATTATGAAAACTTTTTATTAAATGCTTGTAATATTGATTGATAGTAAATATTGGGTCTCAGTTCACTGATTTGATGTGATGCTACAGCACAGGATTTCTCCTGCAGCACACAATTAACAAGAAAACAAAAGCTCCTTTTCAATTATTTTAACCTGTCAGTGTCTGATTCGCCACACTGAACTCTGCATGGCCATGGCTCTCTGAAATTTTAAGGAAGATTAAAAAAAACTCCTGCCTGAAAAATTTCAATAGAGCTCTTAAACAATATCCTCCCTTTTGCTGCCACGGATTTTTTCTTTTACCCCTGGGGACAACAGCAAGTGATGGTGCAACTGTTTCAATAAGAGAGGTTCCCAGTCCCACTTGAAGTTCAAAGCTGCTATAAATGATCTTTGGAAGATGACAGAGCTGATAACAGATGCTATACAGCCCCCTAGTTAAAAAAAAAAAAAGAGAGGATACTAAGGAAAATAAGGTGGAGAACACAGCTGTAAAAGGGTCTTCAGAAATTTTTAGTCTTTTCCTTATGAAGCTAAGAAACCTGAGCAAGATGTGTGCTTTTGAATCACTAGTGGTGCAGTGACTGCGCAGAGCACACAGTGGGATGAGAGGAGAGATCCTTTGTGGGGTTTGGAGATGCTCTGTGCTAGCCAAAAAATGCTGCAGTTTTCCTATCTGCATTCAAAATACAGAGAAACGTGTGTAGTTTGTATTGACGTTCTAGTCATTCTATTTATGACCAAACTGTGTGTAGGGGAATAATGGCTACCAAGTCTGGTGTGATTTACCAGATGACTGTTACAGACTCATTTGCTGGTGGAAAATAAAAGAAATGATTTTTTTTTTTTTTGTGGTGAAAACCGAATAGTTAGACCTGGAACTTCTCACAAGAAAAGTGTTATTTTGAACTTCAGATTTTTCAACACACTTCTAATAGCTGAATTTTTTCCCCATATTCTATTACTTTTAAATGTGTCTAATTTTATATTCATAAGACATATTCAGTGTTTCATAGTGAATTATTTCAAAACATAACTTATTCCTAGATATGTTTAAACAGATTGACTCTAAATGATCTAGCAAACTTTAATTTCTTATTTTTATTTCTGGAATTTTAACTGTTCTGATTTGCTGTATTTGATGTATTCCCTTCCTGTCTGTGTTCAGTTTCAATGAGATGGGAATAGCAATTTTCAGCCAACCTAATTTACTTGCTCTTTGATAAGTTCAGTGTCTGAAGCAATCTTGGATAGCCAGTCCACAAAAAATAAATCATAAGTACGCATTTATCTTAAATATCTTCATAAGTATGTATAAAAGTGCAGTAAGCTACTAGTAGAGCTCATTATGCAATTAAAAAGGTTAATCCTAAAAACTATATTTGCAGAAACCCTTCACAAATAGCAAATTGGTGTAATACTCAACAATGCACAGAGTTCGTTGGGAAAAGAAAGATTCTCCAGGAACAATTTAGTTGACAATATGGGTATATATCAATTTTGTTATTGGTAAATATCAAGAATTGAGGCTGAATTAATATGGTAAGGAGTTCGAGGCAACCACTTGTTTTCCAAGGGTACTCTGTATAGACTATTGCCCTACTGACCTGTTCCGTGGCAGGAAAAGGAGTGATAATTTGCAGTAAAATACGGTGAAAATATCTACAATCCTCCTCTTCAATCTCACTTGGCCTTCTCGGTGAGGCTGTGCTTTCATGCTACATTAATTCTGAGCTTAATTGAATGCTGTCACCTGTGTGCCACTTCACCGCAGGGACTGAGCCTGCAAAAAGAGCTTTAGCTGATGGAGTAAGGCAATGTGTTAGCAATTTCTTTTTGAAATGAAGAAGTGTACTTCTTTAACAAGTGTGCAACATGCTACCTGATCAGGCTAATTGTGAAAGCTGAAGTAAAAGCAACTAAAATTATTGTTTCTTGTTAATACAGCTGTGCTATGAAATTAGCCAGGTATTATCACATGGTATGTAAAAAGCACTTGAAAGGCACATTTCTCTGAATTTTCAGCTGCTGTTGTGTCTCTTTTGAAATGCTGATTGCAGGAATCACATTGTCAGTAACAGAGTAAAATATATATAAAACATGAGCATCTGGGGCCCTGAGTTGCTTCCTCTGTTTCAGTTTTGGCTTTATTTCCTGTGGTTTGCCATTTTCCTTCTTGATCATGGGAATATTTAACTGGAATTTACATGCATATGTGTACGTATACTCTTCCTAAGAGCTGAGAAGGCTTCAGAGTAACTTTTAGACATCATTTCCCAAGGTAATGGTTCCCAAACTTGAAATTGGAGGGTGGATTATTTAGACTAGATATTAGGAAGAAATTCTTCATGATGAGGGTGGTGAAGCGCTGGAACAGGTTGCCCAGAGACATCGTGGCTGCCCCATTCCTGGAGGTATTAAAGGGCAGGTTGGATGGGGCCTTGAGGACCCTGATCCAGTGGGCGATGTCCCTTGCCCATGGCAGGGAGCTGGAACTGGGTGATCTTTAAGGTCCTTTCCAACCCAAACCTGTCTATGATTCTAAACAGCTTTTGTTTGAGAGCTGTTGTGGAGCTCGTAGCAGAAATTGTTCCTGTTGTACCCATTACACTCAGTCATCCAGTGGATCTTTGTCCACACGATGTGATATGTGAACTCCTGTTTCAGAAGTAGGAAGTGTTTTATTAACTTGGGTTAGTGGGTGCAGGTATACACAAGCTTGTGAAATGTGGCAGACTGTGGCTTCTGTGCTACTGCAAACTTTAGAAGAGTCATTTAAAGCATGTTGAAGTCTTGGTGAAATTTCCCTTATGTGGTGCATGAATGACAGATATCACCTTGCCTTCCTACGTGGAAAAAGTGTTTGTATATACAGCACCCTACAAGGCTCAACATATCAATAAAATAGCTTTGGTGCTGTTGTATTCTCTTTTTTTTTTTTTAAAGGAACTTTTAGCAATGATCTCATACTTGCTAGGGCATAGAGATTGTTGTCTGTGTTAAAAGGGCATAGTAATTTCCTTTTGATTACAAAATTAATTAAATTCATTGTTAGACACATTAGCTAATACATTGGAAAATTGTGCTCTCAATACAGATAAGGATATTAATGCCCTTATTTTGTTTTGATAGAACAGCAATAAATTTAACAATCCATTATTGTTTGTAACTATTTTTAAAACCTGAGCATTTTAACACATCCCTAACACAACTTTTATACATAACTTTTAAGTAAAATTATCCAGTGATGAAGTTTTTCTGTTATTTAGTTTATTATCATTTTACAGGATGGGCCTCCTAATGATCATTTAAATTTATATCTCAGACATGGAGCAATTGAATATTTTCACTGAAGTACCTGTATCTTTAATGAGTTTATTTTAGCATATGGGAGTGGAGATTCTGAAGAAGTTTGGTTCTGAAACGGTACAAAATATGCCACCTGATACTGTAGATGTGTTTTCATGGGGAGATTAATTTTTATGTATGTATAATTTTTTCCCCAGGGCTTATTGGTTCAGTGTAACCGCTGTAATGTAAACCATGTTTTGTTTTTAATCTGATGAAGCAATTTGACACTGATCTTTTCTGAAATGCTGAGCTACGGAAAATCTGGTGAGGGGATCTTTATTGAGAAATGCAGGGATAGGACAAGGAATAATGGTTTTGAACTGATAGACAGCAGATTTAGAGTAGATACTAGAAATAATTTTTTGTGTGTGTGAGGGTGGTGAGGCACTAGCACAGGTTGCCCACAGAAGCCGTGGCTGCCCCATCCCTGGAAGTGTTCAAGGCCAGGTTGGATGGGGCTTTCAGCAATGTGATCCAGGGAAGTGTCCCTGCCCATGGGCAGTGGTGGGGCAGCTGTGTGATCTTTAAGGTCCTTTCCAATCCAAACCATTCTATGATTCATTTCTAAAGCAACTCCTCTATTGTGATCTCTGTCCTTTGTTAAATGTTATGTTTTCATAATCACTTAGATTTTAATTAGTTAATGTTGAAATATCATGCCTGGTTACCATTACCCTTTACAAATTCCATCAGTAGATGCTTTATAGGTATACTTAGAAAAGGATGTTTCTATAAAATTAAATGCATTCTTCTGTACAGGAGCTATAGTTATAGTAACAGAGAACAAACTTGGAAATACAAACATTCTTTAGGTATCTTTTGTTTTATATATACTTTAGTAAAGTAGCCATGAAATAATTTTATATAGCTTTAAATGCAATTTACTACTAGTATCATAATTTTTTTTCCAGCATCTATTTACATTTTCAACATCATATGCAACGTTTTGTGCATGCTGTTCTATCTGCCTCTCCCATTCCACAGTTGTAGCTGATACTAGCAGCTCTGTATTTATTCACTTAAAGTTTGCAGCCTAAAATTTTGCTGATGGGTGATACTTGTGGGTCTTCCTTATGCTAATAAGTAAAGACTTAGTGATCAACCAAGTACAGAATCTGAGGTCAGTAGACTTTAGTTTTGTTCCTCTCTGTGTTTGTTCAGTTATTTCCAAGCTCCCTCTCTTTGCTTTGTAATAAAGCTGCTACTGACCTTATTTCTCAGCTGCCTTCTATGAAGACAGACCCTGACTCCAAAGACTTGGAATGTGTCACCTTCAGCGGAGTCCAGCCTGAAATCAATCTCGATGACAAAAGCAGAGTTTCTGTCTGCTAGTTTCATTTTCTAGCGAGCACAATTTACAAAGAGTGGCTGAAAATCCATCATTGTAGAGTGGAGTTTGGTTCCAGAAAGAGCAGAACTATTCCTCCGTTTCAATTCTAGCTGGAATTTTTAGCAGAAAAGTAACTGTCCCTCCTACTTACATGGACAATATCTCCCAGAATAGATTCTGCCAGACCTTTTTAAGGATTGCAAGTTTTATAGGCTTGGAATAGGTAATTTTTCCTTTCATTTGTACCCAGCAGAGTGGAAAATGCTGTGAAAGGAATTAATGGGTTATATAACAGCCTTTGTACGCTTCTTAGACTCCGTGGTATCCATGGTCATTGAGCATTGCCCGCTTTTTGATTTCTATACACCCATGGGACATACACTTTAATCCAAGAGCTTATAACAGAGAATCCTTAACTGATAAGATTCATGATACTCTTAAAGAAATAATAAAAAAAAACACCCCAAAACCAAAAAACCCAAACAAAAAGCCTTCCCACCCCCGACCTGTTTGGGGTTTTTTGAGGGTAAGGAAGGATGGTGTTGAGGATAATTCTGGGTTTGAGGGTTTTCTTTTCAGGTCCCAGACTATGAACACTTGTATTGTAATAAAAACAATTTAGTGGGTTGAGGAAAAAGGACAAATTGGATTATGCATAGTAGGAATGCCCAAGGAGCCAGTTTTGGGTTTTGTTATGACAGAAAAATATTATAAAATACTTTTTGATACAGAAATAGAGGTTATTAAAAATGTTGTAGTATGTTTTTAAGTTTGGAGTTTTTTGCTGCTGAGGAGATAAGGAGGCTTCGCAAATTCTGGTACCTGGGCTATTAGATCTAAAAGATGTGTGTTTATCTCCCTTGCTATGAATAACGGGAACCAGGTATTTCTTGGTTTCTTTGACTTTAGTTCCCAGGTTCTTGTCTTTCCTGATTATGGCTGGAAATGTGTTTGTGGTAGATGCGTTTTATTAACTTATGTTAAAGGAGGAATATGCTATTTATTTTACTGTTACACTTATCTTTCAATTGTGTACGTTATTTGGCCCAAACCTAGGTTTTTTTTCGAAGTCTGTTGTTCAGAAAAAGTAGAAACAACCAGTGTTGTCCTGAAGAACAGGTTGTGCAAGCAGGAGGATATAACTAGTGAGATGAGTGTGGGGAAATAAACGCATACGATAAAATGTTACTGGTTAACAACGCAAACTGGGGTCTCACTTATGCTGCCTTAAGGCAAGACTGGCTGGCTGCGCAGTTAACAAGCCAAATACGCACCAGAGCCTGGGGCGCTTAGTGTGTTGAAGAGATTATCTAAAGGACAAATGGGCGGTGGATAGGTGGCTGAGTACAGTTGGAGAAACATGCCATGTGAGATTATTTGCAGAGCAGAAGCAGTCTTAACAATACTTTTCAGACAGGAGAATGGACTTCTATGGTTTCCTCAAGTTTGTGTGTGAGAATTTTGGATGAAGTGTGTAGCTAGCTGAAACTGTCTTCAGGTTCCTGTGCTTAAATTGGCTTTAAGTTTAAATGTGCTATTCATACACAGGATATGCAGTTGTAACAATTGTACAGCTATGGTGCCTTGAAACCTATCAGATAGATTGTCCATATGCCAGCATCTCCTTCTCAAAGTTTAAGCAAGTAAATGGTGACAATCTGCCTTTTGTTTTAGAAGTTAGACACGCATCTGCTCGACTACTGGCACAATGAGCAAAGTTCTCAGTGAAGACCTGGCTGTCTTAAAATTCCTCTGTGATGAGAATCACACAATTACAATTTATGTAGTATGCTTTTATTTTTCATACGGTATTACACACATCCAGTGCCTGGCTATATCAATATAAACCATTGCCATATGTGGATGGATTCTTCTCCTTCACCCTTTCTTCCTCCTGAGTGATATGAATTGGTTCATTTGTTTTGGCATTTTTTTTTCTAGAAAAAATTATTTTTTGATAGCTCAGCTTGCCATGTGCCTTCAGAGTGTAGAAAAGGAAGAGCTGCTGTATATCTGAACTTAATCTCATAACTTCCTTAACAGAAGAATTAGTCACACTAAAGAAACATAAATGCTAGCGATAAATGTGTTTATAACTTTAACAATATCTATTCCTTTTCCACATGTAGTTTTTATCGAAACATGTAGATACTGTATAAGAGTGTCTCTAATGCTGCCTTTATAACACAATCTAATTGCTAACTCTGTGGCTGGGATTGTTCTGGGTTATTTGTTTCTGCACAAAAGTCACTTTAAGGTGGGGAGAACTTAAAATTTCCTTACAAAGGTATTAGGTCCACTGCTTTCCATGTAAGAATTTCTCTTATCAGTTCTTCCCACACAGATTGTTTAAACAATCCTGGAAAAGGATTGTTTGGAGACAATCTGGAGGGGGCGGGGAGAAGTCAATAAAACATTAAAACAAGCAAACTCCAAACCCTGCCTCTTGCAGAGTCTTTAGTATGTGGAATTGATAATACCTTCTGGAATCTACTGGAAGATTAATCATCTCTTCTTTCTGTAGCACAGGAGATAAGATACTGGGGGGATGAACAGCTTTGCCAGATTCCATGTAGGTGCTTGTAGGTAGGACAAAAGAGGAATAATCTAAATATTTAGGAGCTACTGCTTTTTAAGTGTTTGTGTTATAAGTCTTCTATTCCATTTTCTACCACTTTCTACAAGGACTGTGAAATAAAAAACATTCAACTACCTTGATGCTTATAAACTCATCTGATTAAGTTTTCCCATAGTAAAATGAGAGGAAAGCAGATTAAACTTATTTGGGAGGAGGGGAAGGCTTGTAGAATCACGGTTGACTGGGCATCATTGATAAATCTTCTTTTGGGAACTGAGGTGAGAAGGAGCACTTGGACACTCTGTGGATAATTTTATCCTAATGGGCTGAAGGTCAGATGCTGTATGTGGCAGTAGTTAAAATATTATGTTACAATTCTGAGGATGGCAATCTGTTTTTCTAATCAATAAACAGTGTCAAACAGCTGAAGAGCTGTGAGTTACAATTCCCTGATCACATGTATAGGGCTATTACATTGCAACTGCATAGTTAATCAATTAACTAACATCTGTGAAGTGTTTCTCCTCTCAGATGCTGGGAGATTTTCTCTGTTGGATATATTACTGAATAAGACTGAATGCTGAAAAGCTTCAGTAGGGCTTTGAAAAGTGCCGATACAGTTCCTGCCTTTACTGATTGGAAATTGGAGTTGAACAAGTGGCTTAATTTGTGTTTTCTTGAGGCCAGTGCTTCATGGGAGGGAATCTGGATTTTTTCCAGGAGAAGCACACACTAATCTAGGCAAAGAGGAAGGGGAAAATTACATTATTCTAATAAATTTGTGGCCTTTTTTTCATCAAGGGTGTGGCCAAGCAAGAGTATGAATTGAATCACTGGTTATTAATTAGGAAGAAAATATTGTGGCCTAGCAATAAAAGTGTTTCTAAAATACATTGCCGAAGGGATTCGCCTTCCACATACTCCTTTAAACAAGCTGAAAGAAAAAAATCTCCATAGATTGACTAATTAAGATATTTATATTGTAGCTGCTGAATTGTTTCAAGAGGCATTTATATTCTCAGGTTGAATTATCTGTAGTCAATCGAGGTATTTAATGGTAAAAAGTCAGTTCTTGTAGCATGGCTGCTGGCTGGTAGAAAGCCAATTGAAGTCAAAGAGCATGAAAATTGGATAGAGATCTGTTAAGGATGTTGGTAGCTCTGCTTCCCACAAAAAGTGAAATACACAATGGATCTGAAATAGATGCAGGAAAAGATCACAGATGAAGCATGTGAGAAATCAGCAAGGAACTGCATTAGGAAGTAAAAAAAAAAATAAAAAAATTGGTCTTTACAGAAAAATAAGTTATATTTTTTTTCCTATGAATATTATAAGGGCAAGTGAATTAAGATGCCTCAATGGGGTGGGTACTGCCTTGATAAAGCAAGCATTTTAAGAGTGTGAGGAATACTAGAAAATCAACAGCATCCTGTGACAGCTGGGTCTCAAACCGCCTTCGTGAAAGGTGCTTTCTACAAGATGGTTAGGATGCGTTTTAGAAACTGGAAAACCAGCCTAGAGTACTCCGGGCAGGAGGTAAATTTTAGGCTGCAAGAAAGTGGATTTATTTGCAGTGTAGTAAGTGCTGTTCTTCAGACCAAGGGAAGGCGGTGGACATCTATGTGGACAGAAGACTGTGGATATCAAACAGGTAAATGTAATAGACTTCTTGCAATAGGGCACCTTGTGTATTCTCATCCTCTAAACTAGTCTAATGAATCAATTAAGAAAGGTGGAAACATCAAGAAACTTTGTCTCTTCATAGTGATCGCTTGTTTGAGTGCCTCCCTCTGCAGCCAGAGCAAGAGGAAGCTGGACTTGGCTTTCCTCTGGGCAGGAGTCTGTGCCTCTACTATGGCCTTGGGACCTCAACAGTACCAGTCACAACTAAATAATCAGGATGGCAACACTGGTGGAGGGATGCCAAGGTTAAGAAGTAGAGGCTCTGTGGAGCTCTGTTGGTGGAGGAAGGCTGGCCTGGCCTCTGCGTGTCCCCGGGGAGGAGCTCAGGCATGGGCTGCCCTGCTCCATGGCTGGAGTGGTGGGACAGGACCTGGGTGCCAGCACCAGCCCTGCTGGATGAGGAAGCTGCTGGCCTTGCAGTGCACCAGGGAAAATCCTGGGGAAGCTGGGATGTGTCACATGGTTATGCAAGAAGGGGTATGTGGGAAAGATGGAGAGTATGTGGGAGCTTCTTGAGGAGTCATGTAGCCATTATAGCAGTAGAAACTACTGTGTGAGGGGGTCCAGGGCCCATGCTGCCAACGCTAATGTAGGAGGATTATATTCAATTTGATGTTTTAATTTGCTGGTGAGGCACTGGCACAGGTTGCCCAGAGACATTGTGGCTGCCCCATCCCTGGAGGTGTTCAAGGCCAGGTCAGATGAGGATTTGAGCAACCCGATCCAGTGGGAAGTGTCCCTGCCCATGGCAGGGGGGTTGGAATTGGATGGGCTTTAAGGTCCCTTCTGACCCAAACCATTCTAAGACTCTGTGATAAGTTTTTGGATTTGCAGACTTTAATGTTCTTGGTGGACAGCTGTTCTCTGCTGCTGGAGACAAAATATGCCCCGGGCTCCAGCTCATTGGCAGCAGCAGGGCTGCCCCATAAAGCAAACACAGTCTAACGTCAGAGACAAAGCCTGAACCACAGGAGGCTCTTCCACTGCTCCCTAATACCTGTTATTGTTTTTAGTGACTATTCGCTTTATATAGAGGAAGTTCTTCAACAGAAAACATCGCCTGACTGAAACTTAGAGGCTTGAAAGGTAGATTTTATATCTAAATTAGAACAAAGAGCTATTTAGATGTATTTGTACAGCAAATTACTGCGGCATATTGTCCTTGTTCTTTAATGTTTTTGATTTCCTATACACTCATGAGAATGCCTTGTATTCAGTTTTTAATTAAATTAACTGATGTATTTGTTTTGAAACCAGCTCAACAGCTGCAAGGTATCTGAACATTTCGGGCAGAAACAAAGCATAGTACAGTACCACTGTGACTCCAGAGGGGATTGACTCATAGTTGGGATTGTCTCATAGTTGGCATAGAAAGCCCTTTCTAATAATCTGGCTACTCTGGACGGAGCTACAACTTAATCCAGTTCAGATAACTAACTCTGTTGTGAATAAACATGAAAAGTCAATCCATGAAGGCAACATGCCATCTTGAAAGTTAGTAGCCTATTTCTGAACTGCCTTTTACAGATCATCTGAATGCTATTTATCCTGCTGTATATGTTAGGACAGAGTAGAGTGAATTTCATAGGTGACAGTCACACCAAAATCATTGCCATGATTTTCTGTTTGGAAAAGGAGTGCTTAGCCTCATTGTCTTCTGGTAGCTATGATGTCTTGAAAGATGAGTTAAAAATGAAACAATAAAAAAAAAAGGCGATTGTGCAGGCTGGTGCAGAAAAGAGGTGGGATTTTGTTCCCTCCAACTTGCTTTGCTACTTGGGAAGATCATTTAGGCCTGATTTTTTGAGTACTAAAAGCCTGACTCCCACTGACTTCAGTAATTGATGATTTTTACGCTCACAGATACTTTTAGACTTGGACAAACATGCCCATTGTGTTTGTTCCTCACCTTGTCTTACAGAGGCTCTGTGACAATCGGGGAAAATATGATAATGATACAGGAAAACCAACCTCATTTACCATCTGCTGTCTCACCATTAATTGAATGTGGAAGGATTTCTTGGTCATTTTGTGGGAATCTTCTGCATATGTAGTCCTTGCTGTTTATGTACTATGTGCTTTTCAGAGTTATTTTACATTTCAGGGAGCAGGGTACTTCTCGCCTTTAAGATGAGTCTTAGAATAACTTGACTCCCATGAAGCTATGTTTATGTTAGGATTTAAATAACTTATGCATGAAATCTGATCTGATGCATTTCTGCAGCAATTCACAAAGAAATGCCTACAGGAAAGCTGGGGAGGGGCTCTTTATCAGGGAATGCAAAGATAGGACGAGGGGGAATGATTTTAAGATGAAAGAGAGGAGATTTAGATGTGATCTTATGAAGAAATATTTTCCTGTGAGGGTGGCAAGGCACTGGCCCAGATTGCCCAGAGAAATGGTGGCTGCCCCATCCCTGGAGGTGTTCAAGGCCAGGTTGGATGGGGCTTTGAGCAGCTCGGTCCAATGGGGAGTTGTCCCTGTCTGTGACAGGGAGGTGGGAACTGGATGGGCTTTAAGGTCCTTTCCAACCCAAGCCATTCAGTGGTTTTATGAAAAAAATATTGGTACTGGTCTTTCAAGATTCAGCCAGATGCGTCTCCACGTAAATGAAATCTTTGCTTTTAGTGCATCTCCAGTTCTCCTCAGGTGATTACTAGGGAGATAGCATGATTGCTGGAAACTGCCTTAATACAATGGAATCTTATTTTGATTTTTTTTTTTAATGTTAAAAAAATGTCATTTTTTTTTTCCTTTTTCCTCTGAGAGTCTGTTCATTGAGTTATAGCAGTGTTGCAAGGTCTTGATACTTTTTTCTTTGCAGTATAGTGTGCGTACTGGTTAATCAAGGTCAGCTTCAAGAAGGAAAAGGAAGTCTGTCAGAGTTAATATTTATGAATGGACTTTCATTCTGCTGTAATTGAAATTACTGTTGAGTCATCCTTTCCAGTAACTTCACAAACAGACATATTTGAGTTGACAGAGGGATAAAAGGTCTGAATATAGTCTCTCCAAGAGATAGCTCAAAATGCAGCCAGAGTTATGTATCACTTCCTGAAATGATAATGCAAATGCTAATTGATCTAGAGACACTCCTGGAAGTCATGTAGCAAAAGCACGTCTTCATTTTTATCAGGAAATACTGTTTGCAGAGAATGAGACAAACAGGGTGGGTAGACAAGTTAAGGATATTTATTTTGAGGCTGAAGTATAGAATAGCTGCGTTATTTTCATATCAAAGGTTGAAGCTATGGTTAAATATAGTCTGCAAGAGGTTTTATAATGTGTTATCTGCATTGTCTTGTTATGCTGAGTTACTAATTCACAGTATTTAGTTAGATTTTGTGAGATGTATTTGCAGTAGGTCTCAGTGAAACACCTGTGCTCATTGGGAACAAATAGATAGTAAAGAATTAGGAAATACATAGGAATGGAACATGAAACATTTTGGCCATGGAAATAATTTGAGGGAGAATAATGATTCCTTTGGATCCTTTTTAGCCTGTTTAAAGTATTGGTGTTCTGCAAACCGGCGTTCAGAGTTTAATTTGGGGCATATTCATTAGTTTAAATTAATAATATGAAGGCTTTGTGGCAATTTTCTCTCTTGATGGTATAGAACTAAGTATTTCAAGTAAAAAAGTAGAACCTGCTTAAAACAAGTAAAGGAGAAGAAGAGAGAACTGCTGGGAACTTAATTATAAAGATCCTTGGGGATTTTTTTTTAGCTAGTAGAAATCGTAGACAGCTAGCTTCGAAACTTGGCAAGCTCTGGTTGTTACTAGGAGCTAACTTTAAGTGGATGAAAAACTGTGTTCCATTATGAGGTAACAGTAGTGCTGTAGAACGACATTCTTCTAATTTCTAAGACATAAAGGAGAAAAAAGTGGAAATTTGTACTTGTTAGGGTATTGTTATGAAGCATCCTGATAAACAGACAGTAGTCAAATAAACATAATAATTCTGAAAGATCTTGAAGCTCAACTTTTTTTTCAATTTGTTTACAATTTTTTGCCAGCCTGTGTTTTTCATCAGAGCTGGTCTCCAGATTTACTTGGAGTTGTCAGAAATGCTTATTGTTATATTTTCAGTTTTATTGAATGTCGTTTTGTTCCTGAAGAAATATTACAAAGCACATAGTGAAAGTAACTACAAATATTAGTCTAAGGCGTGCCAGAAATCTATTGAAGCAGCATGAGGACTTGGCATCAGGAGACCATAATAATAATTTTCCCTTCTCTGAAACTTGATATTGCAGTCTTATTTTCTTATTTATAATATTGCTTAGTTTAGTTCTTGTTTTTATCTGGATAGAGAAGAGAGGTTTTTACTCAATAGTCAGCTGTTATGCATTTTTTTTAAAATTGATATAAAAACCAGTAAGATATGTGGAACCTACAGAAGAGCTGATGTCCTCTTGTTAGTTCTTGTATCTGGGCATATGTCAATGGTATATTTTGTCCACTATTTTCTTTAGACCATCTTGTCAGTCCTTCTGAGCCTCCTTGAGGCTTTTCTGATTTAAACTTTGTGTCTTCTGCTTACTTCTGTGATTCACAGTAAAATGTCAGTTAGGCTGCGATTTAACTGTTTATGTCCTCCTTGGTTTTCTGCCACTGGTAACTGTATGGTTACCAGTGATCCTGTAACTGCTCAATTACTTTTAGAATGCTTTTTGATTAATTATTCTCTAACTTTATCCATTATTTTTGCTAAGCTCTAACATTCTGGATT